>NC_060123.1:452729687-455129687 GCF_021461395.2 Schistocerca americana
TTGGCTGTTTGCAGCACACTTAAAAGAGAGTATCCATATATACCAGTGAATGTACAGTCGTGCTCAAAAGTATCCGAACGACCTGAACTGCACTTCGCCTGATTCGCATGCAACCCGCATAACGCAGCTGTCTAGCAGGTCCTCTAATCGCTCCTTGGTACAGTCGTTTGACTACTGAAAATGGTTCCAACAAGTCACCACAAGAAAACACTTCTCTGTATCACAATAACTCAAGTAGTAAGGTAATACCACAGTACTAAAAATATCAGGGAATACCTTATCACAGATATGACTGTACTTAAGGCTTGTAAGCTCACATGATTTACAATAAATCACATACCTCAAATGTTACCACTCTCATTATTAAGTTAGATAGGTAATGCACGTAGTAAGTTCGTTGTATTCATGATTTCCTCTTCAAAGTAACATACCGTACTTACTATTTAACACAAAATGACATTAAAAATTTAAGTTAGTCACGAGCAGGTAGTTGAGAATATGTATGACCCTGAAATGGCACGACTAACCGTCTCGTTCCGCATATATATTCAAACCAGGTCATGCAGACCAAGCAAAGATTTTTTGACTGACAGTCATTCCTAACTAGGCATACAGAGAGTGATATACCTCGATTTTAGACAGTATCAGTTAGCAAATATCAATTTAAAAATATATAACATAAACATGTTTAATGGACGTGAATTCCTACCCAGTATTTATTGTCCCTGCTAACGAACTAAGAGAGATGTTAAATATTGCTTCTTCACAAGTAACTTACTTGAAATGCGGTGAGGTAAGGCTTTGTGTTGGGTAGGGATTCCAACCCAGAATCTAGTCTGATTGTTATTGAAACACAATTAACTGTGACATATCGGATTTTCTCGGCAGTAGCTAGATGTTTTAACTGAAATGATGAGACGAAACATTATTTTTTTCCTTCATAGGACTCCAACCCGGCACGTATCACTCTTATATTCTAGAGAAAACAATGTTAAATATGGCTTTACTACCCCAGCAGTGACATTTGAGCATGTTTGAACTAGAAATAATATGACTAAGAGTTCAGAGCTGACAGGGAATCGTTGTCGCCTACACACAAAGAGACCTGAGCTGCCGAATTTTTCTCTACCAGCAGCTCGGAATAACATCCTTCAACTTACAGTAGTTCTATGTCTTCCTGGGAGTCAAAAAGTCAGATGTCGTTAGTATTGACAAGAATGAAAATACATTAAAAATAAAAATTATTATCCACCAGTAGATAGGTGTTCCCATCCTAGGGCTTGATAATACATAATAAAAACTTTAGTGCCGGGCCAGGATTCGAAACCAATCATGCACAATATGTGGAGATGTTGAGGAACCTGCTGTTTTGAACAAACAACAAATTGTAGTCGAGTTGTATTGTCACGAAGGGATCAAATACCGAGTTAAGGGCGGTCTGAGTTGCATTCCCAGTTCAGAACTAATTTAATCGACATACAGAAGCTCAAATAAAAGACGGAATAAGTGTCCTGTGAACCTACATAGCGTTTGTTTCGTCACTAGAAATAAATAACTAGAATAAGAAAAGTTACTGGTGATAGAATTTCTACATGTCGCCACTCCTGACTGGTTGAACCTAACGTCTACTTAGTGGAAAATGGAATATCATGTTTAATGTGCATTTCAGACCACAATGCCATTATACCTTCTTCACTTGACAGAGCCAGAAGAAAATAGGATCTTAGTCCCTATCAAAAATCATCAGCAGAAGGTGAAATCGAACCCACACCATAAGTATATGAACCTATCATCAATCTTACAGACCACCAAACCTATTCTCTGTGACTCATTTTTCTATCATAATGCCGTTGCGTCACATTGGATGACAATTCTGAGCATATAGGCTCCCTGTAGTGGTTTGCAGCATGTTCCGTACATTCATTTACTTGGTTAGCCGAATCGCCATGAATTAGGTGCCTCAGCTACCCAGTGCATATATTCGACTCTATTCTGTAGTCATCGAAATAAAATCACGTAACTGCCACCTACACAGAACTGCCCAGTGTGTAGGATGCAGAAATTTAAATAGGGAGGGCACCTTTCCACTTGAGCTACTCTATTGCGCTATCTGTTTGTTGAAAACATAGTGCAGTGCAAAAGAAAAGTGGTAACTGTCTGTCTCTCAGAAGTCTACATCCGGCCATATGCATTATCTCACAGCACTGTGTAATGCGGAAGTTCTGTAGGAATTGTTGTTGACTTCTGTAGCTGCTGTAGCTACGTATCAACTAGGAGAGTAATGGTAGGCGTTGTGCATCATAGATAAGACATCGCAAGTTTGAGTACATTTAGTGTTAGTTTTCTTTAAATGCAATTCTGCTGTCTGCTGAAGTTATCAATCTCATGGAACTTTGAACATAATTGCCTTCACTTCTCAGTCCAAAAAAGTGTAATGTGGAAAAAGGGCTAACTTTTGCGACTTTTTGTTAGGTTTAATAGAGGTCCAAGCAGCAGATACATCTCGAAACATATTGATTATGTGTAGGGAGAGCGCATCGTGCCAAAATAGGTTAGAAAAGTATTTTCTACATTAGCTGTCGTGTGGTAGTGGCATTTTATTCTTCTTCAATCCTTATTGACAGCTTTAACTCAGAACAAGTTTTCTACATGCATGTAATCAATAAACTGCATGTGCAGTTAATAGATAACATCAGAGAATTTCCATACATCGTTGATGATTATTTTCTCTCATGTGTACTATTGTTTTAACAACAATACACGAAAACCTCAAGAACATTGTGCACTGTATTATAAGAAATGAATTAAAACTACCCACAATAACCTTATGACCAAAGTCTGTTTCAATAAAACTGAGCATCTGCACACAAGCGTGCCTCTATCATCACGAATTAGTAAAATACTACTCACATAGATTTCTATTGGGTCTGTGTTTCATTGGTATGCGGTGTTACACTCAACAGGGATGCAAATGTGGCATTTCATAAATAAAGTTATGTGCTCCTAGAAACCCAAAATTGACTTGTCAGTAGGGAAAGAGGCGTTACCTGTTGTGCAGCGTTGTAAGATTTTCACCATTGCACTATGAGCCGAAAGTATTTTCTTGCGATTTCCTTATCGACGTTTGATCTGACTGTTTGTAGCTTTTTCTCAGAATGGATAAAAAAGTTGCTGTTAGCGAGACTGGAACCGCAAACCATAACAGAGGCTGTTTCCCAAGTCAGCACGTTACCACAGAGCTAGCAAAGAAGTATGACTTCTTGCTTCCTCTTACGAGGTCACTAGAGGCTAGAACTTGTAAACTGCTTTTTAAAGGACGAGATTAGTGGAGATTTCCACGTGCAAAGACTTTCCTTGTCTGATAACCGTAAATTTGCAATCTTTTGTAGCACCTAAAGCGGTAATAACTCAGATTATTGCATGGAAATGACCGGAAAAATCAAGTGAACCTTGAAGCTTAATTTCGTGCACACCAGGAAGTAACTCGTCGATCACAGAGTTGCCAAACATACCTTGCCTTGTTGATAAATTCCAGTTACAGTACCAGCTGGTAGAAGATGAACCGATGTGTTAGTACAACAGGCTGGGAAGTAACCATAGCTGGCGTCTCAAAGACGCGGTTGCCACCTCCTGGAATACATAATGCGTCTGATTATCACTTCTGTAACTAGGTTTAGGGACTGGAGCGTAGATACTAATAATAATTGGAACTGACTGCAAACTAAGCATCACAAATCAGTAACTCTCATAGTTGTTTTTATATTTCTTTCGTAAGTGTACTCAAAACTAAGAAACTTATTGACAGACCGTTCCGTGCCTGGCCGATAGTCGACCACAAAAGGAAATAAAAATAAAAAACAATGTGTTCGTGTGTGTGCGTGTGTGTGTGTGTGTGTGTGTGTGCGTGTGTGTGTGGAGAGAGAGAGAGAGAGAGAGAGAGAGAGAGAGCGATAAATATAAAGAAGAAGAGAGAGAGAGTAAAAAATTGGTGTAAGAAATTAAATCATGGTATTTAGGGAAATCTTTTATTAAAATGATATGTTCCCCATCATTACGAAATGTCATATTCATGATCTATGGAACAAGAATTAATCTAATCAAATCTTACCTAATCTAATCTAAGCATGTAGTTGACTAGCCATGAAGAGTCATGAATTACCGAAATTTCCGCCAATATCACTAACCAAATCTAAACTTGGAAATAAAAGACGACATTGCACCTGTGATAGTTAGTTCCACCGGACCACTGGGGCAACATTTCCCAGCCCCAAGAGTGTGCTGTAACCGACGATGCGCTTAGCTTACAAAATTAGTCGCAGTCGAAAAAATGCGAATCTGTTAAATTGTTAAGTAGAAGAAAGCTTCTGACGCGAATATTATGCTATTCTGATGTCTGCAGGATGTAAAGACTCTTATAGGCATCATAGAATCGATGTCAAGCCATTTTGAAATTTCTACTTATTCAGCAAGTTCCTTAGTTCGAGAAAATCCACTGTGAAGAGTGAAGTTACCGGATAAATCGATTATTACCGTCATTAGTACCATCATTTTCTTCATACCGCTGCTGGAACACATGTGCTTGAAGATCATTTATTGGCTTTTGGTCATTATAGAAGCAGTTGCCCAAGAACAGGTACTTTCCATGTCTACAGAATACTTTTCATGTTAATATCAAACATCATCATTTACTCGTAGATTACATTAAAACTAAAGTAATTGATGAAGACGTTAGTTGATAACAAAAACGCCTTGCCTTTCTTCATTTACTTACGCCTAGAAATGGCTGTCGAATACTGCCAAACCAAAAGCCAAGGGATCGTACTGCGTTCTGATATACGTAGCTGTCAGTTCTTCCATATGATTAGGTCGACGTGACCTGTTTCAAGTTGTGTATGACATCGAATGTTTTAGAAAATTAATTATTTTCCTTTGTAATAAACAGAAAAGTTTTCATTCTAAGCTATCCAAGTTCAAAATTGTTGCAATATTAGTTCAAATTTAATATTCGCTTCTGTAATTTTGGAAAGTATTTCACAGTTGCAAAACACGCATCCGACTCATTGACCTTACACTTAGTCGATAACCATAACTTCTATCTCATAGTGACACCAGATTAAGTAACCTAATGTAGCAAAGACTGTTTGCCAGTGCTCTTCCTCACCGGTAAATTTGCAATTCACTCATTGGGCTCCATAAGTACACTGTAACAGTAATTGCTGTGTGTACGCAATTCATAAGAATTGTAGAATTTAGTGGTGCTCTCTGTTCAACTTCTGTATACAATATTCCTGACCTAAACGACCCTTTATCATTATAGTCCCTGGGCAGTGCAACATCATACTGACATCAGTAATGTGCTTATACTGACAACCTCACTGTTCGTTTTACCTGATTTTGTAATCATTTAAACGAAACAACATGAACTTCCAGTGGGAGACATTTCATTCCCCTTTTCCCTCTGTGGAATTTATCAGTAAGCTTTTGCCTTCCAACCAGTGAAATGCGGAAGAGTACGCCCGGTAACCAGTTCACAAATCACGATTTAGTGCCGTTAAGACAATTCCTTTAAACAATGTCATAGCTGAAGGTATTTAGTTTCTTCTTAAATCATCTTATACAGCAACGTTCACAGATATCTCAAATAGGAAAAGCTCTTTATCAACGTACGAAGGTTGTAAAACAAACTTACCACAGTGTGTGTCAGGTTGATCGTTTCGCCAGATAGCACTGCGTAAGTATTTTGTCTAAGAGATATCACAAGTAGTGTTCCTGTAGCTGTGGGAAGCATTGGTTGATATCGAGTTTAACACCAATGAGTACAGAACTGCTAAATATTCAAAGTGATTATCAACCGAAGTCTGAGTTCATCCACAAACTGAGTCGTATTTATAATATTGAAGTTTGACTGTGTATCCTTGTATTTTTTGAGTGGGCATTGAAAGGCATTTACACACACGTATAGAATACTATGAATACTTCGAACGCTATAGTTAACGTTGCTCTCATAAACTAATTTTGTTTTGTAATTCTTCTGGGCCGTCAGGGTGCAATATGAGTTGTAGATACAGTCCTAGACAAATATTGACAGCCGAGTCGTTCACGTAAAGCGGACAATACAGTCGTGCTCCCCTCAGAATTCTATGTCAGGCAATGTGCTCGATCTGGCATCATTGTAGACTGCGCCACTTCACAGAGGAAGTCTTGACTGCAGTCTGAGTACGACCCTAGTCTTGAGGTAAAACACGAGACTACCTAATACAATGTCTGGCAAACGAAAGCACACATCGAAAAAGCTTCTATCCCCTTTTCCACTCGGTGCTTAAGCTATGAGTGTAGTTCAAGCGATTGTACAATGTATTTCCCTTTCTGTCACATTGGTAATAACAGTTAGGTTCAACAATATTTTAGCGAGAGATTTCTTGGCCGAACACCTGCCTCTGAACACCACATGCGTCTGAGTTCTCTGGGACCCGTTTGCTGCCTACTGGCCGGGGCTGAGGCACTGCGCTGTCTCGCCTTCTGCCGACAACGTCTGCTCCACTCCTCATTCTCGGCAGTGTAAAATGCTTTAATGTTGTTAAGTGGTGACCCATAAAATCTGTCTACGATTTGTGTTTCACACTCGGTGGCAACGGAGGCACAAAGCCGTTTTTATTTAATGAGTATTTTATTTCACTAGCATGAAATAGATCGGTGTCGCATAGAATTAATTTCGTTGTTTCTGATCCAGTGCGCTATAATTAAAGTGTAGCAGCCTGTTCTTTTTCCTCTCACAGGAGATTCTTCAAATAATTTATTTTTGTCATGGATTCATATGTTTAGTCAAGGCAGAGAGAGTAAATGCAGTGTAATGTGTTTGGTTTCTTTCTTTGATTCCCTATGCTAAAATAATGCAAAACATTGTGTCAATACCTTTCAGAAGCTGCTCTATAGCTACTCAGCAAATTGCTTGTTTTTAGGTCCATACATTAATTAATGTAGAAGTGAACACTGTTAAAAAGTCATATTTAAAATATTCAATTGGATTTAAGAAGACAAAATTGGCAATATTTGAGGCCACCCAGAGAAAATTAAGTTGCTAGAGCCACTGTTAGCAAATGTCTGCAGAGAGTTCCTATTGCTACTGTGGAAATTTAGCATATTGGCCCAATAGTAATCAAGAGGTTCATATCCTTCATGCTTATCACCCTGGGATATGAGTCTTAAGTGAAGAACAATATTGAAATTCGTATTGTTGACGGTTGATTTGAATTTATCCAGAGACACTTGCATTGTGAACCAGCTTGGCAGTCAGAAAGCGGAGATCCGTGACCATTATCACAACCTACTGTGTCGAGCTACCAAGAGGACTTGATGTGCTAATGTTTCCTTCCAAATTCGTTACAGAAGTTTTTCTGGAAATTCTAAGCTCTATAAAACAAAGCAGAAAAAAAAGCTCGCACACACTGGCCCTATCACAGTTAGAAGTGATGACTCATTGAGCCGTTGCAACCTGGTTCACGGGTGGTACCACAGAGCTACTGACACACTGCTGCCAGCACGCCACTGTCATCGTGATAGTGGTCGCTCAGCCTCATAATGCATCGTGAACGATAATAATAGTTGTCACTTATGTGAAGAATAGCATTTCTTTAGGCAAAAAACTGAATTTTCTGCCTCAATATCTTAGTTTACATGAGGATTATATAGCACGAGTCATTCAAATGGAAAGGGAATACCAAGTGAATTTAGCAAGTCACTTCAGTACCATACACGCAAGTGATTACACTGTCACAGTGTTGCCAAATGTTTGTGGCGATGTTGCCAATTCTCTGCTGTGCTTGGAACAGCTCTTTAGCGGTATGCGAGGAGAATCCTGTGCTCGTGTCATAGGAGGATACGGAGAGGAGACGCGAGGTTTGGTTAATATGCAGCGTTTTCTCCTACCAGCTGTGTCAAACATTCAGGTGTGTAATCTTCCATAACGATTACAGTTTCCCACAAAATATATACGAATAGAACACTTACCTTGTTACTTTGTTACAAAAGATTGTTTCAGTACAATAAAAAGTCTTTGAAAATCAACTTAGCCAACCTGTCACGAAAAGTAAGACAACAAACACTTTGCTCCTCGAAATCGATTGCATCTATGTGCAGTTTTGTGATCATACAAGTAGAATTTCATGAATTGCACGAGAATGTAGAAAAACGTTGGTGCTAATGGAAGCTGTAAGAAACACAGTTACCTAATTATTCTGTACCACGTAATAATCAATTCATTTGATAATTCAGAAGAGAAGAATATAAAAATTATGCCCATTAAGACAGTAGGCACATGCGGGCACTGTGCAGATCTGTGCTTTTTCATCTTCAGATCTATACAAATAATGTATACGAACCAGCGTATTCATCGCTTTCGTAATGTTTCCCTCTTGTTTAGTCTTTTTATGATGAATTGGATCCACACCCATGAGTCTGATTTTTTCTTTGTATCCTTCCATCTACTATCTTTGTGTGTTATTGTTCGGTGTTCAAAAAGCAAAATATTGTGCCTGCTCCCACGAGGTATTAAAATGAGGTCGCAAAAAGGCTAACGAATTGTGATCAAAATACAGTGATATGCCAATTTTTCTGTCGTCATGGTGTTAAGTGGACAGAAATAGTTGGGTGTTATTGTCGTCTTTTCTTATTGAGATTTTCATATTACCCTGAACACAAGACGCCGAGATAAATTTGCGTATTCTTAGTGACGAAACATCCCACATTCCATTCATCCTGATCCATTCGTTACGTGCATCAGCAGCAATGAGTGATAGGAAAGCTGTTGTTGGGTGGCGAATAACAATAACAATGGTAGTAATAACAAATTAGTAATCAAGGATGTTTACTGCATTACAGACAATTGTTAACGTTTACAAAATAACCAAGAATGGCTGAGTGTGTAATTGGCGCTCTGCATAGGTGTTCTTACCACGTTGTTACTGAATTATGCTCTGGTTGTTTGTAAAGTGAAAGGAAATAACCCTGTAGTCATACATACAGCTAGTACAACGAGATATTACCTATCAACTATCCTTGCTGTACATCATGACACGAACATGGCGTCACCGAGCTGATATTTGAAATACATTTCTGTTTTCTCTCTCTGTCTCTCTCTCTCTAATTTTTCTTTTTATTTTTTGAGGAAAGCATCGAGAAGCGCGAGTAATAAGCAAATAGTTATATAATCTATTTACAGTTATTTTCATTGCGATGCATAACGCAAAAATAAACATTTAAAGTGTATTATTGCGTAATTCCAATTATTGACAGTGTATTCGTGAGGTTGCTCGCATCAGTGGGGTGAAACCTATCAAAAAAGCAAGCAAAACACAAATATTTCTTGGACCACGCACAACACACAAACGAAATGTCGCTGCACTGACTTGTTGTCAGACGTATTACTCAGAAAACATATCAGATTCATGTTTCTGAATACAGAGCTATCAGATATCAATTTGGATGCGTACAAAGTGTATAAAAGTATATCTTGAAATACACAGAAAGGCACATAGAGGTATTCGACTGAAACATAGCTATGACCAAGATTGTAACTGGAGTCGGCAGCATCGTCGTCTATCACCTTGACAACTCGAACGGAGACAGTTCTCGGCAAAATGTTAATAACGCGAAGATCATGAACTTTGGAACACATAATAAAGTAAAGCAGTCATCAGTTGGAAGATTGGTTTGAACGCCACACTACTTTAATAGGCACGGTCCTGTTCGAGGTGGTATGCCGTTGCTTTCCTCTGACCTCTGTGTTGACTTACCTAGCCAACTAATAGGGGAACATACAGTTTAATGTGGCTTTCAGACCACAGTGCAACTCGGATAGCTAAGAATGAAAATCTTCCTGTTTATTGCAAAGGAAAACAATTAATTTTCTAAAACATTCTCTGCCATACACAACTTGAAACAGGTTACGTCGACCAAATAATATGGTAGAACTGACAGCGAAGTATATCGGAAGGCAGTTAGATCCCTTGACTTTAGGTTTGGCAGTATTCGACAGCCATTTCTAGGCGCAGTAAATGAAGAAAGGCAAGGCGTTTTTGTTATCAGTTACTTTAGTTTTAATGTAAGCTACGAGTAATTGCTGATGTTTGATATTAACATGAAAAGGATTCCGTAGGGAAAGAAACTGTTCTTGGGCAACTACTTGTATAATGACCAAAAGGTATTAAATGATCTTCAAGCACATGTGTTCCATCAGCGGTATGAAGAAAATTATAGTAATAATAACGGTAATAATCGAATTATCCGGTAACTTCACATTTCACAGTGGATTTTCTCGAACTAAGAAACTTGATGAAATAGTGAAAATTTTAAAATGGCTTGACATCGATTCTATAATGCCTATAAGAGTCTTTACATCCTGCAGACACGAGAATAGCATAATATCCGCGTCAGAAGTTTTCTTCTACTTAACCATTTAATAGACCCGCATATTTACCACAGTGACAAATTTTGTAAGCTAAGCACATCATTCGTAACAGCACCCGAAAGGGGCTGGGTTATGTGGCCACAATGATCTGGTGGAACGAACTATCACAGGTTCCATTGCTTGGGTTCTGGCATTTACTTTTAAAAGGCACAAACAGATTTTCTTTACCTCAGGTAACGACAAGAGAAAGACGCTATAATCCAGAATCCACATTAAACATCACGTTCCTTCATTACCAACTGGGCAGAGCCGGTTTACGTTGGGTAATGATATAGGCGGAAGTCATGGTAAACAGATATACTGTCGCCAGTAAACTTACTTACATTAGAAAACTTTATTTTATTTGATGAACCATTAGCCATTTAATGGAGCAGGGCTCTCATTTTACTTGTACTTGATTGAACTAGAGACGTTGAAGAATCTGGTATCCCCTCTTTCGAGGATCTGAATCTCTTTGGACAGTATAGTTGAATCATTTCGTTCCTTTTCCCAAGACTGCGATGTTCTCTAGGTCTCCTCCAAAGGAAAGTATATGGGTCCGAATCCTGATCCAGAACAAATATATTCATAATTTCATTTCAAGCCCTATCACGTGCACACCGGCCTGCTAGTGAAAATTAATGTGCATTTTTAATGTCTGTTCATGTGTTGTCAACAATCGCAGTAGGTGTCCTTATTTCTGGTCAAACACGTACACATCTTACTGTTGGTGAGTAAACAGTTGATGTTGGCCGGGGTGGCCGAGCGGTTCTAGGCATTACAGCCTGGAACCGCGCGACCGCTGCAGTCGCAGGTTCGAATCCTGCCTCGGGCAGGGATATGTGTGATGTCCTTAGGTTAGTTAGGTGTAAGTAGTTCTAAGGTCTAGAGGACTGATGACCTGAGAAGTTAAGTCCCATAGTGCTCAGAGCCATTTGAACAATTTAAGCAATTAATACCTAAGCTATGTTCGTGGACAATAAAGAATGATGGTAGGTGTTCAATTGTGCTCAGGCAAAAAAAAAAAAATTGTATCCTTATTTTAGTTTCAAACACCTAGCAGCTGGTAAGTAAAACCGATATGTAACATTTGATTTTACTTAGTTAACAATTCGATTACTTGTTGGGTTCGTGTCTCCGTCACAGAACTTCACATCATGTGCTTCATCTTTAAATGCATGACAATTTGTCACTTCAGAATGGAGGTATATCAGACATCTTTCGTGATTAGTTAACAGGGACGAAAGGGTCTTGATAGGAGGCCCAGTTTATTGCAAAAACTGTCGTCTTCTATTATCAAGTTTAAATTTGGTTACTGATATTGGCGAAAATTTCGGTAATTCATGACTCTTCACCACTAGTCAGCAATATTATTAGATTAGATTAGATATGATTAGATTAATTCTTGTTCCATAGATCATGAATATGATATTTTGTAATGATGTAGAACATGTCATTTTAATGAATGATTTATTTACATACCATGATTCAATTCCTTTACAACAATTTTTTACTCTCTCTCTCTTTCTTTTTTATATTTATCCATCTCTCTCTTTCTTCTCTCTATCTCTCACACACATACAAACACATACACACACATTCCTTTTTTATTTTTATTTGTTTGTTGTGCTCGACACAAGGGAGGCACGAAAACGTCTGCGAATGAGTTTCTTAGTTTTGAGAACACTTACGAAAGAAATATAAAAACAACTATGAGAGTTACTGATTTATGATGCTTAGTTCGCAGCCAGTTCTGAGTTCTATTAGTAACTACAATCCAGTCCCTAAACCTAGTTACAGAATGCAAATCAGACGCATTGCGTATTCCAGGCCGTGGCAACCGCGTCTTTGAGATGCCAGCTATGGTCACTTCCCAGCCCATTGTAGGAACACATCAGTCCATCTTCATCCTATTGGTAAAGTAACTGAGATTTGGGAACAAGGCAAGGTATGTTTGGCAACTCTGTGATCGGCGAGTTACTTCCTGGTGTGCACGGAATTAAGCCTCAAAGTTCACTTGATTTTTCCTGCCATTTCCATTCAATAATCGTAATTATTATCGGTTGAGGTGTAACAAAAGATTGTAAATTTATGGTTTTCAGACAAGAAAAGTCTTTGCACGTGGAAATCGCTACTAATCTCGTCCTTTAATTAGCGGTTTACGAGTTCTAGCCACTATTGACCTCGCAAGAGGAATCCAAGGCACATACCTCTTCGCTAGCTCTGTGGTAATGTGCTGACCTGTGAAACTGGGTCTGTTATGGTTAGCGGTTCCAGTCTCGCCGACTGTACATCTGCATCTACATACATACTCCGCAGTCCACCACACGGTGCGTGGCGCTTGGTACGTCGTACCACAACAAGCATCTTCTCTCCCTGTTCCACTCCCAAACAGAATTAGGGAAAAATGACTGCCTATATGCCTCTGTACGAGCCCAATATCTCTTATTTTATCTTTGTGGTCTTTCCGCGAAATGTAAGTTGGCGGCAGTAAAATTGTACTGCAGTCACCCTCAGATGCTCGTTCTCTAAACTTCCTCAGTAGCGATTCACGAAAATAACGCCTCCTTTCCTCTAGAGACTCCCACCCGAGGTCCTGAAACATTTCCGTAACACTCGCGTGACGATCAAACCTACCAGTAACAAATCTAGCAGCCCGTCTATGAATTGCTTCTATGTCCTCCCTCAATCCGACCTGATAGGGATCCCAAACGCTCGAGCACCACTCAAGAATAGGTCGTTTTAGCGTTTTATAAGCGGTCTCCTTTACAGATGAACCACATCTTCCCAAAATTCTACCAATGAACCGAAGACGACTATCCGCCTTCCCCACAACTGCCATTACATGCTTGTCCCACTTCATATCGCTCTGCAATGTTAAGCCCAAATATTTAATCGACGTGACTGAGTCAAGTGCTACACTACTAATGGAGTAATCAAACATTACCGGATTCTTTTTCCTATTCATTTGCATTAATTTACATTAATTTACATTTATCTATATTTAGAGTTAGATGCCATTCTTTACGCCAATCACAAATCCTGTCCAAGTCATCTTGTATCCTCCTTCCTGTACACCACAGCATCATCAGCAAAGAGCCGCACATTGCTATCCACCCGATTCAAAAGATCATTTATGTACATAGAAAACAACAGTGGACCTACCACACTTCCCTGGGGCACTCCAGATGATACCCTCACCTCCGATGAACACTCACCATCGAGGACAACGTACTGGGTTCTATTACTTAAGAAGTCTTCGAGACACTCACATACTTGGGAACCAATCTCATATGCTCGTACCTTAGTTAGGCGTCTGCAGTGGGGCACCCAGTCAAACGCTTTCCGGAAGTCAAGGAATATGGCATCCGTCTGATACCCTTAATCCGTGGTTCGCAAGATATCATGTGAAAAAAGGGCGAGTTGCGTTTCACAGGAGCGGTGCTTTCTAAAGCCGTGCTGATGCATGGACAGCAACTTCTCTGTCTCAAGCTAATTCATTATATTCGAAGTGAGAATATGTTCGAGAATCCTGCAACAAACCGATGTTAAGGATATTGATCTGTAATTTTGAGGATCCGTCCTTCTACTCATCTTACATACAGACGTCACTTGCGCTTTTTTCCAGTCGCTCGGGACTTTACGTTGGGCAAGAGATTCGTGATGAATGCAAGGTAAGTAAGGAGCCAATGCAGTAGAGTACTCTCTGTTAAACCGAATTAGAATCCCATCAGGACCTGGCGATATATTTATTTTCAACCCATTCAGCTGCATCACAAACCCAGGGATGTCTATTATTATGTCCTCCAAACGGGAATCTGTACGAGACTCAAACGGCGATATGTTTGTACGATTCTTCATTTACTTGTCAATAGTTATAAATATATTTGTTCTAGTAATTAAATTTTATTAAAATAGTAAGTAGTAAAATAACATAAAATTCACAAAAACGTCATCCAAATACAAGTGGTTTTTTAATTATATTACCTCTCAGACGTCATATAAATAAAGTAATATGACTAGTGATGACAATAATATCGATAAAAAAGATAAGTTTAAGCAGGAGTCGAACTGTCGCTTCATACACGTTCTGTTTTCGAGCTCGAAGGCAAGATAAATTTTTTTAATCTCATTTTGTTCGCTTGATTTGTTGGGGGTGAATGTCCCACGACACCACTTCAAATGCCGGCCGGGGCGGCCGAGTGGTTCGAGGCGCTACAGTCTGGAACCGTGCGACCGCTACGGTCGCAGGTTCGAATCCTGCCTCGGGCATGGATGTGTGTGATGTCCTTAGGTTGTTTAGGTTTAAGTAGTTCTAAGTTGTAGGAGACTGATGACCTTAGAAGTCAAGTCCCATAGGGCTCAGAGCCATTTGAACCATTTGAACCACTTCAAGTTCATAGTTGATCCATTCTCTCAGATTATTTATTACAGGAAACAGCTAAATATCTGACCGAACACGCTGAGCTATCGTGCAGGCTATCACTTGACCAGAAAGAACTCTAACGTTCCTCACACAGAGATACATCAGTTACATAGTAGACACGTTAAACTTCTCTTGCCATTTTCTCGGAACTGCCAGAGTAGTGCACGTTACTGCTTGCACACTATGTTGTTTAAATGGCCTACTAAACGTGTACAAAGTTTGAAGTAAATCTGTGATCCCGACATCGATCGCCGGCCGAAGTGGCCGTGCGGTTAAAGGCGCTGCAGTCTGGAACCGCAAGACCCCTACGGTCGCAGGTTCGAATCCTGCCTCGGGCATGGATGTTTGTGATGTCCTTAGGTTAGTTAGGTTTAACTAGTTCTAAGTTCTAGAGGACTAATGACCTTAGCAGTTTAGTCCCATAGCGCTCAGAGCCATTTGAACCATTTGAACCGACATCGATCTGAAAGACACGTACACAGAACGTGAGCACATACACATGCAAGAAATAAAAAGACATTGTCAAAAGAACAGGTTATTAAAAGAAGGAAAACTGTAGTGGTCGACTGTGTGAGAAAACAAGCCCCTAACCACACCATCAACTACAGCTGCACAACGGAAAAATCGTTGCCATCGCATTCATCATCTTTCAGGACAATTAACTACTTCAAATCTGCTCGTTACGTTGAATAACACAAGAATAAAACATATGAGATCATTCTTTTTCATTGTCATATACCACAAATCCGATCCTCTGTGCTGAATTAATGAAGCAGTAATTGGCCTTTGTGAATAACGCAACTTTATACTAATTGTATTCGGATCGCCAAATCTATTCATTTATATTAATTGGTCAACTAGTTACATTTCAGTGTTGTTTGGATATGAACAAATTAACTTTTGCTTTCAAATAATACGCATAACAAAAGCTGAAAAACATTTCATGTAACGTAATTGTTATGATGCGAGTCGATGTAACAGTTATGTTCAGAGCAACCAAATGTTATGTACTTGCTGGTAATGAGAAATGGGTGGAAAGTGGCGAAAGAGATTTGTCGCCTTAGGAATCTGGACAGGCAAGCAAAATATGAATAGACACAAATGCACTTTAAATAAATGTATTGTATTATACTTGAGGGTGAAGAAATGCTCCACTGTTGATAACTTGCAACAGCCGTGGCTAGCTTTAAGCAGGAGGCCCGACAAGAGCGTGCATCTATGTCCACTGAATGTTTGTCGGTAGAGCTTACAAAAGCTTGGTGTAACGTTCAGAACCAACCAGCAACTAGAAGTAATCTTGAAGCCTGGTGCCTATGTGCCAGCAAGCTTATAACACCACACTGGCGGTCTTCATTGGTCGGCGGCTTTGAGTTTCTTCATTGGTGGTAATGTTCAAAGTGCAGATCACGGTGCCCTCAGAGACCTTCGAGGCGCAGACTCCAGCAGGATCGATAAGCTATGATGCTACAATATTCATCGTCATTTTACCTTCACTGTATTAAGAAATATGACGTGAAATATTTTTTGTAAGTCGTACATAATATGTCTGCAAGGAAAAATGTGGTGTTATCAGTTACAGATGTGTCAATCCAAAAATCGTCTGACGTTGCAAAATTTACTGTTGTACAGTATGGTTTCATAAGTGTTGTGTTTGAATTATCGTAATGTCTTATATGGGCCACTGGTTATCTACATTTAATGACCAAGTGCACGTGTCATAAAGTAAGTAAATCATTCCCAAATGATTCCGTTTAACGGTGTACATATACCACTCGATTGGTTAGTTTACCTCTGACGCCTATGACACAGTCCTAATGGCAAAACTACAGAAACTAATGAGTCTTTGTTCATTGTACAACAGTATAAAGAATCCTTGGTAATCGCGACGATTCCAGTAGCCGTTTTGTGCCAATGTGTGGAGTCTAAAGTGAGTAATGAACAATATTAAATGCCTAATTAGGCAACGTTTTCCGCAACTCAGTTCTTAAGTTACTGAAATGTTACTCTTCAACAGAACTGGAAACAACGTTTACAGGTTATGGGCAAGGCAGCGAGCGAAGATGCGACAAACCCACTTAAGAGACATCCTACATTACACTTGTCGTCCTCTGTTGGAATATTGCTGCGATCCTTACCAGATAGGATTGACGGAGGACATCGAAAAAGTGTTACGAAGGGCAGCTCGTTTCGTGTTATCGCGCAATAGGGGTGAGAGTGTCAGTGATAAGATACGCGAGTTGGGATGGCAGTCACTGAAACAAAGGCGATTTTTTTTGTGGGGAGATCTATTTACGAAATTTCAATCACCAACTTTCTCTTCCGAATGCGTAAATATTTTGTTGACACCCACCTAAGTAGGAAGAAATCATCATCATGAAAAAATACGAGAAATCATAGATCGAACGGAAGGATTTAGGTGCTTATTTTCTCCACGCATCATTCGAGAGTGGAATGGTAGAGAAGTAGTATGAAAATGGTTCGATGAACGCTCTGCCAAGCACTTAAGTGTGAATTGCAGAGTAACGATGTAGATGCAGATGTAGATGTAGGTTTGCTGATACCATACCTCAGTTTTACTACAAGGGAAACGAAGGAACTGGTCTGTCGGAAATTCAAAATGAAATGATCAATGGTAGGGGAAATGATGTTATATGATGTTAAGTTCACATCACAAAATATTAGTTACCTCACCAAAGGCCAGCACTTGTCCTTTGGAGTGCTGTAAATGGCCTGGAAAGACGAAGGGTACTGAATTACTGAAAAGTGACGTTACCTAAACCTGTAAATACTGCGAGAATAAATACCACAACAGAAAATGCACTGGATGGGGAATGGGCAACTCTAAGAAGAGCATTCGCAGACGTTGAAAAGTCATAGAGGTACAAGGAAGGAAAATTCTAAGAACCGCTGTGTAACAGACGAAATACTTCAGGTGATGGAGAAATGAGATAAGTACGACAAAATGTTCATAGGAAGACAGCAATATAGCAGTATAAGTCAATTAGGAATGAGACACGTAGGAAATTATGGGAAGTCAGAGCAAGAAAAATTCAAGTACTTCTGCAAGAAAAATGAAACGGATTCGAAAAAGAAAAGGTCGTTGGAAGGACTAATTGAGAATACAGAACAGTTAAAACAACGTTTGGTGAAACTGAGGCGTCAGTGTTAAGAGTACAATGGGAATTCCAATTGTCATCGCACATAAACAGCGAATGGGTGAAATGTGTAAATTTAAAGGCCTCTACGACGGGGGAAATGTCAACTGACGAGAAAAATTAAGAAATGGGAGTCGGTATTAGAGCACTTGCTGTAACATAAGACAGAAGACATAGATAACATTCCATCGGAATTTCTAAAATAGCTGAGGGACTTCGCAACCAAACAACTATTCAAGTTAGTTTATAGAATCTGTGGGTGTGGATATTTACCATCATAATTAACGAAAATTATTGTACACACAGTCCCGAAGATACAAAGGGAACGTAATGGCAAGTACTACCGCAAAACAAGCTTAAAGGCTCATGATTCAAAACCTACTGACAAGGTAATACGCACAAGAGTGGAACAGAAAATGGAGGATCAGTTGCATGACGTCAGTTTGACAGTTCCGACGTTGTGCTTGATAAAGTAAGCAAAGTTGCGCTACTGCTTTCAAGTCGGCGTCTGTAACCTGCGATCCGTTAAACACAACGCTTTCATCACATTCTTACACACGAAACTGTAGAGGGACCGAGCTGACATAAGCGAGGTGTTTTACCACACGTCCCCTGTTCCTATGCCGTATGGCGAAGGTTATTCATGGTGCCACTATTATTTCTTTTGTTTCCCATTACTCTAGTGATAAGTGCTTTGGAAGAAGCACCGTTGAGTATGACTTCGTATGAATTCTAATTTCTCTGATTACCTCGTCGTGGAATTTTCCAAGTAAACACAATAGCATAAAGCATATTTCTTTAAGGTGCCTCTCTGCATTATCTGTAAGTGACTTATCTACCAAGAAGCCGGTATAAGTTGCCATGCCCATTGAGGAAGACAAAATATTAAAGTTTACGAATGCACATCATTAGGAATTCTGACCTTCTGTAGTGTATGCTGACTTCGACTGCGTCCCACTCCTGTGGCTTGGTGTGAAGGAGACCCTACAGCCTCACATACCAGCTTCACAGAAGGAAAAAACCATATGCGGCAGTGTACGAGGTCAAATGTTTGTATGAATGGAGTACTAGACACAAAGCATATGCCAGGGATAATGCTACGATTTGGTTTCTCAGTGAACTTGAGACACTTTCATGGGAGATTGATAAGCTTTAAGCATCAATATTCCCATGACCGAATCAAAAGAAAATGTTGATATTTACAAGAAGGTGGGTGATAATTATATCTGTGGCAGTCATTAAATTGGAAATTGGAAACTCTTCATAGCCACCATTGCCACCTAACAGAGAATTTTCGCAGTGCCGCCCATAACATGTGCAACCTGAAGTACAATTTGCCACAACACATACCCCTCTTTTTCCACCATTTCAGCAGACATGAGATTCATCCTCGTATTTGAATGGTTTATAAAAGGCCGGTTGGTTCAAAAACGAGCCAGTGGATAGAACAGTGGACTAGTATGAGAGATTTACTGCGTGCATACCTCTAAAACTACTAATGGTGGGTTTGAAGACATGCACTGAATTATTATAAATGCTAAACACGAACTTATGGAGACTGACAGACAACTCATACATTCAAGGAACCCAAGAGGAGAACAAGATCATCGTCAGTAAAATAATATGGAAAATACCTCACATCGCTGTAGTAGATGAGCAACGTTTGAAGCTTTTAATAGTTTGAAACGCGGGAGCGGATCTGACACTACATTTCCTTTCATGGGAATTTCTTCTGAATAACCAGTGCTACCAATGGCAACCAGATGTCTAAACACTGATCTTGGATTCCCTATAGTATCAGATAGCTCTTCTCATGTCTCATGACAATCGTCTTCAAGTGAATCCTCTAGAAGTTTCAAAATTCATTCTTCTGTTGATGTTTTCGGCTGATCAATTACCGGATAATCTGGGTTGCTTATGCAGTAATCACGGAAACGAATAGACCAGCGAGAAAATATACATGAATGCTGTATAAAGATTCTAGACGAAAACATTGCGGCAGCAAGTTATGGACATGCGGCTGTTTTAGCGGCCAAAGTGGTGTGTAAAGCTGGTAATTAATTTTTTTCGGACCCAGTGGTTTTTACGTAAAGAGAAGGAAAGCTAAAGGGCTTGCGTAGTAGTTGCAATATACACTAACCACGGCAACCAGTGCGACCAAAATTCCCATATAATTCCAGTTGAAACCATAAATGAAATATACATCATTAGCACAGCTAATATGCCGTTTTTAAACGCTGAGTATTAATTTTAAAACAATTGTACGTGTTACAACTTTTCTGGTACAACATCAGCATCCAGCATACACACTCACAAAAAAAAAAGAAAATTGAAAACCAACCAGTTTCCTGAAATTAGCACTTCCACCACTGGATTGTGTTACAGAGGACTGATTAGATGGCTATCTGTTTACCGTATAGTACCGATACCCAGTTGTGTTGTGAAGGATGTGATCAGGCTTCTGACGCACAATACAGCACTAAGACTGGAACCGAGACAGGTGTCTCAGTGGTGTAACAATTGGGCTTGCGTACCAGCTGAGCGAGGTCCCAAACCCCTCTTTTCCCCCTTTCTTAAATGATCAACACCTGGTTTTGCTAAGTGGAAGAAGCGAAAGTTGAGACGGTTATTTAAAAAAAAAAAAAAAAAAAACCTTGTCGGTATCTTTAACTCGGCTTTCCAATTCGAGATGGAGCCCGTGGCTAAAGAGCTCGTTGTCGGCGGTACGTTAAACACTAGCCTCCTTCGTTCCTAGTACTGGAGGCTGCAATCTAGATGCGCAGCTGCGTATGAACTAGGTAAACGCAGACACAACTACTTTTTGGCACCAGTGTCTATGGACCAAGACTTCGTTATCGTCGCCTCTGATAAATATGACATCGACAAAAGCTAAAAATCGTTCCTTGCGCCCATCTGTTAGTGAAAGTCCTTCATTCAAGATTGTTGATAATTTCTATGCCATGAACTGAATAAAAAAAGATCAGAAGTTATTTTTAAACGTTTCTTGCAAACACACACGTGATTTAAGTGTGGTTAGCGTAGTTTAAATAAGTTCAACTGGCACCAAAACTGCATGTATCTTCTCGCCTCACTTTCTTAAATCGTAATGTAATTTTTCAGTACATCTACTGTTCTATTTAACAAAATTTTGTGTCAAACTTTTATAAAATCGATCAGTCAGGTTAGAGAAGCGTCGCTTTTACAGCCGTTCTTCGGCACTAGCCTCTAACTTAGTTTGCATTTACCGCGAATGTCTCGCCCAGTGGACAGTCCCAAGGACTGAAAGAAAACAGAGGTGATTCTTGTCTATAAGAAGTCTAAGAGAACAAACCCGAAAACCAAAGAACAGTATCCTTCACGTCATTTTCTCTGCAGAACTATTCACAATACTTCAGGTTCTTACAGAATACATTACCTTCTAACAAGGGGAGGCCGCCAGTTGTGAAATTCAGATTCGATTCATACTGCGCATAATAAAAGCTTATGGCCAGAGGTGTAATGTGGCAAAGCACCAAGATGCACTTCTCAGCCGTTGTCGAGAAAATCGACAGTTAAAAGAAACCGTTGCTGTGAAATACTCTCTACGATTAATAATGCTATACAGCGTCATAGCGCAGCGGTAAGCGCTCGGGTTCGTAATCCAAAGGTCGCCGGATCGAATCTCGCCCTATGCAGCCTTTTTTTTTTTTTTTTTTTTTTTTTTTTAGTATTTGTTTTTCATAATTCAAATATATATATAATTCCCGGCAATCAGTTGCAACAATTATGCATATAATAAGTTGTTGAAAGTCGTTTGTCGTGGAAAAACTGGCGACTTTGAACATCATTATGTTTTCCGCAAACAAAGTTGTATTTCACAAATGTTATTAATTGTCTTCATAATGTTAACCACGTATAGTTAACGGAAGACGTAGAAACGATATTCCGAAACGAATACGTATAGCGTAAGTCAAACGTTCGAATTAGAATAGAGACCCCACGAACACAAATTTGCTGTGGCAGATATGAAATATAAACTCCGTTACTCGCTCGTTACACTTGAATGACAGATGTTGAATGGGCCGAAACGAGCCGCCGCATAACAGCGTAGTTGCCTGCTAACTTCGAAAGAAGGTAGATGCTGTCCCTAGCGCAACTTATAACATTGTCGAAAATCAGTGCGGACGGGAGAGCTTTGGTACACCCTGTTAAAAAAAACGGAAAAATGGAGGCGGTACAACTGGAGACCGATCCGCCTTCACCAACATGCATAAGCAATTCATTAATACTTTATATATATATATATATATATATATATATATATATATATATATATATATATATATATATATATATTTGAATTACAAAAAATTATAATAAAAAGAACGCATGGCGCGAGATTCGATCCGGCGACCTTCTGATTACGAACCCGAGAGCTTACCGCTGGGCCATGACGCTATACACAACTAATAATCGTCGAGAGTATTTCACCGCCACGGTTTCTTTTAACTGTCGATTTTCTCGACAACGGCTGAGAAGTGCATCTTGGTGCTTTGCCACATTACACCTCTGGCCATGAGCTTTTTTATGCGCAGTATGAATCGAATTTGAATTTCACAATTGGCGGCCTCCCCTTGTAAGAGAAAATCAAGATGGATTAAGAAAGCATCTCTCGTGCAAAGCTCAGTTTTCCCTTCTCTCACACGACACCAAGCGAATGATGGATAAAAGCCACTAGACAGATTCCATATTTCTGGGTTCCAGGAAAGTATTTGACGCAGTGCAACAATGCAATCTGTTAGCTTACACCAGAGAAACCTTGCGAGGCGGCGCAATGGTTAGCACACTGGACTCGCATTCGGGAGGACGACGTTTCAAACCTGCGTCCAGCCGTACATAACGTAACTGTCATTAGTGTCCTCCTTCATCAGAATGTTCGACCCCCACGCTGCAGGGGCAACAACGACGCTCCTGCAGCGTTTTCGATGGGAAGTGTTTGGTCACCCACTATACAGCCCGAAATTGGCTCCCACAGATTTTCGTCTTTTAGCTCACATGAACTGCTAGCTTTGACAGTAATTTGGCACAGAAAACAAGCTCCAAAGCAGTGTCGGGATTGGCGGAAAGCACGGGCACCTGCTTCCTGTGACGAAGGTATCGGAAGAGTGTTACCATGCTACGACAAACGTCTAAATCGGGGCGGTGACTATCTAGAGAAGTAGCTGAAAGGTGTAGCTAAATGTTGCCAATACGTAAAACATTTTTGATTTTGACTGTCGTTTCCATTTTGCTTACGATCCAAAGTTGAAAACAAAATAGCCCCAGTACATAAACGGTCTGACGGATAAGATGAACAGCAGTCTGCGACGGCTTGCTGACGACGCTGTAGTGCACGAGAAAGAGTCGAGTTTGAGCGGACCGTACGAGCGACAGAGAGAGACTCGCCTTGTCGTTTGTAAGTACTTTTGCTTTCGCCTGCACCTAACTGCCCTGCTGTTTACAGTCATGCAGGCAAATTTTAAAGAATGGAGCACGTCTTTACCTTTTGCTCTACATAGTATTGACGAAATTCTATGAATATTAAATTCTGACTAGGAGCGATTGGTACGCCTATGATCTTTCAACGTTGTTGCACCTGATGATGCGGTTTTAAGCCGCGATACCAGTTGCGTTTCAATAAGCAACAACTATTCCAGCTGTAAGCGGAGTTCTTCCTAACGTCATGCCTTTCAGCAGCTGCGGTTGCCCGGAATATAAAATAGCTTGTCACAGGAAGAGTGTAATGACACATCCACTGTTAAGTGGATACTTGGAAAGAGGACAGTGAAGGCCTTGTAAGTAGGCTGTTTATGTTTTCTCTATGTAAGTAGGCTGTTTATGTTTTCTCTATGTAAGTAGGCTGTTTATGTTTTCTTATTGGCAATGTTACGTAGCGCTCAATATGAAAATCACTGGCTGTGCTGTGTGCAGTCAGTGGCTGCTTTGCATTGTTGTAATACTCGCCATTGTAGTGTTAGGCAGCTGGCTGTGAACAGCGCGTAGCGTTGCGCAGTTGGAGGTGAGCCGCCAGCAGTGGTGAATGTGGGGAGAGAGATGGCGGAGATTTGTAATTTGTCATGAACTGATATATATATTATGACTTGTGATGATATTAAGGTAAATACATTGTTTGTTCTCTATTAATATCTTTCATTTGCTAACTATCCCTATCAGTAGTTAGTGCCTTCCATAGTTTGAATCTTTTATTTAGCTGGCAGTAGTGGCGCTCGCTGTATTGCAGTAGCTTGAGCAGCGAAGATTTTTGTGAGGTAAGTGATTTGTGAGAGGTATAGTTTAATGTTAGTCAGGGCCATTCTTTTGCAGGGATCTTTGATAGTCAGATTGCGTTGCGCTAAAAATATTGTGTGTCAGTTTAAGCACAGTCATGCATAAATAGCACAAAAGGGGACGTTTCATATGTCGACCCTTAGCCTAGGATACCTCACTGGAATCTTCTGATTTTTTTCTTGTAGTTTGTGTAATTAGTGTAGATTTTGTTTATTGCTAGCGCGTAATTATAGAGAGAATTTCCTTTGTAGTTGCAGTCTTTCATTGTGGTACAGTAAAACAGTTGTAGCATGCATGCAGTTTTACACCAAGTATTTCTCAGCAGCGCGTGAAATTAACTAGATATTTTTTCAGTGTTATGTTAATGTGTTCTCTTATTTTTGCTCTTCAAATTGTGCTTTTCTGTGTTGTCGTGTGAAATATTGTGACAACAATGGCGTGTGAAAAACGTAATACTAGGCTCCAAAGTAAACTGAGAAATGACAGTGAAGATGAAAGCAGTGTGTTAGCGCCGCAGAGTAATGAATTAACAGACATTCAAAGTAGTAATTTGGTAACTGTGCATAGGGAAATGGAGCGGGCGGCAAACAATGGCGTGGACAGTGAAACAATTAGTGAAGAGGGACGCATTATCGAACGATCGGTCGGCAACAGCTCGCCTCAGGAATACGAAATGACAGGAAACAATCTCGCAAATACTGTAGATTCAGGTTTTGGTTCCTCACCGTTTTCTCAAATAAGTCAAGACACATTTTCTGCTTGTCAAAATGTGAATGTTGCCGGTGCAAATTCACTGCCGAAAAGCACTGAGGAACATGTTCCAGACACCAGTGCATTGTTATTACAATTAATACAGCAAATGGGACAAACACAGCAAAAGCTTCAAAAGTTAGACACAATGGAACAAAATCTTCGAAAGTTAGACACAGTGGAACAAAATCTCAAAAAGTTAGACACAGTGGAACAAAATCTTAAAAAGTTAGACTCATTGGAACAAACTCTTGAACAAACACGTGAAGACTTAACTACTGAGTTACATAACATTGAATCGAAATGTCAAAAAGTCTGTAATGACGTAAAAACACAAATTTGTGAGCATTTTCAACCTATTTTTTCGCGGCATGAAAATGCATTACAGAATCACGAAGCAGCCATAAAAGAACTGCAAATTATTGTTCATGAAAATCATGAGACCTTGCAAGCTAAATTTGACTCAGTTGCATCTACTGATTCGGTTACGCAACTTGCAAAAACTCAGGATAACTTAAAGGACACAGTAGATTCGATTTCAACACAAATGGACACTCTGAAACTTGGTTCAGAAAAACACACTGAGGAAATGTGTTCATTATCAGAGAAAGTAGTTCAACTTTCGGATCAGCTAAATAATTTATCTACGAAGGTAGATGATAATCTGAATGACGCAAAACCGGTAGTCTTTAATGACACAGAACAGAGCGAACAAATTAGGAAACTGAAACAAAATCTGAATCAAATTGATACGCAACACCAAAGAGAAATCCGGGAAGTACAAGATCAGCTGACACAGGTAATACAAGAATTACGTATTTCAGAAGACACTCGCGCTCCAACACGGGAAGAGGAACTTAGAAATACGCAAAAGCCACAAAATAATAACACAGGGCATTTCGGTAATTATGAAAGAAATTGGCAAGGTACACCGAATTTTGAGATGGAACCGCCGACACGACGTAACTATGACCGAGATGCTACTCGCAGACACGATGATTTTGACTATAAGCTGTTCATTACTACACGTAAATTCAAAACGTTTAAGAATTCTGCCAACGACATTCATCCACAAACGTGGCTCCATCAATTCTCTCATTGTTTCCCTCCCAACTGGTCATTGGAGCACAGGTTAGAATTTATGTGTGGCTACTTAGAGAATGAACCAGGTGTAAGAATGCGATCGGTCATTCACGATTGTCACAGTGAAGGAGATTTTTATCAGGCCTTCCTCTCAGCGTATTGGTCTCAAGCTACACAAGACCGTGTAAAACATAGCATCATGATGATGAAACACTTTGAACAATCTGAATTTTCCAGTCTTGTCAAATATTTTGAAGACATGTTGCATAAGAATCAATATCTATCAAACCCATACAGCCCCTCAGAACTCATCCGCATTTGCTTACTCAAATTGCCTGAACATTTACGACATATTATTTTAGCAGGACGTTGCAAAGATGACATTGAAGCTTTTCAGGGTCTGTTACAAGAATTGGAAATTGACACTGACAATCGGGGAACGCGGAAACAGGAGCACAACAATTACAGGTCACATCCGTCACAATTCCGTGACGACAGAAACAATAACCGGACACGACGGGTCTATTCTTACAACGCAAATCGTGAACAAAATAGACACCACCCGTACGACAACCGTTGGCAGAGTAATAATAGTTGCAGAGAAAGATCGCATTTCCGTAGTAATGACTATCACAGAGACAATCAGAGAAACAGACAATATGGGAACCAAAACAAGTATTATCAAGGGAGGCAAAATAACTTCAGACGCAACAGTTCGGCGCAGAGTTACAATTCAGGGAGAAATTCTTCACCACATGACCGACAAACAAGAAACTACGTAAACTACCGACAAAACGACAGACCTGAATTTCATCAGAACTGGCGGGATTCTAACAGAGCTGGGCCCTCTCGGCAAGGCGAATTTGTAGAAGTTAGATCTCCTAATCCCAATAACAAGGCGCGCCAACAAAGAGACAGACAATGACTCGCGCCGCAGGCACCCACGTGCGCCGGCTGGCTCAGAGAAAAATAACATAGACGCTAACCTTGAGAAAAATTCCAGTATTCTTTGCCGACGTATATCGCATGACAATTGCATTCAAGTTCAAACTCTGAGTACTATGAAGAGTAAAGGTTTACACCAGGTTTCACATGTAAAACCATTTATTGAAAGATAATCTGCTTTTTAACTTAGTCTTTGTCATAAAATTTTTCGCTTCACATTACTAATATGCTTTGTCAGACTTAGAATCTGTTAACATACAACAATGTTTGAAGTTAAATATCCAATCAAGAACCAAGAGAACTTATTTAAACAGAAATGACGAATGCATTGTTATAGTGAACAGACGTCACAGTGTTATTGTGTGTGTACATTCTTGCTTGTTTGTTGCACGATTACGTAACGACTATAAGGCTCACATACTTAGAACATTTACCAGTACTGCTAATGAGATTTTAATGCAACATTCTGGTTTATTTGAAAATAAATTCTGAATTTAAAGTGCTTTCTGAGAGATACCAGATGACACAGAGGTTAGTTTATGTGACAGCTACACGATTTTTATCACGACACTACTAATGAGTGACAATTTACAATGTTGCTTTTGCGGTCTATCTGTTTTATATCTGCACAGTTTTCTGAATTCTTCTGGAAAGAAAAACATGTTTTAGTAGTAACTTTTGTGGTATAGCTACAATGAGACTGCCTTTTCCGTAGCACAACAATACGTTACAGCACAGTACTTTCCTCATCACGGCAATAAGCGTAATAACTAAGACATTTATACGCAAAGCATTTCACTTTTGTGTATTATGAGGTAAGTACATTGACTTCTGCAGAACTTAGCTTTCGGAGGACGATAACTACGACACTTCCACAGAGATTATGTTGCAACAAGACGCACATTTAGCGCTACAGGACACGTATTTGAGTGATCAATTTTGTACTAAAAACATTTATTTTCAAAGATATTTGAAACACAATGATATAAAGTTTTTCCGTGATACATTTCATTCCATTGCAATAATCTGTAGCACCTGAGGGTATAATTACATTAATCCTCAGGGGGGTATATGCTTACTTTGTGTACCATGTGTGTGGCAACCACAAGGAACCCTAGCTAATATGGTATTTGCTTATACAACTTTACACATCGGTACCATATTTCTCTAACACACAAATTACACAGCTATCTGATCATTTAACTGAGAGAGACAAACATTTATTTTTACTATATCAGTGACAGATGTTTACGTAATTACACCGTTGGAACTTCACACTTACGAAATTGTATTTTGTCTGTACTTTGTAAACTGTTCATATTTTTTCGGAACCATTGTGATACTATGAGAGCTTTGAATGATGTATTTGGTAAAGGGATTATGATTTTTAAAGTACGTTTGAGGCAGATGACACTTTTGACATGAGCAGAGAATTTTTTTAATTATTGGAGGAAGCTACGACGATTTTGAGATTTGACCGAGGTGTTATGATGTTATTTTTACGACGACGATGTGTATTATGCTGCTGAGGTATGTTTACGATTAATAGGCTGAGGCTATATGAGTTATTTGATTATGCTTCATATTTATAATGACGAAATATTGACGAGTGTCGATGGATACGTATATGTGTAATAAGGTAAGGAGTAATGAATAGTGGGTAGGGACTCTTGACTTGTGAAAAAGGATGTTGGAAACCAAGAATCGTACTTTAAGAGTTATGACATGTGTGAATCATGTGTGAATGTATCACAATGCCACTGAACATTTTTTGGACACTGTTATATTCATAGGATTTTGTTTCTACAGATTTGCAATGCTAATTCTTGACCTGTGAAATATTTTTATGTGAGGCTGTCACTGCAGCGGTAAATATTTCCGTAAGAAAGTTAAGTGACCACCTGCACGTAATGCGTCGCGGGTACCCAGCTGTGTCAGACGCCTGGAGAAAAAGCCATTATTGCGAGCCCTTTTCAGCGGCACAGGTAGAAAAAAAAGGGGACGTGGGACGTGTCAAACACCTGGAGAACAAGCCATTAGGGTGTGACTTTCATCGCTAATGCGACACCCTCGTTACTTGAAAACATATGATTACTCGCACTTTGTGCTAATTACTGAAATGCTTATGAATTGATGGGAAATATTCGTACATCTGCACACCTGATTACGACAAGCGTCTTTCTACGAGAGTTGAGAGAATTTCTACTAACTTATGAAATGTCACATGACTATTGAATGATATTTTTATGCTTTGGTTTGCGTAACTGCTTATTTCATTTGATACCTGTTTTTCAGCTGTGTTGCAGCATTGCTTTTATAAAATAAACTTAGATGCATTTGCTAATGTGAACACTTTCTGTCAACAGATCTATTAAATAATTATTTTATGATCCACATTCTTTAAAAAAAAAGGAGCACTTGGAAAGGAAAGAACAATAAGAAGGAACTAATAACAGTAACACACAATTTTCTTTTCAAGTACTTGGTAATTTCTTTTGTAGAATAAATTGTGATGCATCACTCTAATGTTAAGATGTGACATAGGTATTAGACATGGCCATTTTAGTGTAATATTTTTTCTGCTTGCGCTATGTCATGTTTAGGTATAAGTTGCTGCTGTTTGCCAGGCATAGTGTTATTGAATTTGACTTTTGCTCATTTATGCTGCTAGCTTTGCCAATTTGCATTTTTTGCATTGCTGTTTATAATAATTGTTTTACGTGCTGCTGCATTGCCTCGTCCCTTAGTTTAGCATCTGAGCTCAGTAGATTTAAGTTAGCTTAAGAGGGGGTAGACTATATGAGAAACTGACTATGGAGAATAGGTAAAGAACGCATTGCGAAGTTATATAAAAAGGATTTGGGCCCAAATGAGTATTGTACAATCAGAAATAATTATTTTGAAAGAAATATGAACAGAATACAGAAAGCATGCTTGGATAAGATTTTTTTGGGGGAAGCAAAGGTTGAAATAAGACGAAAGATCTATAGAATGAAGTTTTGGGTTGGACTGCAGTACCAAATGTTACACTGAAAACGAACCCTGTCCTTTCCTATTGGTGTTATCCCACTATGTGTTTGTGTACCCTTGTGTATTTGTTTTCTTCCTGTCTCTGTGTAGTTTCATAGAATTTTTTTCTCTTTTAATATTAAGATACATTCACTATGATGAGGAATACTGTTATCCTCAAATATAATTGGCATTAATAATATGTTATTTACTTTGTAAAGATGTTAGACATTATTCATTCTGTTCAAGTGCTCATGTATAAAGTTGATGTTCCAAAAGTTATTCTGATATTTTATGTATCTACTTATGTCATAATTCCTGTAACACAGATGTATATGTCTATTTCTATTCTTTTGTAAAGCCTGTTTTGCTACAAATGTTATCTGTATTGTTATGTTCTTAATGATGTATTCTGTACCTTTGTTATTGTATTCTCATGTTATAAAATTGTAATTGACACCAGTTTATCAAACTAAGTAACATGTAAGCATTCATTTCACTGCACACATTTCCGTTGGTCATAGTATATGGACAATATGTGAGAAGTAGGGACTGTTAGTGTTTGCACGTGTGTTAATAACTCAGCAAGGGACTGGATAACAGCATTGCTGGTTCTAAGGACAATTTCAAAAACTTTGTGAGTGCACAAGTGGTGGTTATGGACTTGCTACATTATCCGCAAGACTCTTCAATGGTGATTGTGCACCTGCACAGTCACAACAGATGGCTGCTGACCATCTCTACAAGGACTACAGTGGGTCTGCATCTTTGATGACCCACCAGTACCATTATCTCTACAAGGACTACAGTGGGTCTACATCTTTGATGATCCATCAATATCATTATTTCTACAAGAACTGCAGTGGGTCTGCACCTCTGGTGGCCCACCAATATCATACTCTCTACCAGGACTACAGTGGGTCTACCCTGTGTTGACCTAACTACCAATATTCTTCAAAACGTCGAATGACTCTGCTGTGGGTTTGCTCCATTGTGGCCCATTACCTGTCAGCATGTCAAGAGTCAGCACTGTCTTTCCGTTGGAAGGACAACACTACTTCTTCAAGACTGCATGGAAATCCACTACTTCTGTGTGCAATTTCTTTTACTAATGAGACTTTGTGAAAAAAACCTGTAATTACTGTTATGATGAATGATCAGGACTATCTTTATGGACTGTGACAAAATTTTAGCTTTTGACCAACATTGTATCAATAAGTGTGTGCATTTGATTTCTTTGTTATTGTAATTATGAAAAATTTTATCAAATCATTATTGGCCACTGCCCAAAAAAAATTTGTAAAATTTTTTGTGGGGAGCATGGGGGCTATGTAAGTAGGCTGTTTATGTTTTCTCTATGTAAGTAGGCTGTTTATGTTTTCTCTATGTAAGTAGGCTGTTTATGTTTTCTTATTGGCAATGTTACGTAGCGCTCAATATGAAAATCACTGGCTGTGCTGTGTGCAGTCAGTGGCTGCTTTGCATTGTTGTAATACTCGCCATTGTAGTGTTAGGCAGCTGGCTGTGAACAGCGCGTAGCGTTGCGCTGTTGGAGGTGAGCCGCCAGCAGTGGTGAATGTGGGGAGAGAGATGGCGGAGATTTGTAATTTGTCATGAACTGATATATATATTATGACTTGTGATGATATTAAGGTAAATACATTGTTTGTTCTCTATTAATATCTTTCATTTGCTAACTATCCCTATCAGTAGTTAGTGCCTTCCATAGTTTGAATCTTTTATTTAGCTGGCAGTAGTGGCGCTCGCTGTATTGCAGTAGCTTGAGCAGCGAAGATTTTTGTGAGGTAAGTGATTTGTGAGAGGTATAGTTTAATGTTAGTCAGGGCCATTCTTTTGCAGGGATCTTTGATAGTCAGATTGCGTTGCGCTAAAAATATTGTGTGTCAGTTTAAGCACAGTCATGCATAAATAGTACAAAAGGGGACGTTTCAGCCTGTACGCGGAGGTGGACGTGTCTGACGACGTGATATTACATATGAGGGTCGATGTGAAAGACGTAGATGCTCAACTAATACAGTCCTCAGAGTTCAACACGACTTTTGAAGAATTGCAGATAAGGCAGAAGGGTAGATAATTACCAATCAAAATGTCTAAAATCACTGGGGAAAGTGGCAGCCAAATAGTATTCTAGTGAGAGTGTAAAAGCCATAGGGCTGACGAAGTAGGACTTAGACCATTTCACTTCGGATTAAATATCGGCGATACAGCTCCGAGACAGCAATGCATATTAGTTGCAAGCCATCGCATAGTTAGCTTAATACCTCCTGCATCAACGTTACTGGTAAGAATAATACACAGAACAACGGGAACGAAAATTGTGAATATGTTAGATGACGATCAGTTTGGCCTTTGTAAAGATGAAGACACCTGAACCGTCGTTCTGATTTTGCGCTTGACAGTGGAAGGAAGAATAAAAATTAAGACACGCTCACAGGATTTAACTACCTAGAAAAAGTGTTTGACAATCTAAAATGGGGCTAGATTTTCGAAATTCAGAGAAAAATGGGAGTAAAGTATAAGGGAAGAAGTATGATGTACAAAATGTACGATAATGAAGAGGGAACAATAGAAATGGAAGACAAAGAACGAAGTGCTCGGATTAAAAAGGAGGTATGATAGGAATTCAGTCTTTCGCCACTACTGTTCAGTCTACGCATCGAAGAAGGAATGAAGAAACTATAAGATGCTTTCTGGTGTAAGATTTAAATTCAGCGGAATGGATATCAAGGAGAAAATTCACTGCTGACGTACCTATCCTCAGTGAAAGTCAAGTAGAATTACAGGGCTTTCTGAATGATATGAACAATCTAAAAGGTACAGAATACTGTTTGAGGATGAAACGAAGACAGACGATAGTCTTTAGGAGTAGCAGAAATTAGATTAACTCAGAACGTAACACGAAAATTGCTGTCCATAAGATAGACGAAGTGAAAGAATTCTGCTGACTTACAAGCAAATTTACACATGACAGACGAAGCAAGGAGAACGCAAAAGATAGACTAATACAGGAGAAGAGGGTATTCTTCGCCAACAGAAATCTACTAATACAAAAAACTGGCTGTATGTTAAGGAGTGCAGGGCTACAAGAAACATGCAAGGATATCGAAAAGAATACGGTCTTCGGAAGGACTGATTCAGCATACAGAAAACGAAAACTACACTCGGTGATATTAAAAGTAAGGGCGGCCACGTGAGTGGTGCAATGAGATATCCACTGTACGCAGAGGAGGGAGCAGATAGGTGAAACGAGTACAATGAAGGCCTCTATGAGGCTTATGATCTGAATCACATGTGATACGCATCACTGGTTCAGGGTATTTTCCAGACGTATTTTTTGGCCTTCTGTATTGAAGGTGACTCCACGGATGTAAAATTATTGACCGGTCTCACTCCATACTTCATTTTCCAAAATAGTGGAGAAGGTAAAGTGTTGTGTTGGCTACTGCGGGAGTCAGCACCGACACAAACTAGGAAGGAGAGAAGCTGCGATGGCCAGTGGTGGGAATCGAAATGATCTGTGCATTGAACTATATAAAGGCACATTTGCATGCCGCGCGTGAGTTTCCTCGGAAACGCGAAATCTTCATTAAATAATTAATCTGTGAGAAATAAAGCCTATGGCACAGAACTGCAGCGCTGTGTCGCTGATAAAACAAAAACAGAATTACGATACTCTGATGTTTGATTAAGGAGAGGGAGGTTCTGGTTGAAGTGGTGCGAGAAGCACGTATTTTATTTTATTGTCTGGCACACCGCCATATTTCATGTTATAGAAAATTACTGCGAGTTGCAACCATACTAGGCACTCGATTCTGAAAAGAATTTATATTTATAAAAGTAAGTAGGATTATGAACTGTAGGCTTATTCATTGAATATATATGATTTAACTAACTGTGTAATTTTTTGTTTAGTAGACAATCACCTCTGTACGACGTTTTGGCATGGCTGGCAAATTACTGTAATATTGAGATTTAGTTTATGAGTCCGCACCTACCGCAGCAGTCTTTGGAAACGATTTAATTACGAAGTCCGATTATTTCAGTTTTATTTCACGGTCAACTACGAGTAACATTGCCTTTACGAAAAAGCCATTGTCAAGCGTCTGATACCGAATAATTAAACGTCACGCAAATATTAAGTACAACCAATCACTATCATACAATAATACATAATTAATATTTTATTTTATTTTATTTTATTTTATTTATTTTATATTGGCGACTGCGTGTCGGACTTGTTATTTTGTCATTTGTTACACTGTTCTCTTTGTTTCATGTGAAAAATTAACTATCTGGACCTGGACGTGAATGTATGAGAAATAACAAAGATCTGAAGATATTTTCCAATTCTAAAATTTTGCGGGAAGACGCAATGAAGCTTCCAGCAAAATAAGGTAAGACGCAGCATCTTTGCATTGGCAGGCTTGACCAGACGTATAATTCAGTGTATTAGCTTTTCAGTAAAATTCTGTAGTGTTTCTTTTCCGCATAACAGTTTCAGTGATAAATTCCATTCTCAGTATTTTTCCTTAAACAATAACGTATGCAACAATACCAATACACGAGTGTACAATATGGCCGACTTCTGTACGATATCATGTAACATGGCCAGCAGCCATTACCAATAATCTCAAATTCAGTTTATATTTTTAAATTAACAGACAGCCATTGTTGCTACGACCGATTCATGCTCAACTGCATTTTATTTTAAAACCAGTGTCAAACATTAATTTCTTGAAATATATATTACGTGTGGCATGGTAATAACTAGAAAACAATACGCAAAAATGGAACAGCAAAGACGTACTATTCAGACGCAATCCGACTCGGACGAGAGACAAATGTTAGAAAATGACTTTACGACAGCAACCGGTAGTGACGATTCATCAAACATTGAGGCAAGTGTTGACGAAAATTTTGACAATAGGCCTTCCACCACAAAAATTTCAAAGTCTCAATCAGAGCCCATGTTAATGCATGACGTCACGTCTAATGACGCGGCGGGGGCAGAGACCTTGCAAACAGTAAACATTGCCAACATGTTACAAATGCTAATGAAACAGAACGCGGAAAACATGGCAACCTTAAAGACACAAAATGACGAAATTAAATCTGACCTCATAGCAATCAAGGCATGTAATGACACTTTGTGTAAACGTGTGGAACTTATAGACGCCACACTGACCAAACAGATGACTGAACTCAGTACGAAATTTTCCAAGCTTAATACGAGACAAGAAAAGACTACAAATGACGTAGCACTTTTACAGACACAATTAAAAAACCTTAATGTCACGTGTGAAGCTCTTACTGAACAAATTCAAACATATCCTTCAGTACACGACAACCTTGAAAAACGAATTACTGACGTGCAGAATAAATTTGACGATGTTGAACAACACCTGACTGACATCTTACAATCTGATGCCACAGCTCATTTTCAAAATATTAATAAAGAATTTCATGATTGGGTAGAGAACAAAGACAAACATTTTGATAGATGCATACGTGAAAATTTACCAACAATTGTGCACGACTCCGTAGCGGAATACATCACTAATAACAAACAGCTGATTAGTGACGCAGTACAATCCGTCACTGCACCCATGAGACAATTCACCGATCAACCACAGTCTGAATGTAACGAAAATATCAGTCAAAATGTACAGTTCAGAAATCAATATACATTCGAGTATGACGCACACATACCGCACACAACATACACACAAGAACAAAACACACCACGACAACAACACATACCACAACGTGCAAACACAAACACAAGCTATTATCATGGTAAACCACAGCAACATTATCGTAATTACTCGCCAGCTGAGCATTGCAGTAATTACAGTGGAACAAATCCATATCATAATGCAAAGGAAGAAGAAAGCTTAATGAAACACAGGCAATTTCAGATTTTTATCCCAGAAAAACGAACCATTCATCCGGTGATTTTTCTTAAATCTTTTAGTAACGCATTTCCACGCACTTGGAGTGACCGGAAAAGGATTTCATATATTGTCGGTTACATCCAAGGCGATGTAGCTGTCTGGGCATACAGTCAAGCTGACGTATGTACCACGTACAGTGAGTTTGAGCGTGCTTTTCTGAACAAATTCTGGTCGCAATCCGTCCAGGAGCGACTCAGAAGACAAATTTTAGAACCTGAAACTTTTAACAGTAAAAATGGTAACTTACGCAGATATTTTGAAAAATACTTGAACATGGGACATTTTTTAGACGAACCAGTCGCAACACGTGATATACTCCGAGCGTTGAAGGCCAAATTGCCTTTCAACATTAAGGAAAAACTTCTACATATCCCGGATGACTATTCAGATTATTTTTTAACAGCTTTAGATTCGGTTGACATGTTACTTGAAGATCAGCGCTTCGCGCGGCAAAACAGCAGCCACAATGTTTACACTAGTGGTATGCAAAACATGCAGGCTTGCCAACACAATTCTGGCGCGCCCACAGTTGGATACGCGGTACAGCAAAAACAGCAAACTCAAATGCCGTCTCAATACGGAAATCAAAATCAACACGCGTATTCCAATACAAACAACAATTACAACAGTAATAACACTTCATGCGGCAATCCATACAAAAGGCACCGCGGTAATAACAACAACGGTAACAACGGATACAAATGTAACAACAAAAACACAAACAGAAATAGAAATAATAATAACTACGAGCCAAGACAGCATCAAGGCTGGACTCGTAGCGATCAATACTTTCATTCAAATACTGCTTTACCACAGCAGCCACCAGGACAAAATTGGAGCATACCTTACGACCGACAGGTAAGTTATAATGCGCAACAGCAACAACAACCGCAAAAGTTTGGAGATCATAATAGGCAATATCCGAATGTGAATATAATAGAAATGACACCTGATGCACAACCCCAATCTGTGTCAGTACCTAGTACAAATGATAATCCAAGAAACTAGAAACAGTCACTACTTTGCCCCAGGTCGTGGCTGAAGAATTCTTGGGGGGCGACTTCAATGTTAATCAGTTATTTGACACCACAATTGAACAACAAAATATTGATGTGCCTAATAATTCTAAACAAAAGCTACCTGTTTTATTTATAAGATACAACCACAATGACAATATATCAGATGAACTTTTACAAGACAGTACACAATGTCGTTTAAACACAAATGAAATTGTTTTAGCATCTACTACTGGTGTAGTAGGTGGGATTCCAACTACTATTATCCTAGATACAGGTGCAGCTGTGAGCGTTTTGTCTTTTAATTTCTATAGAAAGATGTGTGAATTGGAACCTGTGCCTGAGTTTCCTGCCCAAAACTGTAAAATAACTACTGCACTAGGTAATAAGTCATGTAGGGTTACAAAGCAAGTTTTTGTAAACGTTAAAATAGGTAATGGAACCGTACAATGGCCATTCCTGGTTGTACAAAACCTTGTGACAAATTGCATATTAGGAATAGATATTATGAGCGAGAAGGACTGCATTATAGACTTCTCCAAAGTTAAATGTATTTTAAATGATAAAGGCAGTGTAATTATTATTGATTTGGACAGGAGAACTCTAAAGCATGACAAACACTGTACAGGGTGCAAGGTTCAGTTAGTACTTGACAAAGACATTCAAGACATGCAAACACACTCATCTGACACAGAGCTAATGGACTTGAAAACATTGCTTGATCATAAAATAAGTGAAGCTACAGCTCTCAGTGTACATGAACGTATAAAACTACAGGAAGTGTTATCCAAATATTTACAAGTTTTTACCAAACGATTAGGTGTTATCAACACGTATGTGTACAAGATTGAAGTTAAGCCTCACAAGATCTTCTACCATAAGACATATAACGTACCGTTATCTCAACGACCTGCTGTGTGGCAAGAACTAAAACAAATTACAACATAGATTATAAGTAGTATAGAAATTTTCATTTCAGCGGTTCCAGTGACGCAGTTGAAGACAGAAGAACTTTTCTTTCAACGCCGCGGCACCACCGAGAAGACTGAATATTAAAGTAAAATTTATGATTACGTAGCAGTGAATGATATATAAATTTTTCACGGAACATTTGTGACTGTAGGTACCACTGACTTGGTATGACACCTGACGAACCGACAGACGTCATCTGTGAAGCGATCTTTTACTTCGAGAAATAGATTAGACGCACATCACTCAGCAAGAAAAGCATCTACCGGTAGCCAAGGCCACACAGACACTATACACACACGCACAAAACGCGAGGAATCTAACAGCTTTCCGTCTCTTATTATTTTGAATATTTATTGAGTAGTGAAAACGCCTGGTCTTGCCTACTGATGTAATGAATGTTGTGTCTAACCTATCTTAATTTCAGATGACATCACAAAAAAAAAACATCGATAAAATCCCAGCAAAACCGTTAAAGAGGACGTAAATATCTGCAATCCATGTAATCAAATGTGACACAATGTAATAATTTATAGCTATGTAATAATGATGAAAACATGTTTATGTGTAACTGTATTATGTTTATGCTAAGAAAATATGTGACGTGTATATGTATGATTACTTATGTTTTTTTTTAACTGATGTATAATGTAACTGTTACTGTGTGAAAATTTGAACGATAACGAGTGCCAAAATGTGAAAAACTTTAAAAAAAAAAAAATGCGTAGTGAACCACTGTTCACGGACATTAACGTACATTACTAAGTCTGCAACTACGCAGAAACCTATGTGAAAGAAACTGTTAATGACATTCATGATGCATCGTACCTTTGTAAACGCGATGAGTAACTACGAACATTTAGGTGAGCTATATTTAAAAAAAAAAAAAAAAAAAAAAACTGAATATGTGAAGTGCATAATTCGTGCATCGTCTAGTGACATTACTACAGTACCCAACTTCAAAATGTTAACTGGATTAAATGGACACAAAGTGACTGTCCAGAAAACAACACAACGGGTGGAAGAATTCTGGTTGGAACTTCAGGGAATGAAATGTTCTCGAAATGTGACGGACACTCCTACCTGGACTGTCCAAGGATCGACGCCAGCTATGTGGCGTCCGAGGTTCTGCAACCAAGCTTCCACGGAATATCGAAAACGAACTGCATATGGACTAATTACTCGACGGGTCACGTCTGATCTGTAATAAACAATGCTTTTTGTCACAACGAACTGCATCACAACGACTATAATGGAAATAGGAAATGGACATGCTTATGTATCAATCACGTTGTTATACAGCGATGTTACTGTGATCAAAAAACTTTACCACGACGACACTAACCTGTGAAACAGTACTGTGCAGTAGATGAATATAAACTGTAATAACGACACGATGTGTATAGGTCGACGCACCTGAAACAACAGAACATTTTTCGTTGAAGCATTTCATTGCAATGCTATGTAACTAAGAACATTCAACAATCTAAAGTTGTATTGTATTATAACAAATATTGTAATTTTAAAACTAAGTTACCTGTCATAGAATGTAGTCTTCATATGTAATCTTGGTGGAATATTTTCTTTGTGCAACGACTAAGAAATGCGCGCGCACACGAACAATATGAACTGCAATACTGTGCCGCGTGATCTAAATTTACGAAATAACGGCAGTGCCGTAGTTACACAGACGCTTCTGCGCATGCGCGCACTCTGTTTTGCCAACATAAGAACTTTTTCGGCGCACGCGCGTCATTCAAATTTTGTATATAATATACAGTATAATGTAAGTCATGTAAATAGTTGTAGATAACTTAGATTTTCTTGTGCCTTTAGGTGAATTGCTCGCCTGCAGGTGTGTCCTTTCGCCTCGCAATTTAGGGGGCAATATAAAGGCACATTTGCATGCCGTGCGTGAGTTTCCTCGGAAACGCGAAATCTTCATTAAATAATTAATCTGTGAGAAATAAATAAAGCCTATGGCACAGAACTGCAGCGCTGTGTCGCTGATAAAACAAAAACAGAATTACGATACTCTGATGTTTGATTAAGGAGAGGGAGGTTCTGGTTGAAGTGGTGCGAGAAGCACGTATTTTATTTTATTGTCTGGCACACCGCCATATTTCATGTTATAGAAAATTACTGCGAGTTGCAACCATACTAGGCACTCGATTCTGAAAAGAATTTATATTTATAAAAGTAAGTAGGATTATGAACTGTAGGCTTATTCATTGAATATATATGATTTAACTAACTGTGTAATTTTTTGTTTAGTAGACAATCACCTCTGTACGACGTTTTGGCATGGCTGGCAAATTATTGTAATATTGAGATTTAGTTTATGAGTCCGCACCTACCGCAGCAGTCTTTGGAAACGATTTAATTACGAAGTCCGATTATTTCAGTTTTATTTCACGGTCAACTACGAGTAACATTGCCTTTACGAAAAAGCCATTGTCAAGCGTCTGATACCGAATAATTAAACGTCACGCAAATATTAAGTACAACCAATCACTATCATACAATAATACATAATTAATATTTTATTTTATTTTATTTTATTTATTTTATAACTTGGAGATTAACTGTACATTTTATTTCTAAAAATTAAATAATCGTAGCTTAACTTGTTTCCTGTTCCTCTTACATACAAGTAATTTTACTATTACTGCTTGCAGAACTAAGTATCGGTTTCCTGTTGCTCAGTACTGGAATGGAAATAAAGTCCCATGCTTCTTGGCAGAGCGTAGGGGAACGATGTGGGGGACCCGCACCGCCGTACTAGACAAGGTCCTAATGGAGATGGTTTGCTGTTGCTTTCCTCCGACCGAAATGGGGATGAATGATGATGATGAAGACGACACAACAACATCCAGTCATCTCGGGGCAGGTGAAAATCCCTGGCCCCGCCGGGAATCGAACCCAGGACCCCGTGCGTGCGGAGCGAGAACGCTACCGCGAGACCACGAGCGGCGGACTGCTCAGTATTGATGCCCTAGAAGTCTGTGACTGAACTGTGCCGCTGACGCTGCACTGAGGAGGGTGGACCCTCAACTTGAGACGGAAGTTGTAGCGTTGGAGAGCTACGCCTTCCTCTTGGCGATGTGGTGAATTGTGACGTGGTGGTGTGGAGCTCTTGACGGTGTGCATATTCAGTTTTTTTATTTGTTTTATTTTATTGCACCCAAAGACGATAGGAGAGTGAGAGAGAGACAGTGGAAGAGAAGGAAAACGAAAGACCACATGTGACTGGCCTGGTGGTGGGTATGCCCCACGGATGTTGAGCAAGCCATCGCATAGTTAGCTTAATACCTCCTGCATCAACGTTACTGATAAGAATAATACACAGAACAACGGGAACGAAAATTGTGAATATGTTAGATGACGATCAGTTTGGCCTTTGTAAAGATGAAGACACCTGAACCGTCGTTCTGATTTTGCGCTTGACAGTGGAAGGAAGAATAAAAATTAAGACACGCTCACAGTATTTAACTACCTAGAAAAAGTGTTTGACAATCTAAAATGGGGCTAGATTTTCGAAATTCAGAGAAACATGGGAGTAAAGTTATATATATATATATATATATATATATATATATATATATATATATATATCGGGGCGGTTAGTAGACCCGCAACCGAGCGCCTCCCCAGGTGGCGGATAGGGGAATGCCTCCTAGATATAGGTGGTACCGAGGAAATGAAATACTCGGGGCGGACCAAAACTACTAGTAGCGTCTGTTCCCACAGTGGGCGGCTACAAAAGGCGTCTGCTCCACATGTCAGTGGCGGCCTCCACCAACCTCCTGATCTGGAAAGTCAGGTTGTACTCGGCAGCATGCCATACATCCAACTACTAAACATCATGATGGTACAACGAGAAAAATCTCATTACCCCGTGCCCCAGTCAATAGACTGGGATTGTCGTGAGCATCGGATTCCGGGGGCTCACGGACATCATGAGAAGAATCGGAGCTTCTCAAACTCCCTCAAGACCAAACGCAAACACTACATCGGCACACTCAACGTGAACACACTGATGAAGACAGGAAAGATGAAACAACTGACAGACACTCTCGAAAAATTTCAAATCAAAATATGTGCACTGCAAGAAACACGATTCACAGACGAAGACCATTTCAACACGCAGAATTTCAGAATATACAAAGGAAAACCATCGAGACAACTGAAAAACCTAAGGCTTTTTGGCACAGGATTTGCAGTACACAGGTCCATCACGGATAGCATTATTAACTTTTCGTCACCAAACGAAAGAATCAGCGCCATCACAGTGAAATCAGCCAATAAATCCTACACAATAATCAACGCACATGCACCAACTAATGACTACAGCAGGAAAAACCCGGACGAAATTGATGACTTCTGGACGACAATGGAAGAAACTATCAGAAAAATTCCTGCACATAGAGTCAAAATAATACTGGGAGACTTCAACGCCAAACTCGGAAAAGAAAAGATATACAGACATATCACAGGAAAACATACTCCACACAAGGACACCAACAAAAACGGAAACATCTGATAGACTTTTGCAAAAGCCACGACCTCGCCATTATGTCAACAAAATTCAAGAAACCAACACGAAAACTTACCACATGGAAATTCCCCAGCGGAAAGCAAGAACTACAAATCGACCACGTAATAGTGCAGAAAGACTCACAAAAAGAAATTTTGAACATAGACACCCGTAAAGGCTACTTCGACTCAGACCACCACCTACTACAGATCAGGATTCGTCTTTTGCCCAAGAAAAAGCTCCAGAAGAACAAAATTGTTAGACCAGATCCAGAATACGTTACTTTAAACCAGACACAAATACTACACAAAATTAAAATGGAGAAAACGACAGACTGGACACAACTTTCACGAAGAATCCGAGAGGCCATGAAACTAGCACAAGCACCACGAACACGGAAACACCGTTGGTGGAACCACACATGTGACCAAGCTATTGACCAACGAATCAGTGCATGGAAAAAATTTAGTTGCCATAAATAGCAAGAGAATTGGATGAACTTCTTGAAAACACAGAAGCAATCAAGCAAAATCATTCGCAGTGAAAAACGACAGTATGACAAACGGCGACTGACAGAGATCGAATCGGACTTCATGAAGAACAATACAAGAAACTTCTACAGAACGTTCAGAGAAAATATGACTGGATATCAACCACCCAACTTGTGCTTCAGAAGACCGGATGGAACCCTAGAAACCAATACCAAAAACAATTGTGACATTCTGGCAAAGTACTTTGAAAAACTGCTCAACACGGACCCCCCCATGGAAGAAATGATGACAGAAACGAGCACATACAATCCAGATAGTGAACCTCCAACTCTAGAAGAAGTTAAAGAAATAATAAAGTCACTCAAGAATCGTAGAGCAGCAGGAGAAGATGGCATCATCGCAGAAATCTGGAAGTTACAAGACCCAGAACTCACCAAAGACATCCACAGGATCTTGGAAGACATCTGGAAGACCATGAAAATCCCTGACGACTGGAAAACTGCCCTGATACACCCACTACACAAAAAAGGTGACAAGACTAACCTGAACAACTACAGAGGAATATCCCTACTACCGGTCACATACAAGATCCTCTCTAAAGCTTTACTGAACAGACTAGAACGCCAAACCGACCACTTGATTGGGGAATACCAAGCAGGCTTCCGTAAAGGGCGGTCTTGTGCGGAACAAATTTGGAACCTGAAAATGATTTTACAACACAAACAGAACCTGATCATTACCTTTGTTGACTTCAAAAAGGCGTACGACTCTATCGACCGGAAAACTCTCTTCAAAATTCTAGCAGAATACCAAGTAGACAACAAAACACGGGCTATCATAGAGCAAACTTTAACCAACACGACCTCCAAAGTAAAGTTCTGTGGGGAACTATCAGAGCCCTTCGAAATTCGCACAGGTGTCCGACAAGGCGATGGCCTCTCACCTCTCCTTTTCAATCTGGTGTTAGATAAGGTCATAAAAGAATGGGAAACATCACAACAGGGGATAACCTTAGGAAACCTACAGATTAAATGCCTGGCTTTTGCAGACGATTTGGCGATTGTCACGAAAGGTATAAAGGAAACAAAAGACGCTATTGAAAAACTGCACGAAATCGCTTCCAAAACTGGACTACAGATCTCTTACGAAAAGACACAGTTTATGAGCACAAAGAAACTCTCATCTCTGAACACAAAGTATGGCACGATTTACAAAACAGCAAACTTCAAATACCTCGGTGAAACACTACAAATGAGTGGACATAACAGAGACTCAAATGAAGAAAGAAAGACTAAACTGGACAAGGCATACAAAGTAGTGTGGAATCATTACAACAAGAAGTCTATCTCACAAAAAGCCAAATTACGCCATTACGACACGGTGGTGCTCCCCGAGGCACTATATGCAGCAGAGACCACACTAATCCGAGGGCATACACGTATCAGACAATTAGAAAAAGTAGAACGGAAAATACTTAGGAAAATATTTGGCGCAACTAACAACAATGGAATATGGATCAAGAAACCTACAGAGGAACTGTACAAACATACGGAGACAATCACAGAAAAGATTAGAAAACGCAGACTACAATTCTATGGACACCTATACAGAATGCCATCACACAGGCTGACCAAACAGATCTTTGACTGGGCAACCACTAGAAACAACAAATGGGTGGCAGAGGTAGAAAACGACCTGAACCAGCTCAACATAACAGCAGACACAATAAACGACAGAATAAAGTTCAGAAACATCATTAAGAAAAGTAAACTACATGAGATACAATGCGACAAACGAACAGGCATAAAATGGACCGAAGAACGAAAGCAAGATCACAGCCAGAAGATGAAAGAAATATGGGCAACCAAAAAGGCAATCAAGATGAAGCCGAAGATACGAAGCCGACAAGAAGCATGGACAGAGGACCGGAAACAGAAACACAGCGAGTGAATGAGGGAAGTTTGGGCAGCAAGGAAGGCAGCAAAAGGAACTGGCCATGTAGTTTAGTCCAAATGCGCTCTTTAAGGGCAAAACACCAATAATAATAATAATATATACATATATATATATATATATATATATATATATATATATATATATATATATAATAGAAGGGACAGTAAGAGAAGCAGGAAAACGAAATGAACTGTGCCGACCACCGTTGAGCGCCTGGTTAAATCAGCGTTGACAGGAGGAGTAGAACTCTCTCTTACTGCCTGCTCTTCGCACTGGTATGTGGGTCAACGCCTTCTTGATGCCGTTTCGTGGCGCTGCGTTGGTAAGTCGTGCAGTCAATACTTTAGGTATCCTCATAAGGTACACGACGGTTCTCACTATGTAGTAATGAAATATTTGGTCAATCATAGATTTCAAAACGGCTTGTGTACTAGAAAACCTGTGTATACCTTCGCTGAGCACATAACAAAATTTTTAAATAACAAAATATCACAAACTGGGCTGTTCCGTGGCATCAAAGGTTTTTGGTTGTATCAGTCATAATATTCCATAGAGAAACTGAGCTTGTATTGCATACATGGTTCAGCACATACCTGATTTCGTTCCTTTTTAAGAAACAGGTTGCAGAAAATTACAGTACAACGTTCAGAAAATAGAGACAGAGCTGACAGTATTCATTTGTGAGAAAATTATGATGAGCTATCTGCAACACTGGATCATAGGCTAATTAATATTATTGTTAAATTTTAATGATCTAAGATTTCAATTAAATAAAGAGGCGAAATTATCCCTTGTTCAAGGTGAAGTAAACATTATTGTCGAGGTGATCGAAGAACCATCCACATGGAAAATAGTAAAGATGTATTTGTTAAAATTAAGAATTGGTTCTGCTCAAATATAACATCATTAAACTTTGAAAAATCACTTAACACTCTAAATTGTTGCAATTATCCCAGTCTTCTTGAATGTAGTTCATCAACAAAATGTGATAAAAGGAACTGAAAGTTCTAAGCTCTTGGATGTGCATACTGATGAAGACTTAAACTCTAAAACCATGTAGCATGGCTTCTAAAATTTTAAGCTTCAACTACTTTGCCGTAAGAATAAACGCCAACTTTGGAGACAAAGAAATCAGTGATTTAACAAATATTTCACGTATTTTAATTCACTAAAATGGTACGTGCTAATATTCTGGTGGACCTCTTCATTTACGTGAAAGATATTCATTGCACCCCCCCCCCCCCCCCCATGAACCATGGACCTTACCATCATTGGTGGGGAGGCTTGCGTGCCTCAGAGATACAGATAGCCGTACCGTAGGTGCAATAACAACGGAAGGGTATCTGTTAAGGGGCCAGACAATCGTGTGATTCCTGAAGAGGGGCAGCAGCCTTTTCATTAGTTGCAAGGGCAACAGTCTGGATGATTGACTGATCTGGCCTTGTAACACTAACCAAAACGGCCTTGCTGTGCTGGTACTGCGAACGGCTGAAAGCAAGGGGAAACTACGGCCGTAATTTTTCCCGAGGGCATGCAGCTTTACTGTATGGTTAAATGATGATGGCGTCCTCTTGGGTAAAATATTCCGGAGGTAAAATAGTCCCCCATTCGGATCTCCGGGCGGAGACTACTCAAGAGGATGTCGTTATCAGGAGAAAGAAAACTGGCGTTCTACGGATCGGAGCGTGGAATGTCAGATCCCTTAATCGGGCAGGTAGGTAAGAAAATTTAAAAAGGGAAATCGATAGGTTAAAGTTAGATATAGTGGGAATTGCTGAAGTTCGGTGGCAGGAGGAACAAGACTTCTGGTCAAGAGACTACAGGGTTATAAACACAAAATCAAATAGGGTAATGCAGGAGTAGGTTTAATAATGAATGGGAAAATAGGAATGCGGGTAAGCTACTACAAACACCATAGTGAACGCATTATTGTGGCCAATATAGATACGAGGCCCAAACCTACTGCAGTAGTACAAGTTTATATGCCAACTAGCTCTGCAGATGACGAAGAAATTGAAGAAATGTATGATGAAATAAAAGAAATTATTCAGATAGTGAAGGGTGACGAAAATTTAATAGTCATGGGTGACTGGAATTCGGTAGTAGGAAAAGGGCGAGAAGGAAACGTGGTAGGTGAATATGGATTGGGGCTAAGAAACGAAATAGGAAGCCGTCTGGTAGAAATTTGCACAGAGCACAACTTAATCATAGCTAGCACTTAGTTCAAGAATCATAAAAGAATCCTGTATACATGGAAGAACCCTGGAGATACTAACAGGTTTCAGATAGATTATCTAATGGTAAGACGGAGAGTTAGGAACCAGGTTTTATATTGTAAGACATTTCCAGGGACAGATGTGGACTCTGACCACAATCTATTGGTTATGACGTGTAGATTAAAACTGAAGAAACTCCAAAAAGGTGGGAATTTAAGGAGATGGGACCTGGGTAAACTGAAAGAACCAGAGGTTGTACAGAGTTTCAGCGAGAGCATAAGGGAACAATTGACAGGAATGGGGGAAAGAAATACAGTAGAAGAAGAATGGGTAGCTTTGAGGGATAAAGTAGTGAAGGCAGCAGAGTATGAAGTAGGTAAAAAGGCGAGGGCTAGTAGATATCCTTGGGTAGCAGAAGTTATATTAAATTTAATTGATGAAAGGAGAAAATATAAAAATGCAGTAAATGAAGTAGGCGAAAAGGAATACAAACGTCTCAAAAATGAGATCGACAGGAAGTGCAAAATGGCTAAGCAGGGATGGCTAGAGGACAAATGAAAGGATGTAGAGCCTTATCTCACTAGGGGTAAGATAGATACTGCCTACAGGAAAATTAAAGAGACCTTTGGAGATAAGAGAACCACTTGCATGAACATCAAGAGCTCAGATGGAAATCCAGTTCTAAGCAAAGAAGGGAAAGCAGAAAGGTGGAAGGAGTATATAGAAGGTCTATACAAGGGCGATGTACTTGAGGACAATATTATGGAAATGGAAGAGGAGGTAGATGAATATGAAATGAGAGATACGATACTGCGTGAAGAGTCTGACAGAGCACTGAAAGACCTGAGTCGGAAGATGGCCCCTGGAGTAGACAACATTCCATTGGAACCACTGACGGCCTTGGGAGAGCCAGTCCTGACAAAACTCTACCATCTGGTGAGCAAGATGTTTCAGACAGGCGAAATATCCTCAGACTTCAAGAAGAATATAATAATTCCAATCCCAAAGAAAGCAGGTATTGACAGATGTGAAAATTACCGAACTATCAGTTTAATAAGTCACAGCTGCAAAATACTTTACAGACGAATGGAAAAACCGGTAGAAGCCGACCTCGGGGAAGATCAGTTTGGATTCCGTAGAAATGTTGGAACACGTGAGGCAATACTGACCTTACGACTTATCTTAGAAGCTAGATTAAGGAAAGGCAAACCTACGTTTCTAGCATTTGTAGACTTAGAGAAAGTTTTTGACAATGTTGACTGGAATACTCCCTCTCAAATTCTGAAGGTGGCAGGGGTAAAATACAGGGAGCGAAAGGCTATTTACAATTTGTACAGAAACCGGATGGCAGTTATAAGAGTCAAGGGGCATGAAAGAGAAGCAGTGGTTGGGAAGGGAGTGAGACAGGGTTGTAGCCTATCCCCGATGATATTCAATCTGTATATTGAGCAAGCAGTAAAGGAAACAAAAGAAAAATTCGGAGTAGGTATTAAAATCCATGGAGAAGAAATAAAAACTTTGAGGTTCGCCGACGACATTGTAATTTTGTCAGAGACCGCAAAGGACTTGGAAGAGCAGTTGAACGGAATGGATAGTGTCTTGAAAGGAAGATATAAGATTAACATCAACAAAAGCAAAACGAGAATAATGGAATGTAGTTGAATTAAATCGGGTGATGCCGAGGGAATTAGATTAGGAAATGAGATACTTAAAGTAATAAAGGAGTTTTGCTATTTGGGGAGCAAAATAACTGATGATGGTCGAAGCAGAGAGGATATAAAATGTAGACTGGCAATGGTAAGGAAATCGTTTCTGAAGAAGAGAAATTTGTAAACATCGAGTATAGATTTAAGTGTCAGGAAGTCGTTTCTGAAAGTATTTGTATGGAGTGTAGCCATGTATGGAAGTGAAACATGGACGATAAATAGTTTGGACAAGAAGAGAATAGAAGCTTTCGAAATGTGGTGCTACAGAAGAATGTTGAAGATTAGATGGGTAGATCACATAACTAATGAGGAGGTATTGAGTGGGATTGGGGAGAAGAGGAGTTTGTCGCACAACTTGACTAGGAGAAGGGATCGGTTGGTAGGACATGTTCTGAGGCATCAAGGGATCACCAATTTAGTATTGGGGGGCAGCGTGGAGGGTAAAAATTGTAGAGGGAGACCAAGAGATCAATACACTAAGCAGATTCAGAAGGATGTAGGCTGCAGTAGGTACTGGGAGATGAAGAAGCTTGCACATGATAGAGTAGCATGGAGAGTTGCATCAAACTAGTCTCAGGACTGAAGACCACAACAACAACAACATTCATTGCACAGCAAAAATTTAAATTATATGTCTATTTCACACAGAGACGTCTTACAAGCGTCGTCTAAGCAGGTTCATCGTACATCTGTTCACTCATGAAGTAATATTTTGTCAACAGTCTGCCTCAGTAGGAGAGTAATAGAAATGTTCGTCAAACTAACACCATAAGCAAGAATGATCTAGACTTCCTTCTATTGAACCGCATTTTGAGACAGAAAGCTGTGAATTTCACAGCTGTAGAACTCTCGTATGGTCTACTCTTTGAAATAAAATTGTCTGACAGGCAGCTGAAGGGTGTTAAAGTATTAATTAAAGTTGTTTCTCCTTCTTTTCCACTGAGGATTTCTTAACTAGAAATAGTCAATTACAAACCTGTACCTGACGTTAATTGAACTATATATACAGGGTGGTCAGAAGTAATCTGTAAAGACTGTAAGGGTGTAGCAATAAATAGTGTGCTGAGAAAACATATTAAGAACGAAATTTCATACATTCGTTATTTGCGACGTAACAGCACTGAAGCTAGCCAACCAGGTCGTATTGCACGCAAATTCAAGCGGTCCTGCAGATACATTGAGTATCAGTTGTTTTCCTAGCGTAGATGATAGCCCACGAGACTGCTCAGCCATGTTCTCTGGATGGATCCTTACTACCGCCTCATGTCCAATTTATTCGGTGTTAGGAAAGCACACGAGAACGCATTCGACGACTTCGCTTCTGGAGGACCAGCTGCATTTGGGCTTGCAGCTTACCCTGCAAAGTGTGTGTGCGTGTGTGTGTGTGTGTGTGTGTGTGTGTGTGTGTGTGTGTGTGAATCCACGTACGTGTTGGGTCTGCAATGTTTCGTCTGGAACGTTAATCTTCAATATGTTCTATGGAACATGGAAATAACCAACAACAGCTAGGGTGGAAATGATGTGTCAATACATACTTCTATCAGACCTTGCATGTACGTTGGTACACTCTGTGCTCCAGCTTCTCTCTTCCTTTCAGATTCCTCTGCTGCGAGAAGCCGTCTTCGAAAAGTTTCGTCGCACGCTGTAATCACTTGTAAGCACTTCATGAAGTATTCAAGCAACGTAAAGCAGAATGCTACACACGGAACAGACATAAAATGTGCATGGAGTCTTGAACGGGTGTTGCTATTTCGACTGCCGAGAACCGAAGTCACGATCTTGTATCTGCTTCGCGGCGTACGCTCTTGACTGCGAAAGGGTGCAAAGAGAGAGGGAAAGAAAAGGAGAGAGAGAAAGGGAGTTGGAAGAGAGAATGGAAAATAAGTTCGTTCATAAGATACCGAATGTAAGACAGTAGAACTCGAAGTCACCCAGTACGCGGCAGTTCACTATTAACGCATCATCATTTTAGTTATAATGCTGAATGCCGGTGCAATACGCCCCATAAAAAAAGCTATGTTCGAAACGGTGCCATTGCAAATGTTACATATTGCTTCCAAAATCAAAGTAAGTAGTGTTTCGCTTATTTATGAGGGTTACACATTTGTAAATGTGTAGCGTTGTATTACCGAAACGTCAGCTATGAATTCTCTATAACAAGTATGAGCAACCTTTCCTGACTCGCGGACCCACTCGTGAGGTGACAAGACACCAGTGTGAAATCAGTACTATAGCGTCCGTGACGTTGATGATTATGTGGTATCGAACCGATATGAAAGGTATCCGTTACCCGATACACCACTTCCCACCACTTCAACAAATTACGCCTCAAAACATGTGTTTTTGAGAGTACATTGCTTTTATGTTCGTCCCACCTTCAATATTTACATTTATTTCCGTGTCGTAAACATTTTTCTTTACTTGTGACACTTCACGATAACTGTCTTAATTTCTTCCGCTGAAGAATTCTGTAAGACCTTTAGTAAAGAACCGATATTCACAACACTTAAATACACTGCTTGTCAATTGCTAAGGAATAGAGACATCGTCGGGCAGGAAAAACAACAAGCAATGATAGACTACATGAAATACAGTAAATACGTATTTATAACGAAAAATGGTACGGACTTCACCACATGGGAGAGCAGTATAACGGACGTAATAAATTCCATGTTGAGACAGGTTAGACTCCCAAAATAAAGGTCTATATCGACTCTCAGTAAAGAAGATGCTTTCCTCGAGCAGTAATGCACATTTTTCACCTGTTATTCATGTTGGCTACCAAGCTATTGAGGAGTTCTCGCCCTCTCAAGGCACGGAGCGAGGTGGCGCAGTGTTTAGCACCCTGGACTCGCATTCGGGAGAACGATAGCTCAAATCCGCGTCCGGCTGCCATGACTTAGTTTTCCGTGATTTCCCTAAATCGCTTCGGGAAAATGCCTGGATGGTTCTTTTGAAAGGCACGGCTGATTTCCTTTTCGAACCCTCTCTACTCCGAGCTTGTTGTCGACGGCACGTTAGACACCAATCTGCTCCTCTCTTTCTCATGGTGGTTTTCAGTTCTTGCACAGTTTGGTGTGGAGATATTCGTAGAGAATCACGTCTGCCAAGAGCATTTCAGGTATACTCTAACAAACTGGAGACCAGAATCACTTGCCACAGTCAAGCGGGATTCGCCGGATAACATCACTTCGTCACTTTCGATCACTGTTGCTGACCCGAACCAACGCGCTCCATACAACAATAAACTCTTTCACGACGATTACATGGTTGAAGTGGGATGCATTTAACAACTTTCCGAGCATTCAAACCAACCTGATTTAACTGCCGTGAATCGGTTAAGAGATACTTACACTGGTAGCTGTTGCAAGGTCCGCCTAGAGGCGAGATGTTTTTTTCCTTTTAACCCAAGGACTACAAATCGATCATCTTGTAGTGTGGTGTTCCATCTGCGAGCACAGCATACTTTCACCCAACATTTCGACCTTCAGAGGCCTTTTTTAATCGTAAGATGACAATTTTCGACACTGTAGCCACTGTAGTGACACTTTGACCGGCTTCTAGCCCTTCAACTGCTCGTCCACGACCGTAAACACTCAAATGATGTCTTGCAGAGATGTTGCCATATAACAGGGAATGTCGCACTCATTGTTTCCACAACAACATTCCTCATACACCGTCCTGCATGAACTGTGGAGTGAATATACAACGTTTGTGCACAGGCTTCTCTGAAGTTAACACATTTCCTTTTACTATCGTTGGTCAAGTAATCCATATGAACTGTCGGTTGTTCTGTAGCAACTGGCAATTGTTTCTTAGCCGTTGTCGGTTTTTCCTTAGCAGTTGCCATGCTGTGTAAACGTAGTCATCTGAACATGTGATGTCAGTCACCTTGAAATTTCATTATTGAATAATAAGAAGCCTACAAAACCAACTGTTTACCGCTAATTCTGTCTTGATATTCTTCACGGATCTGCAGCCGGATCAAGTCGTCGTTCAGACACAATATTTCGGCAGACCAGCTGTCCGCCATCTTCAGGTGAGTTAATGCTCGTGCACTGCCTCGCCGGAAACTGAATTCCAGCCCCAACGACGGAAACCTTTAAACACCACGGACAGACCACCGAGCGTGAGCGAGATGATGGGCAGTGCCTCCTGGCGGCAAGTAGACAAGCAGCGCGCCCGTGGGAGAAGACGGCAGAAACGGTAAATCGCAACAGCACTAGTTGGAAGAATCCAATGATCGAAAAGAAGACCGTTGTAGTTTAATGTCGGACAAAATCGGATTCCATATCTTACTTAGAGGAAAACCTTTATCCCTGTTAATAATATTACTTGATAATCTAATTTCAAAGGATTATTTAAGAACACATTCCCAACACCGAGAAGCAGGAGCGATCAGTTGTGTCTTGTCATGCATCATCCTGTGTCCTTCGATAACTCAGTGTTCCGCCAGTGTTCTCAGGCTGGAACAACGGAGTGTGTCGGTGATGTTCCACACACCGGTCCTGAACAGTTCGAATAGTTTGACCAACATATTTCTTTCCACACTGACACGGAATTTCATAAATCCCTACTTTCCTCATGCCCAAATCATTTAACTGAGCCAAAAAAGGCACTAGTCCTGGCTACCGGCGTAAAAATACTTTTAATATCATATTTTATTGAAATCCTTGAAATTTTGGATGATATACTTCCCGCAATGGGTAAATAAGCAACAGCCTCAAAAGTACCCTCTATTGGCTCGCCTGACGGACCAAACTGAGGAGCACAGCATGTTTGTTGTTTCGTATATCCATTCTGTTTGAAAACAATCCTCAAATGGTCAAGTTCTTCTTTCAAATGTTCCTCGTCAGAAATTGCGTAAGCTCTTTTCACCAGAGTCCGCAAAACTCCACTACGTCGGTGTGGTGGATGAGAGCTGGTCGCATGAAGATAGCGGTCAGTATGAGTAGGTTTCAGATAAACACAGTGTCCAAATGTCCCATCATCTTTTCTGTGAACTAAAACATCAGGAAATGAAAGTTTACCATCACTTTCAATTTGCATAGTAAATTGAATATTCGGATGTAGACATTTAAAATGATCTAAAAAGAGATTCAAAGCATCAATTCCATGTTGCTAAACCATAAAAATGTCATCAACGTATCTCAAAAAACACTTTGGTTTTAGAAACGAAGTTTTGAATGCCATGTCCTCAAAGTCTTCCATAAAAAGGTTGGCGACTATGGAGGAGAGTGGACTCCCCATAGCCACTCCTTCAGTTTGCACAAAATATACACCATTAACAAGAAAATACGTCGAAGTCAACACATGACGACATACCTTGGTGGTTTCTTCATCTAATTTCTCACCGATTAGTAACATGGACTCTTCAAGAGGAACCCGAGTAAAGAGAGAATTAACATCAAAGCTGACGAGCAAGACAGAAGGACCACAGTACAACGATTTTAATTAATTAATTAATTCATTCATTCATTTGTTGTTCCGTGGGACCAAATTAAGGACAAGTCTCCATGGTCATGGAACGAGTCAATACATGAAATTATAACACGATAGTAGAAACAGTTAAAATGAAATATAAGTAACATATTCAGGCGACAATTCGTAAGTTTAAATAAAGAAAATCAACAATGTAACACTGGAATTTGCTTAATTTTTCACCTCTTCCAGGAGCTCTTCGACAGAATAGAAGGAGTGAGCCATGAGGAAACTCTTCAGTTTAGACTTAAAAGTGTTTGGGCTACTGCTAAGATTTTTGAGTTCTTGTGGTAGATTATTGGAAATGGATGCAGCAGAATACTGCACTCCTTTCTGCACAAGAGTCAAGGAAGTGCATTACACATGCAGATTTGATTTCTGCCTAGTATTAACTGAGTGAAAGCTGCTAACCCTTGGGAATAAGCTAATATTGCAAACAACAAACGCCATTAAAGAAAATGTATACTGTGAGGCAATGTAAGAATTCCCAGACTATTGAACAGGGATCGACAAGACATTCTCGAACTTACACTACACATAGCTCGAACAGTCCGTTTTTGAGCCAAAAATACTCTTTTTGAATCAGAAGAATTACCCCAAAAAATAATACCATATGACATAAGCGAAGTAGACTACTTTTCGTGTTGAACTGTCACTTATTTCAGATACTGTTCTAATGGTAAATAAAGCAGCATTTAGTTTCTGAAGAAGATCCTGAACATGGGCTTTCCACAACAGCTTACTATCTATCTGAACGCCTAGGAACTTGAACTGTTACGTCTCGCTTATAATATGCCCATTTTGTCTGATCAAATATCGGTTCTTGTTGAATTGTGAGTTAGAAACAGTAAAAACTAAGTCTTACTGTGATTTAGCATCAAATTATTTTCCACAAGCCACGAACTTATTTGATGAACTACATTATTTGATACTGTTTCAATATTACATACAAGATCCTTCACTACCAAGCTGGTGTCATCAGCAAACAGGAATATTTTTGACTTACCTGTAATATTAGCATGCGTATCATTTATATAAATAAGAAACAGCAGAGGCCCCAGCACCGACCCTTGGGGAATGCCCCACTTAACAGTGCCCCATTGGGACTGAACATCGCTACCACTCTCAATATTGCGGAGAATTACCTTCTACTTTCTGTTCTTAAAGTATGAGGTGAACCAATTGTAAGCTATTCCTCCTACTCCATAATGGTCCAACTTCTGCAGTAATATTTTGTGGTCAACACAGTCAAAAGCCTTTGTTAAATCAAAGAAAACACGTAGTGTTCACAACCTTTTATATAATCCGTCCAAAACCTCACAGAGAAAAGAGAATATAGCATTTTCAGTTGTCAAACCATTTCTAAAACCAAACTGTACATTTGACAGCAAATTATGTGAATTTAAATGCTCCAGTAACCTCATATATACAACCCTCTGGATAACTTTAGCAAACACCGATGACATAGAAATAGGTCTATAATTGTCAACATTATCCCTGTCTCCCTTTTTATAATCGTTGAATAAAGTCGGACGAATTTGATATGTGATGTTTACATTTTCCCACATATGGCCTGAGAACTGAAGCTATATATTTGGCCAAATTACCGGGGCGCTCAAGTTGCTGACAATGGGGCGCAGAGGAATACCACTCTTACCTGATAAAGGTAATGCCATGGCTATTCTCTCACGTGAGCATTATGTCGCCAAAATGCATCTTTTGTTAGAGGAATCGGCCTATCGGAAAATCAAACATGATCTCACGGATTGCACAAAACGGAAGACTCTCTCACTTTTAAAGAAGAGCTCCTTCCCTAGCGATGTTCATCAAGTAACTTCAAACTGGTGCGGCGGTTCCTCCGAGATTGTATGGTCTACCCAAGATTCATAAGAGTGGTATTCTTCTGCATCCCATTGTCAGCAACTTGGGTGCCCCTACCTATAATTTGGCCAAATAGTTAGCTTCATTCCTCAGGATATATGTGTTCTTAAAGAATCCATTGAAATTAGATTATCAAGTAATATTATCAACAGGGATAAAGGTTTTCCTCTAAGTAAGATATGGAATCCAATTTTGTCCGACATTAAACAACAACGGTCTTCTTTTCGATCATTGAATCCTTCCAACTAGTGCTGCTGCAATTTATCTTTTCTGTCGTCTTCTCCCACGGGCGCGCTGCGTGTCTACTTGCCGCCAGGAGGCATTGCCCATCATTTCGCGCACGCGCGGTGCTCTGTCCGTGGTGTATAAAGGTTTCCGTCGTTGTGGCTGGAATTCAGTTCCGGCGAGGTAGTACACGAGCATTAACTCACCTGAAGAAGATGGCGGCCAGCTAGTCCGCCGAAATATTGTGTCTGGACGACGACATGATCCGGCTGCAAACCCGTGAAGAATATCAGCAGTTATTACGCCTAGAAAGTCTACGAAATCATACTTTCAGTCTTAACAGTTGCAGTTTTGTAATGGGTCCACAATGGACAAGAATTATTAACTAACGTTAATTCGAGGAAGAAACCCGAAAATACGTTGCGAGCGGGCTACAATGCGAGTGCCTCACTTTTTCTGCCACGAATGTCTTTCGAGGACATGACAGAAGACAAACATTGGAGTAATTAATATACCAACGTTTCTACCTGGCTTGTGGAACACTTCATTTGGTCAGACATGTGGTTTTATCTATTCTAATGTATAATGCAGTTAGACAATTCCTCAAGTTTACTGAAATTAAGATGAAAGCTTACAGAAAATACTAACAGTGGACGATATAGTGTACTGTATGTAAAGCAGAAATTTCCACGTCTAACGTAAGAGAAATTAGAAAAATTAGAATACGGGTCGGACATGTAAACGTACTGGGCAACCTACAAATTCAGGTAATCCGGAATCACTAGAGAATAACTAAGGAAGAATTTAGGCCCTGTAATAACCACAAAAGACTAGAAATTAAGAATATATGACAACGTATGATGAAGTATTCGAGTATTCGAGCACGTACAAATATTTCCGTGTTTTACTGTAAATTCATTGGATGTAAAAAAGGTAGGAACGAAGAGCATAAGGGGAAATGCATTTGTTATGTTGAAAAAAGATACAAATAATAATGAATCTAGATTATACATACACTTGATGTACTGAAATAAATGACTGCAAATGAAACAACAAATTATAAGTAAGGGGAAATTTACTGACCTTAACTGAACGAAAGGTAAAGAATAACAAGCGATACCTCTTCAGGTACAAACTTTTGTTTATAATGAAACTGAGATTCAGGGAAACGTGGGTGACAACACTGATTTTTTTTTTTTTTACTCATTAGGCCTCAGACTAGGTTTGATGCTGCCCAGAAGGGATTCCTCTCCTGTGCCAACCTTCTGATCTCAGAGTAGCACTTACAACCTACATCTTCACTTACATGCTGAATGTATTCCAATTTCTGTCTTCCTCTAGAGCTCTTAGTCTCTACAGTTTCCTCTAGAATTATAGTTATTCCGTGATATCTTAACGTACTGTCCCTTCTTCTCGTCAGTATTTTCCATATATTCCTTTCCTAGCCGATTCTAGCTTATCAGTCTACTCAATTTTCAAAGTTCTTCCGTAGCACCACATCTTAAATGCTTCGATTCTATGTTTTTCCGCTTTTCCAATAGTCCACGTTTCACTAGCATACAAAAGTCCATTCTCAGAAATTTTCTCCTGAAATTAATACCTATGTATGACGACAGTTGACTTTCCTTTCTCAGGAATTCCCTTTTTGTCTGTGTTAGCCTTCTTTTTATGTCCTACTTGCTCCGTCCACACTACTTATTTTGGTGCCTAGGTAGCAGAATTCCTTAACTTCTAATTCGTGATCACCAATTCTGTAACCCTTCTTCACCTACACGTAGAATAGCAAGGTCATCAGGGAATAGGATGTTAATTTCTTTCACCTCGAATTTTAATTCCACACGTCAACCTTTCTATTATTACCGTCATTGCTTCTTCGATATGTAGATTGTACAGTAGGAGCAAGAGACTACATTTCTTTCTTACATCCTTTTTAATCCGGGCGCTCCTTTCTTGGTCTTCCATTGTTATTGTTTCCTCTTGGCTCTTGTAAGTATTACATGCTACCCGTCTTTCCCTGTACCTTACCCCTATTTTTCTCTGAATTCCGAACATCATGAACAATTGGTCACCGTTGAACGCTTTTTCGAGGTCGAAAAATCCTACGAAAGTCTTTTTATTTCTATTTAGTCTTGCTTCCATTGTCAACCGCAACGTCAGAACTGTCTCCGCGGTACTTTTACAGCCTAGATGACCGTCATATAGCAGATCCTCAATGTTAGTTTCTATTCTTCTGCGTATCATTCTTGTCAGCTACTTGGATGCATGAGCTGTAAGCTAATTGTGCGATAATTCTCGCACTTGTCGGCTCTTGTAGTCTTGAGAATTGTGTGGATGATTTTTTCCGAAAGTCAGACGGTATATAGACAGTCTCATATATTCTACCCAACAACGTGAATACTCGTTTTGTTGCCACTTCGCCCAACAATTTTAGAAATTCAGATGGAATGTTATATATTCCTTCGGCCTTACGTGATCGTAAGTCCCCCAAAGCTCTCTTAAATTCAGATTCTAAGACTGGATCCCTTGTCTCTTCTAAATCGGCTCCTTTTTCTTCTTCTATCACGCCATCAGACAAATCTTCCCCCCACATAGGCCTTCAATGAACTTTTTCCACCTATTCGCTCTCTCCTCTGCATTTAACGGTGATATTCCCATTGCACTTTTAATGTTACTTTCCTTAGATTCAGTTTCACCGAAGGCTGTTCTGATTTTTCTGCACTCTGAGTCAGTCCCTCCGACAATCATTTCTATTTCTATTTCTTCGTATTTTTCATGCCCCCGTTTCGCCATAGCTTCCCGCACATCCTATTTGTTTCATTATGGTTCAAATGGATCTGAGCACTATGGGACTTAACATTTGAGGTCATCAGTCCCCTAGACTTATAACTACTTAAACCTAACTACCTAAGGACATGACACACACCCTTGCCCGAGGCAGGATTCAAACCTGCGACCGTAGCAGCAGCGCGGTTCCGGACTGAAGCGCTTAGAACCGCTCGGCCACAGCGGCCGGCCTTTGTTTCATTACTAAGTGCCAATTTATTGTAGTGATCTATTTTGCAACTCGTGTGCTGGGTGGCATTTCTGTCTCATCAATGTACCAATGTACAACGTAGTCTATTTACTCCTGCAGCATTGTGTGTGTCCACTCTATCCTAGGTGGAACCTATCAAGTCGTGTATCCTATTGCTGCAGTAAAAAATAGATTTGAAACCTCGTCACCGTAGGACGCCTGTCACATGCGGTAAATGCACTATCTGAATCTTTTACTTGCTTACCTTCTTCTTCCCCTCTTTCATTCCAGTTGGTCTTGGCTGCTTTTATTATATTTTTGTTTTCATACCCGTTGACACGAAAGGTGTGGTATAGCTCCAATTCTTCTTTGATGTGCTTACATGCCCACCAGAATCCAACCGCTGAATTACAGACTGTCTCCAACCATCGACTATGGGGATGTCCACAAATAGCTAAATTCATACCCTCTCCCTCTCGCTGTGACTAGCCTATTATACTTAAGCACTTATAAAGTTCCACAAATATGATGTATTGTGACCGATCATCTGGAGTCCATAGGAGCACCTTTTCTCTAGGAAAACCAATTTTGTCCCGCGGAAGGCAGCTGTAATAAGGTCGAAACATCGATTTAATAGCTTATCTTTCAAAGTGTTTTGTAAAATGACGCGTTACAACACCTAGAAGAATTTTAATCATCTTAAAAAAATTCAATTCTTTAACGTATGCCTGATGCACGAATTTAAATGCAACTCTCACGTGAACTGTTCGGCTGTTTCACCCACCCACACTCTCAAAGCTGTTATATCAGAGGTGTTACATGTTGCCTGACAGAATTTTTATACAGCTTGCATATGGAGTATTGTTTCATTCAATAGATATAATTCCTTGTTTCCTGCGGATACCACCCGCGATAAACCATCTAAATTTGTTATGAGTCCGTTGTCTCATTTTCAAGAACGGCTTGTTTTGAGCATTTCTATAAAAACATTCAGTACGGCCACTTTGATCAAGGGACACTTGACTGTTCTGGTGCAGAAGGAGATTTGTAATACTACGGGAACATGCAGAATGGCAGTCGCGTTATGAAGAGCTATGGTAGATTCTGAAGCGATCGGGAGGTGAGGGTGACTGCACAAAATACATTACATTTTGGAGAGTCCCTCTCATTTTGTACAACTTCATGTGGTTGTTCCGTACCCCATATTCTCACATTATGACTCTTCATTTTTCCATTTAAATGGAATGTCGCCTCGTCACTAAACACTAAGCGTGGAAGAAAACTGTCATCCTCCATCTTGTAAAAAATGAAATCACAGAACACAAAACGTTGTTGTTGTCACCTTCACGAAGAGCTTGCAGTAGCTGAATTTTGTATCGTTTCGTGTGTAAAAGTTGACGCAACACACGCCAGACGGACATCGGCGTCATACTGAGCTGTCGAGCTGCACGGCGAACGGATTTCTGCGAACTCCTTGTGAAACTACGGCGGATGCGTTCGACGTCTGTGTCAGACACTCGGGGCCGGCCTGGCGACTTTCCTTTACACAAACAACCCGTTTCTCGGAATTGTTCGTGCCATCGTCTAAGGCTCTAGGCTGCAGGAGGATCCACACCATACCTAGTACGAAAGTCACGCTGAACAGTTATTACTGACCTGCACTGCGCAAAACGTAGAGCACAAAACGCTTTCCGTTGTCCCAACACCATATATACTAGAACTGACTTTCCGAACTTACATTGTTAACGTACATATATCACATATAATAATAGTTACGATTTTTTAATAAAGAAATGATTCGTTTTGATACACCCTGTATTTGGAAAACGTTTCTTGCTGCTTGTGCAAAACCTGTTTAGCAACGGTCCTGTACCGTAAAGGCTTCCGAGCTGTACACATGGCTTGAGCACAAGGACAACAACAACGTTTGGTGTTCTGTAACTTCGTTCTTGGCAACATGGAGGATGACACTTTTCTCCCGCGCTTAGTGTTTAGTGGCGAGGCAACATTCAATTTAAGTGGAAAGGTGAGGAGTCATAATGTGAGAATATCAGATACGGAACAACAACATGAAGTTGAACAACATGAGAGAGATTCTCCAAAATGTAATGTATTTCGTGCTGTTTCACTGGAAAAGGTAAATGGTCCATTTTTCATTGCCGAGAATACTATTACAGGAAGCACATATCTCGTTACTCTTGAGAACTTTCTTTTCCCACAGTTGGAGACTGATTCGAACGACTTCATTTCCCAACAGGATGGTGTACCGCCACACTGGCATCTGGAACTGCGGGAATTTTTAAATGAAAGGATTGTTGAACGATGGATCGGTCGAACTGGACCAAAAGATCCAGACTTACATAACTGGCCTCCAAGGTCACCGGACCTGTCTGTATGTCATATTTCTTGCAGGAATTTATAAAAGACTGTTTATGTGCCTCGATTACCACCGACAATGAACGAACTGTGACACCACATTACACCAGCTGTGGAGGCTGTAGCTCCAGTCATGCTGGCAGCAGGGTAGGAAAAGTTTGAATACCGCACTGAGATGCCGCGCATTTCTATTGGGCATATTCAACACCTATGAAAAGGTACGAAAAAAACTTTTGGAGTTTCACGTTCATCAACTTACAGAATTCACTGTATATGTTTATTAGTTTCATAAATATAGACGTGCCAAATCGGATGAATATTTAATGGAAACTATAATTGTAATATTACCGCTCAAAATATGAAATTAATGTCTTAAGATGGTAATATTAAACATGTTGTTATTGGACTAGTGTGTGTAGTGTCTCTGTTTGTATCTCTGTGAAGGACAATATCCCAAACGACGTCGACTTCTCCCACAAAAAAAAAAAAAAAAAAAAAGGTTCAAATGGCTCTGAACACGGCTCTGAGCACTATGGGACTCAACATCTGAGGTCATTAGTCCCCTAGAACTTAGAACTACTTAAACCTAACTAACCTAAGGACATCACACACATCCATGCCGGAGGCAGGATGCGAACCTGCGACCGTAGCGGTCACGCGGTTCCAGACTGAAGCGGCTAGAACCGCTCGGCTAACCCGGCCGGCCTTCTCCCACACCCTACGTTATTTCGTACACGTAGACGAGTTACTCTAGTGGTGTAGGAGCAGCTGCCTACTCCGACGTAACCTGTAAAATTCTTGAAATATACTAGAAAATTTCTATAGGATCTTCTCGAATTGGAACACTGCCATCTGCATTTCGTCATTCGATGATTGTCTGCGAGTGAACTGAGTTCGTTTTAACAGAGGAAACTTTCTCTATGCTCTTGACCGTGTTATTGAAGCAGGTTCTACAGCAAACGTCGACCACCAAATGTTCGAATTCCTATACAAGATTCTGGTACATAACAGTTCATCAGAGAATCCCTTGATCAAAGTTAAATATCCGCAGTTACCTTTGAAATACAACAATTGTTGCCATTACGAAACTCCACATTAACATTACATATCGCTTGTGAATCTCAAAAAACACAAATTATACAGTATGGTGGCTAAAAATGACTGTTTCGTTGCACACCTTCGTACACTTCCTCTCGCTATCCTGTCCGTAACAAAGCACTGTCACATTCCAATTTTCTTACATTTCTTCTCTCGGCATGGAGTAACTCGAACTGAAGTAATAAATATTTTTCTCGTGCAGGCAAAGCGCGCTACCTTGCGATATATATTAATTTTAAGCCAATAATAATTTGAAGGTCGTTAAACCAAGCAGCTGATCGATCCACGATTCGAATCCGCTACCATAGGCCAAGGGGTATTATATAATCATGCTGAAGGAAACAAAAGAGATATTCCCTGTAAAAATACATCATGTAGTATTAGGTACGATGAAATTATGGTCTATTATTGATATATATGAATCCTAGTCATAAACATTGCCGCCATCAGTTGTATAAAATCCACCAGGTCGGTCAAGAATAGAACCACCGACATCGGTTACAAACTTCAGCAAGTGCTGAATTTTCAAGGGATTAGGGCTATGTGAATCAGTTTTCGTGGGCTTTCTTAATCGGAATACAATATGAAATGTTAAACTAAATTGCCTAATTATACACAGTAATCACTCGGTCTCCATGAAAAAATTTGTTTTTAGTAAAATATTCGATGTCACCTGGAGACGTGGGTCTAACGAAGGAGATACTTTAAAGGGATTTAAGTGCACGGGAAATATCCCCTTCAATCCGAACAAAATACGCACAAATTTCTTCCTTCGTCCACATTCCTGAGTGATGAGTACCGTTCTTTTAATACACAGTCAGAAGTAAATCCAGGCCCTGCAACTCCTAATCTCCCAAGAAATTCGGAAAGTCAGAGCTCAACAACTTCATTAACACTTTGTTCTGTTTTGTCAACCACAACAAAAAATGCCGGTGCCTCACATCTTACGCCATAGTTTACTTCAATCTCACAAGAGAGAGAGAAAATTGCGTTTTCAAAATTGTCAAAGAAAGAAGGTCAAGGGTTGCTGAAATCCACTAGATGTTCAGAGAAACATTGAGATCCAGGAAAATATTCTTCTTCATCACTTGAAGCTGAGTCTAAGGAATGAAAAATTCCTGTGGCTTCTGCGACATTAAATATTACGACTATAGACCTGTTAAGAAACGTGAATATAAGGTGTGGTAAGTGCAAGATGTGGTTTCACGAAATTTGTAAGGGGACTGTTGGTCGTAGCCAATTTCACTGTGAGAAATGGGTGTAGTAACTACTGGAACCGATAAAAAGTGTAATAATCCGCATTGTGGATAACTGTTTGGCAGCCCGATTTACGATTCGACAAAGCCCCAAAAAGTTTTCCTTTTTCCGTTGTCTCAACATTTTAATCTGCATTTTCATCTACAGTGAAGAACAGATCCTGGAGCAATGTACCTTTACCAGACAAAACTAACAAGTGTGATCTGTTCATCATTACCAGTTAAAATGCGTAATGAAATAATAACGGTCTCGTACTCGAGGCGTGGAATGTCTAAGTTTGAACGTTGTCGGGAAGCTAGAAAATCAGAAATGGGAAATTCTAAGGCTCACTCTAGATATAGGGGGGGGGGGGGGAGGAGGGTAAGTGAAGTGAAATTGGAAAGAAGACAATAAATTTTGGGCACATGAGTGTAGCGTAATATCAACAGCAGCAGAAAATGGTTTAACGGGAATGGGATTCGTTTTGAATAGGAAGGTGGGGTACTGAGTTACTGTGAACAGTTCAGTGATACGGTCGTTCTCATCAAAATCAGTAGCAAACTAACACCGACAACGATAGTTCAGGTGTAAATGCTGACGTCATAAGGCGATGATGAAGAGATAGGGAAAGCATTTGAGGGTACAGAACTGGTACTTCCGTACGTAAAGGGAAATCAAAAACTAATTGTCATGGGGGACTGAAACGCGGTTGTAGTGGAAGGGGTAGATGAAAGAGCTACAGGAGAATACAGGTTTGGGACAAGGAATGAGAAAGAGACAGACTTATTTAGGTCTGTATTAATTTCAGCTAGTAACAGCGAATGCTCTGTTCAAGAATCACAAGAGGAGGTGATATACCTAGAACAGGACGGGATGTATGGGAATGTTTCAGTTAAGATTACACCATGGTCAGGCAGGGATTCCGAAAACAGATATTGGATTGTAAGGCGTACTGAGGAGGATCACAATTTAGTCGTGATGATGAGTAGGCTGAAGTTTAAGAGAGTAGTCAGGAAGGATCAGTACGCGGAATATTGGGATACGGAAGTACTAGGGAATGAAGAGGAATACTTCAAGTTATCTCAGGCTAATGATACTGCAATAATGAAGAGCTCAGGAGGCAGCTTGTTTGAAGGTGAATGGTCATCTCTATAAAGACAATCAAAGAAGTTGGAAAGAAAAACATAGTCACAAAGAAGGTAACTGCAAAACCCCATGGGTAATAGAAGAAATACACCTGCTGATCGACAAAAGAAGGGAGTAGAAACATGTTTAGAAAATTCAGGGACATAGAAATAAAGTCATTTTTAAAATATAAATAGAAAGGACAGGGAAGCTAAGGCGAAATGCGTACATGGAAAATGCGAAGAACTCGAGAAAGAAATGTTTATCAGAAGCACTGACTCAGCGTATAGAAAAGTCAAAACAACCTTCGGTGAAATTTAAAGCTAGGGACGTAACATAAGGAATGCAATGGGAATTCCACTGCTATATACAGAAGAAAGAGCAGATAGGATGAAAGAGTGCATTTAGGCACCTGTGTGTGTGGGGGGGAGGAGGGGAGGTGGATTTGTCTCATGATGTGAAGAAAAAGAAACAGAATATAGAAGAGATAGGAGATTCGGTATTATTCGTAGACTCAGAATTTAAAAGAGCTTTGGAAGACATACAATCAAATAAGACAGAAGGGACGGATAAGATTCATAAGAATTTCTAAAATTAGTGGGGGAAGTGGCACACAACGATTCTTCATGTTGAAGTGGAGAATTTACGAGACGGGCGATATACCATCTGACTTTCGCGAAAACGTCATCCACACAATTCCAGCAGCCAAGTGCGAGAGTAATCGGACAATCAGCTTAACAGCTCATGCATCCAAGTTGCTGACAAGAATAATATACAGAAGAACGGAAAAGGGAATTGAGGATGTGTTAGACGACGTTCAGTCTGGTTTTAGGAAAGGTAAAGGCACCAGAGAGGCAATTCTGCCATTGCGGTTGATAATGGAAGCAAGATTATAGAAAAATCAAGACACGTTCATGGAATTTGTCAACCTGGAAAAAGCGTTCGACAATGTAAAATGGTGCAAGGTGTTCGAAATTCTGAGAAAAAGAGGAATAAGTTATGGGGAGAGACGGGTAATATGCAATATGTACAAAAGCTAAAAGGGAATAATATGAATGGACGACCAAGAGCGATATGCTCGGATTAAAAAGGGTGTAAGATAGGGATGTAATAGTGGAATTAAAATTCAAAGTGAAAGGGTATCAGTGATAAGATTCCCTAATGGCATTGCTGCCCTCAGTGGCAGTGAAGAAGAGTTACACGGTCTGCTGAACGGAATGATCAATCTAATGACTACTGAATATCGATTGAAAATGGAAGAAAGTCGAAAGTAAGGAGAAGTAGCAGAAATGAGAAAATCGAGAAACTTAACATCCGGAATAGCGATCACGAAATAGGCGAAGTTAAAGAATTGTGATACCCAGGCAACAAAATAACGGACAGAGCAAGGAGGAATTAAAAGGCAGGGTAGCACTCGCAAGGGGGCATTCCTGACCAAGAAAAGTGTACTGGTATCGAGCATAGACCTTACTCTGAGGAAGAAATTTCTGTGAATGTACGTCTGGAGCACAGCTTCGTATGGTAATGAAAAAATTGGGTGCATTGTAAAGGTAAATAATGAGGAGGTTCTCCGGAGAATAGTGGAGGAAAGGAATAAATGGAAAACAGGAAGAAGCTAAAAGATGTAGGACATGTATTAAGAATTCAGGGAGCAACTTCCACGGTACAAGAGGGAGCTGTAGAGGGTAAGAACTGTAGAGGAAACACAGATTAGAATATATCCAGCAAATAATTGAGGATTTAAGTTGCAACTGCTACTCTGAGATGAAGAGATAGGCGCAGGGGAGGAATTGGTAACCATTCGGAAAGGTGATGGATAAAAAATAAACAAATAAAATAAAATAAAAAAGTATTTACTACCCCTTTGGGGACAAAATTTAGCTCAACCCTACCCTACGTGTCACAAAGTAAAGTTATTCCTGTAAAATACTTTTGTCCATTCACAATTTTAATGACAATGACAACATTTTAAATGTGAATGATATCAACATATCAACACAAACCATTCATGAGTGCAACAAAGATGCTAATCACATACTAATCACACTTAGAATGTGACACATATCAGTGGATAAAGTATAGCACAACCTCACGATATCCCCTGCACTATTGACAGCCGTTGCATAGTGTTCCAGTACCTTGCCGAAGAATCAGTAGGCATGCGACAGCATACTCTAAAAGCATGTTTCGAAAAGCAGCACATGAAAACAGGATCTTTCCGGAGTTCATATCGCGAGTTCTGCTGGTCCTTGGCCTAGGTGCAGTTTACATACTCAACAGAAGGTTTGTCTTACTGTAAGTACCCTACAGTACAGGGACAAAGTTTCATATTACACAATTCTTAGCAGCTTAGGCAAATGGAGAAAAGTGGCTCTTCTTCTCGCATTAGATGTGGTCTAAGTGTTCTCAGCAACTGTAGACCCAGAAAACTGCTCAAATTTTAACGATATACACTGATAAGCCAAAATATTATGACCACTGCCCACTTTGAGGTCGGATGCCGCCTGCTGACGTTGTGGGCACATGACGCGCTGTGAAAATGTGTAAACTCAGAAGAGGCGTATGAAGATCACCCTAGCGAAGATATGAACTGTAAATGGAGAAATCCACCGAGATTAGGGACTTTGTCAAAGGACAGATTAATATTACGCAAAGCCTGTGACCGAGTATCTCGAAACCGGCGAAGCTTGTCGAATGTTCACGTGCTACTGTCGTGAGCATCTACGAAAAGAGGTAGAAGGATTGTGAAACTACCACTAGGCTCTAAATGGCTGGACATCCATGACTCTACACAGAGCGTGGGGTTCGGAGACTTGTCTGCTCTGTAAAGCAGGATAGACGGTTATCTGTGGCATCTCTCCTGAGAGGACACAATGCTGGTGCACGCACAAGTGTATCGGAGCACACTGTTCATAATACATTGTTGAATACGGAGCTCCACAGCAGACCATCCCTACGTGTTTACATGTTGACTCAGCGACATCGTCAATCACGATTGCAGTGGGAACGGGATTATTGGGATCTGTCAATGGAAATGTGTCGGCTCTCTGTGTGAATCACATGTTTGCTACACTAAGTTGATGGTCGTCTCCATAAACGCCGACATCAAGGTGAACAGCGAGTCGAAACGTGCAGCGCGCCACGGACGCAGGCTGTTGGGAGCAGTATTATGCTATTGTCCTGTTCTTGCGTGGGACCTGTGGCGGTAACCGAAGACACTATGTCAGCTGTGAACCATCTGCATCCCTTCATGCTTGATGTCTTCCCTGACGGCGATGTCATCTTTCAGCAGCTAATTGTCGGTGTCTCGGGGCCAGAAGAGGCGCAGCATTGTAATGAACCCACGTTAATATCTCGGGAACCAAATTCACCTGATTTAAATCCTACGTTACTCATCTGGGTCGCTATCGGGCGCTATCACCGCGTACCCAAATCAGCGGCCCATTATTTATGAGTAGACATGTAAAGGCGGCCGCTGTGATCCAGCGGTTCTAGGCACTTCAGTCCGGAACCGCGTTGCTGCTACGGTCGCAGTTTCGAATCCTGCCTCGGGCATCGATGTGTGTCATCTCCTTAGGTTAGTTAGGTTTAAGTAGTTCTAAGTCTAGGGGACTGATGACCCCAGATGTTAAGTCCCATAGTGCTTAGAGCCGTATAATGCCATTTTCTCGTTTCCAAAAATCCTTATTCGTCTTCGAGAAACACACCAAAAGCACTTTTTTGGGTACCAGAACCAAGCCTGGGATTCCAAGTCGGCTATGGACAGTAATTGCCTGAAATTATTATATTCTTAGGGCGGTATTCTCGAACAACCTTGAAAATTGTCTTGATAAATTTATCCGTTTCCGAGACACAGAGATTCAAAGGTATCCTTCTTGTACAAGCAAAATACTCATATAAAAGCTGCTGTCAGGCGAAAACGCAATTTATAAAGTGATAAGAAACAGAGAAATATGTAAAGTGTCCCCATTTTCATCGGAAGGGTTCTGGAAAATCCATGCTGTGGTACTGAAGCACATTCAGACTTTTTGTGCAAGTGCAAGTGCAAGTAAAATCCCGACTGAGGTGTAGAATTAGTTTTGTGTTACTTATATTTTTTATAAGTAAACTATCATAATTTTACAGACCAGTAAAATTGTTTCCATGTGAGTGACATGCCCTGCGGTATCAGAAGGGAACCAGCGTAAAATGACGCTATCAGAGAGCAATAAGAAGAAAATTCTCCTGTTTAAAAGACTGATAAGTACGGTTGCAGCTGTCTCATTCTACGTTCCTAGGCACCTTTAAAAATTTTCCCAAAAATTTTGGCATTGGAACACATTCGCGCTATTTGATGCTGAGACTAACACCGTGATAGTGTGACACAGACGGTAAAGTAATAAATACTGGAAGATTATGGTGTTGTGATTATGGTACAGAACGAGCGAAGGAGACAATGGCAGTGTGATAGAAAGAGAGGGATACTGTGGCAGTGGAACATGTTCAAAAAATTTTCAAATGTGTGTGAAATCTTATGGGACTTACTGCTAAGGTCATCAGTCCCTAAGCTTGCACACTACTTAACCCCTATGCCCGACGAAGGACTCGAACCCCCGCCGGGACCAGCAGAGTGGAACATGGTTGACAGTGACAGAACAGTGATAAGAAAAGAGTGAAGGAAACAGTGCCAGTGGGAGAGGAATGAAGAGATGGAGAAAGTGAGTGCGACGCCGTGGTAATGAGAGACAGTCTATGAAAACAGCAACTAGTGAGACAGAGACAGTGCTCGTGAGTGGAGACCGCAGTAAGAGGCCAGAACGATGGAGACTGCAGCTGTGATACAGAAGACAGCGAGACGCAAAGAGATGATGGCAATGAGCTAGGCCTAATGAGTGAGAGAGAATTGACAAGTGGCCTTGTGGACGCGTGCGGGTTAAAGTTAGGGGAGCTTGTGGGAGTGACATGTGAGTATCATGTTAAAACCAGAGCTAATATATTCAAACCCTAGAATTCTTGGAAAAATTTCTAAGGAGCTGAAGAAGGTAGCACAGGACTGTTGTTAATCCACTTTTCAACCACAGCCGTTTTTGTGCTCCAATAAGAGCATTTTTCATTTTCTTACAGTATTATTGAAAATATCTTCACATAATAAGGCCGACATCGTTCTATCTGGGCTGAAAAATTAATCAACACTTCTTATGTAAGTAACTACACTCCTGGAAATGGAAAAAAGAACACATTGACACCGGTGCGTCAGACCCACCATACTTGCTCCGGACACTGTGAGAGGGCTGTACAAGCAATGATCACACGCACGGCACAGCGGACACACCAGGAACCGCGGTGTTGGCCGTCGAATGGCGCTAGCTGCGCAACATTTGTGCACCGCCGCCGTCAGTGTCAGCCAGTTTGCCGTGGCATACGGAGCTCCATCGCAGTCTTTAACACTGGTAGCAAGCCGCGGCAGCGTGGACGTGAACAGTATGTGCAGTTGACGGACTTTGAGCGAGGGCGTATAGTGGGCATGCGGGAGGCCGGGTGGACGTACCGCCGAATTGTTCAACACGTGGGGCGTGAGGTCTCCACAGTACATCGATGTTGTCGCCAGTGGTAGGCAGAAGGTGCACGTGCCCGTCGACCTGGGACCGGACCGCAGCGACGCACGGATGCACGCCAAGACCGTAGGATCCTACGCAGTGCCGTAGGGGACCGCACCGCCACTTCCCAGCAAATTAGGGACACTGTTGCTCCTGGGGTATCGGCGAGGACCATTCGCAACCGTCTCCATGAAGCTGGGTTACGGTCCCGCACACCGTTAGGCCGTCTTCCGCTCACGCCCCAACATCGTGCAGCCCGCCTCCAGTGGTGTCGCGACAGGCGTGAATGGAGGGACGAATGGAGACGTGTCGTCTTCAGCGATGAGAGTCGCTTCTGCCTTGGTGCCAATGATAGTCGTATGCGTGTTTGGCGCCGTGCAGGTGAGCGCCACAATCAGGACCGCATACGACCGAGGCACACAGGGCCAACACCCGGCATCATGGTGTGGGGAGCGATCTCCTACACTGGCCGTACACCACTGGTGATCGTCGAGGGGACATTGAATAGTGCACGGTACATCCAAACCGTCATCGAACCCATTGTTCTATCATTCCTAGACCGGCAAGGGAACTTGCTGTTCCAACAGGACAATGCACGTCCGCATGTATCCCGTGCCACCCAACGTGCTCTAGAAGGTGTAAGTCAACTACCCTGGCCAGCAAGATCTCCGGATCTGTCCCCCATTGAGCATGTTTGGGACTGGATGAAGCGTCGTCTCACGCGGTCTGCACGTCCAGCACGAACGCTGGTCCAACTGAGGCGCCAGGTGGAAATGGCATGGCAAGCCTTTCCACAGGACTACATCCAGCATCTCTACGATCGTCTCCATGGGAGAATAGCAGCCTGCATTGCTGCGAAAGGTGTATATACACTGTACTAGTGCCGACATTGTGCATGCTCTGTTGCCTGTGTCTACGTGCCTGTGGTTCTGTCAGTGTGATCATGTGATGTATCTGACCCCAGGAATGTGTCAATAAAGGTTCCCCTTCCTGGGACAATGAATTCACGGTGTTCTTATTTCAATTTCCAGGAGTGTAGTTCCGGCTTAAATAACCATTTTAGAGTGTTTGCCTGAAGAAAACGCACTTTAAACTACTGCCACGAAACAAGAAGACAATAGTATAAACGTAACAGTTGTCCATTCAAGAAGAAAGGATCGTAATGTCGTTGCCCTCGGAAAAAGGAGTGGTCTCTGTAAGTGCGCTGCCGTTTCGAACTTGCCGCTGGAGGGGTACGGCCGCACACCCACGCGACGACAGAGCAAGCACGTGCATGCGTCGACCATCCACAGCACCCAGTCGTGATGAAAACAGTGAAATGAGGCTAAAAAATTAGCAAAAGAGAGGACCGTGGTTAGGGTGGAGACTGCCCTACCTGTTTCCACAGGAGACATAATCTTTTCGATGGAGTTTCATGTAATGACACCAAGTGTCGCCTCCAGCGACAACAGGTGACAACAATTCATTCCCTTGCCTGAACAGCGCCGCGGGTTTTCTTGAAGGAGTCTCACCAGACGTGCTTCCTGCGATGGTTGAAAGCTTTGGGTCACTCATTGGACGCATACTTTGTGACGTTTCAGTTTCTCCTTAATAATGGCACAAACACTTCCGACGCTCAGTCCGACCTCTGCAGCATTAACTGCTGCCGTAACTCGCCGGTGTAGAATAAAGACGGCATCCACCCGCTCGACAACTGCATCGGTAATGTGGTGTGGTTTACCGGAACCGTGGAACACCGGCCACTTACATCCATTCTTTCTTGGACCACTTGTGCATTGCCTTGAAACTTGCGATGGACATACAGTGCTCGCCTATATTTATTCCATGTACGGGCGTTGATGACCACGTCGTTTAGCACCCTGCATCACTGGTCTTCATCATTACCATCTCCTTACTACCTCCACTGTTGGTATAAACACTGTACCCTTCATCTGAAACTTCGATTTCACTATTTTTACATGTTTCAGCGCAGTGGACGGTCGACAAGTGCGCGTGTGCACTTTGTCGTCACGTGGGAGTGCGCACGTGTCCCTCAAGTGGCTAATCTTAGGCCTCAGTGCCCTTACAAAGACCGTATCTTCTTCTTTAAGTAACGATATTGTGAGCTTGTCAGCAGTTTTCATTTTCTTGCCTATGGCTAGTTTCTTTTTGAATGCTCCTTACGCACTGGAAGGCGTCATAGACATCAAAACAGCAATAAACTCACGAGCACAACATAAGTTAGAGATGCTAGGCTACCATGTGTTTTAACAATTAAATTGTAGCTGTCGCTTTCAAAAGTATATTCTGATTTTAAATCAAATGTATTACTGATGCATGTCAGCTTTTATCTTGGACGTACTGTACATCATCGCTGAAGCCACTGCTCAGGAATAATTACAACCACAATGCAAAAAAATGGAGGTCGTTCTGATGTTAGTTAGCCGCAACTATTGCCGCAGTTCCAACCCAAAAGCCAATAGGGCGCAACAGAGTTTTACATAGTCTCAGTACCGCGGTCACTGTAACTTGTGACCTGGGCAGTACCAATTTTTCTTTCCCTCTTCATATTAATCATTATTGTTCTCGAAATTTAAGTCTGATCGGACGTCACATGACACCTGTTAAAGCTGGTCGTTGAATACCTTACTCGCTTTTATATTACAGAGAGCAGGCAGCTCTCTGACCAAACATGCTGAGCTACCGTATAGGCTGAGTCATCCATGGCCGCATATATGTGTGGTCAAAAACATCTGGAGCCTGACACTCGGTACAGTCACCACCATCTGTACTTGATCCAATAAATGTGCCAGCTATGTCATTAAAAGTCAATACACTGATTTTAGGCGGTGGTATTTTTCACAGGTCACTTGCACGCTACGTAATTTCTCTACAGTAGGAATGTGGCACACTTTTCGCAGTTGACACAGTCCTGTAATGTCGGGTAGATACTGAGTTTCATGTTCGGAGTCTTACCACGAAGTGGTACAGAGCGAGCATCTAACTACTGGTAGTTACAAAAGGAAGTCGAAAGCAAGAAAGACCATTATTGAGCCGTGCTGTGGCTTGCGTTGGTGCTGTTGTATGTTTCCGTCCTCTGTGGAGGCCAGACTGTATCGTTTAGTTGACATGGTTGCGATTGTTTGTCTTCTTCCTGTGTTGACTGGCGCCACTTGGTTTGACAACCATTGCCTGTCTACAAGTGGCAACAGCGACGTTAACGTTATGTGGTAACTGTGATCTATCTTTGAGGTGACGTAGTTGTTCTTCCGGGTCGTGTGAGTGAGGAGTTCGGTTGGGGAACCTGGAGGAGCCAAGAACGCAGTGCGTGAACACGCCGGGACCGCTGGTACTGCCGGATTGTGGTCGCGAGGTTACACGGTGTAGTCGTCAACCGGATCCAACAAGACTTAAGTTCCCTGGACTTTAATCTGAGTAGTGAAACCTCCACCATTGTTAGATCTCGCAGTTCTCCAGTGACCTGGGTTCGTGTTGCTGCTTGCAATGTCACCAAGACGAGTGGAGTGCTTAAAAGGCTGACAAAATTAGCTTTCCTCGACTTCTTGTTACTAAACACCGCATTCTATATGTTACTGTTTGCTAAGTTCAACCAGCGGTATTTTTTCTGCCTCGTGGCCGCCAACATCCCAGTTACCTGCCCTGGAGGTTAGTGTATGCAACAGCAGAGTACGTTCCCTCCGGCCATTGTGGCCGAGCGGTTCTAGGCGCTTCAGTCTGAAACCTCGTGACCACTACGGTCGCAGGGGTGAATCCTGCCTGGAGCATGGATGTGTGTGATGTCCTTGTGTTAGCTAGGTTTAAGTAGTTCTAAGTTCTAGGGAACTGATGACCTCAGAATTTAAGTCCCATAGAGCTCAGAGCCAGCCAGTACATTTCCTCGTCTTGCCGTTGCTGTCCGCTAAGGCGTGTAGTTTTGACAGTTTCCTTGATTTGTAGGTCGGTTGGTGTTTCTTCTACTCTGGTAGTTGCGGTTCCCTTCTACTTTCGAACGCTCTAAACACAGCATTCTGAGGGCGTAGTGCTGACTGCTGGTTCTGGCCTTGGCGTGTTGTTCCATCATTGCATTGGTAATCGGACGTTAGGTCGCTCAGCAGATTATCATTAGTCTTTCATTAGACTGCCACTGGTTTGAGTTACCATCTTGTGATGTGAATGCAACTCTTCGCTGCCTTTCTCATTGCTCGCGAAAGTATTTTTGGCCTGATCTACTCAGAGGTCGATTCCTGGAGCACCATCCGTGACTGGCCCTTGTGTTTTATTATTGCGTTATTATTTTGTTATTGTATTACCAAGTCACCATCATTTGTCTTACCTGTTTGTGGATCAGTTGCTTGTTCTTTTGAATTAACCGTATTGTATTTGCTGTTTTATTGCATGTTCTAAATTTTTTAAATATAATTTCCACTCTTGGCGGTACAGCAAGTTAAACGCTTGTGTCACCAAGTTATTATCATTTTGTCTCACCTGTTTAGTGATCAGTTGGCTGTCTTTTAAATTAAATTTTGCTATTGCATTGCTGTTTGACAGTATGTTTGTTAATTTTTTTAAATAATTTCCATTCTTGGCCTTTAAGGCCTTCAGCCATGAAACAATTCTTAATTTATTGCCGTCAAGGCCCTCAGCCGTGAGTGTCGTTAATTGTCTTAAAATTCTAATTTGGCAATTGTATTTTGCCGTGAGCTTTAAGATCTTTGGTCACTTGTCCTTTGTATTTTAATAACTGTAATTGTAGGTTGCAGCAAGTTTAATCAATTCTTAATTTATTGGTATTAAGGCCTTCAGCCGTGAGCATGGTTACTTGTTTTAAAATCCTAATTTGGTAATTGCATTTTAGCAGTAAGCTTTAAGATCTTTGGTGATTTGTCTTTTATATTTCAATAACTGTAATTGTAAGTTACAACAAGTTTAAACAATTATTAATTTATGTCCTTTAGGGCTGTCAGCCACGAAACAATTCTTAAATTATTGCCATTATTTTAATTTATTGTTGATTTTAAATAAATTGTGTGTATAAAAAAAGCCAACAGATAGTAACTTATTACGGCCCCGTCCACAATCGTAACCGAATTCTGCCTTCCTTGACTACCAGTTTTCAATTATTTGTCGGCTCTGATGTGCGGAAGTTAGATCGCAACCAGTTTCCCGTTCAGAGGAGCATGTGTGTATGTGAGGGTGTTAGAGAAACCGTGAAACTTTAATACAGTGTCTGTTGGACGCTAAAACACTGCGAAATTTAAGAAGGCGCCACCGTCTCTAGCAAAACGTCTATGCCTTAGGAGGGCGTAGTTTGCGCGGAGATCGGAGGAACAAGGGCGGTGATAGTGAGACAGGGAAGGTGAAACAGTTCACTCAGAGTGAGTAGGCCGAGCTGGAACCTGGTGGCGAGGCGAGTCGTGTACGGCAGTTGATGGCTAATACAAGTTTGGAAGTTAACATTCACCGGCTCTGAGTTTAGCACCGAAACGAGGAACACACACTCGTGCGGGTGCCTGGATTGCGAGCCCTTATTACGCAGGTTTCGGCCGGCTGCAAACCTTTGAACGTGTGGGGCCCTTCCAGAGGGAAGGAGCGTGTTGTGTACTTCAACGACCGGCCGGACCTGGAGGCGCGCGCCGGACCGCCGCGGCGTTGAAGTTGTGTGTGTCGGCTTCACGCTGCCCTTCCTGGATCGCTATACGGATACGCCTGGTGAGCTTCCCACTTGGTTCATAGAATGCGAGTGAGGCGAGCGTCGGAAGCAACCTTAGCTATAACTGCCATTTCCTGTACCAGTACTGCAGCTGTTTAGTACAAATGTAGGTTCTGACATTTTGTACCATTCAGCACGCAATATTCAACGTCCTTTTCGTCTGGTTATTTCCCTTGCGCGGCTTGAGCACCTCCGCCATCCAACGGTATAGAATTTCCTTGTATGGTGCTTTTTTGCGGAGTATACTTCTATTTTGAATTTATATTATGAAGCTCCCTTCGAGGAAGAATTTTTAGCTCTTTTATTGTACTGTTACAGCTTTTATTATTTAATGTAATCTATTTGCTATTAATCAAGCTACTCTGTTTCATAGTAGTAAATACCACTGGTAGGTTGTTTTTTTTTTTTTTTTTTTTTTTTTTCAACGGACGTTCAATAAATTTAACTTACTGCGTTCTGTTAAGATAAAGTTCACAACACCAATGATGTTCAGTCTGCCTTTGGCCCTGTCTTCGTACCCTAGACAGCCTGTAGCGGCGACTGCGTACCAGCTACAAGTCTGAAGAACAAATATGAAAATCGAAGTCGAGTTTTAGTTTAGTTTGTACAAGAATACCATCCTGAATACCATTTGCACCTACTATTTATGCTAATGACGGTGCAATTTTATGAAATCTTCGGTGAGTGGATAGATTGTAGAGAAGATCTGTATAGTTTAGAAGGTAGCTTTAGGCAACATGGTTTATGAAGATTAAACTTGTGCTTCTTTACATAAAATTTTAGAGACCTTGTTCAAAACAGGGATAGTCAAACAGTTAGTGGGTGCACGAAGAGACCACGAGGACAATGATGCAATTCCATGGATTCAAATACCAATGTCGTAGAACATGCAGTAGACATTTTGTGCTTTACCACGATGATATTACAGTACAGTAGTGCCAAGCCATAAAGGGAAATCAGTGACAAGTAAGAAAAAATGATTTAAATGCACAAAAATAATGTAGTCTGTGGCATATAACGTCAATAATAATTCTATTACATAAACGAAAAGTACTTAATGTCGCATTTTATCGATGACCAGTGAAAACTGTGCTCGAATGGGAAATAATAATGTGCACAATGTACTTCACAATGTCCACTTTCACCTGCTTTATGTTAGGCAGACGAATTACAGACTTCTCAACATGAGTTTCAAGCAAGCTCATTTAGCGATTTCCAGTAGTCTTTAAAGTTAAATATTCTATTTTTCAGAGAACACCATTTATGTTGTCTGAGACGGTGAAACTACATGCATCACAAAAGTTGTGCATCACCTCGGTTCCAAGTGTGCCGGAACCTGTACAGAAAATTGGAATAGAGATCAACGTAAACATCATTTCCACCCTTCTTATTGCTCATGAAAACCACACACTGCATGTTGTACCACCATACAGCGAGACCTTCAGAGATGGTGGTCCAGATTGCTGTACACACCGGTACCTCTAATACCCAGTAGCACGTTCTCTTGCTTTGATGCATCCCTGTATTCATCGTGGCATACTATCCACAAGTTAATCAAGGCATTGTTGATCCAGATTCTCCCACTCCTCAACGGCGATTCGGCGTAGATTCCTCAGAGTGATTGGTGGCTCACGTCGTCCATAAACCACCCTTTTCAGTTTATCCAAGGTATGATCGATAGATAGGATTTATGTCAGGAGAACTTGCTGGCCACTCTAGTCGAGCGATGTCGTTAACCTGAAGGAAGTCATTCGCAAGATGTGCACGATGGGGCCGCGAATTGTCGTCCATGGAGACGTATGCCTCGCCAGTATGCTGCGGATATGGTTGCACTACCAGTTGGATGGCTTTCACAGCCCTTACGGCGACTACCATGACCAGCAGCGGAGTAAGTCGGCTCCACATAATACCACCCCAAAATAGCAGGCAACCTCCACGTTGCTGCACTCGCTGGACGGTGTGTTAAGGCGTTCAGACTGACCGAATTGCCTCCAAACATGTCTCCGACGACTGCCTGTTTGAAGGGATATGCGGCACTTATCGGTGAAGAGAACGTGATTCCAATCCTGAGCGGTCCATTCGGCATGTTGTTGGGCCCATCTGTATCGCGCTGCATGGTATCGTGGCTGCAAACATGGACCTCGCCATGGACGTAGGGAGTGAAGTTGCGCATCATGCAGCCTATTGCGCACACTTTGAGTCGTAACACGACGTCGTGTGGCGGCACGAAAAGCATAAGCATTATTCAACATGGTGGCGTTGCTCCGAGCCATAATCCGTAGGTAGCGGTCATCCACTGCAGTAGTAGCCCCTGGGCGGCCTGAGCGAGGCGTGTCAAAGACAGTTCCTGTCTCTCTGCATCTTCTCCATGTCCGAACATCACTTTAGTTCACTCCGAGACGCCTGAACACTTCCCTTGTTGAGAGCCCTTCCTGGCACTAAGTAACAATGTGGACGCGATCGAACGGCAGTATTGACTGTCTAGGCATGGTTGAACTACAAACAACGCGAGCTCTGTTCCTCCGCCGGCCGAAGTGGCCGAGCGGTTCTGGGCGCTACAGCCTGGAACCGCGCGACCGCTACGGTCGCAGGTTCGAATCCTGGCTCGGGCATAGATTTGTGTGATGTCCTTAGGTTAGTTAAGTTTAAGTAGTTGTAAGTTCTAGGGGACTGATAACTACAGCAGGTAAGTCCCATAGTGCTCAAAGCCATTTGAACCATTTGAAACCCGTACCTCCTACCTGGTGGAATGACTGGAAATGATCGGCTGTCGGACCCCCTTCAGTTTAATAGCCGCTGCTCATGCGTGGTTGTTTATATCTTTGGGCGGGTTTAGTCACATCTCTGAATAGTCAAAGAGACTGCTGGTAGAATCTATTCATTTTGTCGTGTTTCAGCTCCAACATTGTATGTACATTTATGACGACTTCCCAGAGATAAACTGACGAAGAAAATCTCAGCACCAATAAATAGTTAATGTAGGTAACTAAATTTAGTGAAGATATCTGTCTAGGTAACATATTTAAGTGATTAACATTCCAAGATCACAGGTTAATGTAAGGGCGAGATAAGCAACTTCAAATGTGAAATGCTAATACAATAACTATCAGTGTAACTGCCAGAATTTTGAATACAATCACGCGAAAGTGCAGGAATCGTGTTGCACATTTGTCGCATGGAGTTCCATGCCTGTTGCAATTGGTCGATCAATCCAAGGAAGGATAATGGTGGTTGTGACTGACTCTGGAAATATCGACCGATGATGTCCCTTAGGCGCTCGAATGGAGGCAGATATGGTGACCGATCAGGCCAAGGGAACATGTCGATACTCTGTAGACAAGTTACGGTTACAACAGCGGTACGTGAGCGAGTGTTATCCTGTTGGAAAACGCCCCGTGGATTACTGTTCATGAATGGCAGCACAAAACGTCGAATAACCGGAGTAACATACAAAATTCCAGTCAGGGTGCGAGGGATATCGCGAGAGTGCTCCTGCTGTCATACGAAATCGCACCCCAGACCATAACTCCAGTTTTGGGTCCAGTCTGTATGGTCTCTAACAGGTTGGTGGCAGACCCTCGCTTCGTGATAACCAACACACGGCAACCACTGGCATCGAGTCGGAATCAGCTTTCACCAGAAATCGCAACGGACCTCCACCCTCCTCTCCAACGAGCTCTCGCTTGACACTATTGAAGTCGCAAAAGGACGGTGGTTTGGGGTCATGGAAAGCACGCTGCAGGGCGTATGCCTCGGAGCTGTCCTTGATAAAAATGGCTCAGAGCACTATGGAACTTAACATCTATGGTCATCAGTCCCCTAGAACTTAGAACTACTTGAACCTAACTAACCTAAGGACAGCACACAACACCCAGTCATCACGAGGCAGAGAAAATCCCTCACCCCGCCGGCAATCGAAGCTGTCCTTGAAGTAACCAATTTGTAACAGTTCTTTGTGTCATTGTGGTGCCAGTTACTTCTCGAGTTACTGCTGCAGACACAGTGCGATGCGCCAGAACCATACACCGAGCACGTTGGTCTTCCCTCTCGGTACTGTTACGTGGTCAGCAGGAGCCCGGTCTTCTTGCGACCGTACATTCACGTGGCCTCCGCCACCAGCAGTCATCTACAGTCGTTACATTCCCACCATGTCTTTCTGCAGTACCACAGACCGACCGTTCAGCTTCTACTAGCTCTACTGCATGACCCAAATGGCGTATTTGCCGTCTTAAAGGTCTCTTGACTAACATAAAGTCAGCACGTCTTATCTCAGAGGTAACTAATGCTGGCGACGGTTGCTATCTGATGTAAACCTGGTTTGTGTCCTCATACTGGCACTACTAGCGCCACTATTACGCGAATGGAGCGAAATTTGAATAGATATCATGCTTAAGATGTAGACACATGCCTGCCAACATTCCTTTGTGTCGCACAACTCCTTGTTGGTCTTCTTACTTTTTATTGTCAGCTAAAAATGATAAAGTATGTAGTAAATATTCCATTCCATTTTTGAACTAAGGGCGTAGTGTATAACATGTACTACGTATGATGCATAACAGCCGTTAAAGATGATAACTTTTCATGCTTTTGGCGACATCAAGCGATGTTATGGAAAATGAAGAACGTTATACTACTGGCCATTAAAATTGCTACAACAAGATGAAATGCATATGATAAACGGGTATTCATAGGACAAATATATTATACTAGAACTGACATGTGATAACATTTTCACGCAGTTTGGGTGCATAGATACCTCTGGCCGTAATAACGGCCTTGATACGCCTGGGAGCTTGGATGACGTGTACAAGTGCAGCTGCCCATGCAGCTTCAACACGATACCACAGTTCATCAAGAGTAGTGACTGGCGTATTGTGACAAGCCAGTTGCTCGGCCACCATTGACCAGACGTTTTCAGTTGGTGAGAGACCTGGAGAATGTGTTGGGCAGGACAGCAGTCGAACATTTTCTGTATCCAGAAAGGCCCGTACAGGACCTGCAACATGCGGTCGTGCATTATCCTGCTAAAATAAAGGATTTTGCAGGGATCGAATGAAGGGTAGAGTCACGGGTCGTAACACATCTAAAATGTAACGTCCACTGTTCAAAGTGCCGTCAGTGCGGACAAGAGGTGACCGAGACGTGTAACCAATGGCACCCCATACCATCACGCCGGGTGATACGCCAGTATGACGATGACCAATGCACGCTTCCAATGTGCATTCACCGCGATGTTGCCAAACTCGGATGCGACCATCATGATTCTGTAAACAGAACCCGGATTCATCCGAAAAAATGACGTTTTGCCATTCGTGCACCCAGGTTCGTCGTTGAGTACACCATCGCAGGCGCTCTTGTCTGTGATGCAGCGTCAAGGGTAACCGCAGCCATGGTCTCCGAGCTGATAGTCAATGCTGCTGCAAACGTCGTCGAACTGTTCGTGCAGATGGTTGTTGTCTTGCAAACGTCCCCATCTGCTGACTCAGGGATCGAGACGTGGCTGCACGATCCGTTACAGTCATGCGGATAAAATGCCTGTCACCTCTACTGCTACACAGATGAGCAGCGAGGAAGACTTAACTAGCTCACATTTCATGACAGCGGTACTGCATGTTGGCGGAATGAAGTATTTAAAAAGGAAGGTTGTAATTTAAAGCCCCGTCGAAACGTCAGAAATTTATGTTGAAAATATGGTACGTTACAACAGTACGAAACTACAAAGAAACTATAACCACTAGTACATTCGTTCACTGAAATTTTTAAATATTTATCAGTTTCAGGGGTATCTGAGTCATCCACGTGTTTCGGTCAAAGAATTTGATACACAACACTTTCGGTCCGTCAAGTCGAGAAACTGTCACAAATTGACCTACAAAACCCCCCGAAGCACGATATTGTCAGTATTATCTCGCTCTGCGAGCCAACTGTTGGTGCTAGAGAAAAAAAAATGAATGTGACCAGCTGTTCTAGTAAATTTAATGTAGTTTAACTTTGTATCAGAATACATATTCAGCTAGAGGGCGCGGTTTTTGTGACTTTCAGAAAAGCGTGTAGAAATAACCTTAAAACACACTCCCACCCCCACACTCTTACCCAACTGGTCAGGATTTTTAGTGTGTTGTTCACATTACATTTGCCGCTACATGTTTTGTTTCCCATATTCGACTGGGCTATTTCACCGCCAGCTTAGTCGGCTACTTCGTTAACGTTATTAATCTGTACTTACTCTAGGATCTGCTGAAAGAAAAAAGACTTTTTGAAGCGTTATAGATAAACTACGCTAACAGTTCGATCTCAACTTAAGGCATACAGCACCGTACAGTAGCAGTAAGAAAGCCAGACAAAGATAACGATTGAATTGTTAATTTTATGCTGTTAAAATTCCCGAAAGTTTTGAGTAATATTTACACATCATCCAAATTCACAATTCCTAAATGCACGAAGAATAACAATCCAGGAAATGAAGACCAAAAGAAATGGGAAATAATCTGTGTAGATACATTTTTTGTACAGTGGTAGCAGTGGAGGGAGCGCCATTAGTAACGTAGCAAAAATTTTTTCCAGTGGGAGTAAGTGTGAGGATGGGCGTGTATTAGAATGTCACATTTGTACGATGTTCTTAAATGACTTGAAAACAGCAGCCTCTAGGGAAAGTGTATCCTGCTACAGAATTAAATTAAATAAAGTTTCTTACAAGAAAGGTCCCCTTCATTTATGCTCTAGGTCCAACAGTTTGTGCTCAGAGAGCGAAAGAATTTTGAAAAATCATGATCAACGTGCATTCTCTGTAGCTTCTGTGGTTTTTGTAGGTCAATTCGTGGTAGGTAAGTGACTTCATGGCTCACAAGTGTTCTATATCAAATTGTTTGTCTCGACTTACTCTACACCACTATGATACGTAAACAGTTATCGTTTTCACCCTACATACAGGACGTCCGTGGAGCAATGGTCAATATTCAGAAATATGACAGGAACTATCATTCGAAGCAAAAAACTCTAGTGTCTTTCCTTCGATCCATACTACCTCCTCCAAAAATGTGGAAAGCAAAGAGTTTGCAGTCGAAGGAATTATTTTGACATTATTTAATATGAAGTGTTCATAGCTCTAAAATTAGGCGTTTCAGAGTCCATATTTACTGGACATTTTTGCTTCGATCGGTCGTTCCTGTCATATACCCGAATGTTGGCCATTCCTCCTGGGACACCCTATTCCGTTACGCGAAACGAAATCATGGTTTGGTGTTACTGTACATTTTATACATTCAATATCTTATGCTGCCTACGCTAATTTTTCGTTTACCCATGCCAAAATTATTCATTGAAAACAATCAGTTACGAACGAAATACAAGTTAAGTTTATCCATTATACTACCATATTTTATCATTTCTCTGGTTGTATTATCATTTTTAAAGTTCCGTGCCTCAATCGGTAAAAATGGATTGCTTATAGAATCACTTCGCCGTTGACCAGTCTGTCAGTTTGTCCGACTGCTGAAAACACGTTACGTCGGCAACATTCAGACATATGAAGTTGAAGTTTATGTTATGTACTACGGTCAACGGCCAGTTTCGGTGTAAAAATTTTAAGTTTCTGAGTCAGTGTAATCAAACACACGGACATTGTGTCACATATTTTCATACTCGCAAACTCACTCATCAGAACCCATAAGATACTTCCCGTTGACAAAGAATCACGAAATTTGGAAGAAGCAAGGATTCAAAATACGAGTAAAGGAAAAAATAAAAGAAATGTCAATTTGTAATTAAGTCACTCGAAAAAATAATTCGTTTTCATTCGTTATCCGACTTCATACTCAAATTTAAAACATTCTCGAAAATCTCAAAATTTCTTTGCCCTGTACCTTGACAACACCAATGTCGATAACAGCCAAAACTCGTAGAGATCCTAGATTCCCGGTTTAAATGAACTGTCTGTTAACTAGGGGCGTTCGGTAATGCCACAACTGTTCTTGCTTCTGAAAGCAGGTTGGTTATATTCAGGATTCCAATACACCACAATATTCCCCACTATTTTGGGTACAAAACCGTGTTTTCAACTTAATCTCCGTTCAATGCGACGGCCTTATGCTATCTTACTGGGTTAGATTTGTAAGTCCGCAAGGTACTACTCTACTGGTCAACGTCGAAGCCAATTTTTTGCTAGATTAACAAGGTCCCCATTTTCCACGTACTGCTTCCTGTGGAGTGCATCTCTCATTGGGCTAGAAATATGAAAGTCGGAAGGTGCGAGATCAGGCTGTGGGGCAGATGAAAAAGAAAGAGTCCAGTGAAGTTTTGTGAGCATCTATAGGGTGCGCAGACTTGTTTTGTTATAGAGAAGGAGAAGCTCATTTGAATTTTTATGGTGACGAAAAGGCTCAAGTATCTTCACTTTTCTGAGGATTGCACAACACACTTGCGAACTGATCGTTGGGATATTGGGGAGCACATCAAACAGAGTAGCCCGTTCAGAGTTTTAGAAGACCGTCGATCACTTCCACTGAGAGTGTCAGCACGCTACACCATCGCAGAAGTCACAGCTGTGTGCGGCCGGCCGGACACAGGAGTTCGGGCAGGTTTGCGCGACCTTGTTGCGATGATGACACACGCCTTGCCCAGCGACTCACCGTGCTTTTGTTCAATGTCAGGTGTCCGTAGACATTCTGCAACCGACTATGAATGTCTTTGACGCTCTTGTTTCCAGCCGAAAGAAAGTGACAGCACTCTGAATGGGACGCAGCTCCGCTACAGACGCCCTTTTGAAGGCTAGGTGTAGTGCTGCCACCTATCAGAAGTTCACGGTACTGTAGGAGATTAAGTGGGAAAAATTCACGATGTCCCGCAAAGAAAAAAACACATTTTTTGCAACAGAAATTTTCCAAGAAAAAGAATGTGTTTGTATACTGAACGAAATGGCTCTGAGCACTATGGGACTTAACATCTGTGGTCATCAGTCCCCTAGAACTTAGAACTACTTAAACCTAACTAACCTAAGGACATCACACACATCCATGCCCGAGGAAGGATTCGAACCGCACGGCCACACCGGCTGGCTATACTGAACGCCCCTCGCGCGTAATTACATTTGTATTGTATTCTAAGTCAGAGTCCTACTCGCGTATATTTCTCTTCCGAATGACAACATTTCATTTACCTTCTGTATTAAATCCTTCTGGCACTCTCTTCCCTGCAGTGAGAGAAAAAAGCGCCCCCTCCTGCCGGTGGAGAGCTTCTGGGAATCACACATTGGATGAAATGGGCGGTAGATTACCGCGTTAGCACAAGGTGAGGACTGAATGGGCCATTAGCGGGGCCGGGCAGGGCAGTTTTACAGCGAGCGGCAGACACAGCTCTTAAGGCGGCCGCGTCACCCCGCGCGCTTTACGAGCGCCGGCAGCTGTCGCGCTCCTAACTCGGTCTCTCAGCAGAGTGACCGAGCCAGCGTTATAGAGTGCTCTCACACCGACTTCAGTTACGATCGCCCACAGCGACAACCACTGGCTTGCGAGTGGCGTGTCTGCTGCGGTATCACTAAGTAAAGACACTGAGTGTTGGTGAACGTAGATTAGCAAGGAAGGTCGCTCACCTGCGGATCTTCTACCCAAGGCGTCGCACTTCGTTTCTCACAGCAGGTGTTTCAGCGCCTAGTAAGGAAATGATTTACAAAAGTGGCAGTAGGGAAGCTGCAGACGACGAAGTCAGGATAATCTGAAGAAACATAGTTCAAGAATGGACATATATTTATTTATTTATTTAATCTGATCAGATTACGGCCATCAGGCCCTCTCTTACATCGGACTAGTGTTCCACACATGCAGCATTTAACACATCAGAGTTACATCATGACAATAGTTTAAATAAGAAAATTAGATTGCTCTAGTGACAATATGAATAAAGAGTAATGACTAAGACCTAATAAAGTAAATGCTGGCAGTATTTTTACAACAGGTGCTATACATACAAATTATGATAAAAGCAATAATAATAACAGTAAAAAAAATCAAATAATAATGATAAACATGAGATCCTTTGTGTACATCGTCCACCCCTCGTACCTGTGGAGTTACAGAAGCCAATTGTTAACTAGCAGACGGTTTCAGGATGCATCCTTGAATTCTTTTTGCCATGGAACGTGTCTGCATCATGGTATATTGTCAATGGAAAATTGCCGACCAACTGTCGCCTTCATCATATAGAACTGGCTACGTCACCACTTTGCTCTGATTGCCAATTTGACGAGATCGATGTGCATAGTCTTACGTGGCTCCTGAGACGGGTCAATCGGCCCCTCATCCAGGGCATCATGGGCTACCGCCTTCGCTCCCCGACAACGCCGGTTAACCCTGAGTACCTGCTGTTGCTCCAGACTACACTCTACCTTGCAAAGCACCACGCCGTCATCTGGTTTCGAGCACATGCTTTAGAATACCTCTCTCACAATAGTCTACATGTAGTCCTCGACTTCTGGAATCGGGTTGTGATCAGGCACAGTACACTCAGCCAGTCGCCCACAACTGGTGATGCTTCGCAGGATATCTCCACAGCGCTTTTCTTGACCACCCCTCCCCCTACAGTTGGATGTCCCATCTCCCCATCTCATGCTTCATCCGTGGTCACCTTCCACTATGTGGAGCACCACTACCTATAGCCCAACTAACGGATATAATACGACCACAGAATAAAGAAAAATGAAACAGGAAGATAATAAAAGAAAAGGAAACGTCAATAAATAAACGAAATAAAGTTGACCTTGCTTTATGGTTATTGGGTTCTTCAGTCGTTCATTCCCGTCACCTTTAATGATTGGCGCTCGAAGCTCGAACTATTGCCCCACTTTAGTTCAATTACTTTCTTTAGGTGGAGAGGTGAGATTTAGGTGTAGTTAGGATGGCAACATCGGAAGAGGGATACGTTTATTTCATTTTGGTAGGGTCACAAGTTACGGAGCCCTGTAGCGTTAGTCCTGTTTTTTAGGTAATTTTAACTTGCAAAAAAAAAAAAAAAAAAAAAAAAACATTCCGTCATCAGGTGGCAGCTATTTGTTAGCGAAAAGGTGGCATTTTTATTCTTTGCTGCGATAGCAGTGTAGAAATTGTGCACTGAAACGCTAAATCATCTTGAAACAATAGTGGATACAAAGTAATGTTATTGGGTTGAAATTAGAGTGCCTACTAAGCATTTCACAACACAGATGCGCACTTCTAAGAGAAGAGAGTAGTTTGTCAGTTTCTACACATTGCGATTTTTTTACTCCGCATTTACTTTACTGTTTGTGTCTTTTTTCATTTATTTTGTATGCTAGAAGCATGAAGTCAGCGTCACTATGATTTCTTACGGTTTACAGCGAAAGAATTATAATTGCTCTCCATTTTTCTGAAAAAACTCGTACGCCATTTTCAAAATTTAGATTGCAGACATTGGGATGAAAATGTAATGCGAGCATCATCACCATAGGTTTGTCTTACAACGCGACTCTTTTGTCGATGTTAATTTACGTAAAACTAACCAACAAGAAACGTGCCCGAGGTGCTCCAACAGGTACTGCATATCTAACTGCAAATAAGTATACGACGAATAGGTAGTGGGAGCTTTACAGTCGGTCTAGAACAGCACTGCGCATTAAATTTCAGCCACAGAAGAACTGACGCAAGGTAAAATCATAGCTTCCATAGCCGTCACCCATTCAGCGTCGACATCACTTTCACTCAATACGAACTCTATGTCCTCCCATTCGCTCTCAAATGCAGGATGCGGTCATAATAATTTCTAATAAGTTACGAGCGCGTGGGGTTTAGTAAGTGACGACGCGCTTCATTTCGCGGGCCGCGGGGTCTTTTTTTCCGCTAGCTCCGCGGCTGACGATGTCCGCGTGCGAAACAAAGCGCGCAACTACAAAGCGCGTGGGCGGGCAGGCGGTGCTGCTCATTTATTCAGCGGGCATAAACCCGGCAGCACGCAGGCCGCGGCTCGGCGGCCGGCGCTCCCTGGGGTCCGCGCAGCGCACGGCTGCGCGGCGCGACTCGCCGAGCACTCGTAAACACAGCGCCGACCGCACAGCACCGCACCAGGCCAGAGCGGCGCGGCGCGGCGCGACGCAGCCCGCGGCCCGGCCGATAAATCACCGCCTGGCCGGGCGACAATCCGATTTCTTCTGAGCGGCTCTCCCCGCCGCCATGATATACGGCCGTGCTGCTGCCGTGGCCGCCTATTGGCTGTCACAAGGAGCCCATCCCGACTCACTCCCAGCCTCCACTCCCGATCAGAAGGGAGCCACTTATTCTTACTGCGCTGCCGTTTATGATAAACGGCTCCGTCCAACACAACATGAAGTGCGCTATCTGCCGAAAACGGGCCACCAAAAATTTATATACTCAAGGCACTCCTCAAACATTTCATTGGATTCACATTTTGGCTGCCACACAATATCCCTCTTCTAGTACGGTTGTTCCCTTTCGAAACAGTTACCCATGCTTTGAAGGGTGCCTTTTGAAATGTTAATAATCTTTATCAACAGTAGCATGTTCCTTGTGCAGCAGTTACCGAAATTCAACTCAATTTTCCAGTCTGGGATTCCCAAATGTCATTGTAAATTGAAAGATTTAAGATTCGACTACTTACATTACGTTCCTGAGGAACTAGAAAACTATCTTCACAGATTCTGAACAGTGACAATCAATACTTAGTTACATAAGAAATTAATTAAGATAGTGGAAAACCTTTTTCCTTCTTGGATACGCCTGTGCTCGCGTGTAAGCACCACTGCAAATAGCGATCTGCTTATGGTTCAAATGGCTCTGAGCACTATGGGACTCAACTGCTGAGGTCATTAGTCCCCTAGAACTTAGAACTACTTAGACCTAACTAACCTAAGGACATCACAAACATCCATTCCCGAGGCAGGATTCGAGCCTGCGACCGTAGCGGTCTTGCGGTTCCAGACTGCAGCGCCTTTAACCGCACGGCCACTTCGGCCGGCGATCTGCTTATGACACGACCCTATTTATAAAGTGAATAACTGAACAAAAGTATCCGGACGCCTCTAAGTAAAGCGGAACTGACCGCTTGATTATGAGAGGCGGGCTCATCAGTGCTAAAGAAGGCACGGACTGTTACCTTGTCTGTTCAACGACAGTGACAGCTGCATGGATTGGTCGGAAGAAAAAAAAATGTTCAAATGTGTGTGATATCTTATGGGACTTAACTGCTAAGGTCATCAGTCCCTAAGCTTACACACTACTTAACCTAAATTATCCTAAGGACAAACACACACACCATGCCGGAGGGAGGACTCGAACTTCCGCCGGGATCAGCCGCACAGTGGTCGGGAGAGCTCTGTCAGTTCAAACGTGGACGTGTCATCGGACGTCACATTAATAGTAGCTCCATTAGGTATATTTTTACCCTATTATATATACCCAAGTCGATAGTTGGCAATGTGACTATCAAGTGCAGACGCGAAGGAACAACCACAGTTACACAAGTCTACGCCGACCTCGTGTACTGTCGGATAGGGATCGTCGAGTTTTCTGGAAGGAATCACTCGTGCTTTCCAAGCTGTTATCAGCAGCCCAGCTTGCACATTGAGTTTTTGGAGCGTGTTGAAAAGAATGGCGTAAAATTGTCGAGCAACTTCTCGCAAGTGGCACTTGTCTGCAGTCAGTGTTAAGCAATAGTTGAAGTAATATAAAGAACGACGCCATGGGACAGCGGATAACTGGAAACGAGTGATATGGGGTGATGAATCACGCTATGGCCTGTGGTATTGCGTTTTAAACTATAAGTGGGCTGCTTCTGTGTTGGCCGCGCTGTGTAGTGCTTTGCATTCGATCTCCGACTGCGCTTTCGTTGTTAAGAGATTCTGTAGCTGGTCGGACTCGTTGTTGGAAGTTAATCGCCACCACTGTTGGGTAGTTGCAAGTTAGTCGCCAGGAGTGATCAAAGCACTGTTGGGCATTTGGAGATGCATACCCCGCAGTGATAGATGTTAAATGTGAGAAGTTAGCATTGATGGAGGGTAGAGGTCTGAAGTGTTAGCGTAGGCTAACGATCTGGAAGTATCCGACTTGGAGATTGGATATTATTCATGATTATATATCGTTGTACTGCATGTCGATGACGATTTATATTCGTGTTTGAACTGAATGTCACATCATTAAGGTTAAAAATACATTATTTCGTTTGTAACAAAATCTTTCCTTTGCTAACAACATGCCTATTAGTAGTTGGTGGCTTTACTAGTTAGAATCTTTTATTTTGCTGGCAGTATTGACGCTCGCTGTATTCCAGTAGTTTGTGTAATGAAGATTTTTGTAAGGTAACTGCTTAATGAAATGTATAAGTTATCGTTAAGATTTCTTTTTAGTCAGGGCCATTCTTTTGAATTAATTATTTGAAGTAAGGTTGTAGTTTTTTTTAGCAATCAGATTGCGGTGCGCTAGTTCACATGATAAGAAAAATTAAGAGGAAGTAGGCTCAGTACGTTCAGTTTTATTCAGCTGTTTCAGAATCAAATAACGTAGAAGTTTCATCTTCTCAGCCATTCTGCAATTTAAGTACAGACACACTCATTTAAATAAAGAAGTTTCAAAACCTTTGCGTCTGGCGAATGCCTGCAGAACGTTATCTGACGTAATGTACAGTGCCAACAGTGAAGTACAGAGGTGGTGTTGTCGCAATGAGAGAGAGTTTTTCGTGATTGGGCTGTGGTACCTTTTCTACGTTCAAGAAAACAATAAACATCAAACGACTAGTTTGTGAACAATAACATTCCTGAAATCGACTGACCTGCCCCGAGCCCCGACCTATACCCAGAGGTACACATTGGGGATAAATAAGAACGCTAATTTGGTTCTGGATCCCGTTGTTGAATGAAAATGGGCTACAATTCCCCTAAATTCATTCATACTGTTTAAATGGTGTACGTCAAGTTTATTTAACCTTTTATACGTCCCGCCCACTTTCGTATCTCTGGTAGTAGTAAAATTTCCTGACCGTCCACTTGTTCCACAGTAATGGCAACCATAGATTCCATGCGAAACATGCAGACTTTTTACGGTTTTAAATAATGGCTGTGTATAGAATACACTGAGCAGCTAAAACATTATGACCACCTACCTGCCGGCCGCTGGTGGCCGAGCGGTTCTGGCGCTACAGTCTGGAACCGCGCGACCGCTACGGTCGCAGGTTCGAATCCTCCCATAGTGCTCAGAGCCATTTGAACCATTTTGAACCACCTACCTAATAACCAGGATATCTTCCATTGGCACGGATAACAGCGGCGACGCGTCGAGGCACGGAAGCAATGAGGCCTAGGTAGGTCACTGGAGGGAGCTGAGACCACATCTGCACACACAAGTCACCTACTTCCCATAAATTCCGGGCGTGGAGTGATGAGCTCTGACGCCGCGTTCATCCACATCACAGATGTGTTGGATAGGGTTCAGATCTGGCGAGCTGGGGGCCAGCACATCAAGGAACCATTCCATCTCACTCCTGGCCTTGTGATATTGCTGAAAAATGCCGCTGTCTTCGGGAAACGTGATCATCACACAGTGGCGTATGTAGTCTGCCACCAATGTACGATATCCCAAGACCGTCATGATGCTTTGCACGAACTCCACTGAACCCATGGGTGCGCACGTGAATGTTTCCCAGAGCATAATGGGGCCGCCGCCAGCTTGTCTCTGTCTCGCAGTACTGGTGCCAAGGAACTCTTCCCCTGGAAGATGATCGGCGTGATCAAGTATTTATCGGGATCCGTCGGACCATGCAACGCTCCATTGCTGCGCCAGGGTCCAGTGCTGATGCTCAGGTGCCCATTTCAGTCGTAGTTGGCGATGTCGTGGTGTTAGCATTAATGCGTCGTCGACTGCGGTGGCCCATCGTTAGGACTGTTCGTCGCATTGTGTGTACAGACACACTTGTACCCTGCACGGCATTAAAGTCTGATGTTCCCCGCCACAGTTCACTCCCTGTCCTGTTTTACCAGTCTGCCCACCCTACGACGTCCGACATCTGTAACGAGGAATGGCCACCTAACCCCACGACATCTAGACGTTTTTTCATCTCAGTTTCGCCACTTGTTGAAGACGCTTACCACAGCATCCAAGTCGTGCAGTTTCCGAAATTCTCCTGCCGAGCCTCGGCGCCATCACGACCTACCCAGTCAGATACATCGCACGCCCTCCCCATTCCACATACGGACAGCGTGCTCGCTGATAGTACATGCACTGTTAAGTGTGTCTGACTAGCAGTAATTCTCCGCCAGGTGACACTGTTGTTGTCTGGACGGTTTTATATTGATAGCACGTGTGTGGTCATAATGTTCTGGGTGATCAGTGTATGATTATGATGAGGAGAAGGAGGAGTTGGAGGAGACCAACACAAAGATCCATTCCCCAGGCAGAGAAAATCCGCAATCCAGCCGGGAATCGGACCCGGGACCTGATCAGTGTAAGTACAGTCGTTGGGATGAAGGTAGTTTTGCGAATTAAGAGAAAATATTTTTGAAAATTTACGGATTAACGTGAAATAATAATCCTGAATTTATGATACACTACTGTATATACATTTCCATGCATCTGTTAATGTGTTTTGTATTTGCGACTTTCGTCCTGGCTTGTATGACGGGTAGAGATCAGGGACTGCCAGTAGGGCCACATAACCTATAATTTTAACATGACAAACATTTTTAAGTACAGTGAGCACGTTAGGCCGTATTAGCAATAGATAAATCAGAATTCAGTAAGAAATGAAAATGTGTCATTGATGGAAGTACATTAGGTTAAGAATGTCAGTTTGTACAACGGACAGAGATAATGGAATACTGCAGTGGTCACGGTTACATATGACATTGCTACAAAAAATTATCCAGTCAATACGTATGTAAAAACAAATAAAATTACATTGAGGTAATTAATAAATTAGCTTCGTAAAATTAGGTATGAAGCAGGGCGTTTATTACGCCATTTTCCTTATAATAGTTCAGCCTCTCTTAAGTTAAAATTAGCCGGCCGAAGTGGCCGTGCGGTTAAAGGCGCTGCAGTCTGGAACCGCAAGACCGCTACGGTCGCAGGTTCGAATCCTGCCTCGGGCATGGATGTTTGTGATGTCCTTAGGTTAGTTAGGTTTAACTAGTTTTAAGTTCTAGGGGACTAATGACCTCAGCAGTTGAGTCCCATAGTGCTCAGAGCCATTTGAACCATTTGTTATGTTAAAATTTCCCTAAAATAATAAGTTTTAGCGTGAAATTGATATGCAGTATCAGAAGCTGAGTGAAAATCTTTCTAACGATACCTCATTCATCCCTGTACGATTTGTAAGTGTTGAGAAAAATTGATAATGGCTTGAGAAATAATATATATGATTTATAATGTAGGGAAGTAACTTTACTTTACGAAAGTTATAAAGTAGTATTACAGCAAATTAAAGCATATAAGAATAATATTTACCAAATACTATGTGACAATTTTTAGGAAACCTAATGAAAATGTATTTAAAATCACAACCGCCAGCTCCCCGCCTTGGAAGCTGGAATGCCCCCTTGTGGGCGGTAGGGATCATGTTGGCTACTACTAGCTTATACCATATGCCTCCGTGTCCGCCCGGTACATTCTTTATTTACCTACAATTCTCAGAAAACACACCGACCTCCACTATCCCAAAAAGAAGGGGCACTGCTCTTGGTTTCGGGATGTGGTTGAAGGACAAATCTTACGTCACTGTTCCAGTAACAAAGTAACAAAAAGTCCAATTTGATCTGAGTCTGCCTCAATTCGCTCATTTGTCTCATTTGACTCAACTTACCATAATTTTTTATGGTGCCTATGACATACTCACTGCGGATGTGAATTCATGTTAAGAAAGTACTGGACACGTGCTCTTGGTATTCCTAGATTATAGGAAGTCATCACCGGCAATAAAACTGGTTTATCAAGTATTTGCTGCAAAGATTGAAAGCCAGGTTTTTGCCACCACATCCGAAGCCCTACACAGTCAACACGAGATAATACAGCTTAGTGTTTCCGGCTCTCCATTCTCTCATTCGGCGTGCACAATCTTCAGGCATTGACGATTCCCTTCCCTCTGCGGCAAGTCGTTTACTTTTCCCCACACTTGTTTCAGTTGTTCAGTCTACGAATTTGTTCTACCAACAATGTTCTTCTGGACTACAGCATTTTATGGTACTGAATCAGCAGTAGAAGACCTTAAGTCGCTAGAACAACAAAGGTGACTACCGGAAGGCTTTCTATACAGTTCTGCAGTATTGTTTAGCGAATAAAATATAAGGTTACCGAGTGGTCATACCAGCTTTGTGACCTGATTAAGGATGTTCTAAGAGACAGATTTCAATACGTAATTCCCAGTCGATAAAATCGACAGATGTGGAGGCAATTTCTGGATTTTCCGTAGGTGGTATAATAGGTCCATTAGTACTTACAGCACATTTAAATAGTCTAGTAGATAAATTCTGGTTGGTTGGTTGATTTGGGGTATAAAGGGACCAAACTACAGGGTCATCAGTCCCATTTTCTGACGGAAACAATGCTCAATATAAAACAACGCCCAAAGTACGTTTGGGAAAGTGAAAGGGGAAAGGAATGTGAACCACATCTAAAAAGAAAACGAATGGAACGAACACAAGTTGGGAAAACATGCACCATAAGGAAAAGCAGAAGAAGGTATTAAAAACCATAGAGCCTATGGTCTGGGCTGCTGATCACAAGAATAAAAGAGGATTAGCCAGCCACTCTGCAACACATTAAAAAGTCCATCCCATAATGGCAAGGCTAGATGAGCACATTGAGGGAAAAGACGAAGACCAAGACAAACAAATACAAAGTAAGGGTAATGGTTCAAATGGCACTGAGCACTATGGGGCTTAACTTCTGAGGTCCTCAGTCCCCTAGAACTTAAAACTACTCAAACCCAACTAACCTAAGGACATCACACACATCCATGATCGAGGCAGGATTCGAACCTGCGACCGTAGCAGTAAGGTTGACAGAGATAAAATGGATGGAGGGTGGAGGCCTCGGAGAGAAGACCAAATGCTTACCCTTAGATGGTACGATAAAAACCCCTTCACGAAAAAACATAAAACTATATCTGCTGTTGAGGCATTGCCGCCCAACACCGAAGGTAGGGTGGCGGGAAGGTTAAAAGTCCGCCGCAGAGCGGCTAAAATTGGGCAGTCCAGCAAGACGTGGACGACAGTTGGAAGGGAGCCACACTGACACCGACGTGGGTCCTCGCGACATAGGAGGTAACCATGTGTTAGCCAGGTATGGCCAATGCGGAGCCAGTAAAGGACAACAGATTCCCTGAGAGTGGCTTTCATGGATGACCGCCACACATTTGTCGTCTGCTTGACAGCACGGAGTTTATTTGGGGTACTCAGGGGGCGGCATTCAGTATTCCATGTGGCGAAAACTTTGGTAGCTTGCAAATCGGTCTCCGGTAGGCTAATCTGAAGAGATGGTCTACTGGTCGCCTGTTTGGCCAGGCGGTCAGCAAATTCATTGCCTGGTATCCCGACATGGCCTGGAGTCCAAATGAAGGTCACTGAGCGTCGACTCGCGCAGAAGGTATAGAGAGACTCCTGGATGAACAGCACCAAAGGATGCCTAGGGAAGCAGTGGTGGAGAGCTTGTAGGCTGCTTAAGGAGTCACTACAAATGACGAAGGACTCACCATAGCACGAGCGGATATGATCAAGAGCATGATAGATGGATGAATGGTGTAGGAACTGACAGTTGACCATTAGCGTAAATCGATGTAACGTATTGCACGTGAATATCAGAGAGATGCATTACTGTTTCATTACGCTATTTCTGAATATTCACTGAAAACAATAATAACGTAGGACACCTAGTAGTAACAGTTCGGCCGTCCAGTGTGGCCGAGTGGTTATAGGCGCTTCAGTCTCGAACCGCGCGACCGTTACGGTCGCAGGTTCGAATCCTGCCGCGCGCATGGATGTGTGTGATGTCCTTAGGTTAGTTAGGTTTAAATAGTTCTAAGTTCTAGGGAACTGATGACCTCAGATGTTAAGTACCATAGTGCTCAGAGCCATTTGATTTTTTGAACCTGGAGAAGTACATACCAAGTTGAACAACAACGGAAGAAATTTAAAGACATGTAATTCACTCACGAAAGAAGTGGGTTACAAAATATTTGTTCGATCGACTCTTGAGCATTATTCACACCAGATACGCCTACCAAGTAGGGTTCACAAAAGAGCAAACGAAGAAAGGTACGTTTAGTCACAGGATCGTTTAGCCAGGACCAGAGTGTTACGAAGATGCTCAACTAACGTTAGTGGCGTACACTACAATAGAAGCGTTCCATATCACGGATAATTTTATTGTTAAGTTCCCATCTTGTACGTCTGAAGACATTACTGAGCCATGCTGCGGCTCGCGCTGGTGCTGTTTGCAGGTTTCTGCCCTTTGTTGGAGGCCATACGGTATCGTTTAGTTGGCATGGTTGCGGTTGTTCGTCTTCTACTCGTCTCGACTGGAACCACTTGTTTCGCATGTCCGCTAGTGGCAGCAGCGACGGTTATCGATATTTAGTAACTGTTGCCCTATCTTCGGGGCGACATTGTGGTTTTTCCATGTCATGTGAGTGTGGCAGTTCGGTTGCGGACTCAGGAGGAGCCAGGTCCGCGCAATGCGGGAACACGCCGGGACAGCTGACGGCGTGCATGGATTGCCCGATGGAAGGGCTGTGGTTACGAGGGTGCACGACCTAGTCGTAAACCAGATCCAGCAGGCTTTAAGACGAGTGCATTTCAATTCAAGTAGAGAAACCTCCACCACTGTGACACCTGTGAACCAGCAGTACTTTTCCTGCCTGGTGGGCACTAACGCCCCAGTTACCTGCCCCGAGGGGTTTTTGTATGTAACGGCAGTATACGTTTCCTCGCATTGCCATTGCTGCCGGTTGGGCGTGTAGTTTTGACAGCTTTCTTGATTGTAGGTCGTCTGTGATTCTTCTACTCTGGTGGTAGTGATTCCTTTCTCGCTCCTGGCGCTCTAAGTACAGTATTCTGGGGAAGTAGTGCACTCCGCCGGTTCTGGCTTTGACGTGTTGTTCCATTCTTGCATTTGGTTTATTGGACGTCAGGTAGCTTCAGCAAGATTATCATTAGTCATTCGTTGAACTGCCACTAGTCTGAGTTACAATCTTGTGAAGTGAATGCAACTCTTGGCCACGTATCTCATCGCTAGCGAAAGTGTTGGTTGCCAGACCTTCTCAGAGGTCGATTCCTGGAGCACCGTCTGTGACTGGTCATTGTGTTTTATTGTTGTATTATTTATTACCGTACCTTGTAGAGCCTACACTAACGGTTGTGTATGTCTAGTTAATAGTTCCAGTCACCTTCTGGAATAAATCTAGCAGTGTAAGGGTTGTGTTACAAGGTTACCATCATCTCATTTCACCCGTTTGGTGGTCAGTTGCTTGTCTCTTTTAATTACTCTTTGCTTGCATTTACTGTTTTAACGCAGGTTTCTAAATTTTTTATATAATTGCCGTGTTTGTGTTCATTTGCTTTGAAAAAAATAATCCGATATTTGTATTTTAGCAGTAAGACTTAAGACCTTATTTACTGCCATTCCTGGCGTCTGATACCTTCTGCTGTGTTTGTGGTCACATTCTTTTTAATATTTCAATACCTGTGAGTTGTAATTGCAGCGAGTTCTTAAACATTCTTAACTTATTGCCATTCTTGGCTTATAAGGCCTTCAACTGTGATCACAGTGGCTTGATTTTTTTAAAAACTTTTTTCTGTATCTGTATTTTAAGGCGATTTGCAAAATTGTAACGCACTGAAAACACTATTATTAACGCAGTTGCTGGCCGGAGTGGCCGTGCTGTTCTAAGCACTACAGTCTGGAGCCGCGTGACCGCTACGGTCGCAGGTTCTAAGCCTGCCTCGGGTATGGATGTGTGCGATGTCCTTAGGTTAGTTAGGATTAAGTAGTTCTAAGTTCTAGGGGACTGATGACCACAGCAGTTAAGTCCCATAGTGCTCAGAGCCATTTGAACCATTTTTTTTAACGCAGTTGTTTATTCCTTCATTAATAATGAGTGGTATTTTTTAAATTTATTGTTGAGTCTGGAATTACTGTTTTAAAAATAAATAACTGTAAAAGTCAACCAACTGTAACTGATTACGGCCCAGTCCACAATCGTAAACGGATCTTGCCTTCCCTTGACTATCAGGTTTCAATTACTTCCTCCTACATATGCTTCTCGGAATTACCACGACAACAAACCCAGAGAAATTAAAGCTGATACAGAAGTTTATCGACAGTCGTTTTTCTCACTCGACACTCGCGAATGGTGCAGAGAAGTGAAAAAATGATAGTGGTGCTAGAAGTATACACTGCCACACAAGGTAAAGTGGCTTACGAAATATATAATACTGGAGAACGAGAAATGAAGAGAACCATACCGAAAACTAAGCGGACTGATAAAAATGAACTTTTCAGCAGAGTCACCTAGAAAAAGAGTGCGCTGAGAGCACTGATTAAAAGAAGGGACAGGATGGTAGGCATATGTGTTACAATAACCTCCATGGTACTAGGTTGAGCCACGGAGACCAGAAATATTGGAGGAATACAGAGGTAGGAATACATTCCACAAACTACAGAGGACGTCGGATGTAAGCACTACTCTCAGATGAGGTTTTCACACGAGAGGAACTATGGTGGTCAACATGAAATCAGTCAGAAGACTGGTGGAATGGAAGAAGATTCCATTTTCATCAGTAAGATATAAAAAACGTAAGCAGGGGAGCTTTTCAAATGTTAGTGAGTGGTAATAGTGTGGGAGACCTGATTCAGAGTCATGTAGCGAGGCACCCCAGCATCTGCTGGGAGGTTACATAAACTAAGCCACCAACGTCTGCGCCTAGGGTGCAGCAGCTATACCAGCCGCTACACACACGCGCACACACCCATAAACACACCACACACACACACACAATTCCTATAGTCTGGAAAAGCTCCCAAACATGCATATAGTGAGCTCCTCGTCGCCAGCCCATGGTTGTTGCATCGTCTGGCAATATCCAATAAACGTTCACCTGTCTCATCTCTAACAACCGCCTCGATGACGGGACATTAAACCTTAGTCCTCTTCCAATCCTTCTACCTGCTAGTGTTGCCTTTTTCTAAAAGCTGTGACTATAAACCAGGAAAGCGGGCCTAAGGTAATAATTATTAAAACAATTAATATAATCTCTGTGCCTGATAGTACGATTCTAATGTCGCAGAATAGCTTTTGTAAAGGCTAACAGCAATATATTTAGCCACGGACACGATTCAGATAAATACTGTGCTAATGAAGAAAATATATGATACTTAGCTACATTACTGCAGCATGTGCCATAAATCCTTCTATTCTTCATAGCAAATGATGCTCTGAAGAAAGATATTTTATAATCAATAAATTAACAGAATCTGAACTAGAGTCTCAGGCTCCATAGTATCAACTTTTAGTTAAATTCCTACTCTGTGTGTAACAGCATTGCTACATTAGGCAGTTCCCAGCTACCAATAACATATTATGCAGTATATAAAATAAAACATAAAGCTGGGGACAAAGTACTTTAAACTAGTATGTTAAGGTCTAAAGTAGCTTAGTGAGGGACTGCTGATGTCTCTTGATAGCCATATCTGTCACGAATGCTGTGCTTCGTTTTCTTCTCTCCTACAATAACCGCTTAGTACTCATATATCTTGTAAAGGTTCAGAGATCGAGAGAAGGATTAAACAATGCTGGAAAATACAGAACATCCAATTGTGCGACTTGTTGTTTTCGAATATGAGTGAGAGTGCTTGTTAGCGATCCAAGTCTACAAATCTGTGAACACCAATATCACGCTCTAAACGGCTAAGGTCAACAGGAAGTGTAAGTATTTGAGGGCAGGGCTACAGCCTCAAAATGTCCGAGTGTTAAGGTCGTTCTAGAATTACAAGAACGTAATTTACCTCGGCCAACGACGTTACGATGACAAGTTCCAAGAAAAATCTCGAAAAACAGAAAGTAGTACTAGGAAATTGGAAATAAGGCGAATATTGGGAATAATAAAAGCAGAAATAAAATGAGTTAACACAGCTGCACGTACCAAAAGCAGAAAGGAATTTCGAAAATTTTCATTCTACAATATGAGTTCTCCGAAAAATTGCGAAGATTTGTTAGAACCTGCAGTATCCACAGTTTTCAGCACTACGCATTTCGTAAGCCAGTCTTCGGAGCATCTGGAATACAGATACGTGTACTTCGATTTGCGGGAATATTGTCGCACAGTCTAGCATCTACGAATCTGCACTATCATCTCTTCTCCTTTCCCTCTTCCATTTTGTTGCTGAAGAGACCTTGCATTACTGAAGTGATCTCAGATCATCATTATCCCCCGATCTTGTAGCGTCACTTCATTGTGATCAAGTAACGTGTGAAAATTGGAGGAGAAAATCAAAACATAACAAGAAATTTCGAAAACTGGCCTCTAAACAAATAAGACTAACACCTCATTTCGTCGTCAGACGTCGGTGATCGGAGGAAGACAGTACCGGCACCACACAGTAGCGATCGTAGTTCTCTTCGTGCTGAGGCAGGTGTCGCGGCAACTTGCTACAGTGTAAGCAGTGTTGTGGATTTTTAGCTACCACCTGAGCTGCTATTAAAAATATTCATTTGAACTATCCATTTCCGGATGTACTTATTTAATTTTCAATCATACGTCGTATTGCGTTAAAGATTTGCCACGGTCTTGAGGAGTTCTATGGTTAATCTATTAAACTTTCGTGAAGGTTTCACCCAATTCGTTCCTTATTCTCTTGAACACGAAATTCTGAAGCAGCCACCCACAAAATATCAGAATTGCAGAGGAGGTGTTACTTTAAAATCCACAGTACTACTTCCTCTGTACTACTTCACACATGAGGAGACGTTACTGAAGAGAATTCAGGAATGGACCTCGGACTAGGAAGAGAAAATATTACAAAAATTTCGGACTTTTTGGTATTCTGTAAGACTAGGAGAACAATGGATCAGATAGTCTGCACTATAGTAGTGCATTAAAATTCAAACAGTCATTCAAAAGAAGAGAGAAGAACCTAGGCAAGGAAAATGAAATAAGCCGAAAAATTAAGGTTTCGGAAATATGTTCAATGACCGAGACACATGTATGAGAGCTGCACCATTGACAACAGGTAGATGCTTGTGAAGACCAAATATCGCTGTAAGTTGGAGAACAACGAAGTATGAAAGCCCTGAAACTGAAATAACTTACGCAGCGAGAAGAAAAACCTTTACAACATCGGTAAATTCCAATACCCCCAACAGCTGCAGCAGGCGCGTATATGTGGTGGATCTAGAGAGGAAATACAAAATGGTTCCTTATCTAGTAACGTAAAACCTGAACGGGATGAAACTTCACAACTAAAAGAGTCACTAAGATGCAGTAGGTAGCTAGCTAACAACATAATACACTCCTGGAAATTGAAATAAGAACACCGTGAATTCATTGTCCCAGAAAGGGGAAACTTTATTGACCCATTCCTGGGGTCAGATACATCACATGATCACACTGACAGAACCACAGGCACATAGACACAGGCAACAGAGCGTGTACAATGTCGGCACTAGTACAGTGTATATCCACCTTTCGCAGCAATGCAGGCTGCTATTCTCCCATGGAGACGATCGTAGAGATGCTGGATGTAGTCCTGTGGAACGGCTTGCCATGCCATTTCCACCTGGCGCCTCAGTTGGACCAGCGTTCGTGCTGGACGTGCAGACCGCGTGAGACGACGCTTCATCCAGTCCCAAACATGCTCAATGGGGGACAGATCCGGAGATCTTGCTGGCCAAGGTAGTTGACTTACACCTTCTAGAGCACGTTGGGTGGCACGGGATACACGCGGACGTGCATTGTCCTGTTGGAACAGCAAGTTCCCTTGCCGGTCTAGGAATGGTAGAACGATGGGTTCGATGACGGTTTGGATGTACCGTGCACTATTCAGTGTCCCCTCGACGATCACCAGTGGTGTACGGCCAGTGTAGGAGATCGCTCCCCACACCATGATGCCGGGTGTTGGCCCTGTGTGCCTCGGTCGTATGCAGTCCTGATTGTGGCGCTCACCTGCACGGCGCCAAACACGCATACGACTATCATTTGCACCAAGGCAGAAGCGACTCTCATCGCTGAAGACGACACGTCTCCATTCGTCCCTCCATTCACGCCTGTCGCGACACCACTGGAGGCGGGCTGCACGATGTTGGGGCGTGAGCGGAAGACGGCCTAACGGTGTGCGGGACCGTAGCCCAGCTTCATGGAGACGGTTGCGAATGGTCCTCGCCGATACCCCAGGAGCAACAGTGTCCCTAATTTGCTGGGAAGTGGCGGTGCGGTCCCCTACGGCACTGCGTAGGATCCTACGGTCTTGGCGTGCATCCGTGCGTCGCTGCGGTCCGGTCCCAGGTCGGCGGGCACGTGCACCTTCCGCCGACCACTGGCGACAACATCGATGTACTGTGGAGACCTCACGCCCCACGTGTTGAGCAATTCGGCGGTACGTCCACCCGGCCTCCCGCATGCCCACTATACGCCCTCGCTCAAAGTCCGTCAACTGCACATACGGTTCACGTCCACGCTGTCGCGGCATGCTACCAGTGTTAAAGACTGCGATGGAGCTCCGTATGCCACGGCAAACTGGCTGACACTGACGGCGGCGGTGCACAAATGCTGCGCAGCTAGCGCCATTCGACGGCTAACACCGCGGTTCCTGGTGTGTCCGCTGTGCCGTGCGTGTGATCATTGCTTGTACAGCCCTCTCACAGTGTCCGGAGCAAGTATGGTGGGTCTGACACACCGGTGTCAATGTGTTCTTTTTTCCATTTCCAGGAGTGTAGTTATCATAGCGAAACTAACATTCATACTCTTTTAAGACGTAGGACAATGAATGTGGAATACATACGTTACATATTTGTGCCTGCATCGTGGACATAGGAAGTTTACCCACATGAGTTGCTATTCAAAATGGCGGCTTCTCAATCTTCGCTGTAGGCCTACAAAGTGTGGAATGGAAATATAGGAACGCGCACCTATTTTTACAGAAGGAATCTTTCACTCGAAAGTGCAGTGTAAACTGTGAACGCTACCTAAACCCTCCAACCTTGGGGTGGATGACACAACACATTATCAAAATATCAAGAACGTACCATGGAAATATGGCTGCTTGGGTTAATTTGCACGAAGGTTGTCCTTTTCATTACAAATTTAGTTTAAAATACGTAAATGAGATTAACATGAAGAAAGTATTGATTGATAAGTTTTTCTCAGTTAACATCATCATAGTCATATGCCAATAAAGAAACTGTTATCAAAATACAAATTAATGTGAAAATCAAATTCTTGTAGGACATGAAATAATTTCCAAAAATACGAACATGTTCCGACATCTCCACTGTGTCTCCACATAAAGAAATATGAACTAATTCTGCCATATATGATGTACTACCGAAGCCTTTGATCAAACCTTCAGTAGGATTCAGTTTCCTTCTTCTAATACGATCACTATGCGCATCTAACGAAGTCAGGGCAGATTAACATTTAAATGACAATCGGAAAACGATCTAGTGCTTTTAATACAATGTAGCGGTAATATAAATTGGTTATCCTATGAAGTGTCACGAGAGCTGGCCTGTAGTCTACGTAAGTGATGCCTCCTGTATCCATTTACATTCAAACCACAAAGAACTGATGAGCTAAACTACATTTAATGTAACAGCTTACAAACTACAACACAAAGCCTGTCTACTTAAAACTACTTTCAGAAGTTTAAATAAAAGTTGTTAAGTAGACAGTTGCATTCTGCAGGGATGGTACATGCGTAAAAACCGTTCAATTAGAACATGTTTTGCAAAATAAAAACAATGCACAAATCACTCTGTGTCTTAAGGTATGTCCCTGAAAGGAAATCGAAAATCTCCGAACAACAGGTTGCAGCACACACAAAGCCTTTATTACCTCTTGCTACCATAGTATCGGTAAATCGAATTTCTAATGACTGCAGTCAACATTCGCTATTATAAATAGAGTTCAAGATAGCGATTTCAAATAAAGAAAGCAGAATCCCATAGCAGTTCTGCACTTTGTAATTTGCAAGTCCAGAACACATTACGTGCCCCAAATTCCTTACGACAATACCCACAATAAGTGAACAACCCCTTCCTCCTCCCCCTCCTCGCAATGTGTTTCTACTGATTCCACCGCAGTAAATCATCCAGTCAATACAAAATGATCATAAAGTTTCCTTTCCATATACTGGCTACTCTTAACTTAACCAGTATGATTAGTTGCTAGTGCCACACGAAGTGTCGATTGCCGACCTTAAAATAAAGTTGCACAGTGACCTGTAGCAAAACTGCTTCTTTTTACAAACCCATGAAGCCCCACTACATCCGCACACGCCACAGCTCGTGTATGCGCGCCGTTCCTGTGTGCGGTCTGCATATACCGTCAATTCCCGGTAGATGGCTTGTTACTCCCTTCCCTCTGACTGTAGAACTACACTTCGATTTTGAGCGGCTGTGAATATGTAGCAGAGTAAAGCAAAATAAGAATTTTTTTTTGTACGTGCCTATACCGCTGTTAAGCGGTTGAAACACCCCCGTGAAAAAAACTGAGTGCAATATTTCTGAATTGATACGGTTGACGGCAACAGATATAAACAGATTTAAAATAAAAGTAGTATGGTTTTCAATCCGTGTTTCAACGGTGCACCCAAATTTGTTGGGAAAGTCAATTTCTTCCAAATCCCCTCCCACACATTATTTTTTCATTTCCACTTTTGACTAATAGCGAAACTTACAGCATCACGAATACCAATTTCAGTCATGTATGTTGATGTGCTACTCTGAATAAGCATTTGTCACAAATAATCTAGAAGTATCTCTGTATCATTTTACGTTTGCCTGATATGTGTCTGCTTCAGTAGTAATTGTCATATTGGTTTATTTAAGTATTCCCTAGATAAATATAAATGTATATTCTACGCTTATTGTTGTAAATATCTATTTTTCTTTTAACCTCATTAAATATGAAGTAGTCTGTGTTGTGTTTGTGTTTTCTTCTTACGCTTTCCAAGCTGTATCATTCTCACATTTAATTATATTTGTAGGGTTTTCAGGTTGTGATTGTAACAATATTTTTAATAATATTCTAGTAATGGGGACGAGCAAGAATTGTTTCGATCAAATGGGAGGGGATTTCGAAAAAGATGAGTTTCGACAAGTATGGGTGCATCGTTGTAGCATACAGTATAAACGTACATCTTTTTTAATATTATTTTTGTATCTGTTTCGATACTCATTCAGAAATATTAAGGTCAGTTTTTTCAAGGGGGCTGTTTCGCGCCCTGAACGGATGTAGGGACACATATAAACAATACATGTCTCTTATTTTGCTCTACACTACAACTTATACAAAGTCTATCGAAATACACCCCTTAGGTAGATTTACTTGTATCTCAGTCGACAGAAGCATCATCTCCGAACATGAAAGTTTATTGTTCTAATCCCATTCCAGCACTCAGTTTTAATATGAAAGAAAGTTGCAGTATGGTATATACCTAATTGCATTCTTAATTGTTGAAATCAAACATACTTTGCAACATGAATGAAGAGAAATTGTGTACTTTTTGGAATTACAAGCCTCAGGTACTTTAAATTTAACATTCATGTAACATCACCACCACAGGGCAAATTTTATCTGTAAAGCTAAACAAGTAAGAAAAATACCTGTATCAGTTACAAACAATGTCTGTGTAGAGCCTGAAAAGTTCAGAAACTTCATACGAGCCACGTGTAAACTATTGTCCGTATGCTGTTTAGCTGCAGGTTCTTCTATGTTTTCTCCCCACTTCTTTCAAAGGAAGCTACACGTGCATCGATGGCCAGACACAGAGCTAAGCAAAGGCACTACGGAGACTCCTACGCTGAAGTGCGGCAATATGAGAAGCGCCGGCGTGGATCATAGGGGGAGCATTCTGCATCCTCTGAACATTACTCGGAAGGCGAATGTAACGGAAATTAATCAAGAGAAAGTCTGTGTGCAGAGACCTCTGTGTTAAAAATGTACACCAGTAAAGAAAAATTTAAAAAATCTCTTCTTCCAGAAGAGAAGGAAAAACTACAGTGTATATTAGACTGATTAATTTTCAAACATTTTCACTAATTATGTACTATCACGTTATATTGAAATTAGATAATCACGGGTATATTAACTAATAAGACACTTACCTTTGTGTCCATATTCTTTACACTAGTAAATTTACTGTTGAGAGATATTTCACTTTTTAGATCCATTACTCTCGAGAACCGGTAGACTCAAATAATATTCATGATGGTAGTGTTGGTCACTTGCAGTAAAAATAAGAACATTAAAAATATATTTACGAAAATAGCTCAAGATAGTATACGTGAATGTATTGGTACGTTTTCTAAGCCAAAGACTTTACAGTGAGAGCCTGCCATAGATACGTCAATAACATTATAGTACGAAAAGCGTAACGAAGCGTCTTGTACGACCACTGTCAAACATATCCGGGTACCAGATGCAACTAACGGCGCAACAGTAGCAGTAGCAACATTTAACTTAATACCGTCTCTTAAGATACATAAATAAAACTTGAGGCGAACAAGCTAGATTTTGTAATTAAAACGTAACGAAAATGTCATATGCATAAATTAATATCTGAATGTAATTTTGTTTCTCCATTTACTTGGGGCTGACTCAAGTTTCCAAAACAGGAATCTTCACAAGCTTTTGTTTTAAAGTACTGGAAAGGTCTGAAATCAAAGTAGCTGTTAATATAAAGATGACTGTGTGTAGTGGTACATGTATTGTCTGTTTATCAAGATAATCACTGTGGATGATGAGACAGCTTTGGTAATTTCCCACAAAAGGATTCCTGATTGATGAACCAAGGCGTCACAGCATGCTGCTGTTCCTCACTGGACAAGGCCTCAGGAGTTCTTGTCGCCGGAGACCACAACCGATACCTGAGGCACTACGAAGTGTGTGCAGTGTCATTCAAAACAGAAAAAGGGACGTGCTGTCGCCGGATGTCGTTCGTACAAAATAAATAATAACTCAAAATGTATGACCTAATAGTGATAATAATGACAATAATAATAATAATCATAATAACAATAAAAATGTCACGTAGAAGAAAATGTAATTACACGAATGCCGAACACTAACATCACTTAACGAAGTGATTTTGATTTCTTTTGCTCCAAAGAGACACTTTCTTGGATTAAGTTTCAGTCCGCCTTGTTGGAGACACTAAAGAACGGCCCTCAGTCTTTTTACGTCTCCATTAAAGGTGTCTGAATACACTTTAATGTCATCTAAATAACAAAGACGCACCGTCCACTTCAGATGACTTGGATGATTATCCAACATCCGTTCAAAGTTGCTGGTGCATCACACAAACCAAACGGCATTACCTTAAACTCATACAGGCCCTCATGGGCGATGCATGCAGTTTTCTCACGATCGGCCTCATCTACTTCGATTTGATAGTATCCCATGTCCATGGTTGAGAAAAACTTAGCCCCCTTCAGACAATCTAGTGTATCATCAATTCGCGGAAGGGGGTAAACGTCCTTTTTAGATACCTTATTAAGCTTCCTGTAATCAACACAAAAGTGCCAACTGCCATCCTCCTTCCTGACGAGAACCACTGGTGACGGCCATGGGCTCTGCGAAGGCTGAATGATATTCTTCATCATTTAGTCTACCTCGTCGCGAATTATTCGACATACCGTTGCTGACACACGGTATGCTCTCTGGTTTATTGGTTGATGGTCTCCAGTGGTAATCCGGTGCTTTACCGTCGATTTGTCTAATTTGTTCTTCACCTGTGGATTGAAGCATTCAGAGAACACTTGAAGAATGGCAAGTAGCTTCTTCTGTTGTTCCTTATTGAGATCTGGTGATAGTCGAGCTAGAAGATCTTGTCTCGCAGTGGTAGGGCCAATTGGGCCCACAGACTCGGCCTTGGAGGTTTCTATAACGCTCAGCTGTTCGGCAATTAACGGCTCAGCGTTTGCTACGCACATGCGTCTTGGATGGATCTCCAGTTCTCGGTGACAGTTAACTATCCCCAGATTACCGAATCCGTTCTTAGACGAGACGACAGAGGCTGGGATGATCAAGTTATTCTTCAGTGGTATGCTTCTCTTACATTCCACTACAAGATTCATGAGTTGATGCATGACATGACACATGACAGTAACCTTTGGAGTGCTGACTGCAGGAATGATAACTTCCTCCAGCACACACAGTCTCCACACACTCGGATGCGCATCTTCCTGTCCACAGTATCTCATCCCGTCTAGCATAATTTCGAGCGACCACAGTCTATAACTGCCAGAGAAGCTTTCAAAAAGTCCCATCCGAGAATGACGTCATAACTACACTCATGTATGACAATCAATTCTAAGGGCTGTGTATGGCCACTTATAACCACACGAATGACACATATTTCCCGTTAGCCACCTTCAGCAGAGATGTTTTGCTGTCGAGGAATAAGGTTTTCTGCAACTGGCAACGGTACTTTTCCGAAATGAGTGAATAAGATGCTCCAGGGCCCACAAGAGCTTTGGCTGGTCGGCCATCCGTGAGGATATCGACATAGTTTCCCATCATTTTTGTAGTAATCGACGGCGGAGGATATTTCTCTTCGGTGACCTCACCTCCAGGGAAGGTCGCACCCTTTAGTTTTCCAGGTTACAGCGGCTACGTGATCGTCTGGAGCTTCTAAACAGCGATGGAGGCCTTGATCGGCGTATGGGGGAGCGTCCTCTTCAGCGGCTATGTTGCGACGATGGTGACCTACGTTGTCCTGCGCCCACGTCTTCTTGTTCATCTTCGTCGTCCCGGAGTTGGCGTCGGCTAAGGTCGGTCAGCTGTCGAAACCTCCTTCACGAATAGGAGTTGATACATGTCCTTCATGAGATGTGCAACCTTATCTTCCTCCTTCATTCTAGAATAAACTATTTTATACAGCTCCAAGACGTCTTGAATGTAGGAAGATGTAATTACTCCTGGACGCTGTGCTCTGCACTTTAGCCTTGCACTTCTCTCGTTGTGTGTCGCCGAAATACTTGCGCAGTTCCGTTTGGAATACTTCTCATCTTGTGATCCTCTCCTCGTTGTTCTCATACATTACTTGGCAGTGCCCTCCAAGTAGAAAAATACGTTAGCCAAACACATGGTGTCATCCCATTTGGTAAACTTGGCTATACGCACATATACCTTCAGCCACTTGTTTGGATCTTGGCCAGCGTCACCAGAGAACCCGGAAGGATGTCTCATGTGGTGGCACACAGTTTCTGTCATCGTAACGTCCTCTTCTTTCTCCGATGGATTGAGATCTGTTGAATATGGCTCGAACCTGGGTTTCTCACCACGTAAACGGCGGCTCTGTCGTGGCCTGATGGGAGCCACTGTGTCGTCGATAATGTGCGATATCACAAGTTGCAATACCCAGCGTCTCCACCAGAATTATGTCAAGTAGAAGAAGATGTAATTAGATGAATGATGAACCCTAACTTCACTTAGCGAAGGTTTATTCAGCACTTGCACATACAAGAGCGTGGAAGGAACTGCCTCCAGCCAGAACACATACGGTATATACACAGTTACAGAACATACCAGTACAATGATTCTTGATATTTGTGGATACTTTTAGAATGTACTCGAACAGAATGTAGAAATTAAAATTATAGAGTCCAAATGAGTCTGGAACTCACGACCCTTCATGCTAAAGTTTAGTATCATAATCACTACACTACGGTGACTGTGCTACGTAGTTACTTCAGTAAGAGTAATAATAATTTCCTGTGGCCTAGTGGTCTGCAGCAAGTCTTTCAACTGGATGCCACTTCGGTGACCTGTGTGTCCCTAAGTGTCCCTAACCTACCCCAGTTATCCAACCTGGGAAAGGAGACTTAGAGATCAACGTGGACACGAACCACATGTCGTTTCTGGAAAATCTTCATGCCACAAACAGATGATGATTAGATTACAGGCAATATGACATAATCTTTGGTACGAGTGCTATACTACAACGCTGTTCAGTCAGTTTGGAGACATGCTTTTCCGCTATACTACCAGGCTCACCTATGTGCATACTGAACTGACTTCATTACTACCATTTACAAGAGTGACTTGGAGTTAGCATTATTTTTCGAATTCGTCCAATTGACTAGATAATTATTTCTGAAGACTAGCAGTTAATTCATTTCATGACCGCAAGTTGCTGGAGTTACGGCAAGAGTCTTGGCAATATGAAGAACAGGGCGGAAGGTTTTTCAGCTGTTTTCTGACGTTAGAGAAAGATTGCAGATGGGGTACTTTGAGCCGAGCAGGGTCTGCTGCAATTCCTTACAGAGCATGAACCATATCCGACTTATTTATGTCTCTGTGGGAAACGGGCTACACCCGCATGTGACTGTGGCGCTGAAGAAGGAACTCTTGAACACGTGATCTACGAGTGCCCGACATACAACGAAGTGGCAACTAAGACAACAACTTCCAAACCATGACATCTTTCCTTTACGAAGACGCGACGATGCCTTTCAGATACTTAACAGCTTGCCAAATGAGGTATCACAGAAGAAACTGAGGGAGTTTGCAAGTGACCAAAATGGTCGCTGAATGGAAAGAACCGCCCAAGGCTGAGATGCACCTGCTCAGTATCACCGGGCGCCGAATGGCCGAGCGCCGTTACGATCAAGATCCGCCGCGCTCCTGGATTAGGGAGGCAGGTTTGTCAACAACATCAATCTGACAACAACACTTATATAATAGTTATTAGGTTTCAGTAATTTTTGAATGGAGTGTAGATACCAATTAGCAACCACAAACATGATAGGGACTGCAGCGAGTTGAAGTAATTTGGGACAGCCCAGTGCTAGGGGCACGTCCAATGGGATTAGCTCGGTGGGCAGGCGAGCAACGGTAGGTTTACAAGGACTCCTGGTACACCAGTAACGCTGCAGAAATTACAACTCTTCGTATACTTGTAGAGTAGTATAGTTAAACATTCTAACCTTGCCCGTAGTAATAGCCACTTAAGAAGGTATGTAGCTGCAACAGTTAATTTAATAAGACCCACTAATTACCTTAGGTGTGGGTTATGATGTATGATTATTGTATTTTGTTCCGAGTAAAGACTTAAAAATACCTTGATTAAAAGCTCTTGTATTATGAACTACACTGCGGGAAAAGAAAACCTTTTTAGACGTTTCCATCTCACTCGAGATTTATTGTTGCAACAGTGTATACGGAGTACATGAAATGATTACATGTACAGATCAGTACCAGAAGTGGTTCTAAGGTACCACGTATCGACGCAAGCTGAAACATCCGTATCAGTGCGTGGTGTAGCCTCGACGGGCGGCAATGAAGTCGCTGACTCTGGCATCTAGTCGACTGTAGAACAGGTGAAGTCTGTCCTCGGATACGTTATGTCACGTGTGCTAGACCTGATCACATAGTCCGTAAGAGTTACTGGTTGACGAGTCGCACCAGTAGTTTCTCGTCCCATCATAAGCCACACGTGTTCGATTAGAGGCAAGTCCGGAATACAGCTGGTGAGGGAAGTAGCTGCATGTCTTGCGGAGCACGTTGAATTTCACGGACAGTTGGAACAACACTTCACCTTCCTGTTGAAAAACGGGAAAGAACTTGTCAAACAGCTTTATGCACATACCAAGCGCTGGTTACCGTCCCTCCCAGAAACACTGAAGATGGACGACAGATGTAAATTACCGCATCCTGGACCAGAAGAGAACCACGACACAGCTCTCACCAGGTCTATGTCATACGCACAAACGACCACCATTTGCGTGCACTCAATCTATTTTCATCGCTGACGACCATGGTGCGCCATTTCATCTTACAAGCGATCCTCTAACGGTGTTAGTCGAGCTGTGCATGTCTACGCAGTGGCGTGAGATGGAGACGGAGTAGAGGTGTACATTTAGTGAGTCTGCTTTCGTCGTTTGTCTAAGCCTCGTGCCTCAGTAATGTGTTTACATCTTGCGGCGTGCACTGCAGCTGTAGCGGATATAATCTAAGTACTGACAAACTTATTTGTGCTCTGTAATACAGTTATTAAATTTAATAGATTTCAGCGGTGTTGCGTGCCATTTGTGGCGAAATAACGACTTAATAAACTTTTGTAATCGTTCGCTCGCTGTGTTTTATACTTTTCAGCGTGTTGAAGTCGTTAGTAAATTTCGTGCTTTAGATTTCAACTGACGTTTATTATTCTTTCTAGTGAAATATTTCAGTAAAATTTTCATTTAGTGTTTTAACTTCACTTAGTGTTACAGTGGTCGTTTTAATTTTTTGGTTTTAGCTAATAACTTTGTGAAGTTTTGCTGGTATTGGTATCGGCTGTGCTGTAGTAGTATTAATACAAGTAGCTGCTTTATTCGTAGGCAGAGAATTTCGAGACCATTATTGTTAGTTCTTAAATAGTTCTACTGGTGTAACTAATTTTGGTAACGTAGACGTATAGTTTTTTTGAGTAACTGTAAAATTTGTGCCATGAGTGAAAAGTGCGGGCTCTGTCGTAGGTTTGTGAGTAGTGGATTACGGTGTGGGATTTGTTCAAAGTATTTTCATTGGGGGCAATGCGGTGGGGAAGCCAGTGGTCATTTTAGGGAGATCCTCTCATGGGAATGTAGAATCTGTAGTAGAAACAAGTTAATAGAGGAGCAGGAGAGAAAGATCTGTGCCCTTCAGGTGCAGTTACAATGCGAAAAGGAGGAACTAGATAGGCTGAGGAGGGTGAAGAGTGGTGGGGAATGGGAACTGGCAGTTGGCAAGAAGGTAGCTAGGAAGAGGAGGTATTCAGACAGTTTTACTTTGCAAACATCAATAGATACGACCAACTGTCAGAGTTGAGTGGAGAGGAGCCTCGTGTAGCCGTAGATGTAAGTAACTTGCAGCAGTCCTCAGCAATTAGGAGGCCTAAGTTAGTTGCAAAGTCTAGCAGAAAGAAGGTTCTGCTGCTAGGTAGTTCCCACGGTAGAGGTGTGGGCCAGCAGTTGCAGGAAGTGTTGGAGAGTGAGTACCAGGTCACCAGAATTGTGAAGCCTAGTGCAGGATTGGCTCAGGTGACTGAAAGCATAGGGGAGTTATGTAAGAATTTTACGGAAGAGGATCAGGTAGTGATAGTGGGTGGAGCAGAGAACAGTCTCGATGGGGACGGGGAATATGATGTCAGTGGTGACTTGGTTAAGATAGCTACTCAAACTGGTGGCACTATGTGCATTTCGTGCAACTGTTTCAGCGTCATGATGGGCCTCACCTTAATGCGGCTGTTAGGCACGTTAATGTGGGGCTGGGGAGGGCACTGATGGCGGAGGGCATGGATCACATCTCAGTGGTGCCAGTTGGGTCTATCAGTAGATGACGTTCCACTAGGAATGGCCTGCACCTCAATAGGTATGGGAAGGGGAGGCTGGCTAAGCATATAGGTGACAGTGTAGTGGGTGGTGGTGGTGGTGGGAGTAGTGGTATCATTCATGGAAAAACTCCTGTAGTAGTTGGTGTTAGAGCTGCTCCTTTTTTAGACTAAGTCAGCTGATAGGTATACCTGCTTAAAGGACGTGCCTCTAACTAAGGGCGCACCCCCAGAGGATGTAATGTTTCCAAGTAGAGAAGGAATTAGCATATTTCATCAAAATGTAAGAGGTATTAGAGATAAAGTTAGTGAACTGCTAATAGATGTTAACTCTGAAATTATTGATACATCAGAGCACCACTTAAATAATTTGATAGTTCAGAGGCTTTCTTTACCAGGCTACAGATTAGCTGGCTGATTCTCAAGGAGTTCCTTGCGGGGTGGGGGAGTGGCTCTGTACGTCAAAAAACAGTATTTCATTTGAGTGCATAGACGTATCGCGGTACTGCACTGAACAGATATTTGAAAGTTGTGCAGCATTAGTTGAATTTAGTGAAACTAAACTTATAATTGCTGTTGTTTATAGGTCCCCTAACTCCGACTTCAGAGCATTTTTGCTTAAGCTAGAGAGGGTTCTTGATTCACTTTGTAGGAAGTACCAGAAAGTAGTTATATGTGGTGACTTCAATATTAATTTTATACGTGATTGTGTAAGGTAAAGGATGTTGGTAGATCTCCTAACTTCATATGATCTGATGCAAACTGTGTTTTTTTCCAACTAGGGTGCAGTGGAATAGTAGCACAGTCATAGACAATATTTTTATTCATTCTTCATTACTAGATGGGCATTCTGTTAGTAAAAGGGTCAATGGCCTTTCAGACAATGATGCTCAAATTTTAACATTAAAAGGTTTTTGTACTCAAACCAACATCGCATTCAATTACAAACTACGTAGGAAAGTTAATCCAACAGCAATAGAGAGTTTTTCAAAACTTGTCAAGGAACAAGAGTGGCAAGTTGTTTATAGTGCCGATAATATAGCAGTAATGGACAGCCCGGTTGGCTGACTAGTGGGATAAGGATATCATGTAGAACAAAGCGGGAATTATATCAAAATGTTAGAAGTAATCACAATCAAGCTACGGTGGCCCATTACAAACAGTATTGTAAGGCGCTTAAAAATGTTATTACCAAGGCAAAAAGTAAGTGGTATGTAAATAGAATAGCTAATTCACAGGATAAAATTAAAGCCATATGGTCAGTTCTGAAGGAAATGTCTGGTCAGCAGCACAAGGTTGATGATATAAAGTCATTTCGCAGTAATAATATTTCTGTTACTGATAAAACAGATATATGTACAGTATTTAACAACCATTCTCTGAGCATTGCTGGTGAATTAAATAAAAATTTAGTTTCTACAGGAAATCATATAAATTTCTTAGCAAATGCCTTTCCGTGATTGACATCTGAAATACTCCTCTGTGATACAGACAAGAGGGAAATTGAGTCAATAATTAAATCACTGAAGACTAAGGACTCTCATGGTTGTGATGGAGTGTCTAGTAGAATATTAAAGTACTGTGCTGCACATTTTATCCCTGTATTTAGCCATATTTGTAATTTTTCCTTTAGAAATGGTCAGTTTCCTAAGCGATTAAAGTACTCAGTAGTAAAGCCGCTTTATAAAAAGGGAGAAAGGGATAATGTAGATAATTTTAGACCTATTTCTATGCCATTAGTGTTTGCGAAAATTATCGAAAAGGCTGTGTATGTAAGGTTAATTGATCATTTTATATCACACGATTTGCTATCAAATGTACAGTTCGGCTTTAGAAGTCGTTTGACAACTGAAAATGCTATATTCTCTTTTCTCTGTGAGGTACTGGATGGGTTAAACAAAAAGTTTCGAACGCTTGGCGTATTTTTTGATTGAACAAAGGCATTTGGCTGTGTTGATCTCACAGTATTGCTCCAGATGATAGATCATTACGGAATAAGGGGAGTAGCTCTCAATTCGTTCACCTCTTACTTTAGCAACAGGCAGCATAAAGTCATTATTCACAATTTTGATAACGGCTGTGATGTGGGATCTGAGTGGGGTACTGTCAAGTGTGGGGTACCCCAGGGATCAGTGTTGGGGCCACTCCTGTTCCTTATTTATATAAATGATATGCCCTCTAGTATTATGGGTAACTCTAAAACATTTCTGTTTGCTGATGGCACTAGCTTGGTAGTAAAGGATGTTGTGTGCAACATTGACTCGGTTTCAAGTAGTGCAGTACATGACCTCAGTTCATGGCTTGTAGAAAATAAACTAACATTAAATCACAGTAAGACTCAATTTTTACAGTTTCTAACACACAATTCAACAAAACCCGACGTTTTAATCTCACAGAACGGGCATATGATTAGTGAAACTGAACAGTTCAAATTCCTAGGTGTTCAGATAGATAGTAAGCTGTCATGGAAAGCCCACGTTCAAGATCTTGTTCAAAGACTTAATACTGCTATTGTCACTATACGAACGGTATCGAAAGTGAGTGATACTTCGACACGTAAATTAGTCTACTTTGCATATTTTGATTCACTTCTGTCGTATGGTATTATGTTTTTGGGTAACTCTTCCCATTCTAGAAGGATATTTTTGGCTCAGAAACGGGCGGTTCGGGCAATAAGTGGTGTGAGTTCACGAACCTCTTGTCGACCTCTGTTCACGAGTCTGGGTATTTTGACATTTGCCTCTCAATATGTAAATTCCTTATTGTCGTTTGTTGCTACCTATATTAGTTTATTTCCAACAATAAGCAGCTTTCACTCGGTTAATACTCGGCTGAAATCAAACCTCCGTTTGGATCGGACTTCCTTAACTCTTGTGCAAAAAGGTGTGCAGTATACTGCTGGATCCATTCTCAGTACGCTGCCACTCGAATTCTAAAATCTTAGCAGTAATCCACGCGCTTTCAAATCGAGACTGAAGAGTTTTCTCATGGGTCACTCCTTCTACTCTGTTGAGTAGTTCCTTGAAAAATTAAGCTGATTGTCATTGTAATGCTGATAGCATTTGCTTAAACTTATGGACTGATTTTCTTTCAGGTTCATTAACATTTATTTCTATCTGTTATTACTTTTATGTTGTAAGTTCATGTAATGACACGTTCCATGACCTTGGAGATTTTCTCCTCAATTTGGTCCTGTGAAACTTGACATGTAAATAAATAAATAAATAAATGCCATTAGTCCCACTGTTAATAACCGGTTGGCAGCAGTTTGTACTTACATGTCTGAGCTCACGAGCCTTCTTGTCAGGGCTGAGGTAGCTGCACGACCTGCTACTAGTATCCTTCCAATACGGCGATCCTGGCAGGCGTCTGTGCTGCGTGGACGTCCAGAAACTCGTCTACAGGTATGAAAATCTTCACGTCACCATTACCGGCATAGTTACGCGACTGATGCAGTACGTCCCAACATGTGTCGTAAATCTCCGAAAGGAGCATACCGCCACTCGGAAAGCCACAAATTTACTTTCAAACTCCCTCAGTTGGCTGTATGACGCACAAGATAGTTTCCTTGGCTTGGTTATCTGCTTCCTTCACACGTCTGCGCCACACTGAGCCTTCTGGTTGTGAGCAATCCCTAGCGCTCTTGCAGCTATGCCACTACGCCATCTATTGGCAGACGACGCTGAAACCAGTATCAGTACATCTACTATCCCTTAGGCATCATATGCAGTCATCTTATCAAATTGAACGTCGTATTTCTATGTGTACTATTTTTTTCTCTGGCAGTGTAGCTATCGCTGAAAGTACCTCGACTTGAAACCACCATTGATAAATAATGGCCGATATATTCACAGAATATTTGGTATGGTTTTTGTAGCTGCGTTGTGTACACTTCATGTTGTCATGCTAAATGTTACTAGGATTTGGTGACAGTGCTGAGGAGCTTACATTATGCAACAACTTTCCTAGGCCTGAAACAGCCATGCACGTAATTGCGGCTACATATACAGAAACCATTTTTGTATTGTCGAATTATTACATGCAATATTCTCATCCACAATCCGTGTCTTACATAGCAGGAAATCATTTAAAAAAGATATAGGAATTTTCGAAGTACTCTCAAACTTTCATACTAAAATATATCTGAGAAAAGTATATTCTACAGAAATAGATACAATCCATTTACAACTGACTACGCATTTTGTCGATGAAAAATATTAGTAATCGTTACGCATATGTTCTACTGCACCATCAAAATTTCAGATGGAAAGGTTTATTTACATTAACAATCTGTCTAGAAAGCTTTAACGAAACCTGGAGAAAAAGATACGTGATTAGGAGTAAGGATAAATTATAGTATTAATAAATAGCAGCAGTAGTAAATACCTGCAGAACTATTTATTTCACTCGAAGTGGTGCAGTTCTAGAGTGTGTCTCAAAAAATTCTTTTCGAGTGTATATTTTACAGTGCTGCATATTTGGGATAAAACTGCATACGATATTCCCATGTACTTATCGGTGAAATTCTACGACAGTTTCGACTATGTCAGCATACTGCAATGAATCGCGTCGTATAGCTGTGAACATTAAAACTGAAGCGTTCACTTTTAATATGCTACACTCAGATAAACCCACATTTCAGATATCTGACACATAATTTTATGTTCATACAACTTTTAATGAGTCTGATCAACAACTGGTGAGATGTACCACACTTTTACTTTTAACTGGTCTGAGAACGAGACCAAATTTTACGTCTTTCTAGCAGACAAATGTAGATATATGAGTACATTAGATCCTGATGTGCTTTCGTCATGCAGGTCATAGGCTAGCGTTTCACATAATAATCTACAGAAACACATCGTAGCTCTGCAATATATGGTTTCAAAAACCATTTAAATTTCATCTTATTCAATAACTGACACCTATACTGATTGAAAGTGATATTTACGTTGGACAAATAAAATATCTTCAAGCAACACTTGCGGTAAACATATAACACACGCTAAATCGGTAATTATAATTTCAGTACATCTTTGTATCTGCGCAACAGAATAACGGTAACATATACAATACTGATAGTGAACGAGATAAGTGTATACGCACACGTATTCAAATCATATGTGGAGTCTACTGAAAATATGAGTATATAACATATATAAATTATGTGCATATTCATAACAATTTTTTCACTGAATGATCTCCAGAGAGTACAAGGTCTTTTACTTCCTTTGGTTTGTTCTTTATTAATTTCATTATTACGCAATTACATCAATATTTCTTTTTTTATCAAATAATTGTTTTGTATCTATGATGGATCTTTTTGGATGGTTTGTTTCAGCCAACGTAATTTGTGCTGTTGCTGCTGGAATGGCCTGCTTCGTCATGCTGATGTCCTTCTAGTCTCTATCTTCATTGAACAGAAAATCACGCTTAATAATTATGTCTTTAGTATCATCCTGAAATTTAGCGGCTGTATTCTTTTTAACTTCTTTAATGTCGAGGTCATTAAAAAACTTCTCCTTTCCACATATCGGATGATAGCAGTGGAACTGCCTTAGTGATTATACATGTATTCTGTTCTATATTATTACTTAGATTTTTAATTCTATGCATTTCATATCATTAAACTTTCATAACTTCCCTTTATTAAAGTGCTGTATCCAGTTGTTGACGCGTGCTCGGTAACCTTTGTTGCAAGCACTCTTTGCTTCCTTGGTAGTAGTATGTGTTGAAATCTACTTCAGAAACTACGCTGACATTAAACCTCTTGCTTGACACGGTCTATCTTTTGTCATGGTAATTTTAATAATGTTCATAAATATATTTGCGAAGTGATTTATTTTATTTCGCCTCAGTCACGATTTTGTTCAGCAAATAAAAATCTTCCTGTGTCCTTGCAAGTGCTTCCTGCTCATCTTATAAACTCTGTTGCTTTTATTAAAAAGTATGGAAACTTGGACGGCTTTATGATGCTATCTCATTGAGGTTATAGCTTAAATGGTTTGATATTAATAACAGCTTTTCACTTCTATGTTTAGTTTATTCCAGTAGTAGGCGACAAAATTCGCATTATTGCTTCACTGACCTGGCAGATGTAGCATTATTACCGATTTTTATTGTAGCATACGAGTATTTAGGGATCAATGCTTGTCCGAAACAATACTTATTTAATATAGTTTTCATTATACCTCTCATACTGTACTTTTTCTTCTCAAAAATACAGTTTCTACTCATTTTTAGTTTGACGAGGCATAATGTTATCAATGAACGACACAGTTGCACTGAACACTCTGAATCGTTTGACCCCTTTACAACTTTACACATTTCATCTATAAGCCAAGTTATGAATGTGTCAGATGAAAAGACATAAAAGAGAAAAAGTTGTATTCGGAGCACAAAAAGTTACACACATATTTAAACGAGAAATATTATATTAAGAGGGAAATGATACACAGTATCTCGACAAACATTCCAGTGTGCAAAATACAAGCAAGACTAGTCCTATAGTTTAATGATATATACACGACAGTTTTGAAATTTTACATTAAGCAACAGAAAGCTACACTTTTAAATGTACTGTAATAAACTAAAATCACTATTCGGAGAAAGATACAGCTACAACGAGCGACACTTCAGACTAAACTGGTATTCTTGAATCTTTATAGACCAGCTGGTGTAGCAAGATGTATTGTATTGTGTTGTAATGTATGTGAACTGGGGATCTAGAAACGACGGAGAGGCTCCGTCCCCGCCGCAGCCGCAGTGGTCCACAACCCCACGACGACTACCGCAGTCCATTTCACCCCTCCGCCGCCCCACCTCGAACACAGGGTTATTGTGCGGTTCGGCTCCCGTTGGACCCTCCCAGGGAACGTCTCACACCAGACGAGTGTAACCCCTATATTTGCGTGGTAGAGTAATGGTGGTGTACGAGTACGTGGAGAACTTTTTCGCGCAGCAATCACCGACATAGTGTAACTGAGGCGGAATAAGGGGAACCAGCCCGCATTCGAGTGAAGCAGATGGAAAACCGCCTAAAAACCATCCACAGGCTGGCCAATTTACCGGACCTCGACACAAATCCGCCGGGTGGATTCGTGCCGGGGACCAGGCGCTCCTTCCCGCCCGGTAGCAATATGAAGAGCGTGACTGATATATGTCGGAGTTGACGCATACCTCTCTTTAGGGGGTGCACGTAGCGTGTGGGTTATCAGATGGTGAATTCTGGTATCAACAACACAAGTTTACAAGACGGCAGCGAAATAGGGTCTATGCTAAAGACCAAAATTTCAGTTTAATTCTAATATTTTAACGCCCTGGCATATGTGTACTACTAAAGTCATAATTACTATCATCATTATTTTACGTAAAATTTGCTTTTATTTACTAGTAAAGCGAACATGTGCTTCTTTTAATTACGTTGTTTCACATACATAAACGTCACTTATTAAAACGTCCACTGTAATTAATAGCACATTGTATTACGTTTACAGATTTTATTTATTTTTGTAGGAAATGCTGTACTGATACTAAGACTTTAGGATGCTCTATTGAAGAGCATTTCTACACTAACGGCTCTTAACGGCCACTTATTGTCATACCTGAAGCAGCCTACATTAATAAACGTCAGCAGTAGGCCATGGTACACTTGTACGAAGTACTATGTGTCTATGTCCTCCTAATACGGTGTCTCACGATTTTATATATGGGCGTGTAACATTTTGTGCCTTTCAAGATAACGGCTCCTGATTTGCGTCTTCTTATTCAGAGGATGGTTTAAAACCTAAACGATTCAAATTGTAATACTTACACAACAAGAAAGCAATCAAAACAGAGTGTCACATTCTTGAGAGAACTTAATGCCTAGAACGAATTCAGTACTATTTGTGGCTGAATCCATCGATACGTAAGTGATCATTTTAAAATATGCTTCTTTATGAAGAAACATGATACCTGGTGTCGATACAAGTGTTAGGAGGATTATTATAAAATAAAAAGAAAACGACGTGAATCCGAGCAGTACTCGAAGGGTTCTACTCTGGGCCTTAGCCGGTTGCACTAACGCATCTTTCAGACGGGTGGCACCCTAGTCAAGGGTTCAACACTCTTGTAAAACTTTAAACGTCGATATCTCGAAAACGCCTGAGAAACACAACGTAGTTGAGCAGGAATTGCTACATCTAAGTACGTACTACAAAGGTATGAAAAATGAGTAAAATGAATGACTTGCTTGGTTTATTCTTTTCTTGTAAGTTTTGCTTGGATGATCTCTACAAAAATCGTGGAAAACTCTACCCAAAATGGAAGGAAGAATGTTCTTCTTGCGTACTCTGCAATCTCACTACAGCGGTAAAGATGGATAACAGAACAGGAAACATAGCATTAAAAGATGCTGGAGGTATACTACGTGAGATATTGACAGGCAATTAATTTTATGAATTTAAATTTAAGGAAGATAGGGCTCAAAGTTCCACTTTCACAATGTTCTCACAACGGTGGACAAAGTTGGAATCCACAAGAAGGGGGCGGGAAGTTGCACATGTAAGTTTCAATGTCACCATACTGGTGCTTAAATCCATCGACGGAGGGACACATAGGAAAACGTAATTCTGGGTAGCTGGGTGGGAATTAGAAACGATTTTTCGTAAATCCTGCACCAAAGCAGGAATTAGATTAGTTAAAATGGAAAATTCTGAGTAGACATTCATAGAATACACGTATAAGGAAGATTAAAATAATTTTATTCCGTTTCCTCTTGGCAGCTGGAGTGGGCTTGCGGTTCTAGGCGCTCAATCCGGACCCGCGCGACTAGTACGGTTGCAGGTTCATAAATAGTGAACTACATACTCTGTCGTGTTTCAGGTTACATTTGCTTATGACTCAGATTTTTGGTACTTAAATTACATATAAAATGAACAATCAAATGTTATAAGCAAGCCGGCCGCGGTGGTCTAGCGGTTCTAGGCGCTCAGTCCGGACCCACGCGACTGCTACGGTCGCAGGTTCGAATCCTGCCTCGGGCATGGATGTGTGTGATGTCCGTAGGTTACTTAGGCTTAATTAGTTCTATGTTCTTGGCGACTGATGACCTCAGAAGTTAAGTCGCATAGTGCTCAGAGCCATTTGAACCATTTGAAACGTTTCCTCTTAATTTTTATCTAGCCAACCTTTATTGAGGGAAATAGAATAATAATAATAATAATAATTAAAAGAGCGACACTTCGCCATTCATTTTATTTCTAGCTATTCTGATATCACGCCAGTGGCAGTTTCTGCGTGTTTCATTGGCAAGAATGTCATAATCTTGGAGAAATGACAACAGGTCATTTAATTTTCTTTGTTAACATATCCTTCAAATTAATGTTGGCGTAACTAATTACAAGAGGAACATTAAGGTCGAGACAATTGTGTAACAGGTGAACAAACAAATGCAAAGTAATAAAGACACAGGTTGTCATATGTGCTGAACCGTGTTCACGTTCTAATTAGAAAATATCAAGAGAAGCTGTGAACCGATACAGAAGTAATGAACTATTCCAAAGGAGTGCTAATATTGCCTCGATAAACAGCACCTGAGCTACGTAAATTGTTAATTCAAATAATATGGACATGTCGATAGCAGGTGATGATCGACCTATTGACTTCCTCCAAATAGCGCATCGCAAATGAAATACATGTTTGCGTTACAGCAATCCAATAGAGAGGAGGATACAAATTTTCAATTCACTGCTGTCACTGGCAGTGGAATATTATGTGTGATGAATACAAATATGACTGGCAAACTGAAAATAGAGTAGATTGCATTGGACAGTCATAAGAGAAATGAAGCTATTATTACGTTGTCTGTATATAGGGACGAACTAAAATATTGGTGCAGCTGTTTGTTTTAAAATGGTACAGCGTTAAAGACTACGGTTAGATGACGAATAAAATTACTCCTACTACAATAATTTCTAATGTTTGCGAAAACTCGCTACCTTTTCTGAGCAAGACAAAGAAATATAGTGAACAGGTTACACGATGAAAAAGAAAATGTATTGGATAGACTTCACTTTGTGGAGTTATTTGAAGAAAATTATTTTCAGTGGAACTGTGATGACTGAAATACACAGAAGAAATCGTTTTATAGTGTTAAAAAGGGAAATGTGAAATCTGAAATCGAAAGTTCGTAGCAGCATCTGGTTAGGTATTGTAATAAAACAATATATTTGTATGAAAATCTATACAGCCTCACTAATGTATGTACTGTATTATGAGCGCTCGTTAGGAGTGTAAACTCCATAATCGTTTGGATTTTGTTTATAAACCAGTTATACAAAAATTCTTTGAACCTGTTACTCACTGGCGTTTTCGTGCGCTTCCTGTGATTACCAACAGAATCTTAAGAGAAAAGAGGTTTTTATTCTATATTGTCGTGATTCATTGTCCCCACTTTGCCTTTTAAATATTTTTACAGCTTTCGTAACGGTGAGGGACGATTTAAGCTGGACAGTGTTAACACAGTGATACTATTGACAGAAAACCGTCAGAGCAGCCTTAAAGTCATATCACAAGTTCAATAATGGAATCTGCATTCATTCTAAATTCATTACACGAAGTCCGATGTCTTATAAAGGGTTACAGCATTACAAAGCCCATATAGTCATTGAAATACCTATTCATGGTTACGCATCTCTCTGTTAGCAACGATAAGCGATCACTGATTACGCCGATCATTTCCCTCGCTCACATCATGAAGGCAATTCTGCTTTCGCTCCTTGACAGTAATCAAAAAATTAACCACGACACAACTCGTAGATATTTTATATTGTCTTTTCGTTATGTTTCACGTCCAACCAATTCATGGAGAAAGTACAGAATAATTATTTAAAAAAACTGAAATGTAAGACGAGATTAACAGACGAAACTAAACTGCAAAAGAGGAAAGAAGAAGATGTCTGAAGAGGGATCTATATCAAAACTATTCAAGATTATAAAAGAAAAATTTTTATTGCTCAGTTTACGTAAGCATACCGTCTTCAACATTACGATATTCTTCCACTAGAAGGAATATTTTCTAACATAAAACAGTATAATTTCTTCTACACAGCGATTCTTAACCCGAAGATGGCTGTTCTAGTAGCGTATAAAAATGTAATGGTGAAGTGGCGTCAAATTCTTGAACTCATTATCCTATATTATTGATTCGGTTAATTGTAAAGGTTAACCACTATTAGCGAGTAGATGCTTATTCAGATCATAAGTTTTTCAGAAATCTTTTAAACTTTCTTGCTTACATTTTTTGTTTTGGTGAAAATAGAAAAGATTACTAAAATGGCTGCAGAAGAAAATCGTAACATGGAACTCGACGCAATGCGAATTTGCTAATACAGAGATGGAAAACTGACGAATTTCGGAAAGTGATATAGATCTCTGAAAGCAATACAGACAATGTAACTGATGAACTTTTACGTGAACTTGGTGCAGAAACAAATGATAATTCAAGTAATATAATTATTCAGCCTGAAGAAGTTGCATGTGAAGTAAATGTTCCAATGGACGGTACATGTGAATCGAAATTTCAGATAATTAATCAGCGTGCTGAGCCAATTACGCAACTCTTACAAAGATTCCACGTAATGGAAGAAAGTGTAAATGGTATTGAAACTGGACAACAACAAAATGGTTCAAATGGCTCTGAGCACTATGGGACTTAGCATCTATGGTCATCAGTCCCCTAGAACTTACAACTACTTAAACCTAACTATCCTAAGGACATCACATACATCCATGCCCGATGCAGGATTCGAACCTGTGACCGTAGTCGCGCGGTTCCGGACTGAAGTGCCTAGAACCGCTCGGCCAGAGTGGCCGGCAACTAGCCAACAAACGAAATTTAAAGCTGCAATTAAAAAAAAAAAAGCAGTTCAATGATCTAAAAAAACTGACTACTTATTTTAATAGTTTATCACTGCATATTAATGCTTTAACAGGTGAAGTTATACATCTAACGATGGCCTATAATGCCTAAGAACCAAATGAATTGAAATTTACTGTACAAGAATTACAAAATTAGTTTGATACATTTGTGGAAGGGGAGATGTCTTTTGTGCAGAAACAGTCTGATAATCAGTGCAGGCACATTCTTGATAACTTTTCACAATGAACTTCACACGAGGACATAGAGATTAATAGCAATGTTAATCCAGAATTAGAACGTGTAGTAAATGAAATGATAATAGCTACTACGTCGAAACAGGACGATTCCAGTGAATCAACACTGGCAGGATTAGCAGAGATAAGATCGACTTAAAGCAAAGATTTTCCTGAATGACGTTGCCAAATTGCACAACCATGTAACAGCAATTGCCTGAGGTTTAACGATGTATGGGAACGAAATGAATTACGGTGATTTGTTGCCGAACCTTGTTCTCTACAGGGCAGGAATTTTATCTTTATTGTCCTCTGCCCTATTTGAAGGAAGTTTACTTAAGGACAGGTAATTCCAGGTATTTTCCGGATAAACGTATTTCACACCCAGTGGTGTACATAAATATTTTAAAAGGTGTGCTACTTCAATTGTGAAGTGAAAAGCAGAAGATTCGCTTCACAGTGGGCTATATTCATGATGATTCCGTTCTTCAGGTAAACGAAACCGCAGAATTTTGCCAAACGCACGAGCAATTCGATTCGGCATTCACAACAAAATACTGGTCAGCATGCCACGGGGAAATACGTAGGATACAGGTATCCAATCCTGAACCATTTCATGCTAAACTAGGTAGAGTCCGCAAATATTTTGAGAAGTACTTAGCTAAAAGTCGCTGTTGGGATGGGTTCACTTCTCATAAAGGTGCGATGAGAATTATTATAATATATATAAGACAAAGCTGCCTTCAGACATTTGCGAGAAATTCGTACATACACCAAAAGAAAATCTAGAATGTTTTATGTCCATGTCTGACTCCATAAACCTGATCTGTGGAGACATAAAAGTCTCAATAGTGCGCCACAGTCAAATAATCTGTGCACGTAGAATCACAATCCAGATCGGTCGAACGGGTATCGCACTGCCCTGGGATGATGCACGATGTACTATCAACTGCCTGCCGAACCTTAATAATAAGAATAAAAGAGCATATGAAAATTGCTGTCACCCAAGTTAACAAGGAAACAAGGGTGGTCAGTTCCGTAGAAATAACAATAACACTGAAGAACAAATTTGAAGTGGAAGCATGTAAATTGCGTGATTTTGAGTTATTTATGTTTATTTCAGTATAAAATGATACAAAATCGTCATCTTCATAAACATTTAGCTCTAGTTTTTTTAAAAAGTAATCTTCATTTTGTATGAATAGCTCACTAACTAAATTTGCATTCATGTTCCATGATTCAGCATAACAAATTTTAAGTGAATAATTACTTGAATTATGTTATGGGTTATGCATTGATAAATTTCAGTGCCATTCTGGAAGTACAAAAGCAAAATATTAAGAAAAAATGAAGATAATAATACATGAATGAAAATAATAGTTAAGTCTGATTTGCACCAGAACTATGTAAAGCATAAAAGAAAATTTATAAATTAACTGATCACAAATGTATAAAACGGACTACAAATGTTAAATGTCCATATGTACAGTACATACAATTACGTATTTTATTCAGAGATAAATTCAGAAGAGGACCCTTTTCGTTTAGCTTGACGTTTGTATACATACTTGGGAACATCCCTTATGACAGTGCAGCAGTAATCTGCTAAAATAGTAGGGTTCCACTTTCCAGTATACCTCTTCTCAAATGTGGCAATATCTTGATAAAATCGTTCCCCATGTTCATCACTTACTGCACCACAATCTTTGGGGAAGACGTCGAGATGACTATGTAAGAAATGCTTTTTCAATGAAGTGTTGCAACCAAGTTTTCATAAGATGATACCATATTATCTACAATCTCCTTGTAATTTATTGTTCATTTGTTCCCTAAGAAGCGTAAACAAGCTGTTTAAAGATTTACCCATGCATGCTTCTCATCACCTTGCATGATTCCATCAAAAGTATGGTCTCCATAAAGCTAGGCCTACAAAGATGCCCTCCTTTACTTTGGCATCCCTTAAGTAAGGGAATTTTTGAATTAAGTCCCTAAACGCATCACCATCTTTGTTCATTCCCTTGACGAAGCTTTCATGAGACCCAACTTGATGTGAAAGGACGGGAGCACAATCGTTTTAGGGTCTACTAGTTGTTCACTCTTAATGTTCTTTACACCAGATTGAAGTGATTTTCTGGTGGGCCATTCATGTTTAGTATAGTGCGATGCAAGAGCTCGGCTATCCCATTCACAGAGAAAGCAGCAATATTTAGTATAACCTAACTGCATTCCTAATAGCAGTGCAACCACTTTCAAGTCACCACACATCTGCCATTGAGAGTCATTATACTTGGTGCCTTGTAGCAAAATTTTCATGTTTTTGTTTGAGTCTTTCATATGCACATTATGCCCAACTGGACCAGGGGCAATAACATAATCCATTGTTACTAGTTTTTATCATTTCGACAAAACATTATAATATTAGGTTTTAAAGTTAACATAAAAATCCGTATATAACTATCCCGTCGTAATGAAACAGTGTAATATGAAAACTAGAGCTAATTTTGAATTGTCTTTGTGATATTCGCGATCAGCACATTAGAACTGATAGGTATTGCCTATTTTGATTCGATTTACATTTTCATTGTCGCACAGTGTAATGGTTACAGGAATTTATACAATGCAAGCCACAACCGAGAGGATATTAAAAAAAGGCATATGCCCCATGGTCCTCCTGATACCAGCTGTCTAAATTATGGTTAGTTCGTAAATATTACTGAAATGACCAATGAGCTGCTATCAGTTACCTACAACAATGCTTTATAAAATTAATTCTGACTTCAATATGCCCTCCAATGAGGGTCGTTCCACAGTGTGGAACCTGTTAAGGTATAATAATGGAACTAAAATACGAGATGAACAGACAATGGATCAACACAATTATTCTAATAATCTACTAGTATTAGTTCAGCCTTCACCAATGGCAATAACTGAGAAAATTCCTACATCCATTATTCTAGACATAGGTGGCTCTGTTATTGTCACATCACAGAATTCAGCTAAAAAGATGAAAGAGATGAACAAAGTGCCGACTTACACAGTGCAAAACTGCCGTATAACTAGAACTCTGGTTGCAATATCACAACCTGTCAAGTGACAGACACAAGTGGTGGGTATAATAGGTAATGGAATTATATTATGACAATTCCTTATTTTGAAGGGTTTCATAGAAAATTTTGTATGTGGCGTAGAGTGTTTCGAGAAAAAAAAACGTAAAATTAGACTTTTCTTTTCGCAAATGCTGTTTTTGTAGCAACGACAAAGATATAGTAGTTGATTTAACACAAACATCAACAAAACTCTGTAAATGCTACCAGGATATTAAGATAAAATTTGTGAGAACAGAGAGCAATCCTGTAAATTATTCTTCAAATCTCTGTAGTTAGAGTGAAAACAGCAATGCTTACATCCATAGCGAAGCAGTGGAATGACCCTATCTCAATCCAGAACATTAACTAAAACTAAAAAATGTACGAAGTATTTACATGTACTTGTTGAGAAAAGAGAAGTACTAAATATGCATCTGCACAACTTGGACATGATGCCACTGGAATATCCATGAGCTATCTCAGTTCACATACTGCAGTCCATTAATAGTAGTAGGCAAGCCTAATGATGAAATTCGTTTATTCCACTATGCACGTGAGATTAAAAAGATAATTGTGTCAGTCCATACACAACCTGAGAATTTAAGAGGATCTACTGCAAAAATTTGAAGCTGTACACCTTATAACTAGTACTGATATTAGATACTCCTACTGCCATGTCCTATTATCTAATGAATCTAGGAACTACGTCGCTTTCGTCTATCCTGGCAGAAGTTACCAATTTAGTGTATTACAATCTGAACTGAATAGAAGTTCAGTTCCTTCATTGCTACACCAGATAAAATTCTGGGACCCACCCTGCTAGGAGAAACTAAACTATATATGTCGATAACATCTTGGCTGCAATGACAGCTAATCTACATAAATCAAAGTTTGGTTGGGAAAAAATTAAATTTGTAGGACTTATTGTACCTCCTGCAGAGATAACACCTGATGCTAGTAAAACAAGTGCAATAAATAATTTTCGAGCTCATAGAACAAAGTGGCAGGTAAAGACGTTCATTGGTCTCCGTCCGTTTTTTGTTGCTTCGCTCCAAATCGACTGCTCAGTCGCCCACTACTGTTAAACTTACAAAATAAAAATGGAACATGATGTTGGACGGAGCTATAAATATGATTTAGTACATTCTGAAGTCCTACGCCATCCTGACATGGATGTAGCGGACGCATCTTTCTCTGGACTTGCAGTCTGTCTATTTCAGATGCCTGAGAAAAACTATAAGGTTGAAGTTAACAGGATTAACTCTGAAAGTCGGACACTTTCAGAATATGAGCATGTATATTTGGCTACTGAGCTGGAAACTTTATTCATAATATGTGCAGTTGAGAAGTTAAAGTATTACAATTTTGATACACATGTTAGAGAATTTCGTGATCACCAAGCATTGAGTTGTTTTTTGTTAAATTACGTCACGCTAGAAGCGCAAGGTGGACAGTATTCCTCCAGCAGTACCGTTTTAAAATAATGCACCTGAAAGGTAAACGCAGTATATTAGCAGAGTCCTCGTCATGTATAACTCAGTGTCTAACTGATATTACAGAACTATTTGAACAACTCACTGATATCTGGATTCTCTTAATGAATGATACTCGATATAAATAACACTATGTCGACATGACTGCTAAGATGGCTACGTTACTATGGAAAAAAGTAAAGATGCAAGTCACTGAAAATTCATCCAAGACACTACTACGAAACTAAAAATTGCAGGATAACGTATTGGCTTATATTACGTAACGCTAAAAACAATAACCGTAGTCTCCATACCTAAAGCTCGCAGAAACATTGACATACGCATTATCTTCGGGGCACTATGATGCTACGAAATGTCTAGAAAAACTTTATGGTTCTTGTTAGGTTTAGAATATGCATAGACATGTAGAACGGTTGTAGAAAATTTGTTTTATCTGTCAAAAGACAACACCCACAAAGAAGTCTTGCTACAAGGAACAACTGTCTATATTACCAATACAACATTGACAAACAGTATCCATGAATGTTACAGGCTCAGTACCCTCTGCATGAGGCGGAGTTAAGTACTTACTTGCCCTTTATGATGTATTTTCGTAGTACATCAACCTATAATCTGTCATAATCGGGATAACTCTCGGGCACTACATCCTTACGATTGGTAAAAGTGTCACACTATTAATAGATAATGCGTGAACTTCACATGTAAACACATTCTAATACCAAAATTTCTCCTCCAAAGTAACTTCATTGTCGGATTTTGTAGGAGTTTCATTGATATATGTGGAAATATGCAAGTACCCAACATACACGATGGATGGAATTTGCCTGATCTTTTGAACACATAGATATAATTTGCTAATTCATACAAACCCTTAAACACTGACAGATCTATTAATTAACAGCAAAGAATTTCAGGATTGCATAAATCCACTGTCATGCGTGCCTAAAGAAGAATCTATGCTGCAAGAGAAGATAAGGGAAGCACTAACTGCAGTCACTGGACACATCATTCACAAAAATGATGCTATGACAAAAGTCAGGACGTGAACCGGAATATTTATTTGGGGAAACAGTATTCTTTAAATCATACCAAAAACTTTCTGTACTTGACTAAAAAGAAATAGTAAATGGCAGCTATTCTATACTGGATCATATAAGATCCAGGTAGTTAACTTTTGGCTTTTCTAAAAACAAATCAAATTAATGATTTCTCAAGTGTCTACTCGGTTAGTAATATTGTATTACTTGCTTAACGATTCACGTAGAAACGTGTTCTAAGCAACTTCCTATGTTAAAAATAAAAAGGGAAACAAATTTTTTTTTTGTTTTTGTAATGAATGTGCTAAACCGTCTCGTGCCTTGAAAGAAATACTAGAAGGTATAACCGTTACCTGATTAGCTTTGCTGTAGTATACCCACAAGTACAACAAGTACGGCCTGACATTCTGAACTATTTAGTAGGAAACTGTGCTTCATCCTGAAAGAGAAAAACAATATACCTATTACAAGAATATATACTTCGTGTATAGCACGTCAATGTCTAACACAATACACTCAAGACAGAGGAATGCTTTAGTACAAAACTAAAACTTAGTCTACGAATAGTCTCTGGCTTCTCTTTGATGGAGGTTAAATGTTACCTTCTAGGTAATCTCTACCTTTGTTATAGAAAATGTTTATATTTATACATGGGTGTATATTAGTCTCTGAGTTATATTTTGCATAATGAATATTTGTTTCAAAATGACAATGAAACAATTGAAATCGATATGAACTCTTGAGCAGAGTACTGAAAGCAAAATATAAATATTCCTGAGGAAATTAATGGTTTAGATTTTGCTGTAGTATACTTTAAAATTTTATATTAATGTAATTAAGCTTCATGAGCCTCAATGACGCAGACGTATAGTCCATTAACTTTAAATACATAAATAGACGAAGATAAGTGATACACAAAAGTTCTAATGCGAAAGTTGTGCGTGTACTAAGACATGATGCACCTCTGAGTGAGCCTAACCTTGGAATTTTCAGTTTGATTTGTGTGTGTTTTGCACGTTCAAGTGGTAATTTTTCTTTTGTGAGCAGACGAAATTTTGCTAAGGTAATAGGCAAATATCTGCAGTGGGACCTTTGAACAGTGTTGAGTCCACACGGTAGCAAATTCTTGTAACAGAATCGGCGTAATCAGTACCTAAATAGCACTTCACCGATAGATGGGTACTATCATGCAATGTAAATATTTCTTTAAAGGACAAGAAAAGAATCTAAAGAGGGATGAAGTTAGTGTTCTTTGCCTCCTACTGAGAATAGGGAGATGTGTAGTGACGAACTAGGAATATGTCTATGCAATAAAAATGACAGAACTCTAAGACGAAAATCTGTGATCAAGCTAATGTGAAATCTGAGCGCACTCCTAGTAGCAGTTAAAAATTTGTTACTGCAATTAGGTCACTCGTACGCAGGGTGACGTATGAGTGAAATACTGTGTCAGGCGTGCGTTACGTGGTGCAACCGGACAATTTCGCCACCGCAGACGCTTCGAAAAAAAGTGAGGAATTTCACTGACCTGGGTTCAGTCCTGTGAGCAGATGGTTGCTCATGGTTCGATCTGCAGAGGTCCTTATGCGGATCAGCGAGGCATTCCGTACACAAAGGCTCGGGAACTCAATAGCCGCTATGGAAATTCGCCAACTGACTGTTAAAACTGTACGCGCGTGGACCCGGTGACAATACCCGGACTCAAACTTAGGTATAGGCACGGAGTGTCGCGCATGTGCTGCCACTAAAAATATTCAAGTACCTCGACCAAGAAAGACACGAAATCAGGTTCAACAAGGAGATTTTCCGTGTCTGCTATAAATAATAATGATTTGTGAAACTGATTAAACACAGTTGTGATGCGGAATAATTAAGAAATTAATAAGACCGTCTAAGATATCAAACAAAAGACATTGTAAATAAAATATAAAACAACGCCCCATAATAGTAACAACGCTCGGATCCCTTAAATCTATGTGTACTTCTCATGTGATTGATGTCTAGCTTGCAAATAAAAATTTGGTATCTTTCAAGTACGAAATTTTATTTTCAGCACAACTGTTATAAGTTGAGCAAAGACATTTCTGAGCGTACTGTACGATTGTTTAATGAAACCTGACCATGCTAAACACCTGACACTTGTCACAGTGTGGCTGACAACCTTCCAACGTCTTGTACTGGTCCAGCCACGTGATTCGTCGCCTGGGTTCCATCCTTCCGCTTAGTACCATATGACAACCTCTGACCTCATCTGTCGCTTGTCTCTGTAATCTTCAAAGAAGACTTTGAAAACGTCTTTCCAAAACTGTTCAAAAATGTTTTAAGAGAACAGTATCTAATGACTTTGTGAAGAGAACCCTCTGTGTCTGTATCTCGCTAATGAACCGTAAACTAACGGTAACTATTATGGCGTAAGGAGTTTTATGAATTCTTAAGAGCAGTTCTGTTATCTTAGATGTAACGTCCTCTTACTAACGTCTAACAAACGAATGTATTGTATTTTTCTTTATAAATGTAATGTAATATGTACCGGCAGATTCTAACCCAGAAACAGATAAGTGACGCTATTCATAAATGTTAACGAACTGTTTCAATGACAATTAATGAAAAACACATGTATTTCTGTCCTCGTACAGCCGTCAGATATAAAATTTCCATCGTGTTTGTACCTTGCACGAATGAAAATTAGGCTTGTATATTCTGACTGGTCAGAACCAGAGGCCTAAAGGCACATGGCACGCTCTCGCACATTTGGCGGAAGATTACGTTTAAATACGTAAATTTACCTTAAAATGTCACATGCGTGTCGAAGAATGTCCCCCAAAAGACACGTAAAGATACATAAAAATGCAAACAAAAATAAAAAAGGGGAAAATTTGGCAACCGACAGTGACAGGGAAATAATATGGCAAGAAATGAATTCACATTTTTTTAATATTTAAATACTATGAGACTTCACTTATTTAAAGAAACATATATTTGATAAAAATAAATAAAAATTAAATTATGAATTATTTTGAACTTCTTTGCGATTCCTTACATTGAGAGACTTTACGGAGCAGAGCCTTATGGGATTTGGTTGCAAACTTAATAAATTCGTTTTTCGTAGCAAAGAAAATAAGTAAAATTTATGGAAAGAAGCTAAATGGTGTCCTTAAATTTTGAATACGCAGAGCTAAATCAGTAAATCCGTGGATCCCGTCAGTCTTTATTCGCAAAGGGAAGGCTGCGTAACTTAACTCTGTCACTGATGTCAACTTCCGAAAATACATCTGTCATTGAGATTAAAATAAAAAAAAAACCTAGCTGCGCACCTGTTGGTTATGGTTCTCTTATGTATTACGAAAATAACATGTACTGTTTGTTTGGTGTCCTTCACTGAACTAATGAACTGAGCAGATGATTTTATATGAAATCTGAAATTATCATATCTTCTCCTTTGTGTTCAGATTTTGATGAAATAAAGCCTATATGTTGCCCCAAGCTACGATAAAGTTCCCTGTGAAAACACAATGAAAATTCGACTAGTATTTTTAGAGATTAGCGTGTTCAAACAAACAGATATACACGACGATTTTAGATAAAACTTTAAACCACGATATTTTGTCCGTGATCCGATCAGATTTTAATTAAATGAAGCCTGTAGGTAGCCCAAAACTACGCTAAAGTTATTTATACAAACCCAACGGAAATTCGTGTAGCAGTTTTTGAGATTAGCTTGTTCAAACAGACAGATATGACGGTTTCACACTTTTATTATTAGTATTGGTGTAAATATAGATTTCAAGTTGACAGTTTCTCCAATCGTACAAAACTTACACCTCGTGGATTATGAAACTGCAGTTCATCCGTTTTACCACACATCTGATATACACGAACAGATTTCGTATGTAGAGAACTGTTTAACTGCTTCAGTGGTCACTTCTACCGTTTTAGGGTGCGTGACTCGCGTAAGGTAGGAAATTATAACCGATGTTTTTGCAACACACGTCACAGCAAACAATTTAGTCCAGGAAAACAACAATAACTGTTTTCCCACATATGTATTGCATTGTTTACAGCGTTTCACGAGGCTCACACTATTTAAATCTCTCTTACATGTTCTTTACGGAATGTTCACTGCAGATTTAAGCCCATACTGAATTCGGAATGTAAAAATTTCTGCAGTACTTGGCAAACATTTCATTCCCACAAAACACCGACCGCGTGCTGTCTGCAGTACACACGGACTGCCACCCACACATGTACTGTTCGTTTCTCTATTGACACAACACTCGCTTTGTGCCTCTAGTATAGGAGTTCACTCTTACACACCATACCTAGTGAAGGTACTGCAAAATGGACGTACAGTAATGCATACTCATAAAATACATATGTTAGTAACAAATAGACATCATAACATAACAAAGGTCATGCACAGTTATACGAGGGTCGTTGATTAAGTAAAGCAACACTTTTTTGATGAAGGCAGCTTGGTTTTATTCAGGCTTCGAATACTCCATATTATTCCCAGCTCTTTTGGCTACAAAACCGTATTCTTCAATATAATCTCCGTTTAGTGCGACGGCCTTACACACCACTTCACTGGTGGCATGCGAGGGGGGGGGGGGGGGGGGGGGGGACTGTATCCCGGCAGGGTACCATTTCAGTAGATGACGTCAGAGCCAACGTCTTGCTGCATCGATAGCCTCCCATCCCTTCAACGTGCTTTCCGATAAGTGCATCCGTCATTGTGCCACACAGATGGAAGTCGAAAGGTGCGAGATCTGGGCTTTGTGTGGGCGAGGAAGAAAGTCCAATGAACGTTTGTGATACCCCCTCGCGTACACAGACTTGCATGAGGCTTTACGTTGTCTTGGAGATGGAGAAGTTCGATTGTATTTTTCTGCCACGAATACGCTGCAGTCTTTGCTTTAATTTCCTGTGGATAACACAGTACACATGAAATTCACAGTTGGAACACGAGGGAAAACATGAAGCAGAATAACCCCTTTAGAAACGCAGACGACTGTCTCTATGACTTTACCGGCTGCGGGTGCGGCTTTGAACTGTTTCTTCGAAGAAGACGTGGTGTGGCACCACTCCATGATTTGAAGTGATGAACCCACGTTTCATTGCCTGTGACAAAGTTGGACAAAATATTGTCACAACCACCTCCGTTACGTGCAAGGAATTCCGCACAGTTGGTCCTTTTTGCTCTTTATGTTCTTGTGTTAGGAGAGGAGGAATCCATCAGGCAAACACCTTTGAATACCCCAACTTGTAGACGAATGTGGCACCACTACCAAGAGAGACGTCAAGATCAATAGCGATGATGCGTGGTTACTTAGGGAAGGCAGGAAAAGGTATGAACGTGTCCTAATCTGTTACCGTTGGTAAACACGTACACTGTATTTAAGGAAATAATTTTTTAAAAACAATCATTTTATAAAAAATTGACTGTAACGCAAGCTACACTGACTGCTGAAGGCGTTATTAAGAAAGAATTCAAATCATTTCTCGGCTGAAGGCCATGAGCAATACTTCAGAACAATTAACGGCTGAAGGCCTGAATTACAAATGAGGAAGACAATTATACATTGAAATTAAGAAAATCATTTTTGAAAACAATCGTTTTAAAACCATTGACAGTAACACAAGCTACACTGACGGCTGAAGAGCTGATTAAGAAGAATTCAAATTATTTTTTGGCTGAAGGCCACAAACAATAAGAATAATTTGAACAAAAACAATATTTTACAAACAATTGACACAATCAGACCAAATAAAGAAGGGAGTGATCCACAGACAGTGCTCCAAGCATCGACCTGAGAAAAGTCCCTACAGCTGCGTAAGCGGTGAGACAGGCAGCCGAGAATTATGCTCACTTAACAGGATGGCAACTCAAACTAGGGACAGCTTAAACGCCGACCAGCACACTCGTAAAATCCACCTACGACGCTATTACCAATACCACGATAGAATAACTGTTAAAATCGTCAAATGACAAGCATTTAATTACACAAGTTGACTCCACCAAATCCTAGTACGCAGACAGGGTTAAGACCAAACAGCCTATTCAAAATGTGACTAGATGCCCATGGAACTGCAAAAGACAGTTGACAAACAATTCAAACAATGCTAAAACAGTCACTGTACAGCAGCAAGAAGAATTGCACGTAGACATGAACGCTAAGAACACAGAAACGGTGTGCGGCTGGTCCCGGCGGAGGTTCGAGTCCTCCCTCGGGCATCGGTGTGTGTGTTTGTCCTTAGGATAATTTAGGTTAAGTAGTGTGTAAACTTAGGGACTGATGACCTTAGCAGTTATGTCCCATAAGATTTCACACACACTCATACACACAGAAACGGTCGAAAGAGCAGAAAACTTCGTCCACTGAGACGACCGACCGAACGACCAGCCATCGGTCACTTCCAATCAATTCAGGCAAGGGAATCGTCGGAGTATAAAACCGACAACTGACAGTTTGATGGCATGAGGCCACTTCGACGGACGCACACACACACACACACACACACAAGTGAAAGTGGCACTACTCGAATATAACGATCCATTCAACTTATACTCGCTGAATCCGAACCTCGACGTGGTCGTGTACTCTCGCGACCACATTATTCCATCGAGCAGTGCATATATCGCCAGCTTCCTTGTCGAGTACTGGCGCTGTCGGACCTCACTGCTGCTCCGTCCCCACTGAACTCCGACCCACGACGACCCGGAAATACTTGAGGTCCTCCAAAGAACGTACCACAGCACTCGCTATCTGCCACTCACGGACAGACAAAGCGAGCAAACGTAGTGGCGCCAGTGAACGCACTAAGAAAACGAGAGGTCACAATCCGAATACACGACGCCAAACTGTCAACGGCACAAACTCGAGCTGGAGCACGGCTCAAGCGAGGTCCTTGATTGGGACCTGTCGATCACCTCGAATGAGGGTGTTCGTACTGCCAACACTACCGGAGTCACAGTTGTGTGCAAGCAACAGGCAACGCGGCAGACCGGACATGTTTGCGCGATCTTGTTGCGAAGATGAAAGACGCCTCACTCAAAGACTCACTGTCCTTTCGTTCACTGCCAGGTCCCCAAAAACATACTGCAAACGCATATGAACATTTCTGGTTTTCCCCCAAAAGAAAGTAAGCGGCAGCTCTCTGCATTGGAACACATTCATGTCAGAGACGCCACTTTGAAGGCTGTTTATAACACCGCCTCCAGTTAGAACTTCATGAAACTACAGGGGCTAAGGCGATAATATTCCGCGATGTCGCACAGCAAATTGCATGTTTTTCATCCGAAACAGCCCGAGAAAAAAGAATTTTTTTTATGACTCATTGAATACCCCTTGTACTTACACTGTAAAACGAAACTGGTAACAAGGAAAACTGGGGTGCCGCTGACTTTAGTGTAAACTGAGTCAGTACTCCCAAATACCAGGCAAGCATACCAATATGCACAACTGCAGAAAAGAATTACTGCAACTCCGTTTCCAAAACAAACGTTTACTCAGTGCCCCAAAAATACTCAGTTTCAGTTGCTCGTTGAGGCTAAGGCCAGCTGGTTATCATTACAATTCTGCCACCGCCCGCTAGAATCTGCTTACGGGCTCGCTTCGTCCGGCATCTCGGTTGTTCCGTGTTGTTGTTGTGGTCTTCAGTCCTGAGACTGGTTTGATGCAGCTCTCCATGCTACTCTATCCTGTGCAACCTTCTTCATCTCACAGTACCTACTGGAGCCTAAATCCTTCTGAATCTGCTTAGCGTATTCATCTCTTGGTCTCCCTCTTCGATTTTTAACCTCCACGCTGCCCTCCAATACTAAATTGGTGATCCCTCGATGTCTCAGAACATGTCCTACCAACCGATCCCTTCCTCTAGTTCAGTTGTGCCACAAGCTCTTCTTCTACCCAATTCTGTTCAATACCTCCTCATTATTTATGTGATCTACCCACCTAATCTTCAGCATTCTTCTGTAGCACCAAATTCCGAAAACTACAGGAGTGGAATTAAAATACAAGGCGAAAGAATATCAATGGTACGATTCGCTGATGAAATTGCTATCCTGAGTGAAAGTGAAGAAGAATTAAATGATCTGCTGAACGGAATGAACAGTCTAATGAGTACACAGTATGGTTTGAGAGAAAATCGGAAAAAGACGAAGGTAATGAGAAGTAGTAGAAATGAGAACAGCGAGAAATTTAACATTAGGATTGATGGTCACGAAGTCAATGAAGTTAAGGAATTCTGCTACCTAGGCAGGAAAATAACCAATGACGGACGGAGCAACGAGGACATCAAAAGCAGACTCGCTAGGGCAAAAAAGGCATTTCTGGCCAAGAGAAGTCTACTAATATCAAATACCGGCCTTAATTTGAGGAAGAAATTTCTGGGGATGTACGTCTGGAGTACAGCATTGTATGGTAGTGAAACATGGACTGTGGGAAAACCGGAACAGAAGAGAATCGATGCATTTGAGATGTGGTGCTATAGACGAATGTTGAAAATTAGGTGGACTGATAACATAAGGAATGAGGAGGTTCTACGCAGAGTCGGAGAGGAAAGGAATATGTGGAAAACACTGATAAGGAGAAGGGACAGGATGATAGGACATGTGCTAAGACATGAGGGAATGACTTCCATGGTACTAGAGGGAGCTGTAGAGGGCAAAAACTGTAGAGGAAGACAGATATTGGAATACATCAAGCAAATAATTGAGGACGTAGGTTTGTCTTTCCTTAATCTTTCTTCTAAGATAAGTCGTAAGGTAAGTATTGCCTCTCGTGTTCCAACATTTCTACGGAATCCAAACTGATCTTCCCCGAGGTCGGCTTCTATCACTTTTTCCATTCGTCAGTAAAGAATTCGCATTAGTATTTTGCAGCTGTGACTTATTAAACTGATAGTTCAGTAATTTCCGCATCTGTCAACACTTGCTTTCTTTGGGATTGGAATTATTATATTCTTCTTGAAGTCTGAGGGTATTTTGCCTGTCTCATACATCTTGCTCGCCAGATGTTACGAGTTTTGTCAGGACTGGCTCTTCCAAAGCCGTCAGTAGTTCTAATGGAATGTTGTCTACTCCCGGGGCGTTGTTTCGACTCAGGTCTTTCATTGCTCTGTCAAACTCTTCACGCAGTATCGTATCTCCCATTTCATCTTCATCTACATCCTCTTTCATTTCCATAATATTGTCCTCAAGTACATTGCCATTGTATAGACCCTCTATATACTCCTTCCACCTTTCTGCTTTCACTTCTTTGCTTAGAACTGTCCATCTGAGCGCTTCATATTCATACAAGTGGTTCTCTTTTCTCCAAAGGTCTCTTTAATTTTCTTGTACGCAGTATCTATCTTACCCCTAGTGAGATAAGCCCCTACATCCTTACATTTGTTCTCTAGCCATCCCTGCTTAGGAATTTTGCACTTCCTGTTGATCTCATTTTTGAGACATTTGTATTCCTTTCTGCCTGTTTCATTTACTGCATTTTTATATTTTCTCCTTCGATCAATTAAATTCAATATTTCTTCTGTTACCCAAGGGTCTCTACTAGCCCTCTTCTTTTTACCTATTTGATCCTCTGCTGCCTTCACTATTTCATGCCTCAAAGCTACCCATTCTTCTTCTACTGTATTTCTTTCCCCCACTCCTGTCAATTGTTCCCTTGTGCTCTCCCTGAAACCCTGTACAACCTCTGGTTCTTTCAGTTTATCCATGTCCTATCTCCTTAAATTTCCACATTTTTCCAGTTTCTTCAGTTGTAATATACAGTTCATAACCGATAGATTGTGGTCAGAGTCCGCATCTTCCCCTGGAAATGTCTTACAATTTAATACCCGGTTCCTAAATCTTAACTGCAGATGTGGACTCTGGCCACAATCTATTGGTTATGAACTGTGGATTGAAGAAACTGCAAAAATATGGGAATTTAAGGAGATAGGACATGGATAAACTGACTAAACTAGAGGTTTTACAGAGCTTCAGGGAGAGCATAAGGGAACAACTGACAGGAATGGGGGAAAGAAATACAGTAGAAGAAGAATGGGTAGCTTTGAGAGATGAAGTACTGAAGGCAGCAGAGGATCTAGTAGGTACAAAGACGAGGACTAGTAGAAAACCTTGGGTAACAGAAGAAATATTGAATTTAATTGATCAAAGGAGAAAATATAAAAATGCAGTAAATGAAGCAGGCTAAAAGCAATACAATCGTCTCAAAAATGAGATCGACAGGAAGTGCAAAATGGCTAAGCAGGGATTACTAGAGGACAAATGCAAGGATTTAGAGGCTTATCTCACTAGGGGTAAGATAGATACTGCGTACAGGAAAATTAAAGAGACCTTTGGAGAAAAGAGAACCACTTGTATGAATATGAAGAGCTCGGATGGAAATCCAGTTCTAAGCAAAGAAGGGAAAGCAGAAAGGTGGAAGGAGTACATAGAGGGTCTATACAAGGGCAATGTACTTGAGAACAATATTATGGAAATGAAAGAGGATGTAGATGAAGATGAAATGGGAGATACGAAACTGCGTGAAGATTTTGACAGAGCAATGAAAGACCTGAGTCGAAACAAGGCCCCAGGAGTAGACAACATTCCATTAGAACTACTGACGGCCTTGGAAGTGAAACATGGACTATAACTAGTGTGGACAAGAAGAGAAAAAAGCTTTCGGAATGTGGTGCTACAGAAGAATGCTGAATATTAGATGGGTGGATCATGTATCTAATGAGGAGGTATTGAATAAGATTGGGGAGAAGAGAAGTTTGTGGCACAAGTTGACTAGAAGAAGGGATCGGTTGGTAGGACATGTTATGAGGCATCAAGGGATCACCAATTTAGTACTGGAGGGCAGCGTGGAGGGCGAAAATCGTAGAGGAAGATCAAGAGATGAATACACTAAACAGATTCAGAAGGATGTAGGTTGCAGTAGGTACTGGGAGATGAAGAAGCTTGCACAGGATAGAGTAGCATGGAGAGCTGCATCAAACCAGTCTCAGGACTGCAGACCACAACAACAACAACAACATGTTGTTTGTAGTAGATTACCGGTACTCCTATTTTTTTATTCATTATTGAACCTACTCCTGCATTATCCCTATTTGATTTTGTATTTATAAGCCTGTATTCACTTGACCAAAAGTCTTGTTCCTCCTGCCACCGAACTTCACTAATTCCTACTACATCTAACTTTACCCTATCCATTTCTCTTTTTAAATTTTCTAACCTACCTTCCCAATTAAGGGATCTGACATTTCACGCTCCGATCCGTAGAACGCCAGTTTTCTTTCTCCTGATAACGACGTCCTCTTGAGTAGTCCCCGCCCGGAGATCCGAATGGGGGACTATCTTATCTCCGGAATATTTTACCCAAGAAGACGCCATCATCATTTAATCATACAGTAAAGCTGCATGCCCTCGAGAAAAATTACGGCTGTAGTTTTTCCTTGCTTTCAGCCGTTCGCTGTACCAGAACAGCACGGCCATTTTGGTTAGTGTTACAAGGCCAGATCAGTCAATCATCCAGACTTTTGCCCTTGCAACTACTGAAACCACTTGAGAAGTGGATATTAAAAGCTGCTGTAATGAAATTGCATGTTAAACGGAACTGATGGAATAAACCAAACGATGACGCTTTTCACGGAGATTGTGTTTTTATTTTTAGTGAGGAGATAATTACTAAGGATAACATGAGAGCAAATGCAAAGAGAATAGCGCCCTAATACATGTTGGCAAAGGAAGAGACGAGAGCATACTAAGTCTGAGAGGAATATTTCAAGCGAAGGAGAGTACAGACATTGGTTAAATGACGTCATTGATAAGAAAATAGTATCTATCTTCCTTAAAAGAAATAAGATTGCGAAGCCAGAAACTGAAGAGCAGAACATGTTGTTCGACATTATTTAATAAATCCGTAGCCCTTCGCCATATAGTGTCAATCTGACGGTACTTTTCGTACAGTCATGGTCGTTTCTTCGCTAGTGAAAGTCGCGCACGGCGTTCTTCGATGATGCACGTCACTAATAGTTGTGTTACTTGCAACTACAGCAGCCAAATCACTTTGCGGCAAATTCTATTTCCTAACCACTGCTCCGCTCATGTGAGTGGACAACATGAAACACGACACTGGCAAACTATTAGAGATTTCACGAACCTCAGCGATCATTGCCAGAATTGACTTCGATTCCGCAAAGATGAAATCATAAAAAAAAATGGCTCTGAGCACTAAGGGACTTAAAATCTGAGGCCGTCAGTCCCCTAGAACTTAGAACTACCTAAACCTAACTAACCTAAGCACATCACACACATCCGTGCCTGAGGCAGGATTCGAACCTGCGACCGTATCGGTCACGCGGTTCCAGACTGAAGCGCCTAGAAACGCTTTGCTACACCGGCCGGCGATGAAATCCGAAGTTAAGCACTGTCGGGCTGGGCTAGCACTTAGATGGGTTACCTTCCGGTCTGCCGAGCGCTGTCGACAAGGGGCTTGCACTCAACCATTGTAAAGGATATTGAGGAGATACTTGATTGAGTAGTAGCGGCTCCGGTTTCGTAAACTGACAAAACGGCCGGGAGACGGGTGTGCTAACTCCACATCCGCATTCAGTGACGCCTGTGGGCTGAGGATGACATGGCAGCCGGTCAGTACTGTTAGACTTTTGCGGCCTGTTTGGGTGGAGTTTAGTTTAGTTCAGTTAGAACTCAGTTGTGTAAAACACTGCCACCATCCAGCAGAATTGGATTACGCAACATCGTGAAAATGCCACCTCAGCCAGTGAAATGTAATGTAACTCTCAATCTAAGATTACGTGAACTATTTTATTTCACAAAAAATGTTAAAAGAGACCGTACACTATACTTATTTTGAAGGTGGGTGCCACGCTAGTAACAAGAAAAAAGTTAAAAGAAAATTACGACTGAAAAAATGAGTCCATTGTTTGGGCTTTAATAAGATAAAACAAGCTATTGTTGCTTCCACTGACAAAGTCACTAAGAACAACCGCGAAGAGTGTTACAATGTATAGTGTTACGTTAGTTGAAGAACTATTGAAGGAAAAAGTTACAGTAGTCTGTGACAAAACAACAAGTAAATTCCGCCAGAAAGGAATGCTTCCAAGTCAGCTTCTTATCCTCATCGTTTGGTTTACATGACACCTTGATAAACGTAAGCTATGTGCTACAAAAGAGCTAAAGTATCATGCTGTTTAGTTCTGTGCAAAACATTTCACAGTAGATGACAGACGTTAAAAGCATCCATTTTTATTCAATAATGAAACTGAGACAGTAGTTGAGTCTCTTGAACAGAAGGCACATACATGCAAATGCAAGAAACAGGCAATAATACAACATTTTGGCTGATGGGCAAAAGCAATGGATGATGCACCCATAAATATTCTGTATTTGTTTTCAAAGCAACACTCTCGTAACTTGGAAGGAAGATCTTATAAATGGAAAATTTTGGTAAAGGATTCAGAGCAAGAAACTATAAGTTCTCTTATGGAAACAGACAATCAACCTACGCCTCCTAATGAATTTTCTGCACGCCCTGACAAGTCTGGGAGTTACTCGCCAGCAGATTGTGAAAACTGGATGATCATCAAAACTGAAGGTCACAATCTCAATCAATATTTTCATATTTGATAATACTGTTTCATAAACAGATTTGGGTATTTGTTACAAGGAAGGGGACTTATAGACAGTCCTCATGTATTTTATCGAGTCCAGGTATTTGTGAAACGATTGGTTAATGTTTAACACATTCTACTTTAGCAACAGTATTCCGCTACCCTAGACTGTGTGGCTGGACAAAACAATACAAACACTGATGAAATCTCTGTTTTCTCTGTGTGACTGGTTAATTGTAAGCTTTGGGGTGATTGTATGCTTTCGGGTATTAATATGACTGGTTCATTCTGTTTTTCTGCATAAATTTGAAACATCAGGTCTGCTGAACATCCGAAATCTCACGATTAGTGCTAACATTAATTATCTACAGTTAGGTCAAATATTATTTACGCTGTGATTCCTTACTGAGTTAACGTAAATCGTTGGTCGTTTAAGATATTTCCACTGAAGATTCCGAACTCTTTAACTTCACCATTTTCACCCGTGACTGAGAGCTTAGACCCATCAAGTACCTAGCGTTATAGAATTGGGGTGATTTAATATGGAATTACTGGATAGCTACAGCGTTGCCTGACAAATGTTTATTTGGTAAAACCATAAGAAAAGGGCATTAATCTAAAAGAGAGAGAATGTTTCAAAGATATGTAGCACGAAATGTCATGGCTATGCCTGTGTCAAATAGACAATAACCTTCTGCTCGGGAAGTTGATGGAAAGCCGTCACTCTACGCTGTCGACCTTGCAACGTTCCGAGAGTACTCGTTCCAAAATGAGAAGTATATTAAGTTCTTTAACACATGCCTTGGGTGGTCTCGGGTATTGTCGGAATTCGACAACTTCAGGACGTGCTGTGGTTTATCTACCAAACTGATGAGTTCAAGGGGACTAGACGTTACGCCATTCAATTTCTCACCGTTCGCATGCAACTAGCGCCCGAGAGATACATACTGCTCCCTCGGATACACAACATGAGAACTTCTGTTAGCAGAACCGTCATTTGGACAGCATGAGTTAGATATCCAACGTGTTAAGGCTGGTGGATGGGCTCTATCTTGAAGGTCTCCATGAAGTTTCGACAACATAAGAACATATGTCGCCAGCAACAAACATTAACTAATTTGAAGCAGCATAGTATGACGTAGCGATACCTTCACCCGAGCTCATCTACACTCGATGTCCAGCCGAAATGAAGCTATTGCTGCAACTCTGTGGTATAGATTTCTAACTCTGTGCACCCCCTAAACATACAGAAATTTAATCATGTCTACTTCCTACCGCATACACAGAATAGGAAAATTCCGATATTTGCTATCCTCCCTGGTATTACTGTTTCAGTTTACAGCAATGTTAAATCGGATTTATACAGAGCATTGTCAATAGATTTTCCATAGGTCAATGGAAATGGAAGCGGGTGAATGATCTGGTACACAATGTATCGTCTGCCACATACCTTAACTGTAAATGTGTGTATGTGCGGTTTTACACAAATAAACAGAATAGTGTACATGTTCCTTAATTGATAGTAATGTGGTTTTTAAGTGTTGACGGAAATATTTATCAGCACAGTCTTTACTGAGTGAGTAAATATTTACCCACTGAACGCGACGCTTCTCAGTTTAAACCGTTTATTGAGTCTGGCATTCGAATATGCGATTAATGGGGATTTTAATTCGGATAATTCTGAAGCAGTCTGCATAGCGCGGTTTGACTACTTCTAGGAAAGAATAACTGCACTTCGGTTTGCCGAAAACTAAATTGGTCTCTATACTTTTTTACCATTTTCGTTTCTGCTCGTTAACTGTGCGATATTTTCAGTTTTAATGTGGCTTTCCTGTTTGGCTCCACAGTGCTTCAAACTGCATAAACGAGAAACAAATATTTTTCAAGGAGAGCGCAGAACAGTTAATGGTACCTATGTCTATTATATCACATAGCCTTTTATCCTAGAATAGAACTTTTAAGGGGAGTATGTCTAAAACTGTCTCTTGCTGTTTTCTAACAAAATTAAATTCGTATTTTGTGGCAGATTGGGTACCAGTTGTTTGTTGATTTCCATAATTTCAGCCATTTTAAGCGAACATTCCATTCCGATGAGAAGTCAATGTTGCTTATAGAACAAAGTTCGGTAAATTTACTGTGAGGTTATTGTTCAGTATTAACGACCTCCACCACTTAACGCTGGAATACTCGAAGGACAATCATTTAAACTTACTAAATTTATAAGCAAATCGATTACATTTCCTGAGGTTCTAACATAAATGCGACTACACTCTTCTCGTTAGCTATTTTCAATATCCAGAATCATGTATTGGATATCACATCAAATACTAAGCAAAATCGAAAGTATTCACAGTGAGTTAACGGAAACATACGGATAACCTACATCAGTAGATTTAAAATATATTAGGACGATATGTGAAATTACAGGTTCAGAGATAATTAATCATTTTTATTCTGTGCTTGCAGTTTAACAACTTAAGTCCACTGGGACTAGGAATTCCGCTACATGCAAGACACGTTTTCAGTTTCGTTTTACCCAGACATGTTTCAGCACTTTTTGTGCTATCTTCAGAGGATATAAGAAGAACTGCAACACCACAAGATAATTATAATAAGTCAACTGGCTACTTGATGTACGGAGGTGACTGTTCGTACGGCTTTTATTTGAATCTAAGTGTTTTTAGTTTGTAGAAGTCAAACAATACCGAGCTGTCATAAAATCCCAAATTGTGGGTAGTTTATTAAAAACGGTGAGTCATCTAAAATTGATGAACAGTTATTAAAGGCGCAGTTGATTTCAGGGATGGTCCTGATTACCTTCAAGAGGATTCAAATGAAGAGTAGTAGCAAAATTCTCAAAATGGTGCTTTCCAGTACGAAACTTGATAAACTTTAGGTATGAACATTGCTATATTAAGTGTGTTGGTATGCCGGGGTCCCGGGTTCAATTCCCGGCCGGGTTGGGGATTTTCTCTGCCTGGGGACTGGGTGTTTATGTTGTCATAATCATAATCATCATTCGTGACGGTGGCTAGATTGGACTGTGTAAAAAGCTGGACTGTGTAAAAATTGGGACTTTGTACGGGCGCGCTGATGACCGCGCAGTTGAGCGCCCCAAAACCAAACATCATCATCACAGGACTCTGAAATGTAAATAATCGGCAGCGAGAAACAAATCACAAAAGCTATAATAATTCATAATCTATTCACTGAATTCAGCAAAAAGCTTAAAAATTTAACCCCTTGTCCCAAATCTGGGAACGGTTCATAGCATTACTGATCATGGCACCTGCAATATTTGTAGTGTTGGGAACAATGGACAGAAGAACGTGATGAAAACCCCCTTTGTTGACCCCAAAAATGTGGATCTACCTCCCCTGCAGATTAAACTAGTTGTCGTCAAAACTTTGTAAAAGCTATGAACAAAACCTCACGTGAGTTCATGTACTTGTCAGATTAGTGAAGCCAATTAAAACGTGTAAATATTTGCAGGATCTCAAATTACATCATCTATGTGTAGTATAAATTTCTTATATGTACAAAGAATGGCATGGCTGCTTCCCAAAAGGATCTATAAGAAGTTTTCATCAAATTTTATGGCAGGAGAGTATCGCGAAATTGTATAAGTGCTGCTGCAAGGGATCGTACCTTCCCGACATCACCAGTTTTGTCCAAAGTCTACGTCCGCTTTTGTCCCGTTACAGGACAGGGAGCTCCAGATGGTGAAAAACGTAGATCACAGGGCTGCGCAGAAACGTAGAAACGCTTTTTTTTATTTTCAGTTTCTACGTTACTTACTTTCCAAATAAGCTGAACAATCCTCCATATACTTTATTTATTAATATTTTCATTACATGTATTACAAGGGATTGCAGTGGAAGATTTGGGACTGAAAATAAATTTCCAGGAAGGGATTTTACTCACAGCGTCCACGAGGACTCTGAAAACAGTTTTCCAAGAAGCTATTCTAATGAAAGTGCATGTGGTTTATGTTCCATTAGTTTCATGTTTACTTCCAAGAAGCACTCGGCTGCTAATGAAGCCCTACAGTGTCCGTTTTCACCATCAGCTGAAGACTTTGGGATAACTTTCAAAACAGCTCTTAACTCATCGACACAGGAAAATGAATCATATTCCAAGAAGACTACATCGTCAACATACATTCCAACATACATCAAAACCTATCGTCGCCAATATTTTCCGAAATGATGCGTTACACGTCGTTTATTGCCAAACTGTGTGACGAGTCACATCCTTTGATGAATGTAAACCAAGTTTATTTTTGAACAGAAACTTTAAAACAATCATGTGATTGTAAAATTGAAACGTTTATAAAGTGTGCAAGATGCGAAGAAACTTACAGCTTCCCCTGTTCTCTGGATGAGTGTCACCACAGCTTGTGTAAATTATCAAGAGTAAAATAATAAATGAATCTAATTTTATGTACAAAGTTCTGTTGTATACCTTACAATCCCTTCGTGGAAAATTAATTTGCAATCAAAAAGTTTCCTTTACTTCTGATTTTCATGCCTTTCAAATAATAGTTATAATACAATGAGCATTATTTCGGTTTATTTCCTGTGTTTAACGTAAAAACTGAAAATTACAAAATAGGCTTTCGCTTAGGCGTTCCACTCAGAGACCCTCGGATTACCCTTCTGCACGTTTTCCACTGCGCCAACCATTCCCTCGAAACGAGTATAACATAATTAGCTAATGCCTTGCCCGACCAGCGGCCAGAATGCTGTTTTTAAGAGTTGCGTACCGCAATAGGTAAAAACTAAGCTCTCACAGGGTCATTTTTTCCGTCTGTCTGTCTGTACAATAGTTAAGACCCCTTTTATAAGGAACGGGTAGATTTATGAAGGTGAAATTTATGCCACGAACAAAGAAATACATTTCCTTGCGGGTACAGAAAACTTAAGCTTCTACTTCAATGCAGTAATTTGTGTCACACATCGTGATACTAGCAAACTCATCAAAACCTATAGAGTAATCCCCGTGTATCTAGAACCATGAGATGTGGCAAGAGGCAAAGTTTCGCAGTACAAATAAAGCAAAAAGTTCGAAAATAGCTAAATTGTCGTTATATCACTTTTTTTGCCGTTAGAAACTTACGCTGCATTCATAATCTGTCAAAAATCTCGGCAACTACTGTAGGGATTTTGATCTTATTTCCAGTAACAGGCAGAGCGATTGATGAGAAAGTTTTGTGTATATAATCTACGAATATTTCGTGCTGATTTCGTGAGATGCACCAAAATCAAATCCCCTGCCACTGTGAAAACGAAGCTTTTGTCATCTAGCGGAGGAAGCCATAAGGCTGCCCGGCTACCGCGTAGATACTTTATGCCTACGACACGAAATGCTTCAAAGGAAAGTAATACCGGTAAATGAAGCACGATTCCACTTCCATTGTTTGGGGTGAGGATTCGACATCCAATAAAATATCCACTGAAGCGTCCCACAGAACAATTCCTCATCTGCGTATCAAATAGCCCTATGGTCAGCTACACAGTTTTCTTCTATTGTGATTTCCGTTAATTCTTGTCATTGACGGCTACAGGAACCAGAGCAATCGAAGTCCACACATCAGCAATTGCCAGTTAGCAGAGCATCTTAACATAACTCCAAAATAAATGAAGCATTACAAATAACACTGTGAAAAAATTTTTTACCACGAAGAAGCTGTACAAATTGGTCACCAACTGATATTCACACAGTTATCTACGGAAAATGCAAAATAGAAAATTGTACACTTGACTCCCGGTGGATGAATGTCTGACGATGCAGCGCAATTGCACCGCCTAGATAGCAAACATAGTACACTGGGGACGTGTCGACAGCGGAGCATAAACAAATGCGAATTTAATATTAATCATTCAGTTGCTACTGGCAGATTTTGTTACTGTTTACATTTGGGCGTCTTGTTGCGAGAGTGCGTCACTTTGTCACATTTAAAGAGGTCAATAACATTCGCTTACTGTTAAACTGTCCGCCATTTCGGCACAAAAGTACTAGCAGCATTTAGTTCAGTCTTATATCAGTATGTTATCATCTGCAGCAGTAACCCCCAAGCCTTGGGCAGAGGAGAGCACAAGTGTGTTCCCTTTTTTGTTTTTAGTCCATCTCAAGATGCAGCCCTATCCTCCCCATTTTTCCTTGTGGGTAATGTTATGTTACCGTTTTCACCAAAATATCCAAAACGTATATAAAAGTAGGGGGAAAGAGTCAAATCAAATTGGAAAAAATGGATCCCCAGAGGAAATTGAAACGTGAGTCAGTGCCAGTGGTCGTCAGTACTTAACTTCTTAGATTACAATTTCTTATGTTAAGTTGTATGCATAGCCAAATGAGAAGCCACTGTGAAAGTAGCTTGGAATGCGTAGAGAACAGGGGCAGTCATTTTCTATTTTCGCACCTTGATAGGCAGGCTTCCCCATTGGAAGACGTCACTTCTAGATAACTTCTCAGGCTCTGATCCAGAGAGGCGTTGTTGGTACAGAACCAATGATTGATTTTGGAGCCACTTATAGATTATAAATATGGTGAGATCTAGCTGCAACAGCGGAGCTAACGGTAGGAAAAGACCATCATTAGTAATAAACTTCAGTAAATTCACACATCCTTCAGAAGAATTGTTTGCAGTTAGGTATTCTACCTGCTTTCAACTCTGGCGATAGAGGCTCATGCATACCTTTCTATATTATTTCGATTTATATGCACTAACCTTCGGCAATTAGTGTACGACTTCCGCAGATAGAGAAGTTTTGTCCAGATACTCATTCACTTGAAACACATTTTTGATCCTCTAGCCAAACTGCATTTAGTTTACTCGCTTTAAAGTATATTCCTTTCGGTTATTGTCAGTTATGTATACACTGATCTCACTGATACCTTTGTCTTGTTTTCCAGTCAAATGGATTCGTTTATCGTCATTTTGACGTATGCTGATTGATATACTCTTTTTTGAATCATCAGTCTTCTGACTGGTTTCCTCTTCTCTGCCAGCCTTTTCATCTCATATTAGCACTTACAACTTACGTTCTCAATTATTTGCTCAATGTATTCCAATCACTTTCTTACTCTAATGTTTTTACCCACTACAGCTCTATGTAGTACAATTGAAGTTATTCCCTCATGTCCTGTCATCTTGTCCTTTGTTCTTGTCAGCCCGAGAAGTCATCTAGAAGCGAAATCTGCCAATGGAGAAGCCTGCCTACAAGGGCTCGAGAGTAGAAAATGATTGCCCCTGTTCTCTCTGCATTCTAAGCTACTGGAGACATCTTCATTCCTTCCACATGCAGTCCACCTAATTTCCAACATTCTTCTGTCGCACCTCATCTCTAATTCTTCAGTTCTCTTTTGCTCCAAATATATATTCCCAGAAATTTCTTCCTCAAATTTAGGCCTATGTTTCATACCGGCCAATAATTTCTGTCTTTTATGTCCTCCTTGCTCCGTCCGTTATAGGTTACTTTTCTGCCTAGGTAACAGAATTCCTAAACTTCATATACTTCATAATCACCTATTCTGATGTTAAGTTTCTCGTTGTTCTCATTTCTGTTACTTCTCATTACTTACGTCTTCCTGCTACATACCCTCAAGCCATATTCTGCACTCATTAGACTCTTCATTCCATTCAACAGATCCTGTAATTCTTCCTCACTTTCACTGAGGATAGCAATGTCATCAGCCAAAATTATCAATGATATCAGTTCATTTTGAATATAATTCCAGTCTTGGACCTTTCTTTTATTTCCGTCATTGCTGCTTCGGTGTATAGATTGAACAGTAGGAGCGGAAGACTTCATCCCTGTCATACTTCATTTCGTACCTAATCCAACTCCGAAAACAACACGTCAAATGCTTCCAGTTTCTACATGTTCAAGTTTTCAGAAGTCCACTTAACACTTCCACACAACGCTCTGTTCTAGAGGAACGTTTCAAGATTGTCTGTCCCAGTTCCGCAATGTCAGACACCATCGCTCTTACTAAGTAAAGAAAGTTTTCTTAGTCTACACCAATACGCATCAGATATTTATTTATCTGAGTGGTGACTGTTCCGTTGGACATGACAAATGTTGCGGCAGGTGCATACATTTATACAGAAAAATGGATGGGTTTTAAAGGGAAAGGATGACAAGCAAACTGGTGACTTTCAGCATCACAAGGCTTTTTGGTAATGTAACAGCACTCGAAACCGGATGATCTGCTTCTCTAGAACAAGTTGCCTTAACCTCTTCGCCGGCCGTTGTGGCCTAGCGGTTCTAGGCTCTTCAGTCTGGAACCGCGTGACTGCTACGGTCGCAGGTTCAAATCCTGCCTCGGGCATGGATGTGTGTGATATCCTTCGGTTACTTAGGTTTAAGTAGTTGTAAGTTCTAGTACCCGTGGTCTAGGCGTAGCGTCTTTGATTCATAATCAAAACGTCTTCGGTCCCGGGTTCGATCCCAGCCACTGCCTAAATTTTGATAAATAATCAGCATTGGCGGCTGAAGACTTCCGGCATAAGAAGTCAGCCTCATTCTGCCAATGGCCTTGTCAAAGAGGGCGGAGGAGCGGAGAGAGGTTCAGGGCAGTCTCTTGTCCTAGGGGTGGGAAATTGCCCCTAAAGGCGGAAGAATCAGCACTGATCAACGACATGAGGATGCAGAAGGCAATGGAAACCACTGCATTAAAGACACGTAACGTGTATCCACAGGACATGTGGCCTGTGATTGAAAAAGTGTCATGATGATCTCTCCGTTGGCAAAAGATTCCGGAATAGTCCCCCATTCGGATCTCCGGGAGGGGACTGCCAAGGGGGAGGTTACCATGAGAAAAAGATTGACTAATCAACGAAAGGATAACGTTCTGCGAGTCGGGGCGTGGAATGTCAGAAGCTTGAACGTGGTAGGGAAACTAGAAAATCTGAAAAGGGAAATGCAAAGGCTTAATCTAGATATGGTAGGGGTCAGTGAAGTGAAGTGGAAGGAAGACAAGGATTTCTGGTCAGATGAGTATCGGGTAATATCAACAGCAGCAGAAAACGGTATAACAGGTGTAAGATTCGTTATGAATAGGAAGGTAGGGCAGAGGGTGTGTTACTGTGAACAGTTCAGTGACCGGGTTCTTCTAATCAGAATCGACAGCAGACCAACACCGACAACAATAGTTCATGTATACATGCCGACGTCGCAAGCTGAAGGTGAACAGATAGAGAAAGTGTATGAGGATATTGAAAGGGTAATGCAGTATGTAAAGGGGGACGAAAATCTAACAGTCATGGGCGACTGGAATCCAGTTGTAGGGGAAGGAGTAGAAGAAAAGGTTACAGGAGAATATGGGCTTGGGACAAGGAATGAAAGAGGAGAAAGATTAATTGAGTTCTGTAACAAGTTTCAGCTAGTAATAGCGAATACCCTGTTCAAGAATCACAAGAGGAGGAGGTATACTTGGAAAAGGCCGGGAAATACGGGAAGATTTCAATTAGATTACATCATGGTCAGACATAGATTCCGAAATCAGATACTGGACTGTAAGGCGTACCCAGGAGCAGATATAGACTCAGATCACAATATAGTAGTGATGAAGAGTAGGCTGAAGTCCAAGACATTAGTCAGGAAGAATCAATACGCGAAGAAGGGGGATACGGAAGTACTAAGGAATGACGAGATACGTTTGAAGTTCTCTAACGCTATAGATACAGCAATAAGGAATAGCGCAGTAGGTAGTACAGTTGAAGAGGAATGGACATCTCTAAAAAGGGCCATCACAGAAGTTGGGAAGGAAAACATAGGTACAAAGAAGGTAGCTGCGAAGAAACCATGGGTAACAGAATAAATACTTCAGTTGATTGATGAAAGGAGGAAGTACAAACATGTTCCGGGAAAATCAGGAATACAGAAATACAAGTCGCTGAGGAATGAAATAAATAGGAATTGCAGGGAAGCTAAGACGAAATGGCTGCAGGAAAAATGTGAAGACATCGAAAAAGATATGATTGTCGAAAGGACAGACTCAGCATACAGGAAAGTCAAAACAACCTTTGGTGACATTAAAAGCAACGGTGGTAACATTAAGAGCGCAACGGGAATTCCACTGTTAAATGCAGAGGAGAGAGCAGATAGGTGGAAAGAATACATTGAAAGCCTCTATGAGGGTGAAGATTTGTCTGATGTGATAGAAGAAGAAACAAGAGTCGATTTAGAAGAGATAGGGGATCCAGTATTAAAATCGGAATTTAAAAGAGCTTTGGAGGACTTACGGTCAAATAAGGCAGAAGGGATAGCTAACATTCTATCAGAATTTATAAAATCATTGGGGGAAGTGGCAACAAAACGACTATTCACGTTGGTGTGTAGAATATATGAGTCTGGCAACATACCATCTGACTTTCGGAAAAGCATCATCCACACAATTCCGAAGACGGCAAGAGCTGACATGTGCGAGAATTATCACACAATCAGCTTAACAGCTCATGCATCGAAGCTGCTTACAAGAATAATATACAGAAGAATGGAAAAGAAAATTGAGAAAGCGCTAGGTGACAATCAGTTTGGCTTTAGGAAAAGTAAATGGACGAGAGAGGCACTTCTGACGTTACGGCTAATAATGGAAGCAAGGCTAAAGAAAAATCAAGACACTTTCATAGGATTTGTCGACCTGGAAAAAGCGTTCGACAATATAAAATGATGCAAGCTGTTCGAGATTCTGAAAAAAAGTAAGGGTAAGCTATAGGGAGAGACGGGTCATATACAATATGTACAACAACCAAGAGGGAATAATAAGAGTGGACGATCAAGAACGAAGTGCACGTATTAAGAAGGGTGTAAGACAAGGCTGTAGCCTTTCGTCCCCAATCTTCAATCTGTACATCGAGGAAGCAATGATGCAAATAAAAGAAAGGTTCCAGAGTGGAATTAAAATACAAGGGGAAAGGATATCAATTATACGATTGGCTGATGACATTGCTATCCTCAGTGAAAGTGAAGAAGAATTAAATTATCTGCTGAACGGAATGAACAATCTAATGAGTACACAGTATGGTTTGAGAGTAAATCGCAGAAAGACGAAGGTTATGAGAAGTAGTAGAAATGAGAACAGCCCGCATCTCGTGGTCGTGCGGTAGCGTTCTCGCTTCCCACGCCCGGGTTCCCGGGTTCGATTCCCGGCGGGGTCAGGGATTTTCTCTGCCTCGTGATGGCTGGGTGTTGTGTGCTGTCCTTAGGTTAGTTAGGTTTAAGTAGTTCTAAGTTCTAGGGGACTGATGACCATAGATGTTAAGTCTCATAGTGCTCAGAGCCATTTGAACCAAATGAGAACAGCGAGAAACTTAACATCGGGATTGATGGTCACCAAGTCAATGAAGTTACCTAGGCAGTAAAATAACCAATGACGGACGGAGCAAGGAGGACATCAAAAGCAGACTCGCTATGGCAGAAAAGGCATTTCTGGCCAAGACAAGTCTACTAATATCAAATACCGGCCTTAATTTGAGGAAGAAATTTCTGAGGATGTACGTCTGGAGTACAGCATTGTATGGTAGTGAAACATGGACTGTGGGAAAACCGGAACAGAAGAGAATAGAAGCATTTAGGATGTGGTGCTACAGACGAATTTTGAAAATTAGGTGGACTGATAAGGTAAGGAATGAGGAGGTTCTACGCAGAATCGGAGATGAATGGAATATGTGGAAAACAGTGATAAGGAGAAGGGACAGGATGATAGAACACCTGCTAAGACATGAGGGAATGACTTCCATGGTACTAGAGGGAGCTGTAGAGGGCAAAAACTGTACAGGAAGACAGAGATTGGAATACGTCAAGCAAATAATTGAGGACGTAGGTTGCAAGTGCTATTCTGAGATGAAGAGGTTAGCACAGGAAAAGAATTCGTGGCGGGCCGCATCAAACCAGTCAGTAGACTGATGACCAAAAAAAAAAAGTTCTAGGGGACTGATGACATCAGATGTTAAGTCCCACAGTGCTCAGAGCCATTTGAACCATTTTTAACCTCTTCGATCATTCGGACACGCTTCCCGTCTGACCCAAATGGACGAGGGACGCTGCTTTGCAGCGTGCGATATGTCGAGAATTTCTGTCAGATGGGAAGCGTGTCCGAATGGCCAAGGCACGGCCTGGCTTTAGCAGCCAGACCTCCACTCATGCAAAATCTTAAGGTCCTAGGTCAACTGCAAGGCACTAAAACCGACCAATAATTGAATTTTAGAAAACTAAAGCATGTAATACGGCTTACTTGTCGATTAGAAGCTTCTGTTTTGTACAGATCGGTGCGATTAGATACTTCAGTACGTGACATAAATTTCTAGCCGATAAATGTAAACTTTTCCTAGAGAAAAGCGAGCAATGTGATGATTTGGCATTACGTCATTACGAAGATCGTTCCGGATTTCCACCTGCGGCCGTTACTTGCGCGCTTTCTACTGGAGCAGTGGCGAACATATTCTTTAAATCATTACTTCGTTTCATGTTCTGCAATGTCTATTAAAGACCAAATGCGCCCGAGGTGGAGCGCTTTCTTCGTGGTGTAGCCAAAATCCCGGCAAACAGCAAATAGCACAGTGGGTATGCACTTACCAATACTGAGCAGTAGAGCGTCTGTTAATGTCACCGACGGAGACGCAGCAGGAATACCGTCGCGGTACGTCTTCCACGTGACATCTTTGCCTCTAGCGAAGCGCGAGCAGTTTTGAAGTAAACAAGTGACCCTGCGAGAATTGAGTCGGCGACAGCAGGTATCGGAACAGCAAGCGCTCTTCATGCACTGCGTGTTGTCATTTGAACAGTGCGAATTCTCTGTTGGACGACTGGACTTCTGTAGGCCACGTGGGCCGCGGGTCCGGGATTAAGTATTTATCCTCGCGGTTCCAGGGGACGCGAGCCGAGGGAAGTTATTCCTTCCGTGGAAGCCCGTGGTTTTGGCGCCTTAGAGCTACGGTGAAGTACGTAATTTATGATGGGTGAATTAGGGGATAGAGTGAGGTTCGCAGAGGATTCATTTTTGTCTTCCTCAGGGCTTTGCAATGCGCCTTACACACCTTCACGGCTATTACAACTGTAAAAATACCTTCTCAATCTTGCTGTTGCTTAACGGTACTTTGAGTGCGAGATCAAGAGACCTGCACGTGTTTGTACCAACTACTTATTGTACCACTACTAAATTTGTGTGATATTCTGTATTTAAGACATACTGTGTAATTACCCTCTTAGCCATATTATGTTCAGTTTCATGACTGAGAGGTCAAAGAACATTTATGAGATGAAAAGGCTGGCACAGAAGAGAAAACCAGTCAGAAGACTGATGATTCAAAAAAGAGTATATCAATCAGCATGCGTCAAAATGACGATAAACGAATCCATTTGACTGGAAAACAAGACAAAAGTATCAGTGAGATCAGTGTATACATAACTGACAATAACCGAAAGGAATTTACTTTCTCTGTGTTTTTCGAATGTGTGTATGTGTCCTTTTGGAGAACTGAATGTAAACATTAAGATCATTGTATTAGTAAATTTTCATTTCTTTGGTGAGTGGTGTTGTGAAACATTCCACGATACCAAGCAAATTGTTCATCAGTAAACTGGCTGTCAAAAAATTCGATAAGGTGAGTTGTTCACATGTTCGTCACACAAAGTCTTCTTGTTGTAGATGTCGTGTTGAAGCGCACGTACTGCATAAAATTTTTGGATCATTCTTCTGTTACATAAGCTTTTTCTAAAATGTTTTGGTGTCCTAATAATTACATTGTGTCTCATTATAGGAATTGAAACTTAATGGTAAGCAAATAATTCTCAAGGAACTACAACAAATTTCCTTATCTCTGTGATGTGGGTTGCTGAATCAATTTTCTTCCACAACTGTGAAGTGCGAAACTTATTTGCTAACTATGAACATACAAATTTCATAACCATACACAACATTTTGGGTTTCCTGTGTTTTAACAGTATAATATGGGACGGTGTGACACTGTATTAAAGCCTTACTTGAAGGCAAAGTAGACGCTGCAGCACATCTTAAGGACGCACATATTCAAGAAATACTGTTCAGACTTGCTATGGTTGTTCTTATTGTGGTTTTTTAGTTAGTTATTGAAAGATTACAAGTAAATTTTTCTTAATTTGTTTGATTGATCCTTTAAGCATTAAATGTTAAACAAATGTTTTGATCACGAATAATGATGTTCAACCCTTACTTTGGCCTAATCCTCCCCTCCAAGACAATTTCCTGCAGTAGCTGTATAGCACGTAGTTTCTGCCATACCGACGATAGCGTCGGGCCGGTAACGGTAGATCGCGCAGGATCACGCATGCGACCAATTCGAGGCTTTGAATTGCCATTCTAACTTCCAGCGGCTAACGGCATGAACGCCTTGTGTCGTTATGGCCCCTTTGACGGCCATGTAGCCGAACTGGAGGTGCAATTTCGGCTATATCCGGTCCTCAGTGGCGTCCGCCAAATAGCCATAGACCTCCTTCGTCATGTGTCATCCTACCTCCAGATATGCGGCTGCCGCGCGTTTGTCATATACGACTGCAAACCGCGGACTTGGTCAGTATGCGGCAAGGAAGGGCATGTAGGTCAGAATGTCTCCAGATTGGCATCACAAAACTGCCAGCCTGTGACGTGAGGCCCGCGTCACAACCAATATCCCTTCCAGTCTCCTTCGTCGCTCCTGCAACATCGCACCGATGCCTGGAACCTGTATTGGCCCCCTTATAAGACGCCACCGATACCATCGTTGCACAGCCTACAAAGCAAGAATCAGCCCTGTAGACACCACACCACCGGCACCATGGCCTCCAGAAGCGGGATCATCCATTAGACGACCGATGGAATTTACACTACTAACAGTACCGGTGACAGCCTTTCTGACAGAAAGACACAATTCACTGCCGACATGGAAGGCCGGACACTCAAGTGATGCAAATACAGACGTTGCACTGTCTCCAGTCGGGATGCCTGCCCTCACGATGACGCATCAGTTGCATTTACCATGGAAGACGACCAAGAATCGACTGAAGCCACCAGCCCTACAGCAAGTGAGTCGGTTATCGGAACAGAAGGCACCTCGTTTCCTGTGGATGCTTGTTCATCAGTGAAGCACCCTATACCGCCGGATAAGACGGATGATTCGCCAAGACTCCACTCTTCCATCTGCAGCGGCGACATCAAAATCGACCCCGATTCATGGTCTGGAACAACATCTCTAGCGGCCACGACCTAAAATACCTAGGCTCCAATCTGGGAGGCTGGACAGGACGGTTTAGACCTTCTTTTTCGCCCTCGATTACTTAAAACATGATATCAATCCTCCCGTTACTTCTCCACAAGTCATACAAGATTGCAACGATCTATATCCACCACGTCAGTTCGGCGCCAGGTTTTAATTATACTTCAATATATTTCTGCAATTGGTGGGTTCAAATGGCTCTAAGAACTATGGAACTTAATTTCTGAGGTCATAAGTCCCCTAGAACTTAGAACTACCTAAACCTAACTAACTTAAGGACATCCACACATCCATACCCGAGGCAGGATTCGAAACTGCGACCGTAGCTGTCACGCGGCTCCAGACTGTAGCGCCTAGATCCGCTCGGTCACCCCGGCCGGCTTTCTGCAATAATTATCTGTTTTGCTGAAAGACGTAACGTACGGAAATGTGTGAAATTCCATCAGAAATTAATTCATCTTTCTACAAATTACAAAAATCAATTCCCTGGTATCTGACTACGAGTTTTAAAATATTCTATAATGTCCTGAACAACTATATTGCAGTACTCTTGAATGCAACAGACAAGTTACCCGTGGTGCCACTGCAACTGCGCAACAAGCAACATGCCAAAATAATTCAAAAGAAATACAGCGATCCAGGCAGAGTGCAATGCATGGTCAAAACTACTGAAACAAACTACGGCCATTTTTTTGTAGAAATCCAATGTTCAGAATGGGTTTGGTCAATAAGGCTTAAGCTGTGTAATAAATGAAAGAATCCAATAAAGACTTTCATTTACTACATTCACAAAACGGATGATATAAAGACTGACAAACTTTACACAGATCTTTTCCTTTGTTCGACTATATGATTACCAATATCTTTAATTATTCCACAATGTCTATAATCAATAATCACGTCTCTGGCCACGATAAAGATACGAATATTACTCTCAATGTATGCATACACAATTCTGACAAAATCCGTGCAGTGCGCAAACGAACAACAACTACGTGCAGCCATAAGGCACATTCCAAAAACCCTCAATTAATATCAAAGTCTCCTCCGGCGCTACTAGCACGAGGACGGCAGGCTGCGATCTCTCATGTCGTGTGGCTTCCCTCCACCGCACCTGCAGTCCGTCGCCTTCCGACTCCTCTCAACAGTTCGTACGCTACTACTCGCTATAATAATACGTCACAGCAGAATAAGTAGCCAATTTTCGAAATAAATATTAACGTCCAACTTTCAACACGATCTGGGCATCTGACGTTGACAATGCGCTCCTACAGGAAGCACAACTGGCTTCTCTGCCTCACGTTTCCGGGTGCATGAATTACACCACTGCTGGTGATCCCTTTGGCTCGTGCGTGGGTGCATACATTCGTAAAGGAATTTTCGTTACGGATCTCACCATTCCCCAAACAGCACGAGGCTTTACCAGTATGGACATGCGTATCTTCTACATCTACGCCGCGTCTGGTTCCACCTGACGACGGGAGAGAGCCACAGTCTTGTCCGAAGACACTGCCTTGTTCTTCTTAAGGCGTTATGCATTTGCAAATCTGGAGGGGACTGTAACTGTTATTTGCACAGAAAAAAATTAGACGCCTCACTGTAACACTTGTCAAGAACCTCGCATGATCGTCCGAGACTTTCCTTTCAGCGACACATAGCAGGAGGAGTCTGGCAATGCCCATGGCTCCTCATATCAAACAAGCCATTCGGAAAGTCAACTCTATAGAATTTGCGTGTTCGGGAAGCTAGCGTCTGATGTCCAAGACGCAGAATCGTGGCTGCTGGCTTTCTCAGACCACAGTGCATACATCTGCACGATTCTCCTCAAATCGCAACAAGTCTGGCGTAGCCGTACGTCATGGAAAATGGACCCACACATCTCCAGGAGGTGGAATGTTAACGTCGCGTAATAGATACTTGTAAGACTTGCGAACGGCGACTATCCACTGACAGAACGCCTTAGGGTGACAGTGTGTACGAACCCATTCTTACAGCAAACCCTGTGACGATAAGCGAAGGACATGGTTGAATAGTGCTGACAAACAAGCAGCTACTACTACGCCGTCCTCCGACACTTAGTCACCCTGGTATCTGACTCAACCATTCAGAGGGAGCGGCAACAGATCAAGGCGAGCGCAGTAACGATAGCCAGACCTCGTCGACAAGGAGTCCTCGCGAGAATGCGTCTACAGGACTCAATGGACCACGATGTACAAACCATTAGTCATATCGCAACCGACGACCGACTACGACAGAGACAGCTCTTAACAAAACTCGTCACGCTAGAGCCACAGACCCTCACCCAACAATCTGAAATAGTCAGCGTCTTCACCGATCACTACCGGGATATCTATGCCGCTGGGATTACTGACCACCAGCAACTGGTCAGGTCTTGTTTTACATAGCTCGCATTATCCCCGACGGAGAGAATACTAAACTAATAGAACAGATCACCAGAGTCATAGTGGGGGCTGTCATCGGCAAGGATGCCAATAACAAATCTCGTAATATGGATTGTCTGCCAGTAGAGTTCTATCGTGCCTTTCGGACGTTAATGGGCCCGAGTCGGACCAGCATATTTCAAGAACTTTTCACGCAAGGCCATTTTATCCCTCCCAGCTTTGTCACAGGCATCGTCATTCCTATATACTGTATAAGCCATGCCATGGTGGGCGATCATCGATTACTGTCGGCTTACCCCCCTTAATGTGGACTACAAAATATTTACCCGCATTTTAGTGGCGCGTTCTTCGTCCCCTTCTTCCCAGTATCCATTCACGAAAACAAATGCCCCAGATGAACAGATTGATATGCAGACAGCAACCAGCGAATGTCGTGATGTGATAGCACTAGCTTCGACATTCCAGCTTTGGGCAGCTATGATCGCAATCAGTTTTGATAGCGTATACTAACAAAGAACATTAAGGTTTCTTATTCTCCATGATGGCTCATCGATGGGTTCGCCACCCCCATTCCTCTGCATCATAAATAACATTTATGACAATGCTGTCTGCCGCATACAAGTCAACCGTTGCTCAACGAGTAGAGTTCCAGTACGGGATCTATTTAACTAGGCTGTCCGCTATGGACCCTGCAATACGCATTCTCTCATTCGGAAACTCAAATCTATGCTCATGGCACTAACGCTACAACAGCGTACGTTCCGTTATCGAGCTCACGATCTGCTGCTCTTTGTTTGCACGAGAGCGGGAACATGACAGACCGCTAAAGCTGTCATGACCTAAGGCGCAGCGGAAGGCAACCCGATGAACGTGAATAAATCTGCAGCCCTGCTAACAGTATGCGGCTTCCCCAATGGTGAACTACCGTTCTTCCCACGGGTGCAGATCATAAAATTCCTGGGTATTTTCGTCACCCCCAGTACACAATGTACGACAGTCACTAATTTTCGGCACACCTTGCAGGGTGTTCACTGGGAGATCTCCAACGATCTATTCCGCGGTCTCGACTTTCTTCAGCTGTTTGCAAGCTGCCTACTTCTAGTATCTGACGGCGGGAAAAATCATTAAGGTTCTGTATGAAACATAACGCACCACTGAATTAAGGCACATAAAGTTTATCCACAGGACATGTGGCCTGTAATTCAAAAAGTATCTTGATTATATCTCCATTGGCAAATATTACGGAACAGTCCAGCATTACCATCTCCGCGAGAGGACTGCCAATGGAGACGTGACCATGAGTAAAAGATTGAATAACCAAAGAAAGGATAACATTCTACGAGACGGGGCGTGGAATGTCAGAAGCTTGAACGTTGTACGGAAGATAGAGAATTAGAAAAGGCAAAGCCAAGGCTCAGTCTAGCCTTGGAGTGAAATAGAAAGAACACAGGCTCGCGGAGTGGTCGAGTGGTTTGAGGCGATACGTCACGGATTACATGGGCCCTCGCTCCGGAGATTCGAGTCCTCCCCTGGGTATTGGTGTGTGTATTGTTCTTAGCATAAGTTAGTTTACGTTAATTTAAGTAGTGTGTAAGTCTAGGGACCGATGACCTCAGCAGTTTGGTCCCTTAGGAATTGACACACATTTGAACATTGTGAAAGAAGACAAGGATTTCTGTTCATGTGAGGGTAGGGTATTAACAGTAGCAGAAAACTGTATAACTGTAATAGTATTCGTTATGAATAGGAAGGCATGGTAGAGAGTGTGTTACTGTGAACAGTTAAGAATCGACAGCAAACCAACACTGACAACGATAGTTCAGGCTGACGTAGAGGTGGAAGGTGAAGAGACATAGATAGTAATGATGATATTGAAGGGGTAATGCAATACGTAATGGGAAATGAAAATCTAATAGTCATAGGGGACTCGAATGCAGTTATAGGGAACGGAGTAGAAGAAAAGATTACCAGAGAATATGGGCTCAGGACAAAGAATTAGAGAGGTGACTGACTAATTGAGTTCTGTAATAAATTTCAGCTAGTAATAGCGAATTCTCTGTTCAAAAACCTCAAGAGGAGGAGGTATATTCGGAAAAGGCGGAGTGGTACGGGGAGATTTTACTTAGGTTACGTCATGATCAAACTGAGATTACAAAATCTGAAGCTGGACTATGAGGCGTACCCAGGAGCAGACATAGACTTAGATCACAATGTGGTAGCCATCAAGGGTAGGCTCAAGTTTAAGAGATATGTCAGGGAGAAGTGGGATACAGCAGTACCAAGGAATGACGGGATACCCTAGTTCTGTAAGACTATTGTTACAGAAACAAGGAATAGCTCAGTAGGCAGTACAGTTAAAGAAGAATGGAAATGTGTAAAAAGGCATTCACAGAAAGAAAAAACATAGGTGTTGTGACTTACCATTCACAATTTTTCACAAACACAACTTTTATTGAACTTTTAAGTTCGCAATGTTGATGACTCAACAACAAACGAAAGGTAATAATAATGATGCCAGTAAAAGTCTCCAAATTGAGGCAAACAAAAGTTCACTTCAAATTTCCACAAAGGTTCGCGGTAACACACACACACACACACACACACACACACACACACACACACACACTAGTAACAGTCCAATTCAGAGACGAAGACGTTATCTTCAACGGTCGCAGCACACGAGGTCCGCAGCTGGCATGAACTGAACTTTGGGGCTGGTTTTAGCTTTTAAATAGCTGCCTCCGGCCAATCAGGTTTTGGCGTATTGATACTACCTGCAGGCTGTGGCTCGAGCTCTCCCTGCAGGAAATAGTGCTCGGAATGTCTGTTTCCATTATCTTGTATGAAAATAGCCGGTGTTTACCATAGTGCTTTTGCTACGCCTTGGGCATAGACAACCTCGTCCTCTGTGGTGTAATATGGGTTGCCTGCCTTCAGGGGCTACCTTGGCTCCGGTATAACAATAAGTACAAAAAGATAACTGAGAAGAAACCATGGGTAACAGAAGAAACATTTCAGCTGATCGATGAAAGAAGAAAGAACAAAAATGTTCTTGGAAATTCAGGAATACAGAAACACTAGTCGCTGAGGGATGAAATAAGTAGGAAGTGGATGGAAGCTAAGACAGAATGGCTGCATGAAAAATGTAAAGAAATCAAAAAAGAAATGATTGTCGGAAGGACTAATTCAGCATATAAGAAACTTTAGGTGAAATTAAAAGCAAGCTTGGTAACATCGACACTGCAACGGGAATTCCACTGTCAAATGCAGAGGAGAAAGCGGATCGATGTAAAGAGCACATTGACGGCCGCTGTGAGGGGTAGATATGTCTCATTTGATAAAAGAAGAAACAGGAGTCGAGACAGGAGATCTAGTATTATGATCAGACACTTTTGGAGGACTTTTGATCAAATGATGCAAAAGGGATAGGTAACATTCCATTATAATTTCTAAAACCATTGGGCAGTTAGCAAAAAAACGACTATTCACGTTGGTGTGTAGAATGTATGAGCCTGGCGACATACGATTTGACTTTCGGAAAAATATCATCCAGACAATTCTGAAGACTGCAAGAGCTGATAAGTGCGAGAATTATCGTCCAAAAACTTAACAGCTCATGCATCCAAATTGTTGACAAGAATAGCGTAGACAAGAATGGAAAATAAAATTGAAGATATGTTAGATGACGATCAGTTGGGTTTTGGGAAAGGTAAAGGCACCAGGGACCTAATTTTGACATTGCAGTGGATAATGGAAGCAAGAGTAAAGAGAAATCAAAACTCGTATATAGAATTTGTCGACCTGGAAGAAGCGTTAGACAACGTCAAATAGTGTAAGATGGTAGAAATTCTGAAAAAAGAGGGGTAGGCTATGGGGAGCGTAAGCTATGGGGAGAGAGTAAGCAATATGCACAAGAGCCAAGACGGAATAATACGAGTGGACGACCAAGAACGAAGTGCTCGGACTAAAAAGGGTGTAAGACAGGGATGTAGTCTTTCGCCCCTACTGTTCATTATGTCGAAGAGGCAATGATAGAGATAAATGAAAGTTTCAGGACTGGAATCAAAATTCAGGGTGAAAAGATATCAATGATACGATTTCCTGATGACATTGCCATGCCGAGTCAAAGTGAAGAAGAATTACATGATCTGCTGAATGGAATGAACAGACTAATGAGTGCATAATAAGGATTGAGAGCAAATCGAAGAAAGACGGAAGTATTGAGAAACAGCAGAAATGAAAACCAGGAGAAAGTTAACATTAGGATCCACAGTCATGAAGTAGATGAAGTTAAAGGATTCTCGTATCTAGGCAGCAATATAACCAATGACGAATGGAGCAAGGAGGACATAAAAGGCAGACTAGCACTTTCAAAAGGGGCATTCCTGGCCAAGAGAAGTCAACTAGTAGCAAACATAATTAATTTGAGGAAAACATTTCTGAGAATGCGCACTTGGAGCACAGCATTGTATCGTAGTGAAACATGGACTGTGGGAAAACCGAAACAGAAGAGAATCGAAGCATTGGAGATATGGTACTACAGACGAATGTTGAAAATTGGGTGGAATGATAAGGTAAGGAATGAGGGGGTACTGCGCAGAATCGGAGGGGACAGGAATTTGTGGAAAACACTGACAAAGAGAAGGGAAAGGATGATAAGGCATCTATTAAGACTTCTGGGAATGACTTCCATGGAAATAGAGGGAGCTATAGATGGCAAAAGCTGTAGAAGAAGACAGAGATTGGAACGTAACCAGCAAGTAATTGAGGAAGTAGGTTGCTAGTGGATCTCTAAGATGAAGATATTGGCACAGGAGAGGAATTCGTGGTGGGGCGCATCAAACCAGTCAGAAGACTGATGACTCAAAAAATAAATAAATAAAAAAAAGACCGCTTACTCTCCCTACGTGTGAAGGAAGACTTGGTCTACTCCACTTATAGCACATGGTTGAACCCCAGCATATGCGAAAACAATGTACTGCACAATGAGCACCCATTACATCCATTTTGGTGGATGTTCTGTCCGCGCCCATCCTTCCAGCAGTGTTGGTTGATCACATTCGTACCTCATTGACACATACTGTGACCTTTATGCTGGCCTATAGTTACGAGCATCCCGCACTCCCGACCACACAGTTTTATTAGCTGACACCCCATTTTGTGCCTCCTGCCAACATCTCGACGAGGAGAACCATCGCTTCTCTTCTCCATCAGCCTTGACGACTGCGAGCTAAGCCGCAAGATTGCAGCCAGCTCTCTCCTCATTCCTCCAACAGTGATTGGACCTACGACATAGATCTTCCCTAAGTACATATACTTTCCAGCCGCCAAAACCAACGCCATACGGTGGATAAAAGGTGGGACGCTCAGCTACATCTCCCGGGACACCGACAAATCAGGCCATGGACTTCTGCGGCAGGTTTGCACAGAACGCCCATTCCGACTTGAGCGATGACCCCATTATCAGACCCTGTTAGCGAACTACATACGTGTTGTATTCATGTCACCCCCACCCAAATGGGGCGTCATGGGCGCTATCCCCACCCCCGCCCCCTCTATGTCTTCTCCTCCCGCAATTCTGTTTGTTTCTTTAGATAATTAATTTTTTTCTTCCAAAATGTATCTCGATTCGTCGTTTCTGCAGTTATACGTTTAATAACAGCGATAATTATCTTCATCAAAGCCTTGCAGCGATGTTCACATTAACTCGTATTTCTTCATAGCCTGCTTTCATTCCTGTTTCTGAATCAGCCGACGGTACAATGCCACCAAAATTTAAGCGTCTGCAGTAAGACTTCATACGAGAAGACGATAACGAGGCATAATACGTAAATATTCTCAGAAATGAATATGAGGAGGTCTCTTTCGGACGCCATCCAGCAGAATGCTATTTGCTTAAGACTGAATACAATTTGATGTGTCATCAAACCCTTCTAACCAACAATATCGGCAGCAGATACATAATCCTCGCGCTAGAGTGAAAACATTATTGGCGAGCACAATGAGTCTATGGTCTTGGAGTGATTGGTATAAACGTCTGAACTAAATTATACGCAATTATCGGTAACGTAGGATCTGTAAGACATGGCAGAAAAACGGCAAGAAGTACAATGAAAAGAACACAAAAAATAATAAGAAACTGGGAACTTGCCACAATGACCACTCCATCCATTACCTTTCATTGATCTTTATAAACCATTATTGGTAATAAAAGTTGGAAGAAAAAAAACAGTTCATGTCATGTTCTGTAATATCTACGTCGAAGAAGCAATTAACAAAGAAAAATAAAACTTCAGGACATCAATTGAAATGCATGTACGAGGTATACTAATAGTGAGGGAAATTCGCGTATAATGCTCGTTTAAAGACGACGAAACTTTCACGACGAAGAATGTAGTGGCTCACCGTCACTACCACCTTTTATGAACAGTCTGAAAGAAAAAATAACTGATAAAATTCACATCATGCACTTGATCTTGGACTCGTTACACTTAAGTTTCCAGAAATTTCGAGAATTCTCGTATATATTATAATATCGAATAATTACTTGGAGGAGACTAAAGTGGTTTATGTACTGATTTTAGAACAATTGTAACGAAGCCATAAACTTCTCTCCAGTGTTGATCTGTCAATGCGGATGCTGTCAACAGAAAACGATCATAAGGTTTGACCATTCTTACGCCTTCAAGCCATTCCTGTATCAAATGTGATTCAGATGGCAAGAAAGACGTGGTGATTTCTCATACCAGGATTACTAAAGAACTATGGCTCAATTCAGGAAATAAAAAAAATACGCCAGCGTACAACACGCTTCTAGAAGGCACCATACCAATTCTGTTGTGAAAGGAAACAGAAACAGAAGGCGCGGTATGCTGAGGAAGGTTCAGACCAAACAGATGGAGCCACTGAATGAACTACGAGCAAGTACAGAAGGCGATCACTACCAAATATGAAAAATATGCTCCTGAAAAAGAAAGGTATAAGAAAAATATCTGTGTCTCACTTTGAAATATAAAAATAAAATAAAGTTTTCATCAAGCAAATTAAATGGAACTCACGGCACAAAAACTGTGAATTGTTTGATTTAAGTTTCCGTTATATGTATTACACCTTGAGTTACGCTAAAGAGATTTTTAAGTGAACTTTTTCCCCTTCATTCGCATGTCCTTCGTATGATGGACATTACCAAGAAAGGCAGTTGCTGCACTACGCCTCATAACTTGAAAAAACAGTATTGAATAACTTCGCAAATATAATAAAACTGACGTCGTAACGAAATAAATATTATGTCAGGAAAATAAAAAGACTGTAATCAATTAATATGATCTGCGAATGTAATAGCAATCTCTGATCTTTTTACAAAAGGATCGCCCATACTTCCCTTTTGTTTCTTGGTAGTGTAAGAAGCCATTTTGCGACAAGGCACGAAAATGTGTAAGTTTCATGTAATATTTAGACTAAATGTTATAAAATTACTTAAAAGCGTCGCTAATGTTTTACTGTAATAACTCCTATATTCATGGAGTGTTACATGTTAATGATTTATGCAAATTTCATAAGGGAACGCTGTCGAAGAGGTCAACGCCATTGTTGTAAGGGATAACGGGCCAGGGTCGTAATAAATGCTTTAATATTTGCTAATTTTGACAAACAATTAAATTGAATCATATTTATGTAATGAGATTTCAGCAGGTTTTTTGATCCCCACTTAACGGCAATTGTGATAATCTCAGATGGTTCAAATGGCTCTGAGCACTATGGGACTTAACTTCTGAGGTCACCAGTCCCCTAGAACTTAGAACTACTTAAACCTAACTAACCTAAGGACATCACACACATCCATGCCCGAGGCAGAATTCGAACATGCGACCGTAGCAGCAGCGCTGTTCCGGACTGAAGCTCCTAGAACCGCTCGGCCACCGCGGCCACAGTTTACACAAAATTATTTAACAAAAGTTACCTACGGCTGTATATCTAGCATATTGTATGTTGGTGGTGTCTTTTAATATAAAATCATTGTGTCGGGAAAACTAACTGCGAAAAGTACCGCAACTGAGTCACTGACGAAAATAATTTTCCAGTCGTGAATCAGGCAGAATAATACTTAACTCCAACTTTACATATTATATAAAAACCAAGAATACACATACGTAAAAAAGAACAACCACACAGTAAACATCCTTTATAGTAGTTATAAAGTAGAGGAGAATGTGTACAAGTGATAATATACTGCATTTATACAAATGGTTGTACCTTAAATAGAAGACAGAATAATATTTGTGATCTGGAATTTTTACGCACAAAATCAAGAAACAATCGCTTCCGCTCTCCATCGTCAATCATACTCGGTACACAGTAACATTTTATTGAGCAAACGTTTTATTTAGCAATATCAGTTTTCACCTCTGCAGATATTTACACGCCGCAAACAAATATTATGCAAGTAGCGCTTTCCGTATATAAAAACAGTACGTAATTTATGTATCTATGGCACCATCTGAATATGGCCTGAGGATAACATACGAATATGATAAATATCTGGAGATTGTAAATGTTCTTTCCAAGGGTACAGGAAAATTTTGCACATACAGTACTTACTTTTTCAAGATACGATAGACATTGTGTAAATGATGGACGTGAATGGGAAACACTTTTTAACAATTAAAAAGAAAGGATATACATTGTCTAGCTTCGTTCCACCAGTAACCTCATGAGAAAGAAACGATAAATATGTCTTCGTGCGTGTGAACCTGTAACTTATAATAAGAACACAAATCTTTAACGCAGCCTTTTCTGAATTATAAAAAAAAATGTATTTATTATTCTCTAACAATTTACAGCTAATACACAACACAGATTAGATGCTGAACTCTTTTGTGATACATCTGTTCGCTGAAAGACGTTGCAATTTCCTACGTTCACTCAATCATATGTTTACTCACTCAAAAACCAAACAATCTTGTTTCTACATCTAAATCTGTTTACGCCCAAGGCAAATCATTGCACAGTGCATTGCGAAGGGTACTTCGTTCTAATATCACCAAACATCAGTCCCACTGGAGTCTCGTATAGAGCAAAAGGAAATGATTGCTCATATTCCTCTGTATGTAACTTAATCTCTCTTATCCTCTTTTTTTTCGAAAAAGACGATCGTGTGAAACCCAGCTCGCGCTATTCGTTCACGAGACTCATAGCGACATAGACACGGGTTCCCAGGTAGGTGCCATGTTTCTTGACTTCCGCAAGGCGTTTGAAACAGTTCCCCACAGTCGTTTAATGAACAAAGTAAGAGCATATGGACTATCAGACCAATTGTGTGATTGGATTGAAGAGTTCCTAGATAACAGAACGCAGCATGTCATTCTCAATGGAGACAAGTCTTCCGAAGTAGGAATGATTTCATGTGTGCCGCAGGTGAGTGTCGTAAGACGTTGCTTTTCACAATATACATAAACGACCTTGTGGATAACATCGGAAGTTCACTAAGGCTTTTTGCGGCTGATGCTGTAGTATATCGAAAGGTTTTAACTATGGAAAATTGTACTGAAATGCAGGAGGATCTGCAACGAATTGACGCATGGTGCAGCGAATGGCAATTGAATCTCAGTGTTGACAAGTGTAATGTGCAGCTAATACATAGAAAGAAAGATCCTCTATCATTTACCTACAATATTGCAGGTCAGCAGCTGGAAGCAGTTAATTCCATAAATTATCAGGGATTAGGCATTAGGAGTGATTTAAAATGGAATGATCATAAAAAGTTGATCGTCGGCAGCCGGCCGGTGTGACCGTGCAGTTCTAGGCGCTTCAGTTTGGAACCGCGTGACCGCTACGGTGGCAGGTTCGAATCCTGCCTCGAGCATGGATGTGTGTGATGTCCTTAGGCTAGTTAGGTTTAAGAAGTTCTAAGTTCTAGGGGACTGATGACCTCAGATGTTGAGTACCATAGTTCTCAGAGCCATTTGAACCGTTCTTGATCGTCGGTAAAGCAGATGCACGACTGAGATTCATTGGAAGAATCCTAAGGAAATGCAATCCGAAAACAAAGGAAGTAGGTTACAGTACACTTGTTCGCCCACTGCTTGAACACTGCTCACCGGTGTCGGATCCGTACCAGATAGAGTTGACAGAAGAGATAGAGAAGATCCATCGGAGAGCAGCGTGCTTCGTTACAGGATCATTTAGTAATCGCGAAAGCGTTACGGAGATGATAGATAAACTCCAGTGGAAGACTCTGCAATAGAGACGCTCAGTAGCTCGGTACGGGCTTTTGTTGAAGTTTAGAGAACATACCTTCACCGAGGAGTCAAGCAGTATATTGCTCCCTTCTACGTATGTCTCGCGAAGAGACGATGAGGATAAAATCAGAGATATTACAGCCCGCACAGAGGCATACCGACAGTCTTTCTTTTGACGCACAATACGAGACTGGAGTAGAAGGAAGAACCCATAGAAGTACTCAAGGTACCCTCCGCCACACACCTTCAGGCGGATTCGGAGTATGGATGTAGATGTAGATGTAGAAGAACAGGGGTTCTCAATCTTTGTTTCCGTCGCGTCCCCCCTTCTGAAACATAAATTGTTTGCCTCCCCCACCCCAACCCCCCTATCACCAACTTTTCTTTACATCCTCGGCACTTCCCAAATCTGGCGCAAAAACGACCTATGGCAGCCACTTACTTCTGTTTAATTTTTCGAAATATCAGTTAAAACGACAACGACGATGACAACGAAAGCAAAAACAGCAGCAACAACCACAACAGCAATAATAATAATAATAATAATAATAATAGTAATAACAATATCGGTAATAATAATTGGAGAGAGTCTTCCAAGGATATCAGAGTTGAACTGTTTTAAAAACTGTTGTACATTTTCATTTCGCCCTCGAATAGAAGGCGGTGAAATTTAACAGTTACAAAAACGGCTGTGTGTGCAGTTATTGGAACTGAGCAGATATGTAAATATCACTACCAATCATTCAGAGAAAATTACTTTTAGCAGTTACACTTCTCCTTTTATGTTTTTCAAAGTCCATGCCTTCTGTTCAACACATCCTCTTTATTGCTCAGGAAGATGATATTAGTACTTCGACCTTTAAGTGATACGTAAATATCATTCAGTTTCTCAAAAACGTTGGCCAAGCAACTATATATCTGAAGCCACTTTTCACTCGGAAATAGAGCCGCGAGTACAGGACTTCTGTTCAAAAGGAAAATACGAAGATCATGCTTCAAATCCCAAACTGTACCACAAGACAACCAACGAACTTCCACGTGCTATAGAAGCTGTTCATGAATCGAACCCATCTGCTTGCAAAGAACGGATAATATCTTACTATTTAAAGCTCATACTTTCATAAAGTTTTCAACACTGAATGCGTCCTTCAACAGTTTATTGGATTTCGATTGTACTACTTTAGAAGTCGTTGCCCCTCTGTGCGTTCCGCGGTGTGTGCATCTTACACAAGGAAAGACAGCACATATTTCCTTGAATTCCTTTTTAGTTCCAGTAAATGTTGCCACAGAATCGGTACACGTACCAATGCAATGTTTCCATGACGTTGTCAACAAAAAAAGGAACTCACAAGAAAAAAAAATGTCTTCACGCTTTTTCAGGAGCATTACAAAATAGAAAGTCCTCGTCCATTTCATTGCCATAACAACAGCGTACAAAACCCAGAAGATGGTAAAGGTTTCAGGCATCAGTAACATTATGAAGTTCCAGTGCGAATTTTGATCTATGATGAGGACATGATAGCAATTAATTTTTACTGTCGAGGCTGTTGAATCAGAGCGGTGACCACGGTGTCATCCGAGAATAGTATCGACTTCGGAATCTCGCTAAACCTTACTTCATGCATTTTAACTGGTGCGGAAAGAAGTAATTTCTCGCCAAAATGGCGTGGTGATTTGGATTTTGCAATTAAGTGAGATACATTTTGAATACTTGTAGAGTTTTCTTAGGAACTGATAGCTGTTTTTGGGGAATATAAAGTTTCCTTTTAGTTGCTCGTGACGCTAAAAAACATTCGATAATTCTGCTGTGACAGTGTTTTGTCTGTAGGAGTCCTTTCAGTTTTACACTCTTCAAGGTATCGTTAGCTAAAATCAAAAACACACATTGTGGTCCTCCTCGTAATTCAAAATATTGCTAGTAAAGCATAATTTCACATAATGAACTTCATTTCTATGCACTTTGGTTTTGCGTGTAGAACTAACGTAGCGGATAGGAATAGAGCACGTCGTGCAAGATGAATGTAATCTGATTAAATTCGAATCCTTGACATTATTAGAACTGCACGCTTTCGAAGGAGAAGAGGCAATAGGTGAATCCGTAGCACATGGTCTGTTGTTACCACTAAAGTTCTGCCACTTTTTCATGATAAAGGCGGAACTTGTGTAACTTCGTTTTAAATCCTATTAACCGGTTCCACTAGAATTCAAGTTCTAGGTGCCTTACTACCCTTGAACTAAATTCGGAAGCCTGGCAGAGATCGAGAGGGGAACCATAATGTCTGTGAAGTCAGCGTTGCAAGGAGTGGCTGTGACATTGTCAAGCGGCTCATTGTCATAAGGAGTTGTTAATACTTGCTAAGTAGCTAACGCTGAGGGTGATAGGTGACAGCTTCTCACATTCTTGCTGACAGGATCTACTGGCCAGTTCTTGTGAAATAAGACAGAAAAACGACGATGGGGTGGCTTCCTAATTAGGTTCATGGAAATGAGAACCTGACCCTAGCAATGATTTCTCGTATAATATGCAATGCACTTTGAGGACGACAACATGACCGTGAAACTAGGACCATACATAGAAAGAAATGCTATAGTAGGGAAGTTAACCGACGGAATACGCATTTAAACGAAGAGTAACGATACTTTTATTCGAAGACAATAATAATCACGCTGATGGTCCCCTCGACATTACAAAAAGGGTTCTCAGTATGGTGGATGATCTCCACAAAGGGTAACGCATAGCCGCGCGGGATTAACCGAGTGGTCTAGGGCGCTGCAGTCACGGACTGTGCGGCTGGTCCTGGCGGAGGTTCGAGTCCTCCCTCGAGCATGGGTGGGTGTGTTTGTCCTTTGGATAATTTAGGATAAGTAGTGTGTAAGATTAGGGACTGATGACCTTAGCAGTTAAGTCCCATAAGATTTCACACACATTTGAACATTTTTGGTAACGCCTACTCTGCAGAGTGCTCCCATGCTGGCCATAAGGTTTGAGGTGTTCTCATTTTAGGGCGTTCCAGTCCTCAAATATCGCGGTTAGCAATTGCTGGATACTCGTTGGAGCATTTGGATGTGCCAAAACTGTTCTCTCCAACGCACCTCATGCTCGACGCGATTTAAGTCGGGAAACGAGCAAGTCAGTCTTTCTCCGATACCCTTTCCTTCCAGGAGGTCCTCCACCTCCACTGTTCGATGCGCTCGTGCATTTCCACCCAGGCAAATGAACTCATGGCCGAATACACCCCTGAGGAGGTACTTGCGGAAGCAGTACAGTGTCACAATAACATTGCGCAGTGAGTTTAGCGTGTTCAAAGATTCGAACGTTATTACACCCATACAACATTTTGCCTCGCCACCGTAATATCTGGACCTACAAAACGATCGTGTTTCACAACATATCTGAGTGGATTACATATCCTCATATTGGACTCCTTTCGTGTCCCGTCAGTTGAAGACTGATAAAGAAAGATGCTATCTTGTCTTAACATGCTCTGAATAAATGTCATTCACATTATATGAACTGCGATGTTCTCCGTAGAGGAACTAAAGCCAGAACACTAACATTAATAGAAATTCTGATCAGTAGTAAACGCGAATAAAACAATTCTCACCTGTTCTTAATGACAAGAGACAGTTAAAATACTCGCGCTTACTAAAGCAGCAGCAGCAGCCAGTTATTATTTCTGTCGCCATCAGATAATAAACTCAATATATCTGCTCCACAACCACATACCACAGACTTCTTCCCATCGCACCTGCTTTTTACCTGTTCGTCATGTTCGCCAGTTTGTACATGTAACATAGTAGCCTGTCCCCTTATTCACTTGCACAACGTATTTTGTTTACACATTCAGGTAATTGTGGTATTTGAATGTTCTGTGATACAAACTTTATTCGTTCAGAATCTCTTTGAGTATTACGTTACGCTTATGCTTTGTATCTATATAGTCATAAATGACACATAATCTTTGTACAGCAATCTTTGTAGAGCTATGAACTCTCGTTGATGCAGCGTGGATTATCTGTTTGCTATTAAGTTATCTGACGATGGCCTAGGAAATCGAAAGCCATTTCAAAAAGAACAAATAAATAAATATTATTGTGTAACAACTACACTGTGTTTCTAACTTTTCAACTTGTACTATTGTTTCAGTTAGATTAATTTTGGTTAACAAGAAAATATGTAAGATAACATGGTTTGAGTGGCATAGTGAGGAACCAGCAAGCTGAATGAAGTAGTTCACCGGACTAGCGCTTGCTACACTGCTTCTTTTTACGAAATGTAAGGTTTAACGTAGATTATCCTACCATGGTTAAGGTAAAATGAATTAATATCTGTCTACAAGCTGTCTGTAACATGCATGTTATATATACTTAAAATTTTATCCACTGTAATGGTGGTCGTCGAACCTCTAGTACTCACTTGCCCCTTGCATTCGGTCATGTGATAAGAATGATAATGAGGCAAGCAGTAAATCCTTCTGACTTTCCTGATGTTCTACATCTACGTCCACACAGATACTCCGCAAGCCACCTTATGATGTGTGGCGGAGAGTCCAGGGTCCCCGGTACCACTACTAGACATTACCTTTCCCGTTCCAGCCGCAAATGGAGCGAGGGAAAAACGACTGCCTATATGCCTCCGTATTAGCCCTGATTTCTCGTATCTTATATTCGTGGTCCTTACGCGCATTCTTTATTGGCGGCAGTAGAATCTTCCGTCAGTCAGCTTCAAACGCCGGTTCTCTAAATTTTCTCAACAGTGTTTCTCGAAAAGAACGCTTCTTCCCTCCAGGGACTCACATTTGAGTTCCAGAAGCATCTCCATTACACTTACGTGGTATTCGAACCAACCGGTAACAATTCTAGTAACTCGCCTCTGAATTACTTCGTAGCTGGAGGGCAAGGTTCTCTGTAATGTCAGAGGGCTGCACATGTTAAAGTGTGCACAGTGTTAGAAATATCTCCGTTTGCACCGATTCAACATAACATAACATAGCTATCTGAACAGTGAGTATTATAATGGCAAACAGTGACAAAACACTACGATGGTGAATTGGTTATTGTGTATAGACTTGGAGGAACTTGTTGCAAATTAGGAATTTATTTAGTCTAGTTGACTTTGATGCACTGCGCAGCGTCTTTGGCTTGCATTGCCTACAAATGCTCTGCTAGGACAGTTATTACGTTGTTTCACAGTTTATAATATTAGCTTACATTAACCACAATTGAAAGTAAATTTTCTTTGATGTTGATGAACTGATAATGAAACCTAAGCCTTTAGTTAAAGCACAACGGCATCCTCAGAGATCATTCCTTACTTCCTCTATTTAATGTTTTTCATGAACATTTATGTGCTTTTATACGAGGGCAGTTCAATAAGTAATGCACCACATTTTCTTTCTCAGCCAATTTTGGTTGAAAAAACCGGATATTTCTTGTGGAATATTTTCAAACATTCCAGCTTCGTCTCGTATAGTTTCATTGACTTCCGACAGGTGGCAGCGCTGTACGGAGCTGTTAAAATGGCGTCTGTAACGGATGTGCGTTGCAAACAACGGGCAGTGATCGAGTTTCTTTTGGCGGAAAACCAGGGCTTCTCAGATATTCATAGGCGCTTGCAGAATGTCTACGGTGATCTGGCAGTGGACAAAAGCACGGTGAGTCGTTGGGCAAAGCGTGTGTCATCATCGCCGCAAGGTCAAGCAAGACTGTCTGAACTCCCGCGTGCGGGCCGGCTGTGCACAGCTGTGACTCCTGCAATGGCGGAGCGTGCGAACACACTCGTTCGAGATGATCGACGGATCACCATCAAACAACTCAGTGCTCAACTTGACATCTCTGTTGGTAATACTGTCACAATTGTTCACCAGTTGGGATATTCAAAGGTTTGTTCCCGCTGGGTCCCTCGTTGTCTAACAGAACACCATAAAGAGCAAAGGAGAACCATCTGTGCGGAATTGCTTGCTCGTCATGTGGCTGAGGGTGACAATTTCTTGTCAAAGATTGTTACAGGCGATGAAACATGGGTTCATCACTTCGAACCTGAAAGAAAACGGCAATCAATGGAGTGGCGCCACACCCACTCCCCTACCAGGAAAAAGTTTAAAGCCATACCCTCAGCCGGTAAAGTCATGGTTACAGTCTTCTGGGACGCTGAAGGGGTTATTCTGTTCGATGTCCTTCCCCATGGTCAAACGATCAACTCTGAAGTGTATTGTGCTACTCTTCAGAAATTGAAGAAACGACTTCAGCGTGTTCGTAGGCACAAAAATCTGAACGAACTTCTCCTTCTTCATGACAACGCAAGACCTCACACAAGTCTTCGCACCCGAGAGGAGCTCACAAAACTTCAGTGGACTGTTCTTCCTCATGCACCCTACAGCCCCGATCTCGCACCGTCGGATTTCCATATGTTTGGCCCAATGAAGGACGCAATCCGTGGGAGGCACTACGCGGATGATGAAGAAGTTATTGATGCAGTACGACGTTGGCTCCGACATCGACCAGTGGAATGGTACCGTGCAGGCATACAGGCCCTCATTTCAAGGTGGCGTAAGGCCGTAGCATTGAATGGAGATTACGTTGAAAAATAGTGTTGTGTAGCTAAAAGATTGGGGAATAACCTGGTGTATTTCAATGCTGAATAAAACAACCCCTGTTTCAGAAAAATATGTGTTGCATTACTTATTGAACTGCCCTCGTATATTATCCACGGACTGTTCACTAGGCAGGCCATGTGATTCAACGATGCTTGTCTAAGAGTATAGTGCAACAGTAGAGAACCGAACCTCTACATCTACATCTACACCTCTACGTCAGAAGACGAGTCATAAACAGAATTCGTGTTGTGTGCTCGCCCTCTGGTGAAGAGGTAACAACAAGCTGATTTTAACCGGTGATAGAACTCACAGTACGGGGTGTATCAAAAATAATCATCCGATTTGGCACGTCTATGTTTCTGAAACAAATAAACATAAACAATGAATTTCAGTTTTTGATGAAAGGAAAATTCGGAAAGTTGTTTTTTCATACCTTTCCGTAGGTGTTCAATATGCCCCCCCCCCCCCTTGAGATGCATCCCATATGTCAATCCGGTATTCAGATTGTCCCCAAACTGCAGCGAGCATGTCGAGTTACGGCTTCCGAAGCTGCTGTTATACGATGTCTCAGTTCATTCATTGTTGTTGGTAGCACAACCACATATACAGAGTCTTTTATAAACCCCCACAAGAAATAATCACAAACAGTTTGGTCCGGTGACCTTAGAGACCAGAAATGTAAGGCTCAACCATTTGGTCCAGTGCAACCGATCCATCTTTCAGTAATCATTTGATTTAAAAAATTCCGCTCTTCCAGTTGCCTGTGTCGCGATGCCCCACTGTGGCAAAGAAAGTTCTCAAGCATATCGAGATATGTGATTCCCATAACAGTTTCTCGGCAAAGAAAAGTCGACCATACACCTTCTTCCGTGAACTACACTAAACACATTCAATTTTGGAGAGTCCCTCTCACGTTGTACAACTTAATGTGGTTTTTCCGTCCCCCTTATTCTCACAGTTTACCTTTCCACTTAAGGGAAAGTTGTCTCTTCACTAAACACTAAGTGTGGAAGAAAACTGTTATCCTCCATCTTGCCAAGAACTCCACACGTTGTTGTATGTCACCTTCACGAAGAGTTTACAGTAGCTGAATTTTACGTGGTTTTATATGTAAACGTCGACACAACACACGCCGCACGGGGCCATCTTGAATTGTCAAACTGCACGGTGAACGGATTTTTACGGACTCTTTGTGAAACTATGGCGGATGTGTTCGACGTCTGTGTCAGACACTTGGGGACCACCCAGCGATTTGTACTTACAGAAACAGCCTGTTTTTCGGAATTGTTCGTGCCATCGTCTAATGCTCTGTGCTGTAGGAGGATCCATACCATACGTAGTACGGAAGTCGTGCTGAACAATTATTACTGCACTGCACAAAACGTAGAAAACAAGACGTTTTCTGTTGTCCCAACAACACTTTTACTAGAACTGAAGTGAGTGCACACTACTGATACGTAGCGGAAACCATGTAAGGCTCGAGAGTTTGCCTTTTCCAACAGTACAGTGTTCACGCACATATCTCAAATAACATAATAGTTACGACTTTTTAAAAATCGGATAACTCTTTTTGATACGTATTTCACTCCTTGAAATCCCAGTGCAGTTGTAATGGATTTGTCTCGTCCGGGATTAATCAGTTATAGACTGCTTGGTTGCATATTTTGTTTTACTCAGAAGTATTACAGGCAGAATGCTAATTCCTTCACAGTGAGTACCACATAGCTACTGCCTCAGGTAATATTCATTAACGGCATCCAGTGCATTGACCAAACATGTAGCCTGTTACGTGAATCAATCAACGGCCTTAAAAAGATCGAAACTGTGTCTGGAACGTTCTTCTACTAATAAAGGAAACTGGAAAAATCAACATGCTTTTCAAGGGAGTTTAAGGTTTTCCTTCCGTACTTGACATGCACTCTTTTGTATAGAGTGACAAAATGATATATAAGCCGGCCGAAGTGGCCGTGCGGTTAAAGGCGCTGCAATCTAGAACCGCAAGGCTGCTACGGTCGCAGGTTCGAATCCTGCCTCGGGCATGGATGTTTGTGATGTCCTTAGGTTAGTTAGGTTTAACTAGTTCTAAGTTCTAGGGGACTAATGACCTCAGCAGTTGAGTCCCATAGTGCTCAGAGCCATTTGAACCATTTGTATGATATATACCGACAGAAAAAAAATAGTGTAGAGTAATAAAATTTTGGGAAAAAATTTGTCTTCGTAACAGGTATAAGTGATTAAGATTACAAGATCAATGGTTAATGTAAGCGCGAAATATGCCATTGCAAATATAAAATGCAGGTACATTAATAACCAGTATAACCGCCAGAATGTTGAATACAAGCATGTGAACGCGCATGTATTGTGTAGTACATGTGCTGGATATTGGTTTGTGGCATTCCTGTTGCAGCTGATCGATCAGGACAGGGGCGGTTAATGCTATTTGTGGAATACTATTTGTGGTTGACGCTAGAGTTGTCCGATGATGTCCATGTGTCCTTAACTGGAGGCTGGTCTGGTCATCGAGCAGGTCAAAGAATCACGTCTACAACTGGTAGATAATTTTGTGTTACAACAGCGCTATGTGGGTCAGCGTTATCTTGTTGCAAAACGTCCCCTGGAAACTATTCATGAAAGGCAGCGCAACAGGTCGAGTTGCCAGACTGTTTGCAGTCAAGGTGCACTGGATAACCACGAGAGTGCTCCAACTGCCATAAAAAATCGCACCACAGACCATAACTCCAGATGTAGGTCCAGCATGTCTAGCACACAGACAGGTTGACTGCAGGCTCTCAACTGGCCTCCTTGAAACCACCACACGACCACGACTGTCACCGATCGACGATTTGCAAAATATATCGAAAAGGGCATATGAGGATCTAGTAAAATCTGACTTCTATATCATTAGCTTTAACAGATCATATTACGGTAGGTTTCCTTTGCCTAAGTGCTCAAACCTAAGTAAGCAGTTCAAGGCGCGGTTTTAAATGTCAGCACCACCTTAGGAAGCAAGTGTTAAGCCACTTGTGGCAAATGTGGCAAGGTTACCTACAATGGTTGCTACTCTCCTTCAAAGCGCTTTAATTGCTCGGGGGCTCGAACAGGGACTACAGTGTCTGCCTCGAAAAAAGGAGGATACATACATCATGAATTACTTCAGACGTAACAAAGCCTTTTTCTATAGCCAATGCTTCTGAGGAGATGGAGTTTGCTAGTGTCAGCACTAGTACCTGGGTTATCAGTGCACTTGTCATGTTTCAGTTGCTTCAGAGCTCATTGCCATGCCGAGAGCATCAGATAAAGTCACAGTTACCATCAATGTGGAGCTCCTGATACCTCCAAAGGCAGAATCTGGCACAAAATTCAGCATTGCTTCTATCGCTGTAGTTCCTCCAAAGCCCTCCAACGTCAAAAATGGAAATGAGAAGCTTCCTCCAAAAGCATGGAGTAGACCATCAGACCATGTCGATGTCATTCAACATGACAGTTCTGCTGCATTTGCTTCATTGCCAATGAAATGAGAAATCGGCCTGGGGCAAACATCTTGCCCCAAGGCTGAACTTCCATCCATTGTAGGCTCCCCGCCATGGTGGAAAGAAAGGGTCAATGTGCAACCTACAGAGGAACATGAATTGTACTCATGTGGAGGAACTGAAATTCCTGTCACAGGCTGTTCCCCCGTGCTTGTGTTTACAGGAAACACATTTGAAATCTATTGATGCCCCTGTGCTATGGGTATACCTCATGGGGGTAAGAGCCAATGGAGGGGTTGCTGTGTTTGTCCATAACATACACCGCACCTCTGCTCTCTTCTTGGTTACTGACCTACAAGCAATAGCTATTGCAGTTCATGTGCATCAGCAGATCTGCTGACTCCTCAGGATGCAATAGGCTCTCACAGGCCTTAATGAACAGCTTTCCTACTCATTCCTCCTGCTTGGTGATTTCAATGATCATAATGTATTATTGGGCTCAAACTGCACTTGCCTTACAGGTAGAGTCAGAGAACTTCATGATGTCTGAGGAGACATGCTCCTCAACAGATGGTGCTACTAGGTCATCCTTGGTCATCAACATCTCTTTCTGGTCTCCAGCCTTGCAGGCTTAGTGCAGAGGGAAGCAACTGATGACCTTCATTCCAGTGACCATTTTCCACTATGGATCCACCTACCAGATGGGGCATAACTTGAAAGTCAGCCATCGAAATGGATGATCACCAATGCTAACTGGATGCTGTTCAGCCAGCTGGGTGTATTTCAACACTGCAACAGTGTCCAGGAATGGATGGACGGCATCATACGCTATTGACTTATCCATCCTAAAATCTACAGCTCATATTAGAAGGCAACTCGACCTTGGTGGCATGATGAGTGCCATTCAACAACCCGGGACAGACGTGCAGCTCTTCGACTCTTTTAAACACCGCCCGACGGCAGAGAACCTCACAACCTTTCGGATTGCGGGAGCTGAGGCTAGATGCGTAATTACAAATGGCAAATAAAATCATGTAAAACGTTCCTGGACTCTGTCAACAGTTCCACTTGCTCTACTGAAGTATGGGAAGTCATCAAGAGAACAGCCAGTAAACACGGTCCTTTACTAATAGCATTAGTGCTGGAAATGGAAATGTCGTGTGGCTAGGGCCTCTCGTCGGGTAGACCGTTCGCCTGGTCCAGGTCTTTCGATTTGACGCCACTTCGGCGACCTGCGCGTCGATGGGGATGAAATGATGATGATTAGGACAACACAACACCCAGTCCCTGAGCGGAGAAAATCTCCGACCCAGCCGGGAATCGAACCCGGGCCCTTAGGATTGACAGTCTGTCACGCTGACCACTCAGCTACCGGGGCGGACAGCATTAGTGCTGAAACAGCAGTATCGCCACACAAGGCCCGGAGGCCTCGCTTAGCATTTTTCAGTGACTACTGCCATTGCCAGCCAGGGTCTGACGTTTCTCTTTTGCCATGCGATAATGGAGGAGGGTAATTTGAGCTTCTGATCTTACAACTCTAAGTCTTGTAACTCCAATTTCTCCGCTTGGGAGCAGGAATCAGCATTGTTTAAGATTCAGAATGCTGCACCCATTCACAAGAAAATCTGGCACTGCATACTTCAACATTTTCTGGGCAGCGTCAGAGGAAAGTCTCCTTGAATATTTTAATTTGTTATGAGAGACAGGCCACTTCCACAACTCGTTGTGAAAGACAATTTTGATATTATTCTCAAATCTGGAAAGGACTGCACATGTCACAGTAGTTACCGAAGTATTGCCTTAACAAACGGTGTAGGAAAGGTCCTGGAGCGTATGATGAACCGTCATTTGCTATGGTTGTTGGAGATCAGGAAACTCCTTAGCTGCTCTCGGTGTGGATCCCTGAGATGTCGGTCCATTGTCGACAATCTGATCGAACTACAAGTGGCTATTCATCAGGTTTTCGTGGTAAACATCACTGTCAAAATATGTTCTTTGCACCAGTAAGGTGTTTGATACTGCTTGGAGACAAAGTATTCTCGTGCAACTCCATCAATAAGGCTCCTGTGGCCACCTCCCCATCTTCATGAAGCCTTCAATGTCGCAGACATTTTTCCAGCCCCTCATGGGTGGCAGACTGTTCCAGCTGTTTTAGTTAGAATGTAGCATCCCTCAGGGCGAGTTTTAAGTGTTACTGTCTCTGCCATAGCCACAAATAATTACTGTAGTAACTGAAAAAGAAAGGTTTTTACACATATAATTAGCACTAGAGGGTTGACACGTGTAGTGTGAAAACTGAAAGCTTGTCAGAAGTAATAAATTTCGCTACCCTCTGACCTAATTTAGCAAAAGAATTTATAAAACCGGAAAATCGAAAATTAATTTAGTGACTGAAGTTAATAGTGAGCTTTCTTTCAGAAGCACATCGAAATTCAGTAAGATTCGGTTAGTCTTGGACTACCTCAACAATCATTTCAAAAGCTACTTGAATCTACACAATTTAGAAATAAGAGATTTAACTTTGAACTTGAATTAAATGATTCTGAACAATTAACAATAGTAAAATTTAGTACGTACCAAGCTGAGCTGCAGTCACAGGTAAGCTAAAATACGGTAACAAAACTCGCACTCTTAATTTGTGCTTGTGTAATCTAAATATTGTAGCCAGCTATGAATACCTTAACTGAACTCTGAAATTAAAGCAGTGAAATCGAATGATGCTGGCGTTTGAATTTCAACGACACTCGGGTTCATTCCTGAAAAGGAAGGGACCCTGCTTGGTAATGCTATTGGGACAATGAGCAACAAAAGTTCATGCTACGTTGCAGCAATTTTGTGATTTGAACAGTTTGAAAAGCTGAGGTCTGCCATACAGTTCTAAAACTTTACGTGCTTCCAGTCTTCCTTGTTGGTTGATTGAAGGTTTGAAGCCGTCATCGAGAAGGTGGCGACAGTCACTCATTGTCGGCCGTCGCTGTTGCAGAAGCTGGATGTTGGCGCGCCTTCTTCTCGACACGGTCACCAGGCGAAACGGGCTCTTGATGTGCGCCAGCTAATGCTTCCCGTCGGCGACACCGTGTCAGAAACTATCATAGCAAGTCGAGCGCAATTACATGGTGCCCAACCCCGAAAGCGCGGCAACTCGCGGGAGCGTCACACAACACACCTGCTCCACTGCACTAACCCAGCCAGACCCTCTCTGCTCTGCCCGCGCTCCCTGCGGTAGAGGTAACACTACCAAAGATCCTAAACACTTGGGTTCTCCACACGACCTATCGATGTATTCGTTCGATAGCATAGTTTTCCCTAGGCCAGACCCAGCGTATAAACACAAATAATATTCACAAAACAAACCAATTATAAATCGACGTAAATGCATAAATATATACAAATAGTAAAACAATTACAATATACAAAGACACAGAAAAGTTATATCTTCAGGTAACAAAATAAGGAAAAAAATTTGCAGTGCAATAGATGGAAATAGGAGAATATGCATTTCCGGCGTTACACGTGCCCCACATTGTCTGAGGATGTTCGTGTAACCTAAACAGACTCAGAAAATGTCCCAAAAAAGAAACAGCGGAAATGCATATGCTCAAAACATCAACAAAGTTTAGTATTCGTCTAATTAACCATAAATCAGTTTTTAGACCGTAATAATTGAGTGGAGACACTCCTAATCTTATTCCACTCTGTCATCTTGCACAAAATAAAACAGGTTGACAACATATTAAAATTGATAGAAAACATAGAAAATGCTTTAGCTATTCTAAAATCATGAAAATTCTTAACAGTATCAAGAAATGGAATTCTATTTACAAAACTGACCGGAGTACATGGTCATAAAAAACAGGTATATTAAAATACGCAAATTAACAACTAATTACATAGAATACACATTTTATATAACCTTTTCATAATTAATATTCTCATCATGAGAGTCCACTTAACGGTAAACAACAAAATAATATACAGCAGATCGACAAAAACATAAATATTGACAGCAGAATTCTTTCACATCAGCTATCCGGGAAGAGAAACAACTCCGCCTTCCGTACCCGCAAGTACAAAGAATGCCGACAGCGGCACAAGAGCCGACAGTGGCTCGGCCTCGCCAGTATTGTTGCGCCCGCCTGTGCGGCACGCTTGATCTCACTCGCCCTTGTAACGGCATTTCCAGAACGTCCGTTTCACTGAATTCTTTCGGAAAAACCCACTCCCGAGTAATCTCAAGGAGTCCATTAACACTATCACAGTAGATAACTCAACACTGTCCATCATCACACGCATGTACTAGCCTGAAACTTAAAATAGCGTCTAAGTACATCGGCAATGACTAGTAAAACACATATTCATGAAATCTTACAGGTAGTTACAAAATCATATTTACATTGCTTAATCTACTGTGACTCAGCTGAAAACTTAAACAAGCAGCTTGGAGTTTTCAATTGATAAATAATCACTCTCTCTTAAATCATTTAGTAAAAATTAATTACTTATTAATTACAACTTCTTTAATGTCCTCTTGGTCAGGCAAAAGCATGGCAATCTAGCAAATCGTATAAATCTTACACTCTATATTTACATACTGTACAAATTACCCATTCTGTGGTATTAATCAATCCTAGGTTGGTACAATTTCAAGTCTACAATGTTCCGTATACCTAATAGTTTTCCAGAGTTTGGATACACTAAGCAGTAAGCATTTGTGTGAGGTACACCAATGACTTTATATGGTCCATTATAAACAAACTTAAATTTAGAGATTTCATTGTCTATCTCGCTCAATTTCTCATGAGCTTTTAGAAGTACTAAGTCTCCGATTGCAAACTTAGCAAAACGCGCTTTAGCGTCATGACGACGTACGCGAGCATCGGCTTTTAGCTTCATTACTTCTCGCAAACGATCTTTTTTTCACACCAATACACATGTCAATTCGTGGAGGGAATTTTATTATCTCTTCCAATTCACTTTCTACACTTTTGTCAATGCCGAGATTCCTCACGTTACTGCGGTTCAAATTCATCCCTACGTCAATGTCATCCGGCCAGTTAACAATGTGTATAGGCTGGTATTGCCTATGCACACCGTCTCCTGCCTCGTCAAAACTAACTACTATTGCTTTATCTTGTGACGTACGTGTCAAAGTTTTGCTTTCGCAATTAATCACTGCACAGTACCTTAATAGCCAATCTAACCCGATAATTACTTCCGTAGTTAAGTCTGGCACGACGACAAACTCTTGTTCAAATCGTGCCCCACATATCTCGAAGTTGACAAAAATCTGTTTTGTGACCGGTTTACTGGCCTTCCCAGTAGCACCGATAATTTTCACTCCTGTTACTGGCATAACTACGATGCCAGGTCTGTCTTTCAGTAAATCAAATATTTTCCCAGATACAGCACTCAATTCTGCACCAGTGTCAATCAACAAGTTTAACTGTAGGCCGTGCATATTAACAGACACTGCTATCTGTCTACACTTGTCCTCGACTGTTTCTTTATGTTCCCACAGTAAATCCTCGTCTATATCCAGGTCATTCCAGAAAAAACCATCTGGCTTTGATCCTAAATCCGGCTTATCTGGCGGCTTTTTCAGCCTCTGTTCACATACAGTTTTAATTTCAACATATTTATCCTGAGACTTAGTCTGTAGCTTCGCCTCCAATACCGAAACCTTTTCCTGTAACTCGTCAACTAGTGAGTGTTGCTTTGCTATCAATTCACTAATTGTCACCTTCGTTGATTCCTCTTTGGTCAGATTGATCTCATCTGCCAATCTGCCTGGAGGAATGTGCCCACTAGTATCTGCAATTACTTCCTCTGGATCTGCGCAACCCACACTGCTACCGTCTGACCGTATAACGTCAGCTCTAACCTCATACACGCTGTAATCTACGTGCTTTTCTACCAATCGTGTCCAGCTATCACTAAAATTCTCGTAATCTTTCTCCTCAATACTTTCGCAGTGTTTAAACTGGAGTTTTGCGTAGGATGGGTCGGCCACTTCTAACACTCTAACTTTCGGTAAAGTCTGCCGGTCAGGGCCATAACTTTCCGTTACTACTTCAACATCCAACTCCTGCGGGACGAAACACGACGAATATTGCTCGTGCTCCCCATTAACATCAACTATTTCTGGTAAAGTCTGCCGGTTAGGGCCAGAACTTTCGATTACTTCACAAACACTATCTTCCTGCGGGACGAGAAGCGGCAAATCCTGCCCGCGCTCCCCATAAACACTTCTCCCGTACAGGCCCCTATAATCTCTTAGTTCGTCGTATAAGCGTCCGAACTGCCTTAACCGGACCTCATTCCTCTCTGCATCCCCTCGCTTGATGACGGACGTGTTATCCGACATCTGATCTTCTCTCAATAATTGCGAATCATTCTTAGACTCAATCTCCAGTTCCACTGTGGGTGTTACAGCTGCCACTTTATAATCGTTTTCCGGAACACTACTTAAATTGTTCTCACTGACAGTGAATGTATTTTCTACTGCCGTGTCTACAGCTGATCTACTACTCGTGGGCGCACTCCTTTCTCTTAACACTGGCACACTCTCCCGCCGTCGATTATTCCATACGGAATTTTCATAACGACGAGACCTCGGTTTTCTACTGTTATTGGGCCTCCAAAATTTCTCCACGCCCGGTCGGCTCCTCACCGGCGCGGCTAATGGTTTCCCTGTCTGTTCCCAGCAGATCCGTTCCCCGGATGCTGCTGAGGCGGCTGATCACACCCTCTGGCGTTATTACTATTCTGCGAAGCCCGTATCACGCTAGTATGATACTGGTTTCCGTCATTCCTGTTATTATTTGCATTGTACCGATTGTCATTACGGCCCGAACCACTATTGTTATTGCTGCCATGGTTGCGGTATGCATTATTCCCATGGTTATTGTTGTGGTTGTTGTGGTACCCGTTGTTGTTAACACGGCCTCTACCACTGTCGCGATTATTGCGCCAATTGTCCTCGTCCTCAACTCTTTCCAGGAAATCATTGATTGTCCTGTAATTGCTTCCTACGTAGCGTTTTGTATCATCTGGAAGCTTCTTGTAGAGTTCCCAGGCTATTTCGGATTCCGTGCGGTGATCACGCAAATATTTCAACTTGCGGATCCAGCCCTCACAAAACTCCTTCATCGAGCTGCGCGAATTCGCATCGAACGGCCTCGATACGACAAATTCGCGCCAGACACTTTGCTGTATTTGCTCTGACCAGTATTCAGCCAGAAACAAATTTTTAAACTCGTCAAAAGTTAGGTTGGTAATGTTGAGGTTTAAGCCCCAACGCTTGGCATCACCAGCCAACACATCAATAACCGCATTAATTTTTCTCTCATTAGTCCATGATCTGGGTAAGACTCTTTCACAATTTTTAATGAAATCCGTCGGGTGTATACCGCCTTTTTTCAAGGGATCGAACCGCTCCTCTTTCGTCAACAAATCCGAACTATGTGCACAGATTGGCACATAGCTCTGTTTTTCGTCAAGTTTCTTTTCTAATTCCGACACTCTCGTAATTACTTGGCAAGTGGTTGTCGCAAGCGTTTCTACTTCCCTTTTTTTTTCTTCGCAGGTATTAGCCTGCTTCGTCACTTTGGTATCTACTTCGGATACTAAAGCCTTTAAAGTTTCCACCTTCTTTTGATCCTCTTTTTTCACTAATTGAATTTGTTCCGTCACCTTATTCTCGATGATTGGAGCAACTGCTTCTCCTACACTTTTCTCGAGTCTGCTAATTTCGGAATAAAAACTAGAATTTATGCTCGGAATTTCCGCCTGAACGCCTATCATTTTCTGTTTAAGATTACCGATTTCGGTATTAATCACAACAATATCTTCTTTTATTTTATCAACTTTTGTGTTAACAACTCCAACATTGTTGTTAACAATATTAATAGCTTTGTTCTGATTGTCTAGCTTCCGTACAATTTTTTCAGACTGACTCGTGATTTCGTTAATTAAAACATTCAATAAATCAGTTAAATTCCCGGAAACTACCGGTTTTACTTCCGTAGCGGCTTCCTCTTTAATTGTCTCCCCGTATTCGTCATCAAGGGATTCACATATGATTTTGACTTCCGATTCCGAAACATTTTCTAAAGTTCGGAATTCCATTTCTGCTCTTTGTTGCGTTTCGGCGGTCGCGTCTTTCATGCTAGCCGCCTGTCCCTGAACAATGGGTACCGCGGTGCGCGTTTCCCACTGTTCGACCGATTGTTCCCTATCCAAGTCTACCAAATTTTGGTAATTGTTGCCTTCACTCATTTTAATAATTTTCGATATAAATGCCAAATCTCAAATCTAATTAGGATTGCTCACACTAATATTCTCGCTGACGTATCGACCATTTCGTTACCAGTACTTTGTTACGAGATTTGCACAATGCAAAATTCGTGTCCAGAACAACCTCAAATCCGAAGATTGTCCTGTCACCAGGTCGCCTCGTGTAACCTCCCCCTCACTTATCGACCTTAATGACAGTGAAAAATTAAACCGCATGTACCTAATGGAAATTTGGGAAAAGCAATCGTCACCGAAGTTAATCTGTCGGTAAAGAGGGAGGAAAGGGTTACATCTAAATGAAAGGAAAAATGCAAGTGAAACTAGTGGAAATTAATTTTGAAAAGGGGTAAAGTTAATAAAAAAGTAAATGTGCGGCCATTACGTTAACAATCACGTAGCGGTAATTAAATATTTGAGATTTGGGGGAAATTACGGTCGCCAGTCCTATGGACAATTACTATAGTAACTGAAAAAGAAAGGTTATTACACATATAATTAGCACTAGAAGCGTGGCAACTGAAGGTTGACACGTGTAGTGTGAAAACTGAAGGTTTGTCAGAAGTAATAAATTTCGCTACCCTTTGACTTAATTTAGCAAAAGAATTTATAAAACCGGAAAATCGAAAATTAATTTAGTGACTGAAGTTAATAGTGAGCTTTCTTTCTGAAGCACATAGAAATTCAGTAAGATACGGTTAGTCTTGGACTACCTCAACAATCATTTCAAAAGCTACTTGAATCTACGCAATTTAGAAATAAGAGATTTAACTTTGAACTTGAATTAAATGATTCTGAACAATTAACAATAGTAAAATTTAGTACGTACCAAGCCGAGCTGCAGTCACAGGTAAGCTAAAATACGGTAACAAAACTCGCACTCTTAATTTGTGCTTGTGTAATCTAAATATTGTAGCCAGCTATGAATACCTTAACTGAACTCTGAAATTAAAGCAGTGAAATCGAATGATGCTGGCGTTTGAATTTCAACGACACTCGGGTTCATTCCTGAAAAGGAAGGGACCCTGCTTGGTAATGCTATTGGGACAATGAGCAACAAAGGTTCATGCTACGTTGCAGCAATTTTGTGATTCGAACAGTTTGAAAAGCAGAGGTCTGCCACGCAGTTCTAAAACTTTACGTGCTTCCAGTCTTCCTTGTTGGTTGATTGAAGGTTTGAAGCCGTCATCGAGGAGGTGGTGACAGTCACTCATTGTCGGCCGTCGCTGTTGCAGAAGCTGGATGTTGGCGCGCCTTCTTCTCGACACGGTCACCAGGTGAAACGGGCTCTTGATGTGCGCCAGCTAATGCTTCCCGTCCGCGACACCGTGTCAGAAACTATCATAGCAAGTCGAGCGCAATTACATGGTGCCCAACCCCGAAAGCGCGGCAACTCGCGGGAGCGTCACACAACACACCTGCTCCACTGCACTACCCCAGCCAGACTCTGTCTGCTCTGCCCGCGCTCCACGCGGTAGAGGTAACACTACCAAAGATCCTAAACACTTGGGTTCTCCACACGACCTATCGATGTATTCGTTCGATAGCATAGTTTTCCCTAGGCCAGACCCAGCGTATAAATACAAATAATATTCACAAAACAAACCAATTATAAATCGACATAAATGCATAAATATATACAAATAGTAAAACAATTACAATATACAAAGACACAGAAAAGTTATATCTTCAGGTAACAAAATAAGGAAAAAAAAATTGCATTGCAATAGATGGAAATAGGAAGATATGCATTTCCGGCGTTACAAGGTTTCTGAGCCTCATTTCTGACTCCAAATTGTCATGGTTAGCACACCTGAGAGACCTCAAAGATAAAACAAAAAAAAGTAAAATATAATAAAGTGCTTTACCCATAGATCTTGAAGAGTTTTATAAAGCTTTAATGAGTTCACAGCTAGGCTATGGGTGCACAGTGTATGGGTTGGCTAGGCCTTCTTACCAGAAAATCGTAAATGTTTCGTACAATAAGGGGATTATGCTAACCATGAATGCTCATATTACCAGATCTATACCCAACCTCTCTGCTGTGGCTGGGGAACTACCGCTAGCCATCTAGTGGTACTTCCTCATTGTGTGTCAGGCATGTAAATTCCTCAAAGCTCTAATTTCACCTGATGCCGATTGGTATTCGTGTGCAATGTGTGCTGGAGTCGCTTGGTGTGGAGCAAGTATAGCTTCATATCCACAGTTTTCACTGAATGCCACCATGGTTATTGCCGAGGCCCCTAGTAATTCTAGATTCAGTGGGGTACACCAGAGATTGCATTTCTGCATATGGTTTTAATATATTATTTAATGTCACTTTAGCTAAGAAGCACAACTATACAGTTGTCTTTAGGGATGCGTCGATGCAGGGGACTTCATTAGTTGCTTTGTTTTTTCCCCTGATTGTAGTCACAAGGTCCAAATGCCTTACGACTTTACTGTCTTCGATGCATAATTATATGTGATCGTTCAGGCACTGGCGTGCTGAATTTCTTGCCTACTCCGATTTTCTAAGTGCCCTTCACTCTTTGAAGTGCTTTTACACAGCATAGTAGTCCACAATATCCTGGACACCCTCCTCCAACTAAAATGGCTGAGGACGGGAATATCTTTCTGCTGGTACCAGGTCACAAGGGTACTGGGGGAACGAAAGGGCGGATGTAGCAGCGAAGGAAGGCTCCAGCGATTCTCAATTATTTCTGCATGACGTCCCCCTTCATGTTATCACCATGCTGTTGAGGCACAGAATCATGTGCCAATGAGAAGACGATTGGCTGGAAGTGACACATAGAGTCCACGCAGAATACCATGGCTAGTAGACGCAAATACGGCAAGGAATGCATAGGGAGAACCATAGTGGTGGGGACTGCAGGTAGGTGCTGTAGGGGAAATGCTGAGCGCTGGAAGGGAAGTGCCATTCTAAACTGAAGTCTACACCCACATTTTTTATAAATATTATGTGGGGCCTCTCCACACCCACACTTGCGTGTGACCATTCAAGAAAATCTATCACCTCTGCTTTGGGTAGCATCTAAAAAAACTTCCACCAAAAATGCAGTGATTTATTTTCGCCTGGCTTGTTAACCATTTGTAACTTTCAGAGAAGTGTCATGAGAGGCGAGTTTTGAGTAAAACCTACACATTTCACCTGTTGCCACGTTAGAATTTTCTTCTTTTGACAAAACACAGCAGAGTTTACACAATCTCACCTCACTAACATGTTATGCAGACGCTGTAGCGGGAGAATTCTGAAACAGTGGTTTAGTAAGTTTATTAAGCGAGGAACTGAGGAAAAGTGGGGACAGTAGTAGGTTCCAAATGAATGAGTAACGTCTTCGCTTATGTAGTTCCGAAACCCATAGCATTCCTCGTTTTACCAGCTGTCGATGGCCCTTAAAAGTTACATTCTTTCATCGAAAAAGTCTGTAGTTAGTGGAATAACACGATAGATAATGAAATTTAGCACAATAATCATACGGAAATATATTCTCCTCTTTGCTTCCTTTGCCAATATCTCATTTCGATATCTCAAACAGTCTACGAAATATGAGGAGTGTTCTGAATATTTCCCTCTGGCTTTATCGCTGGCGTGGCGCGATTGCAAATGAGTGTGACACGTCAGATCAGATTTCTCGACATTGGTGGAGACCTCCACCCAAAACAAATGAAAAATTCAGTATGTTAGTTACATTTCATACACAGCAACATATTATGTAACATGCACCAAACACAAAAATATAGCGACCCCTATTTTTCAATGCAAACTCTTTCAAATTTTGCGCAGTGTCTTACTTCCACAAACGTATCACAGTAATTACTGTAAGCGTATTGTCATATCGGTGGCTCAGGTGCGGAGTATCTTTCCGGGCAGCGCGTTTTGTAGAGTCGAGCACGGGACACGGAACTGTTGTGTTGTGGGTAGCTCTGCATGTGAGAGGCATTGTTATTATGAAAGTTCAAGTGTTATTGCAAGTGCTATTACAGTAAGGTGATGAAATATGGAAGTGATTCAGAGGAAAGTGCACAATGATGTAATTAAAAATGAACAGCGCCGCCGATAACGTATTTGTGTATCCTCTCGTTACGTGTCGCACATCATCAATCATCCGCTTCGTGTTCGGTCTCTCAAAATGAACTAAAGTGAATGAGTAAAAATTAGTTACCTTAAAAGAGTGCAATCAAGTGCCAGTGTCTTGTAGTGAGCGTGAGACAGTACTTTCGGTCATCGCATCATCAACAATCAGCTGCGACGCGATGGTTACGCGTACGATCGTACAATTGTGAACTGTGAACTGTAATTTAACTTTATGAGCAGTGTTATATAATTACTAGTGTCAAGGAGGACTGGTACCAAAAGAAATCTGTGTACGGGTGGCGAGCATAAAAACTCTCGTTCGATCATTCGGCTTCCGCATCATTAACAATCATCCGCGCCGTGTTCGGTTACACGTACGCTCGTCCAAGTGATATTGTGGACAGGTAATTATCTAGAAGTTGGCATTAACACTTCTGATTTAGAGTGCAAACAGTGCAACCTGTGGTTCTCATATCGCCTCATAATATAGATGATCATAACAGACGTAGGACAATGTTGTGTTAGACGTTGAGTGGCTCCCTTAACATGCTTGCATATTTATATACATAATTTCAGGCAGGGCGGTCAGCAGAACAATACGACCGCCATGGGATTATCAGGTACGTGGTGTGGACAGGGCGCACGGTCAAGAAGCAGCAAACACTTATGCCAATTAAGGAACCCCGCCAATTGTACCCCTGAGCGTGTTACACTAAGACCATTAACGAAATGGTGGGTCCATCATAATGAACCTGAAATGCAGAGCTACAAGTAAAGCAAAAAGAAATTTTTTGCTGAATAGTACCCTTAAAACTTTTTGGAAAAGAATGCAGGGCATGTGCCTGGAATCTGTCATCGCCGACCGGCTGACGGGTGGCAGGCAATGTCGGCCTCTCCTTCTGAACAAGAGAATGAGATCGCCCAGCACTTTGGACGAGTACTGGTCACTGCGCATTGGCCACCGTATCCTGGGTGGACTCTAATAAGTTGGCTACGGTCGCAGGTTCGAATTCTGCTTCGGGCATGGATGTGTGTGATGTTCTTAGGTTAGTTAGGTTTAAATAGTTCTAAGTTTTAGGGGACTGATGACCTCAGAAGTTAAGCCCTATAATTCTCAGAGCCATTTGAACTATTTATCTAATAAGTTGCATCTGGTTAAGTCCAGTGTATGGCCGTGGCATATCTTTCAGCCATGAAGATGGGATGGGCTCCTCCTTGCTAGTCTTCACAAATAGGCCACAGTCCTTTGACGCGTGGTTTCTTGCTCTAGCGAGAGGGACCTCGAATTTATGGTGCTTGTGGCATACAGGTCACAGTGGGCCACATTTTACTATGCTGTGTTGACTTTTCCGACGAAACGGCAGCGACCGATTTGCAGGCCGATCTGCCCTCTGTTTTGTGTGACGTTGAAACGAATCTGGTTAGAGTTTTAAAATTTTGTGATCTGTCCAACTTATTTCCAAAAATTTTATGGACATATTCTTTCTGTGTCAATAGTGTTACTGCCACACCTCTGTTTTTTTAAAGTGATCAGCCGGTCACATTTCCCTGTGCCATTGTCTTCGCTCATCTGCCATTGTATCTTCATCCCACATGTAGCTACTTTAATTCTTTCTTCTTCGTTTTAAGGCGTATGATATGGAGTTATTGTATGGTTCAACGTGAGTGAGGTTCGAGTGAGTGACTCTCTGAGTGTGGTATGTTTTTAGCACTTTTATCCACATTAGTCTATTGTAATTTTTGTAGGGGCACTGTTGCCTTCGACCTTGAGCGTCCGTAAACCCCAACCACGCACACATACACACACACACACACACACACACACACACACACACACACACACACACACATATGCAGACACTTAAGAGGTTCGTACTACCTAGTTCTTTGTACATTTGACTTATTTGCTAGTCACTGCAGTAACATCATCTAACCTCTCACCCTTGAAGTTTTATTTCTTTCCCTCCTCCAGGCGTTTCCCTTTTCCTTTCCTCAGGCACTGTGTAACAACCAAGCGGAACAGTAAGAAGTGATGACCAAAGAGAGGTGATCGAATTAAACAGGGTGGGTTACTGTCTCTGTCATCTACCATGTAGCTGGTATATCAGAAAAACAAAGGAGGCTCAAAACCTGAATTCAAATTCAAAATTAAAGTCAATCACTCTTGACACAGCTGTCCTTCATGAAAATGAGAATGGGAAACAGAGCTTATTATACGGGAAGAGGTATCTCCTCGCCAAAAATATTAATCGAGAGCAAATCAAGGAAAGCATACGATATCAAAGAGCACCGGAAATAATATTAGCGACAAACTTACATCAAGCCGTGCGGGATTAGCCGAGCGGTCTCAGGCGCTGCAGTCGTGGACTGTGCGGCTGGTCCCGGCGGAGGTTCGAGTCCTCCCTCGGGCATGGGTGGGTGTGTTTGTCCTTAGGATAATTTAGGGTAAGTAGTGTGTAAGCTTAGGGACTGACGACCTTAGCAGTTAAGTCCCATAAGATTTCACACGCATACGAACATTTTTGAAACTTACATCAAAGCTTGAGACAATGTAGTAAAGGAAGATAAAAAAGTATGTTAGTTGGGAAGCAAAATAACGCTTGCTTAAGAGCAGAAGCAACGAAGACGTAAGAGGCTGTCAAGGCCTGACAAGAGAACATTTCTCGCCAAACGAAGTGATTTATAGGCCTTAATTTCAGAAATAAATTTCTGAGATGTGGATATGGCTCTTAGAAAAGTAATCACCACACGTGTGAAGACATTTATCCCACTGGGATAAGAGACGATTAATTCATGTTTCATGTAAAGTTGTCGACTTCTGGCGGCTCCAGAAACGCACCAACTCTTACACTTCCTCGTCCTAGTAAAACCCACGTCCAGACGACGAGGAAAGACGTTTTCCTCAGTTCGCCAAAGATGTGAACATCAGATGCTGGAATATCCCGGCTTTACGGAGGATGTTGCTTTCGTCTGATTGGCGGTGTGTGGAAGGCGTTACCGCGTAACACGATGATTCCGTTACACAGTATTCCGATAGCCGAGGGCAAACGGCAAAGCCAATAGTGGAAGCGTCCCACATCCCGCCCCCCTCCCGATTACTCCCTCCTCCCCATCCAAAGATGTTGACGTAAGTTACGGTAAGGCCACGGTGAGTATCTTCTTCTACTGCAGGAGTCCTCCCCTCTTCGAATGCCTGTAGCACGGAACCATAATGAATGCGCTGCGCTATGAAAACACACTGTAGAAAGTGCGTCGCGCTATAAAGTCGAAGCACCTAAAATGCTGTCGGCCGGAATCATTCTGATGATCGATAACGCCCGACGCCAATCTGACGACGGTTACGATTCAGCAATTTGGTTGAAAAACACTATAACATTCTTCGTACAGCTAGATCTTTGACCTAATTTTTTTCACATCTTTGGCGACCTGAAAAAAGACATGTGTGGACGTCGGTTCCAGTTGGACGAGGAAGTGTACGAGTGGGTGCGTTTCTGGATACGTCAGTGGCCGACCGCGTTCTATGACACAGGTATTGATCGCCTCGTATTGTAGTGGGATAAATGTCTTAATGCGTGTGATTACTTATGAATGGAACAATTCCATGGTTCCATTGTGGGAAAACCGGTCAAAAGAAAGGTTTCGGATGTGGTATTACTGAAAAGTGTTGAAATTTAAGTGGACATTCACTATATAAACAAAATGGGGTTGTACTATGACAATCGTCTGCGTAGAGAAAAACTAAAAAAATTCAGAAATGTCATTACGGACTTTGGGCGCAAGTACTACATTAAGATGAAATGATTGACAAAAGTGAAGCAGCTGTAACGGCCTTTATCAAGCCAGTCAGAAGAATTATGGAGAATAAGTCTCCTTAAAATAGACTTCACGTGTGAATTCGGCTTGATGAATTTAACCTTATTTATCTTTAAGGTAAGTTTCTATCATAATCATCACCTAGATCCTGCAACCACCTACAGAAAAGGTGCAACACAATTATCATTCCTTAACTTATATTCAGCTTGAAATGTAGCTCCCCATTTAAAACGCGGTTCCTAATGCTGTAGTAGTGAGACCTGTCATGAAATCGGTAGGTCAGCATAGCATACATGATTCATTGTCTCACTGAATTACTTTAGGTAATTGCCACTGCCTCACTTCGCCATTCGTTTCTAATGACGTAGTTCTCCCTCCGTAAGGACTACGATGTGGACGGGTCGTCAACTCTAAACTGTCCTTATTTGCTTCAATTAGAAGAATCTCACACTGACAAAATGTAATAGTAAAAGTTACCACACTGAACTCGCATTACAGAGGACGATAGTTGAAGTCCTCGTCCGGCCATCTAGAGTTAGATTTTCCATGTTTTTCCTAATTCGCTCCACACCGGAGCAGTTACTTTGGAAGGGGGGGGGGGGGGGCGGCGGGTTTCCTACCCCATCCTTTCTTAATCCGAGCTTCTGCTCTGTCTCGAATGACAGCGCTGTCTACCTGTCTACAAGAAATAAACTACAGCTTTTCTTCCCTCCTGCACAATACCAAAAGACGCATATACTCAGCTGCCAAACCTTAATTAGGAGTCGGTCCCATCCCACTGCCCGTTACAGTTGCTTGACGGTGAGGCCTACCAGACGAGTCCACGAATCTTGTCAGGACTTGAAGCAGATAGATACCGCTGATTGGTTTTAAAATACGTATACGCTCCTTTTGCATGCGAGACACAGATGGCAGCGCTGTACGGCATACAGAACTTTAGCGGCTGCAGCGACACTAAGGAGTACTTTCGACACTAGGAATGGCGAAGTTTTCATCGTAAAAACAGCGCGTGTGGTGCCGACACTAGACCGCCAGAAGGGAGAAAAATGTTCGGAGGAACAAGCCGCGCCTCTTTCTCGCAGAACTGGCCGCTTACAACCATGACTTTTCTTCTGCGAAAGCAGAACTGACACATTGTTACAAGGATTACGATTAACTTCTGGTGTTGTGAGAGTCGCAATCGAGTCCCCCGTGATGGACCAGGATTTGGTTCTTCACTCGTAATAAAAAAAAAAAAAAAAGAAAAACATAGAACCCAAATCAAAGTCTAGTTCAGAAAGCATTTGGTACCGCTCCACTGCGCAATTGCTTACTGACGTTCTCACTTTTTCAAGTGAGGTATTCAGACCAGATATCTACCGGGTTCGTATGCAACCATGGTTGAAAACATCTCCCACCTCTAAAACAGCCGCACATCATAATGTCACGTAATAATCGTTCATTTTTCTCTACTTGCGTGGTGTGAAATCCATCGAAATTGACCGCCTGTTGGGTGGGACGTGAAGTGATAGTGGTATCCTGAATGTAGGGAGTTTGTGTTCGGTGGTATTAAAGTGCAAAGAAAGCCGAATGTTATGTGACAACGAACCAAAACATTCTCCGCTTCGCACCTGTCGGCCACACAACTTATTTGGACGATTGCAAAAAGGGCAACACGACGACGGGTGCGTGCTAGCAAAATAGTTTTAAGAGCAAGCTCCTTCAATTACTGCACGAGAAACGGCTGACACCGAGATAACACACCCGCCCATCGGCAAAATGTGGAGCAGATGTTTCTTCGACGAAACCATTCTGAAGTTGTTTCTCATGCTCCTTATGTCAGACTACGGTTGAGAGTTTAACATGCCCGGTAACCTATACAGTGAACAGACCACTTCCCATTACGATCACGTGAATAATATGACAAAGTAGCGTAAGGGAAACTGACGAACATCTGTATTTTAACAGGGGTGATCCAATTAAACATGTATTATGGGTACCGTAGCGCACATCGGTATGATGAGGAAGGGGTTTTAACGAAGCATGGAATGAAATGAAAGATCAGAATCCAATCCCGATTATTACTAACATGCATTAAGTTGATTCCAACAGTTGAATAAATAAAATAATTAATTAATAATTAATTATAATCTGTGTGAAGATTAAAATGAATCATTAATCAAGAACGATAATATCGGGACTCAGATGGGTGGAATTGGAATTCCACATCTACAGTAGAATCACTTTGCAATTCACAGCTAACTACCTTCAAGCTATTTCTCCACCGCTCCACTCTCGAACAGCGCGCGTGAATAACAAACATTTAAATCTTTGCGTGCGAGCTCTGATTTCTGTTATTTTATTACAGTTATTTCTTCCTACGTAGGAGGACGCCAACAAAATATTTTTACTCGCTGAGGAAAAGGTTGATGACTGAAATTGCATGAAAAGTTCCCAAAGCAACCAAAAACGTCTTTGTTCAAATGATTGCCACCCCCAATTCGCGTTTCATATAAATGCAACTCTCTTCTCCATTTTGTGAGAACACAAAATGAGCTGCCTTTCTTTGAACTTTTCCGATGCACTCTCTGAACCCTGTCTGAAGCGTATCCCACAATTCACTGCAAAACTCCAGAAGAGGTAGGAGAGGGGTAGTACAAGCAGTCTCTTTGGTAGATGTGTTGTGTTTTCTGTTCCGTCAATAAATCATAGTCTTTGGTTTACTGTCCTCACAACGTTATTTATGTGATCGTTCCATTTTCAGATATTCGTAATTGGAATACCTGAGTATTTTGTTGACTTTAGAATCTTGAGATTTGTGTGATCTATCTCGTAAGCTAAAGTTAGCAGATTCCCTTTAGTAGTCATTTGGATGACTTGTCATTACTTAGAGTTAATTGCCCCATTTCGCACAATACAGATATCTCCCTTATATAATTTTGCAATTGGTTTGGATTATCTGCCGACTTAACAGGACAGCAAATGACATTATCATCAGCAAAGAATCTAAGAGGGATGCTTAGTTTATCTCCTAAATTGTTTACGTAGATCAGGAAGAGCAGAGGGCCCGTAGCACTTACTTGGGGAACATCACATTCTACTTTCGCTTTATTGAACGACATTTCTTCAGTTATTACGATCTACGATCTGTGACCTTTTGACTTTTCTGACAGGAAATGACGAATCCATTCGCACAACTGAGACAATACTCCACAGGCACGCAAACTGATTAAGCGTCGATGTTGAGTTCAAAAATGGTTCAAAAGGCTCTGAGCACTACGGTACTTAACATCTGAGATCATCAGTCCCCTAGAACTTAGAACTACTTAATTCTAACTAACCTCAAAACATCACACACATCCATGCCCGAGGCAGGATTGGAACCTGCGACCGTATCGGTCGCGTGGATCCAGACTGAAGCGCCTAGAACCGCTCGACCACAGCGGCCGGCTGTCGATGTTGAGGAAGGGTGTCAAAGGCCTTCTGGAAATCTAAAAATATTGAATCATTTTGACATCCCCTGTAGATAGCGCTCGTTACTTTGTGAGGGGAAGAGCTAGTGATATGGATCTGTAATCCAGTGGATTATTCGTATTTGCTCTCTTTGGTATTGGTGTCAATTTTGCAACTTTCCGGTCTTCAGGTACGGATCTTTCGTCGAGAGAGCAGTTCTATGTTGTAGCTAAGTACGGTGCTATTGCATCAGCATACACTGAAAGGAGCCTCACTGGATTCCAACATGGACTGGAGACCTTGCCTTTATTGATTTAAGCTGCTTCGCTTCACCAAGGATAATTGTTTCTAAATAATTCACGTTTGTAGCTATTCTTGATTCGAATTCTGGAACATTTACTTCGTCTTCTACGGTGGAGAAATTTCGGAAAAATATGTTTAGTTGTTCTGACGTGTCACTCTATCACAAGTCGCATCAACATTGTTCTCGTGAAGTGAATTAAATGATACCATTAGCTAAACTCATGTAAACCTCTAATGATTGCTGAATTAGTCAACAGAGTAAAGAAGAGGCCCAGAAAAGTACACATAAGCATCAGCTCCCGTGCGTTAAGTTCATTGTGAGTCCACCTGATAGACTGCGTGGGTAACGCAGATAAGCGAAACTGTAACTCAACATAAACGACATTAACTTCCCACTCGACGTTATTAATGTAAATGCGAATCATGCCTTCTCCATCATCTACGGTGCATAGGATAGCTGCGATGATAGGTGAGAGTTAAAAGTTCAGCTCCGGCAGTTGTGATCAGCTCTAGGATGAATTCCTCCTTTTCTGGAGCTCTACGGCGAAAGCATCTCTGTCTCTCTAATGGTCCAAGACGAAGAAATGCCGCCTCTTGGTATCTAAGAAGAAGGCGTATCTGCTCTCCTACTGAGAATGTTGCTGGTTCTGCCGGTATCAGATTCTTTCAAGCCAATCACTGTAGATATTACTAATTCTGACCAATGAATCTTTTATATCAATGGCGAGAATCACCCTTCTCTTAAAGAATCTTCTATGATCAACTGGTAACATATTTTCTCTTTCTAGGAGTGGGTCAGGGAGCAGAAATTCCCTCCCTTACAAAATTTACACATCAACTATTGCCGGCCTCTCTTCTAACTCTGATTTGCGTCATCTTGCAAATCTCTATCTTTTTAGAAAGCTTTCCTTCCACTGCTTCTGACATGGAAGTTAACAGGCTGCCGATTGCCGCCCCCAGCCTTCTGCAAGTCACTTATCGGAATATGGGACACCATCTTTGACAGTCCCCGTCCATTCAGTGTCTAAATGGCTCAGGACTCTGGCGTTTTAGCAAGGAACGGTGTTACGGCTCTCTTACAGTTGGTTTCATGAGGACTTCACTTTTCCACAGTCACCTAACGGATCGAACATACAGAAAAACATTACACATACCTCCGAATAGAATTGAAACTGAGAAGTAGTTATTACATTCGCAATCATTGGGTGATCGTTTCAGTTACGTTCACAGTTTCACGCATCGTAGTAATTTGAATTGATATTGTAGTCTAATTTGAATACAGGGTTATTCATTAGGTTACAGAGCAGTTTTGTCAAAAACTGTCTTGTAACACCAATAAAGTGACCCAACGTGTACTGATTTTGGACTATTTGCAACGATGGAAGAGGTACTCTGCAGTGTTGCCCCTTTAGCGTCAGCGGTTTGCAGCGGTCAAATTAGTCTTCTAAGGAACCGTTCACAACGGCCACGGAATCATGACGTGAGAAATGATTACGGCTATGTGATCGAATTCTGTTGATCACCGATTGAGGTGGTGGAGAGGTTGGCACACTCGATTCGCATTCAGGACGACGATGGTTCAAATCACCGTTCGGTCATTTTCGTATTTAGGTTTCCTGTGATTTACAAAAAGAACTTAAAGCAAGTGGAGGGATGGCTCCTTTGAAAGGACAAAAATGGTTCAAATGGCTCTGAGCACTATGGGACTCAACTGCTATGGTCATAAGTCCCCTAGAACTTAGAACTACTTAAACCTAACTAACCTAAGGACAGCACACAACACCCAGCCATCACGAGGCAGAGAAAATCCCTGACCCCGCCGGGAATCGAACCCGGGAACCCGGGTTTGAAAGGACATGCCCGATTTCGCTTCCCAGCATTCACTAACCCGAACTGATGTTCTGTTAATGGATCTAAAACTATAATTCCCCTCCTTCTTTTTTAATTGATACCCCGCTTCCATAAATCACTAGAAGTATTATTAATCGCCTGCTTCAGGTGGAAACTCTTTTGTTAAGGTTAATATAAAATTTAGTGTAATAAATGTTGGTTCTGATGTGACATAACATAAACAATTCCAGCCATTACAAGAAACTTCTGGAAAATTGTTAGTTCATTTCCGTATCGACCTCTTTAGTTGTGTGGTAATTTCAAAAGTTCTGCACTCTATAAGATGGAATTTAATAAACTAACTTATTTTACATAGTATTTTTACAGGCCTTCAGTATTATCACCATTCTTGCATATGACTGCGTCCCAAGGTTTGGAACCTTCATGAACTTTGTTATTACTCGTGTCACCTCAATGGAAGCTCCAGCGGTTGTACCAAAACGTTATCCACGAAGTTGTTTCTTCGGCTTGGGAAACAAATCAAAGCCTGGTGGGCTCATATCAGGACTGTTTCCTGGGTGGGCAAGTATTTCCCATCCATTTTGGGGAGGTTTCTGGCACTGGTAGGCTACATGTGGTCTTCCGTTATGGTGTAAAATGGGCTACAAGCATTTACGACCTTCTCTGATTGCCTTTGGGGCAATATGCCCCATTCATGTTATTCCCAAAGATCATCATCATCAGCTGCATCTTTGATTGTTGGCTGCGGAATTTTTTTGGGCGTGGAGAGTCGGAACTTTTCCATTGTAACGACCGAGACCAGTTCGGACCCTTAATCTCGTGTATAAGTTTTTATCAAGTTCAACAATCCTTTCAGAAACTGTTCTCCTTCGGTAACGTTGGAGCAATTAGTCTGCTGCTCTTTTGTGACCGGCTTTCTGCTCTTCACTCAAATCAAGTGGCACCCATCTGGCAGTAACTTTCCTAAACTATAACCTTCCAGTTATGATTCTGTAAACTGAAATGGCAGATTTTCTGGTCTCATATGTTATTTCCTCACGTGTTTTTTAAACGATCCACTTTCACAATGCTATTAACTATAACCTGAAAGGTGTAGTCTCGTGCAGTTGATAAGGACCTTCTACTTCTTTGATTGTTCTCATCGCTTACCCGATCTTAATGTAAACGAGCAGACTGTTGTATTACTCTGCTACTAACTACGCTATTGCACACATCTCTCTCACAGCGCTACAAATTTCCGTTGGGTTCTTTTCAGGTAGGGATTCGATTTTGATGTAAGAACGCTGGTCATTATGTGTAGCACAACCTGATTCGGCTTCAGCTTCCATTTTGAAACTGAATCACCCACGACGCAGCCGCACGAGCAAAACACGTAAATTCTCTCTCACAACTGACTTAAATTTCTGCCACCATAACCACGCACGCGGGCACTGCGCAGGACTTTGAAATGACGTTCGTATTTACTTTATTAGCTTTCGTGTGGTTCAAGTTGTCATATTTTGTTCCCTCTTAGAAATTATGCACTGCTTTAGTAACATGTACTAGGCATCAGAGCCACCTCTCATTCGGTGTGACATAATAGGGTTTGTGGAGCATAGTTTCCGTGAAGTAAATCTGCAGTGTTTGAAATGAGAGCAATGTTCGTTTTAATCACTACACTATTTTACAAAAGCGTGTTGAAGGAATATGACGAATTTCAGTGAAAGCATGTAAAAAGTTAGTTAAAAATTATATTTTAATTGATATTACTTAAACATTCGATTACTCTCTTAATTCTTTTGCTACACAGTATCCAAGCTGGCCACTGTGGCCGAGCGGTTCTAGGCGCTTCAGTCCCGAACTGTGCTGCTGCTACGGTCGCAGGTTCGAATCCTGCCTCGGATATGGATGTTTCTGATGTCCTTAAGTTAGTTAGGTTTAAGTAGTTGTAAGTCTAGGTGACTGATGACCTCAGAGGTTTAGCCCCATAGTGCTTAGAGTCATTTGAACCATTTTGACTAAACAGGATCATTAGAGAAACAAAACAATAACATTACCTTTGATTTTTATATTTTCTTTTTTCTAGTGATTTTTATTTTTTGTATCTTTTAGCCTCCCATACACTTTTAACCCAGTCTAATCAACATATTATAAATACAATTTGCATGTGCATGGATCGGCAAATTTTGTAAGACTCCAATGTCACATACATGCTCTGAATTCTTCATATACGTGGCCACAAGTATAACTTAAAAGGTATAGAATTTAATTTGAAACTTAGACACATTAGTAGGTTATAAGCTATTCGAATTGGCTTTCGTTCTATATGATTGTTAACTTCAGTGAGATGATAGTGAGGAGACGTGACTGTACAACAATAGCTTCCACGAATAAATATGACTACAGTGAATGTCTGCTCTGACTTCTTAAAAACTTCTTGTTTCAATTGGCGTTGTTATATTTATTCTGATGTGGAATTTTTCTTTAATGTTCTGGGAGAGTTAGACAACCGGATGCAGCGACCAGCAGAAAAGGACAGGGATTGGCATGCAGCAGGGACTCTGACGTTCACGGAGAAGAGGCTGCAGCCTGGACACAGTTAGACAGGGGAGTGTTACCAGCTAGAAAGTCGTGTACCAGGACGAGAGGCAAGCTTTTGTCTGGCCAGGGAAGCGTACCAGAGGGATGAGAGAAAAACCTGTACCATCAGGTGGGCGGTGTTCTGGCATGTTCGAAATAGTGCCTTCAGGAAATCTTCATCTCACATTTTCTTAAAAGAAAAACATGAAGAGACCATAGAGTTAAGAAGTAGCCGCGGGCATTGTTTTTCAACTTTTACAAGACCCGCGATGCGAGGATAGTTGCTGGACGTAAAAAAAGCGAATTGGTAAAAATACACGTGACAGCATGAGGCGGGATCACACAGAGAAACGATTCTTGAGATGCGGAAAATCAGAGGAGTCACTAGAGCCTTTTATGTGGTGCGCTATCATGGCGGGATTTCAGTTGAAGGAGCCGCTACACCTCTGACGGATAGCGACTGCTTAACGAATGATTGGTGCTTATGTTGTCTTCACAGCAAGGAAAGAGCTGGCTGCTCGATTCCGATACACAGACGGGAGTTTGATGTGAGCCTTGCCGCAGAACGGACAACTGCTGCCTGCAACCCCACAGCGTCACCCGATCGGCTTTCATTGTTTAAGTTTGTGGTAGTGCGACCCCAGTGTCCACTAGTGAGACCCAGGGACAGAGCCAACACGCCGTTCGTCTTCCGCTGATAATTTAAGGTGAGCATAATAGCAATACCGGCACTTTAGGACTATCGCTGATCGCAATTCAGTCTGGAAACTGCAATCATTTGTTCTACAACCATCGGTGAGTTGGTAGATCCATGCATATTTTTCTGTTTAACATTCAGCTAAGCCTTTTTGTTAGTCTTTGGACTCAGTGCCCGGTAGTATAGGAAATTCTGAACCTCGAATTGGCCATATGTTAATTTCACGTACAAAGCTGTATATTTACGTACTAAAATGTACTTTAAACAATGTCAATGACTAGCTGGACTTTTACATTTATCGATGCAGCGAATATTATCGAGATATTTGTTATTCTTTATGTTTATGAATAGGTAATTTCGTTGTATACTAGGATAAACAGGTACTGCAAAGATGTAACAACGACCAAAGAAATAAATTGCTCCTAACCTTTCCTATCCTACCGGACACTGAGTCCAACGACTAAAAAAACGTTACCTGCTTGTAACAGGATTTTCTTTGTCCAAGACAACTTGATACTTAGCCAACTGTCATTCAGTGAAGATGGTGTACTCAGTAATGAAACAAAGCAGTAGGCTCTTTCAGAAATATCGACTCTTAGACAATGTGTCTAACAGTGTATTTTAATACGATAGTATGCCATCTTAGGCAATTTATAACACTTGTAAGTAAGCATTACAAATATGGATTGTTATACGGTTATATCACTTGTTATGTATTTCACTGCCACTGTCTAACCTGCTTTGAGAAAATGCTTGATAATGGCACTTTGAAGCCGAAATCATGATTGTGTAAGGGTAAATGTAACACTGTAAACAAACAACACTCTAATGACGGTGTTGACTCTAAACAAACATACATGTAAGCATGGCATTCTGAGACCATAGCAGTGTCCGACCGATTCAGATTGTTTATTTGCATCCATTCGGTTAATGGAAACGTCGGTTGATTTCTTCCAGTAGTGGGAACAGTGCTATTCGGTCTGTAAGAGTGTGTCCTCCAAACTTCGTGGTATGGCGATCTTGTAAGCCGACGTTTGTTAACCGTTATGTATTATTTAGCCCTTGCTCAGCATTGTTCATGGAATTTTAATGAGCCTGTGTTTTTCCTCTGGCATTTTCTCTGATTATTGTTATAGATTATACTGCGCTTTTCCCCTGTATTTTTAGTCCGTTTGAGAATCTCACTGCGGGTTAAGTGAGTGCGTGGCTGTGGTGTCGCAAATAGCAGTAGCCTCAGACTCATAGGTCCTTTGAGTGCATTTCAGTGTCACGAGTGTGGTGGCTAACATGCTTCTTATGGTCTTATTAGAGCCAACAGCCGGCGTGGCGCGTTTCGAATGGGACAGCGATGCGGGGTCCCTCCGCAGAGCAGCAGTACGTCCTTGAAAGTTGCATATTTTTAAAGTATAAACTGCATCTACTGTTTTCATGTAGGTTGTTATTCGCCTGGAGAACCGAACTAATTTTAATACCTCAAGCTCGCCTTTGGTAAATTCTAACTCATACTTGCTTAAAACTGTACATAATGAACTTGAAAACTACAACTGTTGCTCTATTTGTGATTCGAGAGTGGCATGTACTAAGGCTTTAGAACTGTTTAGTTTTCTTAAGTTGCTCCAGTAGGGCCTGGCTGCCTTAACTAAATAGCCACTGCGCCGATTCAACCTAAAAATGAGAACTCTTGCTCTGATTGTAGTTTAAGTGTAGCATGCCCTGTGTCTTTACCAGGTGTAATCTGTTTCTGATCTGGTTTGATTCAGATAGTCTACCATTGAACCAATTTTTTTTTTTAATTTGTGCTACTAATGTGTTTAAAATACAAATGCGTTGATGTCCTCAGTGGCTAAAATAGTTAGTTGTGTCAATTTCATCTGCTGTAATTTGATATTCAACCAGTCGGCCCCTGTAACGACCACCTCATATTTAAGGCTTAGCCTCGATTTTGAAATTTAATTCGCCACTGTGCTGTGCCATTAAAACTACTGCCACTTAAAGTCTACATCCGACCATTGACAGGTGTAAGTAGAGAAGAGAAGAGAAGAAGAGAGAGAGAGAGAGAGAGAGAGAGAGAGAGAGAGAGAGAGAGAGAACACTGAATAAAATTTATGACCTTGAAATTATTTTGAAATGTCCGTGACGGCAAGTTTAGTTTTAAATCAAAATCTGTATCTTCTGGTGAATGTTTAGCGGCCGATGGTGCCATGTCTTTTTTAAGTGGTTGTACATTTCTGTTACCCTTTAAGCAATTTTTCTAATCAGTTTGTTACCGAGTCGAATTTAAGCTTAAATCTCATTCTATTACTTTGTTGTAATTCATTTGGTCACTCTGACATACTTGTCCAACTACGAGGACTGCCCACAAAGTAATGCATCGCTTTTTTTCTTCAACAGTTCTTAATTGAACATAATGGAAATTACACACACGAAAGAATGGTGTTTTATGTACACACCCTATTTTTCCACGTAATTACCATCCCGTTCTATGGCCTTCCTCCAGCACGAAACAAGGGAATGTGTGCACTATCGGTACCAATCCTTGTTCTGGTGACGGAGCCAGTTCTTTACTGTGTGAATCACCTCCTCATCGTCCTCAAAGTATCTTCCACGAATGGCATCCTTTAATGCCCCAAACAAGTATAAGTCCGAGGGGGCTGGGTCACGTGTGTGAGACGTGGACGGTGTCCTCGACTGATGCAATTCGTGGAGCTCCGCCGAACCGCCTTCTGATGACCTCACCCTACGTAACCAGCCACAAATTGCACTTCTGTCGACTGCAGATACTCCATAGACGTTTCAGAAGAGTTTGTGAATATTTCTCACTGTTTTTTTCTATGCAGTAAGAAATTCAATGACAGCACGTTGCTCGTAACGTACATGAACTAAAGAGCCATTTTGAAACTGTCCTGCAGTTACGCTATCTGTCAGAAGTGACCGACACTTAACACGCTTACTCAGGAGACTTCAAATAATACATAAGTAACATTTCACATTCGTAGACTTGTTTTCGGCTGAGGAAAAAATGCGATGAATTACTTTCTGGGTATCCCTCGTATTATTACTTGAAATCTAAGTATAATTTTTTTTTTTTTAAAGAGCGGCCTTTTTGTCGGAAACTTCAGTATTTAAAACAGTCCGAATACTGATTGCTTGGAGTTCGGAATTACATGCTCTAGATAACTGAATGGCGTCAAGCCTATCCTTGTATGCTGTAGAGTCTATGTTAAACTAAGGAATTTGAGTAACATTGCAAAACGTGTGCGCCGCTTTGCGCCGTTTTTTTTAAATTCTGACTATTCATACTGATCTTTGCCCCAGCCATTCCTCGATTTCCCTTGCTTTTTCTTTTTCTTATTTTTGCCCAGTTCAATTACCACTCCTGGATGTGCTGTTGCAGTGCGTTCCACTTCTGTTATTGTTTTTACTGAACAATCGTAAACAAATATTACTCACAGTTTTCTTCGCTATTTAAGAAGTTAAGTTCACGTCGAATCAAAATGTATCCACATCCCTCGACAAACGACAATCAATAGATGAGTATATCCGCAGCAGGTGTCTACTTGGGGTTCTACGTTACTAGTAGGATGCCATTTTAAAGAAACGAACCTAGCTGCAGACAGACTTCTCTGAGAAATGACAGAACTTTAAATTATGGTGTAACTATTCTTATGTGCAAAACTTAAAGCGAAAAGTAACCATCGCATCATGTGTCACTGCCAAGTAACATACCTTGATGAAACTTGGACCACTCGTAGAAATATCTGCTTCAGTTTAAACAGAAGGTAACAGAGAAGAACACGCTACTAGATGAACAGAAATTATACTGTTCTTCAAAGACAAAAATTTATTCATTTATAATGGTCCCCTTGGCATTAGAAAAGATGGGACATGGTTCTTAATAGAGTGTGCGACCACCACAGACAGCAATGGATACTCTGCAACGTGCTTTCATGCAGCCCACAATATTAGTAAGGAGTCCTTGCGGTAGGTAGGGGGTTTCATTCATCCGCCAGCGCTGTCAACAACCTCTGGATAGTTGCTGGTGCATGTCGATGTCCTGCAGTACTTCTACCCATCGCAGCCCACACGTGCTCGGTTGGATTTAAGCCGGAAAACAGGCAGGCGAGACGATTCCTCTTGGTCCAAGAGCTCCTCCAACTGCGTTGTTCGACTTGATCGTGCACTGTCACCCTATGAAATGAAGTCATGGGAGAATGCACCGCTGAACTGACGCGCATGGGGATGGAATACAGTGTCACAATAACGTTGACAGCTGAGTGTACCATTTTCAGAGATTTGGAAATCAGGACGCCCATACACCATTATGTCTCCTCACATCTTTATACCTAGGACTCCTCACTCTTAGGCCACCAAAAGATCATGTTTGACTATGTTCCTTGTTGCATTACGTTTTCCCATCTCTTCCCAAATCAGGGAACATCCAGAATCACTGCTCTCATTCGTGAAGAGTGCGAGGCACCACTCGTTACTGGTACGGTCGGTACGCTCTTGGCGACAGCGCGAACGGCGCCGCCTGTGTACGGGTGTCAACGAGGACAACGTGCTGGTCGTCCGGCGAAGAGACCACCGCTGTCACCGTGTCACTGCGGAAACTGATATTGCGTGCACCGAAATTATGTTAAATGTGGTGGGAATAGCGTCCGCATCTTCACGTGGGTCCCTTCTTGTGTGTTGCACAATGTGGCGGTCGTTTGTTGCTACAGTTCACCGTGGTCGACTACCTCCTCTCCGTTGGGGAGCAGTACCTGTGCTTCGGATGCTCCCTGTACACATGTGACGAGGCTGTGAGCAATACCAAACTCTTGGGATGTACTCGTCACACTTCAGCCTCCTTCCAGTTTGCCGATGACTTTTCACCCGTTAAGTTATCCTTGTGATGTTTCCTTGCCGTGTTATATTCAAAACAGCACCACAGTGCACAGTGACAGGTCGCTCTTTGACACGTATTGTCTTTTTAACTGTCCTCTGCGGACGCTGCAGTGACGCTGACCTCACGCAGTGTGACGTCCAGCTTCAGTGCTCGACTGGAAGACCTCTGGTAATCTGCTTCCGCACTTTCGCTCTTTTCCAGCGGGTAGTTAATACGCTAAATTATCTACAGGGGGTAGGAAAAATACTCTCAAAAGTGGTAGTAATGGGATGGTTGTGTTTGACGTTCAATAACACAGGTAAGGCATGTGATGCGCTGGACTGTGCGTGTTCAGTACGGACTAGGCATCAGTGCAGGTCGCTTACCAGTGGTGCACACGTCGTATTTGCATTCAGAGGCCGAGATCTACGTGCAATGAAAGACCTAACAGAGTTTCAAGCAGGGCAGGTTATGGACGCCCTATTAGTTTGACAGAGCACTGAAAGACCTGAGTCGAAACAAGGTCCCGGGAGTAGACAACATTCCATTAGGACTACTGACGGCCTTGGGAGAGCCAGTCCTGACAAAACTCTCCCATCTGGTGAGCAAGATGAATGAGACAGGTGAAAGACCCTGAGACTTCAAGAAGAATATAATAATTCCAATCCCAAAGAAAGCAGGTGTTGACAGATGTGAAAATTACCGAACTATCTGTTTAATAAGTCACAGCTGCCAAGTACTAACACAAATTCTGTACAGACGAATGGAAAAACTGGTAGAAGCCGACCTCGGGGAAGATCAGTTTGGATTCCGTAGAAATATTGGAACACGTGAGGCAATACTGACCTTACGACTTATCTTAGAAGAAAGATTAAGGAAAGGCAAACATACGTTTCTATCATCTGTACACTTAGAGAATACTTTTGACAATGTTGATTGGATTACTCTCTTTAAAATTCTAAAGGTTGCAGGGGTAAAATACAGGGAGCGAAAGGCTATTTACAATTTGTACAGAAACCAGATGGCAGTTATAAAAGTCGAGGGGCATGAATGGGAAGCATTGGTTGGGAAGGAAGTGAGACAGGGTTGTAGCCTCTCCCCGATGTTATTCAATCTGTATATTGAGCAAGCAGTGAAGGAAACAAAAATTCGGAGTAGGTATTAAAATCCATGGAGAAGAAATAAAAACTTTGAGGTTCGCCGATGACATTGTAATTCTGTCGGAGACAGCAAAGGATTTGAAAGAGCAGTTGAACGGAATGGACAGTGTCTTGAAAGGAGGATATAAGATGAACATTAACAAAAGCAAAACGAAGATAATGGAATGTAGTCGAATTCAGTCGGGTGATGCTGAGGGAATTAGATTAGGAAATGAGACACAACGTAGTAAAGGAGTTTTGGTATTTGGGGAGCAAAATAACTGATGATGGTCGAAGTAGAGAAGATATAAAATGTAGACTGGCAATGGCAAGGAAAGCGTTTCTGAAGAAGAGAAATTTGTTAACATCGAGTATAGATTTGAGTGTCAGGGAGTTGTTTCTGAAAGTATTTGTATGGAGTGTAACCATGTATGGAAGTGAAACATGGACGATAAATAGTTTGGACAAGAAGAGAATAGAAGCTTTCGAAATGTGGTGCTACACAAGAATGCTGAAGATTTGATGGGTAGATGACATAACTAATGAGGAGGTATGGAATAGAATTGGGGAGAAGAGGAGTTTGTGGCACAACTTGACAAGAAGAAGGGACCGGTTGGTACGACATGTTCTGAGGCATCAAGGGATCACAAATTTAGCATTGGAGGGCAGCGTGGAGGGTAAAAATCGTAGATGGAGACCAAGAGATGAATACACCAAGCAGATTCAGAAGGATGTAGTTGCAGTAAGTACAGGGAGATGAAGAAGCTTGCACAGGATAGGGTAGCATGGAGAGCTGCATCAAACCAGTCTCAGGACTGAAGACCACAACAACAACATTAGCTGGAGCATCATTTACTAAGACAGCTAATTTATGGAATGTTTCGAGAGCAACTGTTTCAACAGTCATGACAGCCGGCACGAAACATGGAAAGATATCATCGTGCAAACGTAACAGTGGGCGGACATGATATCTAAATGACTGAGATCGTCGTCCGCTAACACGAATTGTGTCAAAACAATATAAAACTACGGCAACTAATGTGACTGCACAGCTCAATAGCCATCTTTGAGACCCCGTATCTATCGACGGTTTCCGCCGAGAACTCCATAAAGCTAGTATAAACGGACGAGCTGCTAAACCGAAACCATTAGTGACGACAACCAACGCAAAGAAGCGTAAAACATGGTGTCAGGAGCATAAATCCTGGACGGCTGATCAATGAAAACACGTCATATGGTCGGACCAGTCAACGTTTTAATTATTTCCAACATCGGACCGGGTTAACGTCTGGAGAACGCCAAGAGAAGCCTACAATCCTAATTGCTTGATTTTAACGGTTAAGCATGGAGGTGGAAGTGTATTGCTGTGGGCAACCAGATCATGGTATTCTACTGGTCCTGTCATTGCTCTCAGAGGTAGTGTTACAGCCAACGACCATGTGAACATTTTAGATGATCAGGTGCACCCCGTGATCCAAATGTTGCCCCCCAACAATGATGCCACATTTCAGGACGATAATGCACTCATTCACACAGCCAGGACCGTACAATCGTTGTATGGTGAGCATGCAACTGAAATGCAGCGTCTTCCCTGGCCACCACAGTCCTTTCTGGGCGGTAGTAGAGCGCAGACTCCGGAGCAGATTTCCGTCTCCCTCGTCATGACAGAAGTTAGCTGAGGTTCTTATCTAAGAGTGGCATAACATCCCACTGGAGACTATACAGTCACTATATGCCAGTACTCCAAAAAGACTCGCAACTGTATTACGGGTAAATGGGGGTCGAAGCCCTTAGTAATAAACCATTACCATGTAAGTACAGGTGCACACATTATTTTGCCTAACCCCTGAATATCGTCTTTACGGTTTGCAGAGTAGTGTATTTTGGGAAGGAGAAATCGGATTCATTAGAACTTGAGCGGACGTCGTATGTTGCGGCTGACCCAGGAACTGTGAAGAATGTTCAGCAAAAAACAACTAGGTTGATTTCCTGTTCCTCGGAAGGTATGGAAAAGACGCAGGGAAAAATTGTATCCAGCATTAGCTCGTGCACGCCCTAGTTTCCCTTATCCGCCCGCGTTGTACGTTCGTCACATGGCAGCCGTAGGACGTCAGCTGTCAGCTGCAGCACGAAGAAACCGTCGGCTGAAATGTTGCGCCCACTCCAGGAAAATCCCCGCTTTCTGGCTCTGCAGAATACATTCCAGGTGCCCCTCAGTCTCTGCACTCCTGATTTATTCCTACATCGACGCAAACCTCTCAGTCAAAATCCTATTTCCCTCTTTGAATAAATCATCCAGAAACGCCAATCGGTTTCCTCTCTCACATAATAGCACTGAATTACTCAGTGAACAATAACATGTGAATATATCTCGCATTTTTCGATAAGCAGTACCGGGGACTATGCAATTCGTAACAGGAGCCCGCAGATTACATACAGTACCTACAAGTATGTAGGTTTACACAGATTTCACCAGCGTCACAGGCATTCTAGTTCATCATTTCGCTATTAATGAGCCAGAGAAAGTCCATATTTTTCCGAATTCGCCAGTAAAACCAAAATTACTTTATAATATTTGCAACGTAAACTGCCTTTTTCCATCTACGCCAGGGAATTCCGGGGTCTGTTCACATCACTGCTGGTCAATGCTACCTCCGACGTCCTCAAAATATGCAAGTCACCCTTTTCGCCTAGACTTTGTACCGAGACTAATTTGTCAAAATTATATTTCGTTTTGTGCTTTGGCAACACGATTCATTATCGCTGGCAGTCTGTAAAATGTGGAAGCAAATGTCGCTATTTGTTGTGTGAAGGTATATTTCATTTAGGAGCAGTAGTGAGCAATAATGCATCCTAACAGAACGCATTTATACGATTCTCAATTCGCGTATATAAAGAACTACATGCTCTATTGTGTTTGACATTGTATTTGTTAACACCACACACCTTATTGTGAATAGCAGAGTAATCACGTAGATGTTGATATACACTGAGATGTTTAGTATTTAATTTACATCATATATGAAATGAACATTTAAATGATACAGGCAAAATATGCATGAAATTAACGAGAATAACGGCTGTAGGGAAATAGCTAGTATGTCAGTTAGGAGATAACTGTTCCAGAAAAAGTTCGAGGTCTTACTGAGGTTCGATCGTATGACATCTCGGTTTGAGGCACACTTTTTAAAACTAACCCACTACGCCTGACATGTGCACATATAGTTGAAGTATAAATTTTGATCTAGTTTGTGTGTGACATATACGGCTACATCTTTTCACTGCGTTGACTTAGAAGCTTATATGCTTCACGCCGCCAAGGGACAATAGGCCTTCGTATGTGTATCAATTTCAACTTGATACCTCTGCCTGTTCCAGAGAATAAATGGTCTTAACAGTCGAAAAAACAGAGAGACAGACACAGAAGGACGGACAACAGAGTTAGCCTACATGGATTCAGTTTTTACCAATTGAGGTGCAGATTTCCAGTAATAGCCCTATTATGTATGTTGGGAAAAAGTATGGTGGAATCAGAGTGGTACTTGATGCAAGAAAACTGAGTAATTTGCTGAAAGGAAATGTGGTAAACTTGAAAGTTTAGATGATATAATTCAAAATTCCATTGTGATTATATGAGTAGCCGAGATTTAATATAAGGATGTTAGCAGTTACCATCCGCTAAACAACACAGAAATTATACTGCTTTTTTGCTTTGGTGGTATATGCTACTGGTATTGTGTTTTTATATTGAATGTATCAATATCTATATTCACATGTACTTCAGACAGTGTTTTGGGCAATGATCTGAGCAGCAAATTTACAGCATATATGTGGATGATATCCTTATAGCTAGGAAAAGTTGGAAAGATTACTGTAATATCTTAAGGAAAGGTTTTCAAGCTGTGTGCAGGGGAAGTATCACTTTATGTTTGAAGAAATCTGAATTTGTGAGAAATGAAACTATGTCCCTACGATACCCAATTACTAGTCAAGAAATAAGAAGGATCCAGAGGAAATCCCAGTAATTAAATAATCGCCTGTTCAGAATTGCAGGAAACATTTAAAGGCATTTCTAGAATTGTGTAAATTTTGCCAATACTTCATGTCTGATCAGGCTTTAAGTACCTTGGCTGTTAATGAGTTATTAAAGAAACACAAAGTATTTCATAGGACAAAAGAATGTCAGAATGTATGTGCAAAACTAAAATCAAAATTTAGTAAATACAGTATCTTGAGTCATCGAGCCTTAGATGTGGCAAACACAGGTAATCCATAACTTTTGCCAGTAAGACCTGGAGTATTTGGAAACGAACTACTCTGTATCAGAGAGAGAAGCCTTATCTATAGTTTGGGCATTTATGGAATTTTGCGTTTTTCTGTGGGGCACAAGGTAATAACTTATACTGATCATTAGCTTTGCCATCATTTACAAAATGCAAACTGCAGCATATTAAACTGACACAATATGTATAAAAATCTGAGTTTGAAATGTATATACACTGAAGCGCAAAAGAAACTGGTATAGCCATGCGTATTAAAAACCAGAGATATGTAAGTAGGTGAATGTGGCCCTGCGGTCGGGAACGCCTATGTAAGACAATAGGTGTCTGCCGCAGTTGTTAGATCGGTACTGCCGCTACAATGGCAGGTTAACAAGTTTAGATGAGTTTGAACGTGGTGTTATGGTCGGCGCACAAGCGATGGACACAACATCTTCGAGGTAGTGTTGAAGTGGGGATTTTCCCGTACTACCATTTCACGAGTGTCCTTCCGCAAATTGCTGCAGATTTCATTGCCGGGCCATCAACTAGTGACAGCGTGCGAATTATTCAACGAAACATCATCTATACGGGCTTTCGGAATCGAATGCCACTGGTGTACCCTTGCTGACAGCACGACACAAAGCTTTACGCCTCGTCTGGGCCCGTCAACAGCGACATTGGACACTTGTTCACTGGAAACATATTGCCTGGTCATACGAGTCTCATTTCAAATTGTATCAAGCGGATGGACGTATACAGGTATGGAAACAACTTCATGAATCCATGGACCCTGCGTGGCAGCAGGGGACTGTTGAAGCTGACAGAGGCTCTGTAATTCTTTTGATCGTGTTTAGTTGGAGTGATATGGGACCTCTGATACGTCTTGATACGACTCTGACAGGTGACACGTACGTAAGCATCCTGTTTGATCAGCTGCATCCATTTATGTCCATTGTGCATTCTGACGGACTTGGGCAATGACAGCAGGACAATGCGACACACCATACATCCAGAATTGGTACAGAGTGGCTCCAGGAACACTCTTCTGAGTTTAAACACATCCACTGGACACCAGACACCCCAGACATGAACAATATTGAGCATATCTGGGAAGCCATACACGATGTTAGGCAGGTGTACCAGTTTCTTTGGCTCTTCAGTGTATAAAAGGTAAAGAAAATATCACATCAGATGAATTGTCAAGGCTACCAGCAGGGATGATACCAGATGAAGGTGAATTAGGAGAAGAGGGATGCAAGTGAATATACTATATAAAAGGATATTAAAATGAGAAAGAGATTAAAAATATCTGCAAAAATTTAAGATGGGAATATAAAATGAACCCTCTGTGAAATAAATTAAATCAGAATGTAGACAAAAGGCTCATGAACTGGTGCCAAAATATAATGGCATTTTCAGCTTATTACTGTTTAAAAGGAAAGATTAGGATCAGATGACTGGAGAGTATAGTGTAGTTAAGCTGCGTGTAATAAGATAATTAAATATTACTTTACAAAAATAGACAAAGCTGAAGCTATTTTATATGATACTAGTTCACAGTTTATTTTCAAGAAATAGAATATATAGAGGACCATGGGGTAGAACTGAAAGATATAGCTACTTACCATGCCATCAGTAATCTAAGTACCTAGTGAAAATTTGACAATATTTTTCTGTGATAAAATAGTAATTGGGGAAATTATTTACCTCGACATGGATGTACACCACTTACACTTTATCAAATTATGAAAGGAGGAAAAGAGGTTAACGTCAGAGAAGCGAATGTTAGAGCAATATCCCAGTAACAGAAAACTAAGTGTTAATGAGGGAGTATATGGAAAAAAATTCACACCTATAAGAAAATACATGATAAGAAATGAAAACAAACTAAAATATTAGAAGGAGGCGGTGTGTTGATCAAGTCACATGAAAAATCAAATGAAATTACTGTGGGAACTTCTAAGTTTTCCATAAATACAAAAGTCCCTTTGAGAGACTCCATCTCAACACATATTATCTGCTTCTTTCAAATATAAAAACAAATAAGAAGTAAGAAATATAGTGGACTTAAAACTTAACAAGAAATGGACATGGGGATAAGTGAATGCAGTAGATATAGTCACATAAAGGCAAGAGAATATTTAAATTATTAATACAGGGAATAACAGGAATAGGACTGTAAAATTGCCAGCAGAAAAACTTTTGAACAATCTTGTAGAAAGTGACTGTGACTGTTCAATTATGAAGTACAGCTAACACTTATTTTTAGTATCGAAGACGTTATTAATTGAATGAAAATACATGTGGTCAGTTGGTCTATCTAACACTACAAGAACTGTGAGGGTTAGTTCATGTACGATGGTGTATAGGATAATAAATAAGCTTTACAGTCATTAGAATAATAGGTTGTCAGCTGTCTACTGATTGTTGATTTTACATAAGAAATGTTTTGAATTACCCAAATATTAAAGAATTTTGTGTTTCAGATCCTCATTGAAAGGATGAGATTACTATGATACTTTTTGAGTAATGAAATGTTGATAATAATGTATGAAACGGCATATGATTAAATAAATTAAAATTTAGAGAGAAGAATGAACAAACAATCATCTTAATACTTATTCACAAAGACAACTATATTTTCACATTATTGTAAAATTCGCTTATGGTATGTTACATGGAATAATATTGATTTACAACTGTGTTTGTGTATCACACATAAAAGTATATAACATATCCTTTTAAGATATTGACAGAAAATCGAAAATGTAGAAAAAGACATTTAAAATAGAAAAATTAAAATATTATTTTACATCAGTAAATTTTGAATCAAGAGAAAATTTAGAATATGTTTTACATAATTAATGAAATAATTACTTCGTATGTGGTTGTGATGATTACTAGTTTAATTCCAAAATCTACACAAATAGTTACACCTTATGGAGCCTGTAGCAAATACACAGAGTCCTGTGGGATTTCATTCCTGTGTTGGTATGATGAAAAGGGGGGGGGGGACATTTATAACACAATATATAAAATTTCAAAACCTATTTTCATTTTGTATTCTTGCAACGTGGCTCATAAGTATGGGCAATCTGTCACAATGTTGTTGTATGTATGGCTATTGGTGGTGTGAAAGCTTACTTCATTTAGCAACAGTAGAGAGAATTAACAGAGTGTAGCAGAACGCATTTGTATTTTGCATTTATATTAATGTCAAAGATCATAAATAGTGAACTACATACTCTATCATGTTTCAGATTATATTTGTTTATGACTAAGATTTTCAGTACTTAAATTACATATAAAATGAACAATCAAATGTTATAGTCAAAATATGGATGTAATTAACGAGAGAGTTATGCATGCAGGAAAAATAGCTACTATATCCGTTACAGAAATGCGCTACGAGCATGCTTTTTCGAAATTCTTTGCGAGGTGTCGTATTTGTTTTGTTGCAGAGTGTGCACGTTTTGATCAGTTATGGACTGAGCCCTAAGCGTAGCCAGAATTTGATTTGAACAAATCGCCATCGTTATGAAGTGGTTTTGTAATAGAGCACAAGTCGGCACTAAGTAATGTGTCTGTTTTGTATTTAAGTTATTGTGGGTCATTTAGATAGTAAAGCAGAAACTAGTCAGTAAAATTCTTGTGTCGATGGCACCTCCATGGAGATCTGATTCTGTGGCAGTAAACGTTCTTTAGATATGGCAGTCAGTATCCCCGGATACATGTCAACAATCCCAAGTCTTTACAACAAGTGACATGCTTTCAAACAATAACGAGTAAATGAGCAGAGGTAGCAGCACACAATCACCGCTGCGAAAGTGGAGAAGTACTTGAAAAGAGTTTCCATCTTGCTCAATTATGAAAACAAAAGTACCTTTTCCACTTCGTAGGCTCATCGATTGTCTGCTATGGTTGAAATAAGGAAGTAAGTTTAGTATTTCACGTCTGATCGACGTTAAGGTCATTTTCAAATACCGAAATTCAAGGAAATGGCGTGGCCATTTCCAAGTAGCATCACGTCTTTCACCTAGATTAAACTGCTAAGCCAAAAAAAACCCTAAATTTGGATGGCGGCTTTGGATCGAACTCGGGACTCTCAAATACAAATCTAGTGCATTAGGCACTTCGCCATCTTGGTCAGTGACACGGTGGAAATGGCACACGAAAACCCTAAGGTTCTGTGACAGCGCAGAATGCGAGCGTTTATGTCGAAACGTGGTACTTATTAGTAATGAATGCGAAACTAAATGAAGCATACCGTACAAATGTTTGACAGTACAAGCTGAAGGCTATTGTACGCGGTTAACCGACTTTTTCCCACACGTAGGAAACTGATTTCAACTGTAGTTTGTAAAACTTTTCTTGGCTATTTCGCCCGCTTTTTCTGAGTGATACTTGTCGGTTAAGTTTGAAATAGTCATTCCATTTGTGTTCTGCTTGAGGTCCCTGACAACCTCAGCAGTCGACTGAATATTTGTAAGTGTTGGAACAGGGTTAGTTAAATTCCATCCTCATTAATTCAAATAGGCACCACATACGAATGTGAAAGTATATTCACAATACACTTTTAACTTCCACGCCTTCTTCGCCAAAATACATCAGATAAAACTAATTATTCACTTTTCCGTCGCCATAAAATGTGAAATATCTGAGAACTGGCCAATAAAAGTCGTAGCTCATTAAAAGGTGTTTTCATAAAGTCAAAGAAAACTTCGAAAACTTAGTAGGTTAGTAAATATCTTCATTTATCAGTTTCATGGAAATCGTGTTGTTAATGACAGCCAGTTTTTTTATTTTTTATTCCACGGTTTTCTCAGTATTCGTTTCATTTATTTATCATTCGCTGTATTTTGTTGCTCCTCTGTCAAAAATTAGGTTTCTGCCGCGTCTTTTATTGACCACTGCTAAATTTGGCTCTGGAGGAGGCGTCAATCCTCAAATGAGCATTGTTTGGTTACGTTCGTCATTGAAAGTCGGCAAGATGTCTGCATGTTTTATTTGTGGTGAAAGTGTTATGGGCGGGGTAGATGTGACATATTGAAAGAAGGGTGTAAATGTTTGTTGCGGTATTAAGGTGAGAAAGGATGGTAAATTTGTTGTTTTGGTGAGCTGCACTAGTATTGTTCATGAAAAGTGCAAGAAATCTTATTAGAAGAATCATTATGCTAGAAAGGGTACCTTGGAAAATGAGGCCCATAGTTTTACCGTAAAAGCTGTTTATTTTGTCGGGAAGACGGATCACGGAATTACATATAAACGAAATGAAAAACCCGATTTTATTTTATGTTGATCGGGACGTTCCAAACACACTTCATAATCTGTAATGGAAACTGTGACAAAATGAAATAATGACTCAGGTATTCATGTAAAATTTCGAGTAGTGCATATCGAATATCTTGTTGGAGGTAGATAACATGGTAAGTGAGCAAACAGGTTTTTCAAATCTGATGTTGCGGTTCATATTAGCTTTAAACGACCAAATGGTGATGAGGTACTTACCTGCGTGAATTTCATTAGTGAGCGTTTTGAAGCAAGTGAAGATGAGTGACACTCTGGAGAATTACAGTGAGACTCTCTGAAAGATCCAGAAGAAACCAAAGCGGCTGTTCTATAAGTTTTTGAAGGCGTTTTATTCTTTGGAAAATTAAGCCAGTACAAGAAATCCTGGAAAACTTTAGAAACACCAACTATTCCATCTTATATGACATGTGGTAAGAGACCAGAAACAAATGCCATCAAGAGGAGCACATCTAATTTTATGTAACTGCTAATGTAGTCGTGAAGGACAGTATATTAATAACTTACGAAGTCGAGGCATCTCTCCTTTCGACATCCTCTTGGATAAAGTTGCAAAAGACATCCAGAGTCACAGAAATTACGCTAAGTAATATTTGTCCGTAAAATAAAAGGGACCGTTCAGATCTGTCATTTTAGCTGCAAGACAGAGATCTTTAGTTAGTAATACACAAGTATATATAGATAAAATATTCGGCCAAGTGATTGGCCTCCCATACTCCGGTTTAAATCTCATCGAGAACATGTGGCGACTTTGAAGAGACGTATTACACAAAGTTCACATTCACAAACGGCCACCAGATGTTTTCAGCAGTGCTGGTGGAAATATGGATCGCCTTAATATGAGAACTGTTTACCAACATTGTAGCAATCACGGAAGCAAGCTGCACATTTCTCTTCTTGGTAATCACTCATGTTATTCAGAACTGTGTCTCGCCTTCTTTAGTGTCCAGGAGACTACAATGAATTGCGGTGACTTCAGTATAATTAATGTTATTTCTGTTCGTCTCACTGTGTATGTCTTTTCAAATGGTTCAAATGGCTTTAAGCAATGTGGGACTTAACATCTGAGGTAATCAGTTCCCTAGACGTAGAACTACTTAAATCTAACTAACCTAAAGACATCACACACATCCATGCCCGAGGCAGGATTCGAACCTGCGACCGTAGCAGCAGCGCGTTTCTGAACTGAAGAGCTTACAACCGCTCGGTCACAGCGACCGGAGCGTATTCTTTCAATGATCGTCAGTACTGTACTGTAGCAGTTCTTTCTATCGAGTTTCGTTACTTGGCAATGACTCCTAATGCGAAACCTACTATCGTTGCTAAGCTTTGACACCATTGTATTATCTTGATGCATGCGTTTTCTATTAAGTTGATAAATGGTGATATTTGTTTGCCAAGTAGCATTTGAAGACCTAGAGAAAGATTTGATAATTTTGTCTAAAATATACAGTTTAATTATAAGGACACGAGGGCAGCAACCAGACTCCAGCTATAATACTCGAAAGACACGAAAGGGAAGAGGCGATTGAAAAATAGAGCGAGAAGCGTTGTAGCCTGTCCCCTTCGTTATTAGTTCTTTAAATTGAGTAAGCACTAGAGAAAATAAACAGAGAATTGGAGTGGAATTATTGTTGAAAAGGGACAAATAAAACCTTGGAGGTTTGCCGAAGACAATGAAATAGTGTCAGAGACTGCAAACATAGACCAAAGTGAAACAACAGTACGTCTGTATCTGCGTGACTACTCTGCAATTTACACTTCAGTGCCAGGCAGAGATTTTTCCCCATCCTTCAGACTGTTTTTCTACCGTTCCAATCGTATCAGCTTATGGGAAAATGAATGCTTGAATCTATCTGTACGGACTCTAATTTCTCTTATTTTAATGCGATGATCATGCCGCCCCCCCCTCCCCCCCATGTAGGTTTGTGACCATCAAATATCTTCTCATTGAGCGGAGAAAAAGGGTGGTTGATATTTCTTGAAGAAAATCTCACTAGGAAGAGAACCGCCTTTGTTTTAATGATTGCCACCCAAATCCCGTATGATATCCACGACACTCTCTCCTTTATATCACGATAATACAATACTAGCTGCCGTCCTTTGAACTTTATCGACACCCGTACTTCAGTCCTGTCTAGTAATTATTCATAGGTGTGAAACCAGGATGTTTTCCAAATAATCGTCGAGAAAAGGAAAATACGGAAAACATTGACAGGAAGAAGGGACAGGAAGATAGAACATCTGTTAACATACAAGGAAATCCCTTCCATGTTACTAGAGGGAGCTGTAGACGGTAAAAACTACAGAGAAAGACAGAGACTGGAACAGGTCCAGTAAATAACTGAAGACATAGGTTGCAAAGCACGAAAAAAAGAATTAAAAAAAAAGAGGATACCCTACCACACAACTTTACTGTAGCATAGGACGAAGAAGAGTAGTGTAGCCAGTCTATTTAGTAGGCGTGATGGATTTTCTAAGACCTCGGACAGTAAAATGCATTGTTTGGTTTGCCATCGTGACATCGTTATCTACGTCCCCATTACAATTTAACTTGTTGTAATTGGAAGTCCTAGATATTTAGTCGAACTAACAGCTTTAAAATTTTTGGGATCTGTCATGCAACCAATATTTAACGGATTTCTTTTCGTACTGATGTGGATGAACTCACACATTTCCTTATTCAGAAACAGTTACCACTTTTCTCACGAGACATGTGGTATCTAAAAGACATTCTGCAGTTTGTTTTGATCTTCTGATACCTTTACTAGACGCTAAATCAAAGCATCATCTGGAAATGATGTAAGAGGCCGGTTCAGATTGTCTCCAGTACCGTTTATATTGGTTAGGGACAGCTGAATACCTGTAAGTCTTCCTTAAGGAACGCCCCATATCACTTCTGTTTTACCCGTTTTTCCGCCGATTACTATTGTGACCTCTCTGATAGGAAATGACAAATCCAGTCGCACAGCTGAATCGATGCTCCATAGGCACGCAATATGATTAGAAGTCTGTTTTGAGGAATGGTGTCGGAAGCCATCTGGATATCTAGAAATATAGAGTCAATTTGAGATCGCTGCCGACAGAATTCATTACTCTGTTCGAATAAAGAGCTGGTAGCGTTGCATAAGAATTATATTTTTAGAATCCGTGCTATGTGTCAACTGAATGTTACCTTCGATGTACTTGATAATGTTCTAACACAGTATAAGTTCCAAAATCCTACTGTAAATGGGTCTGGAGTTCAGAGGATTACTCCTGTTTCCTTTGTTGAGTATTGGCATGACCTGTGCAGCTCTCCAGACTTTTCGTATGAATATTTCGTCGAGTGACCGGTTGGATATGACTGCAAAGTATCTGGCTATTATATCGGCATGCTATGAAAGGAACCCTACTGGTAAGCAGTTTGGACCAGAAGGCTTGCCTTTCATGAGTGCTTTAAGCTGCTTTGCTACAACGAAGATGTCTTCTAAGTTACGGTTATTGGCTATTTTTCTTTATTCTAAATCTGGACTATTTACTTCGTCTTCTTGGGTGAAGAAATATAGGAAAACTGTGATTAATGTCTCCGCTTTGGTGTCGCTGATACCTTTGGTATCACGTAAAGGAGGTATTAATTTTGTCTTGCCCCTTGTGTACTTTACATATGACCAGGATCTCTCGGGATTTAGGATTTTCTGTCTGAATCTGAGATAGAGATTTGTTGTGGAAGCTATTAAAAGCATCTCACACTGAAGTCCACGCTAAGTTTCGATCTGCAGTGTAACATCTTCAGTCTTGGAGATTTTGTGTCGTTTTAAATTTGACATGCTTTTTACGTTACTGCTGCAACGTTGTTCTTTGTACCGAAGGGAAGCAGTACCATCTTTTATTAGTATATTCGGTGAAAATTTCCCAAGTGCCTTTGATCGCCCTCCTGAAAAGTACTGTATTTCACTGCCTGCCTCACCTTGAAACAACATCCTACTCAACCACGAGTGATGTATAATCCGCAATATGGCAGTAACCAGGGTGGCCATAGTAGTGGACCAAACGGAGGACACTTGCAGCCCCCCAGAATAATGCCCATCGGGAACAACTCGAAGACGTATGACCACAGCCAGCACCGCCTTGAATTATGAGCGAGGGGTTACCAACTCAGCTCGCATCTAAATTCAGCAATCACAGTACCTATCCATACTAAAGACAGGGGAAATATAAACTCAACAATCACATAGCTATCCACACTGAAAACAGATGAAATATGAACTAGATAGCAAACAAAGCGCGGAATTGCGGCTGTCATTTACACAAATGTGCAAATATTTTTAACTAAAATTTAGACAATAAATAAAAATACAAGCCGTTTCTTGTTTCTAAAGCTGTTTAGAGCTCACTAACGAAACACTTTGATTTGATGTGCTGCTGCCTAGACGGGAGCTGCTGCCCAACTAATGAGTAATAGAATATAGAGGAATGAAATCAGGCGATGCTGTGGTAATTAGATTAGTAAAGGAGACACAAAAGATAGTTGATGAGTTTTCCCATTTAGGCAAAAGCATAAAAAAATGCAAGCCAGCCTTAGAAAGGAAAGCATTTCTGAAGAAAAGGGATTTGAGTAAACAAACACTGTTTTCTTCCTTGTTTCACAATTTTATTATTAATGTTATTCAACCAATCAGATATTTTAGAAATAAAAAGATAGATGTGTACATCCCCACACCTCTTATTAAACGAGCAAACCCATTTCAATTATTCACCTCATTTACATGAGATGATAACTCCAGGATAGAAGCACAACTTCCATTCGTACACATGTTCCCATCAGGAGCCAGAATCCATGAACTGGATTCCGTAGAATACTAAAAGAGCAGTGTTGTGTTTGTAACCAAGATGGTTGCAGATTGTTGCGCTGTTACTCTAGCCTATAGAAGCCAGTTGACCAATATTGGCCACTGACAGGATCGTGTATACGATTGGAGTTCATACTTTCGCCGGCCAGTGTGGCCGTGCGGTTCTAGGCGCTTCAGTCTGGAACCGCGTACCCGCTACATCGCAGGTTCGAATCCTGCCTCGGGCATGGATGTGTGTGATGTCCTTAAATTAGTTAGGTTTAAGTAGTTCTAAGTTATAGGGGACTGATGACCTCAGATGTTAAGTCCCATAGTGCTCAGAGCCATTTGAACCATTTTTGAATTCATCCTTTCGGGTCGGTTAAGGTTTGATTATGGTGTATTGAGTCACCGAAACTGGTTAAAATGTAATAAACAACATTTGAATTTGGTGATACAAAAGTATGCGAAAGATTAGGTGGGTTGATCACGTTGATCACGATGCTAAACAGGAGATACTGAAGAGAATTGGGGAGAAAAGAAATTTGTGGCCCAACTTGACTGAAAATAGGGAACGGTTGGTAGGACACATTCTGTGGCATCTATAACCGTCAATTTGGTGTTGGAGGGAAATGTGGAGGGTACAAATTGTAGGGCAAGACCAAGTGATGAATTCAGTAAGCAGGAGTGCACAGAATGTACTAGCACGTAGAGCTGCACTAAACCAGTCTGCGGACTGAAGGCCAGAACAACATATCCACCGATTTCGCTCATCCTACGAACTGGTAACTGAGGGCTAGAAATTCCGTGTTCAGACATGCAGGCGACCCATACAGCAGGTACCCAGAGCGCACCGTTCCAGTCAGTGGACGCACCAATGAGGGCGCTAATGAGCAGCAGTAGCAGCAGCTGCGCGAACCGAAGCAGTCTCTGCAGTCTGCAGTTGTAACACTTGCGGTAACGCATGCGCCGCGCTGGGCGATTTTGCGGGGAATTCGGGAGGTGAGCTGAATGTTTAACGAAGCGGCGCGGTCTCGCGGTGGACAGGCAGTGTCGACCGTAGTGGTCGCAGGAAACGGACCGCGCTAATTAGCAGGGCGGCGGCCGTCACAGACGCACCGGTGACCGGCTGCGGTCGAACGTACTTCTGGGATGAGTCACGAAATTACGGCCTTGTTCACTACACGATCATCCGGTATCAGATCCCAGATGATTTCTAATCATTAGATGTGTCTAACGGTGTAATTTAGTTAATAAGCGACGTCACGCATCTGCAGAGAAACATACGTATCCTTGTGTGGCAGATATCATCACGTACACTGATAACTTAAATTTTTATTTGTGAGACATCTTCCAATGTTCTGTAACACCCACCACAATCGTGAAGAGCTGTTACTGCCCGATATCTTACACAACAGAAGTCGCTTATCGAGTGTTTTGAAATTCCTCGTTACAGATTTCTAGGACTTCTAGAGGAGAGTGAGTACGTAATATTTTCAACAGGAACCCATGTCCGAAAACGTACCGTTTCCGTTCTACGGCGGTTTCAGTTCAGATGTTTAATTCATCCACTTCTGCTGGAGGAACTGAATTAAGTGTAACACGATACAGTTATTAGGTAACAAGTCGAAATGAAACATCCATTTATCTATATTTGTGTTGTGTACATAGTTCCACGTAGTCAGCGTGTACGCAACTTTCCCACTAGAGCGCACCTCGCTAAGCACAACAGAGCAGGCGCAGCGCTCGTCCATCTCCGCACTACGAGATGGCGCTTCCATAGAGACGGACCAAATTCTGTTTCCGCTGAGCCGCGTATTAATATGTAATGCAGCCAATGAGATTGCTGCTAACGTAGAACCTTTTCTCCTCATGGATCACACTCTGAGTGTACAGACCTCCGATTAGTCAGTCTGCATTTGTCTGCACCAGTCTGTACCAGTCTGCATTTGTCTGTACCAGTCTATGGTCAAGTTTCAGTCTGCACCTAATAAGATTACCGTATTCCTGTACATAGCCATGAAGATAAATGTATAGACACTTTTGTCAAATTTCAGAGATATATGTGAGAATAAGATTAACTTACCAATACCAAAGGAACTTGAGATTGGCAATTGTAAATAGCATCCAGAACCAAGTTAAGTAATTTTTATGCTTATTATTATTTTAATAAATGTGCGTGAAAATTAATCAAGTTCTGTTTAAAGTTGGTCACCATCAGTCTGCTACTCTAAGTGTGCAAGTGTCATTTCTATCGTCTGACCTAACGGCAGAAGATAAACACGCTACGATAAGACCACGAGACATATTGCTGACACTCGCCTACTTCGTTAGAGCGACAAGTCAAATAATCTGATGGGGTGTGTACTGAAGGTCTTACAGTATGCACACCACAATTTGTGTTATCACTTAAACATTACGCTTATACATTATCTCAAAACAAAAAAGAACCCAACATACTGTACGTACGATTCATTACAACAGCAGCTCGGTGTGGAGGCACCAGCATTGTTACAGATATTGAATCTATGAAGCGTCGTTCTCCATCCCACCTTGTGTCTCTTCTATGTCCAATGCAGTGGCTAGAACTCATGCCAGTAGAACTTCATCTGTCTCTACAGGAATCTCGTAAATTAAACTTGGCATAAACTGTCATAATTAGATGTTTCGTAATGTTTCCTTTCGAACTGCTACCTAATAACTGGCTGGCCAATGTGGCCGAGCGGTTCTTGGCGCTTCAGTACGGTACCGCGCTGCTGCTATGGTCGCAGGTTCGAATCCTGCCTCGGGCATGAATGTGTGTGATGTCCTTGGGTTCGTTAGGTTTAAGTAGTTCTAAGTCTAGGAGACTGATGACCTCAGACGTTATGTCGCATAGTGCTTAGAGCCATTTTGAACCTAATAACCGTGCTGTGTCACGCGTAATTCAATTCCTGCGGATGAATTAAACATATGAATTGAAACCGTCTTACGTTTCCAGACGTGGGTTCCTATTCAACGTAACCTGTACTCATTCCCCTCTACAAGTCCTAGAATTTCCGAACAACTCGTATAGCTGCTACTACAATTTCATGGTAGTAGTGGCACCATTTAGGTGTATCTCAAACATTAAGTAAGGTAATAGTTCTAACATATTCCTTTAAAGGATTAAAAATTTTAAAAATTTAAATTTACAATCAAAAAATCAATGAAATTACTAAAAAATAGCCTGCCTAGCCGTACAGCTAGTAGGGAAACATCTAACGTAGATGGACTGTCATAATAGCAACCCAAATTGTGGCGAGAAAGAACCCTGTCTCTCAAGTGCCGCCCTGGAAAATGACTCCTGCTCCAAAACTTCTATCGGAATTCATGCAATTTACAATAACAAACGCACCTCAAGAATTCGGTAGAAGTCAAGCGATAGACCAAAGTTAAATTAAGTAATGATCCTGTGCTGCAGAAAGCGTAGATCCGCTTTAAAACTGATGTGAAGAAGCACAAGAAAACGGCTCTAATGCTTGGGACTAATACTTACCGACCACCTATAATGCCAACGTTACCTTTGTGGCAGTGGCAACAGGACTGACCAATAACGCCGCGGGCTCTATTCGTGGTAAACAACTTGAAGGTGACGCGTAACACCAGCTTGGAAAGGAACTAAAGTACAAGGAAGTACGAATACCGAATAAAGAATACAGAACAAATGTGGGTAATAAAAGTAATAGCAGTGCGAGAGATGTTCGGCATCCTAGCCATTTCATGAGTTGTTTTAGTAGGATACCAGTCCCTATTTTAAGGCTTCAAACGGTTTAAATGGCTGTGAGCACTATGGGACTTACCATCTGTGGTCATCAGTCCGTTAGAACTTAGATCGACTTAAACCTAACTAACCTAAGGACATAACACACATCCATGCCCGAGGCAGGATTCGAACCTGCGACCGTAGCGATCACGCGGTTGCAAACTGATTTTTTAAGGCGCTATACAGTACTGTCTACTGTATTCGTATGTTTCACTCTGTTGTGCTGCCCAATACAATACCAGATATTTCAGTATTGGCAACACCATAATTGCGTATGGGCAGGGCCATAGTTGACAAGGAAAAGACAGGGGCTTAAGGATGGGATCAAGTTCTCTCAGTCTTCAGGCATTATTCCCTATAAATTGGAGAACATGCTGGTGTCACTAGTCAAGATATGCCTTTAGATACTTATACATTACTGTTCGCGAAAAGTGAAACATCAAGACAGATTGATCTGATCAGAATGAAATTTATTACACCTGAGCCATGCTCGTGTTCATGCCGTTTATTGCTTGTCATCTTGTGTTGACAGTACTGCCACCTCGTTTCTTATTCGATTTACTGGTGTCTCTAAGTTGCTGGCTTGCCTGCCCATGAGTGGCAGCAGCAGCGCTTATCGATAAGAGCACGGTCGTATTATCTTTGGAGCGACCGCTAGTATTTACAGGTCGTCGTGTGTCGGAGTTGAGTCGCGGCAGAGCAGCAGTCGGGTCCTGAGAGCCATGACTCGCTTGATCATTGCCGGCGCACATGACATGAGTGGGGACCACCTTGGTTGGTCGGTCGTTTTTTCGTCTCATCGGACGACGTGTATTCGTTCGCCGACCGCTTCTGGGCTCTCTGTGTGTGTCGACTTGTGATTCGTCTTCGTTGGTCCTCAGTGACTGGTTTTCGTATCTTTCGAGTTGTTTGTGGAAGTGTATCCGCAGATCAGTGTGTTGTTTGTGGTTTTGACTCAACAGTTATGGTAACGCTCTCTGCATGTTGGATGCAGTTGGTTAGTTGGGACAGAGCAGAGAGGAAGCCTCCGCGGCGCAAAGTCAGGCCGAGACCGCTGGCGGCGTACTCGTATGAGGCGCTAGCTGCGGGAGCTATAGTGTTATTTGCCCATCGAAACTTACATTGAAGCTGAGTGATCTGTTAACGTGTCATCTCTTCGTTCATTGCGTTGTTACTTCCTGGGCCGTTCCAGCTAGCAGCAACGTATGGTGTGTTGGAGTCGGCGAAATTTTGCAGCCGTCTTCCTGTATAGACTCTAACTATTAAATTGGTTGTTACTTACCAGTGAAGTGCACCAGCGGTATTTTCTGTATAGTGGCCGTTAACGCCCCAGTTACTGCCCCGGTCGTTAGTGTAGTTTCCCGGCAGTGTATTTTTCTTCGCCATGATGATTCTGTCCAACACGGCGTGTAGTTCCACAGCCTTTTAGTTGCCCGTTCATATATTTTTTTTCTTAGAGTAGTTCTTGTGTCTTGGCTGCATTTAGACGCCAGTTCTGAAGGCGTAGTACTGCTGGTATCTTCGTTCTCGGCTGATACTTTCCATTTCCTTTCCTGGTCGGATTTCCATCCGATTGCTTAACCTTACTTTTGGTTTCAGAATGAGATTTTCACTCTGCAGCGGAGTGTGCACTGATGTGAAACTTCCTGGCAGATTAAAACTGTGTGCCCGACCAAGACTCGAACTCGGGACCTTTGCCTTTCGCGGGCAAGTGCTCTACCATCTGAGCTACCGAAGCACGACTCACGCCCGGTACTCAAAGCTTTACTTCTGCCAGTACCTCGTCTCCTACCTTCCAAACTTTACAGAAGCTCTCCTGCGAACCTAGCTAGGTTCCCATAGACCAGTCATTCTGCCAGCTTCGATCACACTCACTTGCCGATATTCCACCCCGTGACGTCGGCGAGGAACAGTGGCACTTACTTTTAGGTTTCACATCGTATGAAGGTTCTGCACCGACAGTGTTGCGTAGCACTGATTGGTCCGGTCACACAAAAGAGGGCACTGTTGGGCATACATGCACACCACGTTTCTGGGATTTAAATCACTTACTATGGTTCTGCAGTTCTAAACGTACACACACGGCCTGGTGTAGACTTTTGCTTTTGTGTGTCTCACTTTTTACAAACTGTAGTGTATCTCAGTGTGTAACAATTAATAGAATTTTCAGTCTAATTAAGTCGACTGTAATTAAGTCAATAATCGGTGAAAGCGCATGATAGATTTGTTTAGCGCACGCCATCGAAAAGAGAATAAAAATTCTATAAATATGACGTCTTATATGCCTAATAACTATTTTTATTGCAAAATTTCCTTTGTATTCTTGGAAAACAACGTAAAGTGGAACTTATGTAGATTAATTGTGAAAATAAAATTATTTGCAAGTGGCGTATATTGGCGCACAGCTTTACGAACTCATGAGCTATGTAACTCTTAATCTGTAGCTCCTATCCTTATTATTCCGTCTGGTGGTTATTCACGGCCATGTCCCGTATCAGTGGAATGGGTACGTTTGTAGGTTAGTGACTGATATCACGATGGGTGAGACATGTGTATTTTAACGGAAATATGCAGGGTAGTCCATTGATCGTGACCGGGCCAAATATCTCACGAAATAAGCGCCAAACGAAAAATCTACAAAAAACGAAACTTGTCTAGCTTGAAGGGGGAAACCAGATGGCGCTATATGGTTGTCCCGCTAGATGGCGCTGCCATACGTCAAACGGATATCAACTGCGTTTTTTTAAATAGAAACCCCCACTTTTATTACATATTCGTGTAGTACGTAAAGAAATATGAATGTTTTAGTTGAACCACTTGTTTCGCTTTGTGATAGAGTCACAAACATAAGACTACAATTTTAGACGAATAGTTGGTAACAGGCAGGTTTTTTAAATTAAAATACAGAACGTAGGTACGTTTGGACATTTTATTTCGGTTGTTCCAATGTCATACATGTACCTTTGTAAACTTATCATTAATGAATACGCATGCTGTTACAGCGTGATTACCTGTAAATACCACATTAATGCAATAAATGCGCAAAATGATGTCCGTCAACCTCAATGCATTTGGCAATACGTATAGCGACATTCCTCTCAAAAGAGAGTAATGCGCCTTCCGTAATGTTCACACATGCATTGACAATGAGCTGGCGCATGTTGTCAGGCGTTGTCGGTGTATCACGATAGCAAATATCCTTCAACTTTCCCCACAGAAAGAAATCCAGGGACGTCAGATCTGGTAAACGTGCGGGCCATGGTATGGTGCTTCAACGACTAATCCACCTGTCATGAAATATGCTATTCAATACCGCTTCAACCGCACGCGAGCTATGTGCCGGACATCCATCATGTTGGAAGTACATCGCCATTCTGTCATGCTGTGCAACATCTTGTAGTAACATCGGTAGAACATTACGTAGGAAATAAGCGTACATTGCTCCATTTAGATTGCCATGGATAAAATGGGGGTCAATTATCCTTCCACCCATAATGCCGCACTACACGTTAACCCGCTAAGGTCGCTGATGTTCCACTTGCCGTAGCCATCGTATATTTTCCGTTGCCCAATAGTGCATATTATGCCGGTTTACGTTACCGCTGTTGGTGAATAACGCTTCGTCGCTAAATAGAACGCGTGCAAAAAATCTGTCATCGTCCCGTATTTTCTCTTGTGCCCATTGTCAGAACTGTACACGACGTTCAAAGTCGTCGCCATGCAGTTCCTGGTGCATAGAAATATGGTACGGGTGCAATCGATGGCCGGCCGTTGTGACCGAGCGGTTGTAGGTGCTTCAGTCCGGAACCGCGCTGCCGCTACGGTCGCAGGTTCGAATCCTGCCTCGGGCATGGATGTGTGTGATGTCCTTAGGTTAGTTAGGTTTAAGTAGTTCTAAGTTCTAGGGGACTGATGACCTAAGATGTTAAGTCCCATAGTGCTCAGAGCCATTTGAACCATATTTGCAATCGATGTTGATGTACGAGGGCAGTTCAATAAGTAATGCAACACTTTTTTTTTCTCAGCCAATTTTGGTTGAAAAAACCGGAAATTTCTTCTGGAATATTTTAAAACATTCCCGCTTCGTCTCGTATAGTTTCATTGACTTCCGACAGGTGGCAGCGCTGTACGGAGCTGTTAAAATGGCGTCTGTAACTGATGTGCGTTGTAAACAACGGGCAGTGATCGAGTTTCTTTTGGCGGAAAACCAGGGCATCTCAGATATTCATAGGCGCTTGCAGAATGTCTACGGTGATCTGGCAGTGGACAAAAGCACGGTGAGTCGTTGGGCAAAGCGTGTGTCATCATCGCCGCAAGGTCAAGCAAGACTGTCCGATCTCCCGCGTGCGGGCCGGCCGTGCACAGCTGTGACTCCTGCAATGGCGGAGCGTGCGAACACACTCGTTCGAGATGATCGACGGATCACCATCAAACAACTCAGTGCTCAACTTGACATCTCTGTTGGTAGTGCTGTCACAATTGTTCACCAGTTGGGATATTCAAAGGTTTGTTCCCGATGGGTCCCTCTTTGTCTAACCGAACACCGTAAAGAGCAAAGGAGAAACATCTGTGCGGAATTGCTTGCTCGTCTTGTGGCTGAGGGTGACAATTTCTTGTCAAAGATTGTTACAGGCCATGAAACATGGGTTCATCACTTCGAACCTGAAACAAAACGGCAATCAATGGAGTGGCGCCACATCCACTCCCCTACCAAGAAAAAGTTTAAAGCCATGCCCTCAGCCGGTAAAGTCATGGTTACAGTCTTCTGGGACGCTGAAGGGGTTATTCTGTTCGATGTCCTTCCCCATGGTCAAACGATCAACTCTGAAGTGTATTGTGTTATTCTTCAGAAATTGAAGAAACGACTTCAGCGTGTTCGTAGGCACAAAAATCTGAACGAACTTCTCCTTCTTCATGACAACGCAAGACCTCACACAAGTCTTCGCACCCGAGAGGAGCTCACAGAACTTCAGTGGACTGTTCTTCCTCATGCACCCTACAGCCCCGATCTCGCACCGTCGGATTTCCATATGTTTGGCCCAATGAAGGACGCAATCCGTGGGAGGCACTACGCGGATGATGAAGAAGTTATTGATGCAGTACGACGTTGTGGACCAGTGGAATGGTACCGTGCAGGCATACAGGCCCTCATTTCAAGGTGGCGTAAGGCCGTAGCATTGAATGGAGATTACGTTGAAAAATAGTGTTGTGTAGCCAAAAGATTGGGGAATAACCTGGTGTATTTCAATGCTGAATAAAACAACCCCTGTTTCAGGAAAAAATGTGTTGCATTACTTATTGAACTGCCCTCGTAGCATTCTCAACACCAACGTTTTTGAGATTCCCGATTCTCGCACAATTTGTCTGCGACTGATGTGGGGATTAGCAGCGACAGCAGCTAAAACACCTACTTTGGCACCATCATTTGTTGCAGGTCGTGGTTGACGTTTCACATGTGGCTGAACACATCCTGTTTGCTCAAATAACGTAACTATCCGGCGAACGGTCCGGACACTTGGATGATGTAGTCCAGGATACTGAGCGGCATACATAACACACGCCCGTTGGGCATTTTGATCACAATAGCCATCATCAACACGATGTCGACCTTTTTCGCAATTGGTCAACAGTCCATTTTAACACGGGTAATGTATCAATACCACGTAGCTACACGTTTTTGACTATTACAGCGCCATCTATCCAAAGCGAAAAAAGTGGTCCAACTAAAACATTCATATTTCTTTACGTACTACACGAATATGTAATAAAGGATGGGGGTTCCTATTTAAGGAAACGAAGTTGATATCCGTTTCACCTATGGCAACGCCATCTAGCAGGCCAACCATAGCGCCATCTGGTTTCCCCCTTCAAGCTAGGCGAGTTTCGTTCTTTGTAGTTGTTTCGTTTGACATTTATTTTGTGAGATATTTGATCCGGTCACTATCAATGGGCTCTCGCGTGGTTTCATACAAAGACATAATTTTTAAATTTAGTTGTAGCCCCCTTAGGAGTATTAATCCAGGTCGCCCCCATCTGCCCTTGGCTAGGGAGTGTCATCTTTGTGCCGACATTTTCGTGTAGTGTTTTACAGTGAGTGTCCCGTGTTGTGAGTCTTTTGGGAAGTGTTGCGAACGGCCATCATACTGTCGATGGGTGTGATTTTTTTTATCTCTTGCGAACAGAAACCAAACTGTCGCCATGTTTTTTTAATTGTGTGTCTACTATGTTACTTGTCTGATTCCTGTGTATTTTATTAACATTGCCAACCCCTTTGCTTTATGTTTTAACTTTCCACAATTTTCCGCCGTTTTACAATTTAAGTCACCGTTTTATCGCCTGTTTTTCTTGTTTCTTTTCTCCTTACGTTTTTAAAAAGACTGTAGGCTGTAGAGCGGCGTACTAAGCTGCTGCCAGCCGGCCGCCTCCGGAGGGAATTGAAATTCAATAAAGGAAAAAAAAAAAAACCTTAAGCGAAAGCAAATTTGCAACGTACAGCTGCTATTAAAGACAAATTTAAGAAACCAAAATAGCTTCGTCCGCAAAAATTGAAAGTCTATTGTAAAACTTCTAAACAATTTTGCACTGTTTGTGAGTGCAAAAGTCTAAACGGCAGTACACGTCAAATATAACACCGTTGCCGCCATCTGCGCCGGCCGCGGTGGTCTCGCGGTTCTAGGCGCTCATTCCGGAACCGCGCGACTGCTACGGTCGCAGGTTCGAATCCTGCCTCGGGCATGGATGTGTGTGATGTCCTGAGGTTAGTTAGGTTTAAGTAGTTCTAAGTTCTAGGGGACTGATGACCACATCAGTTAAGTCCCATAGTGCTCAGAGCCATTTGAACCGCCATCTGCGGCCGTGATTTTACCTCGGTACAGGTATACGTCAAGTCACTTACCAAAACAGTAGGAGCTTATTGTCCTTTCACGTCCAAAGCCGTACTCCTGACTTGCTCACTTGGACGGTCACCTACACAGCGAAGGTGTGTTCTGTCACTAACTTTTTCACCACTGTTAGTGGCACGTAGCAGAGCTGCTTCCAAAGTGGACAGGTCAACATGTCCATTATAATTTGCCCCCTATCAGAAAATGCTGTAACTGTGTTGGTTCCGTCTACCTGACGTGACACTGCCATGAGTGGTAGCATCCTCAGCCAGCAAGCTCGTTGGCGTCTTGTGCACCACAAGGCATTTATGATGAGGAATGTATTTTTCTACATAAAGCTTGTGTTCTTGCAATTGACGTGAGTGGAAATGAGGGAAGAGTAGACACAGTCCTCTCGCACTGTACGCTCAGAACGTTTGTGTACGAGAATCGCTGGAGGCAGTGGCTTGAAAGAAGTTTACGTACAAGGGGCATTCAATTAAACATGCAACATGCAAGAGTCCAATACACGGTATTATTTGACACTCTTTTGGTTAAGAAACCCTATATTTGAACATAACCTTTGTTCAGTGCGACGACCTTACGCCACCTTACAGGAAAGCCCTGCATGTTCGTATGATACCACTTCACTGGTCAATAACCTCCCCATCATCCACGCGTTGCTTCAACTGCATCCTTCACTGCGCCAAACAGATGGAAGATGGGAGATCCGGGCTGTAGGATGAATTAGAAAGAACAATGCAATGAAGTTTTTGAGCTCTTCTCGGTTGCGTAGACTCGTATGAGGCCTTGCGTTGTCATGGAGAAGGAGAGTAGCACAATACACTTCGATTTTATCGTTGCATCCTAAGAGAGGACATCACACAAAGTAGTCCCTTAAGAATCCCAGAACACCGTCGCAGTGACATTACCAGCTGAGTGTGCAGCTTTGCATATTTTCGTAGGTCCAGAGGTGGTGTGGTATCACTCCATGCACTGCTGTCTTGCATCCGGTTCGAAGTAATGAGGTCACGTTTCATCGCCTGTGACGATGTTGGAAAAAGGCTGACACCATCTGTCTCGTAACGTAAAGGAATTCCTCACAGATGTTCCTTCAAAAAAAAAAAAAAATCTTCAAATATGTGTGAAATCTTATGGGACTTAACTTCCAAGGCATCAGTCCCTAAGCATACACACTACTTCGCTTAAATTATCCCAAGGGCAAACACACACCCACCCATGCCCGAGGGAGGACTCGAACCTCCGCCGGGATAAGCCGTACAGTCCGTGACTGTAGCGCCTTCTTTTTTTTTTTTTTTTTTTTTTTTTTTTTTTTACCACCGAGACTCGAACTCGGGACCTTTGCCTTTCGCGGGCAAGTGCTCTACCATTTTTTTTTATTTATAAGAAAACAAATAAAAACCTCTTGGGTATGAAAATAAAAGACGACGTTCTTCATAAATAACACAATATCCTTTGAAAACGTAAAACATAAAAGGTAGCTATATTTCCGCAACGGCCTTCTTTTGTATTTGTATGTTTTTTTGGTAACATAAATGAGTGTACAGTCTCACCATCAGCAGCATTTTTCATTTTTTTTAATTTATTTAGTTTTTTTTTTTTTTTTTTTTTTTTGGAGCACAAGAGAAAGAAAACAAATAGGCTGCAGATAGAGAGCTATGTGTGAAAGGGATAAACATGTGTAAGGAGAAAAAAAAACTTAGAAGAGGAGGAGGAAAGAGAACTGAAATAAAATAGGAATACTTTCCGCGCCATGCCCCACTTTGGCGCGCCAGCAGAACAAAATGCATTCTATCATTGACCATTGAAGGGGAACGTGGGATCGTCCAGCCTTGGCTGGCACGGTTCGTTGAGATTACAGCTTTGAGGCGGGTTGGTGAAAATGCTCTGTAAATAGTTCGCGAAAGTGGCCCGATAGTGTCGATGCCGGCGAAGGGTGTGGTGATACACTTGGAGGCGTGTCCAAAAGTCCGCCGGATCGACGATGTCGTCTCGGAAGAGGTAGTCGACAGCCATGCCACTGATCCATGTGATGGCGTGCCACTTAGCCGATGGAAAGTAGGTCGTGTCGGGATATATCATCATAGTGGGAGAAACGTGATGTGGTGGTACTCGGAGGTAGAAAGCCACAATCTTCTGTACGAGGGTCCAGACAGCTGCTGCTGGCCCACACTCAAAACGATGTAAATCTGTATCTTCGACATTGCACTTGAGGCACAGGGGTGAGTCCACCAGTGCGATGCGATGCAGTTTCTGTCTTGTAGTATACTTGCCGTTGACGAGAAGGTACCACATAGAGGTGGTGTCAGTGGTGTGATATGGTTGGTGGATCGTTTTCCAAACTGTAGGCCATGAAACCTGGGGGTGAAGTGTTTCGACGGGGTTGCGGGGTGGAGACTTTCGGAGAAGGCGGTAGATGTCGCGGGTGGTCGTCTTCCTGGTCCTGGGGAGCTCGGTGCATATGTAGCTGTACTCCAAAAAGAAACGGCCGATATGTGACATCGGAGGTGGGATGTGTGCCAAAGACGTCGGTGGGCGTCTCGAAACAGGCGCGAGCTCGGTGGTCAACATTCCAGTGAAACTAGCATTTTGGCTTTTCCATAACCGGAGCATAGTATTGGTGTAAAGTGCCGTTGTCCTGGCTCTCACATTAACCAGATCGAGGCCACCGTCCCGCTTCGGTAAGGTGAGAGCTTCATACTGGACTTTGAAGATGTGTCCAGAACAAATGAAATAGCCGAATGCCGCCTGTAACCTGGCCGCCATTGTCGCAGTGATGGGCAGAATCTGCGCTATATGGGGTATCCGAGCTGCCAGATGGGTATTGACGAAGGTGACTCTCTGGCACATATTCAGCGGGCGTAGTATGTGATTTTGTATGTTGGCCCGGATGCGTTGCAGCAGCGCACGAAAATTGATCGCCGAGGTGCGGCGAATGTCTCGCGTGTACACCAATCCGAGACAACGAATGGTGTCTACCAGTTGAAATGGAGCTACGCTGTCTGCGGGAAGGCCGCGGCCGATCTTCATGGCGCATGATATTGCCACGTTCATAGCGCTTCCTGCCCCTGCACTGTAACGGGTAATCCACTGCATCGCAGCTTGTACTTCAGCCGCTGAACGTACGACGAGGGCCAAGTCGTCCGCGTAAGCTCGGCAGCGGAACATATGATCCCGGAGTGGAATACCTGTCAAACGTCGCCGTAATCCGCAAATGAGTGGTTCCATAGCAATGGCATAAAGTACCGTCGACAAAGGGCAACCCTGCCGTACTGAGCGTTCAATCCGTATAGGTTCTGTAAGTCTGCCGTTGACGAGAAGTCTGGACGTTGCTCCACGAAGGAGCCGCATAATCACTTGCGTGAACGTCGGGGGTATTGCCATTCGGTCCATCACTGCGTTGAGGAATGCATGATTGACGCGGTCTAACGCTTGTTTGAAGTCGATGGAGATTAAAGCGCCTGGCAGTCGCGAGTGTGTTGCCACAGCGATCACATCTCGATATTCACTGAGGGCCGTCTGTACATTACGATCGCCGCCTAAGGATGTTTGTTCGTGGGAGACAATGTCCCGTAATACATGTTTGAGTCGCACTGCCAGAAGGCGTGTGAAAATCTTGAAGTCCGGATTGAGTAACGTGATCGGCCGATAACTGTCGAGTCGTGTTCCTCCTGCGGGTTTCGGGACTGGTACAAGTAAGCCTTCCATGAACATTGGTGGCGGGTTCGCCGCGCCGGACAAAAGTTCCCAGTACATGTCCCTCCATCGTGGCATCATCAAATCTTGGAAGGTTCTGTAAAATTCGAGAGGTAAACCGTCCGGGCCGGGAGATCGATTCAGAGACCCCTTGGCCACAGCGCCCTGGACGTCGTCGGTGGTCACTTCAGCAGTCAGGAGGGTTGCAGCTGCTGCGTTTAGAGTACCAAGTGTCTCATGGGCAACCTCAGCAATGGCCTCTGCACCGGCAGGTACTTCTTGATAGAAAAGTCTATAGTGCGTTGTGAATGCATCCGCAATGGTAGCTTGCGAAGTCAGCCGTCGTCCATCAGGTAAGTCTATAGTTGTCATTAAAGCCTGTCGGCGTCGACGAACATTTTGAACAATATGATGCATAGAAGGTTCTTCACCATTAATCCTGTCTTGGCTGCGGGCTCGTACAATGGCTCCCTCTAGACGGCATCTGGTCAAGGATAGAATCTTTGCCTTGATGCGTTGAGCTTCTTTGAGGCGATCCGGGGATGGAGGATGATCCATGAGTTCACGTAGAGCGCTATAGTAGAAATCAGTGGTATGGTGATTCCACCTGGCTTTTGCTCTGCCATAGTGTGTCAATGTGCGTCGGATGGCCGGTTTGGCGCACAGCAACCACCACTGCAGTGTGGTCTCGTAACGCATAATGCGTTGAACACAGGTGTGCCACGTGTCGGTGACCTGTTGTCGACATTCAGGGTCCCGCAGGAGCGCGACATTGAGTTTCCAGGGTCCTGCACTGCGCCATATAGATTGTCGACGTAGGTTCATGGTACAGATATAGATGTCATGATCCGAAAAGGCAGACGGCCAACGTTCCGCGTCGCGGAGTACTGATTTTAGAGCGTTAGAGATGTATATTCTATCAAGTCGGCTGGCGGAGTGGCTCGTGATGTGAGTATACCCCGGGCGGTCGCCGTGTATCACTCGCCAAGTGTCGAGGAGACGAAGGCGGCGGACGAGGAAGCGAAGTTCGGGACATGTGGTGAAATGGGGGTATTGGTCTGTGCGCTCGAGAACACAGTTGAAATCTCCACCTACGATGAGATGATCGTATCGACCGAGGAATAAAGGCGTGATATCTTCTGCGTAGAACTGGGAGCGATCCCTCCGTTTATCAGTGCCCGATGGGGCGTAGAGATTTATGATTTTGAGTCCTTCAACTGTTATGGCCACCCCTCGCGCTGTTGGGAGATATGCGACATCGGAAACTGCAATTCCTTCTCGGAGGAGGATGGCTGCGCCTGTGTGTTCCATAGCTGCAGGGGCGGCGTACGTCTCATATCCATAACACCCAGTCCAAGTCGCTGTCCTCAGTTCTTGTAACAGGGCGATGTCGATGTCCGCTGCTCGTAGCGTGTCACGGAGCAGTTGAAGTTTAGCATGGGAGCCGATATTATTAGTATTGATAGTAGCTATTCGGTACGCCTGATGGGAGATCCGTGCTGTTGATAGGGTCGTAGCTGGTGAAGATTGTTGTTGTGGATGCTGGAAGTCCATAGAAGTCGCAGTATTCGCCGTAGAAACTTCCCCCATTTTAGTTTTGGTCGAACGGAGAAACAGATCTCATTTCCGCATCAGATGGAGGTGGGAAATCCGTGTCATCCGCCCATGAAAGGTGTCCGACAGGTTTGACATCGGCGAGAGGTGGCAGCGCTGGCCGAGTCGGCTCAATGGCGTCGGTGACAACAGGCGTGCTATGTTCCATGGCTTCTGGGCGCGGGGCTTGCGCACGATCTCTGTCGGACGGTTCACCGTCTTGTGGATGACGCGTCTCCGTGGCAGAGGAGAATGTGTTATCGTGTTCTCCGTCGGAGAGATGTGGCATTTCTTCGTCGGTTGGGCGACTTCTGCTTTCGGCAATGAGTTTCGGTGTCTGAGGAAGGAAGAGATTCACGTCGTTCCGGTACAAAAGCCGCGGGTGCTATGATGCGGTCTTCATTCTCCAGAACACTCTCATTGGTATTCTTGTGATCTTCTAGCGTGGGTGTGTCCGGCTGTTGGACATGTTCACGGGCGGCATCGCCGGTGTCAAGGTGCTGGGACGCCTCCGGGTGTATCGGACCAGAGAGACGCTCGTGAACGGCGCCTTGTGAGGGCTGGACGTGCAGTGTCGCCGCATAGGTGACTGGAAGGGTGGTCACGGTTCTGTCGGTGTTCGTATCGTCGGGCCTTAGTTGTGTGATGCGGCGTTGCAGGCATTCATTACGGATGTGGCCTTCTTGGCCACAACCGGAACATGTTCGAGGTTGTCCGTCGTAAATGACTACCGCACGGCAGCCGCCGATAGAAATGTACGATGGAACGTGCCGTTTGAGATCGATTCGGACTTGTCTCACACCATTAAGCACCGGATACGTCGTAAACTGTGCCCATGTCTCGGCTACGTGGCTCTGGACTTTTCCGAACGGACTTAGCGCCGCGATGAGTTCATCTTCAGCCACCTCGAAAGGCAGTTCGAATACACGGATCGTCCGAAGGCCAAGTCCTGCATGGTCAACATCCACAGGCCCGACGTTTCCGTCGGAGTGCCGAAATTTTAGTCCATGTCGCGTCCTTTGAATGATCTCGTTGCAGGCAGCGTCGGAAGTCATCTTAACATAAACGACGCTGCTAATGATCGATAGGTGTATGCCGATGAGTTCGTCACGCGGGATCATCACGTCTTCGCGTAGGAAGCGTTCGACGGCCAGTGCTTTGGGTCGTGCGTATTCGTTTGAGAAGGTGAACTTAAGAGTGTTCTTCCTGTAAGAGTTGGCCATTACAGCTTGTTCGACTGAGAAGCGCTGTGACGAGGAAGTAAACAAAACACTCCGCGCGCGCAGCGGCGTGGACGACCGAGCGCGGTGCGCACTGCTGCCCTGCCGAACGCAAACTGCGCCTTAAACCGCTCGGCTAATCCTGGTTTCCTATTAGGCTGCGAGGAACCCAGCGGGCACATAGTTTTGAAAAACCTAAATAATTCATAAGTAAGTCAATAGTATCATTAGAGACGACCAATCATGCAGCGAGGTGTTTGATTGTGATCTGTTGACCTCCTCGAATGATAGTGTCCGCACGAGGCAACACTGCAGCAGCCGCAGCTGTGTGTAGCCAGCCCGCACGCGGAATTGCGAAGATGACAGACGCCTCGCCTAATGATTAACCGTGAATTTGTTCACTGCCAGGACTCCGTAGACATTCTGCGAGCACCTATCAGTATCTGAGATGCACTGGTTTTCCGCAAAAGAAACTCAATGACCTCTCTCTTCTTGGAATGCGCCTCCGTTACAGACGACGTTTTGGAAGATACGCACAGCGACCACACCTATCGGAACTTCATGAAACAGCAGATACTGAAGGGGAATATTCCACAATGTCTTAGAAAAAAATTACAAATTTGTTTCGACCGAAACTGCCCGAGAAAAAATTGTGTAGCCTTACCTATTGAACGCCATTCGTACAGAAAGTTTTCTGATAAGTAGCTAGTTTTCGATGGCGTTAAGCCCCAGTAATGCAATACTTTTTAAAAGGATAAACCGCCGTTTGACTGTGTATTATTATATTTATCATTTTTGTTCATTGAGTCATTTTTGTTAAGGCATTTTAAAGCAGGTAAACAACACTCACATACGTCCTTAAGACATGGACTACCTTGGCAAATATGATTTAACAACTACTTTTAGCATTTTACTTTATAATCGCATAAAATCCGAAATCTGTATAGCACAAAAGGTAAATACAGTTACACAAAGTGGTGGTTTTCTCTTTTAAATAGTTAATTATTTAGTTTGCTGCAAAGAGGAATTAACACCAGATACTCAACGCGGTGGTGAGTCGTCGTTCATGCACATACAATGAGCCACACTGAAACACAAATTGTCCCTCTATCCAGCTATTAACATAAATAATTATCTCGTCGACCAGAATTCATTCTGCTGGTGATGAAGTATGAAAAAACTCCACAGAGGTTACTCCGTTAGCGGAACCTCAGGATTCAGTCAACTAGTAGAACATGTTAGGCAATAAAGGAGACACGGTTCAATAAATCCACGTGTTTCAAATAGAAGCGCAGACCAAATAAATCTTTGATGTTTCTGATACTCGATAAAGTGTTTTAATCTTTCATGTGACATTTGATAATGACAACAAAATTCGTGAAACAGACGTTACGGTAAAATTTTCACAGTTTACAGCCACTGTAGGTTACTTTTTTTCATTTTTCTGGGTCATCAGTCATCCAAATCGTTTGCTGCAGCATACTAAAATTTCGTCACTTATGCTTAAAACCGTTACTTCATACATGCAATTACAAGCTGTGTCCTAAATTATTTATTGTATCTGGTGTTTTTAATTGTACTTACGGTGTTTCGACTGATTCAATGCGGCCTGTATACATTGCAGGATGCTGAAACATTGTAGGTATGTTCAGATGTGTGTGAAATCTTATGGGACGTAACTGCTAAGGTCATCAGTCCCTAATCATAGAATCTACTTAACCTAAATTGTCCTAAGGACAAACACACACACCCATGCCCGAGGGAGGACTCGAACCTCCGCCGGGACCAGCCGTACAGTCCATGACTGCAGCCCCCGAGACCGCTCGGCTAATCCAGCGCGGCTAGGTATGTTCATTAATAGGTGCGAGTTGGAGCAGGAAATAGTAAGTAATAGTTATACACGGTGAAAACATAACACTGTAAGCAGTCATAGTGTGGGGCAAGTGAAGGAAAACGTGAGGAACGATCGAATACTTGGTAACTCTGGTTATAGCATGTTTATTCGAATATAGTCAAAATCTACAATATGTGCATAATATAGTCTACCGACTCATCAACATGATGCACATCCGTAACTCGGCATAATCGACAGTTGCTCTGCCATAATCGTATGCTAACCTCACGATCAGGAAGAGGCCGAATACATTCCTGATAGTACATCTTTCAGCTGTTCCCACCACCAGAAATGTCATGGATTTAGATCGGAGGATCAGGAACATCAGACATATTGAAATTACCTGAAGATGATACAGTCATTAACAAAGGTTTCTCGAAGCAAATCTTTTACCTTTTCAAGCGACACGTGGTGCCACCCTACCCAACATGATGTTAGTGGTTTGGACACAGTTGACTTCTTACAAAGCTGGACTCACGTGTTGTACAAGGAGATCCTTATCACGTGAAAATGTCACTGTACACCTAACAGGAAACCGAGGTGTAATCTGCTCCAAGAAAAACGTCCAGGAATGAAGGAGACTGTGAAATCACGCCACACAATCACGTAACGCGTGCGCAGTTGATGTTACTGCACAACATGTAGCTGAGTAGAAATCTTTATGTGACAGTTATGAACATTCACGGCACCTACCAGAGCAAAATGTGTCTCGACCGTCCAACCCCTATCTTTGGACTGTATTTGTTGCGTATTCTGAATAATGTAGAGCTTCCGGTGTAAAATATGACTCCAAATCGTTTGTACTCTTGACCAGCGGAGAGACAATCCCCGTAACACACCTCGAACACTTGACTATCGAATTTGAGGCACGACCTGCATCGTCGGCTACATCTACAACTTCAGTTCTACATCTACATCTACATCTACATCCATACTCCACACTCCGCCTGACGGTGTGTGGCGGAGGGTAGCTTGAGTACCTCTATGGGTTTTCCCTTGTATTCCAGTCTCGTATTGTTCGTGGAAAGAAAGATTGTCGGTATGCCCCTGTGTGGGCTCTAATCTCTCTGATTTTATCCTCATGGTCTCTTCGCGAGATATACGTAGGAGGGAGAAATATACTGCTTGACTGATCGGTGAAGGTATGTTCTCGAAACTTCAACAAAAGCCCGTACAGAGCTACTGAGCGTCTCTCTTGCAGAGTCTTCCACTGGAGTTTATCTGTCATCTCCGTTACGCTTTCGCGATTACTAAATGATCCTGTAACGAAGCGCACTGCTCTCCGTTGGATCTTCTCTGTCTCTTCTATCAATCCTATCTGGTACGGATCCCACACCGGTGAGCAGTATTAAAGCAGTGGGCGAATAAGTATACTATAACCTACTTCCTTTGCTTTCGGACTCCATTTTCTTATGATTCTTCCAATGAATCTCAGTCTGGCATCTGCTTTAGTGACGATCAATTTTATATCGTCATTCCATTTTAAATCACTCCTAATGCGTACTCCCATATAATCAATGGAATTTACTGCTTCCAGTTGCTTACCTGCTATATTGTAGCTAAATAATAAAGGATCTTTCTTTCTATGAATTCGCAGCACATTACATTTGTCTACATTGAGATTCAATTGCCATTACCTGCACCATGCGTCAATTCGTTGCAGATCCTCATGCATTTCAGTACAGTTTTCCATTGTTACAACCTCTCGATATACTACAGCATCATCCGCAAATAGTCTCAGTGAACTTCCGATTTTATCCACAAGGTCATCTATATGTATTGTGAATAGCAACGGTCCTACGACACTCCCCTGCGGCACACCTGAAATCACTCTTACTTCGGAAGACTTCTCTCCATTGAGAATGACATGCTGCGTTCTGTTATCTAGGAACTCTTCAATCCAATCACACATTTGGTCTGATAGTCCATATGCTCTTACATTGTTCATAAAACGAATGTGGGGAACTGTATGAAACGCCTTGCGGAAGTCAACAAACACGGCATCTACCTAGGAACCGGTGTCTATGGCCCTCTCAGTCTCGTGCGCGAATAGCGCAAGCTGGGTTTCACACGATCGTCTTTTTCGAAACCCATCTTGATTCCTACAGAGTAGATTTCTAGTCTGCAGAAAAGTCATTATACTCGAACATAATACGTGTTCCAAAATTCTACAACTGATCGACGTTAGAGATAAAGGTCTATACTTCTGCACATCTGTTCGACGTACCTTCTTGAAAACGGGGATGACCTGCGCCCTTTTCCAATCTTTTGGAACGCTACTCTCTTCTAGAGACCCACGGTACACCACTGCAAGAAGGGGGGCAAGTTCCTTCGCGTACTCTGTGTAAAATCGAACTGGTATCCAATCAGGTCCAGTGACCTTTCCTCTTTTGAGCGATTTTAATTGTTTTCCTATCCATCTGTCATCCATTTTGTCATCTGTACGACAATCTAGAGAAGGAACTACAGTGCAGTCTTCCTGTGTGAAACAGCTTTGGAAAAAGACATTTAGTATTTCGGCCTTTAGTCTGTCATCCTCTGTTTCTGTACCATTTTGGTCACAGAGTGTCTGGACATTATGTTTTGATCCATCTACCGCTTTGACATAAGACCAAAATTTCTTAAAATTTCTTAGGATTTTCTGCCAAGTCAGTACATATAACTTTACTTTCGAATTCACTTAACGCCTCTGGTATAGCCCTCCTCACACTACATTTCGCTACGTGTAATTTTTGTTTGTTTGCAAGGCTTTGGCTATGTTTATGTTTGCTGTGAAATTTCACGAATGGGCCTCCTCTCTCTTCCTGCTGCACTACCTATTTCACCTGTTTCTTCAAATGTCTTGAAGGTATTCTTTAGCCGTTTTATTGACATAGGGCCCCTGGAAATATGTTTCTGTCAGCAATATTCCCGCATGCAGCGCTGCTACTGCTGTCATTGTGATAAAAGATCTTTACCAGCAGTGCACCGTCTTTCTTCTCAATATCCACTGCGTGTTGTACCAAGTCCAACCATATCTTAACCCTTTAGACCAAGTATCATTTCACAGTACAAATCAACAGCATCACCAAGCGACAAAGATTATGCTGACGTCAGAATAGAAACATTTTCACATCGTGACTGCTTACAGCGCCATATCTTACCCTGGTGACAGAAAGCGTCACTATTATTTTTGTCAGTATCGTCCACTAGCTCATCGATTGATGAAGATGAATGCGATTTTTCAGAGTCCTGCGATGTATTCGGTCGACACTGCAGCACTCAGAATACAGTCAGTTCAGTGATAACCACCTTATAAATATTTCAATCTCTGTCATACACTACAAATATCTCCCCTGCAGCTCTTTCAGGCACCTCATTTTGTAATACAAGTCCTAACATCCTCTCCCTTTTTCTAGTTAGTACTTTGTACACGTTCCTTTCGTCGACGAAACTGCGAAATACCTCCACATTTATTATTGTAATGGTGCAATTAAATTTCACCATGTACCTCTAACACTACTTTTCTTACGCTTTGATTCCCCTCTTGTCAGATTTTCCCATCGTCCATAATTTGCTTCCAGTTAATACTACATAGGGCACGTATAGTCTCACAAATTTCTTGCTCTCATTAAAGCCTACATTTGCTAGCAGTAGCATTCGTTTGTCGGGGAATTCTGTCAACCTGTACTAGTCTGTTTCTTATGTGCTTTCATGTTGTGCCATTTATAATTTTGCTTCCATGGTATCACAGTTCCCTCCTTACGTCTATAACGTTGTCTCCAGTTGTGGTGTTAAGACTGCGCCATACCGTGGGGGCGTGGAGGGTGGGGGGGGGGGGGGGGGGGGGAGTGTAGATGGGCGCAAAACATTTTACGGTCGAAAAAAGTTCTATGGCATAATTTTTATCATAAAATAAGTTACTACAGGACTTCATTATAGTCCGAATCATGATCTTTTGCTGAATTGTTATTTTTTACCAGTTATTATTTTACATGTTCGGTCGTGGGAGTTGGGGCATTCACGTCCTCGAAAAGGTGGAGCGTGAGATCTCCAACTGCTTGGAGTGACCTCCTTTCACTGGTGACACATGCACAAGACAAATGTTCTCTCTTGTTTCATAATTGCAGTAGTGTGTTTGTTTTCGACAATAAATGCTCTCCTGAGCACCCTAAGTCAGGACCGAAAAGACATTAGAAAAAAGTAGCCTTTGTATACAGCACATAGGTAAATAATTTTTCTACATTAAAGAACGTCCTCAAGAAAGTTAATTTATAGACAAGAGCAGCTTTCTCTTTGCCAGCGTTTGCTTTTCCCAAAATAGTTTTAGTGAGTTTTCCTTATTGATCAGTAGCTGTTGAGGTTGGACTTAATCCTTGTTTGCCTGAGAGCGGTATCTGAGCTATCCCAAGCAAGATTTTTGCTCATAATTTGTCCTTATCTGTAAAGAGATAATATTTTTGAATTGAATATAGACTGTGAATGTAAATATTCTAAGGAAATAAGCTGTATTAGCGTGAACACGTCACTTAGTATTCCTCGTAGCAGTTATTTCTGACTAGTTATAGGACGTATTTGTGCATGTCCTGTCCAGTTAGCCATTCCTCTCCTAACTTGTACATTTGTGCCGCCAGTTATTACACCTTGCTTTCCTTCTAGTCTTCAGTAGTGCCAATATGTTGGCTAAAAGTTTCTGCTCTAGCTACCTATTGGTTATGTGCATTTGCTAGTTGTTTATCTGAATTTCTCACAATTACTTAATACTTTTTCAGAATTTATCACATCCATAATGTTCTTAGGAAAGGAACATGACACCCAGAGCAGGAAAAGACGAAAAACGGAACCGGAACAACTTGCTAAACTAACCGGAATTATTTAGAAATAGCTGATAGCACCAGCTCTAAAAGTACGCCAAATATACATGTTTGTATTATACAGAGTCAGTGAACTGTTGACTCTCTAGAGCAGAAGTAAGGAGCAAATTAATTTCACTGTTATTATTTATTGGGTAGAGAATGTGAGAGAGGCTTTGAAAAATAAACTTGTTAAGAGAGAGAACAGTGATCTACAGAATAAAGATCCATTTTTTGGCTGGTTCAAATGGTTCAAATGGCTCTGAGCACTATGGGACTCAACTGCTGTGGTCATCAGTCCCCTAGAACTTAGAACTACTTAAACCTAACTAACCTACGGACATAACCCACATCCATGCCCGAGGCAGGATTCGAACCTGCGACCGTAGCAGCAGCGCGGCTCCGGACTGGAGCGCCTAGAACCGCACGGCCACCGCGGCCGGCCCCATTTCTTCCAACAGGTAATACTGACAGATCATTTTCTTATGATTGGTTTTACATGAAGTTAGGAAATGGAGAGAAAGTTGTAAGAACATCGGTGTTGTATTCTCGTGTGAAATATAGTATATATTGCTTTTCTTGCAAGCTACTTTAGGAAAATAATAAATTAATCGAGAAGTCCTTTGAAGAGCCACACGGTTTTGAAACATGGAAGAAGGTGAGCCCTAGCGTGTTAGATTATTGAAAATGTTGTTATCATGTGGGAGTATTTGAAAACTGAAAAGAGCTTAAAATGCGACTGGAGGATGTGAAACAGTCGATGATATTGTTCAGTTACAAGAACATGTCTTTTGGGAGACGGAAAATTATACTAACAAGAATTCTTGATTTTTTACTGTTTATACCTAGACAATCCTTACCCTTGGGCGGTCGCTCACATCTTTGTGGAAGACTTTTTCCCATATATAAGCCAGACGCAAATCATCATCTTCACGCCTTCCAGCAAACAGGCAGCTATGTTGTGTCTTATCTTCCTCCACGAAGACACTGTGAATTCATTAAACTACTTGGTGATCATATCAGAACAGACATATTTAAGAGAATTTCTAAAGTTAAGTATTTCTTCAACATGTTCGTTAGTGTAGTAGTTATACTGCATATCTACCAAATATCTCGAGTACTTCGTTATGCACGTATTGAAGGTTCAGGAGCCACAGCAAAAGAATCTTTTCCGCAAAGTGCATGAACGACACCGCCTTCATCCCGTCTTAAGCCAATCACAAAGCTCTAGAGGCGCTAAATCTCCCCTCCCACATGACAGCACAAACTCATGCCGAACCAGGCAAAAAGTTAAGAGACCTGCGTCTCTGAATAAAGGAAACCGCCAATTACTGGCTTTTTTAAGTTGTGGCAGAGGGGGAAGAGACGATTTTTCCGAAGTCCTGTCTCTTTCCACGACAACAGCAAACAGATACAGTCTCAATGATCATTTTCTAAATCGCCTGTGCCTTGGAGCTTGTTAGTCCTAGCCATGAGGTGTAATAAAGATTCTATCTCTAGACGTTTCTCAGATGCCGGAGTTTTCTTATACAACAGAGGCAGCCGAAGGAAGGGGTTCACTGTCCCATTTGCACTATCGGCAAACACGAAAACATGTGAATTTTTATTACGCGTGGCTCTGCACACAATGCCCGGCTTACGACTCCATTGTGTAGACGTGTTCCTTTCGTCTGTCGCCCAATCTCAGTCTTCTGCTGGCGCTGCGGCAAGTATCACGGCATTGTTCTGCCGTTGATTTTTGTATGGGTTGTGTCTTACTTCAGTAGTCTAAATGGTCTAAATGGCTATGAGGACTATGGGACTTAACTTCTGAGGTCATCAGTCCCCTAGAACGTAGAACTACTTAAACCTAACTAACCTAAGGACATCACACATGCATTGCCGAGGCAGGATTCGAACCTGTGACAGTAGCGGTAGCGTGGTTCCAGACTGTAGTGCTTAGAACAGCTCGGCCACTCCGGCCGGCACTTCAGTAGTGTTTAGTGTGACACAAACCAGAGGAAATCATTGAAATAGTAGGAGAATCTCATCCTGATAACCAATATATATGTGAAAAAGGTAACTTTGTCAATCAGGATTACCCTTGGCTAAAACACATCCTAGCTTGACCTCATTCACTCCATGGCTCATTCATCCACATGATGCTGTAATCCAGCAAGGATACAGGTTCTGGCGCTGCAGTCCGGAACCGCGAGGCTGATACGGTCGCAGGTTCGAATCCTGCCTCTGGCATGGGTGTGTGTGATGTCCTTAGGTTAGTTAGGTTTAAGTAGTTCTAAGTTGTAGGGGACTTATGACCTAAGATGTTGAGTCCCGTAGTGCTCAGAGAAAAAAAAAAAAGAAAAAAAAAGGATACAGGTAAACATCGCTGTGAGGAGTATGAATTACGTTAGACACAGGGGTCATTGCTACATCGCAGACCTATGGTGAACATTTGATATGCAGTTGAAAGGCCTTGCAGGAAAGAAATGTACCCATTCACATCATATCCTGAAGTCAGAGATGCCTGATGTGTCTAATCATCTACAGTGTCGTGGAGTATGAACTCTGCGCATTGATATACATGTGCTCTGTCACTCATTTGGTCTCAATTATCAAACCCATACATTCTCAAACTCTCAATGATAAATGAAATTAGGTGTGCAATCTCTTTGTCTTATTGCCTAAGTTGTGTAAATTTTTGTATTATTTCTACGACATGAAAACAAATGCAAGCACCTAACACTAGTCAATAGTTTTTCATACAGACGAAGTACAGATGTAATGTGACATAAAACGAGAAATTAGAATGTATCAATCACGTCAGGATTAAAAGTCATGACCTGCAAGTTATATAACGTAGTTGAATTTACTGTATCTTTTCAAGTGCTTTGTGTTTGAAAGGAGTACGATAAAAGTTAATGCACTGACTGAGCCGTGCTGCGGCTCGAGTTGGCGCTGTCTGTAGGTTCCCGCCCTCTGTTGGAGGTCAGACAGTATCGTTCAGTTGGCATCGTTGCGGTTGTTTGTCTTCTTCTCGTGTTGACTGGCGCCACTCGCTTTGGCAAGCTTGCCTGTCGGCTAGTGGCAGTTCTAGGGTCAAAGGCAGCCGTTAGCAAGCGCCGAGCTTAAATATTCAGTTTACGAATGTGAAGCATTGGCCGTCTTCTTCGCACTGGATAAGTACCGGTTTTATCTCGAACACAGAGTATTTCAGCTAGACACCGACAATCAAGCCTTAAGCTGGGTGCCGCGTAAAACTGGCCGTATCGCGAGGTGGGCGGTATGCATTTCGGCGTTTCAGTTCGAGGTTAAGCACATTAGAGGCACTGAGAATGTGCTTTCGGACGTCCTCAGCCGTATGTTTACTAAACAACCATCTAGTGAGGGCGCCCGAGAAGTTTCGGAAGGCAATCTTAGTTGTGTCGTGTTAGCCGATATTACTCATTTGTTTAGTGACATTGCCGACCATCAGGATCAGGACCCTACTTGGGGACCCGTTAAGAAAGGGCTTTTGGTGGGGGATCGTTTGAATGAATACATTATCAGGAAATGCATTTTGTGTAAAAGGGTGGAACGTACCAAGGAGGTTAAGATCTGTCTTCCAGGCACCCTAGTGCACACCACTTTCCATTATTTTCACAACTCGTTGATTGGAGGTCATTTAGGTACCTATAAGACCTTGCAGGAGATTAAGGAGCATCTGACTTTGCCGTCTACTCACTGAGACGATAGAGAAATGGTTTCACGGCGTCAGTTGTGTCGTGCGGCCAAACCGAATAAAGTTCTTCAACAGGGGTTCCTTAGTTTTGAACGTGAATCATGCTCCATTGACAAACTCTGTATTGATTATGTGGGCACCTTACCGCGCAGGGGTCCTTTGCGGGAAGGGTCAGTCGTAATCCGCACTGATTATCTTCATCAGAAGTCTGACAGTAAATGGGATTCTAGTCTGCCTTGGCTTAGCTTTGCGTTCAATACTGCCAGCCATGACGCTTTGAAGGCCACTCCGCTTTCCTTGGCGTTTGCTTATCCTGTTAATTCCCTCCTTTCGAACTTATGGGGGATTCAAGACACTATCCCTACGGAGATAACCCCTCAGGTCGTCAAAGGAAACTGTAGTCGCGCTATGCGCAATATTCTCAGGGCCCACAATAGACAAGCTGGTCGTTATAACCGTAATTGGCGAGGCTTCAGGAGTAAGCGGGGAGATCAGGTGTATGTCCGTAATTTTCCTGGGAGGGAGATGTATCTAGGCAACCTTGGGTGAGTTTCCTCCCCGTTTTCTGGGTCCGATTATGCGGATTTTAGGCCCAGTTAATCTTCTGGTTAAGCACAACCGTTCCGGTAAGCAATACTGGGTCAACCTTAATCAAATTAAATGATAATTAATTGAAACTCTCAGCTGCTGACAGATGTTGTTGATAAACCTGGATGGGGACAGGTGAAAATGTGTGCCCCGACCGGGACTCGAACCCGGGATCTCTTCCTTACATGGCAATCGAACTATTCATCTGTGTCCTCGGTGGCACACATCGATAGAGCGTTGCCATGTAAGCAGGAGATCCCGGGTTCGAGTCCCCCTCGGGGCACACATTTTCAGCTGTCCCCATGGAGGTATATCAATATCTCCTGTCGGCAGCTGAGGGTTTCAATTAATTATCATTTATTCTAGAGAAGCTGCACGGTCATCAATGGCGTCTGTTCTTTCGAGAACAGTTACTATCCTCATATATTTAATCAAATTAAGTTTGGTTAGGCCTCTAGTTGGATCTCCTTACACACACCCCAGGTTTGTCCTTGAGAGGAGGAAGTTGAGCCATGCTGTGGCTCGCGTTGGTGCTGTTTGTAGGTTTCCATCCTCCGGTGGAGGCCAGCGGTATTGTTTAGTTGGCGTGGTTGCGGTTGTTTGTCATCTTCTCGTGTTGACCGGTGCCACTCGGTTTGGCAAGCTTGCCTGTAAACTAGTGGCGGCAGCAGCGATTATCGATATGTAGTAACTGTTGCCCTACCTTTGGTGCGACTTCGTTGTTAGTACGGGTCGTGTGAGTTTTTTTTTTTTTTTGGTGTGTGTTTGTTGATGTGACGGTACTTTGATTACCGTGCCTCCGCCAGTACAAAGATATAATTTACGATCGCGCACGCAGAAGAGCGCTGCGCCAGGGACCGATTTTTATAAATAATTTTGTTCTTTTTTTTATTTTTGCGTAGGTGTTTGTTGTTAACAACTAATTGATTACTCTCTCTCTCTTTTTTGTCTTCATACGAAAGACGTGTATTTTTCGACGCTGTGTTAAATATGCTTTTGGGTGGAAATTAAAATTACATATTGAAACGAAGTTGTTTCAATAGTGATTCGAAATGGTTATCGTCAAATTTGTAAATAGATCCTGACAGTGACAACTTGAAGAAGTTTTCAACAGACGGAGAAAAGTGAAAGACGGGTCGTCCTACAAGAGAATTAGGAGGAGAGCCATGAAGACTATATTGTAATTAGTACTGCGTTTCTAACAAGATTATAAGGTAAATTTCAACTAGTTTCTGATGCTATTTCCGTACAGTCGCTTTTTGTAGTGTTGCCGACCCGGTCTGCCATGCACGGTCAAATTACAGCACTCTTTCAATCAATAATACGAAGTCCGCCTTATGCGTAACTTATTCCATCAAAATTCAAAACCCAATCAGATTTTCTATTTTGTATTTTCACGGCAGAACCCCGAGGAAAGGAAACACTACAATTGGCGTCCTGGTGACAGGACTTACGAACTCCGGATTTGAGACAAGTGCAATTATTATAGATTTTGGATATTTTATCTAATTTTAATCACTAATAGCATCAGAAATTGAATTTGGACTAATTCTCATTCATTTCAATTGTAATGTTACGTGCATGAAATTTACAACAATATTATTTGCCCTGTTACTAATTCGTGTTAATTTTCATTTTCATGCTGAGGAAATTAATTTGTTAAAAAGGAAAAATGTTACGTTCCATTAAATAATTTGCACGGACGCGAAAGACAAATTTTGGATTTAAAACTGTATATCTGACGCTACATTTGGAACATAAGACTGAAGAAAAAAAAAAAAATTGGTGAGTATAGAAATTTACATTTTTTTTCCAGTTTCAAGCAGCCATCTGTACTTCCTTTATTCCGATCCATTTATTTCGAAATTATTTTCCCAAATTGTAGTTAAAATTGATTTACTATTATTGCAAATGATAAGTGAAGAGCATCTTCACAGTCATTTATTTGTGAGAGGGAAATTTCAGTACCAATTTAATAATTCAATTTCTAATTAAAAATCATATAGAAATATCCATTTCCATAAGATAAATTTCAGATTTCAACATATCATATTTTAAATTTTTTTTTCCTATTGAAAAATTTTATTTGCAATGAATTACAAAAATCGCAAGATGGACGCTAGATGCATAGAAATTGTTTCTGCGGACGAGGTTAGTGAAAGTGATACATTGCAAAACATGTCCGACAGTCAAATGAATTGTGAGGATGTTCAAGACATAATTTTACCGGATCGATTAAGACAACAACCCCTATATTTAAACAGATATACAGACGAATGGAGAGTGAGTACTACGCGACAAAACGCGACGTTGACAACGTCAACTTCAGAATCAGACACGAAAAAATGACGAAACTAAGAGACAGGACTCTGACATGCTCAACCAGATTCTGAAGTTACTTGGTGACCAAAACAGAAAATTTGACACTTTAGACAAAAGATTTGACGCTTTAGACGAGAAAAATGACAATTTAAAACGTGACATTGGGAAATTTGACACTAAATTCGATGAACTGACACGGGACATAAAACAAAATTTTGAAAAACAATCGAGACAAATTTCCGACTTGACAGAAACCACCAGTAGTCTTGGAATGAAATTTACTGACTTATCAGACAAGGTTACGAGACAAGAAAAGGTATTTGTGAAAGTCAGTGACGAGACAAAAACTGACTTACAACGATGTAATGAGAAATTGTTAACAGTAGTTGACGAATTACGACGGTCACATAATTCCGTAAAAACAAACCAAGAACACTTAGACCTGACGATTACAGACCTTTCAGGCATATTAAATGATGTAACATTGGAGCAGAAATCCTTACAGGAAAAGTTAGAAAAACTTGAAGACAGAGCAGATGTAGTATCTATAAAGAACGACACAACTCTAGTAGAGAAACTTGTACATGAATGAAAATTATGATTATTTAGATGACAAGTATGAGACAATGACACAGATCATTTTAAATAAGACAAAGGAACAAGTAAATGGAGGAACAGATAATATTCAGAAAGAGGTGCGTAAACTTAAAGAAAATGTAATACCAAGTTTGCCAGTGATACCAAAACCCATAACAGGCAACCAAAACACAAATGAGAATCCGAATAATGCTAGACCCAGCACACAGCCGAAAATAGAATTACCAATGCGAGATACAAATCCCATTGAACCATTTTGAATGCTACCGCAAGATCAAAATTACTGTCAGACATCACCACATACCATGCACAGTTTGACACAAAATGCAGGACCCATAATATTATCGGGAGAAGCTGATGAAACATTAGTACGACATGGATACTTTCAGACATTTTCATGTGATGAGAAAGACAAAGTGCATTCGATTGTTTTCATCCGCTCTTTTGACGGTATTTTCCCGAGACATTGGTTAGAAGCTGATAAAATTCGATATGTTACAAGTTTGTTACGTGGAAGAACAGCTAAATGGGGAGCAGCAATGAAAAGACGATGTTTAACATTTGAACAGTTTGAACAAGCATTTGTTGAGGAATTCTAGTAGATCAAAGAACAGCAAAGTTTAAAACTAAAAGTATACAATCCAGAAATTTACAACCCGAAGAAAGAGACTTTACGTCAATACTTTGAACGCTACCTAGACGAAACATTATATTGGACAAAACCAGCAGATTTACCAGACATAATTAGAACACTTAAAAGCCACTTACCATTTCCTTACCGTAATAAATTAATAGGAGTGTCCGAGGACAACATAAAGAATTTTTTTCAGTTATGTTGATGACATAGATGTTGTTTACAGAGATGAGATCAGGAATTTCAATCAATTGTATCCGATCCATCCAAGCAATTCGCGTACGCAAACATCAGAAATGACAGAAACTATTGGAATCCGCCTCCGACACAACAACTAAACACTCAAAGAAACAATTCGCACTACACTGGGACAAATCCATTCAATATTAGGAGAAACAACTCGCAGCATTGGCAAGGAAACGGTAATTATTACTATAATGGTTATCCGAACAGTAATTACAATCAGTACAATAACAGTTATATTCAAAATAACAACAACAGAAGAAGAAACCGAAATCATAGAGATCAAAGAAGAGAGGATAACAGGTACCATCCAGTATATTTTCAGAGAAACAACATACAACAACATCCAAACATGTATTGCCGGAATAACAGTAATGAAAATACCAGTTACAGTCACGGGCGAAATAATGTATGGGGAAATCACAATGGACCACCGCCACGACACATGCAATACAGCAACCCTCAATTCCTACCTAACGGAACTCCCAATGCGACGCGAGGTAATGTCAACAACCAAACAGCTGATACTTGGGTGACACGCGACAGACACGTAAATATTATTGAGTTGGGCAATGAACCCAACCCGCAGCAACAACCGAATTTGCCGGAAAACGAACGACGACCGAGCTAAGCGCTCGAGTTACGGTCGATAGGGAGCAGAGCGCAACGGAACCGACGATTTGTTTTCTCCGATATGATGACAGTAAGAAAATAGAAAAAGAATTATATCAGGATGTAGATTTTAATAGTGCCAGTAAAACAAATAAGATTATTCAGGCTATAATACGAGTTGTGATTGCTAGTTATGAAGTGGAAGTAACGAAATAATGAACATACAAACATTGCCAGTACATAATTGTCACATTATAAGTGCCACCGATAACAAATCAAAGAACGTGAAATTTCAAGCTCTCACGAACTTCACATTTTCAAATATACCACTCAATTACAGTTTTCTGATAGTAGACAAATACATACTGTACAACATATTATAATATTCCTTGGTCAAAAGAACCCGCAGTTTTGAAAGAGATTGAAAGAATGCAAGCTTGGGGTATCATTGAAAGGTCACATTCACCATATTGCAGTCCGATCCTAGCAGTTAATAAAGAGGATGGTAGTGTAAGGTTAGTGCTGGACGCACGAGAAATTAACAAAGTCATAATCCCAATCAACACACGACCTATAAATTTAGAAGAACAACTTTTAATATTTCATAATGTACAGTATTTAACCAATATGGACCTCCGCTCATCGTTTTGGCAGGTGAACCTCCATAAAAACAGCCGTAAATACACTGCATTCCTATGTGAGGGACGTAGTTATCAATTTTGTGTTCTACCCTTTGGTCTACGAGTGAGTGCCGGAGTATTTATTGAAGCCTTAGATGCTGTTCTTGGACCAAAATTTCTATCGCAAATTACAGTTTATGTTGATGACATTGTCATTGTCACCACTACTTGGGAAGAACATGTTAAACTTTTGAAGCAACTTCTGACTAAATTTTCTGACGCAGAAAAAAATGGCTCTGAGCAGTGTGGGACTTAACATCTGTGGTCATCAGTCCCCTAGAGCTTAGAACTACTTAAACCTAACTAACCTAAGGACATCACACACATCCATTCCCGAGGCAGGATTCGAACCTGCGACCGCAGTAATCGCGCGGTTCCGGACTGAGCGCCTAGAACCGCTAGACCACCGCTGCCGGCTTTCTGACGCAGGTGTCACTATCAATTTATCAAAGACGAAATTAGGGAGTAGAGAAATCAAATTCCTTGGTCACATCATATCAACTGAAGGCATTTATCCAGACTCAAGAAAAATTGATGCAATTAAGAATTTTCCAGCCCCACAGAATCGTAAACAACTCAAAGCCTTTCTTGGTCTATCTTCATTCTTCAGGAAATTCGTACCCTACCACCTTCTTAACAGTCCACATCTTCTATCTTTACTCAAAAGAAATAATATTTGGAAATGGACATGACGTCAGACATTTGCTTAGTAACAGATGCAAGTTCCTACGGGCTCGGAGCATTTTTATTTCAAATTCATGTAGAAAATGAACAAACAGTCATCAAACCTATCACTTTTGCTAGCCGCACGCTTACTGAATGCGAAAAGACATATTCAGTGGCCGAGCGCGAAACACGTACCATAGTATGCGCATTTCGCAAGTTTCGGTACTTTCTATGGGGAAAACGTACTAAGTTTTATGCTGATCATCAAGCTCTTTCTTTCCTGCTATCATGCAAGTTATTACATTTACGTCTTGCACGCTGGTGTGCGTCACTACAAGAGTATGATTTTGATATTATGTACATAAAAGAAGAATCCAACATTATAGCCGATGCTCTATCTCGTTGGCCACAAGGCCCACAAGAATTTTCAGATGTGACAGAACAAACATCAGATTTCAAAATTTTACTCATGTATGACGGTACATTTGCACCTTACTATAAAAACATGTGCAGGAAGTTAGCCATCGTGCAGGACAATGATCCCAGGTGGATCCAGATAAAGAATAAATTACATGCAGGAACAGACCCACATCTTGAAAAATATTACACATTACACAAAGAAGTACTATTTCACCGACGAAACCCTGAAACACAGCATTGGTTTGTTTGCTTACCTGAAACTCATGTTGATGATTTTATTTTGTTTAAACACAGAACTTGGAGACACTATGGTGTAACCAAATCTACAGACAAGATTATAAAATACTGCTATTTTCCAAATTTAAGCCGAAGAGTATTTAGTAATATTAGGAAATGAATCATATGTCAGAAAGCCAAATATTCTAATCGCACAAGCATGAATGAATTGCATCCAATCATACCTAAGAGGCCATTACAGCTAATTTCTTTAGATATTGCTGGACCCTATCCACAAGCACGTGGAGGAATGAAATACATCCTTGCTGTATTAGATGTTTTCACAAAGTATTTAAAATTATATTCTTTGCATTCAGTTTCTACCACTGCTATTACCAGACGTCTATTAACAGATTATTTTGTAAGAATAGGGAAGCCTGAAGTTATGATCACGGATAATGCAGCATATTTTACCAGTTTAAAATGGAAGACTTTTATTGAAGAACAGAATGTTACACATATTTTAATTTCAAGATTGCATGTGGCAGGAAACCTGGTAGAAAGAACATTTCGAGACTTTGGACAGTATATGAGAACACACACACCAGAGATGCACACAAAATGGGTAGAATACCTAGCACCATTTGAACAAATAGTGAACAATTTAACTCACATTTCTTCTTGATACACAACAACTGAATTAATTATGGATTAAACAGAAAGAAATGAATGGACAGATCCTCTACCTAAATTTACAGCAACAACAAATCCTGTTAGTTTAGAAGAAAAAGTTAGACAAGCTTACACAACATTATGTGACAAAGTTAAGAAAAGAAAGCAGAAATATGACAGAGGTGTCAGGAAAGCACAAACTTTTCAAGTTGATGAGTTAGTTTTACTAAGATCACATCCTAACCCCACAAAACTGAATCATTTAAACAGGAAATGGCAGGTCTTATACTCTGGACCATACCGAATTGCAAATATTCCACACCCTGGCTGTTATTCATTTGAATATCTATTAACACATAAACCCAGAGGTCTACATCCACACAGACATTTAAAAAAATACATACTGTAAAATGTTAGCTACTGAGAAGAAGATAATTAATAAGATATACAGTTACGATGAGCCTACATTGAAGTTATACAGATACTTACAATCTAATGAATGCAGATAAGTCCAGAAAGCAATGTGAACCATCCAATAGCTAATCAGATATTTTGTTATAAGAGGAGTTGCTACTGAGGCATATACACATTAGAGGAGGCAGAGATCTGAACAGAATTATTTTCTTTAGGAGGCATGTGATAATAGTAATGTTGATATGAGTGATGTGAGTGACTGAATGATATGAGTGAATGTAATTTTAGTTTAATAAGAGGATAAATAGTAATATGGAGAGAGGTAAATGCAATATAAGATGAGAAAAGGGTATTATTATTATTATTATTATTATTGTTGAAGTAAAAAAGTAAGTGATGATGAATAAGAGGAATATATATTGGAAGAATTATTTAAGAGAACATATTTAGCAGTCATCTAATGGCATAATTAAAGCTCATATACTGTACTGAATTAATGCACCATTAAACAGAAAGGACAATAAGGAGAAAAAAAACGTCAGTCCTGTATTGAGGCTCACACTCTCATCCTTCCCTTAAAAAAAAAAAAAAAAAAAAAAAATTATACATGTTGATGAAATATTTGACATTATATAATTTGTGATTATCTGACGGTATGGAGAGACGTACACACATATTAATTTATGAATAGAATTTTACAGGTACCACAAGGTGAGAACAGAGTGGATATACAGCATGGAATGCAGCAGCAATTATCTGACAAAAACTAAGAAGATTTATTTATTTATTTATTAAGTAAAACATTTATTTATATTGCTTGATACTCATGAAAGGAAGGAGATGAACTACACAAACTTTATAGGAACATGACTGACTTGAACTAGATATATATATTTACACTTACAACACTGGTGTACATACTTGTAGGATCCTAAGTTATTTAGAGAGACACCACTCTTAGAAAGGGTAATAGAGGGTTACCACTCTTAGAAACAGAAATAGTGGGGACACCACACTCAGAAACGGTATTAGGTATAGGAAATTTTACATTACATTAAGTGAACATGTATTTTGTCTATCACATTTTATTTTGTGTAGTCCACTGTAGGAGATGACTTTACTAGTATTTATGAAGTAGTTAGCAACCATCCCATGAACCTATCCTCCTACAGAGGGCTGTCTTGAAGCTTGAAATATGTATAAATTTTATTCCAGGACGCAAGATGAATTTTAAGTTGAATATTCTAGCGAGTTGTCACAATTACCTTAAAAGGAAAAAAAGGAAAAAGAATGAGCTAACAAATAAAATAAATAAAATGTATATTTCAATCAGAATGTAATGTAATTCACATGTCAGCCTAATGATATTCAATGTAACGTAAAAATTTACTATATTTTTCATTTAATTCTGTATATGTACCATATGACAACAATGTAAATATCTCATGTAATGATTAATTGTAAATATTTGTATAGTTATGTACTTACTATATGAAGAAATGTATTTTAAGGAGATGTTAATGAACTGCAATGGACTTGTGCATGTAGCACATGATTCATATAAATGGAACTGAAAATGCAAAGAAGAAACCAAGGTGATGGAACACTGATCAAGAAATATTTACATAGTGACAATATGCCTTGAAAGGTAATGTGTAGTGGAAGCCGGCAGGTCTTCAGGTTGGTGTAAAGGACAAGCTCATCACCTGTCGTAGGCAGTGAGGTGTTTCCTGTGCCCTCATTGACCATTTATATCCCGGTGGACGCCACCAAAATTCAACTGCTGGAGATCACAATTTCGTGATGACACAATAAACAAACTTTGGATTTTCTTCAAGTCACACGCAAGAGATTGAGGCAGTATACACACACTCAGAAGCCGATACTACGTGTAAAGACATTGGAGCAATATAATAGAAACATTTATTGTTCGAATTAATTCCATTGTAAACACGAATCATGTGAACTGAATTCAAACGTTGTGCTAAGCAACGATAATATGCCGCAGTTCAAAGACATTAATGTTACGACTCCTAAAGAAGATACACACCAAAAGACTCTATACAAAGACTGATATGCAAAGAGCATTGTTCTCAGATATATTTTTTGTAATATGTAAATTGCTTACTTTGTCATATATATATATATATATATATATATATATATATATATATATATATGTGTGTGTGTGTGTGTGTGTGTGTGTGTGTGTGTGTGAGTGTGTGTGTAAATTTTCTATACTGCCACGCTCGCTTGCGGAGCGTGTCAGTAGAAGAGGCATTGTAACGGTACTTTGACTACCGCGCCTCCGCCAATACTAAGATATAATTTACTATCACGCACGCAGAAGAGCGCTGCGCCAGGGACCGATTTTTATAAATAATTTTGTTCTTTTTTTATTTTTGCGTAGGTGTTTGTTTTTAACAACTAATTGATTACTCTCTCTCTCTTTCTTGTCTTCATACGAAAGACGTGTATTTTTCGACGCTGTGTTAAATATGCTTTTGGGTGGAAATTAAAATTACATATTGAAACGAAGTTGGTTCAATAGTGATTCGAAATGGTTATCGTCAAATTTGTAAATCGATTCTGACAGTGACAACTTGAAGAAGTTTTCAACAGACGGAGAAAAGTGAAAGACGGGTCGTCCTACAAGAGAATTAGGAGGAGAGCCATGAAGAATATATTGTAATTAGTACTGCGTTTCTAACAAGATTATAAGGTAAACTTCAACTAGTTTCTGATGCTGTTTCCTTGCAGTCGCTTTTTGTAGTGTTGCCGACCCGGTCTGCCATGCACTGTCAAATTACAGCACTATCTCAATCAATAATACGAAGTCCGCCTTATCCGTAACTTATTCCATCAAAATTCAAAATCCAATCAGATTTTCTATTTTGTATTTTCACGGCAGAACCCCGAGGAAAGGAAACACTTCAGGCAGGAGCGTGTGAGAACACGCTGGGACCGCAGGTGGCATGCATGGACTGCTGGATGAAAGGGCCGTGGTCACGAGGGTGTACGACCTCGTCGTAAACTGGATCCAGCAAGCTTTAAGATGAGTGCATTTCAATGCAAGTAGAGTGGAGTCAGTCACCCGTGTGGGCCCCGCAGTATTTATGTGATGTTGTGACATATGATCAATCCCCCGTCATGTGCAGTTTCGTGGATCTGCGTACCGCTTAGTACTTGAAGACCCTATTGTATTAAAAGCACTTGGCTCAATGATTAGACGCCGTGAATTAATAAAGCGGTCATCAGAGTTGTCACAGTGAGTTCAGTGTGCCTAATGAATTTGATGTCACTCATTTGGTATTTGGTTTTGGTCCCCTTTGCCATTGTTTCTGCAATGACGTGTGGCTGCTGATTCTGGTTGGTTACGTTTCGTGTTTGCCTCGCACGCCAATCGAGTGGGGTTTTAGTTACTGTTAGTTTGTCTGTTGTTCTGTACTGTGACTTATTTGTTCAGAATTTCGGGTTTGTGGAATCGGACGGAAATCTGGTAGTGGTTCCTTTCTCGTTCCGTGCGCTCTAAACACAGTATTCCGGAGACGTAGTGCAGATCGCCGGTTACGGCATTGGCGTATTGTTCCATCGTTGCACTTGGATTATCGGACGTCAGCTAGCTTCAGAAAGGTTATCATTAGTCATTCATTAGACTGCCACTAGTCTGAGTTACCATCTTGTAAAGTGAATGCAACTCTTGGCTGTCTATCTCATCGCTCGCGAAAGTGTTTGTTGTCAGACCTTCTCGGAGGTCGATTCCTGGAGCGCTGTCTGGATCAGTTGCTTGTTTTTTAATGAACTTTTGCTGTTTTATTTGCTGTTTTGCAGCAGGTTCCAAAATTTTTTTTATATTATTGCCGTTCCTGGCGTGTAAGGCCTTCAGCCGAGATTGTGGTCATTTGCCTTAAAATCCTATTTGGTATTTGAATTTTAGTAGTAAGCCTTAAAACCTTATTTCCTGCCATTCCTGACGTCTGACGTCTGCTGCGGTGTTTGTGGCGACTTGCCTTTAGTATTTCAGTACCTGCAATTTGTAAGTTGCAGGGAGTTTTAAACAATTCTTATTTTATTGCCATTCCTGGCGTGTAAGACCTTCAACCGTGATCACAGTGGCTTGTTTTTTTAAACATTATCTGATTTGCTAAATTGGAATGCACTAAAAACAGTATCATTTACACGGTTGTTTATTCCTTCATTAATAACGTGTGATATTTTTTATTTTTTGTTGAGTCTGGAATTACTGTTTTAAAAATAAATGTGTGTAACTGCAAAAAGCAACCAATACTAACTGATTACAGCCCCGGCCAGAATCGTTACCGTATCCTGCCTTACCTTGACCATCAGGTTTCAGTGACCTTTCTTGTTCCTAACTTTAATGTGAACTACTTTTTAAATGTAATATGTAACGTTAGTGTATTTTACATTTTGTATTTGAACCCTCCAGTCACATTCATTTGTTTACTCTTCCTTCTATATTATTTCAAGTCTTTGAATTTTTCTTTTGTTTTTCAAGAACTGATCTGGCTAAGTTCATTGGACAGGAAAGTGTTTTATAGGCGCTGGAAATACAACATGAAGGAATCAAAACGTGGATGTACAAACCATCCCGATTCACTTTGTTATATATGTGGTGAATTGACGACAAGTGAACAAAGACGACCAGTTTCTAACTTCCTGAAGACGTCATATCATTTATAGTTCAAATGCCAACTCAGAGATCAGGATAAGGATTGGACACCTCACATAGCTTGCACTATGAGCAATTCTAAAATAACACGATGGCTGAAAGGAATAAAGAGCACTTACCATTTGGCATACCAATGGTCTGGCAAGTGCCTCAAAATCATGTTGATGATTGCTACTTCTGTTTGACTAATGTAACTGGCTTGTCATGAAGTATATTAAGTAAGAAGTAAGAAGTATATTAAGTACCCTAACCTGCCCTCAGCAATTAGACATGTTCCCCATAGTGAAGACCGGCCAGTACCAACTCCTCCATTGCTGTGGTAAGAAGTTCCTAATTCTGATAATGCATCTACAAATGCTGAGGAAGCACAATGTCAATCAAGCGAAGAGGAGCACTTTCCCGAAGAAAGATCACATTTAATTAAACAAGCAGACTTGAATGATCTAGTTCGTGATTTATACATGTCCAAGGAGCATGCAGAAATTTTATCTTGACGTCTTAAGGAATGGAACTTACTTCATGAAGAAACAAGAATGATTCACTTAAGGCAACGTAATAAAGACATGATGACATATTACCACATGGTGGGCAACGTCTGTGCTTGGAGCGATGTAGTAGGATTAATGGAACAGTTAAACATACCATACGATGGTGTTGAGCGACACTTGTTTATTGACGCTTCCAAGACAAGACTGAAGGCTTTACTATTGCATAATGGTACTCTATGAGCATGAAAGAGAACTACGTAAATTTGTCAGAGATACTTGAAGCTACCTATCCCCATGAACCATGGACCTTGCCGTTGGTGGGGAGGCTTGCGTGCCTCAGCGATACAGATAGCCGTACCGTAGGTGCAACCACAACGGAAGGGTATCTGTTGAGAGGCCAGACAAACGTGTGGTTCCTGAAGAGGGGCAGCAGCCTTTTCAGTAGTTGCAGGGGCAACAGTCTGGATTATTGACTGATATGGCCTTGTAACACTAACCAAAACGGCCTTGCTGTGCTGGTACTGCGAACGGCTGAAAGCAAGGGGAAACTACGGCCGTAATTTTTCCCGAGGGCATGCAGCTTTACTGTAAGGTTAAATGATGATGGCATCATCTTGGGTAAAACATTCCGGAGGTAAAATAGTCCCCCATTCGGATCTCTGGGCGGGGACTACTCGAGAGGATGTCGTTACCAGGAGAAAGAAAACTGCCAATCTACGGATCGGAGAGTGGAATGTCAGATCCCTTAATCGGGCAGGTAGGTTAGAAAATTTAAAAAGGGAAATGGATAGGTTAAAGTTAGATATAGTGGGATTACTGAAGTTCGGTGGCAGGAGGAACAAGACTTCTGGTCAGGTGACTACAGGGTTATAAACACAAAATCAAATGGGGGTAATGCAGGAGTAGGTTTAATAATGAATAGGAAAATAGGAATGCGGGTAAGCTACTACAAACAGCATAGTGAACGCATTATTGTGGCCAAGATAGATACGAAGCCCACGCCTACCACAGTAGTAAAAGTTTATATGTCAACTAGCTCTGCAAATGACGAAGAAATTGAAGAAATGTATGATGAAATAAAAGAAAATTATTCAGCTAGTGAAGGGAAACAAAGATTTAATAGTCTTGGGTGACTGGAATTCAAGAGTAGGAAAAGGGAGAGAAGGAAAAGTAGTAGGTGAATATGGATTGGGGGTAAGAAACGAAAGAGGAAGCCGCCTGGTAGAATTTTGCACAGAGGACAACCTAATCATAGCTAACACTTGGTTGAAGAGTCATAAAAGAAGACTGTATACATGGAAGAAGCCTGGAGATACTGACAGGTTTCAGATAGAATATATAATGGTAAGACAGAGATTTAGGAACCAGATTTTAAATTGTAAGACATTTCCAGGGGCAAATGTGGACTCTGACCACAATCTATTGGTTTCGAACTGTAGATGAAAACTGAAGAAACTGCAAAAAGGTGGGAATTTAAGGAGATGGGACCTGGATAAACTGACTAAACCAGAGGTTGTACAGAGTTTCAGGGAGAGCATAAAAGAACAATTGACAAGAATGGGGGAAAGAAATACAGTAGAAGAAGAATGGGTAGCTTTGAGGGAAGGAAGCAGAGGATCAAGTAGGTAAAAAGACGAGGGCTAGTAGAAATCCTTGCGTAACAGAAGAAATATTGACTTTATTTGATGAAAGGAGAAAATATAAAAATGCAGTAAATGAAGCATACAAACGTCTCAAAAATGAGATCGCCAGGAAGTGCAAAATGGCTAAGCAGGGATGGCTAGAGGACAAATGTAAGGATGAAGAGGCTTATCTAACTAGGGGTAAGATAGATACTGCCTACAGGAAAATTAAAGAGACCTTTGGAGAAAAGAGAGCCAATTGTATGAATATGAAGAGCTGAGATGGAAACCCATTTCTAAGCAAAGAAGGGAAAGCAGAAAGGTAGAAGGAATATATAGAGGGATTATACAAGGGCGATGTTCTTGAGGACAATATTATGGAAATGGAAGACGATGTCGATGAAGATGAAATGGGAGCTATGATATTGCGTGAAGAGTTTGACAGAGCACTGAAAGACCTGAGTCACAACAAAGCTCCGGGAGTAGACAACATTCCATTAGAACTACTGACAGCCTTGGGAGAGCCAGTCCTGACAAAACTCTACCATCTGGTGAGCAAGATGTATGAGACAGGCGAAATACCTTCAGACTTCAAGAAGAATATAATAATTCCAATCCCAAAGAAAGCAGGTGTTGACAGATGTGAAAATTACCGAACTATCAGTTTAATAAGTCACGGCTGCAAAATACTAACACGAATTCTTTACAGACGAATGGAAAAACTAGCAGAAGCCGATCTCGTGGAAGATCAGTTAGGATTCCGTAGAAATATTGAATATTGGAACACGTGAGGCAATACTGACCCTACGACTTATCTTAGAAGATAGATTAAGGAAAGGCAAACCTACGTTCCTTGCATTTGTAGACTTAGAGAAAGCTTTTGTCAATGTTGACTGGAATACTCTCTTTCAAATTCTGAAGGTGGCAAGTGTAAAATACAGGGAGCGAAAAGCTATTTAAAATTAGTACAGAAACCAGATGGCAGTTATAAGAGTCGAGGGACATGAAAGGGAAGCAGTGGTTGGGAAGGGAGTGAGACAGTGTTGTAGCCTCTGCCCGATGTTGTTCAATCTGTATATTGAACAAGCAGTAAAGGAAACAAATGAAAAATTCGGAGTGGGTATTAAAATCCATGGAGAAGAAATAAAAACTTTAAGGTTCGTCGATGACATTGTAATTCTGTCAGAGACAGCAAAGGACTTGGAAGAGCAGTTGAACAGAATGGATAGTGTCTTGAAAGGAGGATATAAGATGAACATCAACAAAAGCAAAACAAGGATAATGGAATGTAGTCGAATTAAGTCGGGTGATGCTGAGGGAATTAGATCAGGAAATGAGACACTTAAAGTAGTAAAGGAGTTTTGCTATTTGGGGAGCAAGTAGAGAGGATATAAAATGTAGACCGGCAATGGCAAGGAAAGCGTTTCTGAAGAAGAGAAATTTGTTAACATCGAGTATAGGTTTAAGTGTCAGGAAGTCGTTTCTGAAAGTATTTGTATGGAGTGTAGCCATGTATGGAAGTGAAACATGGACGATAAATAGTTTGGACAAGAAGAGAATAGAAACTTTCGAAATGTGGTGCTACACAAGAATGCTGAAGATGAAATGGGTAGATCACATAACTAATGAGGAAGTATTGAATAGGATTGGGGAGAAGAGAAGTTTGTGGCGCAACTTGACTAGAAGAAGGGATCGGTTGGTAGGACATGTTCTGAGGCATCAATGGATCACCAGTTATTATTGGAGGGCAGCGTGGAGGGTAAAAATCGTAGAGGGAGACCAAGAGACGAATACACTACGCAGATTCAGAAGGATGTAGGTAGCAGTAGGTACTGGGAGATGAAGAAGCTTGCACAGGATAGAATAGTATGGAGAGCTGCATCAAACCAGTCTCAGTACTGAAGTCCACAACAACAACACTTGAAGCTATTAAGTATAAGAAAGAAAATTGCGAAATATGTGGTGATCTTAACGTGATTGGTCTGCTATCTGGTCTCCAAAGTGGTTTCAGAAAGTATTGCTGTTTCCTTTGTCTTTGGGACAGCAGTGCAACAGATAAACATTATACAGTTAAATAGAGGCCACCATGGGAGAAATTGGCTCCAGGGAGAGAAAATGTGAAATATGTACCTCTGGTGGATTCTCAAAACGTTTTCCTTGCCCGACTGCGTATTAGGCTCGCTCCTATGAGGGATTCTGTCAAGGGAATGGTCAAAGATGCTAATAGTTTCATATATCTAGGTTAAGTGTTCCCTGAATTAAGTGATGCCAAATTGAATGAGGGGATTTTTATTGGGCCACAAATTAGGAAGTTAATGCATGATAAGAACTTCGAAGAAAACTTAGTAAGTTAGAACACCCAACCTGGTGTTCTTTTAAGGATAATCAAGACAGTTCAATTGATATACAGGGTGAGTCACCTAACGTTACCGCTGGATGTATTTCGTAAACCACATCAAATACTGACGAACCGATTCCACAGACCGAACGTGAGGAGATATATTGTAAATTCACCGCAATTGAGCATCGTACTCTGTCGTAGCATTCTCGTGGAAGCCACCACGATTATAACCATGACTAATGAAATTGTTTCTGTTTACTTTCCGTGGTTTCTTGTACACTGCCCAATGGATGGTTGTACGTCACTTTATGTTTTTCGTGGTATATATATATATATATATATATATATATATATATATATATATGTATATGTATAAACCATTTCATATGCCATGGTGGTATTTGTGAAGGCTCTTCTATGAGAATGCTGCGACGGAGTACGACGCTCAATTGCGATGATATTACGGAAGATCTCCTTGCTCTCCTGTGAGAGGAGATAGGACAACAATTGTGAGGTCCAAAGAAATAAGAGCAGTACTCAGTTGTTTGGTGTACTCAGCATTGCAACGTGTCTGGTTTGGTATGCCACAAAAAGTGGCAGTTGTTGCTGACATGTAACTTGAAACGGAATTTTAATTGAATCTGCCACCTGCCAGTGAATGTTGGCGTGAAGATGTCACAAATACGCAACTCATTTGACCACGTTCAACAAGGAATCATGCTGAAAACTAATGGAAATGATAACCATACAAAATACACCGACATAGAACAAATGGAAAATTATGCTAAGAAACACAATATCAACATTAAATTACGTTAAGCAGTTCATCCATTGAGACTATTTTCATACTGCACCTTCTTGTCCCGTAGCAGTTCTCTTGTATCTTCTTATTCTAACTTGCTAATATCGCTCGTTTCGACAGTTTCTGCGGCATTGTTTTGAGCTGAGTCCGCAGCGAATGTGTATCATTTCCTGTTTGAATTTTCTCTGGTTCAAATGGTTCAAATGGCTCTGAGCACTATGGGACTTAACATCTGAGGTCATCAGTCTCATAGAACTTAGAACTACTTAAACCTAACTAACCTCAGGACATCACACACATTCATGCCCGAGGCAGGATTCGAACCTGCGATCGTAGCGGTCGTGCGGTTCCAGACTGAAGCGCCTAGAACCGCTCGGCCATATCGGCCGGCTGAATTTTCTCTGGGTGACCCCTGCGATGGGTTAGGCGGCCTCAATTCCACGTATTCGCTACGTTGGTCATTCCATTGGCGTTGACCGTTGTATGTCCTGCTTTTTGCTTTGCTGTAGGTCCCTAGCATCCTGTTGGCACTGGTTAGAGCTCTGTTGCTCTCTCCAGTTTTCGTTAAGTCGGTAGTTGTTTTTGTTGTTATTATAATTTCGTCGTCTTCTTCTATTTTCCCTTCATGGCTGGCTATTCCCATTGAAGTTTGAATTTTGGATCGCTGCATCTACGGACGAGAAGTTGCAGGTAAAGTGAAGGTAGTTTAATGTAGCAGTGCCTTATAATTTCCTTGGAACTGTACGGTTGATCCAAGAATCGTTTCTTCTTGAAGAGAGATTCGAAGAATTTGACAGGACGGCAGAATCTTGACGCTCCTAAGTCCTTTCCTAACATGATCTCCCGAGTATCGTTTCCTATGTCTTGCGACCAGTATGTGCTAAGGAATGTGTCCTTAAATTCTTGGTAGGAGCGACAACTCTCCCCAACTCCGCTCATATCTTTTGCAATCGACCCTTCTAAGAAACCAAAGATAAACTGTAGCTTGTAATTGAGTGGCCGAGTTTCTGGTAGGACGTGATCGTACTGTGCCATCCAGATCTTTGGATGTAATTCGTTGTTTGGCTCCTTGTAGACTTGAAAATTTTGGATGGTCAAGAAAAGTTTGTGATCGAAAGGAATCATTTATCCGCCGTACGAATTTTCCCTCTCGTCTGCAGGGCGTGATTCCATGAGTCCGTGCCCAAAGGATCTTCGTGCACTGTTATAGTGTACCCTCGTGTTGACAGATTCACGTAACAACTTTTCTGATGTCCGTAGACGTGTACAATTTTTTGCGGCTCCGACTATGACATGCTGCGTGTCACCGATGGAGCGTGTTCCATTACGCGTTTTGTCGCAGCAGGACCATAGGCCTGCTGCATTCGCCCATGTGCAAGGGGTGTGTCCTCATATAGCGTTTGGGAGAGCCGCAAAACATTTTCGTCACTTCTGTGATGCTCTCGATGGCGATCCACTGAAAGAGTTTGTGTTTGCAATTGCGCGACCCCCTCATGTGCCTGCCGAACGCCCTTAGACAACTCGTTTTGTTACGCGGCGACTCGCGTCTAATGATCTTCAGAGATTTCGGCCTGTTAGATTTTTATCTGTTCGATTCGCTTCGCAATCTCCCTCATTTTTTCCTGCGTTTCTCGAACTATTTTTTGGCTTGCTTTTTGAGAGTTGCAGGGGCCCTTTTAGTCTTACACACATCATTTCTTGCCAGTTTACCTTGTTCTTTGACCACTGTGCGTCTTTTCGTGCTACTTGTGCGTCCAATCGCGCTGTTTTGGAATCGCCTTCGCTTGGTCCGCGACCTCACGCGTTTCTGCTGTCGTTTTCATGACATTCTCTAGCTCTTCTTGGATTCCTACGATCTTTTTCTTGACTCAATCGTCTCTGACCGTTCTTATGAATTATTTGTGTCTTTCCTGCTCTTCCTCCCGTCTGTTTTACTCTACCTCTTGCCTCTTCCTTTCTGCCTCTTGTATGAACTCCATGAGATTCTCAAACTGAGATTTACCACTAACACCTTCAGTACTATGTGAACGAGATTCCATCATTCTGTGGCGTTTCGTTCGTGATTTTGGGTTGCCTGTCTCACTGATGGTGTTTCTCGTACCAACAGCGCCTACATTTCATTCTGCTCCGGTCTCCCGCTCACTTTCGTCATCTGACTGAGACATGTCGTCATACTCTGCAGATTTTATGTTCAACATTTATGCCGGCCTCCCACCGTATTTACCTGAGAATCCTGTGTAATCCTGGTCACCGCTAATAATTTGACGTGGGTCCATGGTTAACAAAACACAAATACTTCCGCTACTCTGTAGCAAACGTGTCTTGCTTCTTGTAAGCATGCACTCAAATTCTGACCCAAAAGAATTTAAACACTACACTTTACTATGCCACACAGATTCTACTCTAAATTACGCTCCCGCCAGCTACTGATTCCTAGTTCCTGACAACGAATTCAAATAAGAGCATGCTTGTCAATGCTCACAAACGAAAATCTCAATGTGTCCTAACAAACCAGCACAACGCCGTCGCTGTCAGAAACAAACCATCAAGTGACACAGAAGTCTTAACCAAAACATGAAAATGCACACGTACAATAATTAAGTACACTCCTGGAAATTGAAATAAGAACACCGTGAATTCATTGTCCCAGGAAGGGGAAACTTTATTGACACATTCCTGGGGTCAGATACATCACATGATCACACTGACAGAACCACAGGCACATTGACACAGGCAACAGAGCATGCACAATGTCGGCACTAGTACAGTGTATATCCACCTTTTGCAGCAATGCAGGCTGCTATTCTCCCATGGAGACGATCGTAGAGATGCTGGATGTAGTCCTGTGGAACGGCTTGCCATGCCATTTCCACCTGGCGCCTCAGTTGGACCAGCGTTCGTGCTGGACGTGCAGACCGCGTGAGACGACGCTTCATCCAGTCCCAAACATGCTCAATGGGGGACAGATCCGGAGATCTTGCTGGCCAGGGTAGTTGACTTACACCTTCTAGAGCACGTTGGGTGGCACGGGATACATGCGGACGTGCATTGTCCTGTTGGAACAGCAAGTTCCCTTGCCGGTCTAGGAATGGTAGAACGATGGGTTCGATGACGGTTTGGCTGTACCGTGCACTATTCAGTGTCCCCTCGACGATCACCAGTGGTGTACGGCCAGTGTAGGAGATCGCTCCCCACACCATGATGCCGGGTGTTGGCCCTGTGTGCCTCGGTCGTATGCAGTCCTGATTGTGGCGCTCACCTGCACGGCGCCAAACACGCATACGACCATCAATGGCACCAAGGCAGAAGCGACTCTCATCGCTGAAGACGACACGTCTCCATTCGTCCCTCCATTCACGCCTGTCGCGACACCACTGGAGGTGGGCTGCACGATGTTGGGGCGTGAGCGGAAGACGGCCTAACGGTGTGCGGGACCGTAGCCCAGCTTCATGGAGACGGTTGCGAATGGTCCTCGCCGATACCCCAGGAGCAACAGTGTCCCTAATTTGCTGGGAAGTGGCGGTGCGGTCCCCTACGGCACTGCGTAGGATCCTACGGTCTTGGCGTGCATCCGTGCGTCGCTGCGGTCCGGTCCCAGGTCGACGGGCACGTGCACCTTCCGCCGACCACTGGCGACAACATCGATGTACTGTGGAGACCTCACGCCCCACGTGTTGAGCAATTCGGCCGTACGTCCACCCGGCCTCCCGCATGCCCACTATACGCCCTCGCTCAAAGTCCGTCAACTGCACATACGGTTCACGTCCACGCTGTCGCGGCATGCTACCAGTGTTAAAGACTGCGATGGAGCTCCGTATGCCACGGCAAACTGGCTGACACTGACGGCGGCGGTGCACAAATGCTGCGCAGCTAGCGCCATTCGACGGCCAACACCGCGGTTCCTGGTGTGTCCGCTGTGCCGTGCGTGTGATCATTGCTTGTACAGCCCTCTCGCAGTGTCCGGAGCAAGTATGGTGGGTCTGACACACCGGTGTCAATGTGTTCTTTTTTCCATTTCCAAGAGTGTATTGGTACTATATATAGGCACCAGCAACGCGAATCTACTCTTTCCAGTGCATCACATTACACATGGGAAACAGAAACTTCACTAGGAAATTCTATATACGATCTAACGGTCACAGAAGGTGCAATCAATTCAAAATTCTGCGCAAGGGACGTCAAATTGAGTGACTACCCTAGGCAACGCGATCTGATGGTCACTGAAGGTGCCATCAATCCGAGATACTGGCACTGGACGCCACAATGCAAGATAACTTGTTTGGACTATTTAATTGACTGAAAATGTTTTCAAAATTTAGTGTATTAACAAAATTATTTTTTTCTAACCAGGCATAATTTATGCTAAACAAGTTGTAGATTGAATTCCCTAAACAATTAACTGATGCTTTAATTGTTCATTGGGTGGACCCTGGTTAGCAAAGACAGTTTAAGTACGTGATCCGTTAGTCAAGTATTCTGGCCCTAAAATTGTGGATAACGCAAGCTGAATTAATCTGACGCTGAGCAGATTTTGACTGATCAAAGCTACTGAAGTTTCTTTACGTAGGTGCAGCTGAGAGCAAGTGGCGATTGAGATCGGCCATGTGACTTGCAGCTGGCGAGATGTGTGTGGCACAGGAGGTAAGACTTGGAGGTCGCACCTGTGAATCGATTGCGGCCACGAAAGAAATGCAAAAATTTCATCGTATAGCGATCATTCATACGGATCGCAATTTTCTCTCTGCCAGAGCCCTGAAATCACGGTAGATTTCAGTGTGTGACACACCCGTCCACTGGCTCATTTATATGACAGAGCGCACAAGGATACCAAACGTCAAAACTGGTAAACCAAAAACGAATAAGTGTACCCTCGGCAAACGAGTAGTCCGAGAAGATTGAAGTCACACTGCCGGTATAGTAAGAACTTCATCACAGGCTCCTCAGTCTAAGTTACTCGCTAGTGAAGTCAGTCTCAGGACAGGTCCCAAGTACCAATCACACCCAATCACACATGCCAGAGCTTCGACTAGACGTGCTTACCAGACCAAAGTCGCACGCCCAAGTGCTCTCCCAAAAAAAATCTGTTTTCCCACAAGGTGCACGAATGACACCACCTTCAACCATCTTGAGTCAATCACAAGGATCTAGAGACGCCAAATCTCCCCTCTCACATGACAACACAACCTCATGTCGAACCAGGGCAAAAGTTAAGAAACCTGCGCCTCTGAAGAAAAAAAAGAAAGAAACCGCCAATTACTGGCTTTTTTAAGTTATCGCAGAGGGGGAAGAGATGATTATTTCTGAAGTCGTGTCTCTTTCCATGGCGAACTAGCGGACAGATACAATCTCAATGATCTTCATCTAAATCGCGTGTGCTCTGGAGCTTGTTAGTCCTAGCTATGAAGTGTAATAAAGATGAAATCTGATTTCGCAGGACAAAGCGGATCAGGTTGTGGAAAGGGGCGAAAGTCAATTACTGTTAGTTATCCAGGAACACGCACAACTTTATTCCTCAAACCAATGCACAGTTTTCTCTTTAAAACAACAAAGATCAATTCACGGCTGAGGGCCCAAGTAACTTCGCCAGAATAAGTTTAAATGATTCCTTCTAAAACATCAGGATTTAGACTAACTGTTGAAGACCTTATTTAAGCAAAATTACAATATCTTCTCGGCTAAAGGCAGAAATAATATCTGATATCAGCTAAAGGAATTCTTTAAAAGCCAAGCATTTACTAATTTCGGCTAAAGGCCATATTAAGGAAAATTCAAATTAATTCTTCGGCTGAGAGCCCAATAAAAATTTTCTTATTACACAATAAAAGACAGACTTTAAAGATAAGCTTTCACACAGTACAACAGAAAAACATCTTAAGAAAAAATTAAGTATCTTGTCGGCTAAAGGCACAAACAATTACTCAAGAATAATTAAAGACAACCTTAAGATAAACATTTACGTAACACGGCTGAAGGCCGTTTCAAGAATTCAAGATAATTAAAGAGAAACCTTACAGACAAGAATTTACGTATTAAAGCCACAGATTCTGAAACAAACGCGGCTGAAAGCCTACAGAGGAACAGGAGTTTTAAAAGAAACACGAAATCCTAATGCTAAAATAGTTGTCATGAAGTTCGGCTGAAGGCCTTGTACTAAACATAACAGACAATATCTATACACGGCTGAAGGCCTGGCACAGTACCTGCGACCAAATAAAATGAAAATCCCAAACAATAAACAGTGATGCTCATAAAGGTTTTAAGGGTCGGCCTAGGAAGGCAGTTTAGGTGAGACAGGCAGCCAAGCGTAACAGTAAACAATCGGGTGGCAACACGACATAGGGACGGCTGAAGAACCGACCAACAGCCTAATCAATTCCCTTCCACTAACACACTCACTGTTCTGTTCCAACCGACCAACTGACTACTCCAGTATGCAGAGAGCATTGATCTGGTCAGTGGAAATCACAAAGCTACACACGGTTCTACATAACACACTTGCACAAGAAATCGAACAATCGTAAAGGCAACCTCTGTGGAACAACAAGAATGAATCAATTCGCACATAGAGAGATTCCACAAGCGGTCGGCGACCAAATACGCGTCGTCCGATGACACGACCGACCGCACGACCAACCCAGGTCGTTCCCGCCCAAGTTACGTGTGTCGGCAGCGGTCGGGCGAGTCTTCGCTGTCCGAAGCTGACTGCAGCTCCTACCCGACTCAACTCCATGTCCGTTCGGAATTCGGAGACACGGCGACCTAGGCACACTGGCTCGGACCCATCCATGCAGAGGTAACTCTTGCCCATTGGCCACGACATCTTCGCACAAGGAAGGAATCGACCCACGTCCGGCAAGATGACCAAGTGTCGAGGCCCAGAAACGGTCAAAAGACCAAATACTCGTCACCCGATGAGACGACCAACCGAACGACCGACCAACGGTCGTCCCGCTCCAGCGCCCGGCAAGCACTGGCTGTCTGCAACTCAATGGCGCTCCGTCCCCGACTCCACTGCTGGTTCGTCCCCGACTGAATTTCAGTGCTGCTGCGTCCCAACTGAACTCTCAACTGAACCCCAGACAGACGACGACCCAGAAATACTAGCTGTCGCTCCACGGATGGTACGACAGTGCACTTATCGATAAGGGCTGCTGCTGCCACTGACAGGCAAGCAAACCAGCAAACTAGTGTTGCCAGTAAATCGAATTAAAGAAAAAACTAGGTGACAGAACCACAAAAACAAGATGACGAACAATAAACGGCGTGAGTGCGAGCCGCGTATGGCTCAAAAGATTCTATCTCTGAACGTTTATCAGATGCTGGAGTTTTCTTATACAACAGAGGCATCCGAGGGTAGTAGTTCACTGACCTACTTGCACTATCGGCAAACACAAAAACATGTGAATTTTTATTACGCATGGCTCTGCACAGAATTCCGAGTTTACGACTCGACTGCGTAGACGTGTTCCTTTAGACCGTTGCCCCAGCCCAGGCTTCTGTTGGCGCCATGGCAGGTATCACAGCATTCACGGCATTGTTCTGCTGGAGCCCTGTCTCTATGAGGGGCTGCCCTTTCTGCCCTGTACAGCTGTGAGCCTGTCTGGGGTGCACTCGCCGCTAATTGCTTCCAACTCCCAAAAAACTGTTTCTATGAGCTTAGAATCATAAAAGTATCTTATGCTTTTAGCACCCTACCAGGCTTACCAATGTCTGCTCACATCGTTAACTTTCTAGAGTCTCTCTCAAGGTGTGTCAGGTTGTAATAAAATCTTAAATAATTTTCCATATGTGAAAAATAGTTAAGAAAGTATGTCCTCTCTCATCCTGACTTGTACTTTCTAAACGAATAGAGTTAAGAACACCTGATTTTACTTCTGCTACCCTCAATTTCAGTTCCCATCTCTTCTACAAGTGATTGGAGCTGCTAACATCCTTTATATAGGATCAGAAATTCTTGGGGCCACAGTGCTGTCTTGGTAGCCAAACGTGTATCTTTCGTCATTTCTCTAGCTATAGACCTATCTTTTGTTTTATATCTGTTACAAACGAGTCTCCAGTTCTTTAGATGTTGACTGTATACCATGGAGGATCCCTCCTACAATGAATAATCCCTGGGTAGATTATGTGTTATGTGCATGACCAACTATTCCTTGAGATGTTGTTGCACTACATGTTCCAGTTCTGAGCTTAAAGTTTGATGTTCCTCATTAAAACATGACACTACTGCTACTTTGTGTACTCGTAGTTTACTGAGCATATAAATGCAGCAAATACGCATTTGGCGCCGGATCTTATTGTGTAACCCTCACAATATTTCATCGATGCAACTGCTCGATTTCATCAGGTGGGCCGGCAGGAGTGGCCGTGCGGTTCTAGGCGCTACAGTCTGGAACCGAGCGACCGCTACTGTCGCAGTTTCGAATCCTGCCTCGGGCATGGATGTGTGTGATGTCCTTAGGTTGGTTGGGTTTAATTAGTTCTAAGTTCTAGGCGACTGATGACCTCAGAAGTTAAGTCGCATAGTGCTCAGAGCAAGCCGTCATCAGGTGGTGGTGGTTGCTGCGATGCGTGACTCATGATAATCGCGCAGCGGCGTCGAAATTTATCATGACGCGAGCAGACAATACACGTGCGCCGGAAGACGCTCGTAGTTGGAGGAAAGCGGCGTTCCTAGCGCCCACTGCCGGGAGCCACAGAGACGTCATCCGCGCGTGCGCTATGAGCCATGACTGTGCTGTCGAACGCTCCTGTGGTTAAAGACTGAATTAAATCTCAGTAGTGCGTTGCGTCACGTCATGAATCGGAAGATCTTGCTTTCCCTGTTTGGATTTAACGGCAGCCAGTGTTGGATTCCAGGCAGCTCGTAGTTGGAAATCTGCATCCTTGATGATAAGCGCGTCCGCCGTACGGATATGTATGGCATCCTGAACAACACAATCCCAGAAAGATGACGCTAGGGATAAAGTTTCCGTCTGAACGCCTAAAGCATACGATGTCCCGTGTCCTGGCTATGCTCCGCTACCGCTGATTTATCAGGTTACCCCAGACGTGTATGACGATGGTGTTCGACGCAACGTACTTGCACGGTTCGCCATGTCTGCCCAGTATAAGGTCTTCCACATTGGCATGGGATTTTCCACACGCCACGTTTCCTAAGGACACGGTCGTCTTTGACCGAACACAATAAACTCCTCAATTTTGCGGATGATCGAAAAACAGACTTGTTGTCTTGATTTTTGAGGATTGTTCCTACTCTTGAAGACCTGCCGCCAAAATGGGGTAAGAAAGCTTCCTCCGCATCTTCATTTACATCCCTCCTTCGAGTTTGCTCGGAAAGTAATGCATCTGCCTATCGGAATAGCCATTCTGTTGGAGTACCGTTCTCAAGTGTTGTAGCTCACCAGGCAGACTATCGACATCTGATACCAGACATGCGCAATGTACCAAAGAGCGTGTGACACTACCTCGCTGCGCAGCGTGGTGACAACTTGTGGCCTGCAAATACAGCTCCGTATGAGTTTATTTGCGATAGACGCTGTGTCCCAGTGTACCATCAGCTTTTCTTATGAAATTTGGAAGTTTGTGGTAAAGTCGTGTGGGACCAAATTGCTGAGGTCACCGGTCCCTAAGCTTACGCACTACTTAATCTAACATCAACTAACATACGCTAAGGACAACACACACACACATGCCCGAGTGAGGATTCGAACCTCCGACGGGGATTTTTTTTCTGACTGTAACGTCCAGGAATGGTAAAATGCCATGCTTTTCCACTTCAATTGTGAAATGTATATTTTGATGGAGCGAGTTCAGATTGCGGAGAAACACAGGTAATGTTCCCATTCCGTGGGGCCACACCACAAATGTATCGTCTACATACCGCCAGAAGCCGGAAGCTTTGAGACATGCCGACTGCAGTGCTCTTTCCTCAAAGTCTTCCATAAAATTGTTGGCTACCATGGAAGGCAGAGGACTTCCCTTGGCGACACAGTCCACTTGTTCAAAATACTGGTAATTGAATAAGAAATAAGGTAAGGTAAGCACATGTTTAAATAATGCCACAATGACTTTCTCAAAGTGGTTGTTGATAAGCTCTAACGAATCCTACAGACGTACTTTCGTAAACAAAGATGCAACGTCAAAACTAACCAAAACATCAGACGCTTGTAGCTTGTTGGGGGGGGGGGGGGGGGGGGGGTTAGGTTGTTTTCGGAAGGAGACCAGACAGCGAGGTCATCGGTCTCATCGGATTAGGGAAGGATGGGGAAGGAAGCCGGCCGTGCCCTTTCAAAGGAACCATCCCGGCATTTGCCTGGAGCGATTTAGGGAAATCACGGAAAACCTAAATCAGGATGGCCGGACGCGGGATTGAACCGTCGTCCTCCCGAATACGAGTCCAGTGTCTAACCACTGCGCCACCTCGATAGGTAGCTTAAGTGTCTTCAGTCCTATGTAGTCCTCTGAATTCCGGATATGGTGATCACACTTGTCTATGATAGGTCCTAACAGTGTAGTGAAATGTTTCGCGAGAAAATAGGTAGCAGCTCACATGTTGCTCACTATTGGGCGAAGACGAGTCCCATGCTTATGTATCTTTGGTAGAACGTAGAGTCTGACACGTTTCCTAGCCTTAAAGGGGAATCAAAAACGCAAATTAGCATTCCAAATTAATAAGGAAACAGGAAAGTGCCACTAGATGGCGGTCGCGCGCGTATTGTCACCCGCAAAACGGACGGCGCAGCGCGATGAAACCGCAAAGCTCCGTGTCGAGTTCGGCGTGAAGCGGCTGGTATAAATTAAAAAATAAAACATGGACCACCATCAATAATTTGAACGAAGCAGGGCCTGTGTCCGACTGGTGTAGGCCGCGTAACGACGTCACTGTTAGTGGAACTTGCGTGAAAACTGCGGCAGGTTGCAAATGAAATGATCGGCGCACCGATCTCAAGGACGTGGAGCGACATACGCGGCTTGAACACGAGAAGTGTCCGGCCATATACGTCCATTAACAATGGGTCGTCGGCGCCTCTTTCCCAGACGTGATCGTCTGAAAAACATAAATCCTAATATATTATTAACAAAGAGCAATGGAGGGTTGAAATTCAGAAATGAAATCATAGTAAAGTTAACTTTGACTATATTATAAGCACTTAAGGTACATTTTAACACAGATTCATACAGGGAGTCATGACAATTCGTCCGCACCTAATCAGAGCGGTAACAGAGCAGAACAAAAGCCAGCGGACGCAAGACAAACAAATTAGACATAAAAATGACTAACGAAATTAAACAGAGATTCTACGCCAGCAGATACATAGATAACTACACACAGATGAAGCTATAAGACAGGATGTAATGTGGAATCTGACCCCGCAAAAGTAGGAAATAATTTTAAAATAAATGGTTCAAATGGCTCTGGGCACTATGGGACTTAACATCTGAGGTCATCAGTCCCCTAGAACTTAGAACTACTTAAACCTAACTAACCGAAGGACATCACACACATTCATGCCCGAGGCAGGTTTCGAACCTGCGACAGTAGCAGTCACGCGGTTCCGGACTGAAGCGCCTAGAACCGCTTGGCCACCGCGGCCGGCTAATTTTAAAAGCAAAATAAATAATACTAATTAAAAAGTAATACTACAAATCTCGGGGGGGGGGGGGGGGCTGCAGCGTGGTGGCGTAGTCTCTTAGTCATTTTAGGAGGAATAGAACTCTTCTTGAGGAGATCTTACGTTTTTCTCTGGATTTTGCTAGTCTTCTCTTTGCTTGCCATAGGTGGGATCGTCGAGCAGCGCCTCCATCTTGCTGTTGTATCCAACGTGTGAGAAAAGGAAGGTGGCGTTCCCCTTATCGGCAGGTAAAATGACGAATTCTTTGTCCGCTCTCAAGTCTCGCAAAGCCTTCCTTTCTGCTTACTTGATGAACTTTTTCGATGGGTCTCGTGTTAAAATTCGGCAGTTTTCCCTCCTAACCTCTTCTGCAACGTCACTGGGAAGCTTCAAAATTGCCTGTTATATGCCAGCTATGATATCTCAGATTGGAACTGTCGTGGTATGGGTGCGCAGTTCAAAACATTCTCGGGCACTGCAACAGCTGCGTCGCCCATGATTAGATCCGTGAGATTAAATACGGTGTGTCGACGTGGAGCATTCCCTTCTTGTTGTTTTGATCAGTCAGCTAGCGGCAGCGCTATCTATCCAATCCCATGATAACACTGAGAGTTTCGAAGAGATCTTCAGATGCAGTGATAGTAATTTTGTGGACATCATGTGCATATAAATGTTTCTACTTCACGTAGTTGCCCATTTTACTTTAGTAACCATTATTACTACAACTATCTAATGATCGCTGATACCAGCTTCGGCTTGCACATCCTGAAAGACGTCAAGTCTATCTGTTGCCATTAAATAAAACATATAGCCATTATGAGTGGAATTCCGAGATATATGTTCTAGGTAGTTTCCAGCGAAATAACTCAGTAATGTCCACAGAATGCCTTGTTATACCCATCACTAACAAAACTTTCTCACTTGATTGTTGGATGACTAAAGTCACCTACAATGAGCGGGAAACGTACGTACCGGCAAACTGAGGGTTTCTCTAAGGTTTCCGGTTACATCAGGAAACAATCTCGCTTGTAGCTTCAATTTATATTTCGGTGGATTTGATTTTCTTAACTACTGTGATAAATACATCACCTCCATTTCCAGTAGCCTATCCTTTGGATGTACGCCTAAATTTGCTCCAGAAATCTCACTACTGTCAATTTGGAGTTTAATCAGCTTTTTGTACGTAGTATTATGTGAGCTTCACTGCTTTTAAAGGCGTTCTTCATTCTCTGAGACTTTGTTGCGAATATTTCAGCAGCCAATCATTAGGAATTTAATACACTATCGTGCGGATTGTATTTCTTTGCATCTTACACTGACATCTTTGCCTACGTCTTTCGATATTTGAACTGAATGGAGATGCCTCCACCTCACACATCGACATCCAGCAGCGTAGCAACCTCTGATATATTGTGAAAACGTGACACGTTTAGAGAGACCCTACAATTCTCAACCCTGTAGCACAAGTCTGGGCAATCACTGCCTAACTTGTCACAGAATCTTCACAGCCTGTGGTTCAAAGCCTTCCAGTTCATTCAGAAACACGGGCCACTATCGGTTGCAGTGCTGCAGATTGTGAGCCTCGTTGAAATGCCATGACCAAGAATTGTATTTTCAAACTTCTCTGCCAGTTGTGGGAATGATTCTGGTGTAACTTCAGAACCTAGACGACAGGTGTCATTTGTTCCACCTTGCGAAGAGTCGGCAGCTGGTAGCAACCTGTTCCCTCAGTGGCTGCCAAGACAGCATCTTATACTTGTTGAATGAGGCCCCCAGGCATTCTTATTCAAGAAGATAACAACAGAACTGTGACGCAGTCTACAAGTTCTCTGAATAAATCAGGCATGGATTTACGACAACTGTGTCATGTTTAACCCAATTATTCCTATTTAAGAAACAGTATTTCTATCATAGTGCTGCTTCTCTGAATTCATTTGATGATTACCGTCATAGCTACTTGATAAGGATTCCGAAAACTTGAAACTACTGTAGAATTTTTCGCACTAGCGTCTTACACACAACTCCTCTACAGATATACTGCAGTATCCCAGCGATTTTCCAACTAAATCTAACTCTTCTGTTAGCTTTCCGTAATTCTGATTTTACGTGAGTTTGTATCGTTTCTTAATTTTACCCTACGTACTTACAAGATGCTGAGATTCAGCACTAATCATTTTGTAACTGGATGCAATAATCTTTTTTCTCACTGATGTAAACATTATTTTATATTTATCCATATAAAAAGAGAGTAAGTACAAATAAGGTCGAAATCCTTCTGTATGTCCTTACTATCGAGCAACGACGATACTTCTGTGTAAACAGCAGCTTCTCTAGGAAATGTCTTATGGTGAATTGGTGAAACTGATCCAGTTTGCTATTCGGTTGTTTTCTTCCATTCTCTCGTGCAGTATTCTTGACAAAACTTGGATGCATTAACTCTAAAGCTGATTGTACAATAGTTTGCACATTCGTCCCTTGTTGCCACGGGGACTGTGTGGACGATATTCTATCAAAAGTCTAATGAAATGTCTCGAAGCTTATAGATTCTACACATTAACTTGAGAAATCGTTTTATTTTTCACTTCCTTCAATGATTTTGGAAAAACCGAGGACTTTTTACATCATTTCTTTCTTATTTGGTAGCAAGTCATCAAAGGGTCTGTCTAATTATGATACTGTGAACCCTATATCATCAAACTCGACATGTATTTCACGTTACCACGTTAGTTCCTCCTCTCATAGACGTCCTATATGTCTTTCTTTAAACATTTCTATTCTCTGTTTTTAGTTTAACAGTGACAATCCTTTTCATTGTCAATATATACGCCGCTGCTATTGAAATATTGCCTTTTTCAGTGACATCAAAATTTTTCGTTTTAGATTGTTATTGACCTGTATTTCTCAGTTTTTTTTTTTTCACGAGTTCCTACTCTTTCATCTTTCATTTCAGAATAGCCCTTGCAACCTAAGTCCTCAATTATTTGCTGGATGTATTCCAACCTCTATCTACAGCCAATCTTGTCCTTGATATCCTTTCACCCTGAACTTTAATCCCAGACTTTAATCTCTCATTTATGTCGTCACTGATACGTTAATTGTACAGATTGAACAGTAAGATGATGGACTAAATCCCTGTCTTACGCACTTTTTAATCCGAGCACTTCGATCTTGGTCTCTTGCTCTTATTAGTCCATCTTGATTCTCCTCCATTTACGTATTTCCCGTCTTTTCGTCTTTTCCTACAGCTTACCCTGACTTTTCTCAGAAATTCTACATCTTCACCATTTGAGAATGTCAAACGCCTGTTCCAAATCGACAAATCCTACGAACGTGTCTTGATCTTTCTTCAGTCTTGGTTCCATTATCAACCAAAATGTCGTAACTGCCTCTCTGGTGCCTTTATCTTCCTTAAAGCCTAACTGATCGTCATCTAAGAGATGCACAATTTCCTTTTTTGTTCTTCATCTGTATCTACATCATACTCCGCAAGCCTCTTAATGGTGTGTGGAGGGTACTTTCGGTACCACTATCAGATCCCTCCATTCCTCTTCCACCAGCGAATAGTGCGTGGGAAGAATGATTGTCGGTAAGACTCTCTATTGCCTATAATTTCTCGAATTTTCTCCTCGTGGTCAATACGCGAGATGCATGTGTGTGTGTCGATTTAGTTCCGTTAAGAGCGACGTGTAGAGTTCTATCTGCTGAAATGTCTTGAATCCAATCGCAAGTCTACTCTGATACTCCGTAAGCTCGTATTTTTTCATTAAACGTCAATGCAGGACGGTGTCAAATGCCTTACCAAAATGAAGGAACACGGCATCAACCTGAGCGCCGTTGTCAACTGAGCTGTGGACCTCATTGAGGAACAGAACGAGCTAGTTTTGTAGGATCTCTGGTTGCAGAATCCATGTTGATTTTTATAGAGGAGATTTTAATTTCCTAAAACGTCGTAATTATTGAGCATAAAACGTGTCTCAATATTCTACAACAGATTGACGTCCACGATATAGGTGTATAAATGTGTGGCCCTGTCGTATGTCCCTTCTTAAAAACGGGAATGATCTGCGCTTTTTTCCAGTCGTTAGGTACCATTCGTTGCTCAAGCGATCTGCGATACATTACTGCTAGAAGGGCAGAAAGTTATTTCGCATATTCTTTAGGGAATATTATAGGCATCTCATGTGGTCCTGCCACCTTTCCACTACTGAGCGGTTGTAGCTGCTTTTTAATTCCGCGACCGGTTATCTCAATATCTGCCATTTAGACGTTCGCACGACGTAGAGCTTTTCTAATACGGCTATTAAACCATGGTGGATGTTTCCCATCCCTTAAAACCTTACCTGGAACGTAATTGTCTAGGGCATACTGAACGATGCTTTGAATTTTTTCTATTTGTTCTCCACGTTCTCGTCCTCATCACCGATTGGCTGACTATTACATTTCAGAAAAGTGTGTCTGAAAAATGGAAATTTGTAAAGACCGAAAAGGAATGGAAGTGCCATAATGATTTTTCTGGGAGTATTTGTCTTAATTGTAGCCCCATATGAAACGTAAACGTGCACGATGAACAGTACTCACAATGGTTAACTTTTTAACTGACCTACATTTACCTCCTTTTACTTCGAAGGTCTGTCAAACCTATACGCGTCCTGCAGCGTCGGCTGAAACGTCACAGTACGTTGCTGCTGGAGTGCACGAGTGATCTTTATCGGAGTAAACACAGAGTCCTTTTCCCCAGGGACAAAGGACACAGCAGTGTACAGGCATTAAAACAGTTTGGCTCTGTTGATGGAAAGTCGCACTGCGCCAAACGCCGTTGTCGTCTCCGTGTTTGCGCGTGGGGCAGTGGTGTATACTGAAACATTCATGTAGTCTCTTTCTGCTGTGGTTTCAGTGTCACGTGATTTACTTCGCTTGTTACCTGTCCAATACGTCGCTGCAGTCGCTTGTCGCTGTACCGTGTGGATAAAATAGGAAGCTGACTGGCAGCAACCAGTGTAGAACATTTTGGATAAGAATAGCTACAGCTTCCATTTAGACACGTTGACTAAATGGAGCACAATAAACCAGTTCTAATAATTCTGAAAGAGGTAGCTGTGCATAACAGATTCCACGTAGGCACTCACATCCTTATCAGTGACCCTTCTATCCAAAAAGTATGTAAATACTAAAAAAAAAATTCTTGTAGTTATTTATATTGAATAGTTTATTTGTAGTGGAACTACCATACATGTAGAGTTCAATAGCATCTGTTTTTTGAATATGATAGGAGGGATTCAGCTGATGTTTTGGAAGGATAGTCTTCTACGGTTTCTTCAAGAGGTAAAAACGTACTCATTTGCTAAAACATTCATTACTTTTGCTCCCGTCTTATATCCACATATAATTCTATATTTCTGAAGCCTTACGGTGTGTGGCGGAGAGTACTTTGCCTAGCATTGACAGTTACCTCGTAGTTCCAGTCGCATCTAGTTCGCTTGATAAACCTCGATGTGAACTCGAATCTGTCTAATGTTCTCACCATGGTCTTTACGCGAGAAATACGTACTAAATGAACCTGGTACGAAACGAGCTGCTCTTCTTTAGACTTTCCTTATTTCTCCTATCTATCCTATCGGGTCAGATCGCAGACAGTATTCAAGAATTGGTCGAACGAGCGTATTGTAAATTACTTCCTTTGTGGGTGGACTATATTTTTCTGAAGATATTCCCAATGAATCTTAGTCTGGCGTCTGACTTACTGGCGATTCATTTCGTGTGGTCGTTCCATTTCAAATCGCTCTGTACGCATACTCCCAGATATTTTATAGAAGTAGCTGTTTCCAGAGATTTTGCTGCAATAGTGTAATCTCTGTGTATAAAACGAAACGCCCATAGTGACTGGCTTATCGTCCCCCAGTCCAAACCGCTAAGAAAAGAAATTTGGAGAGAGCGTTGATTTTATACTATAAACGCCCTTTAAGACGTGGTGTTTCAATATTCATCGCTATACAGGGTGAGTCACTAACTATTGCCAACAAGAATAACTCCGAAAGTATGATAATAGCTGAAAAGTTTGTGGGACAATTGTTGCGTGGGGCAGGGGGGGTTATAATATTACGTTGGCTTTTTGTTGTTTGGTGGGGTCGCGTCAGAGATATGAAGGTAATTTTTTTATGGGATTCTATAGTTTGGTACTTATTTTCTGATAGCGGCTGTCGAGAAGAATCCATTGGCGGGAAACAGTAAGGTCTCTGAAGTTCAACGAAGGTCAAAAAGATGGCATGGAATGTTGGGATGAATAAGAGATGTATACACATATCGAGCGCAAATACGGAAATTTACTAAATGGCCACCTGCAACTTTCATGTAGGCAGTTTTTCGATGGTTTCAAACCCACATTGTTCGCAAAAAAATCTTCGTATGACTGCCGGTAGGCTTTGCGAGAGGTTTATTTCCTCAAAATTCTTTTGTACAATTTTTGTGCATACAGTTTCGTTTGTCAGTTTATATTGTATTAGAATATTGATACCAATCACTTTTCTTATGTTTGCCATGATTCAGAGACCTACGAATCTTTGCTCCTTACGGTTATTATATATATGGACGTCCAGTTTACTTCCTGTACGATGATGTACTGGAGGTGATTTTCATTTCATTGCTGTCATTATCCATGTAATAACGTAGTTATACATAGGTATCACTATATCCATATGATAATGTACTCACAGTCCTATAAGGATCATAACTTACGTCAGCATATTTTCTATATTTGTCTTTTTCAGCATGTTATTTCAGACTCGTTGATTTGCGTAGTGTATAATTCTGTTACTAATTTCAATGTGCTTACACTTATTAACTGTTTAGACCGCCAAGAGTACGTGTTTATCGGCGCATGCGCCTCAGGAGTTGTTTTTCTGGCGTCCACGCTCTCTACTCTCTCTCAATCGGCACGTAGCTACTGACTTGGTCTGTTATTCTATGTGATTGATTTTACTGATATGACAAGCCCTTTCTTGTTGGGGGTCTTAATTTTTATGTATGGAGATACAGACCGATGCCGATCAATGTCATATGGAGACAGCCTTTACAAAGTTAATCCTACTGTGAAATTTGTAAGTTCAACTTGCCCTATCTTGATATATACCATGTTGTTTTTGATATTCCTACACTTGTTGTAGAGAGCAGCTTCTGATAGAATATGGGTCTATAGCGTTTTCATTGTAAGTTATCGTATCGTATACAGTCTGTCCTTCTGAAGAAAATGGGTTTAGACCCATCGAAACCGTGGTCCGGGTTTGCATCTGAGGTGGGCTGTCCTTTATTCCTGCTGTTCTGTAACCGTTGTTGTAGTGCATCCATGCTCAACGTATTAAATACTAATGTCCTCCTCCTCCTCCCCCACCTCCTCCTCCTCCTCCTCCTCCTCCTGTTCCTCCACCCACTTGTGTTTCTGTGTTTCTCCTGGCTTTCCCTGAACTTCTTCCTTCTCTCATCGATCAACTGAAGTATTTCTTCTGTTATCCAAGGTTTTCTCCTGGTTACCTTCTTAGCACCCACGTAGTACACTACAATGATGTGTCAAAATATTGTGAAGTGAACAACGGATAAGAAAAACCAAAGGTCCAACTAAATTTCAAGTTAAGCTCAAGAAAAGCATAGACTATATCTACAATCCAGGTTTGTATTGAGTTCGCACTGAATGTAATGGATCCATTGCCCATTGAAGGGAATCAATTACATGAAAGCGTGTAAGGGGTTCACCTCCCTGCTGGAGCAAATATAATTTCGACGTATTGCCCACGAACTGCCTGCGACAGAAAATATCTTTGCTGCAATACAGTCACAGGTCAGAGCAATCTCGGCAGTAGTTGCAGTCGGTCGCTGCTGCAGTACAGTTGTAGTTGTTTGTCTGTGGTACAGCGCAGATTATAGCCATGTATTGTAAGGTAAATTTTACTATTTTTATTGGCATGCGCGTAGTTAATTCACTTGTCTCAGATGTTAATATGAATTTGTTTCAATCTTTTTGTGATTCATCAGCACCAGTTGACCCAGATTTGTAATATTCAATTTTTCATATAATGTATTGCAGATCTTTATCAATAATGTAAAGGATTTTCAGAATATAATTTTTACCAGTCAACAAAAAAAAAAGGAAGGATTAATTTTGCCTTAGTCATTGCCAGTCCCGATCCCGTCATTTATTTAAATTTAAATATTTCAGAAATTTTCTCAGATCATAGTCATGTGTTCTTTTATAATCAGACGACCAGCTGTGCAGCTATGTGAATAAGCAAATTCAGTTTTTCTAATAATTCAGATCTCAGACAAATGTTGTCCAGTATTTGTAGATAGGCCAGCATTGCACTAAGCTGTGCCATTTACGAGAAGATATAGAGGCAGCGTTATCCGGCGACACCATCATGAGGTAAGAATTTTTGATTTTATTTCTCACAGACAGATTCAGATTGATTTCACAGGACTATGGCGTAGCGCTGCTTACGTCATAATTTATCAGTTTTCATGAGTTAAGATATTAACAAAAAGAGTATCGTTTTATTTTACACGGGAAGGTTACACGAGGTGATATCCGGCCAGGATTGTAATTTTGAGAATTCTCTGAGAAGTAGTCAGTTATATATCTGCTCTTACTTATGCAGTGTTAATTGTAGTTCGAATTTGGAGCAACGCATTTGATAATTTGTCATATTTTTCCACAGATCATCGGCAATTTACTGTTCCTCGTTGTCATTCTACTTGCTACACTTTGTGTCCGCTTTGTCTTTGTTTGATGTTGTGTCCACCTTGGACTTATGAAAATACTGCGAAAAACTACAAACAGTATATCGCAAAGTGCAATGAATGAAAACGACGATTTGAGTAGTTTAACTGATGCGGGTCAACCACCAGTAACATTTCGAATCCAAACGATGAGGAAACAGATTTAATTACGTCCACAGTAAATGTAACAATAATTGCCATTAAAGCAGACGTTAAGACGTTAAACAAAACCTTGCGTATAATGCAAAAACAGAGTGATTCTTGTGACGCTAGAAATGACAGGTAAAAGCAACTACTGAAAAATTTCATGAATTAGCCTGTAGAGTTGACCTTATTGAGAGAAATAGTGACATTAAATCAGACGGTACGTTACCAGTTTCCTTCAATCAGACGCCCGAATTTCAAAATATGTAACAATCAGTTAGTTAGGTACATCCAATAATATGCTACGTCGAAAAATGTCATCTTTACAGCATGAAGTGACAGAAGTGAAAAATGTTTCAGCCTATAACATCTCACAGAATACGCCACATTCTGAAAATCTGTCACGCTACCACAGCCAACGCTACTTAGGTAGATTACAGAGAGTTCGTGACTTAGATTCCGAACACACGCAGACAAATACATTTTTGTACAACCCTGATCTTGCTCGAACATTCAGAGACGAAAATTTTGACTGCAAGCACTTTCTATCCGTTAGGAAATTTAAGATATTTAAGTATGACAGAATACAAATTCACCCCATGGACTGTACACAAATATTTGCTTTTGCATTTCCAGCAAATTGACCTGAAACACACAAGTTAGAATTTATTTGGAGCTTTTTAGAAGGTGAACCGGCAACTCGAATGACACCGATCACAAGACAATATTACTCAGTAGAAGAATTTCAAAATGCTTTTCTGTCAGCGTGTTGGTCGAAAACGACACAGCGCGGTATCAAGGATCAATTAATGAACCTACCGAATTATGAAAACTCAAATTTCTCCACTATCGCGCAGTTCTTTGAAAATATGGTACAGCAAAACCAATATTTATGCTAACCATGCAGCGAGTCAGCTCTAATTCAGCTATGTATTTCGAAATTACCACAATCGTTAAGAGTATCACTCTTAACTGGACAACAGAAAGAAAACATTTCGGCATTTAGAGATTTATTACAGCTCTTGGAAGCCCAGCAGTCAGATTATTCATTCATAAATAAAAAGTTTCCACAACATAACCAAGGACAACAGGTATATGGCAACTACGACCAGCCACGCTATTTTAATAGCAAGGGAGATAGACGTTCCGGAAATGACAAGAACTACCAGCACGACTTTAATAACAGACAGAATTTTAATCAGCAGTATGTACAAAATTTTCAGCAACCGCAGAGACATTTTGGCAATAATCGAGGCTTTTCTCCATAACAGCAACAGAACCAGCCGGTTGGCATACCTAACCAACAATGTAATTTCCAAAGTCAGCCAAACTTCAATGTTACGCCGCCAGCACGTGTAGCATCGGCTCCACCGAGTAGTAACGCTCAGCAACAAGGAAACCAATACGCACAGAAAAACCGTTATTTCAATCCTCATCGCAGCGCGCCTAGTAATAGTAACTATCATGAAAACGTAAATACAATGAGCAAAGTTTTCAACGCACATTTAATAAATGTACGTTTTGTCAGCAGCAGAATCATCCACAACGACAGATTATCATGAATGAACCAGACTGTCGATATCATCCTCAACCTAGTACGTCAGGACGAAGTAACAGAACAGTTCAGATAGTTGAAATATCACAGCATCCTCCCACGAATAACAGCACGCCAGAAAGGATTTGACTACATACAGTACTGGTTGCATCTTCCAGCCCCGTGAGTAACACCTTTGATAGACAAGATTTTGCTCACGAAAATGTCATTACTTTTGATGATGTCCTAGATACATGAAAAACCAGTCATACAAAAAACTATCTCCCAACCTGTTATTGAAGTAAAAAATTAATTATTCACATTTTCAGCAGTAATCAATTCTCGATCACCCACTTCGGTAATAAATGAAGGCACTTTCAACAAATGTAACAATGGAAACAATTATCATACGTTACCACTAGGCAAAACTGAAGTAAGAGGTGCAGTATCCGGTAAAAGAGTAGATTTAAAACTACAGACACACATATAATTTTTTATTGCAGGTCACTCGTTTCACACAAACTTTTGGATTGTTCCTTTATTGAGAACAGACGCTATTTTAGGCACGAATTTTTTGGTACAAATCGACGCAATTATCGATTTCAAAAAGGCTTATTTGATGGTAAAAGATGGAAAAGAACAGCTTGCACTGAAATTTCAGCGCACATTATCAGCAGAACAAGCAATCCCGTAACACAGATTGGCATTCCACCTTTTTCACAGAAACGTATGTACACAACTACGACACACCAGACGAATTTGATTACGATGTGATACAAACGATTTCTGAGAAAGTAAAACAGAGCAACGCTAATACAGATGACGAACTTAGCGAACTACGTGATATTCTTTTACAGCAAGCCCCAATTTTCGCCAACATCCCTGGTACTATGTCTGGTTTTATGTATGAATTTCAAGTTAAACAGCACGACACATTTAAAGGCAAATATTATCCTATTCCTTATATCCATAGCGGACAAGTCAAGAAAGAATTACAAGCTATACTAGACCAAGGCATTATCGAATCGGCAGTTACTCCGTATATAAACCCGCTTCACATTGTCAAGTAAAAGGACGGCGCACTTCGCCTTGTGCTTGATTCTCGTCACGTTAATGACATTATCATTAATGAAACAATCGCCCACAGACACACGAAGAACTTCTTCAGAAATTTCATGGTACTGCTATCTATGCCACCCTAGATTTAAAATCCGGGTTTTGGCAGATTCAGCTCCATCGGAACTGCAAAAAGTACACAGCTTTTCTCTGTTTTGGTGATAGTTATCAACAAGTTCGGTTTAACAATTGCTTCAGCAGCTTTTATTCGTGGTATGAACACAATACTTCCGAAAGAACTTAAACATAGAATCACACCCAGATCCCACAAAAAAATTTTCCATTGCTACAGACAGTTCTAACACTGCTCTAGGCGCGAGCATTTTTCAGAAATCTAAGAAGATGGTACTACAGTAATCAAAAACAGCGCATTTGCAAGTCGCATTCTATCTACTGCTTAACGGATTTATTCAGTTACAAAGCTTGAAACATTATGTGTTGCACTATCCCGTTCTCTCAGCAACAATCAGCAAAATGTCGCAGCCAACTTCTGCCAAACAAATTTGAGCCTCATGTATTCAACAAGTTACCTTTAAAATTTTCATGTCGTCCTCATTACGAGACGTTGCGAAAGATCAGAACAAAGATCATGTACGGAAAGAAATTAAATACCTTTGGCAAGATAGGAACAGTGTTACCATTAGAAACAATTATACTGTACGCAACAACATTCTGTTTCACCGCTCTCGCCCTGACAGCAACAATTGCTTGCTCTCATTCCTGAAGAGCTTGTTAACAAACTAATTTGGTACACTTATTTAAGCTACGCCCATTATGGAGCCAGAAAATGTTTTCTCATCTTAGGACAGAATTGTTATTTTGCCAACATCGAAAAACGTATTCGACGAATTTTAGCGGCATCTAAAATCTACCAGAAAGCTAAATCATCCACTACTTCATACATTACACCGTTACATCCTATTCATTAAATTAAGGCATATGGCCGCTGTAGACATCTTTGGACCGATTCCTAGATCTAATAGAGGTTTCTAACATCTTCGTCGCTTTTGAACTCACTTCGAAATTTGTTACCTTTACCCCGCTACGCAAAGCTACTCCTAAATCTGTTTCAAATGCATTGGTAAAATATTTTCTGCGTCATGTAGGTCATGTACTGATAGTAATTTCCGAGAATGGATCACAATTTCGATCTGAAACATTTCTCTGATTTATATTTCCAAATATCATGCTTTTTCCAACCCTTCTAACTTTGGATGAAGGAAATTGGTAAATTATGTAGCATATGCTGCTATAAAAAACATATTTTTTCATTCCAAGATGTAATTCATTATAAACCAAATGAATCCACTATGTAATTCTTCTACTGATATTTTGAAGAACATTGAACCACCCAATAAAAATTAATAAACTGGTATCTTTTCCTACATCACGTCGACTACACCACCATGATATACTTAGTATTGCCCTCAACAATATCGAACGTACCGCACAGTGCCGCAGAAGACAGCAAAAACAGATTTGTAAACTCCGTGAATTTCGCGTAGGACAAAAGATATTGGTACGCACACAATGTTTATCCAACAGAGTAAAGAGTAGATGCAGTACATTTGAACGCCCATACGCTGGTCCAAATAGAATCCGCAGCACTCCTCACCCCAATGTAGTACACATCGAAACTTTACCAGCCAGAAAGTCAAACGGCAAGCACCGCATTTCAAACGTCAAACCCTGTATAATATGAACTTATTTTATGATTTATCACGCTGTAATGGCATTTCCAATTACATTTACATTTATGTCACCACATACTGATTATGATTATATTTTTTCAAGGCAAGTGCCCGGCAAGATGAGGTTAACAGGACGCTTTTCTTGTCGTAATACCAGACCGTGCACACTTAATAAATAACATAATTTTTCTTGGCAAATTTGCAGTAAATTGAACTTAGTAGGTCAGTTCACTTACTGTGATCACAGAACTAGCACATTTTCCACTTTGTAATGTGCATATGATGGTTTTCCTGTAGAACACTGAATGTTTTCTGTATCTACCATGTAATTTTTAAGACATAACAAATACCAGTCCACTATGATATTTTTGCATTATGATACCCCACTGTCTTGTTTATTGGATATTTCTTTGTGCCACTACATTGATATATTGTGTATGTATTTCTGCACTTGAAAATATTTTTGTCTATCGGTTAGTACCTACCACATTTTTCTATTATGCTATGCATTATGCACATACCTTGACGTACATTAAAAAATGAAAAACATTTTGCTATGTTATATTTGATCATATCATTAGAAATAAGTTTTCTCTTAATGTGTATATATCGTAAATGCTGTAAAAGAAATAAATTAAATAACCATAGTGTTTAGTGTAAACTGATGTCCATATTTTACCACCAGAACGAAAGGGAGAAAATGCAACACTTTGCCACGAAAAGTAGCTGGTCAGGAATTACCAACCATTAACAAGAATATACTGTACTTACCGTATGATAGCAATCTTGACTGATTATTTTTCTTTTAGAGTATGACGTGACTGTGGCAGACTATCAAGTAAAACTACATACGTTAATTTTAGTGACGAGGTATGTTAGATGTAAGAAACTCTATAATATGTGAAATGATGAGAATGAAATAATAGGAAGGAGAATGATGATGGTAATAATGTTATACAAAGAAATTGATACTAGAGAAGTCATGCCTTGAGCTCACACAAACAAATAATGGTGATGAATGCTAAGTCTTTATTTTTTGCATATGATGATAATGATGAAGTTTTCCCTTTAGTTATGAGATGATATGTAGTTATTTAAGAATTTATTGTTGTTTCTTTTTTAACAGTATGTCATATATGGCATAGTATAATGAATGAATACTTTTGAGAGAGACAGCTAGAATACATTCATATTAAAAAGAATTTTTCATTACCTGTTAATTCAGAGTTTATTACTTTTCTGCGTAATAGGCATACATTTCTTCTTTCAGCTTAATAATCCACTTCGTCTTTTTTCCAGGAATAGCATATCATGTCATCAGAATCATTTTTGAAATATGTTTTTTATGTTATATGCTATAGACACTTAGTTATTAAGCCTGCTCCACTACTTGTATTTTACCTACTTCTTTCTATCATTCGTGAACGTGATCACATGTACTTCACTTATTTGATAACCTCACTGCACTGATTCATCACGAATGACAAATGACGTTAATCATTTTATTTCCAGCAGTAAATAAAAAGCAAATATTCTCATGCACCAGCAATGAACCATTAATCCCAAAGCATGCATTGCTAGTCAGAAATATATTGCAAAATTCCGTTCATGTCTTATATATAGATTCCATTACCTGTATGTATCATTAGGCTGGACACCTTGATCACTAGGTTACAGGCCATACATTTTTGGTGTCTTTTATGTCACTTGCACAATATTATATGTACTTACTAGCAGCTAAATGCTACAAGTAATAACACCTATTTCTGGATAATGATTTGTATATCATCTGAATCAGTTAATGAAATTTGGACAGGTCACTGAGTGCCAACACTTCTCCAGCTAGAAAGTTATAAGATTACTGCTGATGATTTCTATATTACACTTATTTCTTGTTTTAATTTGAGTTTTTGGCCTTTGAACGCCACAACATTTTGTAAAATTGTAATGTAAAGCTTCCTAAAAACCACATAAATGAGTAACATAACAATTTATTTCTTGCTCTACTCATTATGTGAAATTAAGTATACATCTATGTAAAACCGCCAGTGGAATGCTCATGTGAACTTACGTTACATATGTTATGGGAGAGAAACTCAGCTTATACTTTGTAGCTTTGAACTGATGTCAATAACGTAATTTTCACAAAATGTTTTAAGACTAACTGTATCCTTCAACCTTTGAGCCAATTATCACTAATTAATGAGACTTTTCTATATAATGCCCATCCTCATGGTAATTGGAGCACTCTATTTGGATTTTTTTGCACTAATTCTGCGTTGATGTACAGATTATGGATTCTACAAGAATGTAATGTTGACATATCAAGCTGTCCACGACACTGACCAACGAAGATGATATTATGGTTCTACTGATAGGTGTACCTAATGTACAACCAAAAGGGCAACATACAGTGTTAATACTACATCTTAGTGTCTAGGCTACACTCTTCGGAAAAGAGACCTTCAGATTGTCACACCTGGTGTGGTGCTTCTGTGGAAAGATATGGACTTTTCAATGCATCTATGTGCAACCCACTGCGCTACCACCATGATGCTATCCTTTCCATTCCTCACCCTCTTCTTATAAAAGATACTAAACACTTATACTAAAAAAAATATGAATTGACAGTGCATGTGCACTTTATCTTATTCTTAATATTCATAAATACCTTTGTATGTTCAATACTTATATAATTTGTCATTGATTTCACATATACTCTGTAACTATGTAAAACATATGTATATTAATTATCGAAACTCATTTTGTAGGATTTGTAAACTAAATCTTTCATATCTATTTGCAATAGAAAAATTTGTTGCTCATGGCAAGTCCATTTGATTCACCATAGCTGCCAAATTTTTACTCTCCAGCGGATGGTTATGTAAGGGGTTCACCACCCTGCTGCAGCAAATATAATTTCGATGTACTGATCACGTGCTGCCTGCGACAGAAAATATCTTTGCTTCAATAGAGTCGCAGGTCAGAGCAGTCTCGGCAGTAGTTGCAGTCGGTCGCTACTACAGCGCTGTTGTAGTTGCTGGTACAGCGCAAATTATAGCCATGTATTTTAAGGTAAATATTATTATTTTTATTGGCATGCGCTTAGTTAAGTCACTTGTCTAAGGTGTTAATATGAATTTGTTTTAAACTTTTTGTGATTCGTCAGCACCAGTTGACCCAGATTTTTAATATTCAGTTTTTTATATAATGCATTGCAGATCTTTATCAATAATGTAGCGGATTTCCAGAATATAATTTTTACCAGTCAACAAAAAACGGAAGGAATAATTTTGCCTTAAGTCATTGCCAGTCCCGATCCCGTCATTTATTTAAATTTAAATATTTCAGAAATTTTCCAGATCATAGTCATGTGTTCTTTAGCAATCAGACGACCAGCTGTGCAGCTACGTGAATAGGCAAAGTCAGATTTTCTAATAATTCAGATGACAGACAAATGTTGTCCAATATTAGTAGATAGGCCAGCATTGCACTAAGCTGTGCCATTTACGAGCTGATATAGAGACAGCGTTATCCGGCGACACCATCATGTGGTAAGAATTTTTGAGTCTATTTCTCACAGACAGATTGAGATTGATTTCACAGCGTCATGGTGTAGCGCTGCTTACGTCAAAATTTATCAGTTTTCATGAGTTAAGATATTAACAAAAAAATTGTTGTTTTCATTTTATACGGGAAGGTTACAAGCGTTGTGTCTGTTCTTTAGGATCTGTCCGAAAGAAGAGACGCCACGCAACCATATAATTAAGTGAGGTGCATTACGACTGAAACTTACGGCTAATGCTTTTCATTAAGAACTACAAAAAAAAGCATGTTGCGCTTTTATTAGAAGCCCGCGTTAAACTGAATTTATTCTTACAGATGCCTGTCTGTAACCAGAAAAAGTAGTCATGGCATACCACGGACTTTAGGCTTGAGTCATTGTCAATGTGCATAATATGTCACAAGATCTTTGAGCGTACGGGATTATGCATGGAGGGAAACAGGAGTAATCCACTGAAGTACAGACCAAAGTCGCGGTCGTTGATCTTCATCAGGATTATGGAATCTATACTCCATTCGGACATTATGAGTTTCCTCGAAGAAAAAGGTTCATTGTCAGCACTTATTCAAAAAGAAGCTCTTCATTCACACAGGGCCAAGACATGCTGTATTAATTCCATATTCCTAGATTTCCTGAGGGATTTTAACTCCGGTCCCCACGTGCGACTTATAATCGAACTGCGTGCCTATAGTTCCTAGTAACCGACCGAAAGACATCGACTTCAACAAAAATGATATCTGACGTGTCTAATGAAATGTTACAGGCCCGTTGCTGCTCATAACCTATATAAACGATATCTAGGAGACAATCTGTGCGGTCCTATCAGATTGTGTGCAGAAGGCATTGTCATTAACCGTCTAGTAAAACCATCATAAGATCAAAACCGAGCGCAAATTGATTTACTCAAGATATCTGTATGGTGCGAAAATTGGTAACAGACTCAACATAATGAAAAGTGTAAGGTCAGTCAAATGAGTAAGAAAAGAAGTCCGACAAATTTCGGTTACACGATAAGTCACACTAATTCAATGGCGGTCAGCAACGAAATACCTAGGGATTACAATTATGAACTACAGAAACTGGAACGATGAGACAGATGATGTCGTGGTGAGGGCATACGAATACTGCGTTTTATTGGTAGATGCAAAATGACTGCTAAAGAGACTGTCTGCATTATGCTTGAACGCACTCTACTGGAGTACTGCTGCGCGGTATGGGATCCTTACCAGACAGGATTGACGTAGGTAAAAAAAAAAAAACAAAAAGAAAAAAACAAAAAAAAAGGCATTCTTCGTTGCGGTGAGGTTTTCTTACGTAATTTATCACCAGTTTTCTCTTCCGTATATAAATGTATTTTTTGACGCCAACGTACGTAGGGAGGAATGATCATCGTAATCAAGTAATCGAAATCAAAGCTCGCAAGGCAAGATTTGTGAGTTCGTTTTTCCCTTGGGCTGATCAAGTGTGGAACAATAGAGATACAGTCAAAGTGGCTCGTTGAACCCTCACCTAAGTGGGAATTGCAGAGTAGCCACTGAGATAACTCATTTGCTATGGATGTGTTACTAGCCCGGTCTGCCTGCTTAACTGGGTGGTAACGTGCTCGCCTTCCATGCAAGCGGGCCCGGGTTCGGTTCCAGGCTGTGTTGCAGATTTTTTCCGCTCGGGAACTGGGTGTTGTGTTGTCCTCATCATCATTTCAAACTCATCACCGGCGCCCAAGTCGCCCAATGTGGCTCCGAATGAAATAAGACTTGCACTTGGCGGCCAAACTGCCCCGAATAGGGGCCTGCCGGCCAACAATACCGTACGCTCTTTTCCATTTTTTTGTTACCAGCCCACTGCAAAAATGCACAGAAACACTTAAGTGTTACTTTAGCTTCATTGTTGATGCCTCCCAGCATAAGAATTTAACAACATAATGAAGAATTTACTCAGACTGAAGATAATTTTTGTCGCTTCAAATGTTATTTCACGTGACTCGTTGTTACTCTTACGACAGGTCATTACATTTCCTATTGTAACAAATATTCCGTCGTAAATAACATAAGGTGTAAAGTATTTTGTATGTCGGTAAATTGTCAGAGCCGGCCGGAGTGACCGAGTGGTTCTACGTACTACAGTCTGGAACCGCGCGACCGCTACGGTCGCAAGTTCGAATCCTGCCTCGGGCATGGATGTGTGTTATGTCCTTAGGTTAGTTAGGTTAAGTAGTTCTAAGTTCTAGGGAACTGATGATCTCAGATGTTAAGTCCCATAGTGTTCAGAGCCATTTGAACCATTTTTTGAAATTGTCAGAAATAACTTTCCTTATGGTTGAACTTCAACATTAACTTTCTAATTGATACTACTTCTTTAGTAACGTACTGCACAAGTATGGGAGTGTCAAGAGTCAGTTTCTGAGAAACGCTGTGTGGTCGAATCGAGAACACTACACAAATTCGAAAGGACAAACATTAAGTAAATCAAAACGTGGAAGCCAAGAATCGCCAACAGCGTGCAAACAAAGCCACAATAACAAACCGAGAGAACACAAAGAGAAAGCGAGAAGCTACGTGCGAAAATAGCTCCAGCGGTCGGAAAGTATTGGAAACATAAACACAACCAGAGTAGGGAAACATGCACACTTTCATCCTAGCTTACGTCGACTGGAGCCTCACCAACTAAGGTGGAGTCCACGCCGCACGAAATTAAATTTTATATGGAAAAATATAAGAGGCACTCTAAAAAAGAAAAAAAAAGAGCTAGAGGCATAATTACAGAAACTAGTACCTGTATGTTAGACCGTCTCTGTTACACCCTCTCTGTTGAGTCACTTATCCCATTGTGACACAAGGCAGTGAAAGGCTGTCTCATAAAATTCCCGGGACTCCGATGTTGACCAGTTCCGCACTTACAGCTGGACGTTGTCATCCGGGGTGAATCGTTTGCCCCTCAGAACCTTGCTAAGGAGCCAAAAATGATACACTTCTAATTAACTTCCTGCAGCACGGGACAAATGTGAATGCCCAACGTTACTCACGGACCTTGACCACCCTTCGCCAAGCGATCAAATCTAGACGACCGGGCAATCTCACCCGTGGGGTCATTCTGCTCCACGACAATGCAATGTCTCATACGGCCAACACAGTCGCGGCACTCCTGCAGAAATTCAAATGGGAAGTTCTTGGCTACCCTATATACAGTCAGGACCTCTCTCCCTGTAATTACGCCATTTTTGGTCCCCTTAAAAAGGCTCTGAGGGACAAACGATTCACCTCGGACGACGACGTCCAGCTGTAAGTGCTGAAATGTTTAACATCACATTCCCGGGAATTTAATGATACAGCCATTCACCGCCTTGTCTCAAGTGGGACAAGTGTCTCAACAGCCAGGATCAGTACTTCTAACATACAGGTACTGGTTTCTGTAATTATGCCTCCGGCTCGTTTCTTTTAGGACGCCCCTTATACATTGTCTGCTTGAGCAACAAACTGCTCTGCATTTCACCCTGCCTGGTAGAAGCTTTATCAAATCACATTATTTCTCTGTCGTTACAGTCTGTGACGGCGAGCTAGAAAAACGAATACTTAGACGCCACTGTGCGAGCTCTGATTTCTCTTATGAGGATGATCATTTCACCCCTTGTAGGTGGCCACCAGCAAAATATTTTCCTATTCGGACGAGAAACCTGGTCGGTGAAATCTCGTGGAAAGATCTCGCTACATCGGAAAACCACTTTTTTTAGAAACTAAATTTCAGGTTGACCATTTTCTCGCCAAATCATTGCAATCCAAATTAAGGGCGAATTAGAGAGTTCTAAAACGTACCACTGCCTTAAAATATGTGAGAATATTTTCGGGATGTATGCATGTGCAACTGAAAATAAACAAATGCAGTCACTGTTCCGGTCAATTTTCGTCTGCATCAAATACAGCAATTCGTCACTGATAAAATCTTAATGTACTTAAACGCACCGAGGTGACCAATAAGCTATCGACTTGTCAGCACAAAACCAAATGTGCCCTCAGGTGTGAAAAATTCTATCTACAGTATGATAATCAAATTGCGCTATGCTGTCCTTGGCTTACTTTTATAAATTAATAATAAATTCTGGTAGCTTTCTGGCCAGAATCAAATATGTGTTTCAAAACTATTAACCCGATTCAACAAGACTAATTTTATGTATGAAAAATGTTAGATATTATAGGGAAACGCCACTTACGAATCGACACTAAAAATTTACCATTGCACCATTTGTAAGTTTCCAGGTCGTACGGTTGCTGGTAGGTTCCTTCCTGCTCGGCTCCCTCGTTACCCAACGTCCAACGAGTCCAAATGGTGCAAACACAGCAACAAAGGATGTTATGCGTTGGCCCTTTCAACCGTTGCCGTTCATCTACCATTCTTTGGCGTGATTTTTTTGTCGATAGAACGAACTGCACAGCCCCGGACATACGATATTTCCGAACCGGAGCAGAAACTTGATAGCGGCGACCCGCCCCCTCCACCCAATCTCCCATGCCGCGGAATCCCACTCGAGCGTTTGAGATAGGAAGCCAAATTTTTTAAAAAAATCGTTTTTTTCAAAACCATGTTCATTTTGCAGCGCACACGTTTCTAAAGAACTTGATATATAAAACATATATGTACGAGGAAACGTGAAACATCTTATTTGATTTTAAATGTGCCAAAGTGCTGTGCCACACAGCAGTTTTCCTATCGCACGTCACTGTATCTCGCTCTGTGGAGCTCAAACCTGTACACTTCGCTCTGTGGAGTTCGAATGTGTATATTCTGTAACGGAAGTCATCAAACCTACATTCAGGGCAGTTGAAATTAAAATGTCCTGTGTCGTCTCTCCTGCTCCCAGACGGCAGGTTTGACATTTTACCCTCCTTAAACAATCTCGCAATTTGTGTGCGGCAGAATAAGAACTCTTCAGAAAATTTGCACTCTTTATTACGTATTTGCTAATAACTTTCTCTTTTGTGCGACAAGAAATTAAATTAGGGAACATAGTCGCAGTCAGTACTAAAGACAAACAAGACAGTACGAATTTCTTCAATTCTTAGGTCCCAGCACTCTTTTTTGTCTCTAGCCTTACTCTACGTGCTTCCCTTTCTGCGAAAGATTGTATTAACTCATCGAAGTTCGTCAAACGGTTTGCTACATGAAAAATCAAAATATTATTGTCTAATAATGAAAAAATTATTAATACGAATTGTACCCAAGACTTGTTCCCCTATTTGATTACGTCTGTTTTGTCACTGTCTGTTAGGTAAAACGAAATAGATCTTTCTAATATTGCAGTAGTTCTTACACGCCAAATACGTGAGACTGTTGCGGTACAAATGGTCATTTTAATGTACGTCATTTACGTAAATAACACGACAGAAAATAATTCACGAACTACCAATATCAAGTGCCTATTAGGGCTACTACAACGCGACAGAAAGTAATTCACGAAGTACCAATATCATGTGCCTATTAGGGCGACTACAAGTAAAATGTTACCTTAGGAAAGAGTTTCATATTTCATTCAAATGCTCTAGTTTCTCAACCATGAGCTCGAAACGTAGTAGTGGTATTAAATTTTTATAGAAATTTGTAATCGTGATAGTCATCCATATAATTTGTGTGATATCTCAGTTTCCTCTTCTTCCTCGTTCTAACAAATAATCTTGTCATCACTAATTCTGTAATTATTCCGGCCATTGTCCTTCGGTTCCCTTCGATAAAACTGCGGAATCACCAGTTTAGTTGTCCCGCGTATTCACCATTCAGGCGTTATTACGTGTGTCTACAACCCGTTTTCCGCGCTATTCCGAGGACAGAACTTACGCGGCTGCTAACCGGGGACTATACAACTGGCTCTTAGTAGTATAGCGATCTGCCAAAAACATTCAAAAATGGTTCAAATGGCTCTGAGCACTATGCGACTTAACTTCTGAGGTCATCAGTAGCCTAGAACTTAGAACTAATTAAACCTAACTAACCTAAGGACATCACACACATCCATGCCCGAGGCAGGATTCGGACCTGCGACCGTAGCGGTCGCTGGGCTCCAGACTGTAGCGCCTAGAACCGCACGGACACTCCGGCCGCCCAAAAACATTCAGTCAGAATTTCATTTTCTTGTGTACATCGTGAAGATAATTGGGATCTTCCTTACCTGTTATCACTGTTAGTCGTTCATTTCCACTCTCGTAGTCTGATCTATGGATTTAGCTAGTAATTATAAGAATGCTTATGACTCCCACACCCATTTAACAGCATGACCAAACAGCGATTTGCATTCACCCGTTCGAGTTTGTTGGGATCAGATCGTATGGCTCCGTCTCCATTTGCCTGCAGTAAAGTTTTTATTTATACATGCGACGGGGATTTTCCTGGCAGATACATCACGCACACTACGCACGCATTCAAAAATCAGTTTATAATTCGTTCAGATATCAGCTTCAAAACACTCAAAAACCAGCAGGGGGTGTGTTTCAAAATCATACGAACAGTCGATAGACCACCGTAAACTGGATATTAGGTGCTTTTCGAAACAAGGCTTTTTTTTTTTTTCAAGATATGAATTTGGCGCCACCTGAAATTGCCCCATGAGGCAGATACCCCAGTTTCCCCCTCCCCCACTCCTCCCCCTCGCCACCTTCAGTCCCCTATCTCCTAATTGGAAATACACCTCCCGTAACCCATAGTGCTCGACGATGACGCCAGTAATTTGACAACTCTGGTTGTTTATACAAGTGAAAAATCCTCAGTTCCGCCCTATGTGTTCGTTCGAGATGTAAAACATTTTGCACATAATCAGTCCACAGAAGTCAACTCGTTGCGTCAGCTGAATTAGTCAATCCTCATATGTCTATCTGGAGTATGTTGAGACGACGTCTGTCTTTCAAACTATACAGTATTCGACTGCTAAAGGCCTTTCGTGATGGTGACAAGCACCATTGTGTAGAAGTTTTGTGACCTCATTTTGGGCGTGGAGATGAAAAATAACGATTTACTTTCACATTTAGCGACTTATTTCGAGGCATCGTTCTCTTCAATTAGCAAAGTTGAAAGGAGTCTTTTACATCTCCTTCATACTAGTTAATCTTGTTGTGTTGTCTCCATCTCTCGCTCCGTATTTCTGATAGTAACTGGCCTCGAGGAATGAAAAGAGTTTTGTTTCTATATCCCAGCGTAAAGAGTATCGGCATTATTCTATTTAACGTAGTCCTAAATGTGAATCTGAATGCTTGATAAATTGAGTTGAACGTATTCTCTGGTGGGTAACAAACGTTTTGTATTTATCTTGCACACTTTGTCTGGGAGGTTGTTTGCCGAAGTTGTTTAGTATGCGTGTCTTTCTTGTGTGATAACTGAAATAACATTTTCACGGAGTTTCTTGGCATTCATTTGTCTTCCAAGACCGCCTTCTGGAAAACATCACACAACTCAGAACTGATGAAAACGGTACAAAGTTTACATGACGTAGAGAAATGAAGTATAAAGTATGTGTCTAAAACAAGTTGAATGACATTTGACACACAGGATGGCGTTCTTTGGATACTTGCATAGTTTATTGTTTCGCGCGTAAGGTTTCTAGGAGACTGCTGTTTCCTAATTACAAGACGTTTCTACTTAACACATTAATTTTCAAAAAATATGTCTTTTTCGAAAGCGCAAATTTAGTAGCTCACGTCAGTGGTATTTTCCTGTAATTTAATTTCAAATTAAAGCACTAATATTCTAAACTACCAGACGAATTCTCAATGGGTTTTCACAGGTAACTTGGGGTAACATATAGGCTTTATTTCGACAAAATAGAATGACGGGAAAGAAAGATAATGTAATCCATAACTTTATCTAAAACCGTTCTGTCTGTCTGTTGGTTTGAACATGATAATCTCCAAGACTACTAGATGAATATTGTTGGTATTTAACCGGTAACTTGATCGTAACTCGGGCCAACATAAACTGAGGTGACAAAAGTGATGGGATACTTTCTAATCCCGTGTCGGGCTTTCTTTTGCCCAGCGCAGTGCAGCAGCTGGCCGTCAATGGAAGCCTCAGCAGAAATACTGAGCAATGCTGTCTCTATACCTGTCCATAATTGCGAAAATGTTATCGGTGCAACATTTTATGCACGAACTGACCTCTCGATTAAGCCCCTTAAATGTTAGATGAGATTCATGTCGGAGATTCTGCTTGATGAAACTATTCGCTCAAATGATCCAGAATGTACTTCCAACCAAACGCGAACAATTGTGACTTGGTGACGTGGCGCATTGTCGTCCATAAAGATTCCATAGTTATCTGGGAACATGAAGTACATGAATGGTTGCAAGTGGCCTCCATGAAGCCGAACATAACCATATCCTGTCAGTGATCGGTTGATTTGGATCACCATAGAGCCACAACCAGATTGCACAGTCCCTTATTGACAAGTTTGCTGCTTAGCTTCATGGGGTATGCGCCGCACTCGAACCCTACCATTGGCTCTTACAAACTGAAATCGGGACACATCCGACCAGACACGGTATTCCAGTCGTATGAAATTTGATATTTTCGGCACACTCTTGACAATGTGGATCTCGAAATACAGAATTCCCTAACAATTTCCGAAATGAAATGTCCCATTCGTCTAGCTTCCGTGTTCAAAGTATGAGAATTACCGTCGTGCCAACACAATCACGTCGGAAACCTTTTCACATGAAGCACCTGAGTAGAAACGACAGCTCCGCAAATGTACTATCTTTTTAGCCCTGACCTATGTGATACTGTCATCATTTTTATATACATGCATATCGCTGCCTTATGACCGCCGTCACCACAGTGTATATGCTTCTTGAAAATCTGATTATGGAAGAAAAAGGTAAACAACAGCTAATGAGTCTGCAAATAATCGTTCAAACAGGTTATGTGAGTATGACTAGTATTCGATGGTTATAGACAATAGTTCTCACTATGGTCCTGGAAAAGAAACAGCCGCATAAACGAATGATCAACCATTTCAAAACAAATACGATCAGGTGCTGAAACAAGTAATTCTCATGAACGGGAAGGTCGTAAAAGTTGTTACATATTGGACAACATTGCTTTCTACGGTAGTGACGATGCAAAATAAACAACATGTGTAACATGAAGATTGTCTGCCTGCCCTCCAAAAATGTGTTCGTCAAAAATATCTAAATATAGAGTTTTGCTATTCCTCTACGCATTTCATGATGTAACGAAACTTTGAAAAATATTTGTAGCCCTTCCTTTCACATTCTCTTTTTTGTGCAACTGGAATAGCTAGCGGCTCCTTCAAACTTTTCAGGTACATTTTATCACGAAATTTTTGCTTCCTTGTTTGCCTCCTCCGACATTAATTAAATGGTAATGCATGTTGTCATACGTGCTTCGTTATGAAGAATTTCTCCTGCACTGATACGTCCCAACTAGTGCTATGCCGTGCAATCTATTAAAGAGCCAAGAGCGAGAACGCTCCTAGTGCATAGGTCGGGAGGCTTCCGGTAACCGGGCGACTGCTCTTGCAGAGCAACGGCATGGGGTCGTCCAGTGCTCAGGACGAGAAAGAGTTTATACATAAATGCCAAGATGATGTTCGAGCTTTCATTTCACTTCATTCCTGAGCTCATATGAAGTGTGGCAAGAATAGTGTGAAGAAAGTCGTCGACACATAGGCCTCCATTACTGCAAACTAGAATCTGCTCTCTCTCCCCAGGAGATACTGTACTCTGCATTGGACGTGCAGTAAAAGGCACCTATCGTTCGTTGTAAGGATGCGATTCTGTCGCACACATTTTTGCAATCATCTCCACCATATTTAATCACCACAGAATCCGAAACTCATCATAAGATGGTTTAAATCGCGTGTTTAACTTTGCATGCGTGGTACCATGAACGGCATGTGATCATGTGCAAAGCCGATCAAGTTTATAGCCAGCATATTCCCATTTGTAACAACAGTATACTCAGATAAGGAACATATCTTATTTGCTGAGTCAACCATAAATCACTTATGAAGTATTGCTTTATCTCTGTGAACAGGTCTCCGATCCATATCAGGAGCAGATGATGCATGCAGAATTTACGTGTTCATACTTACTTCATGACGCTGGGTGTTGGAGATGGTAGTGGTATTGCTATTAAAATCGGACTGGAAAACTAGCATTGCCATTCACTTTCAGTCTAGCGTCCATCCACTGTACATGCCGGATTCTGGCAGGTTTCTTGTCTCACTCAACGTTTGCAAAATAAAAGAAACAAATATTTAGTGACAGTGAACAGTGCTTAACTCTGCAATTGAAGTTTATATTTCAGTAGTTGCAGAACTACAGTGGATCATTGAAGAGATTATAACCAGCAAGTACAGACTATGTATCAACTGGAAGCTTCTGTATCAAGCATTCTGTATAAATTCTACTTTGGTTAAAATATCTGGAACAATACGTATGTAATTAGGCGCTGTCTGCATGGCATGTACCCAGAATGTCAATATTACAATCTGTCAGATATGACTGTTGCGTCCTTCAAACTTTTATGATATGTTGTATATTACTATTGACGTTTGGATAAGCTAGAGCGGTGGTTGACTTGGAGTTATCTGGCACACCGCGAGACAGCGGTTTCCGCATGCACCAACGGAAACACTGCGCAAACGAGAGGGAGAGAAGTGGGTGGCGTAATTGGTATAGTGGTGACAACTTAGTTTTCCGCCCTCGTTGATGCGTTAACTTTTTTCTAACTCCTATGGACTATGGTCTAGGGGTAGCGCTTCTGACTAGTAATCAAAATCATCAACAGCGGCTGCCCAAGGCTTCCGGTAGAAAAGTCCCCTCATTTTGCCCACGGCCTTGACAAAGAGGGCAGAGGAGCGGACAGAGGTTCAGGGATTCACCTGACTTTGTGGCGGCATACTGCCCGTAAAAGGAGCAAGAATAAGCAATGATCAACGGCATGAGAATGTAGAGAGAAATGAAAACGACTACATTAGAGACAGATATCGTGTATCCACAGGACATATAGCCTGTAATTGGAAAAGTTCATCATCCTCTCCATTGGCAAAAGATTCCCGCTTTCAGATATCCGGAAGGGATCTGCAAAGGGGGAGGTAACCATGAGACAAAACTTGAATAACCAACGAAAGGATAACGTTCTACGCGTCGCGGGGCAGAACGTTGGAAGTTTGAAAGTGGTAATTAAGCTATAAAATCTGAAAATGGGTGTGCTAATGCTCAATGTAATGTATAGTGGGCTTCAGTAAAGTGAAATGGAAAGAAGACAAGGGTTTCTGGTCAGATGAGTATAGGATAATGTCAACAGCAGCAGAAAATGGTACAACCGGAGTAAGATTCGTTATGAGTAGGTAGCTTGGGCAGAGCGTAGGTTACTGCGAAAAGTTCAGTGATGGGGTTGTTCTCATCAGAATCGACAACAAGCCAACACCGATAATAATGGTTCACATATACATGCAGACCTCGCCAGCAGAAGATGAAGAGATAAACTATATGCGGATATTGAATGGGAATTAGTACGTAAATGGAGATGAAAATCTAACAGTTGTGGTGAACTAGAATCCGGTTGTGGGGGAAGAATTAGAAGAAAGGGTTACGGGAGAATATGGACTTGAGATAAAGAATGAGAGAGGGGAGACAGACTAAGTGAGCTCTGTAATAAATTTCATCTAGTAATATCTTTTACTCTGTTCAAAAATCACATGAGAAGGAAGTATACTTGGAGAAGGCCGGGAGATACAAAAGATTTCAATTAGATTACGTCAATGGCAGACAGAGTTCCTGAAATCAGATATTGCATTGCAAGACGCACCCAGAGGCAGGTAGAGTCTCAGTAATGCTAATGATGAAGAGTAGGCTTAAGTTCAAGAGACAAGTCAGGATGAATCAATTCGCAAAGAAGTGGGAAACTAAAATACTAAGGAATGAAGAGGTACATCTGAAATTCACTGTAGCTGCAGATACTGCAATAATGAATAGCTCTGTGCGTAGTTCAGTTGAAGAGAAATGGACATGTCTAAGAACGGATAGTCAAAGAAATTGGAGGTACAAGGAAGGTATTTGCGAAGAACAAATACTTCAGTTGATCGACGAAAGAAGAAAGTACAAAATCCTTCAAGAAAATTCAGGAAGAGAGAAATTCAAGTCACTCAGGATAGAAATAAACAGGAATTTCAGGGATACTCAGGAGAAATGACAATACGAAAAATGTGCAGAAATCGAGAAAGAAGTATATGTAGGAAGGACTGAGTCACCATGCAGAAAAGCCAAAACAAACTTCGGTGGAATTAAAGGCAAGAGTGGTAACATTGAGAGTGCAATGGTAGTTCCACTGAAAATTGCAGAGAAGTGAGCAAATAGGTGGAAAGAATACATCGATGGCCTCTCTGAGGGGAAAGAGCCTGTCTAATTACGTGATAGAAGAATCGGAATTTGAAAGAGCCTTGGAAGACTGATGATGGAATAAGACAGGAAGGATGTATAACATTCCATCAGAATTACTAAAATCAGCGAAGGAAGTCGCAACAAAACGACTATTCGGATTGGTGTGCACAATATATAAGTGTGGCGATATATCATTTGACTTTGGAAAAGCATCGTCCACACAATTCCTAAGATCGAAAGAGCTACAAGTGCGAGAATTATTGCACAATCAGCTTAACAGCTCTTACAATAAAACTGCTAAGAAGAATAATGTTCAGAAGAAGGAAAAAGGAAACTGAGGATCAGTTAGATGACGATCAGATTGGCTTTAGAAAAGGTAAAGCCACGAGAAGGGCATTTCTCTAATTTTTTTTTTTTTGTATTGGAAGACTAAGGAAAAATCAAGAAACATTCATAGACTTTGACGACCTCGAAAAATATTCGACAATGTCAAATGGCGCATGTTCTAGGAAATTCTGAGAAAAACAGGTGTAAGTTATAGGGAAAGACGTGTAATATTCAATATATACCAAAGCCAAGAGGGAGCAAAGAGACTGGAAGGTCAAGGAAAAAGAGTGTAAGGTAAGGATGTAGTCTGTCCCCCTACTATTCAATCTTTGCATCGAAGAAGCAATGAGGGAAGTAAAAGAAAGTTTCAAGAGCGGAATTAAAATTGAAGGTGAAAGGAAATCAGTGATAAGATTCGTTGATGACATTACTATCCTCAGTGAAAGTAAATAAGAATTACATGATCTTGTGAAGGAAATGAACCGTCTAATGAGTACAGAATATGGACCGAGTGTAAATCAAAGAATGGCGAAAGTAAAGAGAAGTAGCGGAAACGAGCACAGTGTGCGTTCTGCCACACAGGCACCAAAATAACCCGTGACAGACGTAGGAAGGAGCACATGAAAAGCATGCTAGCTCTGCAGAAAGGGCATTACTGGAAAAGTGAAGTTATTGGTATCAAACGTAGACCTTAATTTGATGCAGGAATGCCTGAGAATATACGTTTCGAGGGTAGCATTCTATGGTAGTGAAACAGCTACTGTGGGAAAACCAGAAAAGAAGTGAATCGAAGCGTTTGAGACATTGCGCTACAGAAGAATGGTTAAAATTATCTGAACTAATAGGAAAAAGAATGAGTGGGTTCTCCACAAAATCGGCAAGAAAAGTATATATTCACGAAAAACATTGACAAAAGAGGAGATAGGATGGTAGAACTAGTTTAGACATCACGGAATAGCTGCCGTGGTACTAGAGGGAGCTATAGAAAGTAAAAACTGTAAAGGAAAGTAGATAGAGGAGTACATCCAGCAAATAATTGAGAACATGAGTTGCAAAAGCTACTCTGATTGGTTCGTTGGTTTGGGGAATAAAGGAACAAAACTACAGGGTCATCAGTTCCTACTGCTCTGAGCTGAAGAGTTTGGCACAAGAGAGCAGTTCGTGGCGAGCAGCATAAAAGCTGCCAAAAAACTGATAATACAAAAAAGTAGATGGAAACAAAAACGTTAATAGGCAATATTTAGAGCCAAATGTCATACTTTGTCAGTGGCAGTTTCAAGTCCGATGGATATCGCTACTGTTAATGAGCGCAGATCCATCTCAACTAATTTCGAAGCGAAGACTGCGAAACGAACTGCACGCAATGGGCATTTGGGCGCATTTCTTCAGTGGAGCAATCAATACAGCGACTTAAAAACAGCAAACTGAATGCGATCATTATGGCCGGAAGAGTAGCAGTTCATTTTTTTCCCCAAATGATGCAAAATATCCAGTGCACCGTAGCCCAGTTGAAGCATTTAACTCGCACCGTGTAGAGAGAGTCCTTGATGCCGAAGGTGGTATTTTTCGTATCACTAGTTGGGCGCACACTTTCAGCGTACCGTAACAGTGAACTGGTATGTTTATTTCAATAATCTTAGTGACAGGTGTTACTTCAATTTCTTCTATACCTTCATGATGCCTATCCTCTGTATTCTCACCTGTTCCAAGGTGATGGCAACCCCGTTCACAAAGCTGATTAACACTCAGAGACTCTGTAGTGCCGCGATTGGTCCACTGTATCACACTATCTTAATCAGACAAAAAATGTATAGCTCAGTGTGGAACAGTGTACAACGTTCACACAACCTGGTGGCTCTACAAGATTACATCATCTATGGGTGGCTGCAGCATGATATGGCATTCATGTAGAAACTTTTGAAGGTTCTTTCTCGCTGAACTGTTTAACTTATCTAGGCTAGATGGGACCTTACACGGTACTATGGTGATGCACCCTAGCCGTGAGTAAATTCAGCCCGGTATGCTTACTGCGTATGTGTGATATCTTATGGGACTTAACTGCTAAGGTCATCAGTCCCTAAGCTTACACACTACTTAACCTAAAATATCCTAAGGACAAACACATACACCCATGCCCGAGGGAGGACTTGAACCTCCGCCGGGGCCAGCCGCAAAGTCCATGACTGCAGCGCCCTAAACAGCTCGGCTAATCCCGCGCGGCTAAGCTTACTATGACTGCAAGATGCTCACCTATTTTTGGGCATTCATTGCTTGATTCGGCGCCTTCTTCGCCCAGGCTCAATGAAAAAAAATTCCATACCTATCAGTTCGCTGCTTATTTCTACTGAAATAGATGTGTAATAGTCAGGACCAGTTAATTTCATTACGGATCGTTGTAAGGGTGGCGAAGTCCTTCTCAATAAAAAAAAAAAATTACCCATTTATCATGTAACGCATGGTGTATTTGTAACTTTCAGGGCTTGATCTGGCCTTCTTTGTCCAGTCTCCACAGAGAAATTATCCTCTCAACCTTCTGGTTCACCATGGAATCATTTTCTTTCCACCAACATATTATTTTGTGTATTGTTCACCTCACTATGGAAATATTTGCCTACCAACACACATATCTAGAGTCAACAGAATAATGATTTAGAGCCTATTCCTATTTTGGCTAGACACTTGAACCTTTGAAATAGATTACATTCATGCGTAATTCGCATTCCATCGACTTAGTTATTGTTCCACTGCCCTCTTAATCGATGGAGTAGTTTCTTCCCATTGTCGATAAATTTTACGATGCTAACGGCAAGCTAGCGTGCATATCCGTGAAGACTTTGCTACCACCATTGTGGTGCTGTCCCTGTGAGGCTACGCTATGCAGTACAATCGACTGAATAGCAATCCGTCTAGTTTAGTGTCGTGCATTGCTCCTTGCACGCAAATTTTTCAGTTCCGCTTGTCAGGCAGTTTCTTCGTGACTGGCAGCTGTAATAGAAATGATGATTACAAATGTTTATCACACATTTGATAGAGACGGTTTTCGCACTTTTCATTTCTGCGAGCGACTGCGGTTAGATTTGCGGTAGCTGTTGTCTCAAAAATACTAAGCAGAAAGACACAGTTGAGGTCAAGGTGTTATTTGAGAACTCTAAATATAAACGAGCCCAGACCACCCCAAATTCCGTCTTGAGATTGCAGCCTCAATAGTAAATACAGACAAGTAAATAAGTTACACACATCATTCTTAAGCCTGTAATCAACGAGACATGAATAAACATGTTTGCTTCAAACTTATAATTTAAACAGCATTACTAGTTATGTGTCGTATAATTTGAAACCTATGTTTAGAATTTATCTGGGGAGTAACTCACGACAAAGAGTGACTATATTTTTGCGTTAGCTACAAGATGACGTAAAGGAAATCCTTCGAAAAAGATTTCTGTCGCGCGATCGGCGTTGATTCGTGCTTCTAAGAGCTCAGGTCTCCGATGCCAGCGATACTGCTACGTGAAACTTCAGCTTTCCCCTAAGTGATACACATTTCAAGAAAACTGTTGAATTGGAGCCATAAAAAAGCAAGAGGGCTAACGATAAACTGTTTTCCGTCAATTAGTTCTACTTTTCTACACTGTTTATCTTGAGAGTTAAAGTTATTCTCTTGCTTTTTGTTTCTTTACTAACGAGTCAGTGATATACCTACAGTTCATTTCCTGGTCTCCCAGATCATAATTCTCTCAATAGTATTTCAGATTTAATGTCCATCATCTAGCGGAGCCTAACAATATGGGGCCTTAACGTCATTCAAAAGGTTTTAACAGTTACAAGTCACCAAATTAGGTCACAGCTATCGCATAATAATTGTCATTAGCGACTTGTAGCTAATAAAGTGTGATATAATTTGTATTATTATCTGACGCGCTTTTATAAAAAAAACTTCCATTACACGTACAAGGTTGATAACCGAGTAACTATTGCAGTTGGTTTTGGCTCAAGATTTAAATTTACACGGTGTTTCTGTTAAATTTCTGTTGTATACAGCATATAGTTACGACTGGATCCACCCTATATGTCCAGTATTCTATAAAACGTACACGCTAAATTCTACGATTTTTGGAACGACAGTAGTTCACCCAGTTCGATAAAAAATCACATTGAGGGACCACTTTTGTTAAGCTGATCCATCACAGCTTATAAGTCATGCATAGATTGTATTGGCACTATTCCACAACACATATTTAAGTATCGTATCATGCAGACGACGCTTAGTGTCAAATTACCCCACTACAATGCACGGAATCCAAGCAAAAGTATGTATTTTAAGTGATAGAGAATTATTGTATATAATCATATTCAGATTTTAATTAAATGATGGATATTCATCGGAGGATGACTTTAATGCAAGAAACAATCCTTACACTTAAGATCCTAGAGAATTACAAACAACAGTATATTATTTTCACAATTTTAAATCTGAGAACAAAAGTAATGTATGAGATTTTCAATGTCACCCATCTCCAATGAAGTAATAAGTTAATTCTGTTCCCTTTCATTAATAAATTCTGATTAAAAGAAATCAGTATAAGACAAAGTAAGACAGTGGATTCGAAACGCGTAAAATTGTGGTTCAGCAGGTGCTACTTTCAAGTTCTGTGCAAATGGACAGCACTGCATATTTTGAGTTTACCACACGGATTTCGATAAATGCCATAACGTACATCATGTATCAACTCTAGTTTTAATCCCTGAATGATGTCCTGGTATATCTCCTTTACCGATTTCATACAAAGTTTATTATCACTGTCAGATTCACGTTTTCACGTATTTTTACGGAACTGATTCCTCGTTGTCAATAAGTAACTGTAAGATCCACACATATGGCAGATTGAACTAAATTTTTACTACAGTCATGACGTTTAATTCAATTTCTCGCTTGTAATTAACATTTTACATACCTATCAGTTTGTTGCCGAAGTCTACTAAATAGATATTTAAGCACTCAGTACTACTTAAGTTCACATGGATCACTGAAAAGATTGCGAAGTCCTTGTTAATAAAAAATGCGCACTTATCACTAATGACGTTATGCACGAGCAAAGAAAGAATAATGTAGTCCGAAGAAAGGCAGAAGCATGATTTCATTTCAGTTTAATATTAAAAAAGAAATTTTGTTTCATATTCTTTCGTGATTTCTTTTAAATTGGCACTTTCTAATTTGAAACTACGAAAATTACTCATTGTTAAATTGCTTGTTCTCTGAATGAGATTTTCACTCTGCAGCGGAGTGTGCGCTGATATGTAACTTCCTGGCAGATTAAAACTGTGTGCCGGGCCGAGACTTCAACTCGGGACCTTCGCCTTTCGCGGGCAAGTGCTCTACCAACTGAGCTACCCAGGTACGACTCACGCCCCCTCCTCACAGCTTTATTTCTGCCAGTACCTCGTCTCCTACCTTCCAAACTTTACAGATGCTCTCCTGCGAACCTTGCAGAACTAGCACTCCAGAAAGAATGGAGGTTCGCAGGAGAGCTTCTGCAAAGTTTGGAAGGTAGGAGATGAGGTACTGGCAGAAGTAAAGCTGTGAGGAGGGGGCATGAATGGGTAGCTCAGTTGATAGAGCTCTTGGCCGCGAAAGGCTAAGGTCCCGAGGCAGAGTCTCGGTCCGGCACACAGTTTTAATCTGCCAGGAAGTTGCTTATTCTCTATTTATGCTGACCACTAGGTTTGAGCGAGGTAAGCAGTAGTGCTCAGCAGTGACGGTAAATCACATTTTATAATACAGAATGTTCTCACGTCCACCCGATCTCCCCAAACCAAAGTTCCTCGAAAAACTTCGGCAATATACGGTGTCACTCAGTGCGAATAACACGTGGATGTGCTGAAAATTTATTCTTCCAAATTTTTATGTGAAAAGTCTTAAAGATTTTCCAATAAAACAAATGCTTGTTGTGTGCTACACCTTTAATCTTCGTGTCTACATATTTGTTTCTCAACATAGGTACCAAGCCGACGAACACATTTCATCCAACGAGAGGCCAGTTTGCTGATACTTTCACAGTGGAATATTTGACGTCTTTGATGGAGTCACAGCGTCACTTCTTTTGGCATCGTTTCATCGCTGTCAAAGCTAAGTCCTTGAAGGTTTTCTTTAAGCTGTGGAAACAGTGAACCCACGGTGTCGGAATATTGTAGATGTTGCAGCGCTCGGGTATGGTTTGGTATTGTCATGCTGAAGAAGAGGGTGCCTCAAGGGTGGACGAACTCTTTGAATTCGAAACTCGATTATAGCACGCTGTTTCTCAAACACTGACACCGTTACGTTACACATCACCAAGTTACAGCCTAAAGTTCTAAGCCCTCTAGCGGCTGAGGTCAGCAAATGCGTAGATGTGAAGAATAAATTTGTAGAACGTTAATAACGTTTGTCCTATTTAAACATTTTAAGAGCTTTCACATCACAAATTAGGAAGCGTTAATTATCAGCACATCCTCGTACATTTGACGAACAGCAAGAGCAACAAGACCGAAAGAACAGTTTAAAAAAAAGTAGCTTAACACCTTAAGAAAGTCAACCATTGTTGTAAAAATTGCTGAAAATTAAACACCAACCAACACAGTCTAAAGGTTCGGCAGAGGCAACTGGTGACCTCATTGCTTAGCCCCTCATTCCTTCCCCCTCCTTCCAGCCAAACAACTAATCGGCAGTGTCCAGATAATAAGAAGAATAAATGCAGGAGTAAATCCGTATCTAAACGAATGGTCCCCACATACTATCTCATATGAGAGTCTTGGTCAGTATAGGTTTACTGAAAAACTTCCAGTTTTCTATCTCAAACAGAGAAGATATAGAGGCTACCAGAATGAAAAATACTCCTACCATAACACAAAAGAGGCAAATGCGTGCTGGGCATAGTTATGGACGTTAAAGAAGGTAACTAGCTTTTCGACTTATTTGGTAGCTTCAAAGACCTTTAAATCAAAACATCTTGACATATTCGTGCTTTCTTACTTTTTAATATTAGTCCCCATAATGTATCGTGTCAAGTAAAGTAGCACGTGAAGTGATGTATTCCGTTTAGGAATAATTCCGCCCCAGAAAATTTACCTCCACCGGAATATTCATTTGTAGTCTGTATTACATGTACGTTCTTCAGCCATATGATATTGTTCATTGTGGCTGGTGAATTTTTTGATTTTGGACACACTATCAGGGACTTAAACCCATAAATTGGTAGATGCTGGTGTGCCAACACATTGAGCTAAGAGAGCTCACTGCACTGGGGAAATAGAGCTAAATCCTAAAAAAGCGAGAAATTGCCAAGATGATTCGATTTAATGCCCTTTATGCTGCTAAATTAGTCGAGAAGCTAGTTCTATTCTGTTGGACCTCTAGCTACGACCAGTATATATTTGCCTTTTTTGTGCGATGATAGGAGCATTATTCATTCTGGTTTCCAGCTTTTATTCTACCATAATTCTGACATTAGACCTCCATTTCTTGCCAAAAGAAGCACATTTTTGTTGACTCGGGCGACGACTGATCGGTACAGGTTTTTTATTGTCTTTCGAACCATGTTGCTTATACAGTAGCAAGGGATAAAGCATTCACAAAACAAGAGAACGACCATTAATTACATGCATTTGTCTACCTTCTTACAAAATTTGTACCTTTACACATAAATCTGAAGCAGAAAAGTTCCACGTATGAAAAATCAATGGCAAACGTGTTCTTTGCACATGAAATATGAATGAAGCTACATATATGAAAACGAGTTTTCAGTTTTACTCTAAGAATGACTCATTTTAAACTGTTTCAGAGCACTGAGTTTACGTAAGCATGAAAGTTAGGTGCTACATTCACATCGCACGTAAAATAACTCAAAGAAAACGTCTTTTCTACTCACGTAAAGTGCGAATGGAGACAGAATTCTGCATAAGAGTTTTCAGTTTTACTGGAAGAACGCATTTTTTATTTATTTGAATTACTTCACATCGTTTCCACGCATTCAGTATGCTACATTTTGTGCTACATTTAGTTCGACTTTAAACCATTGTATCTCGACAACGGATGAAGATAACTGCGAAAAAAAAATCATGTTGAGTGCATCCATTTATCTACCTTGCTTTGCAGGTGGAACCGATTCGTTCAAGTTTAATATATAAAAGTGGCGAGCTTCAGAAACCTCCCAGAAAACCATTTATTTGCGTGTATTTCCACGTAAAATTCGAACTGTGCCCATATAAATGGTGCCATTAACCAAGCATTAATTTCAGCCCAATAAACGTCTGTTGGGAAAGGAAGTAAAGGATTTGCACACTTTGCCTCGGCAACAGCTCCGGTTCGTTTTAACATATTGCTTAATATACTGTAACATAGTTACAGTAAGACATTTGTTCGAATGGATATAGAAATTGCCGCTCGCTCGGGCTAACCCAAAAACATGTACCCCACGTTTCCGGCTCAAATAGGAACCCAGAACCATAACTCCAACCCCAGCGACCCACCCCCAAACAGTGATTCACTGCACTGTCTACTCAGACACATTTGTTACAATGCTTCCACGCTGTAAGAATTAATTTATGTAAACTACGTACAATGGGCATAATACCGACTGCTGGAAGGTGACTTATTTTATAGGCGGATGTTGCTCTTCAGATTATCTTCTTGAATCGAAGGGCGTCCATGTGTTCTTTGCAGCGGCTTGCAAAAATTTCTCCCCATTTGACCTATGTATGAACAAGGGTAAGACCCTGTGAGTTTGTACATGCCATAATTTTTATGCCACTTTCCAGTGGATTTATTATTGTAAACAATTTTATCTTGTAAAAATTTTTATTTCCAAAATTCTGTCTCCATCACACCACATATGCTTCAAGAATATATGTTACCGGTTTCGGTCATAACACATGACCATCATCGGACCCATGGCAACCTTCGAAGATGGTAGGTGGAGCACTCTTCTCAGCTGCTGTGATGTCAACGACATAGTGTATATCCTTCACTGCTAGTGCTTCCACCTGCCATCCTGTGAATGGCTATTGCACGTTACCTCGAACATAGATGATCGTCACATAAATGTGAGTTGACGACGAAGTTTAAAGTGACTGTTAAATGGTCTTCAGCAGCAACTTCTGATATAAAGTGACGCATTAGTTGACCACATGGATACCTCTTCTCTGCATCACTGGATCTATCAACATAATATGGAGGGGAGCAGCCAAAAATTATAGGAAAAAAGTAAGATCACATTACTAGCAAGTAAACGTAAAAAGATAATCAAACATTTTACACAAGGCAGCTAAAGCATTCAAAACAAAGTCAAGAGTATAGTAATGAAGGTGTGAATTTACCTCAAAGCGATCCATGCAGAAATTATAGTTATACAGAATACATGATTGGATGCTGAGTTTTTCAAATATATTGTAACATACAAATATCCGTACCACTTGGCGGTAATGGCACACTTTCTTGTCACGATAGCGTCCACCTGGTAATCACTTAAAGATACTTCGACTGCTCACCTACCTTTTAGCATCACGTTCAGGATCTACTCCACTCCTCCAGCAGGAAGTGTTCAACAGCAAAACTTTGCAACGTCCTTCCAATCTGCATCTTCCACAAAAACAAGAGACAGCAGAAGCGCGAGTAAAAAGTGTGATTGCGTTATTATGTGTATGTAAGGGATTAAAACTCGTTCTTTATAATTATGCTTAAGCCACATTACAATATGTACTTCGTGAAAACAAAGTTTCATTCACGTGTGATTATTGAACCAGGGACGATAATTATGGCGCTCATTGAAACGTTGCGGTTTCTTAAGGTTGCCACACTGCTGGAACTGCGAGTATTCTCGATCATTTGTAAACGCAAGGAAAATCTACATTCACACACGGGTTATATCTGAATCTCTCAACTGAAACTGAGTTTTGAACTCACTAAGTTAGCTTCAACCATTGTAAATTTATGCTGGTTTGTAGAGAGTGTAATACATTGAAAAAAATTTCGTTTGTAAACCTTTCAGTCTGATTCAGTCGATCAGATGATGATAGTATGCTTGCAGCTGATGTTTAAATGATAAAAAATGTAATGAATTCAACATTATTACCTAATTTGGCGCGACTGCAGCCCAGGAAAAACGTATAAATATAGTATGAAAAGCGAGCATCTTCGAATAACTATTCGCCTTTGACGACCATTAGTATGTTATTGTAATCCTCGTGCAAATCATTACAATTGGAGAATGTACTAAAGAATGTCGCTGAGTGGCTGGAAATAATCGTAAGTAGGGGACATGAGGCCCTTTTAAATGATGATCAGTTCGCCTTAGGAAAGGTAAAGGCGTCACAGAGGCAGTTTTCACGTTGCTGTTGATATTGGAAACAAGACTGAAGAATCATCAAGACCCGTTCGTCGGATTTGTCGGTCTTGAAAATGTGTTCGGTAATGTAAAATAGGAGAAATTTTAGAAATTCTTAGAAAAACAGGGCAAGCTGTAGTGAAAAACAGTTATAGAATACGCAAAAGATCTAGGAGGGAACAATAAGTGTGGAAGACAAGGAACAAAATGATCGGATTAAAAACGGCGTAGTCCTGGGCTCTTACACCTCCATCTGTAAATAGGAGAGGCAATGACGGAAATGAAATTGAGGTTCAAAAGTGGGATTAATATTCAAGTTTAGAAGCTATCAATGATAACATTCGTTGGTGAATTATTATTTTCAGTGAAAGTGAAGAAGAATTACAAGATCTGTTGAACGAGGCGAACAATCTACTCAGTGGAGGATATAGGCTAAGAGTTAATCGAACAAGGAAAAAGTAATGAGAAGTAGAAGAAAAGAGAGCATCGAGCAGCTTCACATCGAAACTGGGGTAACGATGTAGACGAAGTTAAGAAATTCTACCACCTAGGCAGCTAAATAACTAGTGACGGACGGAGCAAGGAGGACGTAAAAAGCTGACTAGCACGGGCCAGAAGTGTGTTCCCGGCCAAGAGAAGTGTACTAGTGAAAACGTAGTCTTTGTATGATGACGGAATTTCTGAGAATGTACATTTGGAGAACAGCATCATATACTAGTGAAACATGGACTGTGGGAAAGCCGGAACCGAAGAGAATCCAAGCATTTGAGATGTGGTGCCGCAGAAAAATGTGTTGAATGTTAGGTGGGCTGGTAAGGTAAGGAATGAGGAGGTTCTCTGAAGAATTGATGGGGGAAGAAATATGCCAAAAGAACAGACCAAAAATGAGGACAGGGTGATAAGATATGTGTCAAGACATCAAGTAACAACTTCCATGCCTGCAGACAGGATGATTGGTAGATGGTTATGTGTACCATAGATAATTTGAAAGATTCTTTTATTTTAATGTTGTGGAACAATTATTAGTGTCAACATTAATGAACATATTATCATTTTAACCCTACTAATGCATCTACAAGGTTTTCAAAACTCTTTTTTAATTGTTTTGCTGGCTACCAGTTTGTCAATAGAAACTCGTCTATGGAATAGAAGGAATTCGTCAACGGAGTAGAAGGAGCTGTCCACGGGAAATGATTTTAAATTAAGATTTAAAACTTGATTCACTCCCTGTCGGACATTTTATGTTACTGGGTGAGTTATTAGAACTTTTTATTCCCGCGTATTTGACTCCTGTCTGTGCCACTGACAGCTTTAACAATGGGTAATAAAGGAAATATTTTATTATAGTGTTTCTCGGATGTACACCACTGTTTTCAATCTGTGACTGATTGTTTATGACGAATTTCACTAGCGAAAATACGTATTGCGACGACGCAATTAAAACACCAAGCTCCTTCAAGAGGTGCCTACATGACGTCCATGGGTGAACGCCTAATATTGTTCTTATATCTCGCTTTTTTGTAGTCAGTAATTTCTTTCTAAAGATAAATTACCCTAGAAAATTATTCCGTACGGCATTATTGAATGGAAATATGCAAAATGTGGCAGGAGGCACATACGATTGCTTCCAAGTTTAGTGATAATAAGATGGGCAAAAGTAGCAGAACTGACAGAACTGAATTGCTTGAGAAGCTCAGTAATATTCTTCTTTCAGTTCAGGTTTTCGTCACTTAGGACACCCAAATATTCGAGCATTCTACCCTACCTGCTGCCTCCTGCTGATGTGCTGCGTCAGTTGCTGGTATGGAGCTCTGTTTGTTGTACAGAACTAAATATAGTGTGTTTATTCAAAATTTAGGAGAGTCCATTTTCAAAGAACTACTAAATATTTTTTTTGGAAAATATGATTTACTACAGTTACTCTTGTGTCGTTTTTGTGTCATGGGATGTATTGTAAGACTAATATCGTCGGCAAAGCGTACTGATTTTCGTTGTTGAGTGTTGGAAAGCCATTCATATGTGTGAGAAATAGGAGTCCAACCGTAATTGAACCCTGTGGGAGCCCCTTTGTGAACTTTCGCTCAGTCACCAAAATTTTCTACTTTTCAGACGTTGTCTGAATTATTCAGCATAACCTTTTGCATTCCGTTTGTCAAGTATGACTCAAACCACGTGCAATCAGTTCCATAAAACTTGAGTTTTTATAAGGGAGTAACATGATGTACACATTCTAAGTCCTTCGAGAGACCACGAAAAGTGCCAACAGTCAATGTATTATTGCTTACAGCTTCTACCATTTGATGAGTGAGTGTATAAATAACATTCTCAGCTGAGCAATCTTTATGGGATAGAAACTGTGGCATGCTATATAAATTGTTTGCACATAATGTGCCACTACTGTTGAGTACATTATTTTTTTGAATATTTTAGGAAATTATATTAGTAAGGAAATTGGACGATAATTGTTTTTGTATCTTGTCACCTTTCTTATGAAATGGCTTAATAATTGCATATTTTAACCTGTCTGGAAAAGTTCCTTGTGTCAGTGATGCATAGCATGTGTCACTAAGAACGTTACTTATTACGGTGGATCAAATTTTCAGAATTCTGTATGGAATACCATCAACCCACATCAGAGCTTTCGTTTCCTACAGTTCTTATAACTGTATTGAGTTTTATGAAGGATGTCGGTGCTACTTGCAGTTGCTTAAAATTTTCTGGAATAGCATTTTAATGCATCCTCTTGCTTTGTCAACTGAACCATGTGATTCTATATTTTCTGCTACGTTTATAAAACGGTTGTGAAGTCCTACAGCTTGTGAATTATCAAACATTGTCATTTAGGTTTTTATTGAATCTTGTACACTGACTGGCTGTCGTGTCTCCCATTTGATTATGTCCCATATATTTTTAACAACAAGAGAGACTGGATTACATACAGCACACAGCTAAGGAATTATGTAGGAATTGATACTCTGACATGAAAAGGTTGGGGCTAGAGAGGAAATCGTGGGAGTTCGCATCAAATCTGTCAAAAGGCCGCTGGAAAAAGGCAAGAAGTATGGGATAGAAAAAAAATCATATTAACAAGTCAGTTGAAATGAATGTGTGTAAAATGCAAGAGCGACCCACAGAGGTGTTCTAGTCGTGCTTAGAAGGCTGGACGTCTCATGGAGTGAGATCAGCGTGAGTGTAACTCAAAATGGGTCTAGCCCTGAAACATGAGGCTCTTGAAAGACAGGGAAAAGGCAGTGTTTGTCAATCAGGAAGCAGTTACAATACTCTTTCGTAGTGTTCTACAGTACAACGTTGCCAGACATAATATCTGGACTTTACAAGAGGAAGAATTATCCTAAAACTGGAAGAAGATCGAAGTGTGACCAGTGTAACTCAATAGTTTGATATTGACCATAGCGTTTTTTCACTTGCACGGTTAGTGCTATGAATCAGAGGCACTCTTGGACAAACGAGGGGAAGTGTTCAACCACAGGTGACTACAGCAATGGGTGGAATTGTAAACACATTCAACAGGACTACAAGACACGCAACGTTACTCTCCAAAGTGGAACGATGACTGCAAGGAAATGGTGTCTCTGCCGACGATCATTGCGGTGTGTTCCGTTGAGTCTCGGGCATCGACGGCATTGTCTGCTATGGCGCCTAAAGTGTAAAGACTACACGATAGAGGAGTGGGGCGTCATGCACTTCTTGGATGAAATCAGATTCAGTCTGAGTAATGATTCTGAACGTGCCTGCATATGCCGAGTGGTAACAACACATAATACACCCAGGAACATCTCCAGGAACATCTCAATTGGCAAATATCTGTCGCTGGAGTTTGGAAGAGAAAAGAGAAGTTAAAGTGGTATCAGAAAATTTCAGGAGCATGCATAGTAACGTTATAGAATTTACTTATCTTAATGAAAATTATAATCAATAAATCTTTCTATCTTGATCCCCTTTTACTTTACTTTATGTTGTTTATTGATACATATAGTGTTAGGAACAGAACTGGGCTGCAACTTGAAGAATAGTGCTCCAAAATCCTAGATCAAGAATGGTGTATATATCGCAACGCTAGGGCAGATATCAATGATTGTGGGCTATTTACTGCCACAAACACCAGAATAATATGTGGGGAAGTTATTGAAAGTTCCTAAGGTGAAATGATCTGGGTGAAGGTAAGTGTTGTAAGTGGTATTCAGTAGAATGTTGGGAACGACTCAAGAGATACCGGCCAACGCTGGACTGACTGACCTCGTGCCGTCGACAGTGAATCGCTGACTGCATACAGGAAAACAAGCAACAAGTAAACGGATATGTGAAGACGGAAATACAGATAAACGATGTACAACGAATAGACGATGGAACCATTTAAGCACCATATGCTGTCAATTTTATTCCTTTAATAAAATATCCATAAAAGTCAGATTCCTGGTTACTTTCTGCCGTAGCCTGTTATTAAATTTCTGCAACATAATGCATGGCGACTTAATTATATTATGATGCAAATACTTTTTAATTTTTTAGTAGCTGTCTGTCCGATTACGAAGTCTCGTAAACGGTTGGCCCTGACTAGTATTTGTACGCAATCTGACTGCATAGAACAACAACAAAGAATTAAACAAAATTTCCGTTAACACAATTAATTAATTAAGTCCCCAGCAACTATAAAACCTAGGAAACAACAAAACACAAGTGTAGCTGTTCTGTGTGTGGAAGTGTGACTCAACGTACACATCTGGCACGGTTCTTCCTCAATAAGACCAGATATTTTAAACACCATTTATACTGAAGTAATTAAAAAAACCAGAAATACTATAATTGCCCATAGAAACCAGAAATACAGTCTAATACAAGAACACGAGCCAGATGCTTTGTTGACTGAACCTGTGACCAAGAGGCATTATTGTTTAAGACATTGAAATAATAAAAAAAGGAATTTTTTTACCTTCGTATATATTGAGGTAAAGCACATTACAGCATCCCTAATCCAACAACATCTGGTGTCTAGCCCATCAAAACAATACTACAAGTTCTAAACAAGCACTCTCCATGGGAACTTCTCAACAACGACTCACCACTGCTACATCTCAACAAGCACTCTCCACCACGACTTCTCGACAAGAACTCTCCACTACCACATCTCAACAAGAACTGCCAGTGGAGGCGGCTGAATAATACTCTTTGGTGCAATCTCTGGCGCTGTGGCTCAGTGTAGCCACCTTTCAGTAATTCCAAAATTACAGTAAATAGGTAAGACATATTAGTGGTTAACATTAGGCTAGCTCATTAAAACTGGCGTTCATATTATTTACGTGATATTGGTGTTGCGTGTATCATATTTTAAATAAATGTTTGTTGCGTATTACGTGGGAAAAGACACGTTAATATACAAACACATATCAAATGTGACAGACATAGTCTTAACCATAGCATTAAAATTACAAGAACGACTTTACGGCACGTTATACAGGCAGGAACCTGACTAACAGGTAGTATACTGCTACAAAAATTGTGTCAATGGCAGTTCACTTGTGGCTTTTCTGGGGAATTTTTTTTGAAAAACAGCTGGAGATGTTAGGGTACCATCACACTGTGGTGACTTCTTAAAGCTGTTAGTAAGAATCAGTCACTACAGCAAAAATAAAATTGTATGTAGAAGGGTAGCTACAAAATCTGTTATGAGAAAGTAGGCCGAAAGAAGGTGAAAGTAATGATGGTAGCAGAAACTAGATTATCAATTAATTATATATCAGAATTTGGCATCATACAGTAGGCGAAACTAAAATTTGTATTACTTTCGAAGCAAAATAACACTTTACAGACATAGCCAGTAGGACATAAAAAGCAGATTAGCACATTAAAAGAGGGCATTCCTTTCCAAATGAAACCAACTAGTACCAAACATAGGACTTGATTTGAGGATGCAATTTCTGAAAATGTACATTACAGCACCGTGTGATAGTGAATCGTGGATTGTGGTAAAACCAGAAAGGATAGGAATAGAAGTGTCTGAGTTACGTGTTATAGACAGATGCTGTATACTGCATGGACTGATGAGATAAGGAATAAGGAGATTCTCCAGAGAATTGGATAAGAAAGGAACCTCGGGAAAACATTAACATAAAGAGCTGACAGGATGACAGGACTTATTTCAAAACATCAAGGAATAATTTTGTAACTAGTGGGATCTGTAGAGGATAGAAACTGTAGGTCAAAACAGAGATTCGAATGTGTCCAAGAAGTAATTTAGGATGTAGGATGCAAGCGTTTCTCTGAGATGAAGAGACTGCGACAAGAATGGAGCCGTGGTGGGGCCCATAAAAAAACACAAGTTTCATTTTCTGACTAAAAAAGGGGAGGTGTCTTCTGCTCAATGGAAACAAACTGATCAACTGAGAAGACACAACAGATAAGAAGTTTGAAGAACAACGCGTGACACACAAGATGTGAAACGTTGTACAATATAATTTTAACATATATGTATCAAGCAGGGTAGTGAGGGGTGGGTCAGACCTACATTGCAAGTCTTCGCTTTCTTTAAATTAATGGTGTTTCATTGGCAAAGCATACATTGGGGTGGAAGCAATTTAAATTCTCCCCTGAATTAATCCGTTTTACAATACAGTCTCGTTTTGATTACATGAATCCACTGGGAGGCCCAACTTCATTCCAATGGAATCAACTACAACCAAGTATACCACAAAGTATGATTCACCTGAGAATAGGGAGCTGAGAATATCTCTTAACAACCCTATGTCATTGTAGGAATATTTTACCCTTTCACCTTGATTCTGGCGGCAACAGAAAACGGCGCGCTGTTGGCGAGGAGTGGTGGACTGCCGCAGCTATAATTTTCTAATGCAACCAAAAACATTTGAAAATTACGCAGTCTGGCGTTCTGGTAATCAGAACATGTGAAACTTTCCTAACGGAGCCTTGAGATCCTAGAAGATGCACACTACCGCTGGTCTGGCCAAAGCAATTTGACTCATAGGTACTACGGCTTGTGTTCAGGAGGGGTAACTTCACCCTTGTGACACACTATATGTAGAGATGATATGCAGTTCCTCCATGTCTTAGTACACCACTCGCGGACACGAGTCTCATCCACTAGAGAAAGACCTGAAGTTTCTCCACCAGGGGAAAGCAGAAGACGAGGAAAGCAATGAAATATAGTTACTTTTCACCAAGTCTTAGTAAGGGAGCTGAAATGGCAAAGCCGAAATCGCCCCCATACTGCACAAACCAATCGAACTATCCTCTGCTCAGAGAACCTTCCCTCTTGAGCGTCCTGGTAGCCAATCCAGTCGCAGCACACGCTGGGGAGGAAAGCCTCCCTTTCGTGTTATCCTAAGAGGAGCCAATCAGGGACTTAAAATCTTTCTTTCCTGATACAAGAGGATTTTGGATTAGAGCGGCCTTGTTCTCATTGTAAGCTCGGCCATAAAGGAATCTACCTGACATGTCCACAGTCCCTCATATAAGGTGAGAGCAACTCTTTCTACACTGACCATTTCCAATTTCTGAAAGAAGGCTGTTAAGCTTCCCAGGCAGTCATGCCCAGGAAATATATGTTTTTGCCGCTTGCTAAAGGAACCTGGCGGCTTCGTCCTGCCTCCACGAAGCACATGTACAGCCTCTCTCTTTCCGTCTAGTTCCAGATTCAGCTTCTATCATGAGAATGCACAGTTTTATGACCTCCGAACTATTTGCACAAAAGCTCAGTTTACAGCAATCTCTCTTAAATGGCTTTTTCCACCCACTTTCCGCCGAATGACCACCTTCATGACGGATTGCTGCCTGGCCCAGGTAAAATGTTTTGCGACCCGGCTGCTCTCTACTGGCCAACTCGAAGTAGGAGGAGGAGAGGGCTACGGCCCGAAGTCCCTCTGCAAATACGATCCACTGACAGCTGCTTCCCAGAATCACTCATATAGCCAGGCTGCTAATGAAATCAGTATCGTATGATAAAAAGAAGACGTTTCTGTCATACAACTTTGACACTCTGCTTCTGCAGGTTTTCACCCGTTAATGTGTACCGTGGGAGTTTCCAACTTAAGTGTAAGAAATTTTTACAATAATCTGCATATGTGCTACGTGAGGATATTGATACAGTCGTCCTGCGTGCTGATAAAGATAATGCTACCGTCCTTTTGCCTCAGGAAGTCTACAAGGAAAAGATATGTGGTCTACATAGTTCTGGTGCATATCGGAAGATTAACAAAAATCCTACTAACAAGGTGACAATAAGGACCGCTGCTTTGCTGAACGCTTCATCACTACCGTAGGAAGTCATAAGAAGTTTAAAACTACGAGGGGCAGTACCACCATGATTTTATGGTGTTCCTAAAGCTCACAAGATGGGTAAGGATGAGCGTCTAGAGGATTTGTCTATGAGACCTATAACGAGCACTATTGGTTCACCAACACATTTTTCTGCCAAATATGTAGCTTCCTTATTAAAACCATTGGTAGGAAAAATGTAGTCACCACATTCTTAATTCTTTTTATTCAGAGACTTAGCAATCTCAGGCTTAATAGTACGGATGTGCTTATTAGTTTTGACGTGGTATCATTATATACGAAGGTACCTTTAAAGGACTCTTTATTCTTAGCGGCCAACATTTTGATAAGAACATTGCGGCCTTATTTGAACATGTGCTGTTATCATCTTATTTTCAGTTTAATGGTGAATTTTATGAGCAAATTGTTGGTGTTGTCATGGGAAGTCCCCTCTCCCCTCTGGTAGCTCATTTATTCATAGAAGACTTCGAGGACAAGGCACTGGACTCAGCAAGTTTTAAACCTACGGTCTCCTGGAGGTACGTGGACGACACATTCGTGGTATGGCCCCATGGCATGGACGAATTACATCGATTTCTTGATCATTTGAATTCCATCCATGCTAGCGTTAAATCTACATTGGAAATAGAAAAAGACGGCTGCCTCCCCTTTTTGGACGTTGTCGTTCGCCGTAAAAGTGATGGCGCATTAGGACATGCCGTATATCGGAAACCAACGCACACAAATCTATATCTTCATGCCAGTAACTGCCATCACCCTTCACAGACCATAGGTGTCCTTAAGGCCTTAGTGCATCGGGCGCACTGTATATCCGATAAAGAAAATTTGCAAGAAGAGCATACATACCTCCAGAACATTTTTAAATCGAATGGATATTCTCCTCAACAAATTCGTAGAGCATTCGATGCAAAACCTAAAACGCAGGTATGTGATGGGGAAGCAGATAGTAATTCCTTCAGATCTTGTGCGTTTTTGCCCTATGTGGGTGCTCTTTCTTGGAAGATAGGCCGTATTCTTGAGAAACAGTGCGTTAAGGTGATCTTCCGGCCCCCACGAAGATTGCAGCTTTACTCGGCTCTGCGAAGGACGATTTACAGCTTCGTAAAGCGGGTGTGTATCAGTTAGTGAAGTTTCTTGCAAATTCAACAGATGCGTTTTATGTAATATGGAATATTTCCATTGCGCTACAGTTAACCATTCTCAGTATTCTTGTGAATGATTTTTCTATGCAGTCTAATTTAGACAGTAAGATGGATTTCATTCTAATGAAAATCCCATTCCTAAGAAGTAATTTGCATCAATAATCTGATGTTCAAAAGTAGGGTAGTTACGCTGATTCTGTATCTGGATCTGTAATCGGAATTCAGAAAGTTTACGAAATGTCCTTGAAACATTCTGTTAAGCACAGTTTCAGCACACAACTTACAACAAATGGAGAACCTTCACGTCTCTCCGTTTATCTGAGATGTATGATGCAGTAATTGCGAGGGCAGGCCACGTAAGCCGCGCGTGGGATGAAGGAGGTGGAAATGCTTTTCCGCTGCGCTGGACAGGCAGGTAGTGGACGAGAACAGGCAGTGTGGGCGATGGGCCGGAGGTCGTAAACGGACGCGGACGGCGGAGGAGGCCGTGCTAATGACGCCGCGGCCCACGCCATAAATCACCTTAACAGGCCGGAGCCGGCCCAGCCGTCCCTGCTATACGACCGCCAGCCGCAGCGCCACGACCTCTCCAGAGCGCGCCTCGCCTCACCGGCCTGACCCGAGTGTCCCGGAACATCGAAATAATGGAAGACACCAACAACATGATGACTGTCGCAGTTGCAGGTCCTACTACATGTCTTTTGATGAAGCGGCAAGGGTGAACTATTGTGCACGAGTGAATCGTCGTCAAGGGACATGACAATTTCAGCTGGTATTTCTGCTTGTGGACTGCCACGTAACAATTACTTGCATTATTTCAGTTAAAATGTTTGTGAGATTCTCCCAGATCCATTGAATGAACAGCAAACAGCTATTTATTTCTCGGTATGTCTATCCTTACACAGACGCTCAGTCATCTAAATTGCCAATTATTATTTTATTGAGGAACGAGTTATGGTTATGTATTACGCAGTCTTCAGGTCCCCTGGCCAACATGTAGGATGATTCCCATCTCTGGTCCAGTCAAAACACGGCCTAGCATTCAATGGCTGTTATCTGTAGATTTTTGACACAATGATCCCTTTGACGATCACATGGCAAACAGGTCCAAGTGGCGATGAAAGGGATCGCTGTGTCAAAAATCTGTCGATGCCGGTCGCTGAATGCCGGCGCCTGTTTTGACTGTACCAGAAGAGTGGATCTTCAATCAGTCGGTGACTCTAAACATGATGTAATAAATCCTCGAAACTGTTGCTCGATAAAATAACAAGTGGAAATTGAGATGGCTGAAACGTGTTTTGATTCTACATTCACTGTTTATTTTTGTTGTGCTTATAAACAATCAAAGTGTTGGAAAAATTAATGTCTGTAAACCACGGAAATAATACCAGTCTTTGTTATCTGATAATTGTAACTGCTCAATCTGTGAGAAATGTTACACGATCTTGTCTTCTTCTTCTTCTTGACCTGGCGTCAATACGTTAAAGGATGTAAGTAGTGTAAAGGATGAGCCAGACAATAGGAGATTTTACTTTATTATATGAGCCTCCAACCAGTAACTTCATTTTTCCATTGCGGCCAAGCCACGGCCGGCAGCGTTAGCTGCCTGTAAATTCTTTCGCCCCACGGTTTAGTAACAGGAAGTCAGCACCGATGAAGGGCACCTTGTTCACGCGCCTCTCTCATGTGCTGACGAGGTAACGCCGCCCCAGGCGTCGCTTAGCAGGCAACGCTCTGGAAAGTTCCATGCCGCCCGCACGGTTTGCTCGGTCCTGACCAATCACGGTGGAGGAAGCCGCGTGGTGCGTCGAATATACCCGGCCGCCCGTCGCCGGGCCCGTGTCTCTTGTATTCTTGCTCACCCGCGAGTCGGATGCGCGCCCTGTAGCTTTGAACATCCCCCGCTTCTCCCGGTGCTGCGGCACGGTGGACTTAGTTTTGGAAGACAACCACTTTCGGTAGCTTCGCGAACAGTGTTCGCCAAATTGTAAGCTCTGGCTCACCCTCACCTCCCTAGGCCTATGTAGCCCCTTTTCATCATGCTTTAGCCAATAAATGGCCTTTCTCTAAAATTTACACTATTATTCCATAACGCCCACCGCCTGCCCATACCCGCCATCCTGTACAGTAGCATCAGCTGTAGCTTTCTACCAATAATAATTTGCAGTTTTTGGCCTTTTAAATAAAGTTGCATGCGACATGTTTGGTGAAGCAACAACTGAGCATCATAAGTGCTCTATCGTTAGTTATTATAGTATTCTTAAAAATAAAGCTTGCATATTAATTGTAAGTCGTATTAACATTTTACAAGAGACGTGAAATGTATTCGCAGTTGCGAATACGGACAACCGTCAGCTGTATAGTAGGATGACAACAATGAAAATTTGTGCTTGACTGGAAATAGAAACTGGATTTCCTACTTCTCGGAACAGTCGCCGTACCATTTTGTTATTCGAGCGTGGCTCATGCCCAGAGTGAAACACATGTCTATACTCGTACTTCCATATTCTATATTCCCATACAGGCGAGCTACTTGAAAGTCACTTGCTCGGTGTTGGCGGATAAATACGATAATGCAGTGCCTTTGTTCTTCCAAAATTACCATGCAATGTTTGTTTTTACAAAATAGTTTTATTTGTATAAACATTAACTACACACCCGATCATTTGTCACCAAGTAGGCCATTAACGAACAATGACTTTCTGGCCTGAAATTTATGACATTCTGACCTGAAATACATTTTTATTCGTTCTATTAAACCAGGGAATATAATTTTATTTAAAGTGAAAACGATCAGAATTTGCAACTGTTTCAATTATAAATCAGAATAGTTGCACTTTTTGTTTTAGACTTCATGACAGAATCTGGAAAATTATTCAATTATATCAAAAGGAACCATTTAACTCCCACATTACTTCTTCCAAGGAATATACAGTCACCATCAACTAAAAGTTACAAGTTACAAGAGCTAGATATTTCCATTTTATATACAAATAAAAGCAGGTGTATAAAACATATACCTGTTATATTCGTGATTACAGGGTTCATCCGAAATAGGGGCCTCTCATTCTAAAATTAAGAAAAAGGTTATAATCGTTTGCCTAAATATAATATTTATTTTAAATTACATTCCATCTCATTCTTGCTAGTATCAAGGTGTGAACACAATTGACAGAAACCCCATAAATATATATTTCTAATTGTTTACTTGGACTTGATCATGAAGTGTTGATGAAGTGTTCTAGAGGGCTGACATTTGTGATCGTCACCAAGTGACCATCTACATTAATTACTAAACGAAGTAGTACGACGTACAGAAATTGTTCTTGAAGTTTCGATATCTCCTATCAGAACTCACAACGCAGGTGATCCCTATCCAGTTCCTTTATGTCTTTAAATTTGTATCGACAGCTGAAGTTGCCCTTAGAACGATATCGAAAGGAATGAAGCCTCGTTGAGGAACAGAGCCACAAACAGAGGGTTTTCCTGCAGAGTTGTAAGGTGTGATTACTTAGTGTTTCAAAGGAATACTGCACACTAAATCAAATGACAAATTCGCTTTTAGAGAACGCAAAAAACAAATGCTGTTGATAGCATATGCATAACTACATATCTGTTCTTATATGTCTCTGAGAGATGTAATAACTCAGGTGTTGTTGTTGTTGTGGTCTTCAGTCCTGAGACTGGTTTGATGCAGCTCTCCATGCTACTCTATCCTGTGCAAGCTTTTTCATCTCCCAGTACCTACTGCAACCTACATCCTTCTGAATCTGCTTAGTGTATTCATCTCTTGGTCTCCCTCTACGATTTTTACCCTCCACGCTGCCCTCCAATACTAAATTGGTGATCCCTTGATGCCTCAGAACATGTCCTACCAACCGATCCCTTCTTCTGGTCAAGTTGTGCCACAAACTTCTCTTCTCCCCAATCCTATTCAATACTTCCCAATTAGTTATGTGATCTACCCATCTAATCTTCGGCATTCTTCTGTAGCACCACATTTCGAAAGCTTCTATTCTCTCTTGTCCAAACTATTTATCGTCCATGTTTCACTTCCATACATGGCTACACTCCATACGAATACTTTCAGAAATGACTTCCTGACACTTAAATCTATACTGGATGTTAACAAATTTCTCTTCTTCAGAAACGCTTTCCTTGCCATTGCCAGCCTACATTTTATATCCTCTCTACTTCTACCATCATCAGTTATTTTGCTCCCCAAATAGCAAAACTCCTTTACTACTTTAAGTGTCTCATTTCCTAATCTAATACCCTCAACATCACCCGACTTAATTCGACTACATTCCATTATCTTCGTTTTGCTTTTGTTGATGTTCATCTTATATCCTCCCTTCAAGACACCATCCATTCCGTTCAACTGCTCTTCCAAGTCCTTTGCTGTCTCTGACAGAATTACAATGTCATCGGCGAACCTCAAAGTTTTTATTTCTTCTCCATGGACTTTAATACCTACTCCAAATTTTTCTTTTGTTTCCTTTACTGCTTGCTCAATATACAGATTGAACAACATCGGGGAGAGGCTACAACCCTGTCTTACTCCCTTCCCAACCACTGCTTCCCTTTCATGTCCCTCGACTCTTATAACTGCCATCTGGTTTCTGTACAAATTGTAAATAGTCTTTCGCTCCCTGTGTTTTACCCCTGCCACCTTTAGAATTTGAAAGAGAGTATTCCAGTCAACATTGTCAAAAGCTTTCTCTAAGTCTACAAATGCTAGAAACGTAGGTTTGCCTTTCCTTAATCTTTCTTCTAAGATAAGTCGTAAGGTCAGTATTGCCTCACGTGTTCCAGTGTTTCTACGGAATCCAAACTGATCTTCCCCGAGGTTGGCTTCTACTAGTTTTTCCACTCGTCTGTAAAGAATTCGTGTTAGTATTTTGCAGCTGTGACTTACTAAGCTGATAGTTCGGTAATTTTCACATCTGTCAACACCTGCTTTCTTTGGGATTGGAATTATTATATTCTTCTTGAAGTCTGAGGGTATTTCGCCTGTTTCATACATCTTGCTCACCAGATGGTAGAGTTTTGTCAGGACTGGCTCTCCCACGGCCGTCAGTAGTTCCAATGGAATATTGTCTACTCCGGGGGCCTTGTTTCGACTCAGGTCTTTCAGTGCTCTGTCAAACTCTTCACGCAGTATCATATCTCCCATTTCATCTTCATCTACATCCTCTTCCATTTCCATAATATTGTCCTCAAGTACATCGCCTTTGTATAGACCCTCTATATACTCCTTCCACCTTTCTGCTTTCCCTTCTTTGCTTAGAACTGGGTTTCCATCTGAGCTCTTGATATTCATACAAGTCGTTCTCTTATCTCCAAAGGACTCTTTAATTTTCCTGTAGGCGGTATCTATCTTACCCCTAGTGAGACAGGCCTCTACATCCTTACATTTGTCCTCTAGCCATCCCTGCTTAGCCATTTTGCACTTCCTGTCGATCTCATTTTTGAGACGTTTGTATTCCTTTTTGCCTGTTTCACTTACTGCATTTTTATATTTTCTCCTTTCATCAATTAAATTCAATATTTCTTCTGTTACCCAAGGATTTCTACTAGCCCTCGTCTTTTTACCTACTTGATCCTCTGCTGCCTTCACTACTTCGTCCCTCAAAGCTACCCATTCTTCTTCTACTGTATTTATTTCCCCCATTCCTGTCAATTGCTCCGTTATGCTCTCCCTGAATCTCTGTACAACCTCTGGTTCTTTTAGTTTATCCAGGTCCCATCTCCTTAAATTCCCACCTTTTTGCAGTTTCTTCAGTTTTAATCTACAGGTCATAACCAATAGATTGTGGTCAGAGTCCACATCTGCCCCTGGAAATGTCTTACAATTTAAAACCTGGTTCCTAAATCTCTGTCTTACCATTATATAATCTATCTGATACCTTTTAGTATCTCCAGGGTTCTTCCATGTATACAACCTTCTTTCATGATTCTTAAACCAAGTGTTAGTTATGATTATGTTGTGCTCTGTGCAAAATTCGACCAGGCGGCTTCCTCTTTCATTTCTGTCCCCCAGTCCATATTCACCTACTATGTTTCCTTCTCTCCCTTTTCCTACACTCGAATTCCAGTCACCCATGACTATTAAATTTTCGTCTCCCTTCACAATCTGAATAATTTCTTTTATTTCATCATACATTTCTTCAATTTCTTCGTCATCTGCAGAGCTAGTTGGCATATAAACTTGTACTACTGTAGTAGGCGTGGGCTTCGTATCTATCTTGGCCACAATAATGCGTTCACTATGCTGTTTGTAGTAGCTTACCCGCATTCCTATTTTCCTATTCATTATTAAACCTACTCCTGCATTACCCCTATTTGATTTTGTGTTTATAACCCTGTAGTCACCTGACCAGAAGTCTTGTTCCTCCTGCCACCGAACTTCACTAATTCCCACTATATCTAACTTCAACCTATCCATTTCCCTTTTTAAATTTTCTAACCTACCTGCCCGATTAAGGGATCTGACATTCCACGGTCCGATCCGTAGAACGCCAGGTGTATGGTGAAGTTAATTTATGTTGGTAACGAAATATTTTGTTGCATAATATTATCAACTAGCAAATATTTTTAGATGCGTAATGATATTCATTATTGTGGTTCTAATTGATGTTTGTAACAAATTTGGGCTAACATACAAAGAGCAGCAGAACCCATCTAAGTTATTTTTTTTGGAACTAAAAACTTCAAAAATTCATTTAAAGAAAGTAACAGGCTGCTTGCTATCGTATAAGGTCATAGTAACTATTTGTTGACATGAAACTAGTTTATCAATTGGTTCAAATGGCTCTGAGCACTATGGGACTTAACATCTGTGGTCATCAGTCCCCTAAAACTTAGAACTACTTAAACCTAACTAACCTAAGGACATCACACACATCCATGCCCGAGGCAGGATTCGAACCTGCGACCGTAGCAGTCGCGCGGTTCCGGACTGAGCGCCTTGAACCGCTAGACCACCGCGGCCGGCCAACTAGTTTGTCAATACCTTTAGAGTAACTGAACAGAAATATACGCCTCTCTGTATATTGTGATTTGACCTGCCAAGGTTTCTAAGAACATGGAAGACTGTGCTTTGAATTTCCATGTGAAGTAGCGCGTACGGGAAAACTTCTATATGATTGCTAGCTTCTATCATTTCACAAGACCTGGACTATTTTGGGGAAAGTAATACGTTGTATGATTCTCCTTGAAAAGCGTAGTCTCAGAAATTTTGTGTGGAGTTCTCCTTTCCATTGGACTTTAGAACATGTCTATAAACTTTGTTGTGTACCAAACGTACCTGCAACGATATTCGCCTCTTTACTTGTATTTTTCTATATATATTCTCTATTAATAACACTACATACGTGACCTACACCAACGATAGGTGTCCGGGGATCGGTCGAAAGAGTTTTTTAGAAGTCACTTCACACATCTATAATTTACATTTCTTTACGGTTCTTATAATGACGTCAACCCAGAATCTCCTTTCTCTACATTTATAAGCCGCTTGTCCACTTTAAGTAACTCTGAAAGGATACTTACAATTCTTTTATGATTTTTAATGCTTGCATTAGCAGCCCACAGTGTAGCCAAAACGAAACTAGAACACCGATGCTGGCGGTACGTTACGTTTAAACTACTTCACAGTGGCTCGCAATTCAGAAACTGCAGGAACAGCACAAAAATCCAAACATCCTGTTATGTGCGTGCTGTCCAGTCACATCCCTTGGAATAGTCCGATCCTCGCAAGGGTGGTGGTGGTGGTGGTTGAGGGAGGGTGCTTTGGTAACTTAGTACCTTCACTCACTCTCTCTCCCCTCACCCTTTTCTTGTCAGTCTTATATATGCAATCTGTACATTTGGAATTAGGTTTCTCTATGATATTTGTTAGTAGAAAAATACGCAGCCTTTTAAGTATTTAAGTAATCTGTCAACAAAAATATTTAATAGAAGGCCAAAAATTCTCTGGGATATGTCGTTTAGCGGAGACCTTTCGGCATGAAAGAGATTGACCAACTCACTTTTATTAATAGCGGCAATTTGAGATCTTCTCCCTTCCCTCCCCACCCCCCCGCACCCCCCACCTCCGCAACCCTCCTACACCTGGAATAATTTTTTGTGGACGTCTACAATAGCAAGACTCGTCCAGGAACACTACACACAGAAAGTGCTCATTGCAGTCCAAGCTGTAAGTTGTTTGAGTAGGAAAACAAGTCGACGCAATGGTATGCATACCACAAGTCCAGCCAACAGTAGATAATTCTGCGTAGGATCAACGCTATTGTTTAATGTGCGCCCTCCTTTAATGATGGCAAAATGGTCATTAGTGTTGTGGTCACATTGGGTTGTTGGTAACCGTCTCGCTGTTGGGCACAACCCTCTTCTGGGCAGCGATTGAACACAGCCATCACTGTTGTAGCGGCGCAACATGTACGTTCTACAACATATTTCAAACTACTAAGTTAACCAACATTTGTCGTGCGTACTCTAATTGCTGGTTTTCTTATGAAAACACAAGAAAACCATTTTTGTTCTGCATTTCGCGAGAAGAAAGGTTTCACAGCACGACTTCAAGGAAAACTCCGAAATTATTAATCTGTAATTTCATCACATGAAAAAAAATTGCCGTTAGCAATCTCACTGCCTGTCTGTGCCTCTATCTGCGAAGACCCCTGTTTCTTAAGAACGCGTAGACGAATCAAGCTAACATTTATGTCTCATACTGAGGTCTATAGACATTCGGCAGTGGAAGAAGTATAAGCTTCTAAGTCAATGCAGTCAGCAGATACGGCCATTTACGTCACAAATTTTGATACCCACAAAATCGTAGATTAAAATTTATAGAATGCTTCACCTTACTGTAGGCTCATGAAATTTGCAAGAAGAAAGGTTTCGCAGCACGAATAAAGTGAAAAAATCAGGAATTTATTAATTGAGGATATCTTGTCAATATTAATGTCGATAAGAGGAAAAAACCATCGAGATCCTCGAATCTCAAAAATGGATGTGTTGTGTATGTACATAATTAAATTTGAACGGAAACCTCACTGCACGAGATGCATTCGGAGCTGGCCATTTTTAGTTTAACATGAAGTTTGATTGGTCTCTAAATGAAATTTTTTAGAGGTCCTATTGATAGGTACTAACCGAGTTTCCATGGTTTTGCTTATTTACAATAAATAAATTATTGTTAAAAGTACATTTGAAATGTCCGCTCCACCACCTAGCTCTTAGCCATTATACTATATAAGTATATTGATAAGAAATTGTCGGGCTTTCTGGATTCTATATATACGTATAAAAGTTTTAAATTTTGCTGAATTCGGTTTAACTACCTCTTAAATAAATATTCAAAGGCTATGACCTCCACAGTTGTTTCCAGAAAATTGTTAGCATTAAAGCGTCACATTTATACGTAGAGCACTTGCCCGCGAAAGGCAAAAGTCCTGAGTTCGAGTCTCGGTCCGGCACTCGGTTTTAATCTGCCAGAAAGTTTCATATCAGCGCACACTACGCTGCAGAGTGAAATCTCATTCTGGACACATTTATATTGTTTGCTACAAGCTGTCAAATGTAAAGCATCCAGAATTTCAATGGCCAACACGAGTCTATTCTACAATCTGGACAGATACAACACACAGCTATTCGGGAGTTACTAAATCAGATCGTTCAGTCGTTATATTTAAAGGAAGTGCTCATTATAACATTCCATGACCTTGATGAAACATACCTCACGACGTTCTTAATCAACCAGAAATTTGCACACAAATAACTTCAAAACTAATTCACACAAAAGTTTAATACTTTCACTGAATTTTATAAAACTGTTTTTGTTCGCACTTAGAGAATGAAAGATTTTCTTTGTCTTAACAGAAATTAGTGTGGAGAGGTTCCACATGTTTAGTTCCCTACGGTGGCTACCAAACGAATCCTCGACATACTGCACTACCACACAATCTCCAAGCTGAGTGTGGGAAAAGCTTAATTCTCACTTGTGGATGATCTGAATGGGATTCAGAAAAGCAACTGCACTCAGATACGTGTGGAAATCCCTAATTCAACCAAAGAGATTACATAAAGCTATAAGAAAGGCTGGAAACCCAAATCAAAATAAAAACCAGATTCAGAATTAGTCCCACAGATAACACATTAAATAATTTGACTCTTAACTTCCCTTCTGGCTGGTTTCGTACAAATGCATGCTCACTGGACATAGACTTATTATTGCACAATAATTTCTCCATGCAGCCTTTTACATAATTTTCGGTAACATGAGACATCGACCTATCACATACATCCCCCACATATTCTCTTACTATTTCCAAAAACTTGCATAATAAAACACAACTAAATTATTACTTTGAAATATTTATTTTCACACCAGAAGCCTATTCTATCCAAAACAAAGAAAATTCTAGATAAGCAGTTTCTATGAACTGTGTAAGGTGTCAGGCAAATCCAACACTTTCCATGAAAACCCTGACATGATAAGCAAATCCAGTAGTATGTCACATAGCTCCCAATAAATCGTGACATTAAATTAGCCAAAGTAATACGAGTAACGAGTGAGCAAATGGAATACCACAGACTAACACAAGAATGCCTAAATGCATGTCATACCTTCCCACCGTGAGACAGACGCAGTTCCGAGGGGAGAAACGAGAACAGAAGCCGAGAGCAGAACCGTCTTAAGCGAGAAGGCCCTACGATAAGGGACGGACACCCACGTCGCCAGCTAACCGCTACAACCACACCACCTGCAAGTTTTTAGCGTGAGGCTTTTTCGCGTCTCTGTTACGTTAGGACCACCCCCAACCTAGCTTTTACATAGAATCATAGAGCCCTCCAGAAGAACAGTATAGATCTTACGAAAACACAAAAAGGGCTACACCACCTGCAAGTCTTAGCGTGAGACTTTTTCGCGTCTCTGTTACGTTAGGACCACCCCCCAGCCCATGTTAAAAGATAGAGCCCTCCTGAAGAACAGTATAGATCTTACAATAACGCTAAAAGAACCACACCAGCTGCAAGTTTTAGGGTGAAACTTTTTCGCTTTTCTGTTACGTTGCAAACTTTAAAAACATTGCCCCACCACGAAAAGTGGAACGTTTCTCATTGGATAGACAGAATTTTTGTAGGCGGAGCTTAAGGTTAACATTGAGACCCTGATTCGTCAGATGAAAACACAGCCAGATAGGTTTTTTTTAAACCAACTTCGGTAGATTGCAGTAAGGAGAAGTTAGAAAAGAGTTGCTTTGGAGACGGCGAGGTGAGCGGAGCTGTGCTGTCCGCCGCCCCCTGACGAACACTGACAAGGTAATGAACGCACGCGATGCCGCATTTTTGAGCGTATAAGGCTTTACTCAGAACTGCAGAAGTTTCATCTGTTACACCCCCGTTTTGCGTAATACTAGTGTCGATCGTAAACTAAGGCTCATGGTGTTCACATTTGCCACTTGAAGTAAAAATCCGAAACGCGATGATTTTTCTGTTATATAGTTATTGAGAAGCCACATCAGCCACTGGAATTTACGACAAGTTAAATAAGTAATTAAAGAGAATTGAGGGTCACTGTAGACCATTTTGATAGTTTTCTCTCTTGTGAAACTTAATTTAAACCTAGATTATAGATGTGATATGGCATAGGTCATCCTTCGATCCATTGTAGAACTAGGAAACCCATTAAGGGAATATTCGTTCACATTTTTGTTGAACGCAGTTGGTTTTTACCATCCTGTATTAAAACATTTCCTCTTATCAATAGTGCAATTTATAAACGATGTTTTGTGAGTAGAATAAAATTTCCAATGGTAAACTTAACTGCTTTTTCGACGTTATTTTACCAGCTAACTAAAAATAGGATAGCATTAAACCCCTTCCACTAAATTTAGTTAGTATTAAGATTCCTTTACATGGAGTGCAGTGGAGCTGACGCTGAAATCATTAAGTATTTGGTTATATCATCGCTAGTCTCACTGAACTCTTCTGAGTTCTACATGTCATGTGTGGTCAGACGTCTCCTTACCAGCAACAGGTCCCAGGTTCAAACTAGTCAATTCCCTAAAAAACACGCTCAGAGCGTCGTTGCGGGAAAGTGGTAGGGAGACGCGATATAGAACAAACAGACACCACGCAGAATGTTTAGAACTGGTATTTCATTTATCGTCCCAGATGAGGATTTAAGTAAATATATTACAGTCCTTAGCTCTGCTTCATAGAACGAGAATAGTTATTATTGCTTTTAGGTAATATTTCACGTCTCCATACGTATTGCATTAATGGTATGAGATTACAAGGGTACAATTCTGTTAACGATGTTAATAAAACAACACTGTATATAAAGTGTTCATCTGGATTCGAAGGGAGTGTCAATATACACTAAGGGTCCTAGGCCAGACTGGCTCAATGCCCAAGCACACAGAGTCAGCTGCATATATAACACAGCAAGAAACGTATCGTTCTCACTGCTTCAGGACAAGAGACAGCCTAAGATCATGTACCTCATCAAGAGGGATGAGGATGCAGAATATCTGCTACTTCACCCTCCCCCTCCCCCCATGAATCCAAAATTGCTTTTGAGTACATATAACAATATAATTATTACAAAATATATCTATTTATTAAACATAAAAATCAAATTACTAATGGATTTTTAACTAAATGTTACTACCAATAAATGATAAATGAACTATTAACAAAATATTTCACTACTTTATATCAAAATTCTGACACCTTAAAGCGCACAGGAAATATATTGAAATTACTTTATAAACTTTAAAAAAGTATATTTTTCTGCAAATTCCCATTTTCAACTTCAATTCAAGAAACATCAATGAAAATTGAACAAAAATATTACTTTTGAATTTTTTAAACTCCTTTTCTTCAAATAATTTCATTACAAGCATTTTATTATTTTGAAATGTACTGAATTGGCTGGTTCAAATGGCTCTGAGCACTATGGGACTTAACATCTGTGGTCATCAGTCCCCTAGAACTTAGAACTACTTAAACCTAGCTAACCTAAGGACATCACACACATCCATGCCCGAGGCAGGATGCGAACCTGCCACCGTAGCAGTCGCGCGGTTCCGGACTGAGCGCCTAGAACCGCTAGACCACCGCGGCCGGCACTGAATTACATCACCTATATTACATAAAAGGATTTTGGTGGGTGTACTTATTACAATAATCCCATGCTTTATCGAGAAGGGCACTCATGAAACTCGCCACACTGAGCATCTAAGTAGAACATTATAACAATATATTTCCTACCTTATCTCTTATTAGATGCATTCTTTACACATGTGGCCTATTTATTGGAACAGCGTCCATTCCCCTGTTCTCAGATCAGTATTAGTGAACTTGATATTAGGTTTACAAAAAGGCTGTACTTCCATCAAATAATATGTTGAAACACGGGTGTTTACAACTACAGAGAGATCTTTAAAACGATTTTTAAACAACTTCCCTATATCCAGTTCAGTCATTTTAACCACTGTTTTGTTAAAGAAACTCAAAACGTTAATTTAAGATGAAAAACGAGCAGTTGATGTTTTGAAGCCGATTCACAAGCAAGTGACTTTGAGCGTCAGGTATTGGGATGAGCAGTGTGCCCAAGCATATAAACCGTTCGCCACGGCATTGTCAGGATCTTATGCACCGCCTGAAACGAATCCCAGAGTGGTAAAGTATCCGTATATCGCACTACATGCAATCAGGATAGTTTGCCAGAAAATCATACGGTCAGGCAGCAGAATACTTCAGTTCCACCGACTCGCAGAACCTAACGACCATCGCAGGGAGGCTCAAATGTTTCATTAAAGAAGTCTGTTTTCAGGTTGGAGAGACCTTCCCAGAAATGACTGTTGTGAGGTGGAAAACACCTTGCAGAACTGTAACGATGAGGCACGCGCTTTCATACAGGAGAGCATAGCCAGTTTGTTAAGAAATAGGAGACCCCTACTTGTTGACAGTAATAATTTACTCACAGCAGAGGGAAGCAGACATCGTTTATCATTGCAAACTTGGAAATAGCTTGTTTATTTACGGCCATGCCATTGAGCAGAGTTTTGAAAAATCGTCTGACTGACGCATCAGAAGGCGCACAGACAGAGACGCTAGTCTGGAAAACAAACAGGATACTTTTCCTAATGCAGATTAGTGGGTACATCTTCTTGAGGGTCGTACTCCACAGAGGACGAAGATTCCACTCCATCAACAACTCTTAGCAGCAGATCAAGGCTTCAGCTCCACTGCATTCAGGGCTTGGCCAGAGGACAAGAGCTTAGCCTAACGAGTGGGGAGTTTCAGGAGTTATTAGAAGGAGCGATGTTAGGATTGAGCAATGGTTTGGGAACTTGTTATTCTATTGCATTTCACTTTATTTCTCGATGTAGTACGCATGCCTTAATAACCCAATATTCGAGGAAATTACGCAATCACTGACGAGGTACCACGAATTCACATTTCTACAGACTATGTATGTGATAATAAGCTCATGCATCCCCCTTCGTTACCAGTCTTTACCAAGAATTTTGTATCATTCATGCTGAACAATCATTTAGCCTGTGTACTTCCGAATTCTGACCCTCAGTTAGGCTTTGTGATTAAATTCGTGTCAATGATTTTAACTGCGATTTGAAATTCGTGTCAATGATTTAACTGCAGTTTGCAATAAATCAGTTTTATTGGGAATCCTGTTTAATTTGGTAATTAGACCACCTGCTACTAGATGATCAACTCAAGTCTCAGTTTCATTAGGACCACACTTTTAAATAATTTTCCTCCATTGCACACAGATCAATTAATCATAAGAAGATACGAAAGCTCTGTCTTATCAAAACCTACCAATCATCAGTAATATATTCCACATATAGTCTCACCCTTTTCAAAAAACTTACAGAACTAAACAAAATTAAATAATAAATTTAAAAAATTACCTTTATGCCAGCAGACTATTGTGTACAAAGTTAAGAAAACTCTAGGTAACAATGTGATGAAAAGGATAGATTGCTACTCTCCATAAAGATGACACGTTGAGTTGCAGACACTCATGGAGAAAAGACTGTTTCGAATAAGACTTCGGCCAAAAAAATCTTCAGAAACGAGAAACGCGTACACACAAAAGCAGGTACACCTGTCAGATACTTGACTGCTATCTCCTGCCAATCTGCTCAGTTTACAACGGAAACGCGTTGGCCAAGAGCCACAATCTGCAGCAGGTCGTGGAAGGGTGAGGGATAGTAGGGCATGGGTGGGGAAAGAGCAATCGGTGCTGTCTGACGGAACATTCAGGACTATACGTGGCAAGACTGGGCTGACAGGTGCTGAGTCGGGTGGCTCTGGGAGTGTGAGAGGAAGTTCAAATGGCTCTAAGCACTATGGGACTTAACATCTGAGGTCATCAGTCTCCTAGACTTAGAACTAATTAAACCTAACTAACCTAAGGACATCACACACATTCATGACTGAGACAGGATTCGAATCTGTGACTGTAGCGGCAGTGCAATTCCGGACTGAAGCGCCGCTCGGCCACAGTTGCCAGAGAGAGAGGAGGAGGACAATATGGGGAGCAGGAAGGAAAGGAGCAGAGAATGGGACAAGACCGACGGATGCGCCGGCAGAGAGCAGAGAGCAACACAGTGAGGGTGGGGGGTTGAGGTGACAGAGCCGAGGGGGCAGAAACAGTTACGTGGAGGGTGTAGGGCTGTAGGTTACCGTAGGTTGAGGCCAAGATGATTAGAGGAGCGGAGAATGTTTTGTAAGGGTAACTCCCATTTGCGCAGGTCAGAAATGCTAGAGGTGAAGAGGAGGATCCTGATGGCCTGGCTTGTAGAGCATCCATTGAAATCATGTAGGTTATGTACAGCTGCATATCGTACTACACGGTGGTTGCTCTTGGTAACTATCTGGCAGTGGCTCTTCATCCTCTTGGACAGTACTTTGGCAGTCATAAAGTACAAAATGTTGAACATTGATTGCAGAAGAGCTGTTATAGATCATGGCTGATATGACAGGTGGTGTGGCCTCTGATAGGGTAGGATAAGCCCTTTAGAGGACTGGAATAAGAACTGCTGGGTGGGTAGACTGAGCAGGTATTGCACCATTGTCTTCTACAGGGATATGACAATTGTGGCATGACGATGGACTCGATTCTGCGGAGAGACGCGAAGGAACTTGGAGAGGATGTGATCTATACAGAGAATAGCATTCTATTCTTTTCATAATATTGTTGACACTCCATCCTTGATTCCCCATTGTTAGAAAATTCTAGAAAAGCAATTTCTGTGAACTAATATGATAGTTATCATTTTAGATGTAATTATAAATGAATATATTACAAGTCCTAACTCAGTTTCATAGTAGAAGAAGAGCTATTATCGCCTTTAGATAAAATCTGATATTTCCCAAAGTAAATAATACATAACGGTCTGATATTTTAACGGTACAATTTGATTAACAGCATAAGATTATATACGAAAAGAGAAACAAATCGGAGAAGTATTAATAATTTTTCATTATATTCACATAGAGTGTGCATATATCCTGCGATCGTATGCCAGACTGGCTCAGCGCCCTAGAGCAAGGCGTCAGCTGCACGTCTGTTAGAGGAAAAAAAGAAAATCAGAAGACTTTATCACGGTTACAGGGGTAGGCCACGCTCTACGTTCGCGTACGTCACAGCACTGAACGATGACTACGAGCAATCTGCTACATCATAAAGTGTGCGATAGAAAAGCTATGCTTAAGATTTGGACGGTGTCCCGGAGTGGTACCAACGGCATGCTCGGCGTGTTCTGAAGTTGATGTTTCCAGGAGTCAGCGCTTGACGCACGACTGCATTGGTACCTTAGCCCACAAGTGGCCACTTGACAGGTAGCAAGTATCCATTCACCATGGCTGTCAACAAGAATTCTGCTCTTCCATTCCCATGAAAAGTGAGAAACGTGGCACTTTCTCAAGAATATGTTTTTGTCCAGCCAATTCTGAGTATTGGTTACCGGTATTTGTATCACATGTTACGGAAATGTTTGCGATGTTCCCTCTGTATTCATACTTCGAGGCAGTTTGTCGTTCGTCATATGCACTAGAAGGTTACTGCTGCCCCTGCAAGGAGATTTCAGCTGTCTTCATAGAGCTATGGACTGTATCATTCGTTTTTGTAGTGGTTGTCCCGTTCTATGATCGGCTTCTTGGTTGTCGTTCAAATCTGACTCTGCTGATTGAAGGTGAAAGTGTTGCTTTTTGCTACAGCACTAGGTGTTAGGTTCATAGTACGTATTCTGAGCATCTCGAGATTTAACTGATTCTTAGTGCATACTGAGTTATTTCCATTTTTTACTTAATAAAAGCGAGTTGTTCAAATGAGGAAACCATATTTCGTTTTCTTTCAATCTTCCTAACGCTATCAGACGAAGTCCCACATTTCGCGCCAGTTTCTTATTAATATTCTACGTTTATTTTGAATTTGAATAAATATTTTGTATTACGATACAGTCTTCGATTTATGAATCTTTCCTCTTATAACATCCCCCAGGGCACCATTATACAGCAAATATGATCAAGAACACACTAAGGTGTTGCTTGACTGTGATGGTGTTTCAGTTGTGTGCAGTAGCCGTATTACGAATGAAATGTTGCATAACATGGAAAGCTGTTCACTGTGATGACGAATGAGCGACGAATGGTTAGCGCTCTAAGGTTTTCCTTTCCGAGCTTAGACAGTTGCTAATTTAGATTAGCTTCAGTGCCACTAATAAATATGACACAGAGAACAAAACTGATGTTCACTATCATAATTTACACAGAAAGAAGAGTGCTGCCATAAAAATATTCCAGCTCGTTCTTGCAAGTTACAGTTGTTGATCGTCCCTTGCAAATTATAGTTACTGACCGATAATAACAGTTTTAAAATCGAATGAAAGTCATTTCTGATTGAAAACTCCTTATACTCTATAGATGAGTATAGGATTAATATTACCAAATTTTATTATGGACTGAGTTTTTTTTAAAAAAATTCCGTTTTTTAAATGTCCTATCATACAGCTATGTTCTGACGTGTGGCCTGTTGATGCTCATCTCGCGTTGTTTGGCTGTCGGTCGTTTAGTGCAGAAAGAAATACTAAACAAGAGGTGAAGATTTCCACACGAGCACGGACAGATAGTATCTCAAGAACTTGCAGCTAAAGCCTCAACAATTTTATAGCCTTATTTTCAAAGAGAAAATTTGTCTCATTAGTAAAACTACCGACGCAGTCCACATTATATGAGGCTGTTACGAATATTATCCACAGAAAGTACAAAAAGCTAAACTATCACCTTAAATCAGCATTATTTTCTGGACACCATTAATTGTAACCCGGTGGACGTCACAAACCTAATAATGCTGCGCCATTTGACGATGGTGAAGAATGCTGTCAGTTGCTTTATGGTGGTCATTTTTATTTCATCAGGTGTCACTAACTCAGATTGCCGTGACACAGACTATTCCGTTCACATTACAATAGGCACTCCAGCGGCCTCTGTTTATATCTGCATGTAACCTTAACTGTTTATGGTTGATACTCGAGTGTATATATTCCTCGATGTTGGATTCACCTGTCGTGTGGCAATTTTCACAAATGCTTGTGTATATCCACTGCTGAAAACAATGACTGCTTTGTTCGCTGTGCACTTCAACAAAAAACTGAATATTGTGTCTGTAACCTACTCTAGCACACAACCAAAGACTGGGCACATCGTCTGGCAAGTAGTGAGTCATAATACCCAGATTACCTTAGCAAAATGCCGTAGCTATGAAGTAGTAATGAAATTTACTATTCATACAGGGTGGTAGACGTTTCACGTGGAAATGTTTTGAAATAGGGAAAGCTAAGCTTTATTCAGCAACCTCCTATTTAGTTTCTTTGCGTAGTTTAGGCAGACAGCCATGGTAGCTTTAAAAGAATTTTAGAAGGACAAAAAAGGAATAGAGTCAACAATATGGTATGAGAATTATAAGTGCAACTTGGTGGAGTAAAAGCAACTGAGGTGCAAGGAATAACGAGGGAGAATTACCAGCTTGGAGGCGGTAAGTGAGAACAGCTATTACGGAGAGCTGAGCTTTTAAATTGTTTCCATCGCTAAGGAGAAAGTTTTGAGGTGGTCGTAAGGCAGAACAAAGGAGCCTGCCCTGGGAGATTAAATGAAAGTTGACATTCGGGAAGGCAAACATTTTGCAGATGCAGTTTACAGGAGCCGCCTGAGAGATATAGCCTTCAGAAATGTCGCAAATGCAATCACGTGGCAAAAACATAAAGAATGAGTTGAAGAACTAGGACAGAATCAAGGAAAACGTAAATCAATAACCCGTATTTCGCTTTGATTATATGGAAACGTAAATTTGAATATAGAAGTAAATGCACTCCAACATGTTCTCTGATATTTCTTCTTTTGTTGAAATAAATGTTTGAAATTCTGTCGAAAGTCGCGTTATGAAGTGCACTTTATTTATTAATGGTTACAGACCATTCGTCTTTGTAACACTCAAAATGGACATAACGTCCGAGGCTAGTCACTACCAATAAACAAAAGATACTCCTTAAATGCGAGTTTCGCTTCGAATCCAAACCATTTATTTCAGTGATGGATTAGTTGCTAAACTATTTCATCTACTGCATGCAAGAGGTTCGTAAATTTCTGTTTCAGACATAGCGTCTTCTGACGATCCACGGAAGACAGTGGCGGATGTTTGCTTTCGGGCATATTGTCAGATATTTCTCGTTTAATGCACCATGTCATGTATCACCCAGTAATCCACAATTACATTTCTAAAAAGTTGTAACAATTCTTTTCAGTCCTCTAAAGTACCAGCAGGTAATACATCAGCTGCTACTTCATTTTCGATCTGTAAGGAAAATAATAATAACTGAAATTAAGCCTTCGTAAATCCTGGGTATGAGACGGGGATGAAATGGTTTTCTTCTGAACTACATCTATTCCTCCATGACTGTAGAGAAAAGCTCATTCTTCCCTGCCTCTTGTTAACAAACTTAGTTTTGAAAAAATCAAAGAAAATAATGTTTAAAAGTAGTTTCCTCGCATTGTAAACGACCAGCTCACTTGTGGACTCGACATGAAATTGAGTTTACCCCTGTGTGTTTTGTAACAATAGAAGCTCTGTTACTTCCTAGCACATTTTATGAACACCATAAGTATGTTTACCAAAGTATCACGTTTTCCATCTTCATTAGAATTCTGCTTACCACTAGGTCCTGTCAATCATTCCTGTGGTATGGTCCAAAGATCGTGGTGTTACACCAGAGCTGGCAAAGCACATGATACCACATACATCAGCGACGTGTCACTGCAATCTACGAACGCCGAATTGAGGCCGGCTAAAGAAGACAGGTCCTCTCTCCCGGCACCACATCGCCTTCGCACAGACGTTAATATAAAACCAAGCGTGTAATCTCTCTGCTCACTTCGTGACCTCAGCTGAAGCAGTCAAAATCATTGTCTCTCGTCACAATCATTTGCTAAAATTCTACCACCGGTTAAGATACGGCACGAAGTCGCACAGGAGGACTGCGATCATGACAAACCGTAACGTAAATTTGAGAAGAGTTACGCCACTGCTGATTAGTCCTGAGAATGAATGACCTCTTCCTGTTCAAAAATTCTTATTTAATGACGCGTAAATGCACGGGCAATAATCAGAACAGCAAGAAGAAAAATCTTCAGTACAAATTATGGAGTCTGAAAACCACCTGATTAAATCTGCAATTGCTAGCAGCTGATTGGTGTAGCACTTTAAGCTTTATTTTAATGACGATGATCTACTGGATAAGTGATAATCGGTTTCAGCACTACTGGAGTTGTTTCAATAGAGTTTTAGCTGCTCAGTAATGCTGTATTAAAAGAATACGAGTTTTGGATTAATCAAGGTCGCGAAAGCTTGCATTAAGTAATGTATTCTTATTGAACATAATAGGAGACAGTCCGTAATATTGTAAAACACTTCTATCCACATTTAATCTCAGTACAGGTCAAACAAATTGAAATCTTGCCATACACACACACACACACACACACAGTAATCTTACACACATTATAATCTGCACACGTAATCCTTTTTGCAATCCACTGAACAACACGGTAGACGTGAACGCGTAATAGAGCATCCCTTACTTATAGTCAACTTTTCGATGAAAACACTTTGTCACCACTTGGTATCTCCTTACGTTTTACTGAGGGTCGACTCACGGCGATGGGACATATAATCAGCCGGTACAGTATGCTTCCTTCTGATAGACACTACAACAGCCACTCTACTCACTCAAATGCATCTCATAAGAATATCAATCGCTGGGGGAAACTGGTTCAAGACAATTAGTTCCTGGCTTAGCCTCTACTTTTCAGAGTAAAATTTTATCATAGAAAAAGGTGAGTACCAGCGTGGTGTAGTGGTTATGACACTGAATTATTTCATGGAGGGTCACGAGTTCTAAACTCACCTGTACAGCACTATTTTAATTTTTATATTCGGTTCGGGTAAATTCTAGAAGTATCCACAAATGTCAAGAATCATTATACTGGAATGTTATGTAGCTGTATATATACTCTCTGTGTTGTGGCCGCAGGCAGTTCACTCCACGCTCTTGTATGTAGAAGTGCTGAATAAACCTTCGTTAAGTGAAGTTACTGTTCGTCATTCATCTAATCACACTTTCTTCTACATCACATTATTCTGGTGGAGACGCTGGGTATTCTAACTTGTGATAGCGCACAATATCGACGACGCAGTGGCTCCCATCAGGCCACGACAGAGCCGCCGTTTACGTGGCGAGAAACCCGAGTTTGAGCCATATTCAACAGACTCACTCTATTGGAGACAGAAGAAGAAGAGGGCGTTACGATGACAGCAACTGTGTGCCACCACGTGAGACCTGCTTCCGGGTTCTCTGGTGACGATGACCAAGATCCAAACAAGTGGCTGAAGGTATATGAGCGTATAGCCAAATGGAATGGCTAATGTAGTTTTCTACTTGGAGGGCACTGGTACGAGAACAACGAGGAGAAGTTCACAAACTTCCAAGTATTCCAGGCGGAATTGCGCAACTATTTCGGTGACACACAACGACAGAAGTGCAAGGCTGAAGATAAAATAAAGTGCAGGGCACAGCGTCCAGGAGAAACTACAGCATCCTACATTCAAGACGTGTTGGAACTGTGTAAAATAGAGGATGTAGAGTGAAGGAGAAAGATAAGTTTGCACATCTCATGAAGGGTGTTGCTGCGGACATGTATCAAGCTCTACTCCTGAAGAAGGTTTCGACTGCAGACGACTTCATAAAATGGTGCCAGTATATCGAGACAATGCATCAAAAAAGAATTACAAGCAAGAAGTCTGAACGGCTTCCAAACGTTGTATCGATGTCTGTGATGGAATAAGGAACTGATTTTACAAGTTTTCTTCGTCAGATAGTGAGAGAGGAAGTTCAGAAGGCATTTGATTGCATGGCGACCAAAAAACAGCACTATAGCTACGGTCGCAGGTTTGAATCCTGCCTCGGGCATGGATGTGTGTGATGTCTTTAGGTTAGTTAGGTTTAAGTAATTCTAGGTTCTACGGGACAGATGACCTCAGATGTTAAGTACCATAGTGCTCAGAGCCATTTGAGTCATTTGAACACAATCTTCCGTCCTTCATTTCCCTTTAAAAGGGGAAAAAGTAGACACCCAAGCGAAGTTACGTTCCTACAATGCCGCAGGAGCAATCTGTTTTGGCACCAAGGAAGACTAACGTCTGGAGCACGCAGGATAACCAACGACCTGGACATGTGGTGCGCTACGGTCGACAGAGGCGGCGGATATTTGATGATGCCCGCGCCAGAAGACAGCAGACCGGTCTTAGCCGACGCCAACTCCGGGACGACGAAGTTGAACAAGAAAACCTTCAAATGTGTGCGAGTTCTTAAGGAACCAAACTGCAGAGGTCATCGGCCCCTATACTTACACACTACTTAAACTAACCTGTGCTAAGAACAGCACACACACCCATGCCCGAGGGAGGACTCGAACCTGCGGCCGTAGCGATCCTGCTGTTCCAGAATGAACCGCCTAGAACCGTTCGGCCACTCCGACCGGCTAATTGGGTTCAATGTCTGTTCCACCTCCTCCCTTATGACCTCTTGCACGGTTCGGTTTTTTTGCTCGCCGTGCAAACCAAGTGCCTTCTGAACTTCCTCTCTCACTATCTGACGAAGAAAACTTGTAAAACCAGTTCCTTCTTCCATCACAGACATCGATACAACGTTTGGAAGCCGTTCAGACTTCTTGCGTGTAATTCTTTTTGATGCATTGTCTCGATATACTGGCACCATTTTATGAAGTCATCTGCAGTCGAAACCTCCTTCAGGAGTAGAGCTTGATACATGTCCGCAGTAACACCCTTCATGAGATGTGCAACCTTATGTTTCTCCGGGCAGTCAGTGACATGGCGCCTCTAGCCGTGCGGTCCCTCCGCGTGGCGGTGAACGAGAAGATGTGGGTGTAGGACGACGTAGGGCACCATCGCCGCAAGCTAGCCGCTTGAGAGGACACTCCCCAATACGAAGATCAAGGTCTCGATCGCCGTTTAGAAGCTCCAGCCGATCACCTAGCCGTCGCTACCTGGTATACGAAAGGTTGCGCCCTTCTTTGGAGGTGTGGCTGCCGAAGAATAAAATCCTCCGCCATCGATCTCTACAGAAATGATAGGAAACTACGTCGATGTCCTCATGGATGGCCGACCAGCTCAAGCTCTTGTGGACTCTGGAGCATCATATTCAGTCATTTAGATGAAATACCGTCGCCAGTTGCAGAAAACCATATTCGTCGACAGCAAACCATCTCTGCTGAAGGTGGCTAATGGCAAATACGTAAAATCTACAGGAAGATGTATCATTCGTGTGGGTATAAGTGGCTATACACAGCCCTTAGAATTAATCGTCTTACAGGAGTGTAGTCATGACGTCATTCTCGGATGGGACTTTTTGAAAGCTTCTCAGGCAATTATAGATTGTGGTTGCTCAAAGATTATGCTAGACGACATGGGATACTGTGGACAGGAACATGCGCATCCGAATGTGTGGAGACTGTGTGTACTGAATGAAGTGATCATTCCTGCAATCAGCTCTAGATAGGTAACTGTCATGTGTCATGCCATGCATCAACCCATGGATCTTGTAGTGGGATGTAAGAGAAGCATACCACTGAAGAATAGCTGGGACATCCCAGCCTCTGTCGTCTTGTTTAAGAACGGATTCGGTGAACGGTGGATAGTTAATTGTCACCGAGAACTGCAGCAAACGCTGAGCCGTTAATTTCCGAACAGCTGAGCGTCATAGAAATCTCCCACGCCAAGTCTGTGAGCGAAATTGGCCCTACCGCTAGGAGACAAGATCATTTAGCTCAACTATCTCCAGATCTCACTAAGGAACAACAGAAGAAGCTACTTGCCTTTCATTAAGAGTTCTCTGAATGCTTCAATCAACAGGTGGAGAGCATATCAGACAAATCGACGATGAGGCATCGGATTAGCTCTGGAGACCATCAACCAATACGCCAGGCAGTATACCGTGTCTCAGCAACGGAACGTCGAATAATTCGCGAAGAAGTAGAGAAAATGATGATCATTGACATCATTCAGCCTTCGCAGAACCCATGGTCGTCACCAGTGGTTATCGTCAGGAAGAAGGATGGCAATTGGCGCTTTTGTGTTAATTACAGGAGCTTAATAAGGCAACTAGAAACGACGTTATCCCCTTCCACGAATTGACGATATACTAGATTGTCTGAAGGGGGCTAAGTTTTTCTCAACCGAGGACATGTACTCGGGCTACTTGCAAATCGATGAGGCTGATCGTCAGAAAACTGCATCCCTCACCCCTGAGGGCCCGTATGAGTTTCAAGTAAAGCCATTGGTTTGTGTAATGCACCAGCATATTTTGAACGGATGATGGATAATCTTCTAAGTCACCTGAAGTCGACGATATGTCATTGTTGGTTAGATGATATTATAGTGTTCTCCGAGACATTTGATGAACACATAAAAAGACTGAGGGCTATTCTTGTCTCGAACAAGGCAGACTGAAACTGAATCCAAGATAGTGTCTCTTTGGAGCAAAGCAAACCAAAACACTTGGACACCTTGTATCAAATGAGGGTGTGCGCCCAGACCCAGAAAAGGTGAGATCTGTAACGGAATTTCCTATTCTTAAAAGTATTATAGATGTGAGAAGCTTCCCCAGATTATGTTCTTATTTCCGTAGTTTTATCAAAGATTTCTGTATCAAAGCCAAGCCACTCCAAGAGTTGGTAAAAGCCGATGCTAAAGTTATCTGGGGTGGTGCTCAACAGGATTCTTCCGATGTGCTGCGAAAAGCTCTGAAGACTGACCCTGTACTTGGTCTGTATGATGAGAGAGCACCTACAGAACTACACACAGATGCCAGTGGTACGCACTGGGATTGGTGCTGTTCTGGTGCAGATTTGGGATGGAAAAGATAAGGTTACAGCCTATGCTTTTAGGACACTTACAAAAGCCAAGAGAAACTACTCAACTACACTTGCTGTGATCTGGTCCATGTGCAAATTTCGACAGTATCTCTATGGAAGGCCGTTCACAGTTATTACGGACCATCATTCACTTTGTTGGTTGACAGGTCTTAAGGATGCAACAGGACGACTCGCCAGGTGGGCACTACGTCTTCAAGAGTATGACATTACCATAGTGTACAAAAGTGGAAGAAAACACCAAGATGCCGACTGTCTCTCAAGAAACCCTGTGCAAGGCCATCAAGACTTTGATGAAGATAGTGACTGTCTCGCTGCACTCCAGGATCTCTTTGCTGAGCAGAAGAAGAACGCCAAGATATCTCAAATTACGCTTGCCTTAAATCAGTCAGAGGATGTGAAAGGACAATTTAAGGTAGCTAATGGATTAATTTGCAAGAAAAACTTTGATCCGTTTGGAAGGAGGTGGCTACCAGTGATTCCTAAACACATGCACTTAGATATGCTACAGAAATTCCATGACACACGTGAGGCTTGATATTTAGGATTTATTAAGACATACGATTTAACGCCGAGACGCTGTTCTCTTAAGCAGGCGGTTCTAGGCGCTCCAGTCTGGAACCGCGCGACCGCTACGGTCGCATTTTAGAATCCTGCCTCGGGCATGGATGTGTGAGATGTCCTTAGGTTAGTTAGGTTTAAGTATCTCTGAAGTTCTAGGGGACTGATGACCTCAGATGTTAAGCCCCATAGTACTCAGAGCCATTTGAATCTTAAGGAGTTGCCGCAGAAGAAGCTGAGTAACATCGTGGTGTAGTGGTTATGATACTAAACTGTTGCATGGAGGGTCCATTCTAGATGTATCCACAGATATGAGGAATCACTGAACTGGAATGTTCTATAGCTGTATATATACTGTATGTGTTCTGACCGGACGCAGTTCGCTCCGCGCTCTTGTATGTGCAAGTGCTGAATAAACATTCGTTAAGTGAAGTTAGTGTTCGTCATTCATTTAATCATACCTTCTTCTACGTGACATTACCATTATCTCTGGGTATGGAACCGCGGATTCTTTACAAGTCACATGTGTTAACCGTCAGCATCGGAGTTCCGATGTCGATAACTGACTCATATGGCTACATTCTTTGTATCAAGTCTTTTCTGTTGGGTTTCTCATGATGGACTGTGCCCGGTATGGGTAGACATATAAGAATTTTCGAACAGCAAATGACCAGTTGTTCTGGTACCCTATTCAGCAGTTGTGTAAGTCTTTTTAAATTCTCCCACAGCGTTTCTATAGTATTTTATCTCCATATACACCTGAGAAGTAATTGTTAATCTAAAAATTGTATACGTTGCGCCGTTTTCGAGTTAATTGCCATGGAATCTAGCCAGTCGCACCATCGTACATGTAATTCAAGTGGCCCACCAGAGACGGTGTCACCAAACGTATTCTTCGTTTGTTTCCTAAAACTGAACATCAGAGCGGTACAAAAAATGGACATGGGTTGGTAATAAAAATCGAGCTCCAGCCAAAGTCTGAGCAGTCTCGTGAAAACTGTCGCCTGCGCTATGAGTACAACTGACGCTAATTGTATCTACAACACATATATTCGCAATTGCGAATATGGATAACTATCAGCTTTGTATAATGGTATGCCGGCCGCAGTGGTCTAGCGGTTCTGGCGCTGCAGTCCGGAACCGCGGGACTGCTACGGTCGCAGGTTCGAATCCTGCCTCGAGCATGGGTGTGTGTGATGTCCTTAGGTTAGTTAGGTTTAAGTAGTTCTAAGTTCTAGGGGACTTATGACCTAAGATGTTGAGTCCCATAGTGCTCAGAGCCATTTGAACCATTTTTATAATGGACTCGACCCAGGATTTTCCGCTTATCGCGAACGGTCGGATTACCATTTACCTAGTCGAGCACGACTCACAGCGAGACCCGAACCTCCGTGTGATATCAGCCATGTATTGACAGCCAGTATTCGTACATCTATTACTTGTGTTCCTGTACAGAGGAGACATTTTACTTCAAAGCCGCTTTCTCAGTGTCGAAGGATAAATACGATATTGCAGTACCCGTGTTATTCTGAATTACGATGCAAAGCATGTCCAATGAAACTTTTCCGCTTGGACCCAGACGTAGTCAAGCGATCGCTACTTACGTGGAGGTTATAACCAAATTTATAACGCGGAAAGTAACTACCGTACGACAACTAGAATTAATGTCGGCGACATGGGGAAGAGAAATAATGCATAATCAATTCAGTTGAGACACTTTTAATGTGCTGCTGTCGTGCATCGTACCACTACATACTGATACCATTACTGCTACAAATGGAGCTCATCATGGCGGCCATCAGTGTGCAGAATCGTCTAAAAGCGCAGAATTGCATTCCGCACAGCAGAACGAAGCATGTTCGTTGGTATGCTGGCTACCTCTTTCGGTATGCTGCGCTTCAGATAAGCACCTGTGTGAATGTTCTGCTGGTAAACTTTGTCCTTCAGGTAGCCCCATAACAAGAAATCACAGGGGGTGAGATCAGGTGGTTGAAATGGCTCTGCGCACTATGGGACTTAACATCTGTGGTCATCAGTCCCCTAGAACTTAGAACTACTTAAACCTATCCAAACTAAGGACATCACACACATCCACGCCCGAGGCAGGAATCGAACCTGCGACCGTAGCGGTTACGCGGTTCCAGACTGAAGCGCCTAGAACCGGAGATCAGGTGATCGTGCTGGCCAGGCATTTGGAAACGATTGACTGATAATTCGATCGTTTCAAAATGTGTTTCGGAAAAGCAGGTGACCTTCACTGGCGATGTGCGGTAAACTGTTGAGTTTAATGTGTCTCTCTCGTGTAGAGACGGTGTGACATGCTGGCGAAGCACATCGCAGTAACCCTGGCCAGTCACACTGCAAGTCTGTGCTCCTTGAGTACCAACCTGTTCAAGAAAGAATGGACCAACGAACATAGGCGTGAAGCCACACCAGACGGTGACACGTTCACCATACAGAGGAACTTCATGCACAGTGACTGGAGGCGAAGATTCCCACATTCGGAATTTCTATGTCACCTGTAAGAGAAAAACGAGCTTCGTCTGTCCATAGGATGGTCCAGGGCCAGTCCTCGTCAACTTCGATCCTTGTGAGAAAGTGGAGAGCGAAGTCAACACGTCGTTGTGCGTCATGTAGTGCAAGCTGCTGTACGATATGGCTCTTGGAGGGATACCATTTGTGAACTGTTCGGAGCATCTTCCGTACAGTGGAGCACGGAATAATCAACTGTCGTTACCCAGCATGCGCACTGCCTGACGATCGGGAATTGTGCGCAGCGTTGTCTGCCATAGCAACGGCGATTCCATCAACCACCTGTGGTTGCAGCCGGTAGTCGGCCTCTTAGAGGAGAGACGCCCAGTTTTCCAGTTGATTCGAACTTCTTCATCATGCTCCGCAAAATGGGTGGAGAAAGAGAACATATCCATAATACTTCCAGCAGGCGATATTCTGGCAGTGCTGCTGCAGCATTACTGTTGTTTTGATAATAGAGCTTTACCAATAATGTCCTGCTTCATTCGTGCAAGCTCATGTTGACACGTCAACAAGTGCAATAGGACTGATCAGGTGTGTCGGATTGTCAATCACGATGACTGATCACGGCACCTGGCGTCCATAGTTGGAGCTGGACGACGGCGCTGTGACGCATGTAAATCTTCCACCCCAGACTCTGGAGATTAATGCAACCAAGTTTGGTATACGTACGCTAGTTAGTTTCCATCTTATAATGTCTTAAATATCGAAAGTGTTGTGTACATAGTTCCGCGTAGTCAGCCCGTACACAACTTTTTTCGCTAGAGCGCGCCCGCTAAGCACAACAGCGCAGGCGCAGCGCTCGTCCATCTCCGCACTACGAGATGGCGCTGTCTTAGAGACGGACCAAATTCTGCTTCCGCCGATCCGCTTATTAATATGTAATGCAGCCAATGAGATCGCTGCTAACATAGAACCTTTTCTCCTCACGGATCACACTCGCGCAGTGATACATGAACGCGTGAGGTATTATGAGGTATTATAACAAGTGTACAGACCTCTGATTAGTCGGTCTGCATTAGTCTGCATAATCAAGTTTCAGTCTGCACCTAATAAGATTATCATACTCCTGTACATAGCCATGAAGATAAATGTGTAGACACTTTGTCAAGTATCAGAGATGTGAGAATAAGATCAACGTACCAATACCAAAGGAACTTCAGATTGTCGATTGTAACTAGCTTCCAGAACCAAGTTAAGCTATTTTTATGTTTGTTGTTATTTTAATAAATGTGTGTGAAAAGTAATCAAGTTGTGTTTAAATTTGGTCACTGTCAATGTGCTACTCTAATCGTGCATGTGCCATTTCTATCATCTGACCTAACGGCAGAAGATAAACACGCCATGATAAGACCACGAGACATATTACTGAAACTCGCCTACTTCGTTAGAGCGACGAGTCAAATAATCTGATGGTGTGTGTACCGAAGGTCTTACAGTACGCATACCACAGAAAGTTTAATTATAACCACCCCATATGTCGGGCAACGCAGCTAGTGTGACGGCACAGGTTCTTCGAGTAGTCGGTGTTTCCCGTGGGCCGCGGAACGTGTGTAAGTGAAACAGAAACGAACGGGAAATCATTGTATCCGTGAAGTGGACCGGGAATGGGAAAATCCACTGATATAAGGCCGCATAGTCGAGGTTCCAAACCTAGAAATGAGCATTTCGGAAACCATGAATGTAGGCGGCTGTTCGCGTGCTGCCGACGTGTGTGCCTGTGGAAAACGGTTAAAGCACGGTGAAACCAAGAGTAAGCGACAAGGTGTAGATGTTGGCTTTTCATCAGAGGACGTGGAGGTCAGTGGATAGCCCTTTCTGTAAAGCAAGATATACAACCATCTATGGAAGATCTGATGACAATATAGTGCTGCTGCAGCACAAGTGTTTCACAGTACACCGTTCGGCGCAGAGTGTTGAACACAGGAATCAACAGTTGATGATCCCTACGTATTCCAATGCTGACCCAATAACATCTTCCAGAGGGTACGCGTTTATCGAGTTTGGACTGTGGTTCAATGGTACGAGGTCACTTAGTCGGATGAATCAAGTTTCTTGTTACAGCAGGCTGGTGGTTGACAGTCGGACAAGCAGCCATCCAGGCGAAGTTCTCCGCGAAACACTTGCCGCGACACGGACACAGGCATGTGGAGGGCAGTATTATGCTATAGGTGGAAATTACCTGGACTTCCATGAGTCCTGTGGTAGTAATCGAAGGGGTAGTGACAGCTATTGACTACATGAACATTCTGCTTATCTACTGCATACTTACACTACTGGCCATTAAAATTGCTACACCAAGAAGAAATGCAGATGATAAACGGGTATTCATTGGACAAATATATTATACTAGAACTGACATGTGATTACATTTTCACGCAATTTGGGTGCATGGATCCTGAGAAATCCGTCCCCACAACAACCACCTCTGGCAGTAATGACGTCCTAGATACGCTTGGGCATTGAGTCAAACAGAGCTTGCATGGCGTGTACAGGTACAGCTGCCCATGCAGCTTCAACACGATACCACAGTTCATAAAGAGTAGTGACTGGCATGTTGTGACGAGATAGTTGCTCGGCCTCCATTGACCAGACGTTTCCAGTTGGTGAGAGATCTGGAGAATGTGCTGGCCAGGGCAGCAGACGAACATCTTCTGTATCTAGAAAGGCCTGTACAGGGCCTGCAACATGCGGCCGTAAATTATCTTGCTGAAATGTTGGGTTTCGCAGGGATCGAATGTACTGTAGAGTCACGGGTCGTAACACGTCTGAAATGTAACGTCCCCTGTTCAAAGTGCAGTCAATGCGAACAAGAGGTGACCGAGACGTGTAACCAATGGAACCCCATACCATCACGCCGGGAGATACACCAGTATGGCGATGACGAATACACGCTTCCAATGTGCGTTCACTGCGATGTCGCCAAACACGGATGCTGTAAACAGAAGCTGGATTCATCCGAAAAAATGACGTTTTGCCATTCGTGCACCCAGGTTCGTCGTTGAGTACACCATCGCAGGCGCTCCTGTCAGTGATGCAGCGTCAAGGGTAACTGCAGCCATGGTCTCCGAGGTGATAGTCCATGCTGCTGCAAACGTCGTCGAACTGTTCGTGCAGATGGTTGTTGTCTTGCAAACGTCCCCATCTGTTGACTCAGGGATCGAGACGTGGCTGCACGATCCGTTACAGCCATGCGGATAAGGTGCCTGTCGTCTCGACTGCTAGTGATACGGGGCCGTTGGGATCCAGCACGGCGTTCCGTATAACCCTCCTGAACCCACCGATTCCATATTTTGCTAACAGTAATTGGATCTCGACCGACGCGAACAGCAATGTCGTGATACGATAAACCGCAATAGCTATAGTCTACAATCCGACCTTTATCAAAGTCGGAAAGGTGATGGTACGTATTTATCCTCCTTACACGAGGCATCACAACAGCTTTTCACCAGGCAACGCCGGTCAGCTACTGTTTGTGTATGAGAAATCGGTTGGAAACTTTCCTCATGTCAGCACACTGTAAGTGTCGCCACCGGCGCCAACCTAGTGTGAATCCTCTGAAAAGCTAATCATTTGCATATCACAGCATCTGTCGGTTAAATTTCGCGTCTGTAGCACGTCATCTTCGTTGTGTAGTAATTTTAATGGCCAGTAGTGTACATCCGTAACGGCTTCCCAGACGGCGATGGCATCTTCCAGATGCATAGTAGTCCATGCCACAACACCCAGATTGTGCAACGGTTTGAGGAACGTGACAGCCAAGTCACGTCGATATCATGCTCACTAAATTCCCTTGATCTGGATGTAGTGCTATATGCCTTGACGCAATCGGACGCCAGCGCCTCACTCACAAACCAACGGTATATAATTTATGGTATTCTCGTGACCTTTGAGTGGATATCTGGTGCAACATACCTTCGGAAATGTACTGAGGACGTGACGAAAACATGCAACGCAGAAGCGTTGGTGTACTGATTTCCAAAGTAAAATCAACATGTTCTTAGTAAGTGGTCGTAATGTCTTAGCATATCGGTGTGTAACGATAGTGTAATATACATTTCATAAGGTGCTAAGAATTAATTTCAGTGTAAAACTGCATTCTTAACCATCTGAGGTTTATCTGAACAGCCCATACGTCTATTGGTTTCGGTCATGGACGTAAGGTGAAAATAGATTAAGTAACAGCACATTTCATATTCCCTTTAGGCTGACGCAACCTTAAAGCTGCGGCAGTGAGAAACCACAACGAATAGTCTAATACAGCACATACAGTAATAACGAACACGGTTCACTGTCAGACTGTGAAGCGTGTTCTTTACTACTGCAAGTGGTGTATTTGACTGCCGACTGTGGGTTCTCACTGTGAGAGTATTGAGATTGTTTTCGCCTAAAAGGAAAATCAGACAACGTGCTTTTAACGGATTTGTTTTCACCTAACATCCTTTGATAACAGTCTATGACCGAAGCTGGAAGGCATAAAGGTTTTTAAAACAAACAGCTGTCTCCAATTCTTATTAGCTGCTGGTTCTCTCTTAACCAAAAAATTAAATTAATGTTTTTGTTATTAGCGGTTGTGAGCAGTAATTTTAGCTTTAAAACATCGATAGGATTGCGTAAAATGAGGTAAAATGTCTTGCACCTGTGCGAAAATAGACGAAAAGCGTCGAAGTTAGACGGAATGAAAAAGACGGGAACAAACTTCAGTCGATACGAGAGCCTTGATGCGATAAATTACTCAGGTATTGGAATATTTTCAAACCGTATTTTTTACGGCCTCTGCAAATATCCATCTCGCATAACTTAACCGAAGGTATGTGACCGAGAACAAGGCAGGGCTGCAAGTTATAATTCTGTCTACTCGCTATATGAGCGCTTGACCCTACAGTCTCGTCAGTGAGCTTTTATGATATCGGTAACGTTACGCATTGAGAATCGGAAAGAATTCAAATAAATTCCTGTCGTGGCTTCTCTTTCTGATTACAGAAAGTGGCTAGGAATTTATTAAAGTGTGATTGAGTTAATGAACTTCGGTAAAATCTTCCAATCTGATGCAACATGGAGTTGGACTAATAATTTGTTAGGTACGTTTTCTCTCATAGCGTTTCTCTGTGTGAATGCTAATACTAAACGAGGTTCTATACACTACTTCCTCTTTAGTTGGCCCAAAACGTATGCTATTTCATGACTAAAAACATGTGTCGCTGGATAGCTACCACATTGATTTATTTCACTACTGCGTCTGCGAAATTTTTAGCTGATAACTCAACATGGATACTTTACTGTCAATATGCCACCGTTCAAACATATTTACAGAGTTCTCTTCATCTGTACTGTAATAAACAAGACACCTCGTCGTCTATATATTTGTCATATGTCGTACCTTGGGATGCACAGCGACAACATGGCATAATATTTACGAGTACATGCAATTCGGTTGAAATTATGTTATAAAGAACTACTCATTTTTGAAACGTACTTTAACATGGAACTGTGAGAATTTGGCAGAAAACTAATACAAACTGTGCTAAGAACAATAGTGACTGTTGAATAAGTATTAGACCATAACAAACTGTGACCCTCTTTTACACCGAAGATGAGGATTCGAATCTATTATTTTACAGATATCCGGCCGGGGTGGCCGAGTGGTTCTAGGCGCTACAGTCTGGAGCCGCGCGACCGCTGTGGTCGCAGGTTCGAATCCTGCCTCGGGCATGGATGTGTGTGATGTCCTTAGGTTAGTTAGGTTTAAGTAGTTCTAGGGGACTGATGACCTCAGAAGTTAAGTCCCATAGTGCTCAGAGCCATTTGAACGATTTTTTTTTTACAGATAGTTGAGCACGATGGTATCTTAATGGTAAACATCATAATGTATTGACGAGTATTATGCTGGGTTACAAGTAGAAAATTACACACATGGCGAAATCACAATTTATAAATAATTAATTCCAGTAGCGAGTGAGGTTGAACACATTGTCGTGCTATGATTCAGATGCACTACTACCCCACAGGGCAATGACCTCCTGGTTACCCTCTACCTTATGAAAAATTTAACAGCAATATCGGTTGGAAGGAATACTGATGACAAACCGCTACGCGACGACAGTGCCGAGAGCGGAATTACCGGCAAGCGACGAGGTCGAATTGAAACAAAACGAAATCGACAAGACATACAGGAATGTGACCTCAACATAATCGGGAAGGTACCGCTGGTTACCATTTACTACACCAAACATTAAATAGAACTCAATAAACTACTGAAAACGTAACTATACGGCAGAATTTAGATCATCTACCACACAGATCGCATTAAATATCATTTGGAGACATTTGATGAGCAGAGACAAGCAGTAGAAACTTGCGCCTTGTACGAAATGTAAGCCTACCGAAATTTAGGTCCAGGACCACTTGCCATGAGGTGCAATACGTAAAATATCATCTTCGCTCATCACTGAAACCAATTTTACTTGTCTGGAGAGGCCCTGGACAGCAATGGAATACCAGCCTGACCGCCTGCCATCCGGCCCTACAGCCAGGAGTGATGAACTGGGTTGCCATTTCTTTTCAAAGCAGCTCGCCCTTGGTTGTCAACCGCGGCCCCCTAACAGCACACTGGTACTTCGACTATACTGTACGGCCCGTTTTGTTGCCCTTCATGGCCGGCCACCCTAGGTGCCCATTTCAGCAAGATAATACCCGACTGCATATGGCAACAGTTTCTACTACTTGCTTTCTCGCTGGAAAAACCTACAGCGGCCAGCAATGTCGCCGGACCACTCCATAACGAAGAACGTTTGAAGCATTATGGACGGGCCCTCCAATCAGCTCGGGATTTAGGCAATCTAACGCACTGATTCGACAGAATTTAGAAAGATATCCCTCATGACACCATCCAACAACTCTGTTAACCAATTACAAACTCAGAAAGTGCTTGAATAAGGGCCATAAGTTGACAGACACATTTTCACTTGCTTAATTTGAACAGTTCTTTCTCTTGAATAAATTTACCAATTTTTCTGAAATTGTAATCGTTTGTTTGTCTCCACATACTCGAATATGTCACACCGACCGAAGACCCGTCTCATTTGCATAATTTCATTTGGGTTGCTCCTTTTTTTATTCGTAGACTGCATTGCGTGTTCTTCTCGATTGATGAAAGAGACATCATAGTTTTACTGAAATCATTAAATATTTTAATTTTAAAAATCATTTTTGCATTTTTCTAGTGTGTATGGATCTGCTGTCTTTTATATATATCCACTTCAAACTTTTATCTTCTTTGTTTATGACATGTGATATCGTTGCTCATGGATGAATTTATGTTCTTCGTTACGGTTTACGCTAACATTTGTGATAACTCAGACACATAGTAAAAACGGTCCTAATGGTCTGAAAACCAGGATGAAGATGAAGATGAGAAGAGCTAGTAAACATCAGAGATCAGCAAAGAGCTTCGTATATCCGCTATAAACACCTGGTCACAACGGGTATCAGTGCGATATTGATCTAGTTAGATGTGGGAAATTTCCTGGGAACCCCATTAGGGCTGGACAACACATCCGGCCCTCTCCGTTATGTAACTAGTTTTAAAAATACAGTATTTTAGTGGGCATGCAACTCTGTAACAGAAGAATGAACAGTATGTTCCAAATAGCTGTAATGTATTTCTCAAGACAGAAATACGCAGAACTCGAAATATTTGCAAATGATGCACAAAACACAACTCCACCAACAACAAAATCAGTAGAAAATGGTGGAAACTAGTTGTGGAGGTCTCTACTGACCATTCCTTCATGTAATTCTAAACTCAGTCACTACACTGATCTACCGAGCGAATAACATAGTGTGTTACTAGATACGCTATCCTCGAGGTAAAACTTCTCCCCAGGTGTACGTATCTCATTAAGTAAATCACCTATCCAAATGCTATAATTCGGATTTATTTTCAAAAGTTAGGTTCAAGACTTCCTATATGCCGTAGGGAACTGGAGGCGGGTGGAGCAATTAGTTTCTCTCCTTTAATTCGTTCTATCCTTTGTCCTTCAATACTACTTCATGCGAATTAACTTCAACGAAAGTAAATTACAACAATATACGTGAATTACCTGAAACTGCAGGTGAAAGAAAGGAAAACATACAGAATTCATACGCTACCAGTTTTGTTAGTAAAATTATTGCGAAGTGAGGGAAATACATGGCAAGAGAAGGAGATAAACCAGCATATATACATCTCGAAATGGTGGCAGAAGCCTGACAACACATTGGTTACAGTCAGCCTGGTTCTCTTTATCGCTTCAATCTTCACAACCATCTACGGTTGACCGCATTATTCCTACTTCCATCTGCATCAGCTTTATCCTCACAGTTTCTATCGTCATCATGTCTATCTAACCTCATTAATTTTTAAGCTCGTTATCATCATCGTAATCATATTTTAATAGCCACGAAGTTCACTATCGCAATCCATACGACCAGCATTCTCAACACCATGTTACCCTAGTTCTCACTAGCACTATCCTCACTGTTAGCGCCTCTAACAGCATGCCGGGGTGTATACAACTAATAGCAACAGAGGAGAAACATAAACTAAATTCTCTTGCATATTTGATTCAGTTGCATTTGTCTACATCATGGGTTAATATTTAGAGGAAAAATGTTTGTTCTATCGTTACGAGGCCAACTACACGCGACGTAAATGAAATAATATTTGAGAGAAACATGTCTCCTTAAAAACCTTCTGTTCTTCTGTTACTTGTTTAATGAAAAAGTAAACGACTGATAGTGAAGCTGTTAACTGTTTCTTCCATCAAATTTCGACTCGTGAGCCCTAAATTAATACAACACGAATAAATAGTTAAATAAAGCAAAATAAAAAAAACCAATTCATATTGAAGAGATTGAAAAATCAGCCAACCATTTGCAAACAAAGTTTTATCAGTCCTTTGCCTAGGTTTACATATTCGTAAAAAATATCTTCTTCAGAAGTAGTGCGCCTTGCTGCATCACATGATGGTACATTAGATTAGATGAAGCCGTGCGCCGCTTAACAAGAGTCGCTCGACTTCATTTAAGGTAATGTACCATCGTGTGATGTAACACTCCCACTACAACTGAGAAAGATAGTTTTACAAATATCGAAACCTAGGTCTCGGGCTACTAAACCTTTGTTTGCAACTGGTTGGCTGATTTTTCAACCTCTTCAGATCCACTCAGCTGGTGCTTTGCTACCATGTTTAAGACTATTCATATTGTTCCATAAAATTTCGGGCGTGCAAAGGCATAAAATTCATACCAGAAAGTTCATGGAACATTCATTGCACCGCGAAAATATGAACGTGCACAATGTTAATATTGGTTCCAAATTCGTGGTTGGATTTCAAAACATTGAGTTCGTCACGTCCAGTGGTCAACCAACGTATCCACTGAATTTAACCCTAAATAAAGGCAGTCACAAATTTATTATAAATGTAGGCAGTAATTGTCGGTGAAATAATATTCACTTCTCACTTTTTACAAACTGAGTTTATTCCAGATTTAACAAAAATGGTTCAAATGGCTCTGAGCACTATGGGACTTAACTACTGAGGTCATCAGTCCCCTAGAACTTAGAACTACTTAAACTTAACTAACCTAAGGACATCACACACATCCATGCCCGAGGCAGGATTCGAACCTGCGACCGTAGCGGTCACGCGGTTCCAAACTGACGCGCTTAGAACCGCACGGCCACACCGGCCGGCTCCAGATTTAACAGATGAAATACATTATTAATAACAGTTCACTATTAAAATGACATTCGTCAGTGTGAGAACATAAGTAATCGATCAGCTTCACGTGATCACTTAAATTTTACCAAAACCTTGAAAATTATTCAGAGTGCTTCAGCACACTTCTAACTTGAAGTTCCGTAATAGCGGACTAACGATATTTGTAACTGCAGGTCACCATGAAAGTTAATTGCAGAACAGTTCATAGATGTTAAGACAAAGTCTCCTAAGCCAGTATTATTCAGAGTCCTAACTCTGTAAAGCGTTTCAAACTCCTTTTCGATGGATTCTCCGCGAAATATTTCCAAGTCCCAAACATCCGTTCACACAAGGTGACTTTAACCTAAGTATGAATGAGCTAAAATGAGTTGAGCGTTTGTCACGATCGTCACGGGCAACTGGGTTCCACTCACGAGGCGACTTTCAATCGTACACGCAACTTGTCTCTACGCGAACTCAGCTCCAACCGAGCGCACGAAATCTGTGTCGCCCAAAATGGCCACCGCTAGTTACAGCTTCGCATTGGGGTGAGTCAACTCAAGTACTTCTGATTTCCAAAAACATAAACTACAAATTAAATGTTATATAGAGACATGTTACACATGATTTTGGATGTAATTTTTATCGTCTTTTCAATGCTGCTCTTAATGTTTGTGTAGCTTTAATGGTTTTCACAAAAATAGTGTTTTCGTTTATATGGACGCTATTTTACATCACTAATAAATATTAAAAACTTAAACTAATTACAGTCCGACACATTTAGTTACCTTTATTTGTTAAAGCTTCAGCTTATTTCGCTGTTCCATGTTTTATTTACTAAAGAATTAACTATTTCGTGCATGATATATAAATTCGAGCCTGTTGTTTGAAATACGAAACATTTACAGAAAATTCGTTAAAACAGCTTCATAGTGCCTACTAAGGCACTATTCATTGAAACTATGGTTGTCTGAACGGGTTAAGGCATTAGTGAGTTACTAATTTTTAAAGATCATTTTAAACCCAAAATATTTAACATTTAATGACTTTTAAACTAAATCTCGTACTCGTCTACTTTTTGTCTTTAATATCGTGTAACTGTTCTCTCTCTCATTGATTTGGTTCAGTTTTTACTTAATTTCCATTGTTTCGTATTGTCGTTATTCGTTTAGTTCCGCCATAACGACTACCTCCTGTCATTCGTTCAAATGGTCGGGATCTCCACATCGCCTGTTCAGAGAGTTAGGCTAGCTGACCGGCAGCCAGGATGTCTCATACTTTGAGGTCCACTAGTCATCAAACGATGGAGGTGCTGCAACAAAGCTTGTCTGGTCTAGCATGGCCCACAACTGTCATATCGTGCTCTCCTGGTTGTTATATAAACCATCGACTCAGCTGCCAGTGCTATGACCAACTGCGTGCAAACGCCAACATCTCTTGTTAAATTTTTTCATAGAAATTTTCGTGATGTGTCGTCTCAATCCCGATTTCACCTGCATGTAAAATGTGGTCAAAAATGGAATGCGCCTCATAAATTACTGTCGCTGTGTTTTATTGGGTCGCTTAAAAGTGCGAAGTGCCAGTTGGAGTATTTAGTTATTAACTGTTGTCTGACTTGTGAGTCCAAATGCAAAACGCCACACTATCCCTCAAGTTGAATACCTGATGAATCCACAGATGAACCTGAAAAAAAAAAGAAAATCGCATCTAAAGTAATAATTCTGACACTTTTTTTTTTCACCAGTCTTCTGCCTGGTTTGATACTGCTCGCCACGAATTCCTCTCTTGTCCCAACCTCCTCATTTCAGGGTATCACTTGCAACCTACGTCCTCTAGCCGAGCGATCCACGGCGCTGTAGTCATGGACTGTGCGGCTTGTCCCGGCGGAGGTTCGAGTCCTCCCTAGGGCATGAGTGTGTGTGTGTTTGTCCTTAGGATAATTTAGGTTAAGTAGTGTGTAAGCTTAGGGACTGATGACCTTAGCAGTTAAGTCCCTTAAGATTTCACACACATTTTTTGAACCTACGTCCTCGGCTATTTGCTGGATGTATTCAAAACCTCTGTCTTCCTCTGGAGTTTTTTTCATTTTATAGCTCTCTCTAGTACCATGGAAGTCATTCACTGGTGTCATCACAGATGTCGTATCATCCTGTCCCTTCTCCTTGTAAGTGTTTTCCGCATATTCCTTTTCTCTGCGATTCTGCGCAGAATCTCCTCATTCCTTACGTTATTATGCTTCGATTCTCTTCTGGTTTTCCTACAGTCCATCTTTCACTACTATACATTGCTGTGCTACAAACGCATATTTTCAGAAATTTCTTCTACAAATTAAGGTCTATGTTTGACACTGCTCGACATCTCCGGGCCAGGAATGCCCTTTTCTTACCAGTGCTAGTCTGCTTTTGATGTCCTCCTTGCTCCGTCCGTCGTTGGTTATTTTGCTGCCTAGTTAGTAGAATTCATTATTGCTATTCTCATTTCTTCTACTTCAGATTACTTTCGTCTATCTTCGATTTACTCTCGTTCCATATTCTGTACCCATTAGACTTTATTCCATTTAGAAGATCATGTAATTCTTCTTCACTTTCACTAAGGACAGCAACGTCGTATGCGAATCGTGTCACTGATATCCTTCCACTTTCAATTTTAATTCCACTCCCGAACCTTTATTTGTATCATTGCTTATTCAATGTCGTTGAATATTAGGGGGGAAAGACTAAATCCCTTTCTTACATCCTCCTTAATCCGAGCATTTCGTTTTTGGTCATCCACTCTTGTTATTCCCTCTTGCCTCTTGTCCATACTGTATATTACCCGTCTCTCCCTATAGCAGATTTGGAACACCTTGCCCCATTTTACATTGTCGAACTTTTTTTCCAGGTCGACAAATCCTTTGAACGTGTGTTGATTTTTCTTTAGTCTTGCTTTCATTATCAACTGCTACGTCAGAATTGCCTCTCTGGTGCCTTCACCTTTCCTAAAGCCAAACTGATCATCCAACCCGTCCTCAATTTTCTATTACATTCTTCTGTATATTTTTCTTATCATCAACTTGGGTGCAAGAGCTATTAAGCTATGTGTGCGATAATTTTCGCATTTGTAAGCTCTTTCCGTCTTCGGAATTGTGTGGATAATGTTTTTCCGAAAGCCAGATGGTATGTTGCCAGACTCATATTCTAAACACCAATGCGAAGAGCCGTTTTGTTGCTACTTCCCCCAATGATTATAAAAATTCTGATGGAATATTATCTATCCCCTTAGTCTTATTTGATCTCAAGTCCCACAAAACTGTTTTAAATTCTGATTCAAATACTGAATCCCTCATCACTTCTAAATCGACCCCTGTTTCCTCTTGTATCCCTTCAAAGAGATTTTCACCCTCGTGGAGGTCTTCAATGTACTGTTTCCGCCTATCCACTCTCTCCTCTACATTTAACAGTAGGACTCCCGTTGCACTCTATGTTGTCACCCTTGATTTTAATTTCACCGATGGCTGTTACGACTTTTCTGTATGCTGAGTCCGTCCTTCCGACAATCACTTCCTTTTCGATTTTTTCACATTTTTTATGCGGCCATTTCGTCTAAGGTACTCTGCACTCCCTATTTATTTCATTTCTCAGTGACTTGTACTTCTTTATTCCTGAATTTCCCTGATCATTTTTGTACTTCTTTCATCGATCAACGGAAGTATTTCTTCTTTTACTCATGGTTACTTCGCAGTTACCTTCTTTGTACTTACATTTTTCTTTCCAAATTCTATGATTTTCCTTTATATATGTTCATTCCTCTTCAGTTGTAGTGCCTACTGAGCTATTCCTTATTGTTGTATCTATAGCCTTAGAGAACTTCAAGGGTATCTCGTCATTCCTTAGTGCTTCAGTAACTCACTTCTTCGCATATGGATTCCTCCTGACTAATCTCTTACACCTCAGCCTACTCTTCATCGCTACTAAATTGTGGCTTGAGTCTAAAACTGCTCTTGGGTACGTCTTACAATCCAGTATCTGATTTGAAAATCTCTGTCTGATAATGATTAACTGAAATTTTCCCGTATCACCCGGCCTTTTCCATGTACGAGTATATCTCTTCCTCTTGAGGTTCCTGAGCAGAGTGTTAGGTATTACTAGTTGAGATTTGTTATAGAACTCAATTAGTCCTTGCCCTCTCTCATTCTTTGTGTAAAGCCCATATTCTCCTGTATCCATTTCTTCTACTGCTTCCCCTGAAACTACATTCCAGTCTCCCATGACTATTAGATTTTCATCTCCCTTTACATACTGCATTATCCGTTCAGTATACTAATACACATTCTCTACCTCTTCATCTTCATCTTGCGTCGTCGGCATGTACACCTGTACTATCGTAGTCGGTTTGCTGTCGATTCATATAAGAACAACCCTGTCACTGAACTGTTCACAGTAACACACTCTCTGCCCTACTTTCCTATTCCATGAGTCCAACTCCCGTTATAGAATTTTCTACTGCTGTTGATACTAACCTGTGCTCACTTGACCAGAAATCCTTTTCTTCCTTCAATTTCAATTCACTGACTCCTCTTATCTACAGCGAGCATTTCCACTTTCTTTTTCAGATATCCTAGCTTGCATACCACATTCAAGCTTTTTACATACCACGCTCCGACTGGTAGAAAATTTTCCTTTCGTTGATTATTCAATCTTTTTCTGATGCTCACCTCCCCCTTGGCAGTGCATGCCGGATGTCCGAATGGGAGGACTAGTCCGCAATCTCTTGCCAATGGAGAGATCGTCATGATACTTTTTCAATTACAGACCATTCTGTGGATACACGTTATGTGTCTTTAGTGCAGTGGTTTCCATTGGCTTCTGCATCCTCATGCCATTGATCGGTGCTGATTCTGCCGCCCTTAGGCGCACTTTCCCATCCCAAGGACAGGAGAGTGCTCTGAACCTTCTTCCGCTCCTCCGCCCAGTTTGATACGGTGGTTGGCAGAATCAATTCTTATGCCGGCAGTCTGACCACAAGACATTCAATTTAAGGTCTGGCATTTATCACAATTTACTCCTCCTCCAAACAATCTATAATAACATATCTAACGTACGCGACTTAAAACTGTTTCTTGCAGTTTCTACATTCATAGTACACAAATTTGGTAGACAATTGTTCTACTTGAAACAAGATGTTGCGTTCAATGATTAGTGTTTATTCTCACTATATAAAAATGGTGTTTGAACATGACTTCAACAACTGATGATCACATTAAACATGACCCATAAACCCCATCAGAAAAACAATTAATTCATTGAATTAATTGACGTGTGTCTGGACAAAGAAAAGAAGGAAATGGAAACCTACAATTTTCTATCTCCCATTCACGAGACACATTATCCTTCCTGAATAACAATCAAAGTTCATCACAGCTGTTAACAAAATTGTGTGTGCCTTGAAGAGAAAAGAAAAACTAGCGAACCGAAAGAAATTACCTCCAGTCTTCCCACCAGACATCCCTACAATACCTGAGAGGATCGGTCCTTTGCCACAGCGAGTGACGGTACGGTGGGGTCGTGGCCGCGACGACTGGCACTGCTCGGCGTGCGCTCCGCACATCGGTATCTGTGCTCACAGACTCGTCTGGCGGTGGTTCAATCACGACTAAACATGCCCTATCTGAAACAATTTTCCGAAAAAATTCTGCCCCGTTTAAGTTAAAGAGGACGACGGGAGGCGAATAGAGAAAAACAAAACATAGCCGGTGGCCGAACGGTTCTCGGCGCTACAAACTGGAACCGCGTGACCGCTACGGTCGCAGGTTAGAATCTTGCCTCGGGCACGGATGTGTATGATGTTCTTAGGTTAGTTTGGTTTAAGTAGTTCAAAGTTCTAGGGGACTGATGGGAGGCGACTTTGCATCTTAGCATTGCACAGGAAACAGCAGGGTCATCATACCAAACATACACAGCTTGTGTTAAGCAGTTTTATTTACCTCACAAAAATGGTTCAAATGGGTCTGAGCACTATGGGACTGAACATCTGAGGTCATCAGTCCCCGCCGACCGCGGTGGTCTAGCGGTTCTAGGCGCGCAGTCTGGAACCGCGCGACTGCTACGGTCGCAGGTTCGAATCCTGCCTCGGGCATGGATGTGTGTGATGTCCTTAGGTTAGTTAGGTTTAAGTAGTTCTAAGTTCTAGGGGACTGATGACCACAGTAGTTAAGTCCCATAGTGCTCAGAGCCATTTGAATCTTCAGTCCCCTAGACTTAAAACTACTTAAGCCTAACTAACCTAAGGACATCACACACTAACCGTAGCAGCAGCGCGGTTCTGGGCTGAAGCGCCTAGAACCGCTCGGCCACCACGGCCGGCATATAACTTACACAATTTAATACAACAAGACGGCTTGGAGTTTAACATCACTACAATTACAATAAAACTTTTCTCGAAATCCAATGAACATTTACTTAACCATTTAATTAAAGCTGCTACTGGCGTACACATTTAATAAAACCAAAACTTGCCAAACTTAAAACCGGCAAGATTACGCTACACAATGACTGCCAATTGCAATAATATTTCATACCAAAGTAATAACGTAAATAAACGTTACAAAACCCAAGCAATAAAATGGTAACTTTAATATTTTAACGCTTCTTACTGAAGGCAGCCGGTGCCTAAACTTCTGAGGAAAGAATAATCAAGTAGGTGCCAGTACAGATAAACACTAATCAAATTAACCAACAATTAATAAAAGTTACCCTTGGCACTTTGGTTGGTAACATACACACATAAAGCCTCGCTTTATAAAAATTTAAACCCTTAAAACTCACACACAAGATACAAATAACAACATCCCGAATTATAAAAAAAGGCCAGCAACGAAGCGGAGACTTAATGAAGCTCATCGGGAACTAATAGCATTACAATATCGAAGTCATGATTCAGGCCCGAAGTACAATCGCCAGAGTGGCGGAGGAATGGGCGACCAAGCTTAAAGACATGACGGAGCCCGAAACATAGGACTAAGGAATACTCAAAGGCGTGACCGAGGAAGAGGACATCCACATGGATCCGGTACGACGAATCACAGTTCCGCTGGCAACGGCCAAGTCGTCAAGCCCCAATGCAAACACCCCACCGTACCGGACGAAATGCACTGCGCTTCACATTACTGAAACAAATCAACTACAACAGTAGCCTTGCATTTACACATTCGTACTACACTGGACATAAAACTATAACATTTAAAGCAGGGAAGCTCGCCTAAAAAAATGGTTTTTATCTCAATAACTGAAGCATTCAATTAAACAACATAACACCACGCGATAGTAACAGCTGACTTTATTTTAAAGACAAGACAGAGCAGAACTGTAGTTTCATGAAACATGATACCCTTTTACGAGACAGCATTGTCTTTCGTTACTCGTCAATTATGTGTAGATACTTCTATTTAGAAAGCTCGGTTAGCACCACCATAAACACACAATCACTAAATAAAGAGTAGCTCACCAGTCTTCCTTACATATATCTGCTGACCCTTTATAAAGTAGTAAGAAACCAAGGTGCAATGCCTAAGGCCCGTTATCATGTCATGTGTGATAACTTGCCATAGCACACTCAGGACCAAACTCACACATATGAGCAGCCGGACGATTAATCCAGGCGACGCTCCGGGAGCTCTTCTTCTCAACGTTCACTGCGTGGGGAGCACAAAACCAAACACGACGCGTCGTGTCAGAACCCAACTTCGCCACCATCTCCGGCCACAGCACCCCACTCGTAACAGGGCAATGAGCGTGCTCACCAAGTAAGGGCATCCTCGCGACCACGTAGTGCCTCGCGACCGACAGACCAAACAGCCATTCCCGCCTCGACGCTGCAGACTTAAACAGCCGGACCCGCAATGAACAACTGACTCGCGGCCGGCCAAAGGAAAATCGAAAGGAAAGATGACACTAGCTGGACAGAAGTACTGGCGCCAGCCGCGCGACCTATCATATATCTTTCAGCTTGCCAAAATTTCAACACAAAATTAAGAAAAACTTCTAAGGGAAGGATAAAACATATGATTCTGCGTGAAGCTCCTGAATAAACGCGCATTTAGAGCCAAATCTTCCCTAATATGGATCATCAAACGAAATTTTTTCCAAGTCTTTTCTACTTTCTATAATTAGAACCAGTGGACTGTCAAAACTAGCTATGAACAGAACTAAAACTGTCAAAAATAAAGGTTAACCAGGAAACCATTCACTTGGCTGTATTCTGGGACCGATGGTCAGTCTGTACTTGCTCAAATGGTTCAAATGGCTCTAAGCACCATGGGACTTAACATCTGAGGTTATCAGTCCTATAGAACTTAGAACTACTTAAACCTAAGGACATCACACATCCATGCCTGAGGCGGGATTCGAACCTGCGACAGTAGCAGCAGCGCGGTTCTGGACTCAAGCGCCTAGAACAGATCGGCCACAACGGCCAGCTCTATACTTGATAATCACCAAACAGAAGAACCTCTTCCGTTGCCATGACAGCCGGACGTAAAGATGCCTGTTTTTCTGGTAAGGCAGTCCGCCTGATTCAGGAAATAGAAGCAGAATGCTGAATAGAGCAAAAGGAAAGAACTGAATTAAAGCAAGACGTCAGACGAAGTTACGAAGCTTCGCAGTATCCCACTTTCTATATTTCTTGCATGCCTCTCCCAATCACAAGGCAGATCCCAGTGCAGAGAGTCTGCGTTACAAAACGAAGAAAATCTCTCTCCAAGGCCGCCTGCTGTCACATTATAAGCTTGCCAGGCAAACGTCTCCTATGGTCCCTCCGACGTCATGGCGTATTAGGCGATGAGTATTTCTCTTTCTTCACGTTACTAAAGACACAGCGTTCTCATACCCGGTTCAGAATTCTTCTAAAATGAGCAAAACTAAACAACAGTGGTTGGAATTCCATCATCCCTCTGCCGAAATTGCAAAGATTTTGACTTCCAAAATTGCCCTCGCCCCAGTGTGGGTTGTAGAACGCGCTTTACCTTTGCAGTGCAGGGAAACGGTGACGGCCGGCCGGTATGGCCGAGCGGTTCTAGGCGCTTCGATCTGGAACCACACGACCGCTACGATCGCAGGTTCGCATCCTGTCTAGGTCATGAATGTGTATGATGTCCTTAGGTTAGTTAGGTTTAAGTAGTTGTAAGTTATAGGGGACTGATGACCTCAGATGTTAAGTCCCATAGTGCTCAGAGCCATTTGAACCATTTGAAACGGTCACGCGTTCAGAGATTTCACCGCACCTGAAGTCTATCGTATGCTACAGAGACAAAAACTGCTCTCTGCGTGCAGCCGACCACGGGCTGTGTTGTCCCTTGCGGAACCGCACTGTTTGACTCAGCACGCGGTCCTATACTCTCTTCGCCCTCGCTTGGACAGCATTATAGACATTTATCTGAAACTTGCCACACATTCATCGACTACGCAGATCAGTTACATAACCAATTCGCATAACTTCCAATGTAATGCTCTGAAAGGCTCTCAGGAAGGTAGTTTCAAATGAATTAAAATATGAAAATCAGCTCGTACATCCGCGAAGTTTTTCAAAAGCATCTCTCCTAATCAGATTCTTGTTGCCAACGCCGAGTACAATTTCAGTAGGTTTGAACACAGCATAAGCTTGTTCTATTTACTATACAATACAGGCTCGTCTGACATGACTTCCAAAAAATGATGGAAATGTCCGAGTCAACGTGATCAAACTTCAGTGTCCCACTTTGATCAACCATTTTCTGATAATAATCTGTAGATGTACGAGGTAGTCCCACCTTGCACGAGTATCAATGTAATCACGACCACAGCTGACGTAATTCCAGAGTAACACGAGACCAGTGTATCGCTTGTATTGCCTATAATGGCCTCCTTTCGAAGAATCGTTAAACGATAATAATGATGGAAAAAAGCCAACGTGTTGCGAGGACGGTCGGCTCGTTAGCGCCGACATGGAGGATGGCGAGCGGAGCTGGAGCCCGCCGTGTCATTAGCATGACAAAGGACAGCCCGGCGGCGTGTAAATTGGGCGGCTGTGACGCAGCGTCCGAAAGCTGCAGCCTAGGTGGCCACTCGCTCCCTGCAGCCTGTGTGCCCTACCTTCCCTGTTTGCAGTCCAAATAGGCGCAGCTTCAAGGCGCTGTCGTATTCAACCGATGTAGAGAACTTAATCCATCTCAGGTGTACAACTGCAAGGAAGTGGGAGGTTGTGGTACCCCACTGCCGACAATAATGTACAAATGGTACAGTGGCCAGGGTGTATTACGTAGGGGTCCAGGGCTCATGCTGCATGATAGAAGAGGGAATCAGATCATGCGAAGAGAATATGCTTCAGTACACAGGATACATGAGGTGTTACTAAGATCTACGCCGGTCGAGGAAGTCGAACAAACTAATTAAACTGGGCAACGGGAGGAGAGGCGGTTCGTGTTAAGTCCTGTTGGTGTCCGGGCTTGGGGCACAAAGCCAGAGGCTCTTCCGCCCGTGAAAGACGTCTGTTCCTGATGATGTCTGGATCACAAGAGAGAGAAGTAACTGTGTTCTTCTCTGCAGAAGCATCTCGAGTTCGTACACATGGGCTGCCTCTGCTTCCAAAATACAGCAGAAGGCTGAGAGCGTCTGTTGTCAGCAGTCTTAACCGGACACAAGAGCCATGGTGCTGAAAGGCAGGCAGGCAGCTTGTGTCACATAATAACACCCGAAGTTACACCTTGAGAAATCTTGTAAGGACTTGACAGGGGCATTCGAATTTTTTTATAAACAAATTCCCTAAATATTGCTTGACTGGCTGCTACCACAGCACCGAAGCACTTCACAAGTCGTTATTAACGCCTCAGTAAGCGCTGTTCATATCTGTACCCAAGTTAGAACTTTACAAGCTAGATTACAGTGTGTGCTGGGGAGCACATCACCTATTATTGTCACTCCCCCAACCCGATATACAGTTCACGATGCGTACGAGTCAATTCAACTGCTTTGTAGTGGGCGGCTTCATCTTCTGTCGTTATTGTGGCGCCGGGATACGCAGAAGTTGAATGACCGCAGGGGGAAATGGACCTGGATGGCCTTTAGGGGGCGCAGTGTAGCCGGAGCTCTGTGCTCGCGTAGCGACAGTACCACCAGTCTCACCACACGAATACGTCGACCAGTAGGGCTCCTCGCCGCCTGTGTAAAAACTGTCACCCACCGAACGGTCAGTCAGTTCTGTACTCGAGTGTAATATTGTCTATTACTGTCGCAACTGATCAAAATGTCACTTTAAGTGACAGTCCTGGGTTCAAATCTAGCCATTGCACAAATTCTGTGTAAAAACCATAAGCATTGGCGGTCGCTGATTATTGCCCAAGGGATCACCTAGATTCTGCCAATGACATTGTCAAAGAGGTTGGAGGAGCGGACTGAGATTCAAGGTCTCTTGCACTTGGGATGTCAAACTTCAGCAAAAAGGCGGAAGAATCAGCAATGATCGACGGCATGACGATGTAGTAGGCAATGGAACCACTGCAGTGAAGTCACGCACGTGTATCCATAGCACATGTGCCCTGTAATTGAAAATGTATCATGATGATCTCTTCATTAGGAAAAGATTGAGGATTAGTCACCCATTTGGATCTCTGAGATGGGACTGCCTAATAGGGGGGGGGGGGGGGGAGGGCGGGGTTGACCATAGCCCAGAGATGGAGTAACCAACGAAGGAATGACACCTTACGAGTCAGAGCATGGAGTGTTTGAAATTTCAAACATACTGAGAGGCACCCACGTGCCTTGCTCATACTGTGGCATCAAGCAGTCAGGCCTGCAAGATGAGTGGTCTGCCAAGCGAGTGGATTCATTCTTATTTATCGAGTAACATGAACTCTCGTACTCACAATTATGTCACTAATCAGCCTCCTGTATGAATAATACGCAACGGAAACTCACATCTGACTATCAGTAATTTACAGAACTCTGACTGTTCACTACGCACTGGCAATACCACAGTTTCTTTTTTTCTTTTATTTAACGGCTTTTATCAACACGTGGCCACCGCACTGAATATGAATGGCGCACACATTATAAATTCGGGACTTCATGACAACCTACAATTCGAAGGAAAAGTCCACCAATCTTTTTCTTTTCACTATCTTATTTATTCCGATAAATTCTATAACCTGCAACAATAACACATGAGAAATTCCGCCCAGTGGGCATGGCTTTACATTGGCGATTCTCTACCTTATGGTCTCGTAATTATTTAACGCTACAGTGCACTTTCTGGATAGGATGGTGGATCTTTTATTATACCTCACACTTCGACTCTCACAATCATCATCACGAAACTTTCCTCCAGACCGAGCGGTACTGAAGGAACAAGCATAACCCACTAATCTTTTGAAACTACCTTGCTACTCTCCCATGCAAACCACACATACCCAAATTACATGACATACACCACACTACGACATGGAATACAATACAATGAATAGTAACAACACTATCACTTTCAGCTTTCCCACTTCAATTAGTATTTATCCCAGTTTCACGCGACACTGCCCCACTTTGTAATTCTACTTTCCTACTATGAACTCTAGAGATATATGCACGTCTTCCTGTGCAATGCAAGCCAAGTGGCGTTGCTGGATAGACGGCCGACTACCTTGCTTCTCTCTCAGAGTTTGAATCTAGCGTCACACGGAATCATATCACGCAAAGTAAAATTAAGAACGTATTCATCACACACGCGAGTCCTCAACTGATACCATGGACGAGTACTTCTCTTTATATTTTGTCTCATACACAGTTTGAGACTCACACAGTACTCACCACGTGGAAGTACTCGTCTCTAATTTCAATTCCTGCACACGCCATTTCTTAAATATTTCAACTTATGGTATACACGCTATTTCTTAAATATTTCAACTTATTGTACACACGCTAGTAATTCAGCTTAACTTAAGCACACGGAAGTATTTCAACTTATTGCTACACGTGGTTTCATTGTGACCGTTGGTCACTTTCGAAGACTACTACAATCCCATTAATATTACCTGCCTGACATTTAATTCTCCCCACAGAAGTTCCTGAAATAGAGAAATTATTATTTCAAACTACTCTTAAATATTCCACATGCATACCATGTCTCCACTCTTTTGTCTTTACGGAGCACAACTAAGACAGGTCTTAACAGCACAAGATCCAGCGGCAGAGTGCTGAAACATGGCCGTTCTTCAGGTCATCTCGCACCTCTGTCGAGGTGGGGGAAGACCATGCTACCTTATTGGTCAGCCACATTTCAGGCGCTCAAAGCTCCGGTAAGTTTCATCTCTTTGGTTCCACCAAAGGTGGCCAAAGGATCGTCTCAAAGATGATCATATATTCACATTCACTATCTGCAGTTAGCAGACGACCTTACATTCATTCATTTCACAGATCTCATCAAACTGGATGTAGGGATTTATTTTGTGGGAGTGCACATGTGATCAATTAAATGAATAAATTGTCATTCCTTCCCACACTGGTATCCGACTTCGCTGTATTAATTGAAATTGAGTTATTATTAGAAAAAATATGTTGTTCAGATAAGAATAATGAAGTATGTTGTACCTATTTTCAATGTCGGGCGGTACTGTACCCTTTCAATACAAGGTTAGAAAATCTAAAAAGGGAAATGAAAATGCCCAGTCTAGATACAGTGATTGTCAGTGAAGTGAAATGGAGAGACGATTTCTGGTTAGATGAACATAGGGTGATATCAACAGCAGCAAAAATGGCATATTCAGCGTAGGATTCGTTATGAACAGGAAACTGGGGCAGAGACTGAGCTACCACAAGCATTTAAGATTTTCATCAGATTCGACAGCAAACCAACGCTATGAAGGATAGTCCAGGTATACATTCTGACGTTACAAGCCGAAGATGAAGAGAGAGAGAAAGTATATGAGGATACTGATCGGGTAATTCAGTAGGTAAGAGAAGATGAAAACCTAATGACATGAGGGAATTGAAACGCAAATGTGAGCGACGCAACGTAAGGATGGGTTGTGGGAGAATATGATCTTGATCTTAGGAATGAGAGACGAGAAAGACTAATTGAGTTCAGAAATAGGTTTTAGATGGTAACAGCGAATAATCTGTTCAAGAATAACAAGAGGAGGTATATTTGGAAAGGACGCAAAGACACGCTAAGACTCCTACAGGATTACGTTACGGCCTGCTGTTGTGGTCGAGCGGTTCTAGGCGTTTCAGTCTGGAACCGCGCGACCGCTACGGTCGCAGGTTCGAATCCTGCCTCGGACATGGATGTGTGTGATGTCCTTAGGTAAGTTACGTTTAAGTAGTCCTATGTTCTAGGGGACTGATGACCTCAGATGTTAAGTTCCATAGTTATCAGGACCATTTGAAACATATAATTACGTTATGGTTGGACACGGTTCCCAAAATGAGACGTTAGACTGTTAGATGTACCCACAAGCAGATATAGGCATCATAAAGAGAAGACTGAAGTTTAAGATAATTGTTTGGAATGAAGTGGGATGCTGCAGTATCGAGGGATGGTGACACGCGTTTCACATTCGCTAAGGATCTGCATACTACGGTAAGGTTCAGTTGAAAAGGATATCTCTTAAAGGGCTAGTCAAAGATGTTTTACTGTCAGCCATAGGTACAAGGAAGGGAACATCGTACAAACCTTAGATAACAGATGAAATACTTCAGTTTATCGACGAAAAGAGAAAGTGCAGAAATGTTCAGGGAAAGACAGGAATAGAGCACTATAAATCTCGGAATGAAATAAAGAGGAAATACATGCCAGCCAAACCGAAATTGTTCTAGAAAAGTCTTAAGAAATTGAAAAAGAAATGATCGTCGAAAGACTTACTCAGCGTATGGAAAAATCAAGAAAAACGAAATTCCACTGTAAAAATGCAGAGGAAGGAGCAGATAATTGGAGAGAATACACTGAAATCCCCTGTGAGGGGGAAGAAGTGTCTAGTATCGTGAGTATTCACTGAAGGTCTTTGTGAAGGGAAGTAATTGTCTGATACCGTGATGAAGGAGGAATTGGAGTCGATAGGGGAGACATAGTGGACAGCTATTTAAAACTTGAGATGGGACAGATAATATTCCATCGCACTTTGTAAAGCCATTAGGGCAAGTAGCAACTAAACGACTATTCAGGTTGATGAACGGAATCTATGAGACTGTTTTACCACCAGTTTCGCTGAAATATCACCTACGTATTCCTGAAGATAGCAAGCGAAGGGAAGTGCGAGAAGTACAGCACAGTTATATCATGCATCCAATGTGTTCACGGGAATTACATACATAAGAGTTGTAAGGAAAACTGACTAACTGTTAGATGGCGATCAGTGGCTTTTGAAGAACGTTCTGACATGCCGCCTGATAATGGAAGCCAGAATGAAGAATAATTGAGAGACCCTCAAAGCTCTTATAGACATGGAAAAGCAAATACCTGAAATTCCTAGAAAAATTCCTGTAGGCTGCAGGGGACCGACGGTTAATGTATGAAAAAAAATCAAGAGGGGAAAATAAGACCAGGAGACCAGAGAAGAAGTTCTTCAACTAAAAAAGATGTGACACAAGGATGCAGTCTTTCGCCCCCACTGTTCATTCTATACATCAAAGAAGCAATGACGCAAATAAAAGTTACGTTCAACAGTGGGATTAAAACGCAGGGTGAAAGGATATCAGCGATATGATGGCATTGCTATCTTCAGCGAAAATGAAAATGAATTTCTCAGTGTGTTGAGTGGAATGCGCAGACTAATGAGTACAGATTATGGATCAAGAGTAAGTCGAAGAAACACGGAAGCAATAATAAAATGTTCAAATGTGTGTGAAATCTTATGAGATGTAACTGCTAAGGTCATCAGTCCCTAAGCTTACACACTACTTAACCTAAACACACCTTAACATACACACCCATGCCCAAGGGAGGACTCGAACCTCCGCCGCACAGTCCATGACTGCAGCGCCTTAGACAAGTAGTAATAAGTAGCGGAAATGAGAACAGCTAGAAACTTAGCTTCAGAATTGGAGGGCAGAAAGTAGGCGACGTTCAGGAATTCTGCTACCTTGGAAAAAAAATAACTCCTAGCAGACGAAGCAAGGACATGAAAAGCAGAGAAGCACAGGCACCGAGGGTATTTCAGCAAAGAAAAGTCTGGTGGTATCGAATATAGGCCTCCATCTAAAATTCTAAACATGTACATTCGCTGGACAGCCCTGTAACGCGGTGATACATGAATTGTGTGAAACCTGGAAAAGAAGGTAATCGAAGTGTTTCGGATGTGGGACTAGAGCAGAACGTTGAAAATCAATTGGACTGATAAGAAATGACGTGGCTTACAACAGAAATGACGAAGGAAGTCATGTATTTAAGAAATTGATAATAAAATTGACAGGATGATAGAACATGTATTATGGCATTAGGAAATAACATCAATCTCATGGATGCAGAGGATAAAAAATGTAGAGAAACATAGCCGTAGTAATACAGGTGATTATAATTAAAGTTAAACTTTCAATTTGCTTTAGAAACAACATCACTGGCCAGAATGACGTCAAATGCAACGGAATATTATCGGAGAAGGTGGAAAACGTATGGCAGAAGAAAAATACGTAGTTAAGAAATGTAAGCGACATAATTTAATAGTAGTCGACTACAAATGACAAATGAATTATACAACAACGCCTAAGGTCTACGTTTGATGTTAAACAAACTGTACTACGCAGTGTGCATGGGTGTGATACAGTTAGTTACGAAAGCCCATCCAACATGGCAAGATCATATCACATCGGATGGGAACAATGGGGTTTTAATTGTCCTGAGGCCAAAAACCCAATAAAAACATCACTCACATCGGATTTTAATTGTCCGCCCCGCCAAAAACCGCTTAAAACATCACTCACATCGGTTTTTAATAGTACTGAGGCCAAAAACTGCATAAAAAGCACCAATCACATCGGTTTTTGATTGTCCTGAGGCCAAAAACCGCATTAAAGCAACAATTAAAATCAGACCGGATAGTTAATTTCCGTGTGACTGGCGCAAAACATATTCAATAAGCTGTCCACCGTTTTCTGCAACAAGTTGAAATCGGGAAACAGCATGTTCCACAACTCAACGAAGTGTTTCCGGGGTCACGTTCAGAATGTGTTGCGTAATGCGTGCCTTCAGTGCAGCTAAGTTTGCAGTCGGAGCACTGAACACAACTTCTTTCAGATAGCCCCACAGCCAAAAGTCACATGCATTAAGATTAGGTGATCGGGACGGCCAGGCTGTAGAGAAATGGCGGCTGATAGTTCTAACGTTTACGAAATGGCGCTTCAGCAGCTGCTTAATTGGATTTATAATGTGTGGAGGTGAGCCATCTTGCATCAAAGTGACCTCATCCACACACACACACGCTGCTGAAAAGCTGGAATGACGTGGTTGCGCAAAAGAGACTCATAGCGCTTACGAGTGACGGTACAGGTAACAGGACCGGAAGCACCTGTCTCTTCGAAAAAATATGGCTCTATGATAAATGATGCCGTAAACCCGCACTACACAGAGACCTTTTCACGATGAAGTGGTACTGGCTGTTTTGCGTGTGAGTTTTCCGGTTCCCATTTTCGACAGTTCTGTGTATTGATTTATCCTGTCAGATGGAAGTGGGCTTCGTCTGGTCTAAAATATCTTCCAGGGCCAATCATTGTCCACTTCCACGCGAAGCAAGAAATTCTAAAGCGAACGTCTCTCTTGCTGGCAGGTCAACAGGAAGCAACTCGTGCACATGCGTAATTTTGAATGGATAGCAAAGACGAATGTTTCGTAGGATTTTACGCACCATGCTCACGGGTATGTCCAGTGTTCGGGCAATTCTCCGCGCACTACACGTTTGCACACCACCACTCGTCTCCTCCTGCATTGCTGTGGCCACTGACTCTACCGACGTCGAATCAATTCGTTTCCTCCCTCTACCAGGTTGCACATCAAAAGAACCCGGTCTTTTCGAATTTCCGAATCATTTTTTCAGACCTATGGCAGTCATCGGACCAACGCTTTTTTCCAAACCCCTCAGTGTCCAGAACTTCAGTAGAGCGACGTGTGCACAGTCATCATTCTTGTAAGACAGTTTTACAGGCAGAGCATGATCGTGCATTGAGACAGTCGTGGCGAACGTCGCAGACGAGACAGGGGAAAAAGCGATGTACCCGTCGTGTATATACCAACTTGAATGGATCTTGCACTTGACAGGCGTTTTAATTTACTTATTCTGACACATACAGCGCCATCTATTGATCAGTTTTCACACTATCTTTTTTCTTAAGCCTTAAGTTTTCACCCTTCTCCGATAACACTGTCAAACAATGAAAATGTAAATCCCATGAAAATAGCCAATTCGTATCAGTTGTAATGTGCTGATCGCAAATATCTCAAAGACAATTCAAAATTAGCTCTCGTTTTCGTCTTACACTGTTTTATTATAGTGAGATAATTATGTATGGATTTTTATGTAAAGTTTAAAATCGAATATTATAATGATTTGTCAAAGTCACTATAACTAGTAACAATGTATTATGTTATTAAACCCTGCTCTTACTTGTGTACAATATTTTGGATATAAACATTTTGATACCAATTTTAGTGATTTTTTGTCTCCCTGCTCTTCAACTTCAGTGACTTTATTAATGCATGTAATAATTTTTGCACATTTGTTTCCAGATTAACTACCAGTTGTTCAAGTTGACTGCTATTGAAGTGAACAAAAGTGCCACGAGTTTGTGTTAAAAGTGCTCACACGTTTTGTTATGTATGTGGAGAAGTGACATTTGCTTCACAAAAACAGCAAATAACTCCACTGATTAAAAAAAGCTTACAGCTGCTATTTTGGGTGCAAAATAGGTGATCAAGATAAACCCTGGGCTCCACGTGTGATCTGCAACTCTTGTGCTAGCAACATCAGGAACTGGATGCATGGGAAAGGACGTTGAATGCCCTTTGCAGTGCCCATGATCTGGCATGAGCCAACTAACCATATCAGTGACTGCTACTTTTGTATGGATCCTCCTATTTAAGAAGCGAATATCTAAGAAGAAGATGTGGACAGTGATCTATCCTAACATTCCATCCGCCATACGTCCATCTCTACATGGGGAAGGACTGCCAATACCTGACCACCGACAGAGTACGACATTACTTCTGACGGGGATTCTGAATGTCTTGAACCATGTACATCACAAAATCCATAGTTTCTTCCAAATATATCATCAACTGATGATCCGCGAAAATTGTCTCAAAATGTGTTAAGTGATCTCATTAGTGATTTGGAGCTCTCTAAAGCTAAGGCTGAGATTTTAGCATCAAGATTGCAGCAGCGCAATTTACTGGAAAGTCATGTAAATGTTTTATCATACCACAGAAGAGAGCAACAATTCACTCCTTTTTTAACATGCAGGGTAGTCATGTGGCATGTGTAGACATAAATGGTCTAATGAAGGCTCCCAGAATTAATGACAACCCTGATGGGTGGAAACTCTTTATTGGTTCATCAAAGTTGAGCTTAAAATCAGTGGTTTTACGTATTGGTAATGAGCTTCCTTCTATTTCAGTGGGGCATAGTGTGATTATGAAAGAGTGATCCCCAAACATGAAAATTTTACTAGAATTCATCAAGTATAATCACCATCAATGGCAGATTTGCGGTGACTTGAAAGTGGTTGCACTGCAAGGTATGCAGTTAGGGTATACTTAATATTGCTGATTTCTCTGTGAATTGGATAGCTGAGCTCGTGCGTCTCATTACAGTAAACATGAATGGCCCACCAGAAAATCTCTTCAACCAGGTATGAAGACAATTAAGAGTGAACCTCTAGTAGACCCTAAAAATATTCTGCTCCCACCCTTGCACATCAAGTTCGGTCTTATGAAAAACTTTTTAAAGTGAAGGAACAAAGATGGTGATGCGTTTAAGTACTTGAGGAAAAAATTCCCTTACTTAAGTGATGCCAAAGTGAAGGAAGGCATCTTAGTAAGCCCACAGATTCGAGAGCTTTTTGGAGACCATACTTTTGATGGAATCGTACAAGGTGATGAGCATGCATGGGAATATTTTAAGACAGTCTGTTTTCAGTTCTTAGAGAGCAAACGAGCTACAAATTAGAAGGAGACTGTAGATAACATGTTGTCATCTTATGAAAAACATGGGTGCAACATGTCATTGATAATGAATTTCTTACATAGTCATCTTGACTTCTTCCCCAAAGATTGTGGTGCAGTAAGTGATGAACAAGGGGAGCGATTACATCAAGATATTGACACATTTGAGAAGAGATGTGCTGGAAAGCGCGGCTCTACTATTTTAACAGATTACTGATGGACTGTCATAAGGGATGTTCCTGAGTACGTGTATGAACGTCAAGCCAAGCGAGAACGGTCATCTTCTGAATTTATCTCTGAACAAAATATGTAATTGTATATACTGTATATATGGACATTTAACAATTGTAATCCTTTAGATACATTGTGACCAGTTAATTTATACATTTACTTTTGTGCTTTACGTAGTTCTGCTACAAGGTAGACTTACAAAGTATTTTCATTCAAATAACATTATCTTAATTTTTTCTTCATATTTAACTTTTGTATTTCCAGAATGGCACTGAAATTTATTAATGCATAAGACATAACATAATTCAAGTAATTACTCACTTAAAATTTGTTATGCTTAATCTTGGAACATGAATGCATATTTAGTTAGTGAGTTATCTGTACTAAAAGGCAGATAACTTTTCTGAAAAAACAAGAGCTAAATATTTATCATGATTTTGTATCATTTTATACTGAAATAAACATAACTAACTAAAAATCATGCATTTTACACACTTTCACTTCAAATTTGTTGTTCAGTGTAATATTCCGTTGCAATTTGACGTCATTCTGACCAGCGGTGTTATTTCTACAGTGTTTTGAAAGTTTAACTTTTATTATAATCACCCTGTAGATACAAGATATAGTTGAGAACAAAGAGAGTAAGTTTTACTCGGAAATGGACGTGTAGATGCAGGAGAGGAGTTAATGACTGGCCACATCAAACCAAACAGAAAACGGATTACTCAAAAAAAGTATCATCCCGTTACCATGGGCCGTTAGATAACAACTTCGTTTGACACTTGGTTTTTCATTGGTTGCGATTCTGATTGTATCTCTTTGCTCTTGGCCTGTCGACATCGTTGTGGCGAAGGTTTCCTATTTCTTACTCGTCATTTCATACGTTGATTTGGTCTGCTGTCAGCCCAGCTTGTTTAGCTCGACCACTGCTTCGTGTCGTGTTCCCTTCCGCATAAGGCTCTTCTGCTATGAAACCTCATTCGCAATTGTTTCTTGAAGAAGGTTGGTATTCCCCCAAAGTTTCAGTATACTTCTAAACTTCTATGATACACCAGAGGCTGATTTAACATTCACACTCACTCACTTTATGGTGGCACCAGATAATAGCGAACCACATAACTAATTTTATAAATGTGGCAATAACATTCATTTTATCAGTAGCGTGACAATACCCCTCTGGGAGATACATCAGACATAGACGCTAAGATTTCCTTACACACATACACATGCACATGGTTTCAGACTCCATCATTAATAGAATCGCATATAAAATATAACACACTTGAAAGGCCCTGCTTGAGCACAGGACAGGACAGGTAGTTTAAATTGAGGAAAGGGCCAAAATAAGGGGCTGTCAGTCAGACTCGAACATAAAACTTTATTAGATGAAACATTATAAGGGCCCCAAAAATTTTTTTTCAATGACAGTGTTTTAATCTTTGGGACTTAATTATTGGCTGAAAGCCACTTTAATTTAAAAACGGCTGAGGGCCAATGACTTAAAACGCAAGCACAATCAGAAATTTGAAAGGGAAGCCTATCTTACAACAGTTCTTTATTTAGGCTGAAGACCCAAAGCATCAGACACTTCAAGAGAAAACAAGTTAAATTCAAGTCGGTTGAAGGCCTAACACTTAAAACTCCATAACATTAAAACCTTTAAAAAGCCAAAGGTCTTACGTGAAACAGTTCTTTAAACTACGCTGAATTTCTTAAGAGCAAAAAACTCTAATTTTAAAAAAACCGGCTAGAAGCCATACAAGTACGAACAACAAGAACAAATTAAAAAAAGGGCTGTACACCCAAGGGCGCTCAGATGTTCGAGGGTCGGCCTAGAATTCAAACACGCTCGGCTAGGTGGGACAAGCAGTCGGGCTAACCATTCACGATCTGATGAGAACCCAACCGACCGACAGTCAACGGACCCACCGACAAGATAACTTCCAGTTCACCTGACCAGGGCACAACAAGGAGTTCAACAGAAAAACGTAGAAGATATTGGCGCCCACAATCAATCATACATGGAGCTGTCAAACTACACACCGTGCTGGACAGCAACAACACGATGAGGAAACTACAGTGCCTGAAATTTACAACGCCCAGGGCAGGTAACGGAAACTTTAACGGTCACAAGGCACTAGATCCCGCTGGTGCACTTCAATTCAAATAACCAAATACAGTGAAACTCCACCGGAGGGTGGCTAGAATTTTCCAACTGGAAAACCACGTTGTTGCTCGCGGGAATATCCTAACAGCCGACAGCGAAATCCAAACAACACAATGTGAACAGTCTTGACTTGCTGGTAGGTTAAATCAAAACTCAACTTTCGTGTCCAGAGTCGGTGAGCCACGGATCTCGTACCAATGGTAACAGCGCCACACAATCTGACACTGCGTAGAGACCAAACTACGTCCAACGGAGAATTTCTCGCTGCTCCACGCCAACCGACCGACTGCCTAGGCCCAGAAACGGTGAGAGGACCAAGTATACGTTGGACGATGAGACGACCAACCGAACGACCAACCAACGGTCGTCCTGCTCCAATTTCCCTCCATCGGACAGTTCATGTGTGTCGTCAGTGGTCGCCGAGCAGTGGCTGTTGCCGCCTCACTGGCGTTCCGTCCCTCGACTTCACTGCTGCCTTGTCCCGACTGCACTGCTGCCGCTCATGGGCAAGTAAGCCAGGAAGTTAGTGACGCCAGTAAATGGAATAAGAAAACGCGCCTGCAGTACCGTAATAGAAGATTACAAACAATAAATGGGATAAACGAGAGTTGTGCACGCCTCAACACTACTCAAAGAAATTGGGAACAACATCTTTCTATATCCCGAAAAGTATTCTGCACAAAAATACATTATTAGTGCTACTGAAATTAGCATTGTAAAAAATATCCATTGTTATGAAAAGTTATAAAATTAACTTATTCTAAAAAATTCCCTGAGCATCCCAAAATATTCGATTAAAGATACATCATCAGTGCCTCTAAATATGAATAATAAGCAGCTTCATGGCAGCAGTGTGTGAGTCACACGGGCCATATCTGGCAGTTGACAACTTCTCTAGTAAACGAGAAGCTTCAATTACCGACTCATGCAATTATTGTTAATTTTAAAGTGTTCCACATGCACTGATGCTAGGTTGTCATCTGTTGAGCGTACAGCTGTCAGAAGTAGAAAGAGGAGGAATCATGAAAACCTTGCACGACCAGTACAGGAGATTCCGTATTGATTGAGACCAAGAAAGCAGAAGAGAGTAATTTATGTCTGTGTTAGAATTTACGTGTTTAAAAGCATAAGTGATCAGCAAATCAGTTGAGTGTAGGAGGAAGGAGTTTTGTTTAGGTTATATGTATTGTTATATTTCCATGTTCATTTGTATGTAAGCTAGGTATTTTAGGGTTGACTTTTCTTCTTGTGAGTCTATGAGATGGAAAACATTACGAAGGGCGGAGGGGGAGTGATGCGAGTTCCGTGTTCGCAGTTTGCAACAGGCTAAAGTAAAGAATAGTGGAATCCTTATGTTTGAAGTGTAGCATTTCTTCACAAGGATCGGAGTGGGACCACTGTGGATTTTACCATTGTAAACCCTAATATTTTTCATAAGGTAAGAGTTTGTAGTACTCACAAGCCAGAGTTGGGTACTGAAGCTGAACCTTAACTTCTGGGATATGCTAAAGGAGGTGAGTCGTTTTGACTACGTTTTCATGGAATTACAGATGAAAATGGAAGGAAAAGGCGTGATCAAAAATGAGGAGAGAGTGCAGTAATTTGCACTAGTAATGTGTGACATTGCTAGAACAAATGCAGCAAACATTGCGAGTAGTGCGACGTGTGTTATGCCAATGGAAACGAGGTTGATGTGATATAGTAGAATATGTTATTGATGGTATTGAGGAACTGAATGGTATGATAGAAAGAGTGAATGATGTGGCTTGGAGGAATTAGGCCACGATAGTATGGCATACTACAAAGTTAACCAGTTTGAAACAAGAGGTACTGAACAACACACAAATGTTAACAATTAATGTTACGCATACCCAAAGACATGGAGGTACTGCCGATCACAGGACATAGTGGTAATCACGTGATGATACTGTTAATCACACTTGCACGTTATCAGAGGCAGAGGATTACCATTCTGGTGACGCATATGTTTTTCGATGCAGGTACCAGCACTTGTAAGATGCTACTGTATTTATATAAAGCAGAAGATCTGGATTTCTCACGTGATTTCCTAGATCCGCGACTCTGTTTTTTAGAAAATGGGTTCACCGTATGTTTATTCTGTAAACATTGCAGAATTTGTAGTGGATAACTGGTACAAGCAAGGTAGGCTCCCAGGAGCTAAACTTTTGGAACTGCATGGGAGTGGAATAATTATTAACGACACGGACTGTGACATAATACAGCAGAATTTTCCCCTGTCACCCTATGTTACATGGGAAACCAAGTTGATCATTACGCAGCCACAGTTGTATTGGCCAGAGAAGCCACTAGCGATTCTTCCAGTGAGAAATATTGTCCTTAAAATAGCTAACAGAAGCTCGTGAGAGACGTTTTTCACATTAACAGTAATACTGGGAGGAGCGGTAGCATACTATGAAGAGGATAATTTTCGACATTCGTCTGTAGCATCACATCTCAAATTCTTCGATTTTCTTCTGTTCCGGTTTTCCCACAGTCCATGTTTCACTACCATACAATGCTGCGCTCCAGATTTTACACATTCTCAGATATTTATACCTCCAAGTTAGGCCTATGTTTGATACTAGTAGACTTCTCTTGGCTGGGAATGCATTTTTGCCAGTGCTAGTCTGCTTTTGATGTCCTCCTTGCTCCGTCAGTTATTGGTTATCTTGCGGCGTACGTAGTAGAATTCCTTAACTTCATCTACTTCGTGACCAACAGTCCTGATGTTAAGTTTCTCGCTGTTCTCATTTCAGCTGCATCTCATTACTTTCGTCTTCCTTCGAGTTACTCCCAATCCCTATTCTGCACTCATTAAACTGTTCATGCCTTCAGTTGATCATGTAATTTTTCTTAACTTTCACCGACAAAAGCAATGTCATCCGCGAATCGTATCATTGATAACCTCTCACCTTGAATTTTAATCCCACTCCTGAAGCTTTCTTTTCTCTTAGTCATTAGTGCTTCGATACACAGACTGAACGGTAGAGGTGCAAGACTACATACCTCTTACACACTTTTTAATCCAAGCATTTCTTTCCTGGTCGTCACTCTGATTATTCCCTCTTGGATCTTGTACGTGTTATATATTACCCACTCTTCCTATAGCTTATCTCTATTTTTCTCAGAATTTCAAACGTCTTGTACCATTTTACACTGCTGAACGCTTTATCTAGATACTTTTTCTGTAGTCTTGTTTCCAATATCAACTGCACCGTCAGAATAGTTTCTCTGGTGCCTTTGGCTTTCCTAAAGCCAAACTGATCGCCATCTAGCATATCCTCAACTTCCTTTTCCAGTCTTTTGTACATTATTCTTGTCAGAAACCTGCATTCATGAGCTATTAAGCTGATTGTGCCATAATTCTCGCACCTCTCAGATCATGCAATCTGCGGGATTGTGTGGATGATATTTTTCCGAAAGTCAGATGGTATGTCGCCAGACTCATACAATCTAAACACCAACGTGAATAGTCGTTTTGTTGCCATTTCCCGAAATTATTTTCGAAATTCTGATGGAATGTTATCTATCCCTTCTGTCTTATTTGATCCAAAGTCCTCCAAGGCTCTCTTAAATTCTGATTACTAAACATCCATGACTCCTGTTCCTTCTTCAGCCAAATCTCCCCTCTTATAGAGGCCTTCAGTGTACTCTTTCCTCCTATCCGCCTTCTCCTCTGCACCTAAAAGCGGAATTCCCGTTGGACTCTTATTGTTACCACGCTTGCTTTTAATTTCACCGAAGGTTGTTTTGACTTTCCCACATGCTGAGTCAGTCCTTCCGACAATCATCTCTCTTTCGATTTCTTCATGTTTTTCACGCAGTCATTTCGTCCTAGCTTCCCTGTAATTCCTATTTCTTCCATTCGTTAGTGAATTTCTGTACTCCTGAATATTCCTTAAAATTATTGTACTTCCTTCTTTCATCGATGAACTGAAGCATTTCTTCTGTTACCCATAATTTCTCCACATTTACCTTTTTTCCAACGCTTTTCTTTCCAACTGCAGTGGTTGCCCTTTTCAAAGATGTGCACTTCTATTCAGCAGTAGTGCCTACGGGACTATTCCTTATCGCTGTCTGTACAGGCTTCGAGAACTTCAAGCGTATATCGTCATTCCTTACTACATCTGCATCCCACTTCTTTGCGTATTGATTCTTCCTGACTGATCTATTACACTTTAGCCTACTCTTCATGGCTACTATATAGTGATCTAACCCTATATCTGCTCCTGTGTATGGTTAAGAATCCAGTATTTGATTTTCGAATCTGTGTCTGACCATGATGTATTCTAACTGACCATGATGTAGTCTAACTGAAATCACCCGGCCTTTTACAAGTATACCTCCTTCTCTTGTGATTCCTGAATAGCGTACTTGCTGTTACTAGAGGAAATTTATTACAGAACTCAATCAGTCTTTCTCCTCTCTCTCATTCCTTGTCCAGGCCTATATTCTCCTGTAACCATTTCTTCTGCTCCTTGCTACAACTGTATTCCAGTTCGTCACGTCTATTAGATTTTCATCTGCCTTCATGTACTGTATTGCCCTTCCAGTATCTTCATTTACTTTCTCTATCTCTTCATCTCCAGCCTGCGTTGTCGGCATGTACACCTGAACTATCGTTGACGATGTCGATTTGTTGTCGATTCCGATAAGAAGAACCCTATCACTGAACTGTTCATAGTAGCACACTGTCTCCCTACCTTCCTATTCATAACGAATCCTACTACCGTTACATCATTTTCTGCTTCTGTTGCTCTTAACCTTTACCCATCTGTCAAGAAATCCTTGTCTTCTTTCCATTTTACTTCACTGAACCCTACTGTATCTACATTGAGCCTTTGCATCTCTCTTTTCAGATTTTATAGCTTCCCTACCACGTTCAAACTTCTGACATTCCACGCCCCGACTCGTAGAACGTTATCCTTTCGTTGGTTATTCGATCTTTTCCTTTAATGGTCACAATGACGTTTTTGTGCCTGAGCAGTGGTGCTGTGCACTAAATGCTGACTCTTGGTTTCATTTTTCAATGTTCATCGGTTTGCTTAAGACGGTATTATGGCGTGAAGTGTCTTTTTTTAAGTTCGCTAGTTAGCTACGGCATCTTTTCTGGTTAAGTAGGATGTATAACATTTGACTTTGTCATGATCTTATTCCAACTTGAAGATAATGAGTGATAGAAAACGGTTGAGGATGAATATATTGTAATACATCATAGTGCTTACGATTAATCTCTCTACGTACATCGATGCTGTTGACAGTCGCCCGAAAAAACATATCAAATTATCCTTTAGATCTTACACCAGCACGCTGCTTCCCCTAAATCTTAAAATTCATATCAAATTACTTTTGGTATTTCCTTTCTCTCAGTTATTATTAAAATTCTCAACATGTATTACAAATCTTTATTTCACGTATTATTCACAACAGAAAAGGAAAATTGTAATTTATAAATAAAAGATTATGCTTACAAATGACTTACACCAATGTGTATATGGTATTCATTTTACTACATTCCCTCAGTTTATTTTCCACATTTCAAATTTCGCAAAAATTTTCATGTGGTTCCTCGGTTGGTTATCATTCACGAGTTCTCATGGTTTGGTTGCCTCTGTAACCTCTGAGTGAGATTCACTCTCCTCATGATGACTTGAATGTAAATAACTCGGTTGCTAAACAAAAAATTGTTCCGTAAATCCCATTAACGCCTTACTCATCTAACATCATTTAGATACTGCCTTCTCTCGGCATGAGGCTTCTTCGATATGTAAGCTCGTCTACTCGAATCATGTGGCAGGAACCAAACAGGGAAAAAAACATTGAGGGCGCCTAAACTTCACCCTAAACTCTTAATTACATAAATTCCGTGAATGCAGTGAGCTGTATTCAGCACAACCTCTCTATAGTCACGGTTTCGGTGTACACTGATGCAAAAGAAACTACAAATCTCATCTTCGTAATTTCAATATACGCTTTCATATTCTGCTAACAAGCTCCTCTCACTACCTTACATTTAGTTTGTTCATGTTTCCTGTAACAATGTTCATCTTCATGGGACAGAATAATGACCTTCATATCTATTTATTTGCATATATTTCCTCATTACCAGCCTCGAACAGCCTCCCATCTTGCTGTTGTTGCAGCAACTCATTTCATAAAATCTGGATCTTTCGGCGTCTCATCCTCAGTCATGTAACAAATCCAAATATTTCGCTGTGTCACCGATAGGACTATAATGTTTAAAATACCACTTATTTCTATGCAATCAATTAATATCTTTTTCTGATATTTGATCGTATTATAGTTTTCTAAAACCAATATATGGTAAGCCTTCTTTTTTCGGCATGTCTTGTTCCCACTACGATGTTAAATGGTCGTGTATATTTTACGTTTTGTAATTTGATATGAAATTATAGTCTGTTTAATTTAATTACATTTTTACTCGTTGACCCTGAGATAATCCTTTCTACTAAGAATTTCTAATCTGTTCATATTTCAGTTCGTTAAAGATGTTGGAAGTGACTGGTTTGCTGATGCAGTGATCACGCGTCATTGTTAAGTTATCGTTTACACTGTTTCTTTTTTACAAAATGAGCCTGCAATCTAAGGTTCCTCACAAAGTCTATTATCACTGTTATCATCATGAAAATCATTTCCATGCACTGAAACAGAATATTTGCACAGTTTTATGTCGCCAAGCTGTTTCAAACAGCTTCTGTGGCAGAAGATACAGATTTACACACGTATCAGGTAGTTAACTAACTCTCAGAATAGTCGATACAGAAGGAGAATTTTAATTTAATCAGTTCTTTTAAAGCCAGCTTTTTCCGGGACTGAGTGTTCTCTTCCTGTCATTGGTGTGATATGGTCCTATTCTATCTACATTTAAAATTCTGATTTTTAAAAAACAACAGTCGAAACAAAACAGGCATTACAATATCTACTCTCGACAAAAATTTTCAATCACTCTTCATTATCACAGCTTCATTTCATAATTATTGCTCCAATCACCTTTTAACAAATTCTCACCCAAGTGAACTACTGAATCTGAACATCACCAATCATCTCAAACAAAAGGAGATACTAATCCAGAAACTCAAAATTTACATTGAGTCAGACTGATTTTACTCTGATGACATACACAACCACAAAATTACACAATTACGTTATACACAAAAATCAAATGCTAATCGTCAGATCGTCTTACTCACCTATATTTTCCATAAAACAGTGACTATTCCTGACTCTTACACCTTCAATTATTCAGTGTACGACCTATTTTCAGCAAATGTTGTTTTCCGTGCGACTTCCCCATCTTGATGGATTGAAGTTCCATAACTGACTCATATGTAATGCTTCTTACATATTGTGGTGTGATGTACAAAGAAAAAAATCTGATATTGCCTCTTTTGCGTGTTTGATAATCTATGAGCTTGCTCCAATAGCTTTGGACCCATCTGATATTCTTGTGTGGCAAGTTTCAGGTCTGTTCATTCCTTCCATTCAGAACTTCTTCTTTCATCCTAACAACATCTAGCTCTGCCACAATTTTGAATTTGTAATGGAAGTTTGGATTTTCTCATTCTGAGAGAACTGAAGGGCGATGTATTTAATAGTTTAAATCCAATCAACAGCCAATATCACACAAGATATTTCTTTATTTAAGACAACAGGCTATGCTGTCATCTTCAGGTCTAAAAATCTTTTGTTGTAAAACGTGTTCATTTTACTTTGGTTTCACATACAACATATAAAGTGGGTAAAAATCTGACATTATAAAATGTTTGTCATAGCCAAAATATTTAAGAACATAAAGCACTTTGTGCAACTTGTTATGTCCATACACATATTGCCCACAGTCGCTTGTTGCATCATACAAACATGGTACACAATAAAACAACTGTTTACATATTTTTGACACATTCCAGAATATGTAAATAGTTGTGCTATGACCTTGTGCAACAGGATATGTCAATGTACACATTGCTCATAGTTGCTTACTGCCTCATACAAACATGGTACACAAAAACTCTTTACATATTCTTGACATGTTCCAGAATATGTAAACAATTATGCTATTGTGTACTGTGTATGTGTGATGCATCAGGCAACTCTGAGCAATTTGTATATGGACGTTGCCTGTTGCACAAGGTCCTTTATATTTTTAAATATTTTAACGAAGACAGATATTCTATAATGTTTTAATTTTATGCACTTGACATCATGTGCATGAGATCAGCACAAAGTGAACATGTTTTTAAACATCAGATTCTAAGATCTGAAAGTGACTGCTTAGTCTGTTAAAATCGGTTGTCCTGAATAAAGAAATATTTTATGCAATCTTGGCTGTTGAATGGTTTTTAATTACAGAGATTTTTTGTTGTGGAAAATCAACCTTCTCTCGAATTCAGTCGGGAGGCATTTGATTACTCGACTTGATTCCTCGACACATTGAACATTTATAATGAAGTAGTATTATGCAGAAGTTTGTTCACCACCCGCTTATTCACGCAATACAATCGATATAAATTCGCTAACACCCACATAATTGCCTCTGATGGATTGGAAAATGGGTGGTACACTGAAATAACACTGGTCGGATTTGATGGTGCTTCAGCGTTGCCACCCAATGTATTTACCAGAACTGTGGACCGTTATCCAATATTACTTTCCATGACGATTTATTTTCCTTAAAAACGTCTGCCTAGGGCTTCTTTTACTGTACAAAGGGTCGCTCTCCTAACTGCTGTTAACGACCGTGAATTTTGAGCTAAGTCCTACTGTCAGAAGAAATGTAGCACAATTCTATGATTGTTCTTGGAAGAGGGTCTAGACGATCTGTTCCTGCTAAATCTCGCGATACTAATGGAAAAATGTGGAAAATGGTGGTTCCTCACACGTATCACCTTGCGTATCCTCATTTCCACGTCGTCATAAAGGCATGTGGTCCTAATCTTCATTAAATTATTCTTCGGTCCCAAAGCAGCATAACTCAAGGGAATTTACACAAGCTTGTTATCCAGGTCTTCGGGGACGCACAGCAATCAATGAGACTCATTCAGTTGTGTTCACCTGAATGACACACCTTGTCTCAGTGAATAATATTGTCTTAACTGTTTAAAGAGCCTGTTCCTATATTTCCTGTTTATTTTTCCGGCTCTGCTACTATCTGAAACGAAGAAGTAGCAATATAATTCTCAAATACCACATTCTTGAGACAGTATGCACTAAAATGGTTTTCCTCCATGTATCCCTCTCCCATTCGTTAATCCTACAGCTGAACGAGACAAAGCATCTGTGGTGTTGTTTGCTACTTCTGCAATGTGTGTGACCAAAAACTCATACTCCTGAAGCAGAAACACCCGACACATAAGTCACCCACGAGCAGGCTTAGCTATCAGTGGGAATTACTATAATTTACGTTCTGTAAACGTACCAGTTTTGTGACCAAACAAGAATAACTTATACTTACTAGGTCAACAAACTGTAACTAACGCTTCCAGCACCTCCCCAGAATATTTATTGTCACTCTTGGTCATCACCGTCCTACCAAATGCAATGCTCTTTCTCCTTGACTCTCCTTTCTCCTCAAACCCTTGGATTAAAACTACACCTAAATCAGTCTCCTCACTGTTCATAACCAAACTCACATCTGCTGATACGTAAGAATGAGCCAACATGAGTGTTGATACAAATGCTACTTTTAATGCCTGAAAAAAGTTTTCTGCTTCTGAATCCCATATTTGTTCCGTGTTTTTTCTACTTGCTTCACTCAACGTTGGATTCGACAAATCTTCAACCTTAAAAAACCTTATAAAATAGACAAGCCTAAATACCATCAGGATTCTTCGAGGGCCCTAAGCCCATCCATAACCATTGCAGGACAGAATGTTCCCGTGACTTTTCATCACACATGGGGTTGTACAACTCACCAAAGCTCCATCCCTCTATCCCACCTAGACGTATGAAAAATTTACTCTTTATACAAGTAATACCATGTGGGTCATTTTTGACCCATACACATTTTAAAGTAATTATACATCAGTAACACCAATTTCCTATCACTAGATAGTTTCTGGGTGTGGCTGAACCCTATTTGGGAGATTTTGGAGTGTATTACAACACTTTGTGCCAAAAAGAAACCAACATACGAAGAATTCGGAGGTCAGGCGATATTTTATCAGCTCGGCTTTCCGTTTTATACGGACTAGCGACATGCAGACGCATGGAGTGACACTGGGAAGCTGCTCCCCCTCCCCCCCCCACCCCACCCTCCTCCACCGCCCGTCTCCCAGGCCATCACACACTGCTGTCTGGGGCATTGCTAATAGTTCTCCTACACGGCAGCAGATGTCAGGCGCGTCGTCCTTAAGGAACATTACGTCTGACTACTTCTCCCCCTCCGTGAAACTAGTAGATGAAGTAAAAAAAAAAAAAGAAAAAAGTTTATCTGGCACTCTTCGGAGACCTAAAGAGGCCCCTCGTGCGACGTGAAGTGGAAACGATACATTGTATGCAACATTCTTGCAAGGCAGGAGACAATGTTCTCACAGCATACCAAGGGAAAAAGAAAAAAAAATCCTTATTTTGACGAAGTGAGCATCGTCTTCACGGGTCGGCAATTCACGCCCTGGTGTTGGTGGAGTATCAGCAGCTGGTGTGCTCTGCCTCTCCTACTCTTCAATTTGTAATCTCGTTGATATTCTTTACTTTCGGCTTGTGTCTTCTCAGTTGACCTTTTCAGGAATTTAACGTCACTGCTGGCTCGGTCAGTCAGCTGTTGTGGGCCTTCTGCAAGGTCCAGCCTTCACTACCCCGGTCGGGTCGCGGACGGTGCAGGGGGCTGTTTAGGCGGCCGACTGAGCAGCAGCCGGTGCGGCCAGAGTGGTCAGCAGGGCCTCTGAAACTCTCTGCAGCGTCTCTGCCAGGTATGACACCTGACTGAGCACCGCAGACAGAGAGGTGATGACTGCAACCAGATCGCTGTTGTCCGCAGCGGGTGCTGCGCGGTGGCTGGGTGCTCGGCGGCGGGCGGAGGGGGCGGAGGGGCGGGGGAAGCGGTCGGAGCGTTGCCACTCTTCGCGCTATCCGCAGTTTTGTCTTCGTTTTCTCGGCGCGCCTTCCCTCCTGGTGCGACGGCATGCTAATCGTCTGGCGTGCCCTCTCGGGCACGTTTTATAGAGCGGATGCGCCTCCTTGTTGTTGCACCAGCTGACTGGCCAATGGCGTTGTTTACGGTCGTTAGCGTCGTATCGTTGCTGGCCTGCTGCGTCTTCGCCTGTGAGCCTGGGCGCGGCCGGCCGACTGTTTCGGCGGCGGATTGCCGCATGGCGAGCTATTGCTGCTATGGTGACTTCGCAGCCTCGGCAGCTCGCCACGTACGGGCCGCCGCAGTTGGCGCACTTTGGAGTGTGCTTCTTCGGGTATGGGCAGTGCGCGCTAGCGTGGTTCTAGGCGCATTTCACGCATACCTCTGGAAAGGAGCAGTGGCGAGCCACGTGCCCCATCCTTAGGTAGCGGATACATTGCACCATGCCTTTCTTCTGTTTCAGCGACTCCATCGTTACTTTGGTGTTGGCCACCCCCTTCAGCCTGAAGAGGTCCCTATTCTCAGGCGTGTCGGCAGCAACGATGGTGTCTTCCTGTGGTTGACAGGAAATTTGACACATGTGACGTTGCGGACACCAGATATCATGTCAGTCAGATGCTTTCTTAGAAATTCACGGTTCGCCGCCTTGAAGGCAATCTTGAGCAATTTCTCCGGATGTGAGGCATGCGAGTACCAGTTGCTTGCTCTAGCTGATGCCTCGGCAGTCACAGTCCGGTAGTCCCCAGAGTTGGCTACTTTTAGGCACATTAGGTCGTCTCATGCGGCCTTCGCTGTGAAATCAGAGGTGGTCCACTGATTGAGTAGCTGCCCTTGTAGGAGGCGGCTTCCTCTCCGACTTGTGGATGTTGCTTGGCGGGAGTTAGCCCCATCTTACTGCATAGGTCGGCCGCCTTGGGAAGCAGTTGCGCTCCCCTGCTGTTCTGGTGGCGGCTGCACTGGCATCTCTTCTTCCGCTAGCGCGATGAAACGGTTGGCGGTCGATGTAGACCGTGGTTAAGGGGCCTTGGCTGGCTTTGCCGCTCGCTTAGAAGAAACGGTAGACCAAGCGAGCCCCGTCAAGCTGTTGTCGGCGATGGCGCTTTTCTTTCAGACTGTAGAAATGACACTTGGGTGTCTCTTCTTCATCGGTGGCATCTTAGCGACGTCCGTTTGCGCCGCAGCAGACCGTTTGCGCCGTTCTTCCCCCAAGCGCGATATCACGTTGGTGGTTCAATTGGCTCTGAGCACTATGGGACTTAGCTTCTGAGGTCATCAGTCCCCTTAAACCTAACCAACCTAATGACATCACACACATCCATGCCCGAGGCAGGATTCGAACCTGCGACCGTAGCGGTAGCGCGGTTCCAGACTGTAACGCCTAGAACCGCACAGCCACCCCGGCTGGAGTATTGCGTCATGTACCAGCACGTCGTCTTCGTCGGGCGAACCCTCCATCTCCATATTGAACGAGGGTGTGCCCTCTGTGGTGGACGGGACAGGCGCGGCCGTTGGAGGAGCAGTCTCCGCCTAAGGACGTCTTGTCGCTTCCACTTCGTCTCCTGCCGACGCGCTCGTGTGTCTGGGTGCAGGTTCGGGAGCATGCTCAACCGAGCGGCGGTCCTTCGCCCCCCGGCCTACGATAGCAGCGCGCCAGGTTCGCATCCACGAATTCATGACTGTGGAGCGGCTGCAGCAGTACATCTTGTCTCTATTGTGGCTAGAGCGCGACTGACGGTGAGAAACATGAATGATGGATGTCGGATGACTGAGAACATTAAGAGGAAACTTGCAGAAACGGTGAAATTTTGTAATGAAACTGAGGGTTGAGCCGATATAGTTGACCAAATGGCTAGACGATATTTAAATTACTTACCTCTAAGATTTATCACCGTGACTTTATCCTCAGAGTAACAAACAAAATGTTTCTGAAAATTTGTTATTCGACATTGTGCTATTCACTTTAGAGACAAAATTATTCTTTGGCGAGACTGTAGAGTCTTCCTCAAAGTAATGTCAACATGGCGGCACTCAAAATACCACCCAAATTAGAATAAAACAGTGGTTTCCTACTGTGGGTCAAAAATGACCCACATAGTGCTACTATGGTACAGCAAAGTCCAATACTTCTTGTTAAGCTTGTTATTGTGTCTCTCTATGCACTCTCTGTAATTCGCAAGTTATTCACGTATTTTGCATGGCTGATTCCAGCTTAGTCTGCCTATAATTTGATCTAAGTCGAGTGATGAGGAGATGTGTACTGTGCCACGCTTTTGTAGCAGTTTCTCCTGGTTCTCTTGGCGGTCTGTTCCATTTCTAAGTTGTGATGATACTGTCATGTGGGTCTAGAAGTACTCCAATCAGTTGCCTCTCTTTGCAGTCCCCAGTATTGTGGTATTATATAATGACACTGCTGACTCAGTTACTACTTGGTCGAACTTTACCTGTACCTCCTCAAATATCTTTTGTTTGTATGCCAACAATATCATTAATGTATGAGTGAAGAAATTTTGCGTAATCCTTTACTTTAAACTTATGTTGTACTCCCTTTATGTACCATAGCAAACGTAAAGATATTCCCACGTTCTTGCTTGACACTTCTTTCTCCTTTCGCTGGTGCCTTGTCCCTCATTTTTGCAGGGTCAGCATGGTTAGGATCGGATTTGGCAAGGTTTGGAAGAGTGGCTGGATGCCCTTCCTGCTGCCACACTGTACCCCCTGGGATGGAAATAGTGTACCCCAGCTGCCTGCTGGCAGCTCCTATTCCTACATGGAATAGTGCGAACGTGTTCAGATGTCTGCGAGTCGTGTAACTGAGGCGTAATGTGAGGACCAGCCCGGTATCCACCTAGTGGGGTGTGGAAAACCGCCAAAAATCCACATCTAGGCTGGCCAGCACACGAGCTGTCGTCGGTAATCAGCTGGGTGGATTCAATCCAGGGCCAGGGCGCCTACGCGAGTCTAGGAAGCATTAGCGCTCTTTGATAACATGGAGGGTCCAAGTTCTTGCTTGAAAAATTAACTGTTATTTCCTTATCCTTCATTTCTGCATCACATATCCTGTCAACTTTCTGTTTAATTTTGAATTCTGTTCCTTCATCACCTCGTGTGTCACGCCCCAGTCTTTCTCGTGCTTGTGTCACAAATATCACACATTCATACATTCATAGAGGTCATTAGCTTCTACCCAAAGCTGCAAGTAATACAATAGGATTTGCACCCAAATGATATGCTCCTCAAAACGTATGTTGATTGATATTCCTTCCCTGAACGTAATTTCTCCATGTCCTAGTCCCACCGGAAATCCATTGTAATAATCACACTCAGTAGATTTCGGTATTATCAGAAAATTCACTTTAGAATATGCTCTCGGCATTCAAACCCTAGTCTCATATATCAGTTTACTAGTGTAATGCTCCCCATTATAGCTCCACTAACCTTAGCCTTTTGTAATTTCAGCATCATCCAGTCATGTTTCACGAAACACTTGCCTAATGCATTCACACAGATCGCAGAAACTTGACTACTACTATCCCAAATCGTCTGAAAACTTCCCTTCGCGTACATTACGACTTTTTTCTTTTGCGTCATCAGTCTTCTGACTGGTTTGATGTGGCCCACCACAAGTTCCTTTCCTGTGTCAACCTTTTCATCTCAGACTAACAGTTGCAACCTTTTGTAAAGCCTCGTCGCCAGTTTTATAAATCTTCGTCGCCAGTTTTGTAAAAGTCTCGTCACTACTGCTGTGGAGGCCGAGATGCCACTGTTGTTATGGTAGGCCAAGTATGTAAGTCAGTGAAATGGCTTCTAGTGCAGTACACTTGTAGGACAGTCTCTCCATCCCATAATTATACAGCTATATCCCAGGATCAGGTATCAGGATAGGTGAACTGAGGTTCTACAAAACTCCAACAAATTAGTAACAAAGTGACACAAATGAATGAAATGGTTAACTTGTCTTAGTGACTAGTCGGATACTGAAGTCAGTATTTTTTTTTTTTTTTTTTGTCATCAGTCTACTGACTGATTTGATGCGGCTCGCCACAAATTCCTTCGTTGTGCTAACCTCTTCATCTCAGAGTAGCACTTGCAACCTACGTCCTCAATTATTTGCTTGACGTATTCCAATCCCTGTCTACCTCTACAGTTTTTGCCCTCTACAGCTCCCTCTAGTACCATGGAAGTCATTCCCTCATGTCTTACCAGATGTCCTATCATCCAGTCCCTCATCCTTATCAGTGTTTTCCAGATACTCCTTTCCTCTCCGATTCTGCATAGAACCTCCTCATTCCTTACCTTATCAGTCCACCTAATTTTCAACATTCGTCTATAGCACCACATCTCAAATGCTTCGATTCTCTTCTGTTCCGGTTTTCCCACAGTCCATGTTTCACTACCATACAACGCTCTACTCCAGACGTACATCCTCAGAAATTTCTTCCTCAAATTAAGGCCGGTATTTGATATTAGTAGACTTCTCTTGGCCAGAAATGCCTTTTTTGCCATAGCGAGTCTGCTTTTGATGTCCTCCTTGCTCCGTCCGTCATTGGTTATTTTACTGCCTAAGTAGCAGATTTCCTTAACTTCATTGACTTCGTGACCGTCAATCCTGATGTAAAGTTTCTCGCTGTTCTCATTTCTACTACTTCTCATTACCTTCGTCTTTCTCCGATTTACTCTCAAACCATACTGTGTACTCATTAGACTGTTCATTCCGTTCAGCAGGTAATTTAATTCTTCTTCACTTTCATTCAGGATAGCAATGTCATCAGCGAATCGTATCTTTGATATCCTTTCACCTTTTATTTTAATTCCACTTCTGAACCTTCCTTTTATTTCCATCATTGCTTCCTCGATGTACAGATTGAAGAGTAGGGGCGAAGGGCTATAGCCTTGTCTTACACCCTTCTTAAAACGAGCACTTCGTTCTTGATCGTCCACTCTTATTATTCCCACTTGGTTAGTGTACATATTGTATATGACCCGTCTCTCCCTATAGCTTACCCCTACTTTTTTCAGAATCTCGAACAGCTTGCACCATTTTATACAGTCGAACGCTTTTTCCAAGTCGACAAATCCTATGAAAGTGTCTTGATTTTTCTTTAGCCTTGCTTCCATTATTATCCGTAGCGTCAAAATTGCCTCTTTCGTCCCTTTACTTTTCCTAAAGCCAAACTGATCGCCACCTAGCGCATTCTCGATTTTCTTTTCCATTCTTCTGTGTATTATTCTTGTAAGCAGCTTCGATGCATGAGCTGTTAAGCTGATTGTGCGATAATTCTCGCACTTGTCAGCTCTTGCCGTCTTCGGAATTGTATGGATGATGCTTTTCCGAAAGTCAGATGGTATGTCGCCAGACTCATATATTCTACACACCAACGTGAATAGTCGTTTTGTTGCCACTTCCCCCAATGATTTTAGAAATTCTGATGGAATCTTATCTATCCCTTCTGCCTTATTTGACCGTATGTCCTCCAAAGCTCATTTAAATTCTGATTCTAATACTGGATCCCCTATCTCTTCTAAATCGACTCCTGTTTCTTCTTCTATCACATCAGACAAATCTTCACCCTCATAGAGGCTTTCAGTGTATTCTTTCCACCTATCTGCTCTCTCGTCTGCATTTAACAGTGGAATTCCCGTTGCACTCTTAATGTTACCACCGTTGCTTTTAATGTCACCAAAGGTTGTTTTGACTTTCCTGTATGCTGAGTCTGTCCTTCTGACAATCATATCTTTTTCGATGTCTTCACATTTTTCCTGCAGCCATTTCGTCTTAGCTTCCCCGCACTTAATATTTATTTCATTCCTCAGCGACTTGTATTTCTGTATTCCTGATTTTCCCGGAACATGTTTGTACTTCCTCCTTTCCTCAATCAACTGAAGTATGTCTTCTGTTACCCATGGTTTCTTCGCAGCTGCCTTCTTCGTACCTATATTTTCCTTCCCAACTTCTGTGATGGCCCTTTTTAGAGATGTCCATTCCTCTTCAACTGTACTGCCTACTGCGCTATTCCTTATTGCTGTATCTATAGCGTTAGAGAACTTCAAACGTATCTCGTCATTCCTTAGTACTTCCGTATCCCACTTCTTTGCGTATTTATTCTTCCTGACTAATGTCTTGAACTTCCGCCTACTCTTCATCACTACTATATTGTGATCTGAGTCTATATCTGGTCCTGGGTACGCCTTACAGCCCAGTATCTGATTTCGGAATCTCTGTCTGACCATGATGTAATCTAATTGAAATCTTCCCGTATCTCCCGGCCTTTTCCAAGTATACCTCCTCCACTTGTGATTCTTGAACAGGGTATTCGCTATTACTAGCTGAAACTTGTTACAGAACTCAGTCTTTCTCCTCTTTCATTCCTTGTCCCAAGCCCATATTCTCCTCTAACCTTTTCTTCTACTCCTTCCCCTACAACTGCATTGCAGTCGCCCATGACTATTAGATTTTCGTCCCCCTTTACATACTGCATTACCGTTTCAATATCCTCATACACTTTCTCTATCTGTTCATCTTCAGCTTGCGACGTTGGCATGTATACCTGAACTATCGTTGTCGGTGTTGGTCTGCTGTCGATTCTGATTAGAGCAACCCGGTCACTGAACTGTTCACAGTAACACACCCTCTGCCCTACCTTCCTATTCATAACGAATCCTACACCTGTTATACCATTTTCTGCTGCTGTTGATATTACCCGATACTCATCTGACCAGAAATCCTTGTCTTCCTTCCACTTTTCTTCACTGACCCCTACTATATCTAGATTGAGCCTTAGCATTTCCATTTTCAGATTTTCTACTTTCCCTACCACGTTCAAGCTTCTGACATTCCACGCCCCGACTCGTAGAACGTTATCTTTTCGTTGATTATTCAAGCTTTTTCTCATGGTAACCTCCCCCTTGGCAGTCCCCTCCTTCAGATCCGAATGGGGGACTATTCCGGAATCTTTTGCCAACGGAGAGATCATCATGACACTTCTTCAATTACAGGCTACATGTCCTGTGGATACACGTTACGTGCCTTTAATGCAGTGGTTTCCATTGCCGTCTGCATCCTCATGTCGTTGCACATTGCTGATTCTTCCGCCTTTAGGGGCAATTTCCCACCCCTAGGACAAGAGAATGCCTTGAACCTCTATCCGCTCCTCCGCCCTCTTTGACAGGGCCGTTGGCAGAATGAGGCTGACTTCTTATGCCGGAAGTCTTCGACCGCCAATGCTGATTATTTATCAAAATTTAGGCAGTGGCGGGGATCGAACCCGGGACCGAAGACGTTTTGATTATGAATCAAAGACGCTACCCCTTTTTTTTTCTTCTTTAACCCTAGACCACGGGTACAGTGCGCAAAAATGACACTCATATCGCAAAAACCAAATACCGTAAATAAATTTCACAGTATGTAGCACATGCAGTTTACAACAATTGTCAGCTTACTTCCATGAGTTCCCTAAACGACATGTCCTGTGTAAGTGAGCCCTCAATGGTGAAGTAAGGTGTCAGGCAAATCCAACACCTTCCATGAAAAAACGGACATGACAGTAAATCCGACAATATGTCACATAACTCGGAATAAATCCTGACATTAAATTAACGAAAGTAATATGATCAACGAGTGAGCTAATGGAATACCACAGACTAACACAAGAATGTCTGAATGCATGTCATACCTTCCCACCGTGAAACAAACGCAGTTCCGAGGGGAGAAACGAGGACAGAAGCCGAGAGCAGAGCCGTATAGGCTGGAGGGCCCTACGATAGGAGCGGGACAATGGGACACCCACATCGCCAGCCGACCGAGAAAAGGTCCAACCCCAGCCCATGTTAAAAGATAGAGCCCTCCAGAAGAACAGTATAGATCTTACAATAACACTAAAAGGGCCACACCAGCTGCAAGCTTTAGGGCGAGACTATTTGCATCTCTGTTACGTAGCAAACATTAAGAACATTGCCCCAGCACGAGAAGTATAACGTTTCTCATTGGATAGACAGAGTTTTTGTAGGCGGAGCTTAAGGTTAACATTGAGACGCTGATTGGTCAGTTGAAAACACAGCCAGATACCTTTTTTCTTAAATCAACTTCGGTAAACAGTAGTAAAGATAAGTTCAAGAGAGTTGCTACCGAGATGGCGAGGTGTGTGGAGCTGCGCCACCCACCGCCCCTGACGCTGCCTGACCACTGACAAGGTAATGAATGCACGCGATGCCACGTAAGAGCGCATAAGGCTTCACTCAGAACTGCAGAAGTCTCATGTGTTACATCCTCGTTTTACGTAATACTGGTGTTGATTGTCAATTAAACTTCGTGGTATTCATATTTGCTACTTGAAGTTAAAATCTGAAACGCGATGATTTTTCTGTTATATAATTATTGAGGAGCCACATCAGCCACTGTAATTTACGACAAGTTAAATAAGAAATTAAAGATAATTGGGGTCACTGTACACCATTTTTGATAGTTTTTTTTTATGAAACTTAATTTAAACCTAGATTGCAGATGTGATATGGCATACATAGGTCATCCTTCGATCCATTATAGAACTTGGAAACCCATTCAGGGAATATTCGTTCACATTTTTGTTGAACGCAGTTGGTTTTGTCATCCTGTATTAAAATATTTCCTTTTATCAATAGTACAGTTTATAAACAATGTTTTGCGAGTAGAATAAAAATTCCAATGGTAAACTTAACTACTTTTTCGACGTTATTTTATCAGCTAACTAAAAATAGGAAATCCTTGAACCCCTTCCATTAAATATAGTTAGTATTAAGATTCTTTTACATGGAGTGCAGTGGAACTGACGCTGAGAAATGGTTCAAATGGCTCTGAGTACTATGCGACTTAACTTCTGAGGTCATCAGTCGTCTAGAACTTAGAACAAATTAAACCTAACTAACCTAAGGACATCACACACATCCATGCCCGAAGAAGGATTCGAACCAACGACCATAGCGGGCGCTTGGTTCCAGACTGCAGTGCCTAGAACCGCATGGCCACTCTGGCCGGCCTGACGCTGAAATAATTAAGTATTTGATTATATCATCGCTAGTCTCACTGAACTGTTCTGAACTCTACATGCCATGTGTGGTCTGGCGTCTCCTTACCAGCGACAGGTCCCAGCTTCAAACTAGTCAATTCCCTAAAAAACACGCTCAGAGCGTCGTTGCGCGAAAGTGGTAGGGAGACATGACTTAAAACAGGAACCACGCAGAATGCTAGAATAATCTACAACCAAGTGGGTGAGAGCTGCTCTTCTGTCATCCATGTAGGCTTCTACGCACAGTCGTTCACTCATTGGTGGATTGTACTCAGCTGGCAATTGTCTGAGGCAAAGTCGATGTCTCCATCCTCATCTCTGCCCGTGGCGCTGGTGGACCTCCTGGAAATGGCGAATCTCTATGGTACTGGCACCAGTTCACATCCTTGCGCCTGTTATGCTCTTTCTCTGGCTTTGTCTTGTTTGGACAACACAGCACAACCAACATGCTCGATTATTTGCTGGATGTATTCCAATCTCTGTCTTCCTCTACAGCTCGCTCTAGCACCATGGAAGTAATTCCATGATGTCTTAACAGATATCCCATCATGCTCTCCCATCTCCTCCTCAGTGTTTTCCACATTTTCCTTTCCTCTCCGATTCTGCACAGAACCTACTTATTCCGTACCTTATCAGTCCACCTAATTTTCAACTTTCATCTGTAGCACCACATCTCAAATGCTTCGATTCTCTTCTGTTCGGGTTTTCCCACAGAACATGTTTTACTACAATACAATGCTGTGCTCTAGATATACATTCTCAGAAATTCTTCCTCAAATTAAGGCCTACGTTTCATACTAGTAGACTTCTCCTGTCCAGGAATGCAATTTTTGCCAGTGCTAGTCTGATTTTGATGTACTCTTGGCTTCATTTGTCATTGGTTATTTTGCTGCCTAGGTAGTGGAATTTCTTAACTTGGAGAGGGGACAAGTTACTCTCTCACCTACTTTTCGGATACCGAAAATTATTAAAGTTTTTATTACATCCTGATGCACCTTGAGCAGGTCTCTAGAAAGTTAACGGACTGAGCAGATGTTGATGGAGCCTGGTAGGGCGCTAAAAGAATGAGGTATTTTTTACAGTTCTTAGCTCATAGAAATGGCATGTTGGGGGTTGGAAGCAATTGGCAGCAAGCCCATCCCTCAGTAAATCTTGGTGGACAGGTCCACAGCCATGCAGGGCAGACAGGTCGAGACAGGTCTCTAGCAGAACAGTGTTGCTATACCTGCATTGGCGCCAGCTGAAGGCTGGTCTGGGGGCGATGGACTGAAATAACGCTTCTGCAAGTGGAGTCGTAAACCAGGCATTGTGGGCAGAGCCTAGCGTCATAAAAATTCACAAGTTTTCATGTTCGCCAATACTGCAAATAGGCCTGTGACCCACTTCCATTTGCCACCTCGGTTGTAAAAGAATCTTCGGCGTCTGAAAAACGTTTAGAGAGGATCTTCATTACACCTCATAGCTAGGAGTAACAAGCTCCATGGCTCAGGCGATATAGAAAAAGATCTTTAAAACGGCTACTGTTTGCTTGTTGCCACAGGAAGTGATGTGACTTTAGAGAAAAACATCGTCTCCCTCAGCAAAAACTTTAAAAAAGTCAGTTATTGGCGGTTTCTTCTTTTTACAGTGACGCAGGTTTCTAAACTCTTGCCCTGGTTCGACAGGAGTTTGTGCTGTCGTGTGCGAGAGGAGATTTAGCGCCTCTAGAACCCTATGATTGGCTCAAGGTGGCGAGAAGGTGGTGTCGTTCGTGTACTTTGCGCGAAAACGGACTATTTTTTCTGAAGAGGTGCTTGGCTCTTAGGTGGTGAACTTTGATCTGGTAAGGGGACTACTTGTCGATGCTCTGGCATGTGTGGTTGGTTCTTGGGAACTGTCCTGATACTGACTTCATCTGTCAGTAGTTTAGACTGGGGAGCCTGTGGTGCTGATCTTACTTTACCAACAGTGTGACTTCAAACGTCTCACACTATTCGTATGCCGATAGCACACTTATTCGTTTTTGATTTACCAGTTTTGACATTTGGTATCCTGGTGTGCACTGTCGTGTACGTCCTTGGTATGAAAAGCGAATGAGTGTGAGGCACATTGAAATCTACTGTGATTTCAGGGCTCTGGTAGAGAGTAAATTGCGATCCGTCTGCCTGACCGCTAGACCATGAGATTGCTGTGTTTCTTTCGTGGCCGCTACGGCTTCACAGGCGCCCCCTCAGGTCTCGCCTCTGACCCACACATCTCGCCATATTAATCAAAATTTAAAGAGTGGTGCGTTTCTAACCCAGGACTGAGAACACTTTGATTACAAATCAATGGCAGACCACAACTGCCTGGGAGATTAAGTTACCTGCCTGCAAATTTGTATTTCTTAACTTTCTTTCTCTTCTAACAACTCATGTAGAATATCTTAATAGCCAAACGAATGCACATCAGCTACTTCAAACTATCCAGGGGGCTGTCCTGTTCTCTCATTCCTGAGGTATGCTCCATCGTTTTATAGATAAATTTTATCAATTTTTATGATGGTGAGGATCAGGAGATCGAATTTCAGTAATATCCTCCGTTAAACTCTCTATACCACTTTCACAATCCTTCCCTTTTATTTACCATTGCAACAATTTATTGTGTTTTGTTGGCTCATCGAGGATGGACCATATACGTGAGATCGATAACCTTCACTTCTTCTCTGGTAGTACGTCCTTTGTAGTGTTGAGGCACACGATTTGCTTTTTCTTGACTCACACGTATATTTCTCACCCCATTTAATGTATTCTGTCATCGAGTTCCTCCGCTACAAGAATGGAAGTCTAAAAACAAACTTGCGTGGTTGGTAAGAAGGACATGTGCTTCTGGAATGGAAGGACTCGATCAAAACCAGGGATGCATGAAAAATACATTATTATTATCATTTCTTTAACACCAAGACACTTTCAACAGCATGCACTGGACAATCACGGCCAATTAACTTTTAGAGACATGCTCAGTTCTCTGTATCGAAAATATAGACTGCGAGGAAATGTTTAGAGAGACTTTAATTAAAGAAAAATATCATTTGGCTTGAAATCTAAAAACACAAAAAAATTTCAGTTTCGTAAAACTGAGAAATTTCTGATACCTGAAAATATATGTTTACACAACATCCATGACTTTACTTAAGATTCGACAATACATGGTAGTGTACAGCATATTTACAGTACGAGTCTTATTTGACTCAACTTGCCGCAGTACAAAATTTCGATGTTCACTAACTGTCTACTCAGTGATTAGACGGAAGATATTTTCTCACAATATTGATAACTATACTTGACATGGCGATTACGCGTTGACCCTCTTAACTCACCTAGGCACTGTGGTATATGTCATTTAACCTCAGACATATTTCACAAGAAGACTGAGTTCAGCCAAACACGCCTAATAGTAATAAATACATCATACTCTTATTTCTGGCAACTGACAAAGGCTTATACCTAACCTTAATATAACCACCAACAAGAGCGTTAAAGAATATCTTGAAGTTTAGCTTAAGTCGGCCCTTACAAAAGAGAAGAATTCAATTGAACTACAGCTAAAGAATGGATTAAAACCTTTTTATATCTTCAAGCTGATTTTCATAAGAGGTAAAAATTACTCTAAATCACCTTCAAATTGTCGCTTAAAATAGGGAAAAATTTATCCTGAGGCGCCATTAAAGATGAATGAAAAATAAAAAAAAATAAAATAAAAAACTTTTCAAAGACTTATGCAAATACTAAAAATGATAAATTACACTGGGCCCTCCTTTCAAGATAAAAGTAAACCTTTAAATATCGTTGTTGTTGTTGTTCATGTGGTCTTCAGTCCAAAGAGTGGTTTGATGCAGCTCTCCATGCTACTCTATCCTGTGCAAGCTTCTTCATCTCCTAGTAACTACTGCAGCCAACATCCTTCTGTATCTGCTTAGTGTATTCATCTCTTGGCCTCCCTCTACGATTTTTACCCCCCACGCTGCCCTCCAATACTAAATTGGTGATCCCTTGATGCCTCAGAACATGTCCTACCAACCGGTCGCTTCATCTAGTCAAGTTGTGCCACAAACTCCTCTTCTCCCCAATTCTATTCAATACCTCCTCATTAGTTATGTGATCTACCCATCTAATCTTCAGCATTGTCCTGTAGCACCACATTTCGAAAGCTTTTATTCTCATCTTGTCTAAACTGTTTATCGCCCACGTTTCACTTCCATACATGGCTACACTCCATGCAAATACTTTCATACAATTTAAAACCTGGTTCCTAAATCTCTGTGTTACCATTATATAATCTATCTGATACCTTCTGGTATCTCCAGGATTCTCCCATGTATAGAACCTTCTTTTACGATTCTTGAACCAAGTGTTAGCTATGATTAAGTTTTGCTCTGTGCAAAAATATCTACGTAAATGTTTACAATTTGACAATAGTAAGGCTGCAATTAACCATCTTTACAGGAGAGTTAAAATTTTTCAAACTTTAAACGAAGTTCACAATACTAAGATTACACTGAGTGCACTGAGCCGCCCTTAAACAGTGAGCACAGTCTTCCAGATCGCCTTCAGTTTAGGGACAGAAATTCCAAATTAAAATTTCCCTCCATTAATTAGTTAGCAAGAAGTTATACAGAACATGACACAGTGGAGGGGACTAAGAATGCACTCACAACCAAGCCAGATCAAATGACAACTATGCCAACATGGTGTAGGATAATACAGTACACTGCAGGCAGAGGAGCTCTGAAAGTAACCACTAATGGTGAGAAACGAAGGACAAGTTCTAAACCAATTACGTTCAAAAACAACTCACTTATGAGGATAGTAGCTGCTCTGCCCAGCTTACACCGACTAACACTGCAAACAGTTCCTTGAAACACCACACACTGCCCCGATGAAACACAGTTTGACCATCCGACCCGCTGCTCCTGCGTAATAATCCGACAGCAGCTGGCCGCTCCAAAGTCATCACTGCAGCCCGGGGTCTCTCCTTGCCCGCGAAGATCCGTCAAGCCCCACTGCTGCTTCACACACGTGACCGTATCATCAGCTCGGCCTTCTGTGTGTCACTCTCGATCAATGCCTGTCCACCAGTTCCCACTCCGGACTCTCCTCATAACTTTCGCGTTGGCTTCCACTTGAGACCATGTCAAACCGAGGAGTCTACTGACATATACTTCCAAGATGAAATATCTGGCCTACGATACAGGCGCTACATAATTTGTACAAACGCATCAACGAGACTCTGGAAAAGATGTTGTCTGTGTAGGAACACTCTGACGCTGAATTCCAAACATTACAGTTGTGTGTTTTTTGTTTTTTGTTTTTTTAACAAAATTTTTCTGCCATCCCTTCGATGAAATGAACACAACTGAGGGTTCAGTTCTACTACTTGGTGTGTCTCTCTACATCGGTCCCTGCTTGTTTCTAGAGAAAAAGCCTTATCTTGGGAGGTTACACACCAATATGAGAGCGACACCGCCCGCCATTTTCAAACACAGGTGGGCGCCACAGTACCACGGCAAATGGCTGAGCCAAACAACATCTTCCTCCGTGTCCCACATGCTCAGTCCAGTACGTTCCCAAACATGATTTCTGTCATACATTCCTCTCTTTACACTAGCGCAGGAGAACAGTAATTTTGGTACACTCTATCCTGTTGCCTACTGATATTAGACTAAATGCAGGAAGAAAGTATGGAGATGAAATAAACCACAGAACCCACTTCATAAGAACTTAGTAATTACTCATTATTTGTTGTAAGTTAACTTGGTATCAAACACGAACATACTCGGGTACGGTGTAGTGAAACATGAATTAAAAATGAGAAGGGGAGGCACAAACAAGTTTGGTGCCTCTCACATATGCTGTAATGATACAAATAGCAACATCCAGTTACTGAGCAGGATACTGAACATAGACTTTCACAGCCGAAACATGGCTTCGAGTAAACAACATAAATTGGGAAGAGACGCATTTCTCAAAAATACAAGACTCCTTTCAGCAGCCCACGCTGTTGCTTAGCATCAGTTTGAGGCGAATAGAGTGACGAGCAACACTAATGTTTCTGACTCCTTTCAGCAAATTAAAACGAAAAAAGTGAATTGCAATAAGAGTGCAGCGGAACTACAGCAATCTGAAGGTAAGCATCTGATTTCTTCCAGTCCTTGGCACCCAAAATAGAGGCTTCAAATCGCAAATCGATTATATCTTTCAGGAGATTCATAACTGCAGTTCTCACAAGCACGTACGTTCAATGAATATGGAGATCTTCACAAAGAGTTTCTACTGAGGATAATTTTATTTTGCATGTCCGTGATCCTCAGTGAGTATCGCAGCTTGTCTGAGGCTGTGTGCGAAGGAGACTCATGAATGTTACCAATTCCGTAATTACAAGAAAATCGAAATACACACATCAAAAAATGTTTTGCATCTGCCCCGTTCCCAGAACTCACGAAGACAGACGTTGACTGTGGATACTGTGTCACAGACACAGTCCCTTTGACTGTTTCGAAATGTTACTATATCCGGCCAAAGATGTAAACAACAATGACTGAGCAGCGCCTATTCGACGGAGGGGGTCCGACAACCGAACAGTTCCAATCATTCCACCAGGAAGGAGGTACACGACTCGTGTTGTCTGTAGTTCAACCATGCTCAGACGGTCAAAAGCGCGGTTCGATCGCGTCCGCCCTGACAGCAACGACACCATCTTTAATAACGCTTTTCGTGCAGCCACAGGACGTCGTGTTACGACACAAACTGTGCGGAATACGGTGTATGATACACAACTTCACTCCCGACACCCATGGCGAGGTCCATCTTTGCAGCCACGACACCATGCTGCGCCTTACAGATGGGGCCAACAACATACCGCAGGATTGGCATCCAGTTCTCTTCACTGATGAGCGTCGCATATACCTTCGACCAGACAATCGTCGTAGACGTGTTTGAAGGCAACGCACTGAGGCTGAACGCCTTAGACACACTGTCCAGCGAATGCAGCAAAGTGAAGGTTTCCTGCTGTTTTGGGGTGGCATTATGTGGGGCCGACGTACGCCACTGGCGGTCATTGAAGGCGCTGTAACGACTTTGCGATACGTGAATGCCATCCTTCGACAGATAGCGTAACCATATCGGCAGCATAGTGGCGAGGCATTCGTCTTCATAGACGCCCCCATTGTGCACATCTTGTGAATGACTTCCTTCAGGATAAAACATCGCTCGACTAGAGTGCCCAGCATGTCCTCCAGACATGAACCCTATCGAATATGCCTGGGATAGAAGGTCTGTTTATGGACGACGTGACCGATCATCCACTCTGAGGAATCTACGCCGAATCGCTGTTGAAGAGTGGAACAATCTTAATCAATAGTGCCTTGGTGAACTTGTGGATAGTATGCCACGACGAATACAGGCATGCATCAATGCAAGAGGACGTGCTGCTGGGTATTAGGGGTATCGGTGTGTACAGCAGTCTGGACCACCATCTCGGAAGGTCTTGCTGTATGGTGGTACAACAAGCAATGTGTGCATTTCATGGGCAGTAAAAAGGGCGGAGATGATGTTTATGTTGATCTCTATTCCAATTTTATCTACAGATTCCGGAACTCTCGGAACCGAGGTGATGCAAAACTTTTTTGATGTATGTACTAATAAATATGCATTCTCCTTCGAAGTTACCAGCCAGGGGCCTACCTGTTTTCGCTTGAATGAGTAAGTCAGTGACCCTGACAGGGTATAACCGTTTCTCTGAGGTTGCACGTGGTGAAGTCGTATGAATTGTATGCATCATGTGTAGTGGTTAATAAAAAAAATGGGAGAAGAGAGACCGTGAAAAAGGGAAAGAATGAAAGAAATGCAGATCGGACTTTGTATTACGGAAAAGCTATCGGACTTCGTTATTCGGAAAAGCTATTGTTGGGGTGGTCCTTGTGGCATTTTTGAGCAAAAGTTAAACCAATTTTCACTACAAAAGTTATTGAAAAGAAACAGAGAATAACAGAATGTAACTGACAGGGGAAATGGCGTAGCTTAGAGTTCATTCTTTACCAGGTTAACATGTCTTCTTTCGGGCGGCGTCCACGTCTTCAAAAATCTCCTTCATTTCAGCGTGAAAAAATCTGCTCCGAAATCTTGTAATAGTCCAGGGATCACTAATTTATACCAATTAAAATCATCTTGATACTGTATGCAATTTAATTCACTTTGCTACTTCCACCCACCGAATTTCTTAATAATTTCCACAATGTCTACACATTACAATCAGATCAAGATTAGCCATTAAGTTTTTACGTCAGCATCCGATCACGCCTGCCTTAAGCTACGTCTATCAAGAGACAATTGAAACGGATTAAAAAAACAAAAAATGTTAACAATTTTGGTAGTTTCTCTGCCGTCGAGCGCTCATACCGCTGCGACGAGATATTTTTTTATCTGAGGGAACGAGTGTAGCGCGGCGAAATTCAAAGCCCCGCTACATCGCCCCCTCGACTGTCACGCTAAAACATTTAGCGTGGCAGGCTAGCAAACCTAAAAGTCAATACATGTAATTTTCATTGGAAAGGCCACGTGCATCCATAGGGGATAATCTTAACCAACACTTACTTTCTAAACCTATATACTAAATACAATTATTACAGTTTGGATCCTTTTTTACACAATTAATATATATATATATACATACAGTTTGTTTGAACAAGCTGTTCACCAGAGCAGTTAATGTTGTGTGCTCCCAGCGTTGGTTTCCCAATGCACATCTGGCAGCACGTAGTCTTTGCGCATGCGCAGTAGCATCACTGAATTTCGCGTGCGGCAGTTTCAAAATCGCTGTGTTATGACAGTCTTCAACAGTATTCACTCTCACATAGTGTTCATTACAAGTTGTTATTCCAGCATATATGGCGTGTTAAGTTCGGTGACACCATAAGATTGAGCGTGTGCGTGATCTGAAGCAACGTCCATGTCTTCTGTTACGACACAACACTCCAGGTCCTTGTGCGTTTTCATGACTATTGTTCCCGGGGCATATATGGTCGATGTAGTTTTTAGCCTCCACATCGCCTACGACAGGTGATGAGTTTATTGTCTCCAAGCATCTGAAGGCCGGCCAGGAACAACGGCGTCGATGTTCGCAAAGGTAGGTGTTTCACCACATTGTTTACACTTGCCAACAAACGTTCATTTGCAATGTGAAAATCCTCATTATCGTCAAAGTAAACTGCAGTTTATATCATTTATAAACAGTTATTTGGTTTATGCAACATAAGTTTCACAAACAACACAAAATTCGTCGTTTATAACGTTCACTGTTTAACACAGTTTGCATCACTTTTTGCCACATTTACATTTTAACAGTTCACTTTGTCCAAGCATGTTTACATCGTTAATTATGAAAGCTTACATTTCGTGGTCATGTTTCAAAATGTTCACAATATGCAAAGTTTTAACACATATACAAATACATATAAATTTACAAGAATATACACGTGAAATATTTACGCTAAAAAAAATTATACTAAGTCCCATTGGCTTTCTTTTATTGGGGTTTATGGTCATTTTGATTTTCTTTATTAAGGTTTTGACGTGCCAAGGGATATAAGACTTAATGTTTAAAAGCACGGGCTTTCCTTTATTTATTATTTATTTCTTTTCTTTGATTCCATATCTTGGCTGGCTAGTGGTTGACCAGGCTTGTAATGCCATCAATATTCAGTTTTCTTCATGTCTTTTTATTCATACCTGAAAGTTTACTGTCACACAATATATTCTTACATTCCATAAACAAACAATACCCAGCTGCAGTATGTGGTAGGATAATGGAGAAAGAAAGAAAGATAGACTGGAAGAAACTATTCACTACCTATAAACTACCAAATCCTACAGCTAATACATAAAAAAAGAGAATATAATACATTATAACGTTTGCATCACCTTCAAGGGGTGTGTGAAAGGAGATGCTTACAATTTACCAAATCATGGGTAAATGTAAGTGTCCTTATGTCAAGTCTGTGTAGTGTAACATCATGACAGATTCTCTGTTTGTGTTCTGACTGTTCATATGACTTAGTGTATTATACCTTAACAAATCCTTGCATGAGTGAATCGCATGTCCCCTCAGTGCTTCCTCAATATCTCCACTTCTTGTGGATACCGTCTATACAAATGGAAAATGTATCTCAGAGATTGTCTCTCTCATAATGTGTATTATATGGTAACATATCAAATTTCCTCTCAAGAGTTCAACCATGAACTTTCTTCGACTTTAGTGAAGGTTAAATATCATGTATGTAGTATATATATATATATATCATTTCTATCTATAAATTATAAACAAAGAACATATTATTATAATTGACAGCAAAATGTCTCTTTCTCACTGTCCGTTGCTCGACGTCGGCTGCACGGACGGTCACTGCTCCTTTGCACTTACCTTGCATTACCTGAAAAGTCAAATGTTGTCTTCAACGTAGATGTAATTTTGTCATCTGTTCGCTTAGGTGGAGGTGTTGTACGAGTCGCAAAACAGCCTTAATAACTCTCCTATCTTTTGCTTCCTCAGGGTTTTCTGTCATATGTAATTATAATAAAGGCTAATATGGCACTAAATTTCACTTTCGTATTTTTTTTTTTTTTTAACAAATGCATTCACATGAGGGCTGTGTAAAAACTATGTTTCAACTTAAGTTCCTTAAAATATCATTCTTCTGTCTGAACACGAACTATAAATGTTTTCTTCCACACAATGGCGTAACAAAACTTAACGAAAGGTTACTAAGTTACACTTCTGAAATAGATTAAAGCTAATGTGTTTCCAAGTTACCTTCTTATTACATTTCTTTCAACAGCTGTAATCATCGTTATGTTCACTCTGCTTTTCTTGCATTCATTCCTTTTCAAGGGCACTGAAAATAGATTCACATTTAACGTCTTGTACTCACGTGTTCTAACTCATCACAAATGTTTTCTTTCAAACTGAAATTCTTATGTAATCTTAAAGATATAAACTGTTTACTCACTTCTCCATGTAGCACAATATTACCAAAACATTCTCACTCATTCCTTACTCACATATTCATCATAATATATATATATATATCCTTATACATTAAACATATTCCTCATCAAACATTAATATATCACATACGTGGGGCCATTTGGCACTTCCATTCTCATAAAACTCCAATAATATTTTCCTCAAATAATCTCTTGTCTCCAACCACTTCACAGTAACTTACCTTCTTATATTAACTTAAATATTAACTCATTCATACTGATCATTCATTCTTACATCCTCATTCATTCTGCTACATACCTATGTCATTACTGATGTCAATAGCTATTATTTCCTCTCATTATAGTGCCTTGAAATAACTAACTAGTTGTTGATTCACCTTATAATTTACAATTAACAACCAATGTAACCTGCATAGACCTCATTCCTATATGAATATCTTTTCTCATTTAGTAAGTGTACTCGCCTGGGTTTACCTTCTCTTCATAATTATGTGTGCAAGTGTAACTGCAGTATATAATTTCCATAAATGAATGTTTGTGTTCTTAGGCTGTATAACTTAATGTTCGTGTATTCAATACAAATATTTATGATCTCGTTTTCACAGCAACTTGCTCATGTTCAACTTAGTTATCATTATATTATGTTGTTTTAGTGCACAAAGGGTTTCAAATGTCTGTGGGGATGCAGCCCCCTCGGCTTGTGAGATAACGGGTATTCTAGGGAGTAACAACCTGGGTGAGGTATGCTTGCTATTCTGAAAGGACCTGAATATAATAGCTGCCATTTTCTGTTCAATTGTTTTAATTTTGTAGACTTGGGATGTGAACGCAAAAGAACAAGGTCATCAACCTCATAGGTTTGTTAATTCCTGTTCTGCTGTCATTTTGTCGTCGTACCTGAGGAAACAAACCGTCTCAGCCGTTGCGCTCTTACAACACCTCACGACCGTAGCACGAGCGCTTAGCTCGGTCGTCGACTGTTTTCCGTCGTCTGCTGTGTTTGGCCGGGTTCATTGACCAGCTCCACTATGTTTACATTCCGGCCGGTTGGCGCCCACGCGTCAGCTGATGGCGCGCCGCAATTGTTATTGCTACTTCGTGGCGGGGAGTGCATAACTGTACCGGGGAACGGCGGCGGTTTCCGTGGAGGGTTATGATTTGTCATGCGTGAATTTTGTGTGTTCCACATATTCTGTCGGTGATTGTTGGGATTGGTATTGTTTTGGTGGTAATTATGTCTGTTATATGTCATGTTCCTGTCAAAGTAGCCCGGGTTGTACCGGTTATTCTCACGTCTCCTATTGTTGTTGTTGTACTGTCTGTAATTTTCATTTTGCTTGTAGTTACCATTTTGATATGGGTGATAATTATTGTTATTATTCCACGAATTTCTGCGGTTGTTCCTACTGTCATACACGTTTCCATTTGAATATGTTTCGCGCGCAGGCGGATGGTTCCACCAACCACCGTCACTACGGTTCCTTTGGGGTGGGTGCTGGTTTTGGTTACTAATATGAATAAAATTTGAATGGCGTGAATCGCCTCTGTAAACTACGTCCATTTGATCTAAGAAGTTTAAGAAAGTCTTAACGTCATTCTCCGGTACTCCTATTAATCTGTCTCGGTATGGAAAGGGTAAGTGGCTCTTTAAAGTGTCAATTATCGCTGACAAGTCGGCTGGTTTGGACCAGTACAGTGTCTTGTCTAAGTACCTCTCAAAGTATTGTCTTAATGTCTCTTTTTTAGGGTCATAGGTCTCGGGGTTACACACTTCTCTCCTTAGACTCTGTTGCTCATTCTCGGACCAGAATTCGTCCAAGAAGGCTTGTTCGAACTGTTCAAACGTAAGGCACCGCCGTTTCATAGCGGCACCCCACTTAGCTGCTCGTCCTCTCATGAGATTGGTGACGTATCTGATTTTATCGACTTCTGACCAACTACGTGGAAAAACACCGTCAAATGATCTAATAAACACAATAGGGTGGACTTTGTGCTTGTCCTCACTGGAAAATGTCTGGAAATACCCATGTCTTACAAACGTGTCATCGGCCATGCCGGTAACGTAATATTGCTCGTTCGGTGGAAAAGAAAGCGGCACATTGTAATTTTGATTGGAAATAGGTGATTCCACAATAGGTGTTCTGTCTGTGTCATTAGCCATGGTTTTAGCTGTTTTGTCGTTTCCTGACGATGCGTTTGCACCTATCGCCAAACACGGCACAACATTGTCTCGTAATTTTGTCACTTCGTCTTCTATGTGTTTTGTCTCGTCTTTAACATGTGTCTTTGTTTTTGAAAGTATGTCCTGTGTAATTGTTTCAAGTTTTTTGTCCAGATAGTCGTCACACAATTTACATTCATGTACAATTCTTTCGGCCATGTTGGTGTCGTTGTTTAGTGACGCGAGGTCCGCTCGATCTTCTAACTTTTCTATCTTTTCTTTGAGGTGGGTCTGTTCAAGAACTACCATTGTAAGTTGTTGGGTAATATTTCCCACTTCTTCAGTCAGCTTTTCTTGGGTGGAGCTAGCTGAAGTGTGGGCCTGAGCTAACTCTTCCACACGGGTGTTCACTTCCTGCTGCACATTAACTATTTGAGTTAACTGATTCTCACATCGGGTGATATTGTTTTTTGTTTCGTGTGTGAATGTAACCAAAGTTTCTTCCTGTTTAGTGACTCGATCAGACAATGTCTCAAATCGCTGGCTGAGCTGTTGAGTGGTGTTATTTAATTCTGTCATCTGTTTTGTCGTCCGTTCAAAATTTTCGGTCATAGTATGGTTTAATATGTCAATTTTCTGACTAACGTCTCGTTTCATGTCTGCAAATAACTCTAATAGTCGGTCCAGTTTGTCAGTTTCCTGTGTCCGATTTGTGTCACATTGCTGAATTTGTCTCATATTCGGTTCTGACATTGATGTTAACAATGGTGCTGACGGTCTAGCCTCGCGTCCATTCCACATTTCGTCATTTAAAGTCGCCATCTGTGTATTATCACAAATGTTGCGAGTTTGAGGCAAAATCATTGCATTGATCTGTGAACTCGTCCATGGAGGGAAACGCGGACTTTCTTGTTGGTTGAAAGATGAATCTACTTCACTTAACTCATCTGCCGAAACTATCTCTACCTTACCACGTTCCATTGTAATAGGATGTATAATAGTAAGTCAAAAAGGGAATAATATAAGTCTGATTAATAAAATTTTGACTCAAATTTAGGTTGAAATATTTTCTCGACAATGTAAATGATTGCTCTATTGCAAACAATGATTGAGAAAGCTGCAGCAGGGCGGACAAAATTTTTCGTAACAAATGGCTGTTTGGCTGTCAAATTCACGATCTTCATATGCTACAACAATACTATAATTACCACAAACTACAATAGAGATAGATAATTTTAGAAAAATCTAGAAGAAAACTACAGGACGTGTGGAAAAGGAAAAATGGATTCTGCAGTTGGCTATTGAATGTTTGAATGAAACATAATTGTGTGACTCACCATTAAATTTTCTGTCCTGCAGCGGCTGGTCAATCACCTCTGCGTAAATCGTATTCGTCAAAATATGGATTTTCTTAATACATCTCCATCGGATAATCACCAAAAGGTCTCAAATAACAGTTTTGCATCAATATATGCCATGAAAAGAAAAACAGATTGAATTAGTTACAAAAATTCTTTACAATATTGTGGTATCATTTGCTTAGGTACAATAAAGTTTGTGTTTTAGTTACAATTTAAACTTCAGGATTTTATTCTCTGTTGGGAAAAATACAAATTAAAGTTTCAAATTTGCTCAAAAACAACACATCCGAAAATTGCTTCCAGTCGCGGGAGCCAGTTGTAGTGGTTAATAAAAAAATGGGAGAAGAGAGACCGTGAAAAAGGGAAAGAATGAAAGAAATGCAGATCGGACTTTGTATTACGGAAAAGCTATCGGACTTCGTTATTCGGAAAAGCTGTTGTTGGGGTGGTCCTTGTGGCATTTTTGAGCAAAAGTTAAACCAATTTTCACTACAAAAGTTATTGAAAAGAAACAGAGAATAACAGAATGTAACTGACAGGGGAAATGGCGTAGCTTAGAGTTCATTCTTTACCAGGTTAACATGTCTTCTTTCGGGCGGCGTCCACGTCTTCAAAAATCTCCTTCATTTCAGCGTGAAAAAATCTGCTCCGAAATCTTGTAATAGTCCAGGGATCACTAATTTATACCAATTAAAATCATCTTGATACTGTATGCAATTTAATTCACTTTGCTACTTCCACCCACCGAATTTCTTAATAATTTCCACAATGTCTACACATTACAATCAGATCAAGATTAGCCATTAAGTTTTTACGTCAGCATCCGATCACGCCTGCCTTAAGCTACGGCTATCAAGAGACAATTGAAACGGAATAAAAAAACAAAAAATGTTAACCATTTTGGTAGTTTCTCTGCCGTCGAGCGCTCATACCGCTGCGACGAGATATTTTTTTATCTGAGGGAACGAGTGTAGCGCGGCGACATTCAAAGCCCCGCTACACATGTAAGTACCAAAAAGTCGAGATAGTACTAAATATACATTCTCGTTTGAAGTTAGCATCCCAAAGGATTTCTCTCTTCACTCGTATGACTAAAATCTGATAAGTTGAATATATCACCATGGTCTCTTCGAACACCACTTTAATGAAAGCATAATAACAAATAATTTATTTTCATATGTATTTCTGAAGATTATAGATGGATGTAATCCACTAGTGTATTCTCTTATTCCCCTTCAATGCACATCACCGACAATAATTATTTCTTTGTTTTGAGAATCACGCCTATTTTCAAGACATGGGCTACAGAAGAGGTTATGGTGTAAATAAAAGCAAAATTAGAATCTACCTTCATGACTGTACATACCAGTTAAACGTTACAAGGATCATTACAAAAGTTTCCATCTGCGCAATACATGTTTTTACATATCATAATAACACAGTTCTCACCAACGTACATGTAAGTAATTATACATTATTCTTTACCATTAACCATTACATAGTTACAAGATAGTCTTTGGTGTGACGTCATAAGCACGTGACTGCGTGTGAGATCGCTTTCTAAGTTTTCATATATTTTTAGGTTTCACATATATACAGGGTGATTCAAAAAGAATACCACAACTTTAAAAATGTGTATTTAATGAAAGAAACATAATATAACCTTCTGTTATACATCATTACAAAGAGTATTTAAAAAGGTTTTTTTTCACTCAAAAACAAGTTCAGAGATGTTCAATATGGCCCCCTCCAGACACTCGAGCAATATCAACCCGATACTCCAACTCGTTCCACACTCTGTAGCATATCAGGCGTAACAGTTTGGATAGCTGCTGTTATTTCTCGTTTCAAATCATCAATGGTGGCTGGGAGAGGTTGCCGAAACACCATATCCTTAACATACCCCCATAAGAAAAAATCGCAGGGGGTAAGATCAAGGCTTCTTGGAGGCCAGTGATGAAGTGCTCTGTCACGGGCTGCCTGGCGGCCGATCCATCGCCTCGGGTAGTTGACGTTCAGGTAGTTACGGACAGATAAGTGCCAATGTGGTGGCGCTCCATCCTCTCTGCTAGCTCTGCGAGTCGATTTTCCTGGGCTGTGAACAAATGCTTGCTAGATGCGTGCTACATTTTCATCACTCGTTCTCGGCCGTCCAGAACTTTTCCCTTTGCACAAACACCCATTCTCTGTAAACTGTTTATACCAACGTTTAATACACCACCTATCAGGAGGTTTAGCACCATACTTCGTTCGAAATTCACGCTGAACAACTGTCGTCGAATCACTTCCGCCGTACTCAATAACACAAAAAGCTTTCTGTTGAACGGTCGCCATCTTAGCATCAACTGACGCTGACGCCAGTGGGAAGCCAATGGGCATTCTGGTGAGATCCTGTCCTGGAACTGCAGGTTATGTAGAAAGAGTAAGTTGATAGAGGAGCAGGAGCCTAAGATCTGTGCCCTTCAGGTGCAGTTGAAAAACGCACAGGAGGAGCTAGATAGGATGAGGAGGGAGAAGGGGGTTGGGGAGTGGGAGCTGGCTGTTGGCAAGAGATCTGCTAGGAGAAGGAGATTTTCAGAAAGTTTTAGTATTGGTGTTTGCAATAGATATGACCAACTGTCAGAGTCTAGTGGAGAGGAATCTCTAGTAGCTGTAGATGTAGGAAGTATGCAGCAGACCTCAGCAGTTACGGTGGCTAGGACAGTTGCAAAGTCTAAGAGAAAGAAGAAAGTTCTGCTGTTAGGTAGTTCTCATGGTAGAGGTGTAGGCCAGCAGTTGCAGGATGTGTTGGGGAGTGAGTACCAGGTCACCAGCATTGTGAAGCCTAATGCAGGATTGGCTCAGGTGACTGTTAACATAGGGAGGTTATGCAGGGATTTTACTTAAGAGGATCAGGTAGTGATTGTGAGTGGGGCTGGTAATAGTATTGACAGGGATGGCGAGTATGACATAGATGGTGACCTGGAAAGGATAGTCACTCAGACTGGCAACACGAATGTGCATTTCGTGGAACTGTTTCAGCGTCACGGTCGGCCTCATCTTAATACAGCCGTCAGGCGTAATAACATGAGAGTTGGGGGTGCGCTGATGACAGAAGGCATGAGTCACATTTCAGTGGTGTCGGTGGAGTCTATCAGCAGGACGGGTTTCACTAGACATGGCCTGCACCTCAACAGGTATGGAATGGGGAGGTTGGCAAAGATTATAGGCGACAGCATAGGTGGGGGTGGTGGGATCACTCATGGGAAAATTCCGGTAGTTGTGGGTGTTAGAGCTGTACCTGTATCAGCTGATAGGTATTCCTGCTTAAGGGAAGTCTCTCTAACAAAGAAACCACTTTCGAAAAAGCTTAGGTATCCGATTAATGAGGGAATTAGTACATTTCATCAAAATATACAAGGTATTAGAGATAAAGTTAGTGAACTGCTTACAGATGTTGACTCTGAAATTAATGGTATATCTGAACACTTCTTAAATAGGGAGATAATTCAAAGGCTTCCTTTACCAGGATACAGGTTGGCTGGCAGATTTTCTAGGAGCTCTTTGCGGTGTCGGGGAGTAGCCATGTATGTGAAAAACGGTATCCCATTTGAGTCAGTTGATGTTTCAAAGTACTGCACTGAAAAGGTGTTTGAATGTTGTGCAGGCGTGGTTAAATTTAGTGGAGCTAAACTTATTACTGTTGTTATTTATAGATCCCCAGACTCCGATTTCACAACATTTTTGGTAAAGCTAGAGGAGGTTCTTGGTTCACTTTATAGGAAATACAAAAAGTTAGTTATATGTGGTGACTTCAATATTAATTGTATAAATGATTGTGCAAGGAAAAGGATGCTGGTAGGCCTCCATAATTCATATAATCTTATGCAAACCGTATTCTTTCCAACGAGAGTGCAAGGGAACAGTAGAACAACCATAGACAATATTTTTGTTCATTCCTCATTACTAGGGCCGGCCATTGTGGCTGATCGGTTCTAGGCGCTTCAGTCTGCAACCACGCGACCGCTACGGTCGCAGGTTCGAATCCTGCCTCGGGCATGGATGTGTGTGATGTCCTTAGGTCAGTTAGGTTTAAATAGTTCTAAGTTCTAGGGGACTGATGACCTCAGATGTTAAGTCCCATAGTGCTCAGAGCCATTTGAACCATTTGAACCATTACTAGAAGCGCGTTCTGTTAGCAAAAAGGTGAATGGCCTTTCAGATCATGATGCACAAATTTTAATTCTAAAAGATCTTTGTGCTGCAACAAATGTTAAATATAGTCATCAACTTTTTAGGGAAGCTGATCCAGTTGCTGTAGAGACCTTTGTAAACCTTATCAAGGAACAAGAGTGGCAAGATGTTTATAGTGCTGATACAGTAGACGATAAATATAATGCTTTCCTCAAGACTTTTCTCGTGCTCTTTGATAGTTGCTTTCCGTTAGAACGTTGAAAACAGGGTACTAGCACAAACAGGCAGCCTTAGTGGGTGACTAAAGGGATAAGAAAATCTTGTAGAACAAAGTGGCAATTATATCAAAACGTTAGAAACAGTCACAATCTAAATGCAGCAGCCCATTACAAACAGTATTGTTAGGTGCTTAAAAAAGTTATTAGGAATGCAAAAGGTATGTGGTATGCAGGTAGAATAGCTAAGTCTCAGGATAAAATTAAAACTTTATGGCCAGTCATAAAGGAAGTGGCTGGTCTGCAGATACATGTCGAGGATATAGAATCAGTGCGTAGTGGGAATGTCCGTGTTACTGATAAGTCGCATATATGTAAGGTATTTAATAATCACTTTCTGAATATAGCAGATGAACTAAATAGAAACCTAGTCCCAACAGGGAATCACATAGCGCTCGTAGAAAAAAGTATTCCTAGACTGTTACCTGAAATGCTCCTCCATGATACTGACAAGAGGGAGATTGAGTTAATAGTTAAATTACTAAAGACCAAGAACTCTCATGGATATGACAGGGTATCTAGCAGAATACTAAAGTATTGTTCTATGTATGTTAGCCCAGTATTTAGCCATATCTGTAACTTTTCCTTTAGGAGTGGTCGGTTTCCTGACCGATTAAAGTATTCAGTAGTGAAGCCACTTTATAAAAAGGGAGACAGGGATAATGTTGACAATTATAAACCTATTTCTAAGCCATCAGTGTTTGCTAAATTTATCGAGAGGGTTGTATATACAAAGTTACTGGCGCATTTAAATTCACGTAATTTGCTGTCAAATGTACAGTTTGGTTTTAGAAATGGCTTAACAGCTGAAAATGCTATATTCTCTTTTCTCTGTGAGGTTTTGGAAGGATTAAATAAAAGGTTGCGAACGTTAGGTGTTTTCTTTGATTTAACGAAGGCTTTTGACTGAGTTGACCACAAAATATTACTGCTGAAGTTGGACCATTATGGAGTAAGGGGAGTAGCTTACAATTGGTTCGCCTCTTACTTTAAGAACAGAAAGCAGAAGGTAATTCTCCGCAATATTGAGAGTGGTAGTGATGTTCAGTCCCAATGGGGCACTGTTAAGTGGGGCGTTCCCCAAGGGTCGGTGCTGGGGCCACTGCTGTTTCTTATTTATATAAATGATATGCCTTCTAGTATTACAGGTGATTCAAAAATATTTCTGTTTGTTGATGACACCAGCTTGGTAGTGAAGGATCTTGTGTGTAATATTGAAACATTATCAAATAATATAGTTCATGAAATACGTTCGTGGCTTGTGGAAAATAATTTGATCCTAAATAACAGTAAGACGCAGTTTTTACAGTTTCTACCTCACAATTCAACAAGAACTGATATTTTGTTCCGACAGAATGGGCATATTATAAGCGAGACGGAACAGTTCAAGTGCCTAGGCGTTCGGATAGATAGTAAGCTGTTATGGAAAGCCCATGTCCAGGATATTGTTCAGAAACTAAGTGCTGCTTTATTTACCATCAGAACAGTATCTGAAATAAGTGACATTTCAACACGAAAAATAGTCAACTTCGCATATTTTCATACGCTTATGTCATATGGTATTATTTTTTGGGGTAATTCTTTTGATTCAAAAAGGGTATTTTGGGCTCAAAAACGGGCTGTTCGAGCTATGTGTGGTGTAAGTTCGAGAACCTCTTGTGGACCCCTATTCAATAGTCTGGGAATTTTGACATTGCCCTCACAGTATATATTTTCTTTAATGTCGTTTGTTGTTAGCAGTATTAGCCTATTCCCAAGTGTTAGGAGCTCTCACTCAGTTAATACTAGGAAGAAATCAAATCTGCATGTGGAATGCACTTCCTTGACTCTTGTGCAGAAAGGAGTGCAGTATTCTGCTGCATCCATTTTCAACAGCTACCACAAGAACTCAAAAGTCTTAGCAGTAGCCCAAACAAATTTAAGTCTAAACTGAAGAGTTTCCTCATGGCTCACTCCTTCTCTTCCGTCGAGGAGCTCTTGGAAGAGCTAAAAAATTAAGCAAATTCCAGTGTTACATTGTTGATTTTCTTTATTTAAACTTAAAGCTTGTCGCCTGAATATGTTTCTTATATTTCATTATATCTGTTTCTACAATCGTGTTATAATTTCATGTATTGACTCGTTCCATGACCATGGAGACTTCTCCTTAATGTGATCCCACGGAACAATAAATAAATAAATAGATAATAAACCTAGTACGAGAGTAGAATATAAATTCATTCCAATGGAACGCAGCAAAGTGAAACGCTGCGCTACAATAGTCTCCTCATAACCTCCATAGAGGTCGGTAGCAATAATTGAAACATGACAAGCACATTGAGTTAATGGTAAAAAGCCACTCTTAAGAGTACACTTCTTCGTTACAAGTATCACAAGTACTTAAAGCAACTTGCATTTCCGTTAGATACACAATTGTGAGAAATAACTGATTAAAATAAAACTAAAGTAGCGCCATAGGATGGTGTACCCAAAACCAACTACATTCACTCACATCCGACACAAGAAATTGTCATTAAATTTCTTTTTGTAAACTTGATCAAACCAATCATCAGCCACGAATTGGTAAAATACATACAATTCTCTAAGATCAGATACATGGGACATTAGTTTCACATATAAGTTGGTTCAAAGACCACTGGTTCATGCTTATACACATACAAAGTGGCTATAGTTATCCTGTGATGCCACGTAATTTTGCGTACATCAGGAAAGTATGTCTAACAACATTGCAATCCGCTATTGGTAATAAGAGACATTCTGTTATAAATGTTGATCTCGACACGCATTCTCTGTCCTACAAGCTCAATTCATTTATTGTACAGTTACCGAATTATCTGACATTTAGAAGGTCTTATAAAAGCATATTTCGTACATATGGCAAATGTTTCACTGACTGGCAGTCCATTCTATATTCGTACCTTAGATTTTTATCTTTTCCTTATCGTGACTGGTAGTCCACACAGTATATTTATATTACATCACTGCCTTTATACCATACTGTTTGCCATATCCACCTAACATGTTAAATATTTAAACTTTTAAAATCTACCACCAGAACAGGTGATTCATTTTATGTAAGAGAGGCTTAGTGAAATCACTGTCGCTCAGGAATGTTCTATGAACAACACAGCACAGACACATGACAGGTGATCCGTACCGCGATGCATATTAAGCTACAACCATTACATTGACCACATGCTCTCATCACGTCTTATCACGAAATAAAACTTTAACGCTAACTCCAATGGTTATCAGACGTTTACTTACAAGTCTGTCATCTGGCATCTACACTGTGTACAACCACATTGTTTTCACACAGCTATTAAAACTCTCCCATTATAACCAATCACAATAAATTAGCTGTACTGACAGTAGCCTCGAATACAAAAGTGCTCCATATAATGTTTCGGTAAGCCAGCCTCAACGAATCTTCAACCGCTGCCTTTCCAATCTCACATCTCCTCCTCTAGTATACACACTATGTGATAAAAAGTATTTGCACACCCCCAAAAACATACGTTTTACATATTAGAGGCATTGCGCTGCCATCTACTGCCCGGTACAACATATCAGCGATCTCAGTAGTCATTAGACATTGTGACAGATCAGAATGGGGCGCTCCGTGGTACTCACGGATTTCGAACGTGGTTAGGTGATTGGGTGTCAATTGTGTCATACGTCTGTACGCGAGATCTCTACACTCCTAAGTATCCCTAGGTCCACTGTTTCCGATGTGATGGTGCAGTGGAAACGTGAAGGGACACGCACAGCCCAAAAGCGTACATGTCGACCTCGTCTGTTGACTGACAGAGACTGCCGACTGTTGAAGATGGTCGTAATGTGTAATAGCCATCCATCCAGACCATCACACAGGAATTCTAAACTGCATCAGAATCACTGCAAGTACTATGAGAGTCAGGCGGGAGGTGAGAAAACTTGGATTTCATGATCGAGCGGCTACTCGTAAGCCACACATCGCGCCGCTAAATGTCAAATTACGCCTCGCTTGGCGTAAACATTGGACCATTGAACAGCGGAAAAACGTGGTTGGAGTGACGAATCACGGTACACAAAGTGGCGATTAGATGGCAGGTTGTGGGTGTGGCGAATGGCCGTGAAGGTCATCTGCCAGCGTGTGTAGTGCCAACAGTAAAATTCGGAGGCGGTGATGCTATCTTGTGGTCGTGTTTTTCATGGAGGAAGCTAGCACCACTTGTTTTGTGTGTCACTATCACAGCGCAGGCCTACATTGACGTTTTAAGCACCTTCTTGCTTCCCACTGTTGAAGAGGAATTCGGGGAGGTGGATTGCATCTTTCAACACGATCGAGCTCCTGTTCATAATGCGCGCTCTGTGGCGGAATGATTACACGACAATAGCATCCCTGTAATAGACTGGCCTACAGAGAGTTCTGATCTGAATCCTATAAAACATCTTTGGGATGTTTTCCAACGCCGACTGCGTGCCAGGCCTCACCGACCGACATCAATACCTCTCCTCAGTGCAGGACTCCGTGAAGAATGGGATGCCATTGCCTAGGAAACCTTCCAGGACCTGATTCAACGAATGCCTGCGAGAGTGGAGGCTGTCAACAAGACTAAGGGTGGGCCAATACCGTACTGAATTCCAGCGATGTGTCCTGATACTTTTGGTCACATAATGTAGCTGGATAGGTGTAATGCTATGCATAATTTATTTTTATTGGTGTCACACATACTAAGTATATTGCTGATTGTCAATTACAAGTTTTTCCCGAACAGAGCAAAATAGCTGTAAAACCTGAATTCTGTGTGTTCGTTCATTACTTTATCAAGCTATTTAATTTTATCTCTATATATTTCCAAGTCTTCATGTAAGTGTAGCTTTAGTCCTTTAGCGCCAACTTGCAAAATTTTTAAATATCCTCTACGCTGTCAGCCACATGATTGGTACTTCGCAGGTGCTATCCGCAAGCTATTCTGTTATTCAGTATTACCTATTCTCCACCTCTCATGATGAGGCTGACTCCGTTCTGGCCAGTGTATTACTGTTAGCATGGTCTACATCGTAATTTGTCTAATCTCTATGCGTTTATTTTAAAGAATTCACATTCTATGCTCACACTAGACTTATTATGTTGTATCTACGTAGAGGTTAATGGCGAGGAATAACGTAGATTTGGTTACTCAGATGTACATTGTTGGGAACTGTATGATTATTCTTTTGTGTAAGGTATGTAAAATTTATTGCGTAGATGGAAAATTTTATCATGCTTTATGTAAGGTTCGACTTCCGTTATGATCATGGGGCTACATTATAATTTGGTCTTCATTAACACCATTAAATTTTTATAGGCCTGGCTTGCTTCTGAAAAGAGGGTGCGTAATCAGAGCCAATGAGATGTCGAACGCCCTTCAGCATTAAACGAAGTCAGGGACTAGCTGGAGGCAAACGGGACAGTGATTAAAACTCGGATGCAGACGTCCCGAGGATAGAATCACGGCTGTTATACCAGACAGAAGTAGAGGATAGACATGACAGACAGGTCCTAGTGGAAGTGGAGAGGTAGAAGGACTGGCAGGAAACTGGTTATTACCCGAGCAGGACCGAGCAAAGTCATCTGCAGTAGTTTGGAACAGTAGATGAAGTTCTACCTGGGCACTCCTACATGTCGTGTAGAGGGAGAAGATTCAGCTGGCACTGACAAGTTCCCTTAATAGAAGAAACAGTGCTAGTTAGTTACTATCTTAGTGTAAGCACTTGGTCTTTTGTGGATACAATTGATTTAGAACAACTGTACACTGGGTTGAGGGTATTCTCAAAATAAAGGAAGAGATTGTAAAAGAAACATAGTGTTTGTCATTCAGTACAAATACCAATCATAACCTTTTGTAGTAAGGGAATTTTAAGAACATAGTCACTTCGAGACTCCCTCTCACGTAGACCAACCGACTATTTCTATTTCTCCTCGAACCCCGTCGCCCAATCCCAAGCAACATTTATGAGTTTAGGCAGCGACAGAAGAAGCTTAATCGGTGCCATATGTGGGGTAGAAATAGTAAATGTTAGGATGTGTTTACTAAGTCAGTTTGCTACAGCGATTGTGGCGAATAGTAGCATGCTGTGGCGACTCGCATCTTTTAGCCAGATACAAATTCACACCGCGATAATAGTGCCCAACCACAGTCATAGCAGGGTGCAAGGAAGCGTAAGGCAACGACAGCACGACGATGAGTGTTTGATAGCTGCCACGGGCGACAACGTCCCTTGGCAAGCCGCGACGAGCAGCGCATCCAGTGAAAGTAGCTGTGGCCAGAAGCAAACCCTCCTCCAATCGGAGAGTCCCATTCCACTGAGTAGATACACAAGGTCGGCGTTACCTCCACCGACTCATCACCATACATCAAGAGAAACTGGTACATATCTAAGTATTCTTGGAACCATTCTAACAGCAGTTGAACACAGCTAATATTAAGTCCTTTGAAATGGACGCCCTGGCGAAGCTGGCTTACCATTTACGGCAAAATAAGTGCTACGGACCCGTTGTGTATTCTAGGGAAATCTTTTGACGGCAACAAGACGGTCATGAGGGACTTCACTGAAATGATGATTTAGCCTTTGGATTGTTGAAGCTAGAGAAACATGGAATCTTGTTTACGTTTTCTAAAGGAGAAATGATGGGTGAGGTAAGATGGAGACTGCAAGTATACGAGAGAACAGGTACCGGAAAGAGATAAATCAAACTTTAGACTTTAACAACCTGAGTAAGTGGAATACAGGACATTATGCACTTAGGAAATTTCAGGCAAAGCCACGCCATGGGGAACCAGTCTCTTAATAGGCCTATAGGATTGGTGAAATGCAGATAGATTTTAGGGAAACCGTAACTAGGGTCGCAAACAGGGAAAACAGAAAACTTGTCATAGAGCTAGCACTACAGGAAGATAGTGCTCTGCTGTTGTCAATGGAAGAACGAGGAACAATCCCACGAACAAGAAGTGAGTATGCACATTAAACACTGAAATCAACTATTGACTGAAAAGTGTTGAGATGTTTTACATGCGGTTTGCTAGAACATCCAGCCCAAGTGTGCAGGAAAATCAAGGCAAAAGGAAGGATTCACACTACACAGGCAGACGCGCTCAGAAATATCTGCCGTGACTGTGATAAAAACAGGTCTCATAGGTTCGAAATGCGTCACATGGACGGAAAGTGACGGAAATTGTCCCCAGAAAGTTAAAAGGGAATAATTATATAGAAGTCAGCGAATTTCATTCGTTGCTTAAATGGAGAAGCCTACAGTGTAATTTGCCAAGTAATTGCGGTGCATTGTGCACCAGCGCATAAGGCGCGACTTGTTTTAATAGTAAACGAGCACGACACTACTCCAAGGACTGTCATGAATGCCTTAGTATGCACGGAGGACTCCATAATTTCAGTTTAGAGCCAGACAGCGAAAGTATTTCGGGGAAGTTAAATGACGACAAAGGCTTACAGTCCGGCACTGTCACTGCAAACAGACCCACAGTTAAGGTAGTTCGCTGTGCGCAGAAAATGATGTTTTAGTGTTATATTGTGTAGAATTAAAAAAAGGTAAAACTGTTAAAAGATACAGGTGCACAGCAATGTTTGTCAAAGAGCAGGAGTATTCTTGTAGACTGTACAGTCAGGACAGATGAAGAACAAAGGCTTCGATTAAAGGATGCTACCAGCACAGCAATAAGTATAGTAGGAACGGTGAAAACGCACGTAAGTGTGACAGTTGTTGAGACGGTGAACACGTGTTACACGTGTATGACTCAGGGTTAGGAATCACATGCGAGGAGTCGGTCGATAGCGATTCTCTAAGACAGCATAAACTTGAATTGGGTTACGCCAGAAAATGTTAAGTTTACAAGAGAAATCTTTCTCTTAAGATTGGATATGAGTTCGAGACCCATCGGAGTCAGAAGAAGAAATCGGACCAACTGAAGAAAAAATATTTTCGTTCAAAGTGAAAGGTAAGCTGTCACAAGAAGGGGGAAAGGAAATGGTTACCCCGAAAAAGGAAACTTCAAAGGAATTGTACGTCCTTGAATCACTGGTGAACCGCGAAATGATAGGTGCATAGTAAGTGCAATAAATGCTTCAGAAAACAAAGTACAATTAAAGAACGTCAAAGTAGAGACGGAAGAATTAATGCAGCTAGCAACAGTACGCGAAGTAAAAACTGGAGACGAAGCCAGAGGAAAAACGGGAAACTTTGGTGTCATTTAACGAAAACTGCTGAGAGTGGATTATTTAAATGCCAAAGTAGCGAGTTCATTGGTTGAAGTTTGAACAGAGAATACACTATGTGATCAAAAGTATCCGGACACCTGCCTGAAAATGACTTACAAGTTCGTGGCGACCTCCATCGGTAATACTGGAATTCAATATGGTGTTGGCCCTCATTTAGCTTTGTGACAGCTTCCACTCTCGCAGGCATATGTTCAGTCATGTGCTGGAAGGTGTCTTGGGAAATGACAGCCATTCTTCACGGAGTACTACAATGAGAAGAGGTATCGATGTCGATCGGTGAGGCCTGGCACGAATTCGGCGTTCCAAAACATCCCACAGTTGTTCTATAGGATTCAGGTCAGAACTCTGTGTAGGCTAGTTCATTACAGGGATGTTATTGTAGTGTAATCACTCCACCAAAGGCCGTGCATTGTGAACACGTTCTCAATCGTGTTGGAAGATGCAATCGCCAAATCCGAATTGCTCTTCAACAGTGGACGCAAGAAGGTGCTTGAAACACCAGTGTAGGCATGTGCTGTGATAGTGCCATGCAAACCAACATGGGGTGCAAGCCTCTCCATGTAAAACACGACCACACCATAACACCACCACCTCCGAATTTTAGTGTTGGCACTAAAAACGCTGGCAGGTGACATTCACCGGGCATTCGCCGTACCCACACCCTGCCATCGGATCGCCACATTGTGTACCGTCATTCGTCAATTCATACAACGTTTCTCCAGTGTTCAATCGTCCAATATTTACGCTTCACCAAGCTAAGCGTCGTTTGGTATTTACCGGCGTGATGTGGGGCTTATGAGCAGCTGCTCGACCATGATTTGCCAGTTTTCGCACCTCCCGCCTAACTGTCAAAGTACTTGCAGTGGATCCCGATGCAGTTTGGAATTTCTGTGTGATGGTCTGGGGAGATGTCTGCCTATTACACATTACGAGCCTCTACAACTGTCGGCGGTCTCTGTCAGTTAACAGACGAGGTCGGCATGTATGCTTTTGTACTGTACGTGTCCCTTCACGTTTCCACGTGACTATCACATTGGAAATAGTATACCTCCGTGTGTTTCGGATTGTGGAAATCTCGCGTGCAGACGTATGACACAAGTTAGGCGCAGTCACTTGACCACGTTCGAAGTCCTTGAGTTCCGCGGAGCCTCCATTCCGGTCTGTCGCGATGTCTGCTGAAGTCGCTGATAGGGAGTACCTGGGAGTAGGCGGCAGCACAATGCACCTATTATGAAATATGTATGTTTTGGGGGTGTCCGGATACTTTTGATCACGTAGTGTAATTCAATCTGCCAGGTGACAAGCTGTTGTATACCTCCACAGTGGTACATAGGATCCCGCTAGGACTGGAACGCGCAGGGAATTGATAAACGCTATACTTGATATCCAAAAAAAGTTTTTGAAAGAGTTGATTAGAAAAGATGTTGAACGATGACATAACTGTCGAAAGCTATAGTGCCAGGAACGCACCTTTATTGTTAGTTCCAAAGAAAAGAGGCACCAGTGGTAAATAGAAGTCGAGAACCGTAGTGGACTAAAGGCAATTGAATAACATTACTAAAGACGATGAATGTACGTTAACAAATATCACCGATATCAGCTGGTTTCCTCGCCGCCTAATAGAAGACCATAAAGAGCAACAAAGGTCCACCTGCGCGGAATGGCTTGAGCGTGACAAATTTTTCTGGAGCATCATCACAGGGGACAGAACATGAGTTAATCTTTCGAACCGGAAACGAAACTTCAATCAACTGAGTGGCGCCCCAACACCTCTCCTGGGAAAAAAAGTTCAGAACCATACTCTCAGCCGGTAAAGCCATGGCGGCAGTCTTCTGGGACTCTGAAGGATATATTCAGTTTGATGTCCTCCCTCACGCTGCAGTGATGAACTCTGAAGTATGTTGCGCTAAGCTCAGAAAACTGAAGAACCAACATCAGCGTGTTTCTTGTCATAATGATGGAAACAAACTTATCTTCCACCATGACAACACTAGGTCTCACACGAGCCTACGCTTGCGAGAGGAGCTCACAGAATGTTCTTCCTCACTCACCCTACAGCCTGGATCTCGCAACTCCATCTGTTTGCCGCACTGAAGAATGTACTCCATGGATGCAGTATCGCCGACCGCGGTGGCCGAGCGGCTCTACGCGCTTCAGTCCGGAGCCACACGACTGCTATGGTCGCAGGTTCGAATCCTCCCTCGGGTATGGATGTGTGTGATGTCCTTAGGTTAGTTAGGTTGAAGTAGTTCTAAGTTCTAGGGGACTGATGACCTCAGAAGTTGAGTCCCATAGAGCTCAGAGCTATTTGAACCATTTGAACCATTTTGAAGCAGTATCTGGATTATGGGGGTGAAGAGAGAGTGGGGTTATTGATACAGCAAGACTTAAGCACTGACCACTAACATCGACCAGTAGCGCGGTACAATGCGGGTGTATAGACCTTCTCAGTAAGTTGATGTTTGGCCCCAACATCCAACGGAGATTGTGTTGAAAAATTGGGTTTTGTTAAAACAGATGGGAATAATATGATGTATTATAATCCTCAATGAAATGAACCCATTCGTAGAAAGAATGTGTTGCATTACTTACTGAACGCTTCTTCAATCACAAAATTCGAAAAAGTACAATTCTGTCCACAGCCAAGAACAACGAAAAACAAATAGAATGATTGTTTGTGCTAATCGAGTAAAGTCGTTTTTTTGCAAATTTTACCAAAATCATAAGGAATCCTCACGACCTGTTCAAGAAAGGCGTAAAATACGAATGGAGTGAAAGACAAAATAATGCTTTAGACGAAATAAGGAAGGAACTGGATAACCCATCACTACTTCAGTACCACTACTTCAGTACCCATCATCGTAACAAATAATTCTTAATAATAACATCACACTCATTCATGCCCGAGGCAGGATTCGAACCTGCGAGCGTAGCCGTCACGCGGTTCCGGACTGAAGTGCGTAGAGCCGCTCGGCCACCGCGGTCGGCGATACTGCTTCCAAGAAGTACATTCTTCAGTGCGGCAAACAGATGGAGTGACAAAAGACCTGAGTAATCAGTTCTGGGCACAGTCTCGTCGCAATGAAAAAAATTGACGAAGATTCGCCGATTGCGTACACATCTACATCATTAAAGAACTCGTAATGAAATTATAGTACCACTAAGAAAGAACTGTTGGCTATAGTATTTGCAGTGAAGCAATACCGACGAACATAATGGTCGATGGTTTATTGTGGTAACAGACCTTACGCCATTAACGTGAGTATTCAGTTTAAATGGTCTGTGCTCAAGACACCTGGAGCCTTAAACTTGAGGAATAAGACTATGAAGTAATGTACGATCTGGGTAGGCTTAATAGCAATGCAGAAGGTCTTAGCAGGTTACGGCCCAGTGGGAGTATCCATACTGACAGAGGTCTGCTGGAAGGAATTAACAAGGGTAATCAGATGAAAGTGAGATAAACCAAAGCGAGCAGTGAAACAGAATGTGATGAGAAGATATCAGCAGACGCACAAGCACAAAGCAAAGATAGTCCTGAGAGAAAGCAACGAGTACTACGGGGAATGCATAACAATTCATTAGGAAGACACCAGGGCAAACATTGAACGTTAGAAAGGATAAAGGAGTACAAGCGATGGAAGGCAAGGAAATGTGATATAATGGAATACATTCGGAAGTTTCCGTCATGCCAAAAGAATAAGACTGCACAGAAAACACAAAAATGCCATTAGAAATAACTGAAATAGCGGAAAAGTGTATTCGAAGACTGTTCAGTGGACGCTGTAAGCCGTTTAAATGTGTCAAGCACGGCTAAATGGTTCAAATGGCTCTGAGCACTATGGGACTTAACATCTGTGGTCATCAGTTCCCTAGAACTTAGAACTACTTAAACCTAACTAACCTAAGGACATCATACACATCCATTCCCGAGGCAGGATTCGAACCTGCAACCGTAGCGGTCACGCGGTTCCAGACTGAAGCGCCTAGAACCGCACGGCCACAACGGCTGGCAAGCACGGCTAAGAAGCGCATGTTTGACGTTCCAATAAAAACTCAAGTAAGTTTTTATTAATGTGCCAGAGGAATGTCAAGACGCTGAGAGAGTAACAGAAGCGTTTGTAGTACTCATAGTTTTAAGATATGGAATCCCGTCAGTGTTTCTAACTAACAAGGGGTTAAACTTTTTAATTTTTTTTTCAAAATAGTTCGTAAACTGTTGCATGTTGATTAGATACACACAGCGGCATACCATCCAGAATTAAATAGTGCATTAGAGAGGAGTCACCGTACACTGATTGCGTATTTGAGACTTTTGAGACAGAAGACCAAAGTTCATGAGACTATTGAGTACCATATGCAATTTTCGTATTCATCACAACACCACACAGTAGTACAGGCTACACGCCGTTTGACTGATGTATGGCAAGAAGGTAAATATCCCAGGAACATTGTAACGAGAATCCGCAAAGGTAGGTTATGACTGTAAAGTCATATGTGAACATACTGAAAGCTAGAATGAATGAGTCACTTATTGTAGTAAGACAATGAAGAATACGAAACAAAAGGACTAACAGAAAACAATACGATAAACGACAAAATTAGAATTCAAGGCAGGTGACAAAGTGTTTCTGTACGACGAAACAGTGAGACGCAGAAGATCTTGGAAACAAGAATCTGCCGGCCGCGGTGGTCTAGCGGTTCTAGGCGCTCAGTCCGGAACCGCGCGACTGCTACGGTCGCAGGTTCGAATCCTGCCTCGGGCATGGATGTGTGTGATGTCCTTAGGTTAGTTAGGTTTAAGTAGTTCTAAGTTCTAGGGGACTGATGACCACAGATGTTAAGTCCCATAGTGCTCAGAGCCATTTGAACCATTTTTGAAACAAGAATCGCCGTCGGGAGGACCTTATGAAGTAGTCAGACTAGACACACCAAATGTGGTCAGAAATTAAGAGGAAGCAAAGGTACATGCAAACAGATTAAAACACTACTTCGAATTTCAGGTATGACACAAAGAGGAAGAATACTACAACTATTACTATTACTACTAGTAATCACAGCAACAGCTAAACCAATGACAACGGGTTACCATGTTTCAAAAATAGACAAGTTTTCAAGATTGCATTACGATAATTTAGGAGATATAGTAATATACAGTACCACTTGGAGGATTTCGGCATATTTATATTTTCATGTTATAACGGAACGCTTTCAGAAAGCTGAAAGATACGGCAGACTAGCCGTACAGCGGTGTAGGGCCACATCAGAAGAACTTATACTAGGATTAACAGAATGTCATTCGCTAGACCAATAGATGACACGTCACATAGAAAAGATAACACATTTGCAGAAGCTGGAGCATCAGTGAAAAAAAACACGAGACAAGAAATAAGAGAGCCCGTTCAACTTTATGAATAAGTAAAATCTGTTTGTAAAACTGAGTGAGGTTGCTGATACACGTTACGAGGAACACATTAGATAATGAGGAAGATTTCCTAGGATCTTTTGAGGTTAACTAAGGGTCCAGATGGAATTAGCACTGACAGCTTCAACTAGAAATGGAGCTTTGCTTGTTGCTATTTCGTTTCTGTGTAAAGAGAGGGCTTTTCGTGCATACGACCCATTTGGAAGAAATGTATACTATAAATGATGCCAAATTAAATACCTTTCAGTCATCAATGTTCAACCTTATTTTATTTGGCAATTAGTTTCAGCGTTTTACTACGCCATCGTCAGGCCCTTGGCCGACGTAGGAAGCAGCACTGGTGTTAGTAGATATTTACTACAGTGATCACTTCAGCCATAACCTGCTATCGAATAGCACAGTCGAGTCTCGCAACGATCTCTGAAACGATGGACATACAGAGACTAAATGTGTACTAGTTTGAGGGTATTTTCCAAATAACCTCAAAAGTTGTAAAACACACGTAGCCTTCATCATTCAGTATTAATTACAGCCCTTACGTTTTGTAGTCAAGGAATCTTAACAACGTAGTCAGGTCCAGACTCACTCTCACTTATTGCAGGTGAGTAATTCCCTTGCTTCCCAACTGTCACCTGCTCAACACTAGTTGCCAATGTAGTTACATACTAATACAATTATATACTGCATCTCACCATAATATAATGTGGGTAGAATTCCAGCCATCCAGCGATGTAGCGTACAAGAATACGTGTCATAGGCAAGGCATTAGTTGAAGGTTTGTTGAGGCAGGCTTATCGAAATTACGTGTGGAGCAATTTTGTATTTGGGTAACTGTCAGTACAGTTGCCTTATATGGTTGGACGTTGAAGGCAGTGTTTTAATAGCTGCGCGAAAATAATTTGTCTGTACAAACGCTACATGGCAAAAGAGAGACATACAGGTAAAACCTGATAGCTGTTGTTGTTAGTGTTAATTGTTTGTGTAAATAAAAGTTTCGTTTTGTGGTGGGAGATGATGATAGCGTATGATCAATGCAATGGTTGTAGCTCAATGTGTAATAAGGTATCAGCCACTTGTCGCCTATCTTGTCAGTACTTGTAAGCATTACATTCCTTAACGTCATTAGTATGTAAAATTACGAAATATCTGTTATGATGTTGAATAGGATTTAAAAGTTTTATATTTACAATGTGAGCAGAATATAGTGTACGATACATGTAGTAATTTTCGTGACGTGTAAATAAAGAATGGACTACGGGTCTACGGATCTGTCAACAAGTTGCTGCACGTGTGAAACGTGTCGTAAGTAAGACACTGCAAATGTCAGCTAAGTCGGTGACTACGGCATAAACGAATTGTGTTTGTCCACAGTAGGTTATGTAATAGAACGCCTGTTATTACCAGTTGGAGCTTGCATTGTCATTGTAAATATTTTCCACTCCGTGCGAACACGCCTTGAAGACCCAATGGTACCGACGGATAGCCGTGTCATCCTCAGCCGATAGCCGTAACTGGATGTGAATATGGAGGGGCATGTGGCCAGCACACTGCACTCCTGGCCATTGTCAGTTTACGAGGCAGGAGCCGCCACTGCTCGGTCAAGTTGCTTCTCAATTTGCTTCACAAGGGCTGACTGCACTCCGCTTGCCAACAGTGTTGGGCAGACCCCTGGCGGCTACCCACCGCAGTTCTACCCAAGTTCGGCAGCGCTTCACTTCGGTGATCTGAGAGTAGCCAGTGCGACCACTGCGGCATGCTAGTTGGCTAAACATTTTCTTGATAAATGCAAACTTGTGCAGCATCATAACGTAATTATAGCCGGGTGTAAGTATGAACCACCGGTCTTCAAACTAATTAATCCGTTGAAATAATGTTCCATGTGTATGATGTTAAAGTGTATTAGTTTTAACAACTTGTGGCTGACGATTATTTTAATGTGGTAACGTATTGCATCAGTCATGACTGACTGGTGTTTGGGTTTATGCATGTCGTATTGTGGCTCCGCTTCAATTTTATTGAAAAGAGTGATGCGTCACAATTGTGCAAGTAAATCAAATGAAACTGACAACAATTAACTGCAGCAATTCTAATGAAGAATTGTGTTATTAAGAGTCGTTCCATTCGAAGAAATCCACATTGTATGTTCATAAAAGCTTGATTATGTTGTATCTAAGTAATCGTTATTGGTGAGTAATAAGGCATATTTGATTACTCACGCGTACATTGGTGGGCTCTTATGTAAGATATGTAAAAACATGTATTGTACTGAATAAATATTTTGTGATGCCTTATGTAACTTTCAATTTTTATGTACAGCCATGGAGGTACACTGTAATTTTATCTTTGCTAACACCATGAAATCTTTTGTAAGCCACGGTTTCAAAATGGACGTGATTGTCTGAAAGTAGTCACCACAAACACATGACTTTTACTGCAGCTGAGATGGCTATTGCCGGCCGGAGTGGTCGTGCGGTTCTGAGCGCTACAGTCTGGAACCGAGCGACCGCTACGGTCGCAGGTTCGAATTCTGCCTCCGGCATGGATGTGTGTGATGTCCTTAGGTTAGTTAGGTTTAATTAGTTCTAAGTTCTAGGCGACTGATTACCTCAGATGTTAAGTCGCATAGTGCTCAGAACCATTTGAGATGGGTATTGCAGGAAAATAAGGACTTTAATAACCGATGTTTCTGGTCCTATCCTACATTACTACATTGCAGCTTCATAAAGCTATATTTTTGTCAGAGAGTAAATTTGACTTTTAAATCACAGGCGTCTTATTAATAGAATAAAATTCTTTTGACTTCCTTACTTCTGCTAACGCGTAGGTAAATACCGTTGGTTAGAAATATCAAATGGTTCAAATGGCTCTGAGCACTACGAAACTTAACATCTATGGTCATCAGTCCCCTAAAACTTAGAACTACTTAAACCTAACTAAGGACAGCACACAACACCCAGTCATCACGAGGCAGAGAAAATCCCCGACCCCGCCGGGAATCGAACCCGGGAACCCGAGCGCGGGAAGCGAGAACGCTACCGCACGACCACGAGCTGCGGACTTATAAATATCGTTCTCATGCCATTGCACCTCGTATTCTGCATGCCAGTACAGTGCGTCTATATGTTCTTACTATACTTCGAACTGTGGGTACACTTCCAAAGAAAAAATCGGGGTACCGTTTTACAGGTTTACAAGTCACTTAAGATTTTTTATTGCAACAGTGCATAAGAAGTACATGAAATGATTATATTTACAGATCAACAGATCAAGCGATTCTCAGGTGCCAGGTATCGATCCATGCTGAACCACCTACGTTAGTAATTTTTGATGGTATTTTTCCTGGAGAACAGCGATTAACCGCAAGAGACTTTATTTATGAGGTTACCGGTTCCGTTCTGTTTTGGACCATTTTATGGCCTGCCACCATGATGGCAGACGGCGTCAGTGAACGGAGTAGGCGCTACTGCTGCCACGTGGAGTCCTAGTCCCTGCTTCGTTCACTGACACCGTCTGCCATCATCATGGCAGGCCAGAAGATGGTCCAAAACAGAACGGAACCGGTAACCCCATAAAAAAAAAAGTTTCTTGCTGCTGTGACTGTTGATGTTAATTTTAACTTACATTAGTACATAGTGTAGCCTCCAGGCGCGGAGCGTAAGCACTGACTCCGTCATCTGGTCATTGGCACAGACAGCGAATACTGTCATCGGATATGTTACGCCACGCCTACTCGACATGTTCACGTAGTTCTGTAACAATTGTTTGATGACGAGTCGCACGAGGCTCTTCTCGTCCCATCATATTTCACACGTGCTCCAATAGAGACAAGTCCGGAGATTGTACTCGCACGAAGGTTACTGCACATCTTGCGGAGCACGTTGAGGTTTACAGGGGGTGTGTGGTCGAGCAGTATCCTGTTGAAACAACACACCATATCCCTGTTGCACTGACGGCAAAAGAACGGTTGTAACAACATCCCACACGTATCGAGCGTTGGTTAGCGTTTGATCTAGGTACACCAAAGATGCACGAGAGCTGTAGCTTATCCCACCGTAGTCCATAAGGTCTGGGGTGGGCAAATGTGTCTTGGACCAATTAACTCCACAAGACAGTAGTCACCATGTGTATTTCGTAGACGCAAACGACCATCACTTGCGTGCACACAGAATCTGCTTTCGCCGCTGAAGACCACTTCACGCCATCCCAATCCCAGCGATCCTCTGACAGCACCAGTGGAGCAGCGCACGTTGATGCTGTGGCGTGAGTGGATGACGGGCTAGAGGTGTGCGTGTTGTATTCCCACTGCTGATAACCGCTTCGCAACAATCCGTGTTGGCATGTCTGGGCTCACAAGCTTTTTTGTCTATGCTGTGATAGCCACTGTCGCCCTTACGATGACGTTCCTGCAGGGCGTCTCTGGTGCGTGGAAGTCCATAACCTCATCTACTATTGTGAGGGGGTTCACATGACCGCTGATACTAGCATCGTTGCACAACTGACGCAGCATGTCCAACTTTCGTGTCTGGTCCCCGAAAGGAACATCCAGCCACTCGGAAGGCCACACTCTGACCTCTTTCCAGTCACTCATTTGTCTGTAGGAAGCACGAATGCGTCTCTGTGGTGTGCTTTACACGTCTGCACCACACTGAGCCTTCTGACTGAGCATTCCCTATTAGACACGAATGGCACTATCTGTTGGCGGCCGCCAGCTATCACACAGGTGGCGTATGACGTCACCGGACCAAAATAGACGTCGTCTTTCCAGGTGCACTATTTTTTATCGCCTGTGTATGTTATTTCCTCTCACTGCTAATCGTGTGTGGCAAAGACCTGACATTATAGTCGTAATTGCTTAATGCTGTCTATCTCTTAGGTGATAAGTAATTTATAAGCAAAGGGTATTATTTGCATATGAAATCTGTTGTGTATCCGCTCGTGTCCTCGTCGACAACGAACTCATTAAATTCCCCTCACCCGATCGATGTATCGCTGGCAATATCGCCAACAATTAAGGCCTGCAACCGGTCACACACTAGCGATTTCCCAAGTGATTTCAGACAATATTCCTAACACCATTATGTAGGGAATTATGTTTTCGATAACAACTTCCTAAGTTTAACGACCTTCCGTATATCCATTAACACACTAAAAAATTACAGCTGAAGCGTATTAAACTTGTTTTTCAATGTTTTTCTTTGTAAACTATACTCTATACACTAACAAAGCGCTAAAACGTAAATCTGAAACTTACATAAAAATTCTAATTGACACTATCCTTGATTTATGAACTATCTTTCATCACTTCATAATTAGCGGTAATGAATTTCCTCATGTTCCTAATGCCATTTTCGTGCCTCACATTTCACTATGTTCCTAATAGTTTTTATGTTATTGATGATATAATTTACTTTCTCTAGAAAAGACATGCGGTGGTATCACACTGAATTCGTATTCAGAAGAGCTGCGGTTCAAATCCCGATCCGACCACCTAGATTTAGGCATTCTGTAACTTTTCTAAATCGCTTAAAACAAATGGCGTCTGCAGTTTGCAGTTTTGGGGACAAAGTTCAGTTTAATCGAAGAGGTTACTAGTAAACAAGATGTTGCAAGCACTTTACGTTCTCGGTTCGTGTGTTCTCAATTCTTCCGGGTGGAAAACGTTTGAAAACCCGCATAGTCAAGTACTTACACGCTTTTTGCTACAAAAGTTCAGAGTCTCTGTTTTTCTCGTGAACTTGAACCTGCTTACAAGGTTGTGCTCTTATTATTCAGCCCGCAGCATTATGCATTCATTATGTCATTCTCTCCTACAAGTAGGATCATTCTGTATATTGCTTGTGGTCATGCACCTACATTTAAATCAGTAGAATCCCCGAGTTTTACGATCAAAGTTCCTCACGTACCTTGAAATTCAAATGAATCATATTTTTGCTTCCTCCTTTGGAAGACAATACGCATAAGCTAATTGAATTTCCTGTTACTTATTCTAACTTTTCTGAATATTTCACGGAGGATTTACTTATGTTCATGACGTATGTTTTGTCTGATGTCGCCTTACAGACACATGTGACAAAGCAACCCCTTTCTTCTGTTCAACACTAAAAATAGAACAGTTGTTGAAAATATTTCGGAATTCATATAGTAGTAAATACCCCCTTATTTTCATGCAGATTTTCTGGTGCGAAGGTAAGATTTGCTGGAATTTGCTGACTGCATAATTTCTGTGGCCGCTGTTCAATGGTTTGTGTTCCTGTTTCACGAAATAGCTTAGAAAATATATTGTTCTGTATTCCATAACACTTGTTGTAGTAGTTAGTCCTTTTGAACTTATATCCTTAATCAAACTTATATCGTTAATCAAACATCTTAGAGAAGCCAAAGAGCAGTTGATTATTTTCCATTGCACTAAGGACAAGATCACGATAGCACATCGTTTCAACTAAAAGATGATCGCTTTTACTCCCCACTGAATCTTACAGTATCACGACTGATTTTTAACAGTAGTTAGTATTCAGTTAGAGAAACTATACCTAGTTTTGTCCGTTGCGTAATTATCGTAAATTTGAGGTAGTGATTTAATTTCTTATTCTTCTTAAAATCAGATAGCGTTCCCAACATGGCTATTGGGTCATGAAATAACAAGGCTTACTTTCACGACCAAAAGGTTTAAAGGTACTGCTTGCTTTGGTATTTTTATCACTGAAAACAGTAGTCCACTTACATATTTTAACTATTCCTTGTTTTCTTCTGTTTCTTCCTTTCGGACAACAGGGGCCTATCATTCTTGGGAACCATGTTGCAATGCCCTGATTGCCAATCCTATTCACACCCCTGGGTGGCTGGTCAACAGTTCGTTGAAGGTGAGGCTGGCCACAGCGAGACAGAGGGATTAGAGTAAAATTATTTATTGTTACAGGAAAAGCAATCCAGCGTTTTATGTAACGGGGAAGTATTCCTGAGACACTTGTCTTATACAGGTGTTGCTAACCGCAGCGCCATATTCTGCTTGTATACATATCTCTGTATTTGAATACACATCTCTATATCAGTTTCTTTGGCGCTTCGGTGTATGTTTGTACATATCTGGATTATAAAAGTCAGCTACATGATAGAGAAATGTTCTATTTAAATAATCACAATCTGTTTCTGTAAATTTATGGAAAATTCCGAAGAAAACCATGTTTAAGGCTCCACAGAGACAGTAACGGTTCGTAAGTTTCCAAAGCTAAATAAATCTAACTTTCAATATTTTTTAAATTAAAGAGAAAAACGCCTGAACTTTAAAGAACCATACATGCTATGAATGTGATCGGAACATGATTATTGCAGACAGTATGAATTTTGGAAAGACAGTGAGCCCGTTACGAGTTCACAGTCTCATTATGACTAACGTTTTGGGACACGATAAAGAAGTGACTCGCTTTTATTGACAACAAAATGACACCGTTGATACAGAGAAATAAAAAAAAACAGCTGCCCTTGGTGCACAAAGAAAATGAAATGATCACATGGCATTGTTACCCAGGAGGCCTCTGTCCAGGGGAATTCAGCCGTCGGGCTCCAACTCGCATTTCAGGCGACTCCACACTGGGCGACTAGCTTGTCGATGATGATGGGAACAACACAACACCCAGTCCACGAGTGGAGACAATCTCCAACCCGAACGGGAATCGAACCTGTGTCCGCTACATGGTAGGTAAGCACGTTACCAGTCAGCTAAGCAGGCGGACAATGCACAAAGAAGTGCTGTTGGACTATACAAAACTTTCATGTATTTGCTGTGATTGAAAATACGGCCACACACACTGTATTCCCCAGGGAGGTTACGTAGAGTGTTCTCTTTTCATGTCACTTAACTTCAAGTACTGGCTGGAAAATGTTCTTGTCAAATCGAAAAATTATTAGTGTTGTAAACAAATGTAGTACAAGTATCTAAGTTTCTAGGTAATAAAGCCACACCATGGGTGAATAAAAGTTCACAAGGAGAAAATATTGTATTTGAATACCGCTGGTAGGAACTGAAAGGCCAAGTGTAATGAAAACATGCAAACAAAATTATTTTATGTGGATATAAAAGACACTGAAACATCGCTGAGCAAAATAAAATGATAAAAATGCTACGGAGGCTGTAGTGTCGCAAGTTGTTCCGAGCTAACGTTTGTTTTTGGATAGTTTGCTGTTTGTAGCCTCAGGGGGCACGAATTCTTTGCGTTGTCAGGTGGTTGACGATCACCAGGCGCCCCGAGTTGTTGACAATACTACTTCCCTTTCTTATCGTGTTGTCGACCTTCGTCTTCAACATTCAGAACCTTGGCTATCATCTTTCCTTCTCCTCTATCAATAAATAGTGTACTAGTGTAGTACAAGAGTATAAATGGAGTTGAAGAGTGAGTATAGTAAAGGAAAAAGGAAGTCGCTCGCTGGCTTTTAATGCAGATGGTCATGTTTCTAGTGCCAGTAAAAATAACGTGTAAGATAAAGAATTACATAGTGTTTGAGTTATTGGTGAGCTAAGTCAATAGGAGTTGTTGTTGAGGACTGCTTGTCGAAATTCCAGAGGTTTCGACTAGATCTGTTGGACAGATATTCACATGTGAAATAATTGCCGTCATAGAGTCCGTGTGGCACATTGCAGTATTCAACTACTGAGCATTTTTGGCTATCAATTTCTTTTTTATAAATCCACAAGAAGGACCGAACGTAATAAGTCATATTAGTGGCGAAATTAATAACTCTGAAACCGTTCTTTAATTTGGGTTGGGTTTCGACAGATTTCTGGCTGCTGTGCATGTGAAATGTGTTTATGAATCGTGAACTGGAAGGAAATAACCAATAGTTTAAATTTGGACAGAATAGTACCTTTTCGTTGGTTATCAAGGACAGAATAAACATTATGGTGTGGAAATTTTGGACATTATTTTTCAGGAGCCAATCCATTCTATTACTGCCTGCTACAATTGGATGACTGTATTTCTACAGAACTTTCTTTAATAACTAGAGTTGTGCGGCCTCAGTAATTGTAGATATTAGGTGGTGCTTTTTTATCAATGTTGCTTTTACATCATTTTCTAAGTATCTACGTTGCCGAGTGAAGGGACATTAAGCAGATGGCGTTCTGAGGTAGGTGAATTTTAATTTGCAGCCTGCACAGTGACAACGACGAATAGACACGAGAAATTAAACCCGGAACCGCCGCAAGGTGAGGAGTATTACTCCTTCCCCTCCAGACTGTTTGAATTTTTAAAACGAGAAATAATTCTGAGCATCTTTAATATATAGTATAAAAAACGCAATAACTTAAGTGCATTTCATTACTACATTTCAAGTGTTCTACACATTAGGTACATTCGTCAACCGTCAGACAACTATTCAGAATATATTAATACATTACTACTTCGGGCATATTCTAAAATTATGAATGCCATTCGATTCAAATCTCACGGAATTTTTCTTACGTTTGCTGCCTGGTGGCGTTGCGGGCACGTGATACGGTAGCAAAAGTATGTAAACTTTACAGACGTGGATGGGAGATCACCCCAGCGAAGATATGGGCCGTAAACGAGCAAATCCATTGAGATAATCGACTTTTACAAAAAGAAGATTACTAATAGGCAGAGCCTGTGACTGAGTATCTTGAAAATGACGAAGTTGTTGAATGTTCACATACCACTGTCGCGAGCATTTACGGTAAGAGCTATAAGGACAGTGAAACTACCACCAGGCGCTAAACGAGTCTTCACAGAAGGTGTTCTTTGGAGGCTTGTTTTCTCTGTAAATTTGGATAGATGATGATCTGTGGCATCTCTGCTGGAAGAGTGCAATGTTGGTGCGCGCACAAGTGTTTCAGAGTAAACCGTACGTAGTTGAACATGGAGCTCCACAGCAGAAATTTGTGGTAAGATCTTAAGGGACCGCTGCGCGGGATTAGCCGAGCGGTCTTTGGCGCTGCAGTCATGGACTGTGCGGCTGGTCCCGGCGGAGGTTCTAGTCCTCCCTCGGGCATGGGTGTGTGTGTTTGTCCTTAGGATAATTTGGGTTAAGTAGTGTGTAAGCTTAGGGACTGATGACCTTAGCAGTTAAGTCCCATAAGATTTCACACACATTTTTTTCTTAAGGGACAAAACTGCTGAGGTCATCGGTCCCTAAGCATACACACACACACACACACACACACACACACACCAGTGCCTGAGGGAGGATTCAGACCTCTGGGGGGGGGGGGGGGGGAATGCTGCGTGGAACGTGACTAGGCACGCCATAGACCGCGCGGCTACCCCGCCTGGCCTCTGTAGCAGACCACCCATACGTGTTCACATTTTGAGTCAACGACATCATCAATTATGATTATAGTGGACACGAGACTATCTGGATTCGATCGTCGGTCAATGGCAAGTGTCGGCTCCTCGGGCGAATCTCATTTTTGCTTCAGTTGGTCGATGGTCGATTCCATAAACGCCGTCATGGAGGCCAACGGCGGCTCGAAACGTGTAGCGTACTACGGACGCAGTCTGGTGCGAGTAGTATTATGCTATGGGAGACGTTCTCCTGCGCTTGCTTGAGACCTGTGGTAGTAATCGAAGACACTCTGAGAGCTGCGAATCACCTGCATCCTCTAACTTGATGTCTCCTCCGTCGGCGATGTCATCTTTTTAGCAGTGTAATTGTCCATGTCTTGGAGCCAGAACCGCGCTACAGCTGTTTGAGGAGAATTATAGTAAGCTCACGTTGATATCTCAGTGAACAAATTCGCCTGATATAAATCTTAGGGAACACAACTGGGTTGCTATTTGGCGCCATCACCACGCACGCAAATAAGCGAGCCATTATTTAAGTAAATGACTAACTTTTGTGTAGACATCGAATGCCACGTAACTCCACAAACCTACTGACAAACTGTCGGAACACTGATACGCAGAATGAGTCACGTCGTTTCAAAGATGGAAAAACAAGCTGTTAAGCAAGTGGTCGTAATGTTTTGGCTCATCAGTACATGTTTCCTAGTTTTGATTCAGCATGTGAGTGGATATCTTACATTCTCTATAGCGAGGTATTTTCTATGTTGGCGTACTTTAGAGTTATAAATTAAGCTGTATCCGTTTCATTAACTCTTTTTCAATGACTGACATGTCACTGAGAGACCTTGCATTGTTATCCGCCTCCTGTGGAAGACGTGCTTTGATGTTTCTCCACAAATTTCATGTTTTTGAATTTGATAAAGTGACGTTGTAGTGTTCATCTCTGCCAATCAAGTGTAGGTGGTCTCACAAATATAGCTAAGTGAAAACTGCGTGTAAATAGTACTAGGACTGTTGATACTTTTAAAAATATTGGGAACCAGACACATCGATACTTAAATAAGAAACATTTCGCAATCGACACTCGATATCTAAAAGATGTGTTGATATATCGACGGACAAAATTTCGACGTTCCGACCTATAAAAATATCGGCTACACACTGTAAATATACCGCGGTTCTAGAGTTGTACATTTAAGACTGAAATATTATTACAATAACAAGCTAGCAGCAAGCTAGAATAACAAGCTAGCAGCATGCCTATGCCACTTCGAGCAAGAACTGAAAGGAAAACGATGACGTTCACGCTTGGCGATAACCACTTTGCTAGCAATGACAACTGCATGTAAGTGGCACAATAAAAGGTGTCCGATGGGTCATTCGTTCGACATCCCTGGTTTTCATTTCTGCCAACGCCAGCAATTGTCAAAATTGCCTAGTGAAGTTACACGTAGCATTTTCTATTGGTAGCGCCAAGGGACGATTACGTCTGCATTTCACTTCAAATTTCGCCACCTACCTCAAAGACCAACTTTGTTATTTAAATTTTTGTTCATAATTTTCAGTAACTGTTTCTCAAAAATGCCGATGTGAAGAAACAGAACAGTAGTTGCATTACAAATCTTGTTATTCAATTGCCTCCCCCCCCCCCCCCCCCCCCCCTCCAGTGCAATCGACTCCTTCTCTCGAACCACGTAGCTTTGCTCGACACATTCAAATACAAAGATTGAACGTGGTGAAAGTTAAAATAATAATAACACTCATTCACACAGTGTAAGTAAAATTATGTTCTTCTTCAATTCCAAAAGTACAATTTCAAATACTTACCGAAAATTCTGAAAAAATAATACAAAATAAAACTATCGGTACTCGATATTGTCACCTTGATATATAGATAAGGCTGGGGCAAATGTATCGCAAATACATATCGATATTATTGCAAATAACTTCGATACACCGATATTTCGATATGTTATCAACATTCTCAATTCAAACACTTGTTTACTTATACACCGTATTTCACACTTCATGTTACACACTTTTAGAAGTTGTAGAGTCGACTTAGTAGATCTAGTTGTACATAGAAACCTATTTTCGGAAACTCGTCCAATGACGCTACAAAACGTCAAAGTATGGCGCTGACGCCTCTAAATGTATGTATATACCACAAGCCCCGTCCAGAATTGTCATTTATATTGTACCACGACCCATTCCAAATTCTATTGCTGGCGTCGTTGCCGCAGAAACATTCAGTGATTGTATCAGTATACATCTGTATCATGATATATTGCATTTATTCGAGCATTTGCGACTAACGCGCATATCTTGTAGCATATCGTTAATTGTAACCTTAATTTGTGCTTTTTAAGAATTCTGGGCACACTATCGCCATTCAAAAGCAACGTTTCCCTAATTGTATTATGTATTTACGTGTCTTTGAAAATCAACAAGAAACCTTCATTTTCGTGATTACCGATTTCGGTCGCTTACTGACCACCTTCAGATCTCATACCATGGTGGTAGACGGTGGCGGAAAACGGAGAAACCTTTACGAACTCCACGAATATTTGAGCAGTCGGCGTATGTGGAGTTCGTAACGCCTGCTCCTCTCTCCGTCACCAGCTGCCGTCATGGTAGGAGGTCTGGAAATGGTCAGTAATTGACCGAAACGGTTAACCACAAAAATATTTCTTGCGGTCGAGACTGTTTACGCTCATTTTAAAGTACTAAAAAAAAGCTGTTCTCTAAGAGAAATTTTCTCAAAAATTACTGTTTGTAATTTACTAGTACATTTATCGTAAATATCTAACATATCACGTCACATAAGTTTTCTCTTTTAATACGGTATTTTATCCGCATTTATAGTACATTACCAACATTCTCGAATTTGTAAGTGAACGTATCGTGAGAACCCTTACAAAGAAACACTAATTTTGTATCGGGTTTTTCTGTTGTCATAACAAGTACCTCATTTTGGCCGTTAATCGCTTCAGTTCTAAGCGGTTTTAGGAATACTTGTAGGAGATCAGCCCATAAATTAGTAGATAATCAGTAAAGTTAAAGTTCCTTGTTTGCTGTTCTGTAAAATATTGCACTAGGCAGAATGCAGCCCCACTGTGAATGTTGTTCTCGGGCACGCGGTTCGAAAGCAGCTGGGAATTGTCCTGACTACCATCAAGCGACTGGAAGCTTTTGCGAATAGTTGTGTTCTAAGGGCACCCAAGAGTTATATCAGAGATATCAAAAGGACTTCAAGATCTATCCTCTCCGATGGATACTGTTTCTTGTGCAAGAAATAGAGGGTCCATCACCACTTGTCTACCAGATTGTGAAAGGCGTGTCAACTGTAGCGCTAGGCATCCTATTTTCACGTCCAACTCTCTCGCGGATTGTAAAATTGTTACTCTATGTTTTATTTATTCTCTTTGTAACAACACATTTACGAAAAGAGTTACGTGAAATACTTTTAGCAATGCTGTGCTTTGCTTTTCTTTATCATCATTACCTTTTAGCGGAATAAAATGTATATATGGAAGTCTTATTGTTCTGTATCTGGCCTACAATTTAAGGAACGATTTTTCATAACTGCAACTCATGCTAAGAATCAATATATCTTCCCTACTTCATAGTGATTAAAAGTTGAAATTACTTTGTTATGAACACTGATGTTATAGTTCGTGTGATCGTTCAAAAACACAAGTTCGCAGTGGATTTTATTTCTCGTTAAAATGCTATTTCATACCACGACTAGCCCAAGAACATGAGACTCTCATTAAAAAATACGTTGTCACTATAAAGTTTGCCAGATCAGAACGGAGCACAGCAAGATTCCTATCAGATTCTGAAGGTACATTAAATTTTTTGCACTGTAAATTATATCCTATCAGCAGCCCACGTCAATCTGCAACACATCATAAAATCTGCTGATCTTCACTGCCAGTCTGGGAGCTAAAAGAAATAATATTATTTTACTATTATTTTACCGCTTCCTTGCGGTATGCTCGACTATATTGTAAGTCGTTTAAATACGCCGCGGCAGCGGCTCTTCGTTCTCCACGCAGCTCAGCACCACAGATAATATTTATATAACTGAAAAATGTCTCAACAGGATGGGATAATATGCAAGCAAGCTTAACAATAAATAATACAAGTTTTCATTTAAACAACTCTATTAAAACCTTTAAATATCTCAGTGATTACAGACCTTTGTGAATTCACACGTAATGGCGTACATTGCTTAGTCTCGACAAAAGAATGCTACATTGGCGTTCTCTACGACAACAACAGGAGATCTTACTCGCACAACTTCCAAATTAAGACGACAAAGACATTCATATTCAACACGTATTATATACTAGTTCCTTTTTTAATCTCTGTTTAACATTTATCTTCTGTGTCGGTTTTATTACTCGCCGACGCAGACGTTTTCAGAAATAAATAATAAAAAAAAATACAGAATTTTATACAATGACACAATATGATACATCTAATTCTCTAATTACTACATAATATATTGTTTTTGTTTCTCTAGACGTTACAATGCCCCCTGGCAGCAATTGACTAACGTTGGAAATGTTCGGCAATATGCTGCCACTAACGTCTGTTTGGTTATTGTCTGTTACCTTGGTTGGATCATTCACTTTACACTTCTTAGTTCTTTTACACTGTAGGTTTAATTACACTTTTTATACTGTTCTTTCACTTTGCGAGGTGACCGTCAACCTAGTCCCAGGGTCATTACATTTATTTGGCTCCCCCATTCGGGCTACGTGCGATCAGAAAACCTGGGAAAACTGCGCCGGGGCCATGGTCATCTCGTCTGGTTTGTTTTAATACCCAGTTTGATCACAAAAAGTTCAGATTCTATCCAATGTTCACATATAACAAAGGCTATTTGTGAGAGCATGTTAAACCTTTAGTCTCTTTGTTACCCATATACAATTTGTGTTTTGGATTGTAATGAAAGTCACTTATTACACATTTTTACAGTAGTATCATGAATCGTCCTTGCATTTACTCGCGACAATTGGTTTAAAATGTCTAGCATTCATGCGAGTATACTTCATTAACATGACGAAAACATATTATATCTATATATCACTGAACCAGTGAATACTTTGGGTCCGTATTGAATAACTCAAGAAAAAAAAAAAAAAATGTTTGTCACGTCATTTCGTGTCCACTAAACCCTATTCATGTTAGTGCATTAAACACATATTTGGTAGTTCATTTGAATGACAACAATGTTGTACGGAGCTGGCGGCGCGAAGCAATTGTTGAGTCGCGTCGTCTGGAACGCCGCGTGCCGACGGCCGCTGGGTTCGACGACCTGCTCTCAGTAACGGCGACGTCGTGCTGACGTGGCGCCCAAGCAGTCGCGAACCGCGGCGAACCATTCGCCGATGTCGGTGAGTGGCAGTGGTTTACCGCGACCGGCTGGCTGGCGGCACGGCACTCGTCTCGGTTTCTCCACATGGCTCCCCGTTGTAGCGCATGAAACAAACATTCCACAACGGTGTACTGCCTTTAAGGACACAGATTACTAGCTGTGGAAGAAGATGCAACTTGTTAAAAGCGTTTATTATTCAGTAAGCCGTCGCTTCACTGGTATGCACAGGATGGTTTGGCGTGATAACAGGTTTCTTGTGGCATTGCGACACTGGTATTCAAGGTTCGTCACACGCACATTGTACTACACATTTTCACTCACTCCACGGTTGGTACACTGCCAGAGCGTCTTTCAACACGTGAAAATGTTTCGTAACACACATACTTCATGTCCCCGTCGAGCTAGGTTCGATTAACTCGACTCCGAACGGATCAATAACTACTGTTTTTATACACTGTCTATTGTTCGTTGAGCACTGCACTAGGACAGTCTGTCACTCAACACTAGACTTATCGACGTATATATTGGTGCAGATACAACAGTCATTTTCTGTCCCTGCTACACACAATATTCCGTCCTTTCCTCCATTGTTTATGCACACAGTTTATTTTTTAATACCTTTTAACTGTTCTTCGCATACTCACTCTCATCTACATGGCGTCTATTTGTTTTTACCTTATCACAACACACTTTTCATATTGTTACTAGGCGTATATAGCCCTTTTGTGAAATCTTTTAATTTTCTTATCAGTGTAGCTTGCCTGGTTATCACCCATCTATCAAACAGATTTTACCATGTGCATGACAGCTTGACTTGGGCATATTGATCAATAAATACTTCATTTAGCACTAGCATTATTTTTAATGATTTTTCCTATATGACTACAGTGTAGGTTCCACATTGGTTGACTTAATTCGCGTATCGCGTAATGAATATTCAAGGGCGTGTACCAAGTACACAGGCTTCAATTGAAGCATTGTTATATACAAAGCGAATTTTCCACGGAACGGGCTTGTGTTTTGATTAGCTTATGCTCCAGTGTCGTTCTCATATCACTACTGGCAGCAAACATCACATAATTGTTGCATATTACAGAGTCCATGTTTGGCTCGTCAAGACTCTCTCTCTCAGGGTTCCTTATCCTAATACAATTACAACAGTTACCTTACTATATTAGATTGCATCATTAATTGCACTTACATACTACACATACAAAATGGTTCAAGAAATTAATCCTTTGTATAATGATTCAAGAAATTAATCCTCACTTTATCAACAAGAAGATTGTTCGTTGCTTAATGAGCCTATAATTTTTAAATGGCTCTAATTGTCTGTAAACAAAATCTTTCCTGTGTAAGCTATTGCCTACTTTCTGAATCCACTTCCTCCAAGTTTCATTACACACAAATTTCTTTCTTAATACTAACATACTTATTCTAAAACACAATTAAAATCTTCTTACAACTATTACTCTTTATATGTGATATGTCACTGAATAAATAACTTCACATCTTTACGTGGATACAATCCTTTGATCTTCCCCGTATGGGGATGTGCTAACAAATAGCTACATTCGTGTGGCACGCTTATTACTTCAAAAGGCCCTGAATATAGCAATTGCCACTTACTATTCTGTTTTAAGGTGGCTGAGGATTTAGCGTGGTTACGAATAAGTACTAGATCTCCTACATTATATTTCTGTTCGTTAGTTACACCTCGGTCGTACTTCCTTTTCCTCTTTGCCGCACAGCTGGTTAGTCTGTTCCATATCTTTTTCATCTTTTCCTCCCTTGTTTCTGCCTTGACTGGTAGTCTCGGCAAAGGCGTGAGCCATTCATTCGGTGTCTCATTAAATCCCTTCACTATCTCTACCGGTGGATAGCCTGTACTTGAATGGGGTGTTAAATTGTGTATTTCTACAAATTTCGGTACTAGCCCTGGCCATTTTGTATGTCGGTTCCCTATGTAGATTCTAAGGAACTTATTCAATTCTCTGAATATTCTTTCAACTAGACTGGCTTCGGGATGGAACCGGGATACCAGAATATGCTGTATATTTTGTTCCCGTAGGTAATTTTTCCAAGTTCGACCCGTGAAATAAGAAGCATTATCAGTCGTTATGGCTTCGGGTTTTCCCACTTGGGGCAAGTATTCTTGACTGATCCGCCTGACCATGGTTTTGGCAGTAGCTGATTTGATGCAATAAATTGCCAAGTATTTGGAAAAAATATCGTACATGGCCAGTATATATTTCATACCTCCTCTGGCCATGGGATAAGGACCGGCTACATCCACAGATACTATTTGAAGCGGCCTGAGTGGAACTATGGGATGTAATTCAAACTTAGTGGATCTATTATAATGTTTTGCTTTTTGACATATCACGCAAGTTCTGTTGCCTGAATCTGGTGTTTCATACGAGGAAAGTAGCAGTATCTCGCCATGATCTCTGCACACTTTCCAATCCCTGCATGGCCCCATGCCAAGTGCGTGTGCCATATCATAACTTTTACCGACTGGTTAGGTATACATACCGCCCAGCAGTCTTCTTTCGTATTAAGTTTATGATACAAAATATGGTTCACTATTTTAAAACCTTGCTCATCTCTATTATTAACACCCTCTTCAATATTATTAATGATTTTTTTCCACATCGGATCTGCCCTTTGTAATTCGCACAGGTTTTTACATATATATAAAAAATCCTTCATGTAAGTGTTGTCACGCACTACCAGCACTTTATACTCCGCGGATTGCTCTAACATTTCTGCTAAATCCGGTAATCCTACCGGCAGTCGCGACAGAGCATCCGCTATTACGTTATCTTGGCCTTTTATGTACATAATCTTTATCCGGTATTCTTGTAAGACAAGCATCCATCTCCTCAGTCTGGTATGGAATAGTTTGCATGACATCAAAAAACTTAACGCCTGGTGGTCACTATACACTTTAATCTCCTTCCCTTGTAAATAATAATTAAACTTTTTCACAGCCCAGACTACTGCAAGTGCTTCCAGTTCGGTTGCCGAGTAGGCTCTCTCGCAGCTAGATAAAGTCCTACTGGCGAAGCCGATAATCTTTATTGTTGTCGGGTCGTTTCCTTCCTCCCACTGAAATAAGCACGCTCCCAGGCCATAGGAACATGAATCCGTCGCAAGACAAAAATCTTTTGACAGATCTGGGTGCTGCAAAATATTTGCATTCAGTAGGGCGGTTTTAATCGCTTCAAAAGCTTGTTGACATTTGTCAGTCCAAACCCACTGCACACTTTTTCGTAGCAGATTTAGTAGCGACGCGTCATTTAACAACTGATTGGGCACGAACCTTCTGAAAAAAGACGTGAGCCCAAGAAACGCTTTCAATTGCCTCTTAGTGCGGGGGCTTGGAAATTCTCGGATCGCCTCTAGTTTTTTGTTATCTGGGCGTATACCAAGTGGTGTAATAAGATGGCCTAAAAATTTAATTTTATTTCGTCCAAATTTTGACTTTTCTAGGTTTGCTGTCACACCTGCTTGCTTAAATCTCTCTAGTACTCTACGCAACAATTCCATATGTTCGTCCCAAGTAGCAGTAGCGATTACCAGATCATCAACATATACAGTGATTTTTTCTAATAAGTCTGGACCCAGTACCGTATCTAGTGCAGTAATAAACACTCCAGCACTCACATTCAATCCGAAGGGAAGTACCTTGAATTGGTAACTCCGCCCTCCGAATATGAAAGCTGTGTACTTCCTGGATTCCGGTGTAAGGGGAATTTGCCAATATGAACTTTTCAGATCGACCGATGTCAAGTACTGTGCTCCATGAAATCGTTGTATCTGCTCATCTAAATTCTCAGGGCGAGTCCGGACAGGTATGATAATTTTGTTAATGTCCCTCGCATCTAACACTAGCCTGATTTTTCCATTGGCTTTCGTCACTGCTACAAGAGGACTACTGTATGGAGAGAAGGAGGGCTCAATGATATCCCAATCTAACATCTTCCGAATCTCTTTAGCTACTAATTCCCTCCTCGACCAAGGGATGGAGTAAGTTGCGCGACAATATGTTTTGTGGGGCATCACCTCTATGTGATAGTGGTACCCTTTGACTATTCCTGGTCGGTCGGTAAATACCATAGTGTATTCCGATAGCAGCTGCGTCAACTGTTGCTTTTGTTTATCGCTTAAACCTTCAGATTCCTGCACTTTGGTTTGAAATGCCTCAACATTTGTTTCAAAATTTCGATCCTCTAAATTCGGGTAATAGAGGACTGTTGCGTGTGACAAATCATCAAGGTGTAGTACCCAAGGGTTCCTACCCTTGATATTGATTCGATTACAACACGGCACAAGTACCTCCTTCGATTTCATCATAGATAACTCAATCCTCCTACCCCTATTAACTATGCTTAATTTCCCCAAGGACAGGTCGACCAATGCATCCCTCTCACGGAGAAAATCTACTCCCAGAATGCAGGCCACCTTCAATCCTTTAACCACGAGGAACGAGCTCACTATGGCTTCGCCCTCCTTACAAATCTCCACCTGCACCTGGTACTTAACTGATTGGCTCTGTGCACCAATGGCTCCAGACACCTTACAATTATTAACCGGGAAAGTCGGAACGCTATGTCCTTTTCCCAGTGCCTTAAATAACTCCATACTCATTACACTTACTGAGGCACCTGTGTCGATGATTATATTCACTGCAACATCATTGATTTTCGCTTCGATAATAGCTTGCACATTTTCGTTATTATCTTTCTTACATTCGTGTGGTTCGTTCAGTAGATCTTTATCCATACTGACACCATCGTTGTATCGCAGCATACGTATCCCAGGTATATTATTATCACTCGTGTTGCTCTCACTCCATCCCTCGGCCATCGATGGAGAGCATATCGAGGCCGATTCTAGTTTGTTGGATTAGTTGCTTGTGAAGTACTTGGAAGGCTATTGTCCGCGACCTCCACTATACGTACACTCTGATTTGTCTGCCGCCACGGCTGCGCAATAGGCGCGTTTTGCGGCGGTGGTCTATTGTTGTCATACCGGTCATTACCCTGTCGCTCTGGGCTTCTTCGCTGATTTTGCTGCCAATTTCGATTACTATCACTATAATTGCTCTGCCACTGACCTCGCGCATTTTTCCAGCGGTTGGTCCCTGACATTCCAGATTCGTACCGGTCGTCAAATCGACGCCTTTTGTTATAAGTTGTTTGTCCATACCCGTTCTGGCCTCTACCATTACTACCATTTTGCGAATGTTCTTGCCGCTTGTTACCACCCCCACCATTTCCATGGTTGTGGTTTTGTGCACTACTATTTCTGTCATGTTTACATCCTGACCCATTATTCCGCGAGTGATCACACGCTGATTTTGCGTCTTCCTGTATCAAGTCTATAGAATCTAGAACAGACAGGAAGTTTTCCATATCGCTTTCTGGTACGTGTATTAATTTCTCTTTGATATGAATGGGTAAATGTGATTTTAGTAGTCTTATTATGTCTCTTGGTGATATAGGCTCGTCCCAGTAGCGTGTTTTGTTTATATATTTTTCAAAATACCGTCTCAAATTCCCCAGACGAGGTGAGTACGGTTCGGGATTATATACTTCTTTTCTTAGCCGCTCTTGTATACAAGGCGACCAATATTTCGATAGAAATGCCCTTTCGAACTGTTCATATGTCATGCAGCTGTCTGCTACTTCTGTAGCCCACAACGCTGCATCACCTTGAATGTACGACATTACGTATTGAATTTTCTGTGTTTCGTTCCACACACTGGGCAAGATATTTTTAAAGCTTTTTATGAATACTACTGGGTGTACTGATTTCCGTTCAGTAGTAAACGTTTGAAATTGTCTATTTTTGATTAAACTTTCTTCCACTAATATTTTTGAACTACATGGTTTTGCTCCTTGGACATATGCTGTGTGCTCCGAACCGAAGCTACAGCTCTTCGCATTATCGACTACAGATTCCCCATTGTTGTATCGCGTATAAGTTTGTGCGTTGCCGAAACCATGGGCTGTTGGCGACAGAGGTTCCTGTTCCAAATGTTTTCTGCTTTGTGCTAAACCCTTCTCCAGGTCGGATATCCGTTTGTTCATATTCACTTGCCACTGCGGAATATCCTCACTGAGTATTTGTTTGATGGTTTGCACGTCGTTCTGTACCTGACTATTCACTGCGGTACTGAACGATTAGGAGCCTCTATTTGCTATGGCTGCTTGTACTTTGGAATTAATGTTCTTGTCAATCTCACACTCCTTCACTTCTAGCCATGAGTTGAATTCTGTTTCAATTTTAGTTGCTTGTTCGTTCCACTTCTGCTCTACAAGCTGCGTGGAATCTATTTCTAGCTTTTCTACTCGATTGGCTAATACACCTATTTCGTCTACCCTGTTAGTGTTTGCTACTTGCAGGTTGTTGACCTGTTCAGTCAGCTCCTGCACGGCCTTAGGTATCGACTCATAATTCTGTTTCATATCTGCAATCTCTTTTTTCATGTTTTCTAACGATTGCACAAGTTGCTGGTCCCGCTCAGCTTGCCGGCGATCTCGCTCAGCTTGCTGGGCAAGGAAACTTTCTGTTAACTGGCGATCTCGCTCAGCTTGCTGGGCAAGTAAATTTTCTGCTAGCCTACGATCTCGCTCAGCTTGCTGGCGGTCTCGCTCGACTTGCTGTTGCGCAAATTCTGCCTGGTAATTCAGCACGCGCTCTAATATAGCCTGAAGCGAATACCCACCAGGCAGATTACCACTCTCTGGTTCCTGCTTTTCTGGTGGTGGTACAACTTCTTTCTCTACATCCCCTTGAGGACTAATGGGCGGTGGCACCACCTCCTGTGCCCCTGCCTCCACATTCTCACATGTTATATCCTCAAAGAGAGTACTAGTACTACTTGAGGTACCCGGTTCCACATTTCCTGCACTAACTAATTGTTGTTCCTCAGTATCCATATTGCTCGGACGTTGACTACGCAACTTAACCATATTCATAAATTGCTTACTAAACCACAAAGTCTGACAGTTTTGCCCCTTGCACACAAAATACGTTAATTTATCTACACTAACTGCACACTAAAATTTACTATCTACCATCAACATGGACGATAAATAGTTTGGACAAGAAGAGAATAGAAGCTTTCGAAATGTGGTGCTACAGAAGAATGCTGAAGATTAGATGGGTAGATCACATAACTAATAAGGAAGTATTGAATAGGATTGGGGAGAAGAGAAGTTTGTGGCACAACTTGACCAGAAGAAGGGATCGGTTGGTAGGACATGTTCTGAGGCATCAAGGGATCACCAATTTAGTATTGGAGGGCAGCGTGGAGGGTAAAAATCGTAGAGGGAGACCAAGAGATGAATACACTAAACAGATTCAGAAGGATGTAGGTTGCAGTAGGTACTGGGAGATGAAGAAGCTTGCACAGGATAGAGTAGCATGGAGAGCTGCATCAAACCAGTCTCAGGACTGAAGACCACAACAACAACAACAACCATCAACTTTGTCCTGTCACAAACACTAACATCAAACTACGCACAATATGCACACCACTAGCGAAATGAGATCACTTCACTGGAGCTCTACTGCTACAAACAGGACAACTACACTGTAGTCTTACCTTTAGTTTATCTTATCTCGGGGTTCGGCTGCCCCCGGATTACGTAGTCGTTACAGCTTCTCAGTACTATCAGGATCGTCTTCTCAGACTCGTTTGCAGTAGTACGGTTTGTCATGAAAGAGTATTTACACATTCATTAAAACATAGCATTGATCATGATATACATACATACATTTATCACTAAATACATATATATCTACACATACATAACAATCAACACTGAAAGAAAAATACATAAAATTTTATATTTGTGGCCACTGCATATTCGGGCCCCGCGTTTTTGGGCGCCAGTTTCACGTTTTTTTATTATCGCATATACGAAAAGAGCCGCGAAATATCTTTTAGCAATGCTGTGCTTTGCTTTTCTTTATCATCATTACCTTTTTGCGGAATAAAATGTATATATGGAAGTCTTATTGTTCTGTATCTGGCCTACAATTTAAGGAACGATTTTTCATAGCTGCAACTCATGCTAAGAATCAATATATCTTCCCTACTTCATAGTGATTAAAAGTTGAAATTACTTTGTTATGAACACTGATGTTACAGTTCGTGTGATCGTTCAAAAACACAAGTTCGCAGTGGATTTTATTTCTCGTTAAAATGCTATTTCATACCACGACTAGCCCAAGAACATGAGACTCTCATTAAAAAATACGTTGTCACTATAAAGTTTGCCAGATCAGAACGGAGCACAGCAAGATTCCTATCAGATTCTGAAGGTACATTAAATTTTTTGCACTGTAAATTATATCCTATCAGCAGCCCGCGTCAATCTGCAACACATCATAAAATCTGCTGATCTTCACTGCCAGTCTGGGAGCTAAAAGAAATAATATTATTTTACTATTATTTTACCGCTTCCTTGCGGTATGCTCGACTATATTGTAAGTCGTTTAAATACGCCGCGGCAGCGGCTCTTCGTTCTCCACGCAGCTCAGCACCACAGATAATATTTATATAACTGAAAAATGTCTCATCTGGATGGGATAATATGCAAGCAAGCTTAACAATAAATAATACAAGTTTTCATTTAAACAACTCTATTAAAACCTTTAAATATCTCAGTGATTACAGACCTTTGTGAATTCACACGTAATGGCGTACATTGCTTAGTCTCGACAAAAGAATGCTACATTGGCGTTCTCTACGACAACAACAGGAGATCTTACTCGCACAACTTCCAAATTAAGACGACAAAGACATTCATATTCAACACGTATTATATACTAGTTCCTTTTTTAATCTCTGTTTAACATTTATCTTCTGTGTCGGTTTTATTACTCGCCGACGCAGACGTTTTCAGAAATAAATAATTAAAAAAAATACAGAATTTTATACAATGACACAATATGATACATCTAATTCTCTAATTACTACATAATATATTGTTTTTGTTTCTCTAGACGTTACACTATACAGTCGAGACGGGGACAAAGGAGAACTCAAAATATTACACCCATCGGTGCTGCTAAGCCTTTTGGGGTATAATAATGTGCTCCACGAAACTCTTCCGTTCCTAACGTTCCGGTCAGAACTGCGCTGGACATCTTCACACGCGTTGCTCCTCCGTTGAGTCTTGCCGACACTCAAAACTAAATGGAGGAGCAACGCATCTGAAGATGTCCAGCGCAGTTCCGACCGGAACATTAGGAACAGAAGAGTTTCTTGGACCACGACCTTATACCGCAAATGATTTACCAGCAATGATGTCATCAAGTCGCGAAAGCCTTCATGCTATCATTACACCCATCCCCAAATCAAACAAGTTCTAGGTCCACCTGTCAACTCTGAGACTCACTTCACCGGTCGCGAAACATGCTTAGTCTCGTGTCATTGAGAGTCAAAAACAAAATCGGCAGTTCACACGTTCGGCGAACAGAGGCATTCCTTGCGGAGATTGAAATAAACGGTAGGAGGAAACATCTGCGTTCAGGGCATATGCTCGGGGAGGCTCATTCAGCACGATGATGAGGCTATTCCGGCAACCATTGACAGCCCAGGGTGTAACCAGCTGCAGATTGGTATACTTGAGGCCAATGATGTCTGTTGTCTGCGCTCCGATTTAATATGTTGATCATTCCAGTGACTGGCAGAGGCAGTTGAAAACATCGGCCTTAATCACGGTGTTTCAACGAAACTCACAGTCAGCAGCACCGCATTAGAAAAGATCGTGGCCGCTGGTTCAGAGCAGAGAGGATTGCTTGAGCCTGATACTGCAAATATTATGTAAAAATCTAGGCTGTCGCTGCCTAGACTTATGACGTAGGCTTGAGACCTGTAAGGTCCCCATAATGGGATACAGTGTGTATTAGACATCAGAGGCTACAGCCCAAGTAGGTGACTAGTATGGGGTGCACACAGGATTTTTTGTATTAAGTGCCCCTCCGTTCCGTCCTGGTAACGATGGAAGTAGGAGACCAAAGTATTAGTGTAAAATCTAGAGAAAATCATCCCACAGGTGAGAGTGTTAAGATCCTAATAGTTAACTGCCAAATCAGTGAAGCTCAAGTGTACATGGGACGGAAAGCTGATTATAACGTGAAGTTGACAGCAGTGAGACTATTTTTTTTTGGGGGGGGGGGGGTGAGAGGGGGGGGGGCGAGGGAGTTAAGTATATTTAGTAATGACAGGCTAATATGAAATGGAGTTGGCGTACTCGTATTTATTGCAAAAGTCAAGAAGCTCAAATCCATCAAGTTAGAGACTGAACCTGCATGCGAGATTGTTTGGGAAATACTCAGTATCAACTGTGGGAATGACGCTATAATGGGATCATCCTATCGACCATCAGACTCACATTCTGAAATCATCGAAAACTTAAAATATTTATTTTCGCAATTATCCAAGCACCGCAGTCGTCCTGCAATAACTGGGGTAGACTTAAACCATCCAAAGACCACGTGTGAAAACTAGTTTTGTAGGTGGTGACTGTGACAAGCATAAAATCGTACGTACGACAGGGTTTCATAATGAAAATCCTATCTTCAGGGGCATACAAGTGCACAGCCCGCCGTACATTGTGGAAGCTCAGCAAGAACGATTAAGAGACTACTGTGCGAACCGTAATTTACTCATAACTAAAAATTTTAGCAACAGTTGCGGATGTCCCACAAAGAGTGTATTACTAAATGCTTTGTGTGAAAACTACCTAGAAAAAGATAGGCGAAACTCAACTAGTCACGTTAATGAATTAGATGTAATAGCAACAAACAGACCTGATCTCTTTGATGGTAGCCACATCGGTACTGGTATCAGTCACCACGAGCCAGTTACAGGAACAACTATTAACTATGTAGGAAGAGGAACTAAATCAAGTAGAGAGATTTATACATTCAGTAAACTAGAAAAGAAAGCAGTGGTGGCATATGTCAGTGAGGAACTTGAAATTGACACGATAGACGTGTACCCAGTAGAACAGTTCATTATGTGAGGAACACTCCTTGATATACAGTTACAGTAAAGAAGTTTGTGAAGAGACATAGATTACTGAATAATAGTGGGTCTCGGGAAAACACAAGAATGGCTTCAGTCACAAAGGGTGCAGGTCGAACACAGAAAGAACGTAGATACAGGAACCATCGCTATAACAGCTGTAAATTGCCGTAGTTGTGTTGGGAAAGTACCAGAGCTCCAAGCACTAACAGAAAGCACCGATGCTCAAATCATCATTATAGGCGCTGGAAGCTGGGTAAAGCCGGAGATAAGCTCGGTCGAAATTTTTGCGATGAACCTAACGCTGTTCCGAAAGGATAGGCTAAACACGGTTGGCAGTGGCGTGTTTATTGCTGTTACAAGTAGCTAATCTTGTCGCAAAATTGAAGTAGATAGTTCCTGTGAGTTAGTATGGGCAGAGGTCATTGTTGGCAACCGGAATAAAATAATAATTGGGTCCTTTTACCGACCTCCCAATTCAGATGATACAGTTGTGAAAGGTTCAAAGAAAACTTGAGTTTGATTTCAAACACGTACCCGACTCATACGATTATAGTTTGTGGTGACGTTAATTTACCTTCGATATCTTGGCGAAAATATATGTTTAATTCCGGAGGTACGCATAAAACATCATCAGAAATTGTGCTAAACGCATTCTCTGAAAATTATTTAGAGCAGTTAGTTCACGAGCCCACGCCAATAGTAAAAGGCTGTTAAAACACACTTGACTTCTTAACAACAAATAATCCTGAATTAATAACGAGAATCAGAATGAATAGAGCGATTACTGAAGACAAGGTTGTCGTGGAGTGACTGAATATTGTAACCCCCAAATCCACCAAAAATGAATGAAAAATATACCTATTAAAAAAAGAGATAAATATTCAATTGATGCCTTCCTGAGAGACAATCTCCACTCCTTCCTAGTTAATAATATAAGTGTAGATTAGATGTGGCAAAATTCAAAGGAATGGTATCGGCAGAAATTGAGAGATTTATACCAAATAAATTAACAAACGACTGAGTTCATCCTCCTTGGCACACAAAACGGGTCAAAACACTGTTGCAGAAACAAGAAACAAACATACCAAAATTAAACAGACGCAAAATTCCCAAGGTTGACGATCTTTTACAGAAGCTCGAAATTTAGCGCGGATTTCAATGTCTCGAAACCTGGCAGAAAATCCGAAGAGATTCTGATCCTATATGAAGTACGTTAGCGCCAAGAAAAAATCAATGCATTATCTGCGTGATAGCAATAATACTATCGAAGACAGTGCTGCCATAGCAGAGTTACTAAACACAGCCTTCGGAAATGCCTTCACAAAAGAAGACGAAGCAAATATTCCAGAACTCGAATCAAAGACATCTGCCACATGAGTAACGTGGGAGGACCGAGTGACCAACGAAGCAGTGCTATCTAAAACTAACTGGGACCGCTGGCTGGGACACGTCTACCGTATGGATCCTGACAGATTACCACGTGAGGTGATGCTTGGAGAGATCTCTATAGCCAAAAGACATGTAGGACGTCCTGTATTGAGGTTCAAGGACTCCTGTAAACGAGATATGGAGAGCTTCTGATTCGACACAGATGGGAGGCACGGGCTAGCATGAGACCAGAGTGGCGCGATGATATATCATCTGGAATGTCGAAGCATGATGAAGGCTTGTTAGACAGATTAAGGCAGAAAAAGCTTCTCAATGCTACCACTGCTCCTGCCTCAGCAGCCAGATACACTTGTGACAATTGCGGCAAGAGATGTCGTGCTGCCATTGGCTTGACAAGTCATATGAAAAAATGCAACCCATAAACACACAGACACTGCAACAATCATCTATCAAGATGTCGTGGCCAATATATATATAGCATTAACGTCGATATGCCCCATGATTTTTGAACCCATATTGTGTTGTAACATCATGCATTATCGCGAAGAAAACGGTCTATTGACACACAGTCAAAATGGATTTAGAAAACATTGTTCTTGTGAAACACAACTAGCTCTATATTCGCATGAAGTGTTGAGTGCTACTGACAAGGGATCTCGGATCCGTTCCGTATTTGTGGGTTTCCTGAAGGCTTTTGACACTGTACCACAGAAGCGGCCCTTAGTGAAATTGAATCGTCTCAGTTATGTGACTGGATTCGTGATTTCCTGTCAGAAAGGTCATGGTTCGTAAAAATTAACGGAAAGTCATCGAGTAAAAGAGAAGTGATTTCTTGCGTTCTCCAAGGGTGTGTTATAGGCCCTTTGCTATTTCTTATATATAAAAAAAAAATTTGGGAGACAATTTGAGCAGCCCCCTTAGGTTGTTTGCAGATGATGTTGTCGTTTACCGACTACCAAAATCATCAGAAGATCAAAAAAATTGCAAAACGATTTATAAAAGATATCTGACTGGTGCGATAATTGGCAGTTGACCCTAAATAACGAAAAGTGTGAAGTCATCCACATAAGTGCGAAAAGGAATTCGTTAAACTTCGGTTATACGATGAATCAGTCCTATCTAAACTCCTCAATTCAACTAAATACCAAGGAACTATAATTACGAACAACTTAAATTGGAAGGAACACACAGAAAACTTTGTGAGGAAGGGTAACCAAAGAGTGCGTTTTATTGGCAGGACACTTAGAAAATGTAACAGATCTACTAAGGAGACTGCCTACACTACTCTTGTCCGTCCTCTTTCAGAATACTGCGCCTCGGTGTGGGATCCTTACCAGATAGGACTCTCGGAGAACATCGAAAAAGTTCAAAGAAGGGCAGCACGTTTTGTATTATCGCGAAATGTGGGAGAGAGTGCCACTGAAATGATACAGGATTTAGGCTGGACATCATTAAAGAAAGACGTTTTTGCTTGCGACGCAATCTTCTCACGAAATTCGAATCACAAACTTTCTCCTCCAAATGCGAAAGTATTTTGTTTATACCGACCTAAATAGGAATAAACGATTACCACAATAAAATAAGGGAAACCAGAGCTCGTACAGAAAGATGTAGGTGTCCGCCCTTTCCGCGCGCTATACGATATTGGAATAATAGAGAGTTGTGAAAGTGGTTCGATTATCCCTCTGCCAGGCACTTAACTCTGATTCGCAGAGTATCCATGTAATTGTATATGTAGGAAGAATATGACTATAGATAGAGAGATGGTGAATAAAACACATTTAGCTGTCAAGAGAGCAATATGTAAAGCCCTCAATGACTACCGTAGTGGGATATTGTCAAAAGATCTTTCACGAAATCCTGGTCGTATCTAGAGACTGTTATTGGCATCAAGTTTAGTGCTCGGTCACTGTAGCCATGCTGCAGTGCAAATACTGAAAAATATGTTTGCTAACGTTACTAGTCAAGAAGATATGTACGAGGAAACTGTGAATCCACTGATTCTTCATTCTTTAATCTAATCTTATTGGCGAAATAAATTGTTAGATCCCCAAATCTATACTAAACAATAAAACTGAAACGTGTTGTTGTTGTTGTGGTCTTCATTCCTGAGACTGGTTTGATGCATCTCTCCATGCTACTCTATCCTGTGCTAGCTTCTTCATCTCCCAGTACTTACTGCACCATACATCCTTCTCAATCTCCTTAGTGTATTCATCTCTTGGTCTCCCTCTACGATTTTACCCTCCACGCTGCCCTCCAGTGCTAAATTTGCGATCCCTTGATGCCTCAGAACATGTCCTACCAACCGGTCCCTTCTTCTTGTCAAGTTGTGCCACAAACTCCTCTTCTCCTCAATTCTATTCAATACCTCCTCATTAGTTATGTGGTCTATCCATCTAATCTCCAGCATTCTTCTGTAGCACCATATTTCGAAAGCTTCTATTCTCTTCTTGTCCAAACTATTTATGGTGCATGTTTCACTTCTATACATGGCTACACTCCATACAAATACTTTCAGAAACTACTTCCTGACACTTAAATCTATACTCAGTGTTAAAAAAATTCTCTTCTTCAGAAACGCTTTCTTTGCCACTGCCAGTCTACATTTTATATTCTCTCTACTTCGACCATCATCAGTTATTTTGCTCCCCTAGTAGCAAAACTCCTTTACTACTTTAAGTGTATCATTTCCTAATCTAATTCTCTCAGCATCACCCGACTTAAGTCGACTACATTCCATTATCCTCGTTTTGCTTCTATTGATGTTCATCTTATATCTTCCTTTCAAGACACTGTGTATTCCGTTCAAGTGCTCTTCCAAGTCCTTTGCTGTCTCTGACAGAATTACAATGTCATCGGCGAACCTCAAAGTTTTTATTTCTTCTCCATGGATTTTAATACCTACTCCGAATTTTTCTTTTGTTTCCTTCACTGCTTGCTCAATATACAGATTGCATAGCATCGGGGAGAGGCTACAACCCTGTCTCACTCCCTTCCCAACCACTGCTTCCCTTTCATGTCCCTCGACTCTTATAACTGCCATCTGGTTTCTGTACATATTGTAAATAGCCTTTCGCTCCCTTTATTTTACCCCTGCCACCTTCAGAATTTGAAAGAGAGTATTCCAATCAACATTGTCAAAAGCTTTCTCTAAGTCTACAAATGCTCAAAACGTAGGTTTGCCTTTCCTTAATCTTTCTTCTAAGGTAAGTCGTAAGGTCAGTATTGCCTCACGTGCTCCAACATTTCTACGGAATCCAAACTGATCTTCCCCGAGGTCCGCTTCTACCAGTTTTTCCATCCGTCTGTAAAGAATTCGCGTTAGCTTTTTGCAGCTGTGACTTATTAAACTGATAGTTCGGTAATTTTCACACCTGTCAACACCTGCTTTCTTTGGGACTGGGATTATTACATTCTTCTTGAAGTCTGAGGGTATTTAGCCTGTCGCATTCATCTTGCTCACCAGATGGTAGAGTTTTGTCAGGACTGGCTCTCCCCAGGCTGTCAGTAGTACCAATGGAATTTTGTCTACTCCGGGGGCCTTCCTTCGACTCACTCTGTCGAACTCTTCAATATCATATCTCCCATTTCATCTTCATCTACATCCTCTTCCATTTCCATACTATTGTCCTCAAGTACATCACCCTTGTATAGACCCTATATATTCTCCTTCCACCTTTCTGCTTTCTCTTCTTTGCTTAGAACTGGGTTTCCATCAAAGCTCGTGATATTCATACAACTGGTTCTCCTTTCTCCAAAGGTCTCTTTAATTTTCCTGTAGGCAGTATCTATCTTCCCCTAGTGATATATGCCTCTACATCCTTACATTTGTCCTCTAGCCTTCCCTGCTTAGCCATTTTGCACTTCCTGTCGATATCATTTTTGAGACGTTTGTATTCCTTTTCGCCTGCTTCATTTACTTCATTTTTATATTTTCTCCTTTCATCAATTAAATGCAATATTTCTTCTGTTACCCAAGGGTTTCTACGAGTCCTCGTCTTTTTACCTATTTGATCCTCTGCTGCCTTCACTCTTTCATCCCTCAAAGCTACCCATACTACTTCTACTGTATTTCTTTAACCCATTCCTGCCATTTGTTCCCTTACGCTCTCCCTGAAACTCTGTACAACCTCTGGTTCTTTCAGATTATCCAGGTCCACTCTCCTTAAATTGCCACCTTTTTGCAGTTTCTTCAGTTTCAATCTGCAGTTCATACCCAATAGATTGTGGTCAGAATCCACATCTGCCCCTGGAAATGTCTTACAATTTAAAACCTGGTTCCTAAATCTCTGTCTTACCATTATATAATCTATCTGATACCTTTTAGTATCTCCAGGGTTCTTCCATGTATATAACCTTCTTTCATGATTCTTAAACCAAGTGTTAGCTATGACTAAGCTATGCTCTGCGCAAAATTCTACCAGGCGGCTTCCTCTTTCATTTCTTAGCCCCAATCCATATTCACCTACTATGTTTCCTTCTCTCCCTTTTCCTACTCTTGAATTCCAGTCACCCATGACTATTAAATTTTCGTCTCCCTTCACTACCTGAATAATTTCTTTTATCTCATCATACATTTCATTAATTTCTTCGTCATCTGCAGAGCTAGTTGTCATATAAACTTGTGCTACGGTAGCAGGCGTGGGCTTCGTGTCTATCTTGGCCACAATAATGCGTTCACTATGCTGTTTGTAGTAGCATACCTGTACTCCTATTTTTTTATTCACTATTAAACCTACTCCTACATTACTCCTATTTGATTTTGTATTTACAACCTTGTATTCACCTGACCAAAAGTCTTGTTCCTCCTGACACCGAACTTCACTAATTCCCACTATGTCTAACTTTAACGTATCCATTTCGCTTTTTAAATTTTCTAAGCTACCTGCCCGATTAAGGGATCTGGCATTCCACGCCCCGATCCGTAGAACGCCAGTTTTCTTTCTCGTGATAACAACGTCCTCTTGAGTAGTCCCCGCCCGGATATCCGAATGGGGGACTATTTTACCTCCGGAATATTTTACCCAAGAGGACGTCATCATCATTTAATCATACAGTAAAGCTGCATGCCCTCGGGAAAAATTACAGCTGTAGTTTCCCCTTGCTTTCAGCCGTTCGCAGTACCAGAACAGCAAGGCCATTTTGGTCAGTGTTACAAAGCCAGATCAGTCAATCATCCAGACAGTTGCCCCTGCAACTACTGAAAAGGCTGCTGCCCCTCTTCAGGAACCACACGTTTGTCTGATCTCTCAACAGATACCCCTCCGTTGTGGTTGTACCTACGGTACGGCTGTCTGTATCGTTGAGGCACGCAAGCCTGTCTGCAAGTCTGCAAGTTGTTTCCGGATGAAATTAAAACGGCCACAAGCCCCGTCCCTTTCAGTTCAGGGAATCGGATTCCAACCTGCTATTCGCCGCTAGTTGAGCAGGAAGCAAAAAGTCATTGTAGCCGCCGCGTCAATGGCCAATACGTACGCTTCGATACTGTAAGCGGACCCATCTGCCAATGCCAGTCCTTTGGCCGTTACACGGACCCATCAGCAAAATGTTGTCCACAAGTCGCAGTACTGCACTGGACGCTCAATAAACTTCCTTCTGGAGATCATACGCGAGCCTTTATCCTCATGAAGCTCTACCACGCAGCCCCCTAGATCGACGATCGGGCCACGGTTCCCAAGCAATGGGCCGATGACTTTACCTACAGCGTTAGGTGTTGACAAAAGGATCACACGAGGCCCAGCAACTTTGTTTGATTATTTTCAGACACTTTTTCGTTATAAGTAATTGGATCATTTGTGATACATTAGAACTTGCTATTAGCAGGGCCTATGGACCTGCAAGTTCATTAATATCCAATACGAACAGAAAGCTCGAATTTTCTTCTGTTGAGAGATCAAAAGGAGTGCTCTGTTTTACTAGTTACTAGATAAAGACTTTCTAAAGCGATAATCGCATAAATATTTCTTTATTTACAAAGAAACGGTTTTCCGATCTTTGTTGCCATCTTCAGGTCTTCAAAACTTTTTCTCATAAAATGTGTTCACCTTTTGAGGAAATGCTGTTCTGGCGTAACCACAAGCGCCGGAACAAAAAGAATGGAAAACCAGAGAAGGCGACGAGGAAACGTCAGCCAACAGCCCGCTGACAAGTAGCGAGCCACGCCAGGAGCGCTCCTGCAAGAAGTGAAGAAAAGCACCGCTTCTGCCAGCCTCGGCGGTCAGATCGGCAGCGTATCGCGTACGTTAGTTATCAGTGAGGCGTGTCAACTTCCAGGAACATTACACGTAGCCAAGGACTATAATTTATGTGGCATGTCGCCACTCGTTTGCGACTACTACTTGTAAATCTCAAAGTTAAGTATTGTCAAACCTGCTTATTTGAAATAAAATTACTAACGTTATTTATTTGAATTGTTGTATAGCATTCCGAGAAAGCAGCATCCCTTGTTGTTGTTGTTGTGGTCTTCAGTCCTGACACTGGTTTGATGCAGCTCTCCCCTAGGCACCCTATAAGCGATAATGGGCAAGATGCAACTAATTCAGTCAAAGATTTTGATGTTAGATGTTTCATTTATGACAGTCCTTTACATAATGTGCTACCTTTTATGTACATGTCATCTCGGCGTGAGATCCTATCCCAAAACTAACGGATTTCATAACAACAAGTTTTGAAGACCTAAAGAAGGCAGCAAAGTATGTCGAAACCGGACGTTTGTAAAAGAAATATGTACGCCACCGTGGCTTTAGAAACTTATTGCCAAGTGAACAAAAAGGAATCCAACGCATTTTCCTGAGATACACCCGAAGTCACTTCTACACTTGTCGCCTCAAATATCGCTTGGTGCACTGTACAATCGTACTTTCAACAATAATCACGGATGGGGTACTGAATTGCTACAGCCGCTATTTCTCCCTAGACGTTTATGAAAAATAATATTAACATCATGTATAAATTTAGTTGCAAAAGGTGAACTTCCACGGCCGGAAAAGTTACAATAAATAAAGTGGTCTAGACTGGATTTCATATTCAGACTAATCTATCGTCCGCATCTGCGGAGGACATTTTCAAGGAGTATCGTAGCTTCTTCGAGTGCCAGATTCGCACCATGGCTCACTACTGCAGTGAAATTTAGTTTACGGGTGCTTTCGCACAGTGGCGTGAGATTACATGATTTGAATACGCCAGGGCAATTGGCCGTTGTCGATTTCCGTAGTCCGCTGTTGCTGTTATCCCATGGTAGAACAATGTTACACATCTTCTTCTGCATCTTCATTCAGTTTCACGCCACCCTCCTTCCTGGATGTTTTAGTATATCTGTGGTCTCTCTGCATAGCCTCTGGTCGTATCCACTTGTGGCTGCCCGTATTTGAGTCATATCAAAATAAATGTAGTGGTCTCCTGGCTGAAAAGTATGTTCCATAACAGGTGATCTGACAATCCCCATCCTTCTAGAACTTCACTTCTGCTCTTCCAGTCGTATTTTGACCGTTGTTTCTGTAAATACATGGAATCTTCTAATTCCTGCTTTTTCCAGCCGTTTTCTGGCGTCGTAATTTTAAGTGAAACTGAATCTTTCTGGTTGATCTGTAGATCACCGCAATGTTTAGTTTTTCTCAAGATTCTTAGTATGCAGTCATTAACATTATTAACGAAAAGCAGAAAAACTTTCGGTTTCACATGAGCCTGTGCATCGTTGCGAGTCTTGCGTGCCTGTCTTAAAGCTCTTCTTACCTTGGCGGGCGAACAACTATTCTTGAGCAATATATTGGTGAGATGTTTTAAATCCGCGTCAAGCAGCTGTGATTCGCAGATGTTCCTCCTCTGAAGGCCAATATTTTTATGATGCCTCGCTTTTGTTGTGGTTGATGTTTCGAATCCCGGTGCAGGTTTTCGGCGAACTGTGTGGCCTAAGCCACCACACTCTTTCTTTAAAATTGACGCTACAAAAACTATAATCTTCCGCCAGCCTCCTTCTCGATGTCAAACTGAATCTTCGGATTAATCCCATACAGAGACCTTAGGAAACTACCTATTTCCTCTTAGCCATAAATCAACTAAACAAACGTACGATCCACGCAGCGGAAAGAAATATTCGATTTCTGTTGACAGTTTCAAAGCCTACTCCTCGAACTTTTGCTGTAACTGCGCTTAAGGGTTCCACCACTGCTCGGCAGCAAGTGTAAACGGAATTTTGATGCAGTCAGAAGCGAGATACGGTATGAGCGGGTCACTCCAGAAAGCTACGATCCCCCGTACATATGTCCTACACAGATGGGGCCGGAGGTTGGGCTTAAGTATGAAATCCATTCGACCACAGCATTATAGGGCGGAACATTTTATTATTTGTCGCTAATTTAATTGTTAGGATATCTTCACTTTAGGTCTTTGTGTGGAGTAACGTCTTGCATGGAAGTGTCATGTAGATGATAAACGATTCAGAGAAGAAGAGAGTAAGACTTCTGAAAAAAAAAGAAAAAACAAATTTAGTTGTTTCACGGGTAGTAATGAAATCCCGGGTAATCCCAGAATCGTACATTCGAGAACCAATAGCGGTGCATTATGTAAGCTGTTGCAGGTGTTGTACGCGTGTGCATCGGTTGTCAATGTAGGGTTGTAACGAGAGATGATGCAAACCAGTTTTTGGGCTGAAGCAGACAATAACTGCAACTCTGATGGGTTTTACTGCTTACTGCATTATTACACTGTGTTACTCATGTAAATTTCAATGTCGAAGGAAGTATTATTGATTATGGCGCAGTTGATTGAAACTGATAGTAAACAATGGTTTATTGCATCCGAATCTCTCGGTGGTTCTTATGTATGGTATTCCTCAAATATATGCTAGTTGTGGTACATTACCCGCCCGAAATATGCAGTAGTTCCCACAGCTACCAGAGATTAGATTTTTGCCAAGGATGATACGTCTCTCAAACGTCTGTTTCCATCTGGATGCCTAATGAGATTCACAGTCTTATGCAGTCGCACAGTATCGCGGATGGCCAGAGCCGGTTTCCACGCATTGCTGAGTGCTAATATCTAGTAAAGCTGTTGGTACATGCTTTAATTTCCGCTACGTCTGTAGCTATTGCTTCCAAGTAGTTTAAAGTGTGCAAGGGAATTTGTTTCTGCTCAAACAAGAGATTGTGCTTATTCACGAGGCTGCGATCGGCAACTCCAGATTTAAGAAATTTCGGCTGTAATAACTGTCGTCATCCCAAGATTCATGGCCACATAAGGGAAAGGGAAGATTACATTTTAACATCTAGTCGGAAACACAATTATTAGAGCCGGAGCATAACGTCAACTTACGAAAGGATGTGGAAGAAATCATTATGGTTTTTGCCTGGAATTATTTAGGGAAATCACGGAAAACCTAAATTTAGATGGCCTGACTTGAATCTGAACCGTCATTCTCCTGAATGCGAGTGCTGTAGCCTAATCACTGCGCCTCCTTGGTTGTCAAGATATGAGCATCCACTGCTCGAAGCTGCTAGATATTACCGTAACGTATCCGTTACCAACAGTTCGTGACGAAAATATTAGTATTTGGACTGTTACTTTTTACTTAGGTAACGGAAGATATTCATAGATTTCCATACTTTGTTTACCGCTAATGCTCGGCACAACGCTGCTCTGGGTCCATGTCTATCCTTCACAGGGCTTATAATCAGCATCCTTGGCCGATGGTCACTGATGTGCATTGGTGCTCGACTCATAAGTAAACTGCTTTGAATCCTGCACTGCCAGTATCTGGCCGGCAAGTGTGGTGGCGAAAAGTTTCTGATCAACTATCTTAGCAACAATGTACTGGATTGAACTATAAACCTCTCCACACTGTTTCATGTTTAGGTGAGGGCTTGTGACACTGTTGGTGGTGATCCATCCTTCGTATGGGGACATTGAGCTTTACAACAGTTTTGGTGCTACTCGAATGGAGCCTTCATTTGGTTTTACCCTATCCGTTGTCATACCATTCAACACTAATGTAACACTAGGTTATACGTGCATCCAAGAAACTCACCTGAACTCTAGAAACACTCACCTACACTTTAGAAATTCACTCTGACATTACTGTCACATATCATTATGCGATACTGATTTCTTTTTGCCACCATTTCATGATTACTTTTATTTAGAGTGTACTTGGTACTTTTTCTCGGAAGGAAGCTTTGCATTTTTCTCACTGGGAAGGTGTTCTCCCACTGTGGTTTCTGGATGCTCTTTATCGGCAGGAGAAGGCCAATGATCTCATTGGGAAGGGTGAAGGTCCCTAGGGGCTGTACAACTTGTGCGAAAATAAGGCTGCGGCGTGCTTTGTGCTTTTGTCGGAAGAGCCGGAGGCTTTCGTAGCCCTGAACGGAAGGTGCTATGCCACCACTGCCATCCCTAGAGATGGCAAGACATATTTGCATATTCTTTGTGGACATCGAAGAAGGAGACACCTAGACGCTGCCGACCAGCATGGAAACGTCTGTTGCTGCCTCTCCAAGATTTGGTGTACTCACGTCAGACGAATGCGGTCGCTCCATTACCATGCTTGCCACGAAGAAGCCGACCAATCGGTGCGATACTGCTCCACATGGCGTCGGCGCATGTGAGGTCGCCACGTCATTTAAGTGGGCCGCGCCTTATAGCGAGGGGTTGTGGCGTCGCGGCCGACACAAGAGCAACAGGAGTGAAAAACCACGACATGGGGCTGGCCGGCAGGATCTGTGACGCCGTGAACGGGGGATCGGCGCGCCTTCCTGCGTCCGTTGAAGCGGCTGGCAGCGGACGGTCAGGTAGAGCGTTGGGGGTGCTGCGCCAGGTCTTTGCCAGAAATCGCAGTTTATTAGAAGTTGAGTGATTTGTGATACGTTGTTTTATTTACTTTTTAAATTCTACTTGTTTCTTGGTCAGTCTCAAGTCCCCAGCTTGCTCGTCTGTCCCTCGTCCGCATTTGTTAGGCAGTTAGTGTCTGTCTGTCTGTCATACGTTAATAGCTGCCTCTGTCATGTTTGTCGGATTCGGTGTTAACGAATTTATAGAATTAAGGTGTAAAGGCCGAATTCCTGAAATATGTTTTTATCTTGCCTATCATCTTGCGAGGCGGTATATGTGTAATGCAGAGCACGTTGTACATTTTATGTAGGTCTGAATTTCATGGGTTTTATTTAAATAGTCATTTTTATAAAGTTGCCACCCTGCCACCGTAAGATCCCTTTCAAAAAAATTAATTGCACTTTTGGTGGCAAATAATTTCTTTGTGTGGGTGTTTGTACCATTTCCATCCCTCTTACGGGGTGCATAGTTAATGTGTTTGTGTGGGTTGTTAAAGTTTTTAGCTCAAAGTAATCTGGTGTGTTGCAGATTTGCACCAGTGTAGTCTTTCAGAGGTTGTTGTGAGTGGTCATGAATACGGCCGTGTTGAAAGGGAGCGGCAAGCTTCTCAGCCTGAAGGCTCATGCTGTCAATATTGTTCTTTCTGCCTCTAAATAAAATTGTAACCTGATATTTCGAGGGTGCTTTTCTGCTTATAAATTTTAAATCTGTTTTTGAAAAGGCTTTTATGAATAAAATCCCCATTTGTTAAAGGCAATTTCATTTTTCTCAGTTACTCCCTGCCAACTAACAGGTGATCAACAAGTCAGTATAAATTTGAAAACTTAATAAACCACGGAATAATGTAGATAGAGAGGTAAAGATTGACACACATGCTTGGAATGACATAGGGTTTTATTAGAACAAAAAAAAAAAAAAAACAAAGTTCACAAAATGTCCGACGGATGGCGCTGGACAGCAAAACGTCAGTGACTGCGCATGGCAATCGTATATAAAAGGAGCTGTAAAGAGAGAGAGAATCAGATTCGCGAGCAGTCGCAGCATGTTGACGTTACCTGAAAAGGTGCTTTTAGTGAAGCTGTATTATCACAATGGGGAATGTGCTAGTTATGCGTTACAATCCTATCGCCTTAGGAAGGGGATTCGAACGGGTAAAGGTCCGTTGACAAATGCAACTGTGGCGAGAATGATTTTGAAGTTCGAAGCAACGGTTGTTTAGACGATAGACCCATAGTAGCCGACCGAGCACAAGCCGTAATGCTGCTGAGACAGTTCAGGAACAAATGGAGACTGTAGCGGGTTCGTCTATGCACGGGGAAGTCAGCGGTCGTGCAGTCGCACGTCGCACGGACATTCCATACACTACTGTTTAGTTGGCACAGAGGCGTACCCTCCGATGCTATCCCTACAAAATCCATCGGCATCATGAACTGTTACCTGGCGATTTAGTGAAGCGGAGGGCATTTGCGGTATGGGGGTTTCAAAATATGTCGGACGATGACGATTGGTTGAGTAACGTGTTGTGGACCGACGAAGCTCATTTCACGCTCCGAGGGTCTGTCAACGCCCGCAACTGCTGAATTACGGCTACCGAAAATCCTAGAACTGTCGTGGAAACTCCATTGCAACTAAGAGAAAGTCACGGTATGGGTTTGATTTACCACATCTACCGTTATCGGGCTTTTTTTCTTCGAGGAAATGCGTGATTCTGGTTTTGTAACTGCTACCGTGACGGGTGAGAGGTACGCCGATACGTTACAGAATCGCATCATCCCCAGCCTGGCTGATAAACACCTACTGGAAGGTACGATGTTTATGCAGGATGGCGCTCCACCCTACATTACTAGACGCGTGAAAGATCTCTTGCGCGCGTCGTGTGGTGATGATCGTGTGCACAGCCGCCACTTTCGTCATGCTTGGCCTCCCAGGTCCCCAGACCTCAGTCCGTGCGATTACTGGCTTTGGGGTCACCTGAAGTCGCAAGTGTATCGTGATCAACCGACATCTCTAGGGATGCTGAAAGACAACATCCGACGCCAATGCCTCACCATAACTCCGTACATGCCTTACAGAGCTGTTTACAACATTATTCCTCGACTACAGCTATTGTTGAGGAATGATGGTGGACATATTGAGCATTTCCTGTAAAGAACATCATCTTTGCTTTGTCTTACTTTGTTATGCTAATCATTGCTATTCTGATCAGATGAAGTGCCATCTGCCGGACATTTTATGAACTTTTGTATTTTTTTGGTTCTAATAAAACCCCATGTCATTCCAAGCATGTGTGTCAACTTGCACCTCTCTGTCTAGATTATTCCGCGATTTATTCAGTTTTCAAATTTATACTGACTTTTTGATCACCCGGTACTTCCACGCTCACCTACTGTGATGAAATGCATTAATGTTCTTCATGAATCGCTGGAAATAAAGTAAATTCCTTAAGAAAGGATTTTGAAAGTAAATTCATGGTTCACCGGCAACTGGAAAGAGTGATACAGAAGGAAACGAGGAGCAGAAAACGCCATTAGACACTTTAGAATCAGCAGCAGACACGGCTGAAGCAAACTACACAGGAGATGAAACTAAGTAGAACCCGTGGGCTAGGGGTAGCGTCTTTGATTCATAATCATAACGTATTCGGTCCCCGCCACTGCCTAAATTTTGATAAATAATCAGCATTGGCGGCCGAAGACTTCCGGCAAAAGAAGTCAGCCTCATTCTGCCAACGGCCTTGTCAAAGAGGGCGGAGGAGCGGGTAGAGGTTCAGGGCACTCTCTTGTCCTAGGGGTGGGAAATTGCCCCTAAAGGCAGAAGAATCAGCAATGATCAACGACATGAGGATGCAAAAGGCAATGGAAACCACTGCATTAAAGACACGTAACGTGTATCCACAGGACATGTAGCCTGTAATTGAAGAAGTATCATGATGATCTCTCCATTGGCAAAAGATTCCGGAATAGTCCCCCATTCGGATCTCCGGGAGGGGACTGCCAAGAGGGAGGTTACCATGAGAAAAAGATTGAATAATCAACGAAAGGATAACGTTCTACGAATCGGGGCGTGGAATGTCAGAAGCTTGAACATGGTAAGGAAACTAGAAAATCTGAAAAGGGAAATTCAAAGGCTCAATCTAGATATAGTAGGGGTCAGTGAAGTGAAGTGGAAGGAAGACAAGGATTTCTGGTCAGATGAGTATCGGGTAATAATATCAACAGCAGCAGAAAATGGTATAACAGGTGTAGGATTCGTTATGAATAGGAAGGTAGGGCAGAGGGTGTGTTACTGTGAACAGTTCAGTGACCGGGTTATTCTAATCAGAATCGACAGCAGACCAACACCGACAACTATAGTTCAGGTATACATGCCGACGTCGCAAGCTGAAGATGAACAGATAGAGAAACTGTATGAGGATATTGAAAGGGTAAAGCAGTATTTAAAGGGGGACGAAAATCTAATAGTCATGGGCGACTGGAATGCAGTTGTAGGGGAAGGAGTAGAAGAAAAGGTTACAGGAGAATATGGGCTTGGGACAAGGAATGAAATAGGAGAAAGACTAATTGAGTTCTGTAACAAGTTTCAGCTAGTAATAGCGAATACCCTGTTCAAGAATCACAAGAGGAGGAGGTATACTTGGAAAAGGCCGGGAGATAGGGGAAGATTTCAATTAGATTACATCATGGTCAGACAGAGATTCCGAAATCAGATACTGGATTGTAAGGCGTACCCAGGAGCAGATATAGACTCAGATCACAATATAGTAGTGATGAAGAGTAGGCTGAAGTTCAAGACATTAGTCAGGAAGAATCAATACGCAAAGAAGTGGGATACGGAAGTACTAAGGAATGACGAGATACGTTTGAAGTTCTGTAACGCTATAGATACAGCAATAAGGAATAGCGCAGTAGGCAGTACAGTTGAAGAGGAATGGACATCTCTAAAAAGGGCCATCACAGAAGTTGGGAAGGAAAATATAGTTGCAAAGAAGGTAGCTGCGAAGAAACCATGGGTAACACAAGAAATACTTCAGTTGATTGATGAAAGGAGGAAGTACACACATGTTCCGGGAAAATCAGGAATACAGAAATACAAGTCGCTGAGGAATGAAATAAATCGGAAGTGCGGCTAAGCTAAGACGAAATGGCTGCAGGAAAAATGTGAAGACATCGAAAAAGATATGATTGTCGGAAGGACAGACTCAGCATACAGGAAAGTCAAAACAACCTTTGGTGAGATTAAAAGCAATGGTGGTAACATTAAGAGTGCAACGGGAATTTCATTGTTAAATGCAGAGGAGAGAGCAGATAGGTGGAAAGAATACATTGAAAGCCTCTATGAGGGTGAAGATTTGTCTGATGTGATAGAAGAAGCAACAGGAGTCGATTTAGAAGAGATAGGGGATCCAGTATTAGAATCAGAATTTAAAAGAGCTTTGGAGGACTTACGGTCAAATAAGGCAGAAGGGATAGACAACATTCCATCAGAATTTCTAAAATCATTGGCGGAAGTGGCAACAAAACGACTATTCACGTTGGTGTGTAGAATATATGAGCCAGGCGACATACCATCTGACGTTCGGGAAAGCATCATCCACACGATTCCGAAGACGGCAAGAGCTGACAAGTGCGAGAATTATCGCACAATCAGCTTAACAGCTTATGCATCGAAGCTGCTTACAAGAATAATATACAGAAGAATGGAAAAGAAAATTGAGAATGCGCTAGGTGACGATCAGTTCGGCTTTAGGAAAAGTAAAGGGACGAGAGAGGCAATTCTGACGTTACGGCTAATAATGGAAGCAAGGCTAAAGAAAAATCAAGACACTTTCATAGGATTTGTCGATCTGGAAAAAGCGTTAGACAATATAAAATAGTGGAAGCTGTTCGAGATTCTGAAAAAAGTAAGGGTAAGCTATAGGGAGAGACGGGTCATATACAATATGTACAACAACCAAGATGGAATGATGTGAGTGGACGATCAACAACGAAGTGCTCGTATTAAGAAGGGTGTAAGATAAGGCTGTAGCCTTTCGCCCCTACTCTTCAATCTGTACATCGAGGAAGCAATGATGGAAATAAAAAGAAGGTTCAGGAGTGGAATTAAAATACAAGGTGAAAGGATATCAATGATACGATTCGCTGATGACATTGCTATCCTGAGTGAAAGTGAAGAAGAATTAAATGATCTGCTGAACGGAATGAACAGTCTAATGAGTACACAGTATGGTCTGAGAGTAAATCGGAGAAAGACGAAGGTAATGAGAAGTAGTAGAAATGAGAACAACGAGAAACTTAACATCAGGATTGATGGTCACGAAGTCAATGAAGTTAAGGAATTCTGCTACCTAGACAGTAAAATAACCAATGACGGACGGAGCAAGGAGGACATCAAAAGCAGACTCGCTATGGCAAAAAAGGCATTTCCGGCCAAGAGAAGTCTACTAATATCAAATACCGGCCTTAATTTGAGGAAGAAATTTCTGAGGATGTACGTCTGGAGTAGAGCATTGTATGGTAGTGAAACATGGACTGCGGGAAAACCGGAACAGAAGAGAATCGAAGCATTTGAGATGTGGTGCTATAGACGATTGTTGAAAATTAGGTGGACTGATAAGGTAAGGAATGAGGAGGTTGTACGCAGAATCGGAGAGGAAAGGAATATGTGGAAAACAGTGATAAGGGGAAGGGACAGGATGATAGGACATCTGCTAAGACATGAGGGAATGACTTCCATGGTACTAGAAGGAGCTGTAGAGGGCAAAAACTGTAGAGGAAGACAGAGATTGGAATACGTGAAGCAAATAATTGAGGACGTAGGTTGCAAGTGCTACTCTGAGATGAAGAGGTTAGCACAGTAAAGGAATTCGTGGCGGGCCGCATCAAACCAGTCAGTAGACTGGCAGGGAATATAATTTCCAGGAAATTCTTTCAGCTCTGATGATTAAAACAGATCAAATAACACGAAAGTGGAGGTACCTAACGAGAAAATATAACAAACTGCTAGCAATACTAACGAACAATTAAACTGAGACACTTCCTAAAGTTTCGGAAAAAGGGGGAAGGGATCTTAAAAGAGCCATGTTGTGGTCATTTTATCGCCACCCACCAAATGTTTTTATCTTAGGCACTTTTTGTCACCTCTCGATAGTGTTAGCATCATTTTTTAGTTTGAGAGTTATAGAGAGTTTTGTTTTCCGGTAATTTTTACTGTGATATTTTTCAGTGTTATTACAATTAAATATCTGGTAACTTTCCTCTTGACTTAGATTCCTAGATAATTTACGTTCCACTATAATGTTTTCATGGTTGGGCAAACCACTCACAATAAATAAGCTGTAAGAAAAGAAAATAACACACCATGAATGAATTATTCAAATAGTACGAAAATCGGTTGACGTGCTGTACATGTGTAGACCTGAAACTTATTCCAATTTCAAAAAAATTGTACAATTTATTCAGAGGAAAGAGCTTCCAAAATTTAAGTCAATAACGTGTTGATCCATCTCTGGCTCTTATGCAAGCAGTTATTCAGTACGGAATTGACTGACACATTTGTCGGATGTCCTCCTGAGGGATATCATGCCAAGTTGTGTCTAATAGTTGTGTTACATCGTTAAAATCCCAAGGAGATTGGAGGGACCAGCCCATACTTCTCCAAATGTTCTCAAGTGGGGAGGGATGTGGCGGCCTGTCTGGCCAATGTAGGGTCTGGCAAGCAGTAAGATACACCCTCAAGTATTAGAAACTCTCGCCGTGTATTGGCATACGTTACTTTACTCAACTACATGCGCAGGATAGCCTGCCATGGAAGTAAAGAAAACGACTGCTAGGAGCTATCATCTGGGATGTCATTTCATTTCACAGCGCGGTCGCTTTGCTTGTCATTCGTAACACTCTTACAGCACAGCAGTACGTCGGCGATATTCTACGCACTGTTTTGCTGCCCTTCATCGCAAGCTATCCTGCTCCATACATTTCCAAAAGATAATCAACACCCACATACGTCGAGAATTTTGACTGCTTCTCTTCCTGCTTGCGAAACCCTACCTAGGCCAGCAGGGTTACAACATCCCATCCGATTACGAACGCTTGGAGCGTTAAGGGTAGTGCCCTCCAGCCATGTCAGGATTTTGAAGATCCTACGCACCGTTTGGACGGAATTGACCCGAATCTCTCAGGAAGACGTCCAACAACCATATGTGTGAGTGCCAACCTGAACAACGCGTTATTTACTTGTTTTTTTTTTTTTCTCTTGAATACATCATCCAATTTTTCTGAAATTGTAATCATTTATTTGTCCGTACATTACATCACAGCTAACGATTTCTGTCACCTTGAGATAATTCCTTCATGGTGTGTTTTCTTTTTTGTCTTAGTGTATAGTCTGGTGCATTCCGTAGGTTGGTGTTACTGTGACGACGTTGGACACAGTAGCCAAACTCAGTGATAGCTTATATTAAGAAAGTGACAAGAAAGAGTAATCCTGCCGCTCGGCTTTTACGATCAATGATTTGTATTATAAGGACCACTGCTCCTCAACTCTCATCCAGAACTGGGACGTACCTTTGAAAGCATACTAGAAAACTCTCAAACACTGACAACGAAAGGAGCCAATGTGACCGGAAGAAGAACACAGACGGCTGCTCCCAGCTCCTCAGATATCCCAGTCAACAATGCTGTAAGCCACTCACAATTTTAGGAGGCGCAACATCTCCTGCGTTCTATCGTTTGCTAGGCTTTTTCTTTTCTAAGGTTAAGACTGTAGGTCTCAGTGACGCAATAAGAAAATTTATTTCCTTCTATTTAGTCGGGCGGATGCGCCGTAGTTTGTCTCGGAATGGAATGAGTCGGTCTGGTGCAGTAATGGTTTTATATATGGCCTGTATAGATGTAAATAAAGCGCAGCCCTGAGAATGCTGCCTCCGCAGGGCCCCGGCGGCCTGATTGAATCTTTTGCCGCACTGCCTGCTGCCTGCCGCCTCTGGAGCGGTACTCCGACGTCCCGGAGCGCCGTCCCCGCCTCCAGTAGCGCCGCCCCCGCCCCCAGCCGCGCCGCCTCCGCCGCCGCTGCCGATATCGACATTCAAATTAAGTCGACTCATCGCGGGCGAGCGCTGGTCCCTCCCGTACCACCCCTACCCTCCCTCCCCCTCCCACCTCCCCAGGGTCCGCCACTGCCTCGCAAGAAGCGGACTTAATTCATTCCGGCGCGAGCTGCCGCTGATGGCTGCGACATCTCCTGCTGTTCCGTCTGCCTCCCTGCGCCACTCCCTCCGCTCCCCACCCCACCGCGACTACCACACCACACCATCCTGCCACGCCGGTACAAGTAGCAGACACAAGAAGTCGCCCAGCTGTGGGCCGCCACACGGCTTTTGCATCCAGATGACGGTCCCGTCTCCCATGGCTTCGCTTCCCTTTTCTTTTTATTTACAGCAACCGCACTGCTGATTTCAAAGACCGCGCTGTAAATCTTAGTTCCCACTTGGGTATTAATTAACTACCAGGAAGTCAGCGATAAGTCTTTCGCTGATCAGCTCACTGGGGAATGAACGTTCAGTGAATGGTGGAGCCTTTTCATATTCAGCAGTATTCCAACTACTGCAGGACCTACACTACTGGCCATTAAAAACTGCTGCAACAAGAAGAAATGCAGGTGATAAACGGGTATTCATTGGACAAATATATTATACTAGAACTGACATGTAATTACATTTTCACGCAATTTGGGTGCATAGATCCAGAGAAATCAGTACCCAGAACAACCACCTCTGGCCGTAATAACGGCCTTGATGCGCCTGGGTATTGGGTCAAACAGAGCTTGGATGGTGTGTACACGTACAGCTGCCAATACAGCTTCAACACGATACCACAGCTCGTCAAGAGTAGTGACTGGCGTATTGTGACGAGCCAGTTGCTCAGCCACCATTGACCAGACGTTTCCAGTTGGTGAGAGATCTGGAGAATGTGCTGGCCAGGGCAGCAGACGAACATTTTCTGTATCTAGAAAGGCCCGTACAGGGCCTGCAACATGCGGCCGTGAATTATCTTGCTGAAATGTTGGGTTTCGCAGGGATCGCATAAACGGTAGAGTCACGGGTCGTAACACGTCTGAAATGTAACGTCCACTGTTCAAAGTGCAGTCAATGCGAACAAGAGGTGACCGAGACGTGTAACCAGTGGAACCCCATACCATCATGCCGGGTGATACGCCAGTATGGCGATGACGAATACACGCTTCCAATGTGCGTTCACTGCGTTGTCGTCAAACACGGATGCTGTAAACAGAAGCTGGATTCATTTGAAAAAATGACGTTTTGCCATTCGTGCACCCAGGTTCGTCGTTGAGTACACCATAGCAGGCGCTCCTGTCTGTGATGCAACGTCAAGAGCAACCGCAGCCATTGTCTCCGAGCTGATAGTCCATGCTGCTGCAAACGTCGTCGATCTGTTCCTGCAGACGGTTTTTGCTTTGCAAACGTCCCCATCCGTTGACTCAGGGATCGAGTCGTGACTGCACGATCCGCTACAGCCATGCGGCTAACAAGGGAACCTCCCCATCGCACCCCCCTCAGATTTAGTTATAAGTTGCCACAGTGGATAGCCCTTGAAAAACTGAACACAGATCTATCGAGAAAACAGGAAGAAGTTGTGTGGAACTATGAAAAAAATAAGCAAATTATAGAAACTGAGTAGTCCATGCGCAAGATGAGCAACATCACGGAGAGTGTGGGCTCAGTAGCGCCGTGGTCCCGTGGTTAGCGTGAGCAGCTGCGGAGCGAGAGGTCCTTGGTTCCAGTCTTCCCTCGAGTGAGAAGTATAATTCTTTATTTTCAGACAATTCTCAAAGTTCAGGTACTCACACGTAATCAACTTCGCTCTCCAAAATTCCAGGACATGTTCAGAATTGCTTGGACATATGCAGGATTTGACGGTCTACACACGGAAAAATTTGAAAACATTAAAAACATATGTTTTGACAGAGCACAGGGAAAACTGGTGCGACTGTGAAACTGTTGCATACATTTGTTGCAGTTTATGTGACAAACTCTTATGTTTTCATCACTATTTTGGGAGTGATTATGACATCCACAAGAAAACCTAAATCGGGCAATGTAGAAGAATATTTTTACCCACTCGCCAAGTGTACAAGATAGGTGGGCCGACAACATATTCCTGTCATGTGACGCACATGCCTTCACCAGTGTCGTATGGAATATACCAGACGTGTTTTCCTGTGGAGGAATCGGTTGACCTATGACCTTGCGATCAAATGCTTTCGGTTCCCACTGGAGAGGCACGTCCTTTCTTCTACTAATCGCACGGTTTTGCGGTGCGGTCGCAAAACACGGACACTAAACTTATTACAGCGAACAGAGACGTCAGTGAACGAACGGACAGATCAAAACTTTGCGAAAATAACGAAAGTAAACTTTTCACTCGAGGGAAGACTTGAACCAAGGACTTCTCGTTCCGCAGCTGCTCACGCTAACCACGGGACCACGGCGCTCCTTAGTTCACATTATCCTTAATGTTGCATATCTTGCTCATGGACTACTCAGTTTGTATATTTTGCTATGTTTTTCATAGTTCCACAAAACTTCTTCATGTTTTCTCGATTGATCTGTGTTCAGTTTGTCAAGGCCTATCTACTGTGGCAACTTATAACTAAATCTGAGGGGGGTGCGATGGGGAGGTTCCCTTGTAAGATGCCTGTCATCTCGACTGCTAGTGAAACGAGGCCATTGGGATACAGCACGGCGTTCCGTATTACCCTCATGAACCCACCGATTCCATATTCTGCTAACAGTCATTGGATCTCATCCAACGCGAGCAGCAATGTCGCGATACGATAAACCGCAATCGCGATAGGCTACAATCTGATCTTTATCAAAGTCGGAAACGTGATGGTACGCATTTCTCCTCCTTACAAGAGGCATCACAACAACGTTTCACCAGGCAACGCCGGTCAACTGCTGTTTGTGTATGAGAAATCGTTTAGAAACTTTCCTCACGTCAGCACGTTGTAGGTGTCACCACCGGCGCCAACCTTGTGTGAATGCTCTGAAAAGCTAATCATTTGCATATCACAGCATCTTCTTGCTGTCGGTTAAATTTCGCGTCTGTAGCACGTCATCTTCCTGGTGTAGCTATTTTAATGGCCAGTAGTGTATTTACCTTTGCCGTTGATCAAAAGAATCTGGGAACCTATTAGTGAACAATAATGAGGGATGTGTGCACCGTTTGCGTTGATATGGCTGCTGGCGATACTTTCAATGTGTCTGAAAGTATTGTGGGAAGGTGTCAACGCTTGCTTCCTCAAAAGCCGAAGCTAGAGAAAGTAGTGATGTTGCGTGCTGGGCTGCCGAGCGAAGTGGACGTTCTGACACATTCAGAAGGTGTTCCGCTGAGTGCATGGAGGTCGGGACTCTACGCAGGCCACTCCACGTCAGGAAAGCCATTCTCTCGCAGCTATGACAGAGTCCATTGTCCGAACTGCACACATTTCTGTAAACTGTCTTCGTATCATACAGCATTTGGCGCTTTATTAAGTCAATAGGTGGACCATAGTCTAATCATATGAAACATCTGCATACACAAAAATCACCTCCTCCATCCTCCACTGATGGCACAATACAGTCTAAGATTCCTACGTTATGAGCTACATCCTATCTTTTAGACCTGCCACAGAGAGCGTCTTTGGATACCTAAACACATGGGTGATATGTAACTCTTTGGTTACCAGAGTTGCGTTATGAAGGGATGTCGTCTCTGTCGTTCTGGCGTGAAGTAGGAGTTTGAGCCGTGCGTGGCTCATCTTCCGCGATCATCTATTTTACACCTTGTTTTAACGTACTTTCACCTTACTACGTTCATTTAAATTGCTATTGTCACTGAGTTGCTGCTTTGCTTGACCCTGACCGGCGCTAGCACCGCTTATCGATATATTCCCTTTCTTAGTATCTTGTTCGACTGCTATTACTTCCCGGTCGTGGTCTGTCGTAGAGCAGTTCGGTTGCGGGTGCGGGTCTGCCAGTTAGCTGGAACACGTCTGTAGTGCAGTCCGGACCTACCTGTCGGGGAGTTGCAGTGCGGCACTTGTGCAGTCGGGTTGGAGCAGCGGTGACGTCTGCGTCGACATGGCTCGCCCGACCATTGGCGCCACGCTTCACTTGAGCCGGACCGCGGTCTTGGTGGATCGTCGCTCAGTCGACCTCCCAGACGACGTGTTTGGGCTGGGCGATCGTCCATGAATCGGCAGTGTGTGTGTGCATCGACTCCCGATTTGTCTTCGTGTGTGCTTAGTTACTGTTGGGTATCATTCAGGTTTTCGTGCAACAGTATGTCAGGTTGTATGTGTAGTTGACGATATTTCCTTTGACAAGTTATTTTAATTGTTGTCGGCGTACTGCCTCTGAGAGGTCGGTCGTCTCATCGGGTGACGTGTAACTGGTTCTCCGAGCGCTTCTGGGCCCCTCTTATTACCATCTTGTGAAACTTCCTGGTGCAGGGATGTCATTTAGCCAGTGGGCGTGTTTCCTCGGCATGGTTGGGTCCGAGCCAGTATTTCCGCCGTCGTGTGTCTGAAAGTGAGTGGGAGACGCACCATCTATGCAGTCGCGACGGAACAGGAGTCGCGGACGGACCAGCAGACAGTCGGTCGGTTGGTGCGGACAGGGGAGGATCTCCGTGCGGTGCAGTCGGCTGGGTCCGCTGCTGGTCCCTGCGCAGTATCAGAGCGTGTTTTGTAGCTGTCCGATTGCTACGAGCTTCGTGGGCTCCCCAACCCACGACGTCGAAGTTGAGTGGTGGTTTTAAGTACCCAAGCAACGTCCATTTATGTTGTGTGGTTCGTTTCGGTGGTTTGCTGTTGGGGAGGTTTTCCTCTGAGCAACACCGAGTGTTTCTAATGCTGAAATTTAGCCGCTATGCTGTGCAATTAACTATTTTGGTTGACTACAATTCGAGTGCACCAGTGGAATTTGCTGCCTTGTGGCCGTCAGTGTTCTGGTTACCTGCCCTGGGCACTGACGTAAATCCAGGCAATGTTATTTGGGTGAAGATAACTATATTACCCTGCTTCAAGTTCAAGTGCACCGGCGGAATTTTTTTGCCTAGTCAGTGTTTCGGTTATCTGCCTTGGCCACTAACGTAATTTCAGGCAGCGTCCTTTCCTCACCTGTTGTCGCTGTCCAACATGGTATGTAATTTTGACAACTAATACATACTCCAATGTGGATTATCGCGTTTGTAACCATTACTATTAGAGTTTTCTTATACTGACTGATGGGAAGCAAGTTGTTGTGTCGGTCGGTCCGTGGCTGTTCCCTGGTTGGGTTCCGACGTATTAAATGTAGTTGGGCTCACCACCTGTCTCGCCTAAGTGAACGAGGGCAGACCGACCTCCCTGGAGGCTTCTGAGTGCCACCGGTGTTTAATTATTGTTTTCAGCTACTTACAATTTAAGGCTTAAGGTTATTTTTATTTTTTCTTAAAAAAATTGCAAAAATTAATTCTTAAATTCATCTTTCAAGCTTAAACATTGCGGCCTTCTGTCTTTAAAGTCTATGGTAATATATTCTAAAATTTTGAAACTTATTGGTGGCCTTCAGCCTATGGTATTGCACCTTGCATATGTTTGTTCTATCTACTTTGGTGTGACATTTTTTTAATAATTTTATTCCTATCTTAATTGGATTTTTATCTTGTTGATTTGTTAAGATTTCTTGTTTGAAGGGCTTCAGCCGTGAAAGAGTTGCATGCGGTAAAGGTGCCACTTTGGTTGTAAAAGTGTTATTAAAATTACAATAAATTACACATTAGAAAGTGAAACTGACCCCAACCTTACTAGGCCCTTTCCACAATCCTAATTACCTGTTCTGCCCAGCGGGTTTAGAGGTAGTCGGTGAATGGGGATCGCGAATGGAGGACTTGACGGACAGAGGATGATTTTTGAGACGCTTTCTGGTGTGACTGCCAATACGTAAAGACATGACATGCACAAAGCTTTTTATTTGCTGAGCATGACAGCTGCTGAAGAATCAGTGTTCCATCTGCAAAGAATTCTGATAATACAAAGACGAAATTGCAACCAAAACATATATCTGGGTAGCCATTTTGAAATTATCAGTCATGTGCTCATTGTTCTAATCTCTACTCTCCAACCTCTCCTTTCAGTGAAACGTTAAAAAAAAATGAAAATGTCATGTAACTTAAATATTGACTGTCCTTTAGTTTCTTTGTGAATTAGTTTCACTGTTTGTGACAACGCCTATGGAAGACTTCAGTTCGCATATTGTTGTAATCAAATTCCATTTTATTAATGTCGAAATGTAATTTCAGTTTCAAATATGCTTATTATTTATTTGCCGTCAGTTTGTTTAGCTTTCCTCCCATTGTTTGAAAGTATAACTTAACATAATTTGCCGAAACGTTATGCAGTATTACCTGGTCAGCTGTATTGACAACATAATTCGTATCGGGGCTAAAGTAAAATTTAAGGCAGCAGCCATGTAATGATGTTTTTCAGTAACGCGCTGCTCATTGTTTCCTTTATGAAACGAAAACGGAGCAGAGCCGAAAAGCGTTTTCCATTGCGCAGGTAAGAATAAACTGCATTTTCAAGCTGAACCTTGTGAGGAAGAATTATTAACCAGTGAGCTCTGTGTGTTTTCCATGTAACCCAGAAGCTGAATTTTGAAACAGCATACAGATTCACTACGCCTGACACCTGTAGTTTGTGATTATTGATGAGGAAGCTGTTCAAGAGGTCACAGATAGTTAAACTTACATTGTTACTCATTTAAAGACTATCAAGCTCAGATTAGTGATGTAATAAAAATCTCATACTGATGAAATTTACTTTTTTATTATTTATATTCGAAAGTGGTATACTTATGCACTTCTTGGTCACTACAAATTGGCCGCATTGCAATCAGAATTTAGTGCAAGCTATCCAAATTGTACACAAAGTTACATCACGTAGATAGCCACTCCAATAGTGAAGTCATGGAAGAAAACTTATGGCTTGATGCCAGGAAGCGTTGTCTCGGCATTAGCCAAACTGAAACACTTCGATCTGGTTTTCACATGTTACAGCATGATTCGTCACTCCAAATCAGACTTTTTCAGTCATCCACTGTCCAGTGGCGGCACTAAGTATACCATTTTAAGCGTCGCGTTACATAGATTATCAGAAATGCGTGTCTTATGGGGGGTTGATTCCTTTTAACTCCATAACCACAGTCATTGTTCTAGCTTGACAGCTAATAGCACTTTGGAACTCACGGGTAATTTCTTCCGCTGATTTCTCGCAATTATTTACAAGCACCCTGCGTAATTCATGATAGTCACTGACCGTTAGTAAAAAAAGTCTGCTTGGTCATCCTGTAGCTGTGGTTGCTTCTTCTCGTTCACACTCCACAATAACATCACCAACAACTAACTTGGCAGCTTTAGGGGAATGAAATGTCCCTGATGTGTTTAGTTCTCGACCGGTTCCAGTGTGATCACTGAAGTTAAGCGCTGTCGGGCGTGGCCGGCACTTGGATGGGTGACCATCCAGGCCGCCATGCGCTGTTGCCATTTTTCGGGATGCACTCAGCCTCGTGATGCCAATTGAGGAGCTACTCGACCGAATAGTAGCTACTCCAGTCAAAGAAAACTATCATAACGACTGGGAGAGTGGTGTGCTGACCACTCGCACCTCCTATCTGCATCCTCAACTGAGGATGACACGGCAGTCGGATGGTCCCGATGGATCACTTGTGGCCTGAAGACGGAGTGCCTGTTTAGTTCTCGGGTCACATCCAAGGTGTAGTCCACAGTCGACTTCAATGAGCTCTTCCGAGCGACCATTTCTGCTGTCACTGCTTCCCTACTGAAAACACAATCCTTCCCACATTCTTTCATGCTGACAGGCCCACCTGTCGTGACATCTAGTGGTCAGTTTTGCATTATACAGAGGCGACTGGATACTTGTTCTCAGATACTGTTGAGTATGTGACTTCAATAATTTCAAACTGCAGCTATCGGTTTCAATCAGCCAGTCGTCCTCGTCAGAGTGACTAACTGCAGATTCTACAAAGTGGTGGCATAACGTTTCGATTTGTAGCAAAACCTTATCAGAACATATGCGAGAGACTGAAATTGTCCTCACTTCAAAAAGAGATAAAATATACAAATTAGTAAGATGATACTAAATGGACTGACATATAACATATTCGTTCATCTGTAATAATTAATTTAAAAGGCTTATTCTTGGAGTACCAGACGGCAACCGGGTGATTAAACGTCATAAAATTGTGAGAAGAGCTAGCTAATCACTGAATTGTCCATCACTTTTTCTTTCGTACCGCTAAGTGCGATATCTAGATCATATTTATTTAAATCAACAGTTATGTTTCAAAAATGTCGAGGAAAGAGCAATGAGTTATTTGTAGGTATTATATAAAATGTGTTCGTGACGGTTCATTTCCGTCAGCAGTACCCGTGGATTTGAATTTCCGCTCAGCGATTGGAAGGCGGCGCGTGCGCTCGCCGCTGGTGTTAACGCAAACGGCGGCCGCAAAGTGCCGGGAGTGGGTTCGCGGACTGGAGGAGGAGGACTGCACGCCCGACGGTCAAAAGTTTCCTGTGTAGCAATCATCCGCGTCAGATCCCTCGAACGAGGACGCCGGTGCGGGCACACCAGCCGGTGTGTCGGGTCCAGATGACGAATGGGGCAGTGTGTTGAGTCCACAGGTTACATGATACCGAGAACAAACTGCACCGTGTATTGAAAGAAAGTAGTTGTTGCGTAACCTAAGAGCAGTTTCCCCGTAGCATTCTAATTTAAGGACATCGTGTTCAATCAGAGGATGAATGGACTATTTTCTATGTTTTGTGTATCAGCAGGTGAAGTTAGAACATTTTATAACACAACTATCGAGATCAGTATCAGTGGCCGATATTTAGCGCTTAATTTAAAAGAGCTTTAGGCAACGGCCTTACAGCAGTGGATACACCGGTTCCCGTCACATCACCGAAGTTAAGCGCTGTCGGGCGTGGGCGGAACTTGGTTGGGTGACGACCTGGGTCACCATGTGCTGTTGCCATTTTTCGGGGTGCACTCAGCCTTGTGATGCCAATTGACGAGCTACTCGACCGAATAGTAGCGTCTCCGGTCAAAGAGAACCATCATAACGACAGGGAGATCGGTGTGCCGACCACAAGCCTGTCCTGTCCTCATCCTCAGCTGACGATGACACTGCCGTCGGATGGTCCTGATAGGCCAATTGTGCCCTGAAGACGGAGTGCTTTATATAAGAGCTGTATGTGTTCTTTAATGTGTATCATTTGCACTCTCACTTACTAAGGGTCATTGCTCCCTTATTACATCTCTTGCTGCCTAAAGGTGATTTATTTTTAGTAACATTTATTGGCGTAAAACTATTGTTACTAGAAAGTTCTTTAAATTTCTTTGCCACACTTGGACCATTTTTAAAGGATTTCGTTGATAGTATTTTAAGGATTTCGATTCGTATGGCCGTGCGGTTCTAGGCGCTACAGCCTGGAACCGAGACACCGCTACGGTCGCAGGTTCGAATCCTGCCTCGGGCATGGATGTGTGTCATGTCCTTAGGTTAGTTAGGTTTAATTAGTCCTAAGTTCTAGGCGACCGATGACCTCTGAAGTTAAGTCGCATAGTGCTCAGAGCCATTTGAATCATTTGAATCATTTCGATTCGTATTTTTTTTTTTTTTTTGTTAATAGTGAAGTACATAGCAAAATAATCGAGGAGCTTGTCTTGAAGATTGTTTTAAGAAATATAGAAATGTTAAATTATGAGCAAACTGTTAAGTATACCTCCTGATCCAGTGCCACCACTCCTAAACTCGCTACAGTGAGTGTGTGGGGAGGAAGGGGCGGGAGAGGGGGAGGGGGGGTGAGAATGCTTGTAGGTGTGCGTGCGCGCTCTTAAATGCATTATTTAATTTAACACACCATTTGCACACAGGTTCGTGCTAAATGTAAATAAAGTTTATGAGCAGCGACATAGTCACGAATAAATCTGTGAACCTAACGGTGCAGAATAAATTTCTATTGCCTCCGTCTATGTTCATACTACTGTTTGGTCCCCAGACTAGCGGTTTCGGTAAGTGGTGACAATCTTCACATCTGTTTTCATAAATGTTCTAATATAATGAAGCCATAGTGGTATTCTAAAAAAATGCGAAGGTAAAGTAATTTACTTGAACTAAAACATGACTCCCGTAGTCCAGTTTCAAGTATTTTCTCATTGACGAAGGCTTCAGTAAACTCCTTTTATTTGCAGCTATCTTGTAAATATGGGATAATTTATGCTGAGTAACTGGGAAAGGGTGAAGATAAGGTGCCCTTTGCAGGTCAGTTGTAAATCTACCGCCTTAAAAAGTACAGCATACGAAATCCTCCTACAAGCAGGCCATGAAGTCCGAATTACTAGTGTAAGGGACAAAAGACGTCTATTGCCGTGTGGGACAGCTTCACAGCAAGACTTCCCAGAAGACTTCTCAGAATTCACCAGCTTAAACCATCTCCTCTACCACTGATCCCGCGTTACTGCACGCTGCACTGTCAACATATGTACTTTACATTAACAGTGAAACCGAAAGTTTACATCACTCCTTGCAGCTTGTGCACTTGCTGGCAGAAACTCGTTGTTGAAAGCAAGATTTTTGATTGTTTTCGCACGAAAATAAAGTAGGATATACAGGATGCCCCAGAAATTTTCCGACAAATTCAAGAGGTTGTAGAGAGTGTCTTGAAGAACAAATGGAGTGTCCGGAAACGTCATCAGACGACGATAAAGAGCCTATCATTCGGCAGTAAACATGACTTTATACGAAGCCGGATGATAGGCGAAACCTCTCGCTACATTGTTTGACTGTGACTGATTTCCACGATGTCCAGTGGAGAAGGTGGAGCTAGGTGCGGCGTAGAAATATCCAGTCTCCTAAGAAAGCAACGCTCTGTGGCATCGGTGGATAACATTTTGAGGCACAGGTTCCCATATACAGTTTATTTTTCTCCTGTAATCCTCTTAAGTATGCAGGAGACGAACTGCAGACGGAAAACGCGTGCGAAACTGTCATCCACGAACGCAGCAGAGCACCCTATTTCTACGAGACGAGGTCTGTCTATGTAGCAGCTAGCTCCATTATCAGTGTGTGGGTGTCATGTTGAGGAGTTGCGCAACGGATTGATCTGATAAGTACCCTTTGGCTCCACCCCACACTACTACAGAAGTCAGACAGACGATCCTAACGTACCAAAAAGAAATGCACGAAAAACTTTCAGCAATTAATATCTTCTGGAGTCGTCCACTGTAACGAAAACACACAAAAATATTATATTTTCTTACGTAACTAGTGGATAATTGGGTACTGGTGTACTGCTAGTCAGTGTAAGAAAAACATTAAACGAACAGAAAACATTATTTATTGCAAAATTTAAGAAATATCAAATGAAACTTTTATTTATAAACTGATACACAAATTTCTGGGTTCTTTTCGGAATATGAGGTTACCTCTTATAGATTGGAATCCTGTTAATGACATTTATATACAAAGTGTGGGAAAGCTCTTTTGTCCCTTTTCTTTAAGAATGTTATTTACTCGGCAGAATGGCTGAGAGCCGTGCCTACTCAACTTGAATAATTATCCGATTGAATTTTTCTATGTACGACGATGCTGTCGCTTGAGAAATGTAATGGAGTGACGTGAATGAAGTATGTTATTTCTGATGGAGGAAAGATGGGGCTCGCCTACGTTGTAGTGCACAATACTGTGAGCTGTGACAACTGCTGCCTGCGTCGTTGGCGCTGAAAAATAACAACTATCTCTTTCCATCTGGATTGACCTTATCCAATCGAACTCTCACTACACCTTGATGAATTCAAGGACTCCTATCTGCCCCTAGTCCAACTATTGGTGTGGTACTCCGGTCAGATAACCAGTCCACTATGATGCCACTCAATGGTCGCTCGCAGGCGCTAACTAATACTATGTCTGTGTTCACACTGCATATTAAGTGTCACGGCCAACACAGTGAACAAACACTTAATCGTGAGCGACTCAATGTAGAGTATCACTCCGTTTCACTAGCGACTGAGATGCTCTCTCAGTGCAGTACTGAGTAGAGACTTTGTTCCTCGCTCTATGTGTACACACACGAGCGCACTCGCTCTTGTTACATGTTCCCACTCCAAGAGCGACAACGGAACGGCCCCTTCTTCTGGAAAAGTTGCACTCCTCCGGCTCATTGCGTCAGAAATAGTCCACCAATCAGCGTTACTCTTACAAATGGGAGAATGGCTAAGCCTACCAATCCGGAAATATATAGCATCTGCCTTAGGTGTTTACTGTCCACTTGTGAGAACTCTGAAACTGCGCACTAGCTCCGTCAAAAAAATGCGTGTGCTGCGGCTGTCCCAAACAATACAGCGAGTTTTTCTTTTAAGGTGAACATGCAGACCATTATCCCTTTTCTTTGGCAAAAGCTGTTTTCGTCCATGGGCGGTCGGCCAGCCAGCACAGCTGCATGCTAACCCACTCTCCTAAGGACTTTCCAGCAAGCTGGTTGCCTCCGCCGAACAATAACTCCTGTGGCCATCGTGTCTTGAATGTTTGTGTACGCCAGCCTCAACTTTTTAAAGTCTGTGTGACCTTGCGATTTATTTATTAGATTTGCGTATCGATTAAATGGAAATATGTAAAACTGAATCTACCCTAGAGAGTTTGGGCTCGGATGAAACGCCTTGTTACGCAGTATCCAATGGTGAGGTCAGAATACGTAAGAAATGAAGATCAAGAGACCACGCCACCTTACACAATTTTCTACACCAATGATCATGGCCATCTGTCATGTTCGCCGGCTAACAAGCAACATTGCAAGAAGTTCTGTCAACGACACATCAGTATATAAAGTGATGTTTGCTGTCAAAGGTGTGGCCAGGTGGCAGGGGCCAGTGCATGTAGCTTCGACACTACGTAGCATCCTTGAATGACGTTTTCGGTCGTGGATTCCTATCCTAAATTTGTTCCTCAGGATACCTTCTGTAACTCCAAAATTTTTGGACACCCTGAATCTCTTACTCTCTGTTGAGGATATTTAATACAACATGGTCATAGTTTGTTGGACATCACACAAAACGTATTTTATGCAGTGTTAAGAAATTTGTCAGGTGATGCACATGCTCACCAGGAAATAAAGGGATTCGCCTATTTGTGTACAGCCGCTGTCGCGTTGATGACGGAAGCGAGCACGCGGTGTCACCATCCCCACGGTACACTATAAGTACTCGAAAGCCCTCCAGATACTAGACGCCCAACCACCAAATATTTGAGGAACATCCTACATATACCTTCCATACATCCCAATGCGTCACCTTGCAGAGTGGGGCAAATAAAAGGGGCCCGGACGAGTGGATACGATTGGCGATGCATTCGTGGCAGCTTTAATGGAGGAGGAAAAGACTTACAGTCATTATAAACACTGTGAAGCTACTGCTCATACATCCGGCCTAAAACTGAAGCGCATTTACTCGGCCTTCATGCCTGACAGAGCTGTTGGCAGTCGTCGGTCTGATAATGGCCTTAGCTGGCCAATCATTGCACCTCATAAGTCAGTGTGCGATTACTCTGAATGGAAGCCCTCAAGTCTAAGGCGTATCGCAACAGCCCTCATAGTCTTCAAGAACTGCAGCAGAACATTTCAGATGAGACTGCAGCAATTGCTGCACTTCGATCCACCTTCAGCAGCTTGCTGACCAGGGCCCAAACGTGCCGAGTGATGAATGGTGGTCACTTTCAACAACTACTACAATCAGGTTAGTACAGTATTTCCTTTCCTCTGCAGTGTTTCTTTGTAGCCTGGAACTCTGTTCTCTGTGGCGCTTTTATTTGCCCGACCCTGTGGTTAGGTTCCTGTAATTAGTGTTTCCAGGGCAAATGGTTTCCCTACCTTATCTAACGATGGGGAGCTTTCCCCAGTGGCGGACAGGCGCCAGCGCCACTTTCCTTCTTCCCCTTGTCAGAGGCGAGAAACCCGGTTTTAAGTGAACATCAAATTGTGCTAATGATACACACATAATATTCATAGAACTTAAGGACCTTCTTCTGGTAAGGTTAGCGAAACTGTTATGATTTTGTTTGGACTGAGAGTGAATTAAAAGTAAGGTAGCTTTCATTTGATAATGAAATTTGTCCATACTAGTATAGCAGTAAGTCATTTTCTATCTGTCATGTTGACCCCAGTCTCAGACAGTACGTTTGAGCCAAAACCCGGACAGAGAATCAGTTATACGGACAAAAATACTGAAGCTGTCTCATTTTCCAGACATTGTCAGAACAGCAGTTTCAAAAAATGGGATGAGGAGACAATGAAGCGAGCGAAAAAATCTGTGATGGTGTATTAGTTGAAAATTCAGCCCCAGGGAAGCAGCACAAGGCACTGTACCTCCCTAAGAGCTCTGTAGGAGAGCGTGCTTCGTCCCTTGGTAAGGCAAAGTATAACAGTGCTACCTTCTTGCGGTAGATTTTTTTTTCTTAAAAAAAAAAAAAGAACCCTTTCACTCATCGGCTGGAATATCAGCATATCAAATATCTTAACCGTTTAGAAAACGGCTCAAATGAATGCCGAATTTTTGAAATTAGTTTTTGATTTAGTGGAATATCTGAAGTAGCCACTTAGGTTCCACAAGCAGTAAATTTTCTCAGGCTTTCATGAACTGGAACTCCGAATTTTGCTTACGATTTGCTCAATCTACAAGCGTTCATACAGCACAAGGTATCAACAGAGAGTATGGAGTGGTTTTGAAGGCCTCTACCAGCATTGCTCTATTTAATTCCAATTTTGTATCCACGTTTGTAATGTTTTGTTCTTAATACTGTGTGACCAACCTTCGAAGCAGTTACTTAAAGATACCATTCCCGCCGCGCTCAGTGGCCGCGTGGTTCGAGGCGCCTTGTACGGATTGCGTAGCCCATCCTCGCCGGAGGGAGGAGACCTCCCTCGGGCATGGGTATGTGTGTTGTTCTTAGCATAAGTTAGATTAAGTTAGGTTATGTAGTGTTTAAGTCTAGGGACCGACGACCTCAGCAGTTTGGCCCCTTAGGAATTCACACACATTTGAACATATCAATTCGAACTGTTTCTTGAAATGTAATTAATCAAATTTAAAAAAAAAAATATTTTGTGGTTTTATAGTATTGGTGTTATACATTTTCATTGTGAAACAGTTTTCTTGCAATCATACGATTCTTGTAAAAGAGCAAAAAGCTATATGTATCCAGCACTGGGAGGACTTCTTTTACGTTATCAAATTCTAATTCTTAATTTTAAATAATTCATATTGGTTGTGCATACCATTTCTCGAATAGGCGTTTAAATGTTTTCTCTAAAAAGCACTTGAATTATCTTCTGTCCGAACCGAGCTACGCATTTGCAGAACAATGCGGGATATCGGGTGGCTTCCGCCCCGCAGGTCACATTACACGTGCAGCCCACGCCTGCCGCTCGCCCCTAGTCGTCTACCCCTTTCCCCAAGAATTCATCTGCGCGATTCCATCTCCTGCGGGCAGCAATCCAAGTGGGTCGCCACTAAAGTCGACGAATCGTCTTGCCGTTAAAAACTTCCGGCGTTCTCCTCGTTGCAACCGCACGCTCGGCTCCCATGACGCCTGCAGTTATGGAGCACCGACGCGTCTTAACTTGCGGTAGCATTTGCGTTTATAACTATGATGCAGTCGCCTCTGGATAGCTTACCTCGGAAGGTCGCAATTTCATTGATTAGTGACAGTAGAGACAGGGCTTTCTTTTGACTACGGTAATGCATAAAATTCCTCTGATTTTTAAGAGTGGCTTTTTTACATGTAGTAAAATCGCAACCTGGTTAAGTCTGAACGACTACAAAAGTCATCTGATATTAAGTTTTCGTTCCTGTTTTGAGAATATTTTGTGCAGATTCATAGATGTTTTACCTAAAATTGGAGTAGGAGTCATGAATTTTAGTAATAGTTTTCATTTCGAGTAGTTCCTAGTTAGAAGAAAACGAATAAGCATCAAACGATCCCTCATTTCATCTCTGAGAAACGTATCGACATCTTTCAAAATGGTCCGAGGGGTTTTTAGAATTTACGTAAAATTTCGCTACTTTAATTTTCGCCTGTTAGGGTATTTAGAAGAAGCAGGAAACTAACGAATATTATCGGTGAAGCTATCTTTGAGTCAAGCTGGCCTACGAGATAACAAATTCAATAATCTATATGAAATAAAGTGAAGTAACATAGCCTCTTTCATTCATTTCCAAGTCTCAAATCCTCTGAGCAGCCATCGGTTGTTCCACTATCTCCACCTCACCACATACCACAGGCAGTCCTAATTTTCGTACATCCGTCTTCAAGTTCAGATGGAAAGTGTGGCTACAGCTGGTCAGTATATGAGAATTAATGGTACCATCTTTAGACGTGTATCTAAGCCTCTCTATTAAAATCCGACCAGTTTCAGTGATCAATTTCGCTGTCATCAGGCCTCTCGATCAGCAAATATTGGTCTGACAGCTTTCCATATTGCCATGACAGGGAATAAAAAACTAATGGCCACTTTGTTGACGTGTGTTGAGGGCACTACACGCTTGGGTAGCCTGTGGACACTGAGTTTGATATTTCTTCGTTGTCAGGGTAATATGGAAAGTTGGTTATAGGACCAATATTTGCCAACAGAGGAGCTTGATGACGGTGCACTGTATGATTGAAACCAGTCACATTTTAACAAAGAGATTTAGATCCACGGCAGAAGCTGTTTCCATAAATAATCATAGACGAACAGTTTCTTCCTTTTCCTGCAATATAAAGCTATTCGAAATACACTCCTGGAAATGGAAAAAAGAACACATTGACACCGGTGTGTCAGACCCACCATACTTGCTCCGGACACTGCGAGAGGGCTGTACAAGCAATGATCACACGCACGGCACAGCGGACACACCAGGAACCGCGGTGTTGGCCGTCGAATGGCGCTAGCTGCGCAGCATTTGTGCACCGCCGCCGTCAGTGTCAGCCAGTTTGCCGTGGCATACGGAGCTCCATCGCAGTCTTTAACACTGGTAGCATGCCGCGACAGCGTGGACGTGAACCGTATGTGCAGTTGACGGACTTTGAGCGAGGGCGTACAGTGGGCATGCGGGAGGCCGGGTGGACGTACCGCCGAATTGCTCAACACGTGGGGCGTGAGGTCTCCACAGTACATCGATGTTGTCGCCAGTGGTCGGCGGAAGGTGCACGTGCCCGTCGACCTGGGACCGGACCGCAGCGACGCACGGATGCACGCCAAGACCGTAGGATCCTACGCAGTGCCGTAGGGGACCGCACCGCCACTTCCCAGCAAATTAGGGACACTGTTGCTCCTGGGGTATCGGCGAGGACCATTCGCAACCGTCTCCATGAAGCTGGGCTACGGTCCCGCACACCGTTAGGCCGTCTTCCGCTCACGCCCCAACATCGTGCAGCCCGCCTCCAGTGGTGTCGCGACAGGCGTGAATGGAGGGACGAATGGAGACGTGTCGTCTTCAGCGATGAGAGTCGCTTCTGCCTTGGTGCCAATGATGGTCGTATGCGTGTTTAGCGCCGTGCAGGTGAGCGCCACAATCAGGACTGCATACGACCGAGGCACACAGGGCCTACACCCGGCATCGTGGTGTGGGGAGCGATCTCCTACACTGGCCGTACACCACTGGTGATCGTCGAGGGGACACTGAATAGTGCACGGTACATCCAAACCGTCATCGAACCCATCGTTCTACAATTCCTAGACCGGCAAGGGAACTTGCTGTTCCAACAGGACAATGCACGTCCGCATGTATCCCGTGCCACCCAACGTGCTCTAGAAGGTGTAAGTCAACTACCCTGGCCAGCAAGATCTCCGGATCTGTCCCCCATTGAGCATGTTTGGGACTGGATGAAGCGTCGTCTCACGCGGTCTGCACGTCCAGCACGAACGCTGGTCCAACTGAGGCGCCAGGTGGAAATGGCATGGCAAGCCGTTCCACAGGACTACATCCAGCATCTCTACGATCGTCTCCATGGGAGAACAGCAGTCAGCATTGCTGCGAAAGGTGGATATACACTGTACTAGTGCCGACATTGTGCATGCTCTGTTGCCTGTGTCTATGTGCCTGTGGTTCTGTCAGTGTGATCATGTGATGTATCTGACCCCAGGAATGTGTCAATAAAGTTTCCCCTTCCTGGGACAATGAATTCACGGTGTTCTTATTTCAATTTCCAGGAGTGTACATTCATGAAAATAGAAAGGATATATTAGCGGTGTCATAGATTGATACCAACCCCACCGGTGCCTCACGGTTGGCAACGGAAGCGCACGTTTCCGACAGACACCGATAACGGTCACGCGGGGACCTGCAGATAAAATGAAGCACAGCCGCAGAGCCACGCCTTCGGTGGCTCCGGCTACGAGCGTCCAATGCCGCCGCGATACGGGGTGGCGGCGTCAGCTACAAGTCTGTCGCAATTTTCGACAGTCGTCAGTCTCAGTCAGACCTAAACAGTTGGCTCGTGCTTTAGTAGCGGGAGTCCCACACTGCTCGACACGCGTTAGTTTGCTTCCTGTAATAGCTGGACTTCATTGCTGCCTGTTCTTTTGTACGGTTTCCTTGCTACACTTGGAGGAAGCTATCAATTAAGTTAAACTTCTTTTTACTGTATTTATAAGTTCGCTAATCGTTTCTGCTCCTATTCAGCTTTCCTCAGACGACAACTGCTGCACCTTTCTGTAGCACATTTCTCCTTACCGCTCTGTACAAAGTAGTACACAACAATGCTTTAAATTATTTAACTTGTAGAAACAGGTAGAAGTAAAGTGAACAGTTGTCAACGGGCGCATCAGTTGTCCCTGACATTTATCACGCCAGACTGGTATAGATGTCTCAAACGATATCTAGATAACCCAAAAAAATCACCTTTTTGACTTATAAATATGACGGCAACGAATTTGTGTAGTATTAGGTTTGGAGCTGCTTGTTAAATCATTTACCATAGCCAGAAATATAGAAAACCGTTTCCATGGCGGGTCGCAAGATGGTAGGAGGGGCGTTTGAAAAGTCCGTGCAAAAATAAAAACTACTTACGTGTTTGTGGTAAACTTTTTTTATTTTTCGACATAGTCTCCTTTCAGACTTATACACTTCATCCAACGCTGTTCTAATTTGTTGATCCCTTCCGAATAATAGGTATTGTCCAACCCTGCAAAATAGCTTTTAGTTGCTGAAATCACCTCCTCCTTTGAATAAAATCTTTGTCCCGCCAGCCATTTCTTCAAATTGGGGAACACATAGTAGTCCGAGGGAGCCAAGTCTGGAGAAGAGGGGGGAGGATGTGAAACGAGTTGGAATCCTGTTTCCATTAATTTGGCGACCACATCTGCTGCGGTGTGTGCTGGTGCATTGTCGTGATGGTAAAGGACTATTTTGGGGTCCAATTGCTGGCGATTTTCTTGCAGCTCGGTTTTCAAACGGTCCAGTAACGATGAATAATATGTAGCTGTAACAGTTTTACCCTTTTCCAGAGAGTCGATGAAGATTATCCCTTGCGAGTCCCAAAAGACAGTCGCCAAAAGCTTTCTGGTCGAAGGAATGCTCTTCGCCTTTTTTGGTGCAGATTATCCTTTGGTAGCCCTTTGTTTAGATTGTTCTTTGGTCTCAGCAGTATAGTAATGTATCCACGTTTCATCCACAGTGACGAAACGGCGCTTAAAGTCCTGCGGATTCTTCCTGAATAGCTACAAACCACCCTTGCAACACTTCACACGATTCCGTTTTTGGTCAAGCGTGAGCAATCGCGGAACCCATCTTGCAGGCAGCTTTCTCATGTCCAAAGGTTTAAGCAAAATATCATGTACCCGTTCATTCGAGATGCCCACAGCACTAGCAATCTCACACATCGTAGCTCTTCTGTCATCCATCACCATATAATGGATTTTATCAATGATTTCTGGAGTCGTAACCTCCACAGGGCGTCCAGAAAGTTCAGCATCACTTGTGCTCATATGGCCACTCCGAAAATTTTGAAATCATTTATAAACTGTTCTAATCGAAGGTGCAGAGTTACTATAATGTTTATCAAGATTATCTTTAGTCTCCTGAGGCGTTTTGATTTTCATAAAGTAATGTTTAATTACCACACGAAATTCTTTTTCGTCCATTTTTTGACAATCACTCGACTTCCTTGATTCACACGAATGCCAAACACAAAGAAATAGACCAATGTGGCTGAAACTTGGTGTGCGTTCTTTCCAAAGATGCTACTAACGAAACATAGCCTCGATACGCGCCAGTGGTGCCATCTCTCGGTCTTTGCACAGGCTTCTCAAACGCCCCTTGTAGATTGATTTCCTTAATGACACTCGACTATCACTTCTGAATGGAAGAATCATTTATTTTGAGAATACTAGTCGCTCTAGATCAGGCCTATTTGAGATACCGCTCTATGGAGCAGCGTGATTCCGTTCTTAGCTCCGCCTACGTCGGGCCTCTGCGAGCGGGAGCGCCGAGCACGTGACTGATCACTTGACAGTGACAGCCAAGCGGCGCTGCGCAAAACTGGCTTGTTCTCCGTTTACGGAAGACTGTGGTGTTGTAAGACAGCATTTGAAATTATTTAGTCACAAGTATATCAATACTCTGTTGATCAGTGGGGAATATGCATAATAAAGGAACTGTATTAAGAGCCACACTTCTAATTAAACATGTTGAAGTTTTAATGAAAACGCTTATTACAATAGTCTTACAGGCAAACAGATTTTCGTGTTCAAGAAAACATTGCCAGTAAATAATGAAGGACAAAATGAATATAAATGCGTGTGGAAGTTAATTAATGATGGTAAACAGAAAAACAAAACTAAGAAACTGAGTAACAAAGAAAATATACGAAATTAATCCATCTCATTTTTGCATTGCTGCTCTCCACCATTATTTAATTTTCGTTGCGTAAGAGTGCGATTGGAGAATGATTTATCGCAGCTCAGTCTCCAAACATATTTCAGATGGTAATCCGATAGGGAGTATCTCAGTCGTGTTTCACACAGTTTCAAAAATGGTTCAAATGGCTCTGAGCACTATGGTTCAAATGGTTCAGATGGCTCTGAGCACTATGGGACTTAACTTCTGTGGTCATCAGTCCCCTAGAACTTAGAACTACTTAAACCTAACTAACCTAAGGACATCACACACATCCATGCCCGAGGCAGGATTTGAACCTGCGACCGTAGCAGTTGCGCGGTTCCAGACTGAAGCGCCTAGAACAGCATGGCCACCGTGGGCGGCCCACACAGTTTCGTTTTGGAAAAGAACTGCTCACAATTGTACGTTGATCCGAACAGACTTAGTAGCCTACTGCACGTCTATGAAGTTTCGAATAATGCTTCTGTGACAAATGTGTGTAAGAAGCACGTTAATTTCTATCTTTCAATCCTGAACGCCACTGAAGATTTATGATTTCCATTTGGATTGCGTGGCTTACAGAATCGACGTCCACGTAGTAAATTTGTTTGCAGTGAATCCTGTTTCAAAATTCAGTACGAAGTTTTCATAAAAGATGTGTTTACTGTTCAAAACCTGCAGCAATGGGAACATTTGTTAATGATGACAGTTTTGGTAAGTAAGAGACGTTTCTAGCCTCCAGCTTTCCTTCCCAGAGCGACAGTTTCATTTTGAAAGGCTTTGTTTGCCACGGAAATGGATAATGAAAATATCATTCCCTTGAACTGATTCACACAAGTCGCGAAGATGCCCTGTCACACCATTTTAAGTCCGCAGCTCGTGGTCGTGCGGTAGCGTTCTCGCTTCCCACGCCCGGGTTACCGGGTTCGAGTCCCGGCGGGGTCAGGGATTTTCTCTGCCTCGTGATGACTGGGTGTTGTGTGATGTCCTTAGGTTAGTTAGGTTTAAGTAGTTCTAAGTTCTAGGGGACTGATGACCATAGATGTTAAGTCCCGTAGTGCTCAGAGCCATTTTTTGAACACCATTTAAAGAAGTTAAATCACAAATTCATCTATTCTCTGACAGTTCAGGAATTCTTTCTGCCTTCATTTTCATGAAAAACGATATTTTTTGGCACTGTTACATAAAGTGCTCCAAAACTTAAACACGACAGAGCCAGCGAATCTCCAATGATGAGGTAGATTTCCATATTCACAATTGACATTCACAAACGCTTTAAACAAGCTTTGAGTGACTCCTTTAGTTCAAAGAGAATTAGTGATTTCCACAAACAAGCTCATTTCGTTATCTAGCTTTTGCAACACAAATGTTGTGATGAATCAAGCAATGTATAAGGATAACCGGTAGACCCTGACTCTTCATTTTTATCTAGAAGCGGCCTGCTAAGCCACTGACTTCGCCAGTCATAGCTGGAGGACCGTGTGTTGCTAGGGAAGTTATTAATTCCCATGGCAGACCAACTTCTCCATAACCGATTCAAGTGAATCGAACATGTTTTGACCTGTTGTTGTGTCCTTTAACGGCAAGGGGCTAAATTCTCCTCAGAAACTTCCTGAATTTTCTGTACTGTCCTAATGAAAATCACCAGTTGTGCTGTGTCTGACTGGTCAAGAGTCATGCAAAGACAGAGAAAATGCAATACTTCTTTAATATTCATTGTCAGCTGAGCATCCAAATCTTCAGCTAATTCTTCAGTTCGGCGCATTACAGTGGCTCGACAAAGTGACACGGTCTGTAGCTGCGGATCCAGCTGTGAGCACAGCTCTTCAGCCACTGTTAAAGAGCATTCCTTTATACACTCACCTTCAGCAAATGGATTCAAGTGAACAGCTTGATGAGAAATTCTGTAGCTAATTCTCACAGAAGAGTCTCTTCCAGGCTGATCAACGTCCTGAAAGTAATCTGAATTATTTTTATCAGATAATATCTGTAGCTCTATCTGTTAAGAGACATGATAATTACTGACATGAAGCAATTTTCTCTTATATCTCCCTTTGCACCACATTACAAACGAAATTTATCATTAAGTGGTAACTTATTCGTTTGAAAAGCTGGGTTTTAATTCAAGGATTATTGCTTTTCGTTCGTATTAGACATATTTGAAGTACTCTCCCGCGTGATTGACTGCATAATGACGTCTTAAACTGGATTTCTTTATATCATTTAATACTTTCTGAAACACACAATGTTTTACACGACAATTGTGTTCAGTAATCCGTCCAGTGCAGCTTTAAAAGAAGGTGATGATGATGGTCTACTGTTGGAGCTGCCGGCTACTCCTGTCGTGTCTGAATGGGATGACTGCTGGGACTGGCGACCGACACGGTCCGCACTCTGTCCGTTGTTCTCGACTGTCGCTCTGTTTACTTCTCGCGGCTCTCTCCTCCCGATAGCTTTTGCTGAACAGTCCTGTTCTAGATACATTGGAGAATTTCTGCGAAAGGGGAGGTGTCGATATTTGGAAAGTAGAGAAGAGATATGACTCTTTCTGTGGTAGGACTTACCGTGAAAGATTCTGGGTTAGTTTCCCTATCGCCACACCGTTTTAATCTGCCAGGAAGTCTCAAAGCAGATTAGGCTCCACTGAACTCACAGAGAAATTTTTTCCCCGTTCTGGGAGGAACCAAACATAAGGCACATTTACTGCGTACAGATAAATGTTCAGAAGCATTACGTGCTCGAAATTTCGCCATCTATTGTAATGGCTTATTCGACGTTCCTCTTCTCGTAGTTGCTACTATAGTTTCCAGAACATGTGTCTTATATCATTTGCTCACTTTTAATATTATTTTGTGTATGTTTCGTTGGCATAGCAACTCATATTCCGGTGATAGTTTGAGCAGAAGCTATGTTGCTCCTGAGACAACGCTGTGTGGTCTGCGGGCTCAACGCTATGGGTGGGCCCGGGATCGATACCTCGCCACATCGAAGATTTTCTCTGCTCGGAGACTGGATGGTGCGTTGTCTTCATCATAATTTCAGCATCATCGACACGCAAATCGCAGAAGTGGTGTCAAATGATTTATTTGCACCAGGCGGCCGATCTCTCCGAAAGGGCACTCCCGACCAAAATATGCAGCACGCATGCTTTTTTCTTCAGTAACGAATTTTACGTCTGGGTTATATAGGTACTTAAAGCGGCAGGGAGGAGTACCATACCTGGATCGGATCTACGCGTCGGTATAGGTTCCGTAGTTCTACTACACTGGCTGGGGCGAGTGTGGATTACAGGGAGTTACCTGCACTTGTTTGGGTGGATACTGGGTTAGTCCGCGATCTTCAGCTTATAAATGCCATACACGATCAGTAAAAATAAGATAATGCACAAAACGAAGTTAACATGGTTTATACACAGCTGGCGCAATGACTTCTCCCTCTAATGTTAACTGACGGCTGTAGTAAAAGGCGAGCACCCACTCATATGCCCAGGAAATAAACTGAAGGGGCAAAACAATGAAAAGCATTCGACTCCGTAAGAAAAGATAATTGCTAGAAAAATACAGCACAGTGATGTGTTTGGTGCTGTCAAAACATTGTGTTGATTGTGTTCATGGAGAAAAACGATTTATTGAGACAGTCAGCTCAGATTCAGTAAATATCGATCTTATGAAACACAACTAGCTCTTTACTCTCACAAAGAAATGAATGCTATCGACAAAGGATCTCAAATTTAATCAATATTTCTAGAATTTGAAAAGGCGCTTCATACCGTTTCTCACTTGTTACTTCTTAGCAGCCTTTGGAATACTGTCTCAGCTGTGCGATTAGATTAGTGGTGTGCTGTGGTAAAGATCACTCATCGACTACAACAGAAGTAATGTTTGCTTTCCGCCAGGGAGTGTTATAGGACCTCTGCTGTTGATAATCCCTGTAAACTACTTAGGACCTAATCTGAGCAGTACTCTGAAAGTTATTCTGGGAGGGGACGCCACAATGAAAGTTATCCTGGCAGGCTCACACTTAATTCTTAGATGATGTCACTTACTGTTTATCAAGCTCATCAGAAGTTCAAAAAGAACTGTAAAATAATTTAGAAAATATATATGTATGGTGTGAAAAGTGTTATTGAGCCTAAGTAATGAAAAGTTTGAGGTAATCCAAAAGATATTCGGTAAATTTCGGTTACACTATAAATCACACAAATATAACGGCTGTCAATTCAGGTAAGTACCTAGAAGTACAACTACGACCAACTTGAACTGGAACGATCACATACGCAACAGATCTACTAAAGAAACTGCCTGCGCTTGTCCTTTCATCAGTAACCCTAGGCAGTATAGGATGCTTACCCGATAGGTTACAGAAGACATCGTAAAAGTTCCAAGAAGGGCAGCTCGTTTCGTAGTATCGCGAAATAGGAGAGAGAGTGTTACGGATCAGATATACGAGTTGAGGTGGCAATCAATAAAACAAAGGTGATTTGCCTTGCGGTGGAACACTTTCACGAAAATCTAGTCTCCACCATTCTGCTCCGAATGCAAAAATATTTTATTGACGCCTACATAAGTAGAGATGATCATCGTATTAAAATAAGAGGAATCAGAGCTCGCACGGAAACATACAAGTGTTCGTTTTCCCCATGAGCTGTTACAGAGCGCGCTGTTGAAGCGTATGGATGAACTCTTAGCCACACAAGTAAGTGTGAGTTGCGGAGTAGCCATGTAGGTGTTCATGTAGATATAGTGGTAATTATTAACTTCAGGAAGGCTTTTAATACAGTTCTGCATAGTCGTTTAGCGAATATATGTGCTTGTCCAGTTCCCGACCAGATTTGTGACAGAATTCAGAAATTTCTTACATACAGAACATGTCGCCGTAAACGTAACAGAACAGACAGATGGATACGTAATTTGAGGGGAAGGCTACCCCGCTAGTCGTTAAAATATACATACACGATGTATACGGGGCTTCATGGCAAACGTGCTCGGTGAGCAGGAGATCAGCGCATGACTGCGTGCAATGAGTACTGTACCCCGTCCATCGTCACTGGGAATATCGTGTGGAGAAGTACGTAAACGAGGAAATAGATCATTAGGGAAATGCCTGGAAGAATCTAGACTGTCTTTATACTCTCTGTCGCACTGCAGATCAGTTAATTCAAGCTGCAGCCCAGCGCGAATTTGGTACTGGAAACTTCTTTATATTCCCATTAAGTGGCGCAACTAAGCATGATTTATTATCCGCCATGACTGGCGTTTGTTTGTTGACAGATAAATTACAAAATTCAGTGACTTTATTTTCAGAATTTTTCTCAACACTAAGAGTAATAGGCGAGACGTAAAGTCACTTAACAGGTGTGCGCGCATTTTTACGTAATTTGAAGGTTGTATCAGTGCTGTTCGTCTCTGATATCCACACTTTCATTGATATCTAAAGGATATGCAACGAACTCTTTACAAATATTTTTACAAGCACCGAACGTTGACTGCCACAACCTATGTGGGCCGCATTATTGTTCTGTTTGATAACGACATCTGCGAAACTGTTATATTTGAAGTGGTCGTTGATGTTCCCGTGCTGATAACAAGTATACCTTTGTTAAATCACCACTGGTTAGGGCACAAGGAGTTTGCTAAAAGTAATACAGTATTATAGCTGCTCCTCCTGTTCAGATACCCCCAATGGGCTCACGGTCCTTTAGTGAGTACGTGCGTAGCGAACACGGGGTCCCGAGCTATTGCAGCCTTCCTTCTTTCCAGGGCTACATTTCCTTTCCCTTCCCCTCGTTTCCTCTCCTAGCACATTCCCCTTCGCCCTCTCCTCTCCCTCTCTTGGTGTCCACGTTTAAGTTGGCCCCGCAATCCTCCCGGTTCTGCTGGCTTTGCAATTTAATTTTGTTTCGTAATCACCTCATCCTTTTGGTATTCCCTGGTCCCCTCTGGGCTTTGACCTCCATTAATAAATTTTAATTCCGTAGTGTGAGCCATTTGGGTAAGAGCAGCTTCCCTAGTGTCTCCGATGTGCGCCCTCCTAGTTCATGCCACCTTTTCTTTCACGTCGTTGTCTGATGCTAGGGTGCATTGCCAGCACGGTAGAAACCCCTTGTGGTGGGGTCACTATGTATCTCTTTGGTTGAGCCCCATGAACACACAGGGATCACACTTCTGATGCCTGAGCTGTGACCTCCTCATGTAAGCCTAGGAGTGGTTGCTTGTCGTCCTGGAGCATCGAAACACCCGGCAATGGCCGCCATGCCAAACGGCCCTTGCTGTGGCTGTGTGGCGCCCGTGGGGAGAGCCGCTGATCGGAGTGGGTGGTATCAGGGCGGACGCTATGCAAATGAAACACATACGGGTCCAGAAGTCTGGCCATTGTTCTGCGGCCGTCTCTCTGTGTCGAAATGATTCTTTTAGTGCTGCTTCTCCTGCCCCTTCCGCCTTCCCTTCAATGGCTACCCCCCCCCCCCCCCCCCTGGGAGCAGTGTCAAGCTCGTCGGCTCTGGGGGCGAAACCTTTCCCCCACTATTGGGTTTGCACCAGGACTGATGGGGATACTTTCACCAATACCGAACCTAGCGTAGCCTTGGGGTTGCTCTCTTGCTGACTTCCCTCATTTTGTTTTTATTATTGACGACACGACTGCACTTTTACGTTTTTTAGCCTTTTCCTTTTTATCGTTCTGACTTTTCTGAGATGTCAAACTGTCTGAATGGACAACATTTGAAACAAGGGACTGATGAACTTGCTGTTTGGTCCTCTCAACCCCAATCAACATACCAACCAATCTCTTCAGATTGCTTCCTTTTAAGTTTTAAGACTTCCTGTCTACGCTCAGACCCTTCATGTTTTCGGTTTCCGTATTGTTTGACGTGGTAGGACATGTATTACCTTTGTAAACTGAACCAACGAAAGCATTCAGCGTCTTACGATACATTAGACATTTTGAGTACACACCTTCTTATGTAAAATAATAACATTTGAATGCGATGTATTGTCGACATTACACAATGAAGACTCGCCAGTGTTGCTGTTGGATGGTACCGCTGTCAAAACTGACCGTACTCCAATTTCAAAATTGGCACTTTCCTGTGTTGTCGTGATCACATGATGCCCTCACATTTCCCTCACTCCCCACCACGCCGCAGCTTCTCTGCTCGCGAGAAAGAGAGTGCGCCGGAGCGAGTATTCACTCTCAGAATCGGTGCACTGACAAACTGTGCTGTAATAGATAACGTAGGAAGGTAGCGTAGGAAGCTCCACAAGGTTCTTGAAGATGATGCGGCTTTCAGTAAGAAGATATCAACGCGAAAATTCTATTGCAAACTTCAAGATGACCTCCAGAATATAGATGACTAGTGCAGGGATTGACCGTTTACTATGAACGTGAATAAATGTTAGCTACAATCACTGGAAACAGAAACTACCGTTAGATAATTAAGAATAACCGTCCGTAATGACTTAAGGTTTAATAACTGCATAAATCTATCGTGTGGAGAGCAGACGCTAGGCTTTGATACATCGGAAGAATCTTCTGCAGATGTAATTCATCCACGAGAAAAGTGGCTTACGAAACTCTTGTTTGGCCAGTTTTTGACTATTCTCCATTAGTCTGGGGTCCTTACGAGGTTGGACTAATAGAAAAGATAGACAAGATCCATTGAAAAGCTGCACAGGATCGATCAGTCGACTAGAGAGCGTCGTTCCGACAGAATCAGTCATCGAATTTGTTCCTCCATCATACACTGAGGTGACAAACCATGGGATAGCAATATCCATATATTTGCACATCCCTTACGGAAGATTTATAAGGACAGCATTGGTGGAGCTGTCATTGGTACTCAGGTGATCCATGTAAAGGTGTCCAGCGTGATTCTTGCCGCACGACGGGGATTGACAGATTTCTAACGCGAGATGACTGTTGGAGCTAGACACTTGGGACATTCCATTTCGGAAATCGTTAGGGGACTCAGTATTCCAAGATCTACAGTGCCAAGAGTGTGCCGAGAATACCAAATTTCAGGCATTATCCCTACCCACGAACAACGCAGTGGCTGACGATCTTCAGTTAACGACAGAGAGCAACGGCGTTTGCGTAGAGTTGTCAGTGCTAACAGACAAGCTATAATGCGTGGAAAACAGTTGAAATCAATGTGGGACGTACGACGAACGCGTTCTTTAGACCACTACCGCGAAATGTGGCGTTAATTGGTTACGGCAGCAGACGAACGACGCGCGTAGCTTTGTTAACAGCACGACATCACCGGCAGTGGCTCTCCTGGGCTCATGACCTAATCGGTTGGATCGTGGAGGACTGGTAAACATCTGACTGTTGAGATGAGTCCCGATTCCGCTTAGTAAGACCTAATGGTAGGTTTTGAGTCGGACGCAGACCCCACAAAGCCATGGATCCAGGTTGTCAACAAACCACTCTCGATGTTGAAATGATAATGAAACCAAGACCCTACGCTGTCTACAGTCGAAAATGTGTTCCCCACCGGGACTCGAACCCAGGATCTCCTGCTTACATGGCAGACGCTCTATCCATCTGAGCCACCGAGGGCATAGAGGATAGTGCGACTGCAGGGAATTATCCCTTGCACGCTACCCGTGAGACCTACATTCCCAACTTAATGTCCACACACTACATTCGTAGTTCTTCCTCTGTGCGGATTGACACGTATTGCCAGAACTCTTACGGGACTCTATAAGATTGTCTGCCGCGAGTAATGAGTGTAATGTGCAGGGGCACTTCGAACGTAGTGTGTGGACATTAAGTTGGGAATGTGGGTCTCACGGGGAGCGTGCAATGGATAAGTCCCTGCAGTCGCACTATCCTCTGTGCCCTCGGTCGCTCAGATGGATAGAGGGTCTGCCATATAAGCAGGAGATCCCGGGTTCGAGTCCCGGCCGGGGCACACATTTTCAACTGTCTCCCGTTGGTGTATATCAACGCCTGTTGACAGCGTAGGGTCGTGATTTCATTATGATTTCATTCTATAGCGCTGTATGGTCACCGATGATATCTGTTCTCTCAGACGTGCCCGGAAGAACAGATACCATCTTCATATACTCTCGAAGTTGGTGGTGGCTCCATAATGGTGTGTGCTGTGTTTACATGGAATGAACTGGGTCCTCTGGTACACAGCTACTTGTAGACCATTGGAACCATTCGTGAACTTAATGTTCCCAAACAACGATGGAACTTCTATGACTGCGCATTGTCACAAGGCCACAATTGATGGCGATTTGTTTACAGAACATTCTGCATAGTAATTCGGCCACCCAGATCACCATTGTTTATGGGACATAATCGAGAGGTCAGGTCGTGCACAAAATCCTGCACTGGCAACACTTCCGATATTACGGCTGGCTATAGAGGCAGCATGGCCGAATATTTCTGCAGCGGACTTCCAGTGACTTGTTGAGTAAGTGCCATGTCGATCTGCTGCCCTCTCCCGGGGAAAAGAAGTCCGAAACGATATTAGGACCTTTGTCACCTCAGTGTACGGGTCGCGAAATAACCACTACCTGGGAGGCCGAGAAATTAGCAGTTTGCTGCATGCCATTCTTCCCACACACTATTCGCGAATGCAACAGAGCGTGAGGGAACAGATAATGATGTTAGAAGTACACTCCGCCACGCACCACATGGTGACTTGCAGAGTGGAAATGCAGATGCAGGTGTAAGTAGGACGAGTCAAAAAACTGGGGGGTCTGCCGAAGGTACAGAGATGAAGAACGCATTTAAGGAGACGGCTTGAGATATGAGCGCTCCTCTCCTCGGAATGCCGGGCGTATGAAGCTGCTATAAAGTGCGGCGGACGAGGAGCCAGGGCGGAGTTTTCTGGACAAAGGGAAGGCCAGGCTGGCGGCTGCCGGCTCGGGCCCGGGTCCTTATACATGACACCGGACGTCTAGCCCGAGGGCGGCGCATCCCCTGGCTTCCATTGCGCTTCAAAGGACCGTAATAAGGTCGCGGCCGCGCCGACAACTTCAGACGGGCCCGGACGCGTCCTGCGTTTCCCGGCCTTCCAAACGTTATTACGAAATTTGAATTTTGCCGAAGAGTCCGCCCCGTCCTTTTGAGGGCTGTTTGCTTTTGTGTAGAATTTTGTGGGGCTATTTTAACTGCGTGAAACTGCCTCCTCTAAAGACTTCGACGATCTTTAACGCAGCTTCTTGAACGCAAATTTCATTTACGTCGTAACATTTCGCGGATGGAAGAAAAACCAGATGTACCCTTAAACAGTTTACGATCCTGTATAAAATGTTCTACGAAATTTCTCGTCTATCAGCAGGAAATTTTGCTTTGTTATTTCTTTACTCCAATTTCTCTTTAGCTTTGTTATTTCATTTCAACTGTCCATAGTATCCTATTTTGTGTCTCCATTCTTCATCTTCCCCACAATCATTTTTTCCTTTTCTTTTTTTCATATACAGGGCGTTTCAGAATGACATTTTAAAAATTTGGGGACGGTTTCCTTAGACGAAAAGAAATAAATTCCTATAAACATTGCCTCTAAAATGCATGTCTTACGAACTATGAGCACTTGCTCGTTCTCGATACTGCGAAAAACATCTCTTCTACTGCAACCTCTTTGCTTTCCATATTTTGGTAACAGATAGTATGGACCGAAACAAGTAAAAAAAATGTCCAGTAAACATGAGCTCTTAAAGTTCAAACCTCAAGCACTGCCAGCCGTTGTAGCCGAGCGGTTCTCGGCGCTTCAGTCTGGAACCGCGCGACCGCTACTTTTTCGGGTTCGAATCTTGCCTCAGGCGTGCATGTGTGTGATGTCCTTAGGTTAGTTAGGTTTAAGTAGTTCTAAGTCTAGTTGACTCATGACCTCAGATGTTAAGTGCCATAGTGCTCAGAGCCATTTGAACCATTTGAGCCTCAAGCGTTATGAGAACTTATTTAATCGTCACTACTGTGAAACACAGCTCTTCTAGCGAGCTTGTGCTGGTAGCTCTTAAGGTTTTCGACACCGTTCCTCACAAGTGTCTTCTAACAAAACTGCGTGCCTATGGAATATCGCCTCAGTTGTACAACTGAATTCGTGATTTCCTTTCAGAAACGTCATAGTTCGTCGTAATTAGACGGGAAGTCTTCGAGTAAAACACAAGTAATCTTTGGCGTTCCCCTAGGTAGTTTTATAGGCCCTCTATTGTTCCTGATCGATATTAACGACATAGGAGGCAATATGAGTAGCCCTCTTAGATTGTTTGCAGATGATGCTGTCATTAATCGTCATGTAAAGTCATCAAATGTCCACACAGAATAGCAAAATAATTTAGAAAAGATATCTGTATGTTGCGAAAAGTGGCAATTGACCCTGAATAAAGAAAAGTGTGAAGTTATTCACATGAGTACTAAAAGAAACCCGCTAAATTTCGATTACACGAAAAGTCACACAAATCTGAAGGCTGTAAATTCAACCAAATACTTATGGATAAATAGTACAAATAACCTAAATTGGCACGATCACATAGATAATGTTGTGGATAGAGAAAACCAAAGACTGTGATTCATTGGTAGAACACTTAGAAGTTGCAACATGTCTATTAAAGAGATTCCTTACACTACGCTTGTGCTTCCTATTCTGGAGTATTTTTGTGTGGTGTGGGATCCACATAAGGTGGGACTGGCGGATGACATCGAAAAATTCAAAGAAGGGCTGCTCGTTTTGTACTATCGCGAAATAGGGGAGACAGTGCCACAGACACGATACGTGAATTGGAGTGGCAATCATTAAGACAAAAGCGTTTTTCGTTGCGACGGGATCTCCTCACGAAATTTCAATCATAGGTTTTTTCCTTCGACTGTGAAAACATTCTGTTGGCACCTATCTACACAGGAAGAAATGATCATCGGGATAAAATAAGAAAAATCAGGGCTCGCACAGAAAAATTTAAGTGCTCGTTTTTCACGTGCGCCGCTCGAGAGTGGAACGGTAGAGAGACAGCTTGAAGGTGGTTCACTGAACTTTCTGCCAGGCAATTTATTGTGAATAACAGAGTAATCAAGTAGATGTAGATGTAGATTTCAGCAGATTTTGGATACGCCAGTCTGAAACACCATGTATACATGTTATTAATGAGAGAAAATCACAACCCCCACACGTTAGAGCAGGTGGCTGTGCCGGTTGTATGAAATATGGTTTAACTAAAACTTGTGTAGGCAGGAACATGAAGAATGCTGAGATGCTCCTCTAGTCATGTATAGCATAAAAATGTCGGCAAGACATTCATCATCGTTATAGTAACTCTGTACGCTAAGTCTGTTTACACGAGTTACATGGTTTTGTTCCCTGCTTCAATTTTCATTACATTTTATGACAGGTCTTCGGCTTCCCATCAGCTCATATTACACTGTACTTTTCGTGCAAACATATGTGTTGTTTACTTATTACAGCACAGTAAAACGTTACGAGATTTAAAATACATCTTTCCATGTGATAGATGATCGTTGTGACCCATTTATTTCTTTAATCACCTAACGCTTTGTCAGCCGGCCGCGGTGGCCGTGCGGTTCTGGGCGCTGCAGTCCGGAACCGCGGGACTGCTACGGTCGCAGGTTCGACCCCTGCCTCGGCCATGGATGTGTGTGATGTCCTTAGGTTGGTTAGGTTTAAGTAGTTCTAAGTGCTAGGGAACTGATGACCTAAAATGTTGAGTCCCATAGTGCTCAGAGCCATTTGAACCATTTTTTGAACGCTTTGTCTTCCTCTTACTAAAGATAGGCCTGGGGGCTTTCCTTCTTCCACTTCAAAAAAAAGATACATACTCGAGACCCAAAATTAAGTAAAAATATTTCTTGCATGGATCTCATATGGTAACTCCCCTTTATTTCATCCTGGAACGGAGTTACATTGGAAAACGAAGTTCGACAAACGACAAATTTGGTTGACATGTGCAGTTTCCGTTTTGGCAGTGGCTGCTTACCGTTATTTCCAAATCTTACGAATTCAGTGTCATTTAAGTGCACCGAAAATTAGTTTTCATTAGTTCCTTATACTGTGATTAATGAATTTTTCTGACAAGCACACACTATTAAACTGCATATAAAATATTCTTCAAACTGCATTCAAGAAATATCCATTAATCAGCATGCTTACAATAACATTAATTACAAGAAAGCACGCAATAAATACACCACTTCGAAATTTTTAATGTTAAATTGCTCCGAAGGAGGGTGAAGAAGAAAAGAAATTAGTTGGCAGCAGAATACTGGAAGTCGATGATTGAGTCACCTTCGACGACAAGACCAGATTTCCTGGTACATTATTTCCAAGACTCACACGGAGAGAATTCCCATGATCAACTACGATAAACCTTGAGCATAGATACATCATACATGGGTACTCTATAATCTAAACTGAGTAGCCAATAATTCTAGATGGAAATACAAAAAATATTGGTTCCGAAAGAGCTAGAACCCGTGCAAAACGTGATAATAACCAGGCTTCAGTCTAGTCTTTAAAGTAGGTATTAAAAATACGCAATTTACTATCTTACAAACAAATTGTAGGAAAAGGATATTCTTGTTTCTTTTCACCCTAGTAAAAATGTTCTTTCTTTAAAAATCAAGGGGAAAAATCACAGGGGTTTAATTTCAACCCATATTTAAGCAAAGAATGTTGTTCTCCGTGGCTAATTATAGTACTCGCTGAAAACTCCTCTGTGAGTGTAATCATACAAACGTCTGTAAAATTTGTCGGATTTCGGGTCCAGCAACACTGACAAGGCCATTTGGAGCATCGTCTTTTAATCACTGATCAGAATTCTTTTACGCTTAGTGCGCTAACGGTATTGAACGGAGACACAGTTTATTTTATTTTTTGAAATACTTACATTTTGTCAGGATTTTGGTACATTAAACATTTGTTCCATGGAAGCACTGCCGTGTTATGTAGGATTAAATCATAATCACGAAATCCTTTTGATCTTCAGTTTTGAATTATTTATAAACCCGTCCGCTGCCTGCTTGCTAAATACCTTTTACTTGGAAATCCGTGAAACCCAAGACCACTTTCCGCGATGCTGTATTAAAGGTCCATTCTGTCGCCTATGCATCTACATAATTATTCTGCAATTCACGCTTAAGAGTTTGGCAGAGGGTTCATTGAACTACTTTCACTCATTTTTCTACCGTTCCATTCTCCAACGGTGTGCGGGAAAAATGAACTCTGTAATCTTTCCGCGCGAGCTCTGATTTCTCTTATTCTATTGTGGTGTTCATTTCTCACTATGCAAATTAGCGTCAGTAAAATGCTTTAAAGTATATGACTGAAATTTTATGAAAAGGTGTCGCCGCAATAAAAACTTCTTTCTTTTAATGATTGTCATCCCAAACTCGCACATCATATCCGTGGCACACTCTCTTATTTCGCGATAATGTAAAGTGAGATCCCATTCTACTCCAACATTCGCCTTTAGCCCTGCCTAGCAAGGATTGAGTAGCACAGAACGATACTCCACAAGAGGACAGACAAGCTTAGTGCAGGCAGTCTCTTTAGAAAACATGTTGCATCTTCTAAGCTGCGAATAAAGTGAGGTCTTACTTTTGCCTTCTTCACAACGTTACCTGTGTAACTGTTCCAATTTAAGTTGGTCGTAACTATATTGATATATATTCATATACCTAGTTGGAATAACAGCTTTCAGATTTGTGTGATTTGTCGTGTAACCGAAATACACCGCATTTTCTTTTTTTTCCAGTGTTCAAGTGGTGACCTCACTCTTTTTATTGCTTAGAGTCAAATGCTGCTTATTGCACCATAAAATTCATTGTCTACACCATTTCACTGTTGGTTTTTACCTTCTGATGATCTTGTTAGATGATAAACGACAACACCATCTGCAAAAAATTTAAGACGACTGCTCAGATTGGTTCCTAAATCGTTTCTAAAGATTATGGTCAGCAAAGGGCCATTAACGCTTCCTTGGGGAACGCTATGTGTCACTTTCGTTTATCTCGATGGCTTTCTATTAGTTACTACGAACTGAGAACTTTTTGACATGAAATCACGTATCCAGTGATACAACTGAGACGACACTCTGTAGCACGCAATTAGATTAGAAGCCGCTTTTGAGGAAAGCAGAGCCTTCCAGTCGTTTATTTTCTTGTCTATAATTTCAAAATTACTGTCGCATGGCAGATAGCTATTCTCTCCCACGGTGGATTAATGCCGATCCACATTATTCCACTCATCAGCAGCTAGCGACAATTTGATTATAAACAATTACAATTTATTATTTTTTGGCCGGTGCGTCAGCTGCTCCCCAAGACTACCTTCTTCTCAGCCAGTCGCTGGCATGCTGACTACGTCCAGCGAATGCAAGGCTGATTCATTTTCTTCCAAGGGAGGTGGCGCAGTGGTTAGCACACTGGACTCGCATTCGGGAGGACGACGGTTCAATCCCGTCTCCAGGCATCCTGATTTAGGTTTTCCGTGATTTCCCTAAATCGCTTCAGCAAATGCCGGGATGGTTCTTTTGAAAGGGCATGGCCGATTTCCTTCCCCAATCTTTCCCTAACCCGAGCATGAGCAACCACCGCCACCATTTCCTTCCCTACTAGCCACAACTTCCTGCCATGCTCGCATGTAGCTGTCCCTCGTTTATCTGTCGGTGAGCGTAGGTGATCTACTGTAAGCAGATAACTATAGTTGCAGAATCACTAACAGCCAATAGTGGGACATTTTTATTGTGCTTAAGGATACCAAGTGCCTCTTGCTTACCTCTAATGCATGCCCAAGCTCTGCATAGCGCATTATTTGTATTTTCTAAACACACATCTTTAACAGCTTTAATATTAACATCTGTCTCAGCACGATTTCGACCACCATCTTGAAATCTCTTGTTAGGGAAACTAAACAATGTCATTTATACAAAACGATTTAACTCCTTTTATACTCAAATTCGAATTTACTTCGAGTTGTTTACAGAAATGCGTGTTCATATCAGGTGTAGCAGAAAGACACCAAATGTAGTGGATGGGTGCCAGAAGATAGAATGTGCTATATTAAAACTCGGCGAGAACTTTCCAAGTGACTTATTCTTTTTTTTAGCTATAGTTCCCTCATTCCTCTTGATCTGCATCACAGGGACCCTAATGCTGAGGAAGCCCCTCCTCAGCCTGTATAACGCAATGCTGTGTCGAGCCGGCCTTGTATGGTCCGCTGAGTTCCGATGATGTCATGATGGCTGCGCCTGCAGCCAACTCAGTGGTCTCCATCCTCGATGTCTCAGCGTTTCTCCGCCAGGAGCCATAGGCTGGCCCCGCAATGTTCTTCCTCGCTGGTGTAGCTGAGATCGTGGCGGCAACAAGTGCCCGCTATCCGGCGTCCTAATCTGCTGCCCTCACCTTGGGAAATCTCCAGCATGTGCCGGGAGCCGAGACGACTGCCCGCGGTAGCGAGCCGAAGAGTGGCCCACCACTGGCTGTCTGCAGACTCTGCGTCGGCCTCAGAGGTTCGAGCCAACAACCCGCCATGGACTAGGACACTGGCGCCCCATCTGCTGCTATGTGAAGCCGGTGGTGTGACATGTCCTGCCATCCAGGACAGCTGTCACACTTGAATGAATCTCATCAGAAAACAGCACCTATTTATACTGGGTTGTGCGCCTCTGTCTTACAAACGCGCTGCTTCTCGTCACACAAGCTCAACACTTAGGGTGGCCAGTGACCCACTTCTGCCTGTGACTTGTGCCATGAAAACAGCTGTGTGTGCCCTCTCCAGCAGTTCTACGCCCCTGTGGCCTCTATTTGCCTTCGGAACTGCTGGTATGGCATGCGTAACTCAGGGCAATCTGGCCCGCAGCTGGCTGTAACTTGTGCTCAGAATATCGCACAAAACTAACTTTCCCTATCCTAAATAGTGGTGTCGCTACACAGGTGACAGGTACAATACACCATCAGAAATTGTACTAAATACTTTCTACTAAAATTACTTGTGAGCAGTTACTTAGTTCCGGAGCCCAGTCGAAATTTAAGTGGTTGTGTGAACATACCGGTCTTCTTAGCAACAAATAATCTTGGCAAACAGGGAGGATCATGAAGGGTACAGGGTTAACGACCACAAGTTCGTTGTAGGGAGACTGACCATCACAACAGCCAAATCCACCAAAAGTAAACTCAAAATATGTCTATTTAAAAAAGCAGATAAACATTCGCCTGACGCCTTCCTAGGAGACAGCCTCTACTTCTTCATAACTAAGAATGTATGTGCAGACAAGAATTGGCTTACATTCAAGGAAATAATAATAGGCAGCTGAGAGATTTATATCAAGACTATTAATAAAAGATGGTAATGACCCGCATGGTACACAAAACAGGTCACAACACTGTTGCAGAAACAAAGTAAAAAAACAAGCCAAATTTAGAAGCACACGTCTCCTAGATTGGCGATGTTTTACTCAAGCTCGACATTTAATACAAACATCATTGAGAGATGCTTTTAAGAGTTTTAAGAACTAAACTCCGTCTCGAAATTTGACCGAAACTCGGAAGAGACGCAGATCGTATGTAAAGTACACCGCACCAAGACGCAGTCAACAAACCATATAGTCATGCTGTCTGATGCGTCTTGTCACGGTTCACGCGGTTCCTACCGTTGGAGGATCGAGTCTTCTCTCGGGCATGGGTGTTTGTGTTGTCCGTAGGATAAGTTAGTTTAAGTTAGATTAAGTAGTGCGTAAGCCTAGGGATCGATGACCTAAGCAGTTTGGTCCCATAGTCCTTACCACAAGTTGCCAATTTCCAACAAACCCCAAAGCGGGATGCCAATATTAATAAATACTACCGATTATGTGCCGCTAAAGCGGAATTATTAAACACAGTTTTCCGAAACTTCTTCACCAAAAAAAAAAAAAATAAAATAAATAAATAAATAAAAATAAAAATAAAGGCGAAGCAAAAATTCCAGAAATGGAATCGAGAACAACAGCCAACATGAGTAGCTTCGAAGTACATATCCTTGGCGCAGCGAAGCAGCTTAAAGCAGTTGATAAAGTCATCTGCTCCAGATAGTATACCAGTAAGGCTCCTTTCAGAGTATTCTGGTACAATAGCCGTGTAGTTGACAATCGTATACAATCGTATACAATCGTTCACTTGACGAAATGTGCGTTCCAAAAAGCTCGAATGTTGCAGGTGTTACAACAAATCTCAAGAAAGGAAATAGAAGTAAATCACTGAATTACAGACTATCAATCAAAGCCTGTCAACTTAACTAAATATCTAGGAATTACAATTACAAATAAGATGTAACGCTGACATAGATATTGCTGTGGGGAAAGCAAACCAAACACTTTGAAAACGCAACAGGTCTACTAAAGAGACTGCCTATACTGCTCTTGTGCGTCGTCTGCTAATGGTGGCCAGTTTGAGATAATTGCCAGATAGGATTGACGGAGGACACTGACAAAGTTAATAGAAGGGCAGCTCGTTTTGTATTATCGCGAAATAAGATATGATAAGCGAGTTTGGATGGCAATCATTTAAAAAGAAAAGCATTTTACGTTGCGACGAGATCTTTTCACAAATTACAATCACCCACTTCCTCCTTTGAACGTAAAAATATTTTATCGACGCCAAGCTACGTATAGAGAAATGATCATCATAACAAAATAAGAGAAATCAGACCGTGTGCAGAACGATGTAAGTGTTTACTTCTCCTACGCACTATTAGACAATGGAACGGCAGACGAATGGTCTGGAGGTCTCTCGAAGAACTCTGGGCTAGAAACGTGTGAACTACAGAGTAGTCTTGTAGATGTAGGCTTTGAAACTTCTTTTTTGTTCTTGGGTTTTCCGCAATGAAAGAAGTTGATACCATCCGTGGTCATATAACGGTCTGCGTAAATTTGTCTGAAATTTTTTTTTCTGGTAATACAGTTCACATTTCTTAGAGCACATGTAAGAGCTGCAGCACCTGAATATTTCTCATAGATCACAGCCGTCATTGAATTTCCTATGACTCTGCATATTGAACATAGGTACATCTACATCTATACTCCGCGAGCCACCTTACGGTGTGTGGCGGAGGGTACTTATTGTACCACTATCTGATCCCCCCTTCCCTGTTCCATTCACGAATTGTGCGTGGGAAGAACGACTGCTTGTATGTCTCCGTATTTGCTCTAATTTCTCGGATCTTTTCGTTGTGATCATTACGCGAGATATATGTGGGCGGTAGTAATATGTTGCCCATCTCTTCCCGGAATGTGCTCTCTCGTAATTTCGATAATAAACCTCTCCGTATTGCGTAACGCCTTTCTTGAAGTGTCCGCCACTGGAGCTTGTTCAGCATCTCCGTAACGCTCTCGCGCTGACTAAATGTCCCCATGACGAATCGCGCTGCTTTTCGCTGGATCATGTCTATCTCTTCTATTAATCCAACCTGGTAAGGGTCCCATACTGATGAGCAATACTCAAGAATCGGACGAACAAGCGTTTTGTAAGCTACTTCTTTCGTCGATGAGTCACATTTTCTTAGAATTCTTCCTATGAATCTCAACCTGGCGCCTGCTTTTCCCACTATTTGTTTTATGTGATCATTCCACTTCAGATCGCTCCGGATAGTAACTCCTAAGTATTTTACGGTCGTTACCGCTTCCAATGATTTACCACCTATGGCATAATCGTACTGGAATGGATTTCTGCCCCTATGTATGCGCATTATATTACATTTATCTACGTTTAGGGAAAGCTGCCAGCTGTCGCACCATGCATTAATCCTCTGCAGGTCCTCCTGGAGTACGTACGAGTCTTCTGATGTTGCTACTTTCTTGTAGACAACCGTGTCATCTGCAAATAGCCTCACGGAGCTACCGATGTTGTCAACTAAGTCATTTTATGTATATTGTAAACAATAAAGGTCCTATCACGCTTCCCTGCGGTACTCCCGAAATTACCTCTACATCTGCAGATTTTGAACCGTTAAGAATGACATGTTGTGTTCTTTCTTCTAGGAAATCCTGAATCCAATCACAAACCTGGTCCGATATTCCGTAAGCTCGTATTTTTTTCACTAAACGTAAGTGCGGAACCGTATCAAATGCCTTCCTGAAGTCCAGGAATACGGCATATAGAGGAAACGATCCATGAGCCGGTGACAAACAAACGTCGTACGGATTTATGGCCCAAAATGTGCTCCGACGGAGGTACGCCCACCTGAAGGTGGAAATAAAAGTTCTTTGATAGTGTGGTTTACAGTGATTGAAAGTACACTTGGGAGGACACCAGGCAAGTGGGAATATTTTGTCTGCAATATCCACACTCAACAGTTACCTGGAGCACTATTTTATAGTCGCTAGATTACCCTTTGCATCACAAAGGCACACTACCCATAGGAGAGGCAGCATAATACTTTGAATGTGTGAGCGTAATACTTTGAATGTGTGAAGCGTTGTGGAAGGATAGTCTTTATCACGAGGCAGTCACCAATACTTCTCATCCTCATAGAGAGACTGAACCGGAGCTGACCGTTTTGCTGTCGCCATAGGTGGATGTGGTGAAGGTTCACTATACCGCCTGTCACAAAGGTAGACTCATCTGTGAATATGAGGAATGAGAGAAATAGCATTGCGTTGTTCTGATTTGTGAATCAGCTATAAAAACGTCGATACGGGTGCTACTTGTTGTCAGTTTCTTCTGTAGTACGTGACAGATCTTCTTACAGACACTTTAGGCCTATAAAATGTTTCATATCGCCTCCTTGCCTAAGTTCTGACCACTCGTGGTTACGGAAGTGAAGGTTTGGCGTTCGAATCCACTTGTCCACGTGAGATTTTTCTGTAGTTAGGTCCGCTAAATTTTATAAGTCAAAAGGAAGAGTTAGTTATACAAATAAGTAGCGAAAGTAACACCCAATATGTCGTAACAGCGATATTCGTAGGGCTCATACATTACTGGAATTGAATTTATTTACTCGGCTGGAAATTGAATTTCACTCACCAATACCATGTCTCCGAATTTGTGGATTTTACTACAGTTGCAAGGCTACTGCAGACACTATTAACCGGATTTCCTGCTCTTTCATATCATTCCCAATTTTCAGTTTCGTAACACTGAAGCTGCACGTAATATGTGATCGCAAATTAGACAACCCGACAGCACTGTAATACCAAGGTGCAATCGAACCATACTAGACATGAGAGAAGGCTACATTAACCCGTTACAAGCAGTGTTATTACACTATATCTAACTCCGGCTAGCAGTTTGACGTATTTCTTTGAAGATGTTGGGTACGTAGACCTCTCGTGACCTTTTGGGCGGTATTAGACTTGTTTTGAAAATGCAGTTTGATCATTTGCAGTCACTCACCCGATTCCACTTTGAAAAGCAAATTTCATTAGTGTGACACAAATTTTGCCCTTTTCACCCATCAATCGTGTGCGAGCATTCTTCATTATGTAGATTTCGGATAAGCCACCACTTTTTTTTATTCAGCTTTCACCCTCTACATACAACTAAACATCAGTTTTCAGTTTACGTATCCAACGGATTTTTCAAATCTGCCAAAGATACACAGATCTTGCTGTTCAGTTCCATTCCATGCTGTATCATAAACGATACTGCAATTCCTTCTTTATTCCCACTGCTTGATGCCATCTACCACAAATCTTACTTTGGTCTTTATAACATTTCACTATTACTTTGCAGCAAATAAGCTTGCAACGTCATAGATTTTAATTGGAATGGGATACGATGGTGCACTAGGTGATTTTAAGAGTTGGTATTCCACACTTTGGCAGTTCAAGATTAGCTATGTACCTTGTGAATGCTGAATGGTTCCCGTGTGAGATTAAAAAAAAAGAGCAGTACCCCTTTGTTACGTTCCATCTGTAATGGCAACGATGTCGAGACGATGAAAAACGTAATAATTTACATTTCTTCCATTGGGATTAAATGTGTTTTCATTAGTGAGTATGGAAAGGGACGAGGTGAAACCTTGTGTACTCACATAACCGTCCCCGACCAATTTCGTCAAACGCCCAATGTATATATGCGACAGACGGAAACAAGATCATGCCTTCAAATTTCGTCTGCTTGCTGGCCAAATGCTTATGAGGAAATTTTGTTTCGTAGCCGCCAGTGGAAACGGTTACCTTCAGCGACCCCCATCCTTCTAGATGACTACATCACTTCCTGTCATAGATGGCAATTTTTTTTTTGTCAAAGGGAAACACAGAAAACATTTACAATTGGGTTTCTAAGACAGTTTTGTGTCATGATGCAATGATTACACTTTGAGAGATTTCATTCATTAAATCAATGAAGTATGAAGACTAAAGTAGGTGAAATCAGTTATCAGTTAGCCTGTTAGAATGTAGGTCCTCTGAAAAAGAGATCAAACAGGATGTGCAAAACAGAAATGGCCTGGATATGTTTATAGTAAGACTGATACTGGATTGACCTTCATTAATGAACATCACAGAACATACGGGAAGTGGCCATCGTTAATGTCGATGCAGTGCTGTGCCTGATTTAGCAAACTGTGAGACACACGTAACAGTTGTGTCTGAGGGATACCATCAATAGCGTTTCGCATGTCCTGCTGTAGTTCTCCCAGTGATTGACGATTAACTGAGCACACCCTACCTTTCATTCTGCTCCACAGGTGAAACCACAAAAAAAATGGCTCTGAGCACTATGAGACTCAACTGCTGAGGTCATTAGTCCCCTAAAACTTAGAACTAGTTAAACCTAACTAACCTAAGGACATCACAAACATCCATGCCCGAGGCAGGTTTCGAACCTGCGACCGTAGCGGTCTTGCGATTCCAGACTGCAGCGCCTTTAACCGCACGGCCACTTCGGCCGGCGTGAAACCACAGGGAGGGAGTTCAGGTGACTGAAGTGTCCAGGAGATTGTACTGTCTTTGCTGATTTTCCTCTTCTTACCGAACACGTCATGCACCGGTGACAAGTTTGATTGGTTGCTGCTCCGTTTTGTCGAAAATGTCCATACAATCGTGTATCTTATGTGAGTTGTGGAGTAACAGTCTCCGGACATACCACATAGCACCAACAAATGTTTGGTGAGAAAATCGTGTTACTATGTTGACACCAGGCAATACGGAACAGACACCCATCTTGATATTATGCAAAGACACTTCCAAGAACTAACGGTGATTTTCAGGTGTATAATGGCTCATGTTCTGTGTGTTCACGTATCCTGACAGGCTTAAGCAGGCCAAAGTGAAATCATGGAAAACTGAGGCTCAAAATTTCTGGTTCAACTTCATTCAGAAACCACCGGCGGAACTCAACACGTGACAGTTTCTCTGGACGCTTCACCTCATGTACAAAAGAAAATTAGTAAGGGTACAGACATAAGTTATTTTTAATAATCTTTCGACATGATGATTTCTTAATTCCCACTTGCACAGATAAGCAGCGCAGAGGTTTTGCCTTTGTCCAGGCTTTCCTTCACTAGAGCATTGTTTTCTCTTACACTATCTCTTTTCAAATTGTTACGATTTTTATTCACTACAAAGCCCCTTTCGCAACATTTTGCCCTAAGTTCTGCATTGCTGAGTTTGCTGGAGGCTTAGCCAGATTACTTCTAATCTCCAACTCATGCGGAAACAGCTTCGCACACGTTTTCCGCCAATTGTACTTTAACACTCGACAATGAACACACACTGATTTCTCGTCAACACCGTTTTCCGTTGGGTTAACGTTTTCACTTAACACAGTTGCTCCCCTCATTCACTCAAACGTAATAACTCAGCGAAGTATTTGGGACAGAAAGTCCAGGAGTTACTAATATGATTGGTGCATATAAATCAAGGTTTCGATCGTTTTCTGAGACGGTTAGTTCTCTTGGTCTTTAAGAATCGTCGATTCCGCGTCGGTTTTAAACCTGTTTTGGGCTAATTTTATACTATATATGCTGTATATCAGCTAAGTTGAATTGTGTGTTTAACTATCACTCCTCAGTAATTATCATTATATTCCTACTTTTACCTTAGTCAAGACACGTGTCTTGAAACTGTAAGAGTACCCTGTGAAACGGAATACTTAAATCACAGTGCTTTTATCTACTGCTTATCTGCACATAGCTTTCACTACGCTGAGAAGTATCTTACCTGGTGCTACAAACGTGTTTCGCATCTTGTGGGAAATATTAAGCCTCAAATGTCTGCGGGGACATTCTTAGGGTGGGAAAGTGGAGGTCATACCCTTGTGAGGAGGAAAATGTGACAGCTTGCATTAATACTTCTTATTATTTCTTAATAAAATTTTACATTAGTTTAACAAGATCTTTGGTAACATAGATGAGTATAGGGAGTATTTCACTCTCTGTGGACCGTGTTAAAGAGTCTGATATTCGCGACAGGGATCTGTACGGTCACACTAATAAAATGAGAAATAACACATAAAAAAGAAAATCTACTGCAGTGCAGAGGTAAGCAGGCATCGGTCTCTACGAAGTGGTATAGGTGTTTATCACACACTCACATCAAATTCTATCTCCATACCTGAAGAAGTGAAGATGGCAATCGGAAATCAATTTAAAAAGGAAGCAGAAATACTAGTGCTATCAAAAAATAAGGCAGATCTCTCGTATCATTGTGCTCTAGGAACAGTTCATTTGACTACTATTCATAAGTTTCTGGGTCCCTGGTTGGATTCGAGACTGCTCTTACATTTTCAATGAAAATCAAGGACAGTGGCAGCCGAGGTGTTCCGGCATTAGAATTCAACTTCGCTCTGCCAAGGCCTTACAAGAGAGAGCGCAAGAGTAGTCGGAGAATCAGATTATATTCTTGTCCTTAGAGTGGGAAAGATGGAAAAACAGCAGTGATTTACGCCATGAGGATGCAGATGACAACGGCATCCATTTCATTAAAGACACCTAATGTATATGCACACGATATACGGCCTGTAACTGAAAATGTGGCATGGCGTTCACTCCAACGAGAGAAGATTCTGGCCCAGTCCCCCACACGGATCTCTCGGAAGGGGACAGGTAACGGGGAAGTAACTATGAGAAAAATATTGAATAACAACTGAAACGGAATAAGAAAAATATTGAATAACTACCGAAACGGAAACATAATACAAACTGTTGTGTGGAATGTCAGAAGTTGTGGCAGGAAAGCTACAACATATGAAAAGGAAATGAAAAATCTCAGTCATGATATAGTAGACGCCAGTGAAGTGAAATTCAAACAGTATTACTTTTGTCGGCAGGCGAATACAGTTTCATATCAACAGCAGCATAAAATGGTGTAACAAGAGTGGGTTTCGTCATGAGTAGGACGGAAGGCCCAAGAGCAATATATCTCTGACTCTTCAGCGATGGGAGTATTCTCATCAGAATCGCCAACTCCAAGAGGTATGGTCCAGTCGTATAAGCAGAAGCTGAAGGGGGTTCAGAATGTACATAATTTACTGAACATGTCATTCAGACTGTAAAGGGAGTCCAATAATAACGGGTTATTGGAACACTGTACAACGGGAAATAACAGAGGACAGAGGTACAACGGGGGATCAGATAGGAGAAAGGCCATTTAAGTCTTGAAATAAATTTTTCTGGAAAAGGAGGAAGGCAAGTGGAAAGGGCTGAAGTATCGGGAAGCTTCCATCTGAATTATGTCATGGCAGAGATTCCGAATTCAGATACTGGATTGTAAGCCTTACCAAGGAACAGGTACAGATTCACATTGCAGTTTAGTGATTAGTGATCGTGAAGTGTACACTGAAATTTAAGAGACTTTCCTATCAGAATCATTGTGAAGAGAAATGTGGTACTGAAGCACTCAGGGATGATTAGAGGCGTCTGAAGTTCTCCAAGCCTGTGTGTATTGCGACGATAAACACCGCAATACGTATGAGCGGCAGCAACAGTCTGATGACATGATCGAAGAAATGGAAGATAACTGAGAAACATGGGGAAATAGAGTTTAACGGAGCTTTGGAAGACCTGCGATCAAATTAGGTTGTAGCAGTTTGTCCCGGAGCTCTTAAGAGGAAAATAACGCCTGTTACACAATTCATACAGGATATACCAATATAATAAGAAGTTAAAGTCGTGGAAGTGTCGCAATCAAACACTACTGTAAAATATGATTTTTTCCTTCGTTGTAAGAAAAATCTCTATCCTCGCAAATAGTTTGTACGCTTTTCTAACTATCTCTTCTTTATGTTCAGTGGTGCCATATTTATGAGAAAACACAACGGATTCATGGCGGATGTTCTTAGACCAGCAAACAACGTTCAATTTGACCTGGCGTGTCAGTTCACTGGCTGCTTTCGTACTTTGTAAGAACACTGTCTTCGTAATTTGGAGGTCTTTTCACGTTCTACGCTTATTCATTGAAAAGGAGTTTTGTTTCCGCACCCCAGACAGCAAAACGCTGAGAGAAGTATGCGATATGTCACAGGCTTTTGCAGACTTGAAAGATAGTAATCACAATCTCTACCTTGCGAAATAGAAGACTGCATTGTGGCACAATACTCGTATTTGTCTTCTTTCCGAGACTGAAGTTTTTACAGACATAAAAACTAATTTTACGATGTTGTCGGCTCGAACTTGGAACGGTCATCTTCACGAGTTGCTTAATACCTACACCTAAACAAGAACTCCACCGTCTTCCTTGTGCAGCCATTCCTGATATTAGAAGTGTGATATCTACTAGATGCCAGGAAAGCAAGGGTATGACTATGGAAGCCCACCCTTTTTATGGCCATCAACCAGCACATTCTTGGCTGAAATCAAGAAAGAGCTTCTTGGGAAATACTGAAGCTCTTACAGAAACACCACAACAAGCAAGGATTCAATGTGGCAGAGGAAATAACTTTTGGAGAAATTGATGGTTTCGAAGAAATAGTTCCCTATGATAATTCAGGGAAGTGGACGACGTAGAAGGCTCTCAAGAGAGTACACTCTTGTTCCACGAGAACGGAGACCAGTCAGCAGAAGTGAGGCCTCCCTGTGGAGTTTGTTATTTTTTTGCAGATGTGATTCTGCGCACACTGACAGCCACATGCTACAATATCTTTCCCCTGCAGCCACATGCACCATCAGAGACCTGATGAGGGCGACACCGGATGCAGTCGACGTGGTCAGTTTCTGGTCTACCAATGTATAAACTGATGTCAACGATCGATTTAATTTGGTTGGTTATATACTTTGTACTTACGACACGACTATAAACAAAAATCTTCAAAATCTAAAATTATAGTTTTATTATCCTAAATGACTATTGTATGGACAAATCTAACAATTCTATTTACTCTGTTTTGCTTACTTTTAAGGAAATTTCCGTCATTTGACTGTTAATTCTCCGTTTATTTCACACAATCATGATTTCGGTCTTGTAGCATGTTGAAATGTCAAAATATGTCTGACCTGTCTGTGAGATGTTATCATGAAAAAAATTTATTTCCGGTCCTATGGGTCAGTTGTCGTATTACAGGACACGAGTACACATCCAAGATACATAATATGGCTGACATTATGCACAGTGACAAAAAAATAGTTCAAATGGCTCTGAACACATAAAACGTTGCAGATTTAACGGTTAATAAGTAAATGACCATTACATACACCATACTGTATATGAATAGTTTCTCATTGTGCTTAATGTCACACATAGTATGTATGTTGGATATGTTCTCGTATCCTGTAACACGACGACTGGTCTATAAGAGCAGCAATATGCTTTTTTAACGATGACATGTCGCAGACAGGCCACACACATTTCAACATTTCAACACGCACTTCAGAATGGCTGCAAAGCCGAAACCATGATTGTGTAAAATAAATGAAGAATTAACGCTAAAAAGGCGGATATTTATTTCAAAAAAGAAGGGAAGGTCATTCAATATGATATGAACGTGCATTTACACAGACTAGGCGTACAGTCTAAGTTGCACACAATTACTGTCATGTAACGAGATTCAGCTATTCTATGTCGCAGCCACAGGTCACACATATGGCTGGAAAACACAGAGTAGAAAAAATAGAACTGGCCCCAAGAGTATTACATGCAACTTAAGGTACACTACCCAAACGCATCATGTGTCCTAGGTATATGTTCCTCACCTCACGGTCCAAGTAATATTATCTGGGCCAGTTATATTTTTCATACTCTGGTACAACAGAAGGGTGAAATTGCTTAGTGAGTTGGTGAAGAATTTTGAATAAACTGACAACTATGATAGTCTTTTAGTCTGGTGCTGTGTATTATTCTCTAAAAGACTCCTATTATTCAGTACAGTACTTTGCATCATTTTCTCTAATTAAATCAGAAACGTGATGTTGGTTTACTGGGATACAGTCATTCCCAAATAATAGTGAGGTACTTCGGAACCGTATTGTTGTGCAGTATGGGATAAACTTAACTCGATGACACCAACTGCGTCATGATCATGTACTGAATGGCTGGTCTAACAAGTCGTCTCCAATTGGCCGTCCAGAGCACGTCCATATAAGTAAGTGTTGTTATTTTGGTCTCTGACTGGATAGTGTTCGAGAATAGAGTCCAGAGCGACCTGATGCAGAGGGGCGATTCGGAGTCTGCAGGTCAAAGTCCATGGAGAAAGACATACACGTACACAGTGCTGACGTGTGCAGTGAACAGCAGGGATTTTCATGAGGTTTACTTCCGTTTGCCTGATTATTTATTATTCAAAGTTATTGCGAATCACACTGGTGCACATTTCACAGTGACAGTTCTCATGATAAATAAAAAGTGTTTTCGCATCACTAACAAAAGTGTAAATACCGATTGTCAATAGATACCCGACTGATCATTTTTAGGCATATGAGTGCTGTCAACGAATGTAGGACCAGGTGATGGCTTTTGTAGAAAGGCCAGATTTATAGAAGTGCAAACAACGCAAATAACATGCGTGTGGGTACGGGAGGAGTACATGACCATCTGCAATGCTCGCTTGAAACACCTCACAATTACAACAAGCGCACTGCATAATTATTTCAGTAGTACTGTCGAGTGGAGCTAAGACATTCACAGTACTTAGAGCCATGTACTCTGTAATGTACTGTGTCCCCGCCAGATGCAGAGATAGTCTTCAAAGGGCGCCACCCAACATGCAGTCTCTGCGTGGTGCCCCGTACAGCAACACCAGGCACCTCCTAGATAGTGCACAAACCTGGAACAACTCAATGCATCCACTAGATGACCCTCAAATAGTACATTCATCCACCAATAGTTGTGACTGCCACCACAAAAAGTTTTGAATCCCTGAAATAATTGATGTACACGCCAGATAGAATGCAATTGCATATTAGTACATCGAACAGAATATTTAACCTTCTTCATGCCGACACTTGACCAGTTGTTGCCCAGTTCCAGTTCCTACAGTTCCATTTCCAAATGCCTACGGAAATCGCTTAGTTGCCAGCAAGTTTTCTAGTGTGGCCAACCACTTCCACCTGACCAGCAATTAACGTTTAGTTTCTGTAGCTCCATTTTGTGCAAATCTAATGGGACTGCAACTGGTCGAAACCTTAAGAAAACAGATTCCAACAGTCATAATCGTATTTAGCTATCAGTTTTTTTGCCCCTAAGGAGAAATTGTCGTTAGAGGGGTGAAGGGTTGTGTCTATCAAGTAGTCTACAAACGTTAGTTGCATATACTGTAGTTGTCCCACAATTGCATAAACGATTAGGTGACTTATCTAGCTACGTGTACTGGAGGCTGAAGCCAGTAGCTAAATATAATTATTAAATTTAATTGGGCTGTGAGTCTTTGTTTTCTTCAAGTTAACGTTTAGTAGATTAATCGAAGTATTAGTACTTGTGTTTATCGATTGAGATATAGAAATTATAACCTCCAAACTGCAGTCCATGCTGAAATTCTGTAAGATCATCTATACTGTGTTAGTTTAGATTAGATTCAGAACTTTACATCAGTGTCACGCCTTCGCACAAAGCGAAACGTGAATATATTTTGATGTAAATTGTTTTGATAAACGGATTTTCTTGTTTCTGATGTGTTGCAGCACGCATTTTGTTTTTGATTGGTGACGTGACCGTGGTAAGCATGCAAGTACGCCACTTTCCTATACGCACGGATTTATGTAGCTAGGGATACCTCCTCTCACTTTTAAGTTGCGCATCAAAGTTAATGGTGAATACTACACCATATTACTTACTAGGGGAAATATTCCACATCTCTGGTTCTTGTATGCTTTTATTAGTCAGCATTCCTTAAATTTTCTATATGAAGACTAGTGTCCGGAGTGAGCCGTTCTCTCATAGGGTGCCAGTTAAACCATGAGTAAAAATCTAAAATTAATAAGCTGCGACATGAGCGACGGTGGTAAGAGAACACCGAACGTACGTTCTGGTTACAACAGTGATACGAAGTGGCCCCTAGGATTGCTGTTGCCCACTGCGCCAGTTTAGCACGGGTGGTCTGCTGTATGTGCGTGTGAGAGAGAGAAGTGGGACGGGTGATTTATGGCCTCTTTACCTGTGAGGCAGCCGCCGCCAGCTCGTGACGGCAGGGCCGCACCTGCTGCAGACCACACCGTGGCGTCCGTGGCATAACCGGCGCTACGTCAGCCCTCGCCGCGGCTCTGGTCTGGAGCAGGTGCTGCCACGGGGGCGGAAGCTGGCAGGAGGGAACGTGGCCACCCGCAGTCGGGGTGCGAGGCTCCTTCTCACACAGCCTTCATGATGAATCTCTGCAACCATGTGGAGCACATAGTTTATTGCCATTCCAATCCGTCTCACTTATTCAACTCGGCATGTAGTAGAAGTGGCTGAGCCAGTTTTCATAGAACACGCTCGTTGTTAATATTCAGTTCAATTATGAAGCATATTCGCTTCCTCTACATTATGGATGAGTTTTATCGCCACTAATACGTAGCCATTGTCTGCCTCCGTCTTTGAGTGGTCAGCTTGGCTACCTGCCAAGTCGAGGACCCAAGCTCCATTCCCGGTACTTCCAGGGACTTTTCCTTGGTGTGAGGACTGCTACGGAGTTCACCCAGCCTCGTGAGATCAGCTTAGCAGCTACTCGACCGACCGTTAGCGGCTGCAATGTAAAAAAAAAAAAAAAAAAAAAAAAAAAAAATATGACCGGGAGTATGGTATGTTGACCAAATGCCCTTTAGAACGCATTCGATGACGCCATTGGTAGACAATAACAAACTGGTCGCTCAGTACCGACTGACACGTCTAGGGCCAGAACATGGGAATTTATCTTTCCTTATTTAGACCTTCCTAACTCAGATATAGTGTATACAATATATACATCTTTCAACTTTTAGATACAGAGTAATACATAATTCGTTCACACAATACTTACTTCCTAATACAATAATTTCAAAATACGTATTACATGAAACCAACAAAACATGTTTCATTAACTGAAATGAACCATTGACAACTAAAACAATTAGATAGCGAAAACAAATTTAGAATGAAACTTAAAAAACTGAATAGATTCAGATAGCCACATACAGGGCGAAACACAAAATGCTTAAGGAAAACCCGTTGGAGATACTGGGAATCGAATTGCGGTCCTCTGCTTGGCAGGTACCCAAGATGGTCACTCAGTTATGGAGACGAACAAGGGTTACATAAAAATGGAGATAAACTGAAAGATTTGAAAACAAATAAGTCGAAAGATACGGATGAAATCACAAAGTGTACTCTATGTCATTGGCCCCTTACTTAGGTTGCATGTATTGCGAATCTCTCGACTAGCACGTGACAAGCGACTGGGAAAAAGCTCAGGTGAATGCTTTATATAAGAATTGTGAAAGAACAGACCTGCAAAATTACAGTCAATACCTTTGACATCGGATTGCTGCAGAATTCTAGAGCATATTCTGACTTAGAATACAACAAACTTCCTAGAGACATCAGTCAGCACGGCTTAAAAAAAGCTTCATTCGTGCGAAACCTCAGCTTACTGTTTTATCACAAATTATACTGCGAGCTGTGGATGAACCATTGTTGTTTCCTATATACAACAATGGTGTGGCAGACACGGTGGACAGCAGTCTGTTCCCTAATGACACTGTGGTGTGCAGGAAGGTGTTTAAGATACCTGCAGGTTGGTAGGAGATAAACTAGATAAAATTTATAGTTGGTGCTATGAGTGGCAGCTGGTACTTATGTAGAAAAAATGTAAGTTAATGATGATGAGTAGGAAAACGAAACTCGTAACGTTCGGATACACCATCAGCAGTGTCCTGCTTGACACAGTCACTTCGTTTACATATCTGGGCGTAACGTTGCAAAGGAATATGAAACGTGCCTGTGTGAGTCGTGGTAGGAAGATGAATGGTCGACTTCGGTTAATTTGAAGAATTTTAGGGAAGTGTGCATCATCTGTAAAGGATACCGCATATAGAACATTAGTGCGACGTTTTCTTGAGCACTGCTCGAGGGTTTGGGATACGCACTAGGTCGGTTTGAAAAACACATAGAAGCAGTTCAGAGGCGGGGTGCTAGATTTGTTACCGGTAGGTTCGGTCAGCATGTAGGTGATGCGGATATGACTCAGGAGCTGAAGTGGGAATCACTGGAGGAAAGAAGACATTTATTTCGAAGAACAGTACTGAGAAAGTTTATAGAATCGGTGTTTGAAGCTGACTGCAGAACTCCTGCTGCCACCAACATACATTTCGCGTAGAGACCACGAAGATAAGATACGACAAAATTAGAGCTCATGCGGAGGCGTATAGACTCTCGTTTTTTTGCCGTGCGGTTCTAGGCGCTTCGGTCCGGAACCGCGCTGCTGCTACGGTCGCAGGCTCGAATCCTGCCTCGGGCATGGATGTGTGTGATGTCCTGAGGTTAGTTATGTTTAAGTAGTTCTAAGTTGTAGGGGACTGATGACCTCAGATGTTAAGTCCCATAGTGCTGAGAGCCATTTGACCTCGTTTTTCTCTCCCTCTATCTGCGATTGTAACATGAAAGGAAACGACTAGCTGTGCTACGGGGTACCTTCCGCCACGCACCGTACAGTGGCTTGCGGATTCTGTTTGTAGATGTAGATGTATATGTAGATAATAAACCTCATATATATCAAGAAGACGTTACTTAGACAAGTACTTTAGAGTAGTCGACGATAAATGAAAGGAGCCGGAAAAAGCTAACTGTATTGCCAATACCGGTTACTGTTTTATTGTGAGAATTTTGGGAAAGTGCAGCCCATCTATAAAGGAAATGGCATACAGAACGCTAGTGGGACGCATTGTTGAGTACTGCTCAAGGATTCGGGATCCCCATTAGGTCGGTTGAAGGAAGACATAGAAGCAATATTCAGAGGCGTGGGGCTAGATCTGTTACCAGTAGGTTCGACCAGAATGCAAGTATTACGGAGATGCTTCGTGAACTAAAATCGGACTCCCTGGAGAGAAGCTCTTTTTCTCAAGTCACTATTGCCGAAATTGAGAGAACCGGCATTTGAGGCCGACTGCAGATCGGTTCTATTGCCACAACGGACGTTTCGGTTAAGGACCACAAAGATGAAATGAGAGAAATCACGACTCGTACGGTTTCTTAAGACAAGCATTTTGCATTCGGTCTATTCGCGAGCGAAACAGGAAAGGAAATACACCGTACTGTGGCTTGTGGAGTATGTATGCAAATGTACAACGTATCTTCGCCACAGTCTTCTAGCACTTTCTTGGTTTTTGGGAAAGTCGCATTACACGTCCTTGGTTCTTCAGAAGCAATTTACCGACTTGAGGCAAATAATAGCAACGGATGCCATGTTATTTTCGATCATCATTATAGTTTGCGGCAGAAAGTCGACTTCCAAATGGTTATAAATTGAGATTCTGGGACGCCACGGACATACAACCTGTGTGTGCTCGATTGTAAAGGTGTTGCAGAGTAGGATGTGCTGAGAAATAATTGTTAAACAAAAATACAATAGGTTGCACCGGTTTCATGTTAATTAGCATTGAGGTAAACCAGTCAGGCCATTGCGTGAGCAAATTCTAGCGGCCTGCCAGATATAATTAGTGTTATTTATTCTCATAGCGTAGATGCAGCACACGAGACTGTTCAGCTGTTGGTTCGCGTTCGAGAGCTAGAACCCTCCCATGTCCTATTTCTGTATCGCTCTCTTGTTCGGCTTTAGGAAATCAAACCGTCTGACGACAATGACTCTAGCGGGCAGCTTGAATCTGCGGACGCAACAGCCTGATTGGCTAACACCAGCGCTTATTAACTCGAAAACTGTGCAACGTATCTAATTTCTTTCTCAAAAATTATTTCTCAGCACAACCTAACCGGCAACACCCATACAAGCTTTTCAAACTATCTGACCTCCACGTATAAACATAGGTTCGCAGGAGAGCTTCTGTAAAGTTTGGAAGGTAGGAGACGAGGTACTGGCAGAAGTAAAGCTGTGAGTACCGGGCGTGAGTCGTGCTTCGGTAGCTCAGTTGGTAGAGCACTTGCCCGCGAAAGGCAAAGGTCCCGAGTTCGAGTCTCGGTCGGGCACACAGTTTTAATCTGCCAGGAAGTTTCATATCAGCGCACACTCCGCTGTAGAGTGAAAATCTCATTCTGGAAACATCCCCCAGGCTGTGGCTAAGCCATGTCTCCGCAATATCCTTTCTTTCAGGAGTGCTAGTTGTCCAGGTTCGCAGGAGAGCTTCTGTAAAGTTTGGAAGGTAGGAGACGAGGTACTGGCAGAAGTAAAGCTGTGAGTACCGGGCGTGAGTCGTGCTTCGGTAGCTCAGTTGGTAGAGCACTTGCACGCGAAAGGCAAAGTTCCCGAGTTCGAGTCTCGGTCGGGCACACAGTTTTAGTCTGCCAGGAAGTTTCATATCAGCGCACACTCCGCTGCAGAGTGAAAATCTCATTCTATAGTAGACAACGTTTATAGATCACCAGCGATGCTCGTAGAAGAGGCAGTGGAACACATTGGCAAGTATATTAAATATTTCTGCTAGAAGAGAGAATGGAAGATTGACAGCTAACAATGAACGTAATTACATACACTGTAACGCCCTTGAAGAGACGCGGTATCTTTTGCCCATTCGATTGGCCTTCAGTCACTGTAAAGTCATGAAGAGAAATCAACATGGGAGCGTATTTTCGTAGCATCTAAAGTTGGAATTACCACATACATCTAACCTTGAGAAGCCGGCAGAGTATCCTGAAAGTGTAGCTCATCCACAAAAGAGGTCGCGTACGAAAAACTGTTCGACCAATGTTTGCGTATTTTGCATTTGGATGGCACCCTGGTGACCTGAATTACGAGAAGAGACTGAGAAGATTCGACGGTGAGCAACGCGCTTCGTAATGGTTATCTATAACGAGTGCGAGAGAGCCATACTAATAACACACACTAATGGGAGAATCTGCCACATAGTAGATGTGCTTTGTTCAGAATGTAGAGAGTCCCAGTGCTAGACGTATTCTTTCTTAGTCTTACATAATAATGTCATTGGAAAACTACTCGGGAACACTATATCCGCTTCGCCTTTCGGCAATAGATCGATGTAAACTTAAATGTACATATGAGATATGTGACCATATGTCCTGGCGATAATCTTGTGCGAAGTTCTTCCGTTCTTCGTCACTAGATTTGCGACCCGTTCTGCGAGACAGTGCTACTGAGCCACCACTATGTTCCCCAGCGACAGAACCGGGGTATCGATCTCGAGGCCGGATATTGCACTTGCTCACAAGGGGATGATAGAACCTTCTGATGAGCGATTAAACCCCTCAAACACCCGTTCCGCTACTGGAGACTGTAATAAGATTATCTGGCTCTGTAGTCGAAGAGCGTTTAATAACCTGTTGATTGCTTCAGCTCTGTAATTTAGTCGAGCTGCAGCAACGATTACATATCGACGGAAATTTATGTCAGCTCATCATCTTGAAGCTGTTCGCGCTAAGGTGTTCAAGTTCCGGGGATCATTTTAACTCAGCCGAGTTAGAAAGTTCTCGGCGTAGTACCTTTATGTTAACTTCATCTGCACATGTTAACAAGAAACTAGCAGCATCTTAAACTGAAAACAAAAAGAAACTTGTTAAGTGCTGGGATTTCATAGCTGATAGACGTAGCTAACTGCATCCACATATTATTCATATTGTGGTTTCCATACGGCACCGTGTACTCGATTAGAGCTACCATTTGCCGCTAAATTCACGTCTTCAAAATAATCAGATTCAGTGTAAGTCATATGGTTCAAATGGCTCTGAGCACTATGGGACTTAACTTCTAAGGTCATCAGTCGCCTAGAACTTAGAACTACTTAAACCTAACTAACCTGAGGACATCACACACATCCATGCCCGAGGCAGGATTCGACCCTGTGACCGTAGCGGTCGCGTGGTTCCAGACTGTAGCACTGAGAACCGCTCGGCCACCCCAGCCGGCTGTAAGTCATAAATTATCGCTGTAGCGTACAAGTTACAGTATCATATACACAGACAGCGCTCCACTCTTTTGCGATGGCTGTGCTTTTTTTCTTTTTTTTTTTTTTTTTAAAGGGAAGAGATCTAATACTAGGATGTAATGATAAGCGTCATACTTAGAAGTAATTGTTTCCGGATAGCGAAAATAAATAAAATATGAAATTACAAGGCTGCACATGTCTGTAGCTCTCTTCATCAATTTCTTTTTGAGAGTATTTCTTAAGTTTGCTTCGGAGCTGAGATTCTGGATGTGTATGACGTTAGAACGGTGATTACAAAATCGAATCAAATGTATAAAAAACTGGTCAGTATGAGGACCTTTGTCAATATGATGTTGTACCCCATCTGCCATGGATGCATGCGTTGATGCGGATGGGATGGAAGCCATAAAGCGTTTGTATCCTGTCTTGTGGTAAGCTGCCGACAACTGTTTTCACTGGTCCTTTATATCCTGGATGCTGGTCCTGGGACGAAGTTGACGTCCGAGGTGGTCACACATATGTTTCTCGAGGACAGATCTCGGTACCTAGATGGCCACGGATGTACCTCAACGTTACACAAACAGTTCATAGAGGCACATGCTCTCTGCAGCATAGCATTGGCCTGATGAAAAATGGCACCACTATACTTTTGCATGGAAGGTAAAACTTGTAGACACTGCATGTCCGTAACGTACCGTTATCCGGTGAGAATTATTTAATCACCGACGAACGTGATGTCTACACGACGGAGCCCACACCACGATTTAAAGGATAGCAAAGGTGAGCCTCTCCAAAACATAGAAGTATGGGACCTCTCCCCAGATCTTTCCCATACTCGTCAACGATGGTCTTCCGTAGTAGTGTACAATGACAGGGAATCTCGAATCTGTTACTTGTCCTCGGATGGCAGGCGCAGATGGCAATGAGTTAAGATGTGCTCGCTGCACAATACTGTGATCCCCATTTTTTGGGGTCAGATTTGGTCAGCTGTAACTTTGATATGTCCGCCTGCCCTCACTTTGCAATGCAGTAATATGTGGGCGAATGTCAAATGCAGATGACCTACGAATCACGATATTGCAATATTCGACAACAGCCAAATGAGAATCCAGAATGAGACCATTTTCAAACTCTGTCACTTAGTGATAACGTTGTCTCACAGTAGTGTGCTGTATTTCAGTGTTCTTCACTCAGTATCTTGCGCTGTTCGCACCCCTTATATATCCTACCAGGTCTGATTACAACACTAAACAGGAAGAATAGTAATGCACCTTGGGGTTGCTCTACATGTAAGAGAATACTGCAACATTTACATATCTGCCGGTGGTTTTTCCGTGTGCGATGTTGCACTGACCTCCGAATGTGACTGTGCGCGTAAACCATAACTGTTTACAACGTGTCACAGTATCGCACTGGTGTAGTGGAAGTGGAGGCAAACAAATTGTTGTCGGTCGTTTGTGGTCCATCAGGCCGGGAAACAGACTCATACAAGCCTACACAAGCCAGCCCGTGTTCTACGGGTAGTGTCTTTGACTGATAATCGGAACGACTGGGGTCTCAGGCTCTAACTCAGAAACAGGTTAAATTTTGAATCAAAATCATCAGAAATGGCAAACGGAAACTTCTGATGTAAGGAATCATCCTCGTTTTCCAACAGTTTTAACAAAAAGGTAGAAAGAGCGGACAGAGATTCAGTTTTGCCTTTGGTGTGGAAACAGCCCGAGAAAGGCTGAAAATCAGCAATGATCAACGGCATAAGGAAGCAAAATGCGATGGAAACCTCAGCATAAATACACGTAATGTGTAGCCAAGGGACATACAATGAGTACTGAAAAAGTGTCATGATGATGTCTGTATTGGCAAAAGAATACGGAGTAGCCTCCAGTGCAGACAGCCTGAAAGGGGGAGGCGACCGTGAGAAAAAGATAGAATAACCAAGGAAGGGGTAACATTCTACGAGTCAGAGCATTGAATGTCGGATGTTGAAACAAAGCAGGAAAGATAGAAAATCAAAACTAGACATGGTTGTCTTATTGGGATTGCCGCGTTCGTTCTTTAAATAAAAATATGGCATTTCTTCAGATCATATATTGCAGTTACAGAGTAACCTGTCAGTACAGAACTATTCTATACTGACAGGTTACTCTGTAACTGCAGTATATGATCTGAAGGTGGTCAGCTAGCCTGAAACCGGTCATTGAAAATAAAAAATAGCGATCAAAGACTGAAATGTCATATTTTTATTTAAGATAGAAAATCACAAAAGGTGAAAACATAGATGCAAAATACATACAATGGGACAGTGAAGTGAAACGGAAAGAAGCTAGGAATTTCTGGCCAGACGTAGGTTAATATCAACAACAAAAGAAAATGACACAACAGAGTAGGAATCATTATGAATAAGGTAGAGGGAGGGGCTGAAGACTGAGAGTTTAGGCAGGAAGAATCAATGCGCAAAGAAGTGCGATACGGAAATACTAAGTAATGAAGAGCTAGGCTTGAAGTTCTCTAAGGCTATAGATAATGCAATAAGGACTAGCTCAGTAAGCAGTAAAGTTGAAGATGGAAAGCATGTCTCTAAAAGGGTAGTCACAGAAGTTGGAAAGAAAAACATAGGTACAAAGAAGGTAACTGCAACGAAACCGTAGCTAACGGATGAAATAGGGTGATCGATGGAAGATGGAAGTACAAAGAGATTTAGGGGAATTCAGCAATACAGAAATACAAGTCGCTGAGGAATGAAACGAACTGGAACTGCAGAGAAGCGAAGACGAATGGCGCAATGTAAAATGTGAAGAAATCGAAAAAGAAATGAAAGAAAAGGTGGAAACGTTAATCGTGCAATGCGAATTCCACTGTTAATTGTAGAGGAGGGAGTGGATAGGTGGAAAGGGTACATTAAAGGTCTCTATGAGAAGGAAAATTTGTCTGATTTAATAGAAGAACAAACAGAAGTAGATTTAGAAGAGATAGGGGATCCAGTATTAGAATCAGAAATCATGAGAGATTTGGATTAAGATGCAACAAAGCAGAAGAGATGGATAATATTGCATCAGAATTTCTAAGTTCATTGTGGGAAAGTGGCAACAAAACGACTATTCACGTTGGCATGTAAAATGTATGAATCTGACTTTCGGAAAAATATCATCCACACAATTCCGAACACTGCAAAAGCTGACAAGTTCGAGAATTATTGCACATTCATATTAACAATTCATGCATTCGGATTGCTGACAAAAATAATATACAGAAGAATGGAAAAAATGAGGATGGGAGAGTTGACGATCAATTTGTCTTTAGGAAAGGTAAAGATATATCAGATGCAGTTCTGACGTTGCGATTGGTAAAAAAACCAATATGAAAGGAAAATCAAGACACGTTCATACAATTTATTGACCTTCAAAAAGGGTTCGTCAATGTAAAATGGCGCTAGATTCTCCATATTCTGAGGAAAACAGAAGTAACATCTAGGGAGAAAAAGGTAATACACAACATGTACAACAAGAGGGAAAAAAGAGGGGATGACCAAGAACGAAGTGCCCGGATTGAAAAGGGTGTAAGAGAGGGATTTGGTATTCCGCCCCTACGGTACATCGAAGAAGCAGTGATGGAAATAAAAAAAAATGGTTCGAATGGCACTGAGCACTATGGGACTTAACTGCTGAGGTCATCAGTCCCCGAGAACTTAGAACTACTTAAACCTAAATAACCTAAGGACGTCACACACACCCATGCCCGAGGTAGGATTCGAACCTGCGACCGTAGCATTCGTGCGGTTCCAGACTGTAGCACCTAGAACCGCTCGGTCACCACGGCCGGCGATGGAAATAAAAGAAAGCTTCAGGAATGGAATTAAAATTTAATGTGTAGGGATATCAATGATACGATTCACTGATGACATTGCTATCCTGAGTGAAACTGAAGAAGAATTACATGATCTGATGAATGGAATGAACAGCCTAATGAGTATAGAATACAGACTGCGAGAAAATCGAAGAAAGACGAAAGTAATGAGAAGTGGCAGAAATCAGAGCAGCGAGAAACTTAAGATCAGGACAGATGGTCACTAAGTAGATGAAGTTATGGAATTCTACTACCTAGGCAGCAAAATAACCAACTACGGACGGAGCAAATAGGACATCAAAGCAGAATAGCACTGGCAAAAATGGCATTCCTATGCAAGAGAAGTCTTGTAGTATGAAACATTGGCCTTAATTTGAGGAAGAAATTGCTGAGGGTGTACTTCTAGAGCACAGCATTGTATGGGAGTGAAACATGGACTGTGGGAAAACGAGAACAATAGAGAATCGAAGCATTTGAGATGTGGCGCTACAGGCGAATGTTGAAAATTGGGTGGTGAGGAGGTACTGCACAGAATCGGAGCGGAAAAGAGTATGTGGAAAACACTGACACGGTGAAGGGACAGGATGGTAGTATATCTGTTAAGACATCAGGGAATGATTTGCATGGTACTAGAGGGAGCTGTAGACGACAAAAACTGCAGAAGAGGACAGAGATTTCGCACACACCCAACAAATAATTAAGGACGTAGGTTGCAAACGTGATTCTGAGGTGAAGAGGATTGCACAGGAGAGGAATCCGTGGCGGGCCGCATCAAACCAGTGAGAAGACTGATGACTCCAAAAAAGGGGGGAGAGAGATACCGTAATCAGTTCAGTGATGCTGTAATCAATCAACGTCGTCAGTTATAAGTCTAACTTACACGCCGACGTCGGAAACAGAAGTTAGAGAGAGAGCGTAACTACTGAATGGTAATTCACTATGACGACAGACTACGGTAACAATCGTGAGGGATGGTAACGCAATTTAGGGGAAGGAATGGAAGAAAGTGTTACAGATGAATATACGACCTGGCAGCAGGAATAGACTAAAGAAAGACTAATTGTGCTCTACAGACGTTAACAGCAAATAATCTATTCAAGAATCACACGAGGAGGAGGTATACTTAGAAAAGGGGTGTAGCCGCGAGCATAATCTAGCTGGATTATATCACGGTCAGACAAAAGTACTGAAATCAAGTAGTGGAATGTGAGGTGTATCCAGTAGTAGATATAGACTCACATCACAATTTGATAATGATGAAGAGTAGACTCAACTTTAAGACAGTCGCCCGAAATAATCAGAGTGGAAGAAAGTGGAACCATAGTATTGAGTGATCAGACGCATTTGAAATTCGCTAAAACTGTGAACACTGCCGCACGGTACATCGGAGTAGGCTGTTCAGTGGCGGAGGAGTGGACATTTCCAATATGGACACTTAACGGCGTTGAACAATCAAACACAGGCAGGCTACGAGGAAGGTAATTGCGAAAGAAGCATGTCTTACAGGAGAAACATTTCAATTGATCTACGAAAGATAGAAATAGAACAGAGTTCAGAAAAGGCAGGAATGAAATACATAGAAACTGCACGGAGATCAAGACGAAAAGACTGGACGAAAAATGTGAGGAAATCGAAAAAGAAATGATCGTCAGAAGGACAGCTTCTGCATATAGAAAAGCCCTAAAAACCTTCCGTCAAATTAAAAGCAAGATTGGTAACATTAAAAGCGCAGTGGTAATTGCACTGTCATTCGCAGAGGAATGAACAGATAAGTGGAACTCGCACACTAAAGGTGTATTCCGGGAAGGAATGTCTGATGACATGATAGAAGAAGAAAAATGGAGTGATAAATGAGACATAGGGAATACAGTAATATTGGTAAAAAAACAGTCTTGGTTGCAATTTTATTTTGGTTGCAATTTCATTTTTTTTATTTTTCAACGACGCGTTTCGCCTTATTTAGACATCTTCAGATTATCTTTTCTAGATGGACGTGAGAGGCACCAAGATCTGCGTAACGCGTTCCCGTTCACAGGAGCGAGTAACAGTAAAATGGAGGACCAGGTAGTAAGCATATTGCTTATTACCTGCGCTCTCATGTGCTGCAATTTGAGGACTGCTGTGCTTGTAAGGTGTGTGTTTAGGTGAAATCGAAATTGCAAACAGTTTTTGCACAACACTAACAGGACTCGTATATACAATTAACAATGTTAACAAAATAGGCTGCTAAGCCGATAGGATTTTTAAAAAATGGCGGATGGTGAGGGCGCTGCAGCTTACATGGCTTTTGTGGGGCAAATTCAGATATTTTTCCTAGCTTCATAGAACATAATTGTCTTATACTATACTGTTCACCTTCATCACTGTACTACATTGCAAACTTTTATCGTTTACCCAGTACGAGTATATTTGTAGTGTGAATCAAAATTCACGCACTCAGGAGCAACAACTTGACTCCTTGTGTATTAACAACACAAAAAGACCTGTCACAAAACTTCGTTCCGTGCATACTTTCAGTAGAAAGTGGACCTCAACGGAAGGCAGTTTAACATAACTTTAATTACATGTACTACAAATGTATGCATTCAGTACCGTATGCTGTAGCTATGCTGCCTAGGTAGCGTAGAGGATAACGCCTACTGGCATTCCGTTAGACTGACAAAAAACACTATAATGAGGAGATGGCAAGTGTAGGTTCCATCTCACTTTCCAAACTAGCTCACAATGTTCAATCTCTTGTAAAAACGTTACCTAGAAAGTGCACTTGCCATCTACTATAGTTGATTATTTCAGGTCTAACTCACTTATTATCACTTAAAAAACACATACATCATTATAAATTACTTAGAAAATTGAGTTTCTTATCACGTTCACTTATTACTAAAAATTATTTTTTCTCACAATGCGCACATAAAAAATATTTTCTGAAAAAAAGATGGTATAAGAAAGTAAATAAATTCTGTTTTTATTTCTTATATGTTCTACAACACACCTAAAATTTCTTACAATTTCAGTAGCTCACTAGTCCAGTGTATTTAATTATAAAGTATGAATGTAAGAAAGTAAATAAATTCGTTGTCAAAAACTGATAAACAACCTCCATATCGACCTCAACACAACTTGTGTTTTTTCGAACTCATCTTACCCCGCGAAGACAGCGCTGCACGAGCTCTGAGTTCTGAATTAACAGAACTGCTTCATTTATTCGGGCTGTTATTAAGTACATAGGTTAAGGTGTTGACTATTTTAGAAAAATGGCTAGCTCCCTTCATACATTTGCGTTTAATGACTCCCAGTTATCTGCGCTCCCTTCAGTCAATGCTTGTGCAAAGTTCGGCTGAGTTAGAGGCGTTCTAAAATCGTATATATACTTGTCATTCGACACAACGGTTTAAAATAAGTAATTTTTAACAGTTTATTTTGTATGTAAATAAATTATTTTCTTCCTATTTCCGTAATTTATTTGATGAGATGAAATGTAAACAACACGAAATGATAATTACAATATTCAAACAAGCATTGGAAAACAATAATTCAAATTTAAAATCAAGAATGTTCCCTTGTTGATTTAAATGGAACGAACAGCAATGCCATCTGTTGCATTTATGTTACTGTTTTTTGTTACATCCCCTTTTTAAGGGTATTTGACTTCTGATTTCATTTCTGGATTGGTCCTGTACCCCTTAGAAACTGCTACCTGCAATACACTGAAGTAAGTTGAGTTGCATAACTCACAGGAGCAAGAGACAAAATATTTTTTTTAATTTTTCAGGTATGTATTTACCTATTTGAAAAATTCAAAGTGACAGTCTATATAAAAAGGGTTAATCAGAAAAAAATATAATAAATAGAGCTGGGAATAATCGCCCATTTGACATAATACATTTTTCAAGTTTTATTTCCTCTGCTATTCTGAAAATATTTCAGTTGGAAATGTAAGCATGAAGTTAACACTTCTGTAATATTTTCTAATTCTTTGTACATTTATGTGATTAAGAATTCTGTGTTGTGAATCATATGTAGGATTTTTCTTTCCATACATTACTACATATGCAAGTGTCTCATTTGGAATTTTATCATTAAAGGTCGCTTTTCAATAATGAGACCCATTTCATATCGAGAAATGAATCATAAGCGTTCAAAAAATTGTTAGGAGGATAAATATTCCAAGTTTCATCTAGGAAAATTTCGTTTCCTCCATTTTCAGTTATATATTCGCTAATTTAACAGAAACGAATAATGAAAGGTCAAGTAACAGATTATTTTTTCTTTCTGTCTAAAATGTAGCAAATAAAAAATATGGCATATGAAATTGTGTAGAGTTATACGAATTTGTAATGTCTAGCTCAAAATTCTTCAAAACCACCTAATGTCGCAACTTCTAGGGTTTGAAGTTCATAAAAAGATATCAGAATTTTTCGAATTTTCAGAATATTTTTGCGTTGTTCATATTCATATCTCGTTTCGTCTTTAACATTTTGTAACTAGGCTGCTCAGGTTTTTACGTTGGTAACGCCACGTAGTGCTCTGCATGAAAATCGCTGACTGCCCTGTGTGCAGTCAGTGGCCGAACTGGACTCATTGTTGGAATATTCGCTTGTGTAGTGTTGGGCAGTTGGGATGACTTTGAACTTTATTAAGGTAAATCCATTGTTTGCTCTCTATAAAAATCTTTTATTTGCTAACTATGCCTATCATTAGTTAGTGCCTTCAGTAGTTAGAAACTTTCAATTAGCTGGCAGTATTGGCGCTCCCTGTATTGCAATAGTTCGAGTAACGAAGATTTTTGTGAGATAAGTGATTCATGAAAGGTATAGGTTATTGTAAGTCAGGGCCATTCTTTTGTTGGAATTATTGAAAGTCAGATTGCGTTTAGCTAAAAAATATTGTGTGTCAGTTTAGTGATGATCAGAATAAGTAAAGAGATAACTGTCTGAGTACGTTGAGTTTTGGAAATCAAATAACGTAGAAATTTACCACCACAGTCCTGCTTAATTTTACAAACGGGACGTTTCAATTGGTACACTAATTTCCATCGGTTCTAACACAACTATTCCTTCTTTAGGAAGTGTATCCGTAATTTCAACACCTGAATCACTGTAACGAGCCAATCAAGAATATCATCTCCTGAACAAGGAGACCTCTTCATTACAGTTAAATCTCCTTGCCACATAACTCCTATATAATCTTAAAAGAATTCCGCCAAACATTATTGATGGATAAAGCGCCTCATTTTTCTTACTCCTTGTTTTTCCATTATTAAGTGTCTGACCTTTCATGCTTATTTTATCAGCAACAGATGTAGTAAAATATAGTGCAGCTGCTGATGAAATAAAAGGATGTTCGGATTCATCAGGATTAGCTATAACTGTTATAACGTTCATGTCTAATTAGGTATGGTTTAGATGGAGCCATCCTGCTAAAACTAAAACTCCATCTGAACAGGTCTTGGAAGACCTTAATGATTCTGACCGACCACTACGTCAACCTCAGCCTATAGGCATCAGCGGATGTGGATATGGAGGGGAATGAGGTCACCACAATGCTCTGTGGGCTGTTGTCAGTATTTGTGACCACAGCTGCTACTTCTTAGTCAATTAGCTCCTCAATTTCTTTCACAAGGGCTGAATGCATCCCGCTTGCCAACAGCGCCTGGCAAACCAGATGGTCACGAATCCAAGTACAACCCAAGCCCGACAGTGCTTCACTTCACGAAACTGATGGGTACCAATATTACCACGGCGGCAAGGCTGTTGGCGAATCCATCCATCACCAACATTTATGTCAATCTATGTATCCTCGTAGGGTGCATTTTAATTACTTTTACTTTTCTCATTCACAGGGAATGAGGAGAACCGGCAACTTTCGATTTTATTCACGATGTATTAAGAATAAAACTTATTAACATATTTCTAAAATCACTATTAGACAGGCGCCATTAAAATCAATCTGTCATTTCCATCATTTATACTTATTTCTAAGTCTTGAATTTTATCGTGAACTGGAATATATACAGGATAACGTGGTTCATCTGAAAAGGGAAATACTAAAGCTCAGTATAGATACAGTGGAGGTCAGTGAAGCGAAATGGAAAGAAGACAAAAATTTCAGATCAGATGAGTACCGGGTAATATCAACAGTGGCACAAAAATGGTTCAAATGGCTCTGAGCACTATGGGACTTAACTACTGAGGTCATCAGTCCCCTAGAACTTAGAACTACTTAAACCTAACTAACCTAAGGACATCACACACATCCATGCCCGAGGCAGGATTCGAACCTGCGACCGTAGCGGTCGCGCAGTTCCATACTGTAGCGCCTTGAACCGCTCGGCCACTCTGGCCGGCTACAGTAGCACAAGTTGGTGTAAAGTGAGTAGGATTCTTTGTGATTAGGAAGGTAGGGCAGAGAGTGAGCTACTGTGAACATTTCAGTGATAGTGTGGAGCTCATTAGAAACGACAGCAAACCAACACGTCGCAAACCAGAGTTGAAGACAAAAATTATATGAGAATATTGGACGAGTAATTCAGTACGTAAAGGCAGATGTAAATCTAGTAGTTATGTCGGGACTGGAATGCGATTGTAGGGGAAGACGAAGAATAATGGGTTAACGAAGGATGTGGGCATGGTACGGTACTAGGATTGAGAAAGAGCAAATTAATTCGATTCTGCAACCCATTTAAGCTACTAATAACGAAATCTCTGTTCAATAATCACAACTGAAGGAGGTCTAATTGGAAAAGGCCGGGAGGTACCGGAAGATTCCATTTAGATTACATCTTGGTCAGATATTGGATCAGAAATCAGACGTTGGATAGTGAGGCGTACACGTGAGCTTATATAGATTTACATTACAATTTAGCAGTGATGAAGAGTAGGTTGAAGTTTAAGAGACAAGGTAGGAAGAATCAATGTGAAAAGAAGTGGGAGACGGAAGTACGAAGGAACGAAGAGATGCTGCGATAATTAATAGCTCAGTAGATAGTTCAGCCAAAGAGGAATGGGGATTACTGAAAGAGGTAATCACAGACGTTGGAAAGAAGACCGAGGGTACAGAGAAGGCAACTGCGAAGAGATCATGGGTAACAGAAAAAAGTACTTCAGTTGATCGATGAAAGAAGGGGATACAAAAATGTTCAAGACAGTTCAGGAATACAGAAATATATTTCACTTAAGAATGAAATAAATAGGAAGTGCAGGATGCTAAGACGAAATATCTGCATTATCACTGTGAAAAAATCGAAAACGAAGTGATGGTCGGAAAGTCAACTTTCATTGAAACTGCACACGAGGGAAGTAACATTAAGAGTCCAAAGGGAGCACCAATGTCAAAAGCTATGGAGAGAGCTGATAGGCGTAAAGAATGCATTGAGCGCCCCTGTGAGACAGGATGACTTGTATGATTACGTGATAGGAGAAGGAACAACAGTCGATATAGATGATATAGGGGATACAGTATTAGAAACAGAATTTAAAGGGGATCTGGAAGACTGAAAGTCAAATAACGCAAAAATGATAGATAACATTCCACCAGAATTTCTGAAATCATTGCAGGAAGTGGCAACGAAACGACTGTTCATGTTGGTGTGTAGAATGTATGAATCTGCCGATGTACCATCTGATTTTCGGAATGATCTCATCCACACATTTCCGAAGATTGCAAGAGCCGACAAGTAGGAGGATTACCGCACAGTCAACATAACAACTCATGCGTTCGTATTTATAACAAGAAAAATATGCAGAAGAATGGAAAATAAATTTGGGGATGTGTTATATGACGACCTGTTTGACCTTAGGAAACGCAAAGCAACAAGAGAGGGAATTGTGCCGATGTGGTTGACTGTGGAAGTAAGACTAAATAAAAATCAAGGTACTTTCATAGGATTTTTTAAAATGGGAAAAGCGTTCGACAATGTAAAATTCTGAGAAAAATAGGTGTAAGTTTCAAGGAAAGGCGGATAATGTAAAATATCTACAAGAACCAAGAGAGTGCTCGGATTACAAAGGGTGTTTGACAGTGCTGTACTCTTGCGACCCTTTTGTTCAAACTGTACATCGAAGAGCCAATGACGGAAAAACGAAATTTTCAAGAGTGCTATTAAAATGCAAGGTGACAGGATATCAATCACAGTATTCCTCAGTGAAGAAGAATTACAGGATATTCAGAATGGAATGGACGGTGTAATGAGTCCAAAATATGGACTGCGATTATATTGAAGGAGGGCGAAAGTAGTGAGAAGTAGCAGAAATTTGAACTATGAGACACTAAACGTAAGGATTGGTGATCACGAAGTACGTGAAGTTAAAGAATTCTGCTACCTCGGCAACAAAATAGCCCATGATGGGCTAAAGAAGAAAGATATTGAAAGCAGAACAGCACTAGCCCAAAGTTCATTCCTGGCCAAGAGAAGTCTACTAGTATCAAACACAGACCTTAATTTGAGGAAGAAATTTCTGAGGACGTACGTTTGAAGCACAGGATTTTACGGTCGTGAAACAGGAAATGTGGAAAAAGGGAATTGAAAAGAATCGAAGCATTTGAGATTTGGGGCTGCAAACGAATGCTGAAAATTAGGTGGACTGATAAGGTAAGGGATGAGGAGGTTCTCCGCAGAATGAGGAAAGGAATATGTGGGAAACACTGACAAGAAGAAAGGATCAGGATGGAAGTACACCTTTTAATACACCAGGAAATAGTTTCCATGGTACCAGAGGGAGCTGTAGGGTAAGACAGAGATTGGAATACATCCGGCAAATAATTGAGAACGTAGATTCCAAGTGCTACTCCGAGTTGAAGAGGTTTGCACAGGAGAGGAATTCGTGGCGGGGTGCATAAAACCACTCTGAAGAGTGAAGACTCAAAAAAAAAAATTCAACCTCTATCTTCCTCTACCGGCGTTACCCTCCACAGCTCCCTCTAGTCTCTTGGAAGTTACTCCGTGATGTCTTCTTCTTGTCAGCATTTTCCATATATTCCTTACGTCGCCAATTCTTCAAGGAACATCCTCATTCTTTACGGGATTAGTCCATCTAATTTTCATCATTCTGTTGCAGCACCACATCTCAAATGTTTCGATTCTCTTCTTTTCGGTTTTTTACGCAGTCTATCTTTCCCTATCGCGCAATATAGTGCTCCAAACGTATATTCTCTGAAATTTCTTCCTCAAATTAAAATCTATGTTCGATACCAGTAGACTTCTCTTAGCCACGAATGCCCTTTTCGCAAAAGCTAGTGTGGTGTCACCGCCAGACACCACACTTGCTAGGTGGTAGCCTTTCAATTGGCCGCGGTTCGTTAGTATACGTCGGACCCGCGTGTCGCCACTGTCAGTGACTGCAGACCGAGCGCCGCAACACGGCAGGTCTAGAGAGACTTCCTAGCACTCGCCCCAGTTGTACAGCCGACTTTGCTAGCGATGGTTCACTGACAAATTACGCTCTCATTTGCCGAGACGATAGTTAGCATCGCCTTCAGCTACGTCATCTGCTACGACCTAGCAAGGCGCCATTATCATTTGCTATTTATCTTGTGATGCATGTACCGTCAGACCGATGTTTACCAATTATGGATTGAAGTTACGTATTCCAGAAGCTACGTACTTTTTTTACTAGACTCAACTCCTTTAACTGTTCCAGACCTCACTCCAGCCTGCGTGAGCTTAAACGCGTGCCTTTCGGCTATCTCATAGTGGCTTGGCTGTCTTGCCAAGTCACATCAGCTAGTGTGATTTATATGTCCTTCTTACACCGTCCGGCATGGGTTACTTTGCTGCCAAGGTAGCAGCATTCCTTAACTTCGTCTACTTCGACACCACAAATCCTGATGTTAAGGCTCTCGCAGGTTGCATTTCTGCTATTCCCAGTTAGCTTCGTCTTTCTTCGATTTATTCTCAATCCATATTCCGTATTCATTAGACTGTTCATTCCATTCAGCAGATCCAGCAGTTCTTCTTCACTGTCACCGAGGACAGCAATTTCATCAGCGATTCTAATCATTGATACCCTTTCACCTTGAATTTTAATCCCACTCTACATTTTTTTTATTTCCTCATCACGTCTTCGTTGTATAGACTGAACCGTAGAGATGAAAGGCTGCATTCCCCTCCTAAAAACTTTTTAGTTCGTGTGCATCGTTCTTGGTCTTCGACTCTCGGTTTTTGTACTTATTGTATATTACACATCTTTCCCTATAGATTACCCCTAGTTTTCTCAGAATTTCCAATATCTTGCACCATTTCACGTTGTCGAATGCTTTTTCCAGGTCGACTAATCCTATGAACGTGTCTTCATTTTTCTTTAGTTTTGTTTTATTTATCAAACGCAACGTCAGAGCAGCCTCTCTCGTGCCTTTACCTTTCGAAAAGCCAAAGTGATCGTCATCTAACACATCCTCAGTTTTGCTTTCCATTCTTCTGTACGGCCTTTACCATTCTTGTCAGAGACTTGGATACATGAGCTGTTAAGCATATTGTGCAATATTTCTCGCAATTGTTCGCTCTTGCAATTTGTGTAAATGATGTTTTTCTTTATGTCAGATGGTATATCGCCAGACTCGTATTCTACACACCAACGTGAATAGTCGTTTTGTAGCTGCTTGCCCCAATGATCTTAGAAATTCTGTTGGAATGTCATCTGTCCCTTCCGTCTTATTTGATCTTAAGTCCTTCTAATACTGAATCCCCCATATCTTCTAATCGACTGCCGTTTCTTCTTCTATCACATCACACAAATCGTTCCCTCATAGAGGCCTTCAATGTACTCTTTCCACCTACGCGCTTTGTCTTCTGCGTTACCACCCTTGCTTTTAATTTCACCGAAGGTTTCCTATACTCGTATGCTGAGTCACTCATTCCGACAATCACTTCTTTTCTGATTTCTTCACACTGTTCATGCAGCTATTTCACCTTAGCTCCCCCACCTGTCACTGACCCAGGACTGTATGGGAACGATTTCTGTGCGAGAGTTACATTCCTATCCGTTTCATTGTTGAGTGACATGTATTTCTATATACCTGAATTTTCTTGAACTTTTTTGTACTCCCTTCTTTCGTGGATCATCTGAAGTATTTTATCTGTTACCCATGATTTCCTCGCAGTTACCTTATTTGTACCCATGTTTTTCTTTCGAACTTCTGTATTTGCACTTTTTAGAGATGCCCATTCCTCTTCACTTGAACTGCCTTATCTCAGTATACATAGCATCAGAATATCAAGCGTAGACCTTAGTTCCTTAGTTTTTCTGTATCTCACTTTTTTCCGCATTGATTCTTCATGGTTAGTCTCTTAAAACCCACTTCTCTGCGCATTAATTATTCATGATTAATGTCTTAAAATTCAGCGTGTCCTTCAACACGATTAAATTGTGTGTATCTGATTTCGGAATCTCTGTTTGACCCTAATGTAATCCAAGCGAATGTTAGGGTATCTACTGCCCTTTTCCAAGTAGAGCACCTCCTCTTGTGGCTTTTGAATAGTGTATTCGCTATTACTAGCTGAAATTATTTACGGATTTCAATTAGTCTTTTTCCACTCCCATTCCTACTACCAAGCCCATTTCCTCCCGTACCACTCTCATCTACCCCTTCCCCTTGTAATGGTGCTTGAATTACGTAACCATTGTGGCACCTCACCTGAACCTCTCGATACCAGTAATATTCTACTGTGTTTCTGTAGAATAGTTAACATATTTCTGAGACAACATTCAGATTTGATTTCATTAATGTAGAAACACTTCGATACATCGATATGTTTGTAATGCAATGATATTATTCTTATGTGTATTCTTTCTTTTGTCACTATGATCTTTGACGTACTTGTAACCCTGATGTTTGGGCGCGTACGCGATTATTAGTTATTGAGAGAGTCGTGGACGTCATGTTGGAAAGACGCATATTGTAGTCAGCTTATAAAATGTGAACTTTAACATTGAGGAAGATGTTTTCAAGTATGTTTTGTATTGTGAAGTGATGTTTTGTGTGTTACGTGATATAGCAGCAAAAGTAATAAAAAAGAAGTGTAACTTAAATTCGGAGTGCTGATTACTTTTTTACATCACCATTGTCCTGCAAAAGTGTAATCTTCAAGAATGTTTTGTGAAGCGCAGCTACAAAACTTTTGAATATCGCATAATAAAACCTAGGCCTCTTTGCACCCGAGCTTGGAATCATCACCACCTAGATTTTCGACGATTGAGCCATGATTTCACAACGAGACCAGCATGGGAAACACGAAAAGATGAGTGCCTAGTTTATTTATTATTACATAAAATGACTTTATTAACTGTGATCTTGTGACACCTGCCACATAATAACTTTGTGCAGTATTTAGCAGCGTGAGCAACACCACAATCATTATTAAATTTTGACCTTTGTTGTGATAGGGTTGTTAGACGCTACAGTCGTATCCTATTCTTCATGAACATAAGATTTTCATCAGACTTTACGTACTGAATTACCCATTCAATGTCCTCATATGCTTCCTCTGTATCTTCAGCTTCTGCGTGCGACGTCGGTATGTATACCTGCACTATTCATGTTGTGGTTTATTTGCTGTTGACTCTGATGAGAACAACCCTATCACTGAACTGTTCACAGGAGCTCAAGTTCTGCCCTACCATCCTATTCATAACGAAACCTACTCCCATTTCATAATTTTCTACTGCTGTTGATATTACACTGTACTCATCTGACTAGACGTTTTCGTCTGCTTTGTATTTCACTGTCCCCCACTGCCATTTTCTAGTTTCCCTACCACGCCTGCGGTGCCACACGTACCAAATACAGCAAGTGGTCTTCGAGTTATCTATGAGGTGTTAGCGAACTAGAGAACTCGCTCACACAAGTGCCAATGAGAGCTATACTGGTGTTTACAGGTGTCCACCTCCAGGACGGTATCCTGCGAGTCAGTGGTACTCGAATGCAACTAGAATCAAGGATGAATACAACTTGTTGTTTAGGATTTATGACTAAGTGATTGTTAGTGAGCTTGTGTGTTTTACCTTTATGCTATTCATAAGAATTTGGTCTATATTTGCTATACTTGTTAAACAAGGTGGTATTAGCTAAACTTTCGCTACTCGAGGCAATGTAGATAGAAAACTACTTACTATATGGGTATTCAACATTATAGGAATGTAGTTTAGACTGTGCACTGTATGATTTAGATCATTAATATTATTATTGTCATGACTTTCCATTAGACGCCGCTACTGGTACGGCGACGTCGGATTGAGACACAAGCATAAGTCATTGTGCGTTACAGCTGAAGACACAGTTCTGGACAAGATGAGCAGGGTTTAGCTCATAAAGCAGTTTTATCAAAGCAACGGCAATACTTCTGCTACCCTTCGCGAAAATCGACGCATTAAAAGAATACGGAGGGGTCCTCTTTCGGCACCAGGGTTAAGGAACATAATTCAGAAATTGGAATTAACTGGTGACGTGAAATTGCTCCTGGAAGGGCCAACGACCAATTGGGCCACAAATTGTTGAAGACAATGGCTGATAACGCCGGACGCAGGGCACGATCTTCAAGCAGTGCACGTGCTGACCTTTCAACAGTCGACCTTTCGAAAAGTGCTCCGAACAGTTGTTAAATGGTATCCCTGTCGCTGTTCCAGGCAGTCGTGGATGCACATGGTCGTCACAATATACAAAGTTTGTAACCTGAAACGTAAACATTGCACGCAACTAAAAAATGGTGCACTCTTACCCCCCCCCCCCCCCCCCCCCCCGTCTTATGCAGAAATTAAAATGTATTCCTTTTAATGGCATTCGTTAGGTCTCTTCCACATTTCCCTAAAAATGTTTCCACAATGTTGCATTGTTCCACAGTCACTCGTCTTTAATGGGGCCCCTCCTCTGAAGTAACGAAAATTTAATTTTAACCTCACTGTAAATGTTGTATCCCTGATTCAGTTCTGTCACTGTAGTTGCATAGCCATCTTGATAAACATAGGTTTTTATGGAATAGAGCAGATGATGATGATAGCCGTAGCTTATGTCTAACACAGTTACCTCCACATGTAACAACGAAAGCAAAAAGATGAATACTACAGCAGTAATTAAGATCAAGCTGAACTCTAGATGAAAAGCGATCTTGAAAAACATGTAAAACTACCGAAATCCGATGTCCTGAACAGTTTTTTTAGGAATACAGCCCACAATGAGACACGTGAAGGTCTTTCAGTATCCAGTCATCACTTTCTACACCAGCGTAAGAAGATACATAAGCGTAACTTACACTATCTCGCCAGCCTTGCATAGCTCGAAATACTGGTAAGTATGTCTACATAAATGTATTTTAGTCTGTAGCCAAATAGTCTCTCTTAAGAATGAAACCAGTTTCCAGATGATTGACGAATGATAATGGGTTCTGGCATCTTACACGGTAATTGATATATTCGCATCAGTGGAGTAGTTATATTTCAGTAATCACTGCAAACAGAGAGTGCTCTAATTCGCAGTGATCGTTGTTCATGTACCTACGAAGAAAATAAAAGTTCAGGAGAGGGATTAAAACTGACGGGGAAGGGATAGCAGTCAAAAGATTCACTGATGCTGTGCGCTGTTTAAAGGTGAGGAACATGGAATGAAGAGTCTAATGAGTACAGTATATGAACTGGTAGCAAACCAAAATAAATGGAAAAGTAATAAGAAGCAAACAAATGGAGATAACAATACACATAACATTAAAATTGACAACCACGTAGTAGACGATCTGAAGGAGTTCTGCTGCTTCTGTCAGAAATTTACACATGGCGGAAGATGGAAAGAGGATGTAAGAAGCAAACTAGCGCGGGTCAAGTCGACTTTCTTCTCCGAAGAAAATTCACTGGTATCAAACAGCGACCTTAACTGAAAAAATGAATTTTTGAGAATGTGCTTCTGAAGCACAGCACTGCATGGAGGTAAATCATGGGCTGTTGGAAAACCTGAAAAGAAGAGAATCCAAGCGTTTGAGGTGTGGTGTTACAGAAGAAAGCTGAATATTAAAAGGACTGATAGGATAAGAAACGAGTTCCTTCACAGAATCAAGTAGGAAATGAATTCGTAAAAAACACTAAAGGCTGGATGACTGGACACCTATTTAGGAGAAGTGTGGAGATCATAGAGATTAACGTCTGCTGTTCTAGAGGCCGTCGCGAAAGGCCAATATTGGAAGGTACGCTACGCATAAATAGCAATGGAAGCTGAGTTTCATTACTGTTCTGAGATCAAGAGCTTGGCACAGGATGTGATGTCGTGGCACAGTGCATTAAATCAATCAGAAGAGAAAGACTCAGAAGACGTGAAAGTCTCTTCGAACAGATAACACCATCTGTATGCCTCTCACAAGACGTACTTGATTTCAACCTTCTGTTTTATGCGACAAAGTGTCATTTACTTTTATAGGGTCGTGACATTATTGGAATTTCTTGTCTTGAGTTTCTCGATGTTCAATCACTTTAACTGAACGGCTACCTATGATTCTGACGTGCCTCCAACGCTAACAGTACTGAGCCACCCTTCATCTGCAAAATAATACCTTGAAAAAATTCGATAACCTTGATTTTTCTAGCATTGTGGTCTACGGTAGTTCAATGGTGAAAAGCGTATTTTACCTCTCAAACACTACAGTTTGCATTTGTGTTGTTCCTTGGAGCCATAACATGGTGAGCAAATACTAAGCTTTTGCATTAATTTGCTTTTTTACGTGCGAGTATTGCTATATTTTAGGTTTTGTCCGTAATTTATGAACCCCAGCGTATTATCAAGAGGTAACCAAACAATCTTTCTCCGGTTGACTAAAATATTTCATAACAAAATATTTGTTTTTGCGTTCTTTCTTCTTGAGATAATTTGATCCGCAGATTACGGTTTGCGTGCAGCAAACGTTCGTTTCGCACTATAGCCGTGACACAGTTCTCTTGTTCTTATTTTCACGTTAACGTCAGAGGCCAAACCGGGAAATTCTGCTGTTAAGAATCTGTCTCTTGGTTAAAGATCTGTCCCAGTTGCTTGAGTCCACGTGAGAGTTACTGCATCACGTGCAGCATTAAGTGCATTAAATTAGGAGTGATTTTGAGAAAGACTGGGGACGTATTCAGATTAACAGCAGAATTTTCTGCGTACTTTTCTATGATTCGACGAAGAGTTTTAGTTCAGAGGTATGCAACAGATATTCGTAACATAAACATTATTGTTTAAATTCTGTCTCTGGACCTTTATCGTTTATTCCGAACATAGTGAACGTTCCGTCAGAAGTACTGCGGAAACATTAAGATGCATTTAAACTGTTTTCCTTTTCGTGCACATGGTTGACAAAGGTTTTAAAAAATTTACAAATTCATGCGAATCTTTCTTATTTCTGTACTACGAGTAATAGGGATTGCGCTCAGTCTTATTTGATATATATTGGACAAAATGTCGACTCATTATTTATTCACGTAGCGTCTAGAATAATTGCCAAGAAGACAATGTCCCAATATTGTTATCCTGCTGTTTAAAATAATGCTTAAGTGTGAAGTGGTCTGAAGTTATGTTAGGTGTATTACACCCATTAGTTTCACAGAGATTCAATGATTGCAATGCACACCCGGTTAGCCTTGCGGTCTATCGCACTGCCTTCCGGTGGGAAGGCGTACCGGTTCCCGGCACGAATCAACCCAGCGGATTAATGTCGTAGTCCGCTGTGTCGACCCGGCTGTGAATGATTTTGCCGGCCGGTGTGGCCGAGCGGTTCTAGGCGCTGCAATCTGAACCGCGCGACCGCTCGGTCGCAGGTTCGAATCCTGCCTCGGGCGTGGATGTGTGTGATGTCCTTAGGTTAGTTAGGTTTAAGTAGTCCTAAGTTGTAGGGGACTGATGACCTCAGATGTTAAGTCCCATAGTGCTCAGAGCCATTTGAACCATTTTGTGAATGGTTTTTAACGCGGTTTTCCACGTGGCTCGGCGAATGATGGCTGGTTCGCCTTACTCAGCCTCATTACACTAGTCCGCAATTGGTGCGCAAACACTGTCCCCGCGAACGCATATACCATAATTACTCAACCACGCAAACATTAGTTTTACACTCGTCTAGTGTGAGACGTTCCCGTGGGCGTCCACCGGGGGCCGAACCGCACAATAGCCCTGGGTTCGCTGTGGGGCGGCGGTAGGGTGAGTGGACTCCTGTAGCCTGTTGGGTTGTGTACCACTGAGGGCTACGGGGGGGGGGGGGGGGGGGGTGAAGCCTCTCCGTCGTTTCTAGGTCCCCAGTTCAATACAATACAATGCAACTATTTAATAAAAAGTATACACATACAGTCCGTGTGTGTCTTTAGGCTAAAATCTATCCGTTTAAGCAGTTATGCTTTAACTGCGCAATGGAGCAAACCGTATATTTTATGTGCACACAGCAGCAGCGCTGCAACTGGTAATGTATACTACTAAATGGTGTTTCACTAAATGTGTTTGCCTCTGTAAGTTACGAAGTAACAGACGATAGAAATATTTATTGCGGTAGGTCACCATAAGAACCGTTACACTGTCTGCTGAGTTATTAACATAGTTTATTGTGTTATTATCCAAAGAGCTACAGCAAAAAGATACAATTTTTTAAGCGGAACAATGGTTGTTTCTATCATTCACTGGAGTCAATAACACCAGCTGTGTATATTCCTATCGCTATTATTTTGGGAGCTACAACCCTTCAAACTTTCAGAGGCAAATACCGCACACGCTGCGCATAACGCAATGCGCCTTCTAAATGTGGTGCGGCCGAGTTGTAACGCCGCCGGTGTCACGGTGCGAGAAGCTTCCTCGATGCGCTGCTAGACTGCCGACTGTCGCCGCACACTACCGTACAACCGACAGTTTGAGCCACACGAACAAACGAGGCTCAATATACCACAGTTACTGACATCGGATTGAAATGCCATACACGAACAACGAGTACGTTGATGTGTTGCTGAATGTCGGCGTGTGCCGACACGATGCCACTGAAGCAGCCATGGCGTACGCCGTGAGATATCCTAGGCGAAGAGCTCCGGCAGCCATTACGTTCGTACGTGCTGATCAACGAATTCGGGAAACAGGCAGCTTGGTAATGCGCCGCAATAACAGACTTAGAACTGCAAGAAGTGAGGAGACGGAGGTGGTTGTCTTAGCTGCAGTACACCACGATCCTCATGTCAGCTTACAAGCTTTTGCTGCAGTTGCTGGTGTCAATCTCACATCTGGGTAGCGTATAGTACACGGCCACAGATTTCACCCGTACCACCTGTCACTGATCCAGGATTGTATGGGAACGATTTCTGTGCGAGAGTTACATTCTGTGAAGGGACCGTGCGTAATTTCACGCTGGAGTCTTTACTAGGTGTTATGTTCTCTGATGAATTCACGTTCTCAAATTATGGTGGAGTGAATCGCCATAACGCGCACTATGGGGCCGCAAACAATCCTCGGTGGGTACGACCTGTCGACCGTCAACGTAGGTGGTCTATTAATGTACGGTGTGGAATCCTTGGGGATGAAGTCATCGGTCCACACTACTTCCCAGGTACACTGACATGTGATTTATATCTCCCGTTCATAGTCGACAGTTTGGGTGGTCTCCATGAACGTGAGTGTCTACACTCGAGAGTCCATATGTGGATGCAGCACGATGGTAACCCAGCCCATTCTGCATGTGCTGTTGTGGAAGAACTAAACGACAGGTTTGCAGGAAGGTGATTGGGGCGCCATGGTCCTCATTCATGGCCCTCAAGGTCCCTCACCTTCACACCATTAAACTTCTTTTTGTGGGGATATCTAAAGGACCGTGTTTATGTCACTGAGCCCACATCCCCAGGTGATGTAAACGGCGCATCGAGGACGCATGTTGGGCGGCCGGTGTGGCCGTGCGGTTCTAGGCGCTTCAGTTTGGAACCGCGTGACCGCTACGGTCGCAGGTTCGAATCCTGCCTCGGGCATGGATGTGTGTGATGCCCTTAGGTTGGTTAGGTTTAAGTAGTTCTAAGTTCTAGGGGACTTATGACCACAGATGTTAAGTCCCATGGTGCTCAGAGCCATTTGAACCATTTTGAACACATGTTGCTCCGTGACACCGGCGATGTTTCATCTCGTCCGCAGATCCTTTAGAAGGCGCACTGCATTGTGCATTCAGGAACATGGACACACATTTGAACATCTCATATAAATCACCTTCCCACCGCCAGAACATCCACCACCCACGACACAGCCAGGTATTATGCACAGTGTGTGGTATCTGCCCCTGAAACTACGAAGAGCTGTAGCTCCTAAACTAAAAGTGATAGGAATATTATTTTAATTTATGTATACACAGCTGGTGTTACTGATTCCAGTGCACGATAGAAACAACTATTGTTCCATCTAAAAATTGTATTTTTTTGCTGTAACTCTCTGGATAATAACACAATAAAGTCCGTTAATAGCTCCGCAGACAGTGTAACGTTACTTATGACATTTAGTGAAACACCCTATATATATATATATATATATATATATATATATATATATATATATATATATATATATATTGGGAAATATGTTTCCGATTATTTTACTGGGGAAATTTAATTGTACTGAATGTCACTTTCTTTCAACAAAATTATGCCCTAATGGCTGCTAGTAGCAGCTCAGTGGTGGTTGAAAGTTGCAGCTGGATTTCTTGTGATTAAATGTAAGTTGGTAATAATGTGGATAATGAATTAGGGATATTTGAACTAAAAGTTACAAGTAACAATGATTGAAAGCAGTAGTGTACTTCTCAGTGCATTTCTCTCCATAAAATTACTTCTTTATAAAATCAGTATTTCAGCATTAAGAAAACGCCTCTTGAGCTGAAACAGTACGTTGATCGTATGACGCCACCTGCTTCAATCGAAACCAAGAAATATGGCATTTAATTTGTATGATAATTTAGTTATACACGAAGAAATAAAATAAGTTAGTTCTTTTCCTGAGCAACTTCAGTTTTGTGGAAGAACATGTGTAACAGTCCATCATTTAGAGAGATAATGTGCGTTTACTTATGCGATATAGTTGAACTACTTTATTTATTTAGCGTTTGATGGTCTTAGATTGTTAAAAGTTTGATAAAAAATCGATAGTCACAAACAGATAAAGTATTAAGTAACCATTAAAAAAGAAAAATTAAAAGAAATGATTGATGAGAAGATTTTCCAACTAGTAAATTGTCTTACATCCAGTTTCACACTGTTCTTACATGGCTCCGGCAGACAAAAGAAAGGGGCTATTCTGAACAAAAAATGGCACCGTCTAAGCCACCTCACTGTTGCCACACTACGGAATCTCGCCGTTTCAGGATGTAATGGGTAGCAGCTGTTCCCTCTGCCACACATATGATACGATTGGGATTTCGACAGATGAAACATGGAGGTAATAAGCCAGGAAATATGGTGGTTGGGTTTTCGACTAGCAATAAGGCTTTCTGGGATGATGAGGACCACTGCGATTTTCAGGCAGTTACAGGACGGATACCGCCGGCAAGAATGCCACTTGTGGCTCACCAGGCTTACCGTATCTAATGAAATCAGCAACGCTGACAATGTTCATCAGTTGTAGATACCGACATAGTCCCTGGCAGCATTTGGAAATTCCGTAACTTTGTGACTCCTCCATGACGTAATCCGGCCAACTAAGGTACCTAACGGCCTATTGATATCTCCTGACGATAACGATGGAGAATGACGTCGAAATCTCGAGACTATATACAGATATGATGTGGCAAGAAATCCCTGGAGAATTTAATCAAGAATGTCGTCGCGAAAAACCACGTTGTTATACGACACTACCAGAAAGAAATACAACGTCTTCTAGGACTTTGTTTAGTAGTACTAGCGTTTGATATGTGCATATTGAGGGATTTTAGTCACGGTCATTGCCGCACGGGATTAGCCGAGCGGTCTGTGGAGCTGCAGTCATGGACTGTGCGGCTGGTTCCGTCGGAGGTTCGAGTCCTCCCTCGGGCATGCGTGTGGTGTTTGTCCTTAGGATAATTTAGGCTAAGTAGTGTATAAGCTTGGGGAATGATGACCTTAGCAGTTGAGCTCTATAGGATTTTCACACACATTTGAACAAGTCACGGTCATTGGCCATCAGATGGCACTCAGAAGCCTTGTCTGTGTGCCCTCTTTTTTTCTCTGCAGGCAGTAACTGTACTGAGTTTAGAGCCGAACAGTGGTTGGAACATTTAACTTAGGGTACAACCGTGCCTCATCGACGGGTACGTATTCCAGTTGAACGACTGCAGCCATTTCAATAGTGCCGCATTGTGTGCCTGCGCGAAGGTGGATACACACATTGACGGATTGCCGCACATTCGGGCACAACTTGCACCTATTGTGTCACGGTAGACAACTGGTAACTGTGTGCGTCTGCTGAGGCAGCCGCCACGACACGCCCACGCATGGCTATTTTGATGTCTTGAATTGTCGACTGGAGAGTGGAATCGTGCCCTATAGTCTTCTTAGGTGAGAGTACGTTCTGTTTGTATGTAAGTGATGGACATACAAATGTAGAGTGTAGACCTTGTGAGCGGCCTATTCCGGAGTGCATTCGCCCAAGACACACAGGTCCCAAATGATTCAAATGGCTCTGAACACTATGGGTCATCAGTCCCCTAGAACTTAGAACTACTTAAACCTATCTATCCTAAGGACATCACACACATCCATGTCCGAGGTAGGATTCAAACCTGCGACCGTAGCGGTCGCGCGGTTCCAGACTAAAGCGCCTATAACCGCTCGACCACAGCGGCCGGCTACACAAGTCCCACCTAGGCTTCATAGTGTGGGAACCATCAGTTACTAATGGCGGTCACAATTGGTGTTTCTGCAGGGTAGCAGTGCCCGCTACATTGTTTGTCACCCACGTGCTACCGGCATTTCCTTGACCGGAAGGTGATGTGCTTTTTCAGCATGACAATGCACATGGCTGCTGCTACGCAATATTCAACTGTCCTGGCCAGCGAGAGCCTCAAATCACTCACCAAATGAACGTGTATGGCACATGGTGAAGCAGGAACTTCTTCTTCAGAGTCTGTAAGAATCTTTATCGTGTTACAACAAAAGACGAAAGCTGCTTGGGACAGTCTAATGCAAGACGATGAGCCGTGGTAAAATTTGCTGTTTTGAAGAGCGCGCCGCAACTCCCAGTGTAAAGCTGTCGCCTTTCGTTTCTGTCGGTGGCGCCGCTGTGGCAATCGTAGCTTTGCTGTCTCCCTCTGGTGGGAAAGGGGAAAAGTTGCCTGTTCACGTGTATTTAATGGGCACTATGAGCTTGGCAGGGAGTCTGTCAGTCTCGGCGAGTCTGATCAGTTGGTCAGCCGGATCAGTGTGGGGCAGTCAGTGTCTGTCAGTCGTCCGGAGTGCTAGTATGTGTTAGGCCGCCAGTCTGCTCGAGTTTGTTCAGGCAATGGTCATTTGTGGTTGGATCGATCGGTTGGTCGGTCACGCACTGGGACACAAGATGACTTGTCCGTCTTGAGCGTCGGCGCATGTGATGTCGCAATGTCAGTCCAGTGGGCCGCGCCGTATAGCGATGGGTAGTGGCTTCGCGGCGGACGAGAGCAATAGGAGTCAACCCACGACATCGGTCAGGCCGGGGCGAGCTGCGACGCCGTGAGACGGGAGATCTTGAGAGGCGGTAAATGTGTAAAGTAGAGCATGTTTGTACATTTTATGTAAGACTGCATTTCATGGGTTTTTATTTAAATGGTCATTTTAGTAAATAAAGTTTCCACCCTTCCACTGTAAGAGTTTTCTTTTAAAAACAAGTTGCACTTTCGGTGGCAAGTGATTTTTTTTTTTTTTTTTTATTGTGAGTGTTTTGTACCATTTCCATCCCTCCTACGGGGTGCATAGTTTGTGTTTATGTGAGTTGTTAAAATTTGTACTTTAAAGTAATCTGGTGTGTTGCGGATTTACACCAGTGCAGTGTTTCAGAGGTTGTTGTGAGCGGTCGTGACTTCGGCCGTGTTAAAAGGGAGCGGAGGGTTCTCAGCCCAAAAGCTCACACTATTAAAAAAAAAAAAAAAAAAAAAAAAAATGTTGTTTCTGATTTTAAATAAATTGTAACTTGATATTTAGAGGGTGCCTTGTGATTATAATTTTTAAATCTGTTTTTTTAAAGAAAAGGTTTTTAGGAATAAAATTTCCATTTCTTGGAAGAAATTTGTTTTCATCAGTTACCCACTGGCAACTACTTCCACGCTCACATATTGTGATTAAATGTGTTAATGTTCTTGATGAATCGCTAGTAAATAAAGTAAATTCCTTAAGAAAAGATTTTGAAAATAAATCCACGGTTCAGACGACATTCAGCACTCTTCCGATCGTTTGCATGCGTGAACACGCCTGCTTTGTCGCCAGAGAGGGATAAATTGTGCACTGAAGCGGCTGTTTGGCCATCATTTACTGTGACAGGTGTTTCATTCTGCCTGAAATTGGTAATCATGTACCCTACAGTAATGGAGCTCCAGCCACATCACTTGTCATTCTATAGACCTTGAGGGTATTACGCATTTTTCCGGCAGTGTATTTCTATTGTTTCATACAGTGACGAAATTACTTTGTAGGGAAAACAGGAGCTCAAATTAGACATCTGCTACTTGATGGATGCGATAAAGGGCATACGTGATCCCGTTGAATTCAGGCTGGCCGTGTGTGGAAGAGAATCACGGGAGTGGTGACTGAGGGAGGGGATTCCCCCTTCCCGTCTCCGCCCCTGTCAGCCGCTGAAGTTCTCTCGGCGTAACTTTCCGACCGCCAGACGGCGAAATGATCTCGCGAAACGCACCCCGCCAAGTTTCAATCGGCTCTAGCGTCTACCGACTGCCTTCCGGGGCAAAAGTAACTCCACACAGCACACAAACGGAGTCAGCTTCAAGACGCCGCAAGTTTTCGACAGTTTTGTCAAGAAATCGCATCGACTGACAGGCGGAGTCGCGTGTGACGTTTGTGAAGGAGGGAGGGAGAGAGTGTGGCGGCAAACTTGTGCATCACGGAGCGTCCCCTAAACTGAGAGAATCGTTTATGCCAGCAGCCACTTTAATTATTCACGGATGCAACGTCGGAGGGTCTTAATGTAATGGAAAGCAAACAGGCAAATTTCACAGTTTTCTTCCCGAGAGCTACTGCTTTCGTAATGGAAAGCCTGGAGTGTAACAGCTGCTCTTCAACAAACATATGAGCTGTGTCAGGAATATAGAGAATAAACTGTATAAAATAAATTACATACAGCAACTCGAAGCTGAAATATTGTTTTGCCTGCCAGTGAAATGAATCACCTACAGATATCTGACTACCATGTTCACGAGTATACTTTATCAGTTAAATTTCCTAAAGGTCAGATGCAAAAGCAAGCTGTAGCACATCAGTTTTAGAGCGCTTATTTAGCGCAATTTTTTTTTATCTGCTGGTCAGCTACATGCCGGCCAGAGATAGGACTTGCGTGCAGCAGTTTAGGTTTCCACGCACTATTCCTTGCTGCTCACTAACATCAATGGGAAAAAAATGTAACACGAGGTGCCTGATAGGAATTCATTTTTATAACAAGTTTCTGATCGGACTTTTGATGAGACTTTATTTCTGATGGAGGTACTGTGTATTTAACATACCAGAGTATTGGACGTGGTATTTCTTGCTAACGATCACTACGAAAGCATTGTCAGTTGACGTACTGTAGACTATTTGCTCAATGACAAATATAGATCAAAAGTAATCCCTCGTATAGGCGTACCTGACTGCATAAAATTCTAATACTTCATTTAAATACGACTCACACTTAAGCAGATATTAATGTATATATTATCAAATAGCTAAATACTAGATTTTATAATGAACTATAAATTTCAGCGTAATTTGCCACTGTCAGTCTCTTTTAAACAGTCGAGCCTGCTCTCGGGAGGTTGTCTTATTTCGAAAGCGTTAATTAATTTGCTGTACTATTATAAACAATAATTATTTAAAATAATACCATTAAGTGGTTCAAGTATTGCTAGCATTAATAGATATCTTGTTTGATAAATGTGTAGTCCATTACAGAAGTGGCAGCTGCTACAGAAGTTGCTCCTGCTAGAGGACGTGAGAAAGCGAAGAAAAGGGAGAGACTGATTTGTTCAAATGGTTCAAATGGCACTGAGCACTATGCGACTTAACTTCTGAGGTCATCAGTTGACTGATTTGTAAACTATTAAATGTTTGTGTGCCAACATTTCTGTAACCCTTTTGTTCCACTTACCGATATAAATATTTCCTGAGCGTAGAGAGATACATAAAGAAGAGAAACATCTCAGTTATAGAACGCAAAAACAACTAGCTGTTCTTCGATAGAGCAGCTACATACATAAGTTAAGACTTGTACTTTTCTTATACTATATATTCAGCATCAAATACACTCCTGGAAATTGAAATAAGTACACCGTGAATTCATTGTCCCAGGAAGGGGAAACTTTATTGACAGATTCCTGGGGTCAGATACATCACATGATCACACTGACAGAACCACAGGCACATAGACACAGGCAACAGAGCATGCACGATTTCGGCACTAGTACAGTGTATATCCACCTTTCGCAGCAATGCAGGCTGCTATTCTCCCATGGAGACGATCGTAGAGATGCTGGATGTAGTCCTGTGGAACGGCTTGCCATGCCATTTCCCCCTGGCGCCTCAGTTGGACCAGCGTTCGTGCTGGACGTGCAGACCGCGTGAGACGACGCTTCATCCAGTCCCAAACATGCTCAATGGGGGACAGATCCGGAGACCTTGCTGGCCAGGGTAGTTGACTTACACCTTCTAAAGCACGTTGGGTGGCACTGGATACATGCGGACGTGCATTGTCCTGTTGGAACAGCAAGTTCCCTTGCCGGTCTAGGAATGGTAGAACGATGGGTTCGATGACGGTTTGGATGTACCGTGCACTATTCAGTGTCCCCTCGACGATCACCAGTGGTGTACGGCCAGTGTAGGAGATCGCTCCCCACACCATGATGCCGGGTGTTGGCCCTGTGTGCCTCGGTCGTATGCAGTCCTGATTGTGGCGCTCACCTGCACGGCGCCAAACACGCATACGACCATCATTGGCACCAAGGCAGAAGCGACTCTCATCGCTGAAGACGACACGTCTCCATTCGTCCCTCCATTCACGCCTGTCGCGACACCACTGGAGGCGGGCTGCACGATGTTGGGGCGTGAGCGGAAGACGGCCTAACGGTGTGCGGGACCGTAGCCCAGCTTCATAGAGACGGTTGCGAATGGTCCTCGCCGATACCCCAGGAGCAACAGTGTCCCTAATTTGCTGGGAAGTGGCGGTGCGGTCCCCTACGGCACTGGGTAGAATCCTACGGTCTTGGCGTGCATCCGTGCGTCGCTGCGGTCCGGTCCCAGGTCGACGGGCACGTGCACCTTCCGCCGACCACTGGCGACAACATCGATGTACTGTGGAGACCTCACGCCCCACGTGTTGAGCAATTCGGCGGTACGTCCACCCGGCCTCCCGCATACCCACTATACGCCCTCGCTCAAAGTCCGTCAACTGCACATACGGTTCACGTCCACGCTGTTGCGGCATGCTACCAGTGTTAAAGACTGCGATGGAGCTCCGTATGCCACGGCAAACTGGCTGACACTGACGGTGGCGGTGCACAAATGCTGCGCAGCTAGCGCCATTCGACGGCCAACACCGCGGTTCCTGGTGTGTCCGCTGTGCCGTGCGTGTGATCATTGCTTGTACAGCCCTCTCGCAGTGTCCGGAGCAAGTATGGTGGGTCTGACACACCGGTGTCAATGTGTTCTTTTTTCCATTTCCAGGAGTGTATCTAACTGGAAATGTTCACATTCTAGTGCAAATGTTTTCAATTAATTAATAAGTAATTTATGGCTAAGGTAAATATTTTGTGATTTTTTATCAAAAAATGGTTGAAATGGCTCTGAGCACTATGGGACTAACTTCTGAGGTCATGAGTCCCCTAGAACTTAAACCTATCTAACCTAAGGACATCACACGCATCCATGCCCGAGGCAGGATTCGAACATGCGACCGTAACGGTCGCGCGGTTCCAGTCTGTAGCGCCTAGAGCCGCTCGGTTACTCCAGCTGGCAATTTTATATCGAGGGTTTCGATGACATGCTATTGTAGCACTCAGGATAGGCGTTTCCCGGTTGTTTCATGTTAAACACAGATGTCTAGCATCATTATTATTATTGAACATTAGTTTAACTTGATAAGAAAGGGAAATAAGATTTTTAAAAGTGGAAGTGGTACGTCAATTTTCGAAATTTTTTTTTTTTTTTTTTATTTGCTTAATGGACATGCACTCACATTTCCGGTATGGAGGCAAGCGAATATATTATGAATCAGTCAAATACTGTAGAGCCAGGGATTACACAACAAACAATACAGCTGCTTACGGTAAATTATCATTATTTAAGAAATCGAAACTTGTTCCATCTACCACGTCCATACCGTTAGAACGAGTAGGTAGTTTTACAGCTAAACAGAACGCAACGACAACTAAACAGGATGGAATGACAACTAGGCTGGATGTAATGTCTTACGAGCATACCGAATTAGCGGAAAATCTTGATGCCACAGCCACTAAACTGGACGCAATGGCAGCCGAGTTATCGGAGACACAAGACACCATTCAGACTAATATTTCAGTAATTGTCAACTATACATGACGCGTTGGCTACAATACTAGCTGATGAAATAGCTGCGTTGAATTTAAAGCAAGCATGTATACTTGAAAGGGCGCAGAAATTGGCAGACGTCGCAAGTCGAGTTAAACAAACTCAGTTCGACCTATCGCCACCTGTTCAGAAGCTATTGAACAGAATAGACAGCTGCTAGACGAGATAGGATACGGAATGAGCAGATAGAAGCCAATATGAATTATTAAATAAGAAGTTTACTTTTTTGGGCTCAACTCGAGGATAAACAGCTTCTCAACTGACTGACGCAACTGCGAGGAATAAAAAAAAAAAAAAAAATGGTTCAAATAGCTCTGAGCACTAAGGGACTTTACATCTATGGTCATCAGTTCCCTAGAACTTAGGATGACTTAAACCTAACTAACGTTAGGACATCACACAACACCCAGTCATCACGAGGCAGAGAAAATCCCTGACCCCGCCGGGAATCGAACCCGGGAACCCGAGCGTGGGAAGCGAGAATGCTACCGCAAGACCACGAGCTGCGGACTCGCGAGGAATACACCCCGGTTACTAACAAGGGGAATTCCCCATTGCACCGCCTTAGATCTGGTGGTAAGAAGAACACCATCAGGAAGATGTACTGAACAGTGAAAAAAAGAAACAAAATAGAAACAGCGCAAGATGCGCAACATCGCTATAATGGCTAAAACAACACCGGTGTGGTTGCGCGGCCACGGTGTTAGACTGTGAAGGGGGAGACCCGTGTTCAAACCTCTCTCGTGCCCAACTTCTTTTTCACAAAATTGTGAGCTTTTCTTCCGGTCACTCACGTGTCTGTTCTCTTTCTGTACGCCTGGCAGTTGTCGTGTTATACACTGGTTACAGAATATGAGTCGTGTGGTAAAGACATACTGCAGTTGCAATTAAATGTGACGAATAGTGAGAGCAGGCGAGATACCGCATAGACTTATCACAGAAATGAAAATAAGAAATAAACAGGTGTGAACTATGTTACAACAAAGGAATTCAAGAGACATAAAAATCTCGAAAACGGAATGCAAGAGTCACAACATTGGGCCCTTATATAGAACAAACTGGAGATACGGACATCAAGGTTCCTTATACCTCGCTGTCGCAGACGAACGTTACACTAAGACACAAGCACAAATTTCAGTACAGCGAACAGACACGTCAATGACGAGACCGACAATTCATAATTTTGGGGAAAAAATATGGGTCACGAAAGAGATTTGAACACGGATCTCCCCAATCGCAGTCTACTAACCACGACGGCCTTGCTGATCAAACTCGCTCGATGCTGCACATGCCGGGCTTGGACAGTACACTGTTTCGTTATTGGTTCTTTTTCTACAAATCAGTACTTCTTCTTTCTGTTTCCATGGTCGATATGTGTTCAGTTTTTGAAGGGCTATTAACTGGGCAACCTTACCATTAAATCCTTGTAAGAGGAGTGCTGTCACAAGTTTCATAAAGCGTGCTTTCCCGGATTTGATACACTGAATGGTGACCAAGATAAAGCATGGGTACCACAGATGATATGCAACACATGCACTGAGTATTTGCGTCAGTCGACCAAGAGCAAGAGGAGTTGAAATTTAGAATTTCAGTAGTAAGTAGGAAGCCGACAAACCATGAAAAGGACCGTTGCTTCTCCGTCACTGATGTGACTAGTATCAACCGAAAGAAGCGGAGCACCCTCACGTATCTTGATCATGCATCAGTACGTCGTTCTTCAGCTCACTGTGGGGAAGTTCCAATATTGGCCCTAAGAGAGGTTCCTCACATTACTAACGAAACTTCCGCTTGTAGTGAAGAAAGAAAGAAGAATGTTTAGATGTTAATGATGGTGGTTCCATTGCTTTCTCTCAACGGGAGTTTGATCTGGTAGAAGAAAATGACTTAGTGTACTGTACAGATACTGGCGAGCTTCTCCAGAAGCTTGGTGTGCCTACGTACGAAACGAAAAACCAGCGACTGGTCACTGGCAGCAGAAAGAGATCACTGAAATGCGTATTGTGGAACAACGGTAACCAGTACACCTCGCTGGTTCGACTACACTGAAGGAGAACTATGTATCGGTAATGTAAGTGTTGGGGGAAATTTGTTATGATTGGCAAGACTGGATGATTTGTGTAGACTCGGATGGTGAACTTTCTGTTGGGCCAACAATTGAGGAACACCAAGTACCCATCCTTTCTGTGGATGTGGGACTCACATACCTTAATAGAAGGACCATTCTCTATGGGAGGAATTGCTGCCAGAATGATCTGTGAATGTTGTCAACAATTTTCTGGTGAACAACAAAATGAAACAGTTTACCAAAGTTATGGACAGTAGTAGTAGATGCTTCAATTATTTATGGCAGGCTTTTCCAGGAATGACCATGGAGGAGTAGAAAGTTAGTGACCTCGGTGCTCCTCAGATCCGTGGGATCATCTGAGATCCACAAGTCGTAAACTGTATGAATTGGAAGCATGGATGGCTTTTGTTCTGGTGTTGAAGAAGTTTCTGGGCAACAGTAAGGTGATGAACTACGTAGAACTTGACGCGAATCTTCAGATTTATGGAAGATTTCGAGGAGAAGGCGCTTGAATCTGCTGACTTGAAACCCACGGTATTCTGGAGGTATGTTGATGATACCTTTGTAGTTTGGCCCCATGATGAAGATAACTTGCAAGACTTCTTAAGACATCTGCATTCTTTCCACGATCAAATAAAGTTCACAATGGAAATTGAAAAGGAGGGATGTCTTCCATTCTTGGATGTTCTGGTTCGGAGCAGTGAGGATGACATTTTCGGACGTGAGGTGTATCGGAAACCGACGCACAAGGATTTGTATCTACGTGCAAATAGCTGCCACCATCCTGCGCAGACGATAAATGTTCTCCTATACAGCGCATATTATTTCTGACGAAAGCAGTCTGCTAGATGAACTTTCCCACTTACAAAGAGTGTTTGAAGACAATGGGTACTGCCCAGGCCGGCCGGAGTGGCCGTGCGGTTCTGGGCGCTACAGTCTGAAGCCGAGCGACCGCTACGGTTGCAGGTTCGAATCCTGCCTCGGGTATGGATGTGTGTGATGTCCTTATGTTATTTAGGTTCAATTAGTTCTAAGTTCTAGGCGACTGATGACCTCAGAAGTTAAGTCGCATAGTGCGCAGAGCTATTTGAACCATTTTGGTACTCCCCACAGCAAATACAGAAGGCCAAAAAGAAAGCAGAAGAAGACGAAGAAACCTTTAATTCGATGGCCTTCCTGCCATGTGTGGGTAGCCTCTCATCAAAAATAGGACGGTTACTCAGCAGACACAAAGTAAAAGTTATTTTTCGTCCTCCACCCAAGACAGCTGCACTCGTGGGCTCCGTCAAAGAAGATTAGCTGCTCCGAAAATGTGGAGTTTACAAAATTCCATGTGGCTGTGGCCTTTCTTACATTGGACACACAATTCGTACTGTCCAAGAAAGATGTACAGAACACCGGAGGTACACACGACTTTTACAAACTAACAATTCGACAGTGGCGGAGAACTGTATTGACACTGGTCACAGTATGTTGTATGACAACGTCGAAATTTTGGCGACTACATCATGTTTTTGGGACTCGATAGTGAAGGAGGCAATTGAGATCCGCTTGACGACCAATTTAATTAATAGAGATAGTGGTTTCAAACTTGATAAATCATGGAATCCGGCACATGGTGTAATAAACTCACAAATACGTCGTCACAGTGCACGTCACAATGATATATCTACGTGGCAACACAGATCGACTGCGGAGTCATAGACATAACTCGTGCATTGTGCACGTCTCTGCCGCCGACCAGCGTCTCTGGCGCATTTGCATCTGTGGCTGCATGCGCAGTACAACAGTATAAAGGGACGAAGCGAGCACTGGAGCGGCAGTCTTCCGGCTCATTCTGAAGATGGCTGAACGTTATACAGTCAAAATATTAGAAGAGGAAGGAGAATTCTTGCGCCAGCACACCCGAATCTTATTGGTACTTAGAACTTGTTACCACTATGCTGATCGCTTTATGACACCTTAGGTGCAAAATGAATGCTAAGAGGCGTCACTACTTTCACATATAGATCGATTTCACGCAAATGTGTGAGTAATAGATGATGAACATGGCAGATGAAAGAGATGGAGACCAGATATCAAGGACGCTGACCAGCGGTGATGATGACGACGTACTGTTGGATTTTGAGAAGACACGTCCATGCCGCTGAACATTCTAGATGTTCCATAAAATTTAAAATCAAGCCCTAAATTTTGGACAATGATGGCTTCACATGCTACTGACTTGGACCAATTCCTGCTGTACGATATACACTGTTAAATTTTCTTTAATTTATTTAATTAATTTTGTTTAATTAATAAATTGTGTTTTGCCATATTGTGTTTTTCATTTATAAAATGATATTTTCTCCCGAGAAACAGATTTGGGGAAGAAATATCAACAAAAGACATGCGTCAGGTCACAAAAATTCAATGCGTATCGTTCAAAGCTCACAACTTTTGGAAGTCAAATAAGCAGACAAACTTGACCGGTTTTTGGAATGAGGGGCCCAAAAATGTTCAAAATATGGTTAGAGACTTATTTTTGAGCCCTGTGGAATAAAACAGTTGCTCTGAAGGAGGCTTCGTTCAGGATCGAAAACGAAGGGAAGTGCCTCGTGTGCAGCACGAATCGAAAGCTGCTGTACAGCAAAATACGCCGTGCAACATCAGGGCTGTGTAAGCCTGATGAGTCAAATAATCGAAGAAAATCATATTAGGCGTAGAAAACCTCAGGTATTCATGGATCATAAAATGACTGTTCACCCACACGTTTGCGTAAAAGCCTTTCATTGTGCCATTCCTAGGTCATGGTCCTAAGCTCAAAAAATAGCATTTGCTTTATCCAAGGCTACGCAGCTTTACGAACAACTGAAACTGGTCTACTCTTCTTGTGCTACTGTCGTGATTTCGTGGCTGAAAGATGGTAAAACCACGATGAGTTGGGTGTCCACATCCCATTTCAGAGACCTGAGAGATCGGAGGATTATTTTCTCGTAATGTAGGATAGGCGGTGACCTGTGGCATACCTGGCTATAGAGTACCATCATGGTGCAGACACAAGTGTTTCAGGGCACACTGATTAAAGAACATTGTTGGATATGGGACTACACGGCTGACGACTCATACGGTTTGCCAAGTCGATCCAATGACATCGTCAACTACGATTGCAATGAGCACAGTATCATCGACGTACCATAGGGGAGGGGGCAATGCAAAGAAGTCACCTGGTCGGATGAAGAAAGTTTCATGTATCACCAGGTCGATGGCCGTGTCCGGATACGTTGCCAGCCAGGCTAACGGCTGCTTGAAGCATGCAGTGCACGATGGACTCAGGCAAGTGGTGGTGATGTTATGTTATGGGGGATATTCACATGGACTTTCGTCGGACCTGTGGTGATAATCGAAAGCACAGTGACAGCTTTGACCCACGTGGATGTTATGGTAGACCGCCTGTCTACCATTATGCGTGACAGGGATGGCATTGACGGAAGGATAACTGTCTGTGGGACTAGGCCAGAGTCGTTGTATAGTTGTCAGAAGAATGGGATTGATCGTGAAATCAAGTTATCGTCTTGTCCTCCAAATTTGCCTGTTCCGAAACCGATGGAACACATTTTGATCGTGGACTTATCATCGGCCAGCATTTTATAGGAATCACGTGACCTATGTGCTGACAACTGGTGCCATGTAGCTCTGGAAATCTACCAAGAACATCTCGAATCCATGCAACGCAGAAAGGCTGCTGTTTTGCGTTTCAAAAGTGAATCAGCAAGCCATTAATCAGGTGTCACAACATTTTAGCTCATCAGTGCACACGGCAGAGAACTTATTTGGCCGCAGTCAGTGCCGCACTTAAGAAGTAAATGGATCCGCCCACTTCATAAGTCGCTCTCTCCATCAACGCCAGCAGCGGTCTCTGAGCCGTGGTTCTCGCCAGTACAATGTGTGCCGGCCCCAGCGAATTCGTTTCCTCGTGACTGTAGCCAGCTAGCGAGCAGTCAGTAACATGGATTCGGACGGTTCTGAGAAGTCGACTGTACACTAAACACAAACGATTAATGACAGGACGAATCATTGGGGAGAGCCATCCGGGGGTTGGAAAATTAGGGTAAGTTCGTATACCTGTGTTACTAAGGTCAGACAGTTATAAAATTTCAACTACGCGAATGCTGTTTGTTCGAAGCGCATGGAAGCTATGTTTGTACAATTGGCCGAAACGTCAGAAGAGTTTTGTAGTCGTTTTCGATGTTTAAGGAGAAAAAGAGGGAGGGAGGGACGGCGTCTCTTTTTTCGATAGTACGGGTGGTCAGGTTGTTGGCCATTGGCGTAAAAATTTGAGTGGAACCTGGACCGGATGACGAGAAGTGTTACTCATGGTGCTTTTCGATATGTTTGGAATGCAAGAATTCAGTGACCTTGCTGAAGACCGAGGTGTTAGCACGAAGAGGCTTCGTTACGACTTTATTGAGTTTTAGTTTCATTATTGGCATAGCAGAGATGAGAAAAATGCAGAATGTAACACTGTATTTCTCATCTGACCTCAGTTCAAAAAGTTACAATCTATGGCTCCCCTAAAGTTTAATGCGGTACAGTGCTGCCTTCATCAGACTTAAACTTCGTCTGAGCGATGTGTGTGCTGTTGCACACCCTCCGATTGCAAGCGCTACGATATGTCATCTTAAGATGTCTTATGTGGAATGATATCAACTTAATATTTGAAATAATGTCTAAATGAATACAGTACAAGGTCTAGATATATACTATTAGTGTTCTGACTGGACTGATACGACCCACCACGATTTTCTCTCATGTGTCAATTTCGTAATCTCGGAGTTTTTCCTACGCCAGGCTCCTTCCATTACTTTTGTACATATTCTAAACTCGGACGTCTCCCAAAATAGTTGCCCAAAATGAAACTGTTATCACGGATATTATTTGCTAATGTCATAGCACATGTCCTATCATCCTATTCCGTCGTCAATGTTCTTCATATTTTTCTTTCCTCACATATTCTGCGGAAACCTCTCCATCTGTTGTATTATTAATCACCTAATTTTCAGCATCCCACTCAACCACTACATCTCAAACACTTCTTTCCCAGTTTACCCACAGTCTATGATTCACTTCCGTGAAAAGCTCTGCTCGCTCAAAGGCATGTGTTTGATATTTGTGAATTACATTTGTCCAGCAGTGCGCTGTCTGCCTATGCTAATTTGCTTCTTACATTCCTGTTGTTCCTTCCATCGTATGCTATGTTGTCTCAGAGTTCGCAGTGCTTCTTCACTTCATGTGCTACATGGACCCCAATTTTGATACAAAGTTTATAGATAGCCTTTTTCCTGCCGCTACAAACGAATTTGTCTTTGTTTCGGTTAATCTCATACCATATTCTGTGCTCAGTAGATAGTCTAACCGAGTCAGCAGCTCCTGTAATTCTTCCATATTACTGACGGCAGACATTTCCTCAGTAAAACTTATCACTTATATCCTTTCACCCTGGGTGTAAACATCACTTGTGTGTCATTCTTGTATTCCGTTCATCGGTTCTTCGATAAGCGAACCGAAAACCGGTTGGGGAGGGGGAAGGGGGGTAATGTGTTCTTGACTTACAGCCATTTTATTATATTCCGAGAAATTCTTTTCCATTCTTATTATTTCCTCTTGTTTAATGTATATTACCTGCGTTTTCTAAGTAGGTATAACGGTTTCTCTGAGTCTTTAAAAGAACTTCCATCAGTTTTCATTGGCTAACGCTGTATCTAGACTAACAGTTCCAACGGCAATATTTTGATTTTTCGGAAGTTTTGCTTCTATTTGAAGTGTAACGTGAGAACTTCTCTCTGACGAGTTTATCTTGTCCAAAGTAACTCTGATAGGCATCTTGCAGATCCTCCACTTTCGGTTTTATTCTTCTGTATGATATTGTGGTGAGCAATTTGGGTGAATGAGCTGTCAAGCCAATGTACGACAGTTTTGCACAATCTCCGGGATTGTGTGGAATTTCCAAAGAAAGTGTCGTAGTATACACTCACATGCTGACTCAATAATCGTTTGGATGCCAGTTTCCCTGATTTATTAATTAAATCCCTCCTTCTTTGTTTGATCAAAAATCTTCTAAACACCTTCCTAGTTCTGACTCCTCTGTATTATCTACATCGACGACCATTTCATCACGTAATGAGATAGTTCCTCCAATTTACATATACCTGCCCTCTCGATTTGACTGTGAAATCCGCAAAAATTATTTTGATTATATATCGAAACAGTTCTTAAACGGTTACGGGCACTTAATGCCTTTCTTCAAAAGGCTGTTTGGGAAAGTTCACCACAAATTAGTAGAAGTTAGATCAGAATATTAAAGCTAAGAACGAAAAGCTTAGAAAAATATTAAAGATTTAAAGATAAAAGAGGGTACTTACGTATACCTTTAGCATTATTTGGAAGTGGCAACAATAAGAAGCAAACAACATATTGCCGTGGTCCTGAAAAGTGCAACAGCATTAATTAATACAACAATGAATCCGTCAAATAATAAGAGCTAGTAAATCCTTATATATGAATCATAGTGCATGTATAAAAAGGGTACAAAGAAGCCAAACAACAAGTGTGGACATCGTGCCAGAACTGGAGCTAATCAGCCAATGATGTGCATATATTGAACTTGGCCTCAAGGTGTGCATGAAAGAACGATAAAATAATAGAACCGTGGACAACTAAATTTGTCGTAAGGCATAAACAAAACTGTAAGAGCACATAAGCAGCGTAATAAGTACCATAAAAATCTAATGTTGAATAAAATAAATAAATATCAAAACTTTATGATAAATAGCGCTATGGTGGGGAAATTTGGGAAATAATTTCCAAACAGCTGTAGTGAGATCAGTAGCATGTCAGTAGAAAACCTTTCAACAAAAACACAGTGCGAAGCGCATGATGGACTTGAAACATGTGACTGGAGTAAGTGGAGAAACAAATGACTATTGTATATGCTAAATAAACTCTTTAGACGAACATTTTTGAGCCCTGTGAGCGCTCATATGGATTTCGACTGTTGGCTGAGCGTTTCTTGTTCCCTCCCTTAGTGGTGGTCTTGCATGCATCTCGGTAGGTGTCGTCCCTACAGCTTGAATTAATTTTAAGGGCACCCACAGCTCTTTGGGTATCTTGTCTTACTGGCTGTTCCGCTCCCTAAGAAGGACCACTCGCCGGGCAGGTAGTGTGGTATCCGCGTTGTTGCTGGCGACTGTTTGTCGCGGAGAGTTTGCCGACACGATATGAAGAATCATTGCTCCCCTCTACCTTTTGGCGTACGAGTTGCGTCTTTTAAGTTGTCAATGGGTGTGGTCCGACAGCAGTCCTTATGCCTCCATGCTCTGTTGTAGAAGCGCATTTGTACCACAAGATTTACGTATATGCGATTAGAAGTTGGATGCCGTTCGCTGAATCCTATGTTCTTCGGTGAGCCCTTGCGGGTAAGACAAGCTGGTTCACGCCTGTCCCGCATGTAGCTCTTAGTAGATATCATTGTTTTGTCCCGGTTTAAAAGTGTATCAGCATCCGTGATTATTTTAAGGCAGTTGTAGTGAGGGTCATATTTTTGCTAGCTCTAGTTCCATTATTACACGATAGAGTACAAAGATAATTCCTTCAATACGTCTACATGGAACTTATTTTAACAGTCTGGGGTTCAAGTAATTGTTTTTCGTATTTAAAGCACTCGTGCATTGATTCCTTAGAATTACATCTACCTTTCATTCCGAATGATCAGAACCACAGGGGCCCAAAGAACAAACACAAGTTTGAGAAAAACAGAAGTTTGTGAAAATCAGATTTACAGGAAACTACCAGTCTGATAGGTTTGAATTGTTTCTTACCCAAGTCTCAACATCCTACATTTCCTACTAAAAAAATAGTGCACTCACTTTATGTTATGAATTAATATTTGGGATTATAATTATTTAGTTCATCAATGAAATTTTCATTTATAGTATAGTGGCAATAGAGTCCATTCGACTGTTGTGTAGTTCGTAAATAACGTGACACTATAACCAGAGTGTAAACAGCAGATACTTAAGGATCACACACAAATATTATCTACCCAGCATTTCTTGGTCCTCATTTTCAACGTTTCCATAAAGAACATTCTCTGATCTGAGGTTCAGGCAAAAATGTCCGTTCATTTCTGGCATGATCTCTAATAATGACGTTAAGTCTACGTGCTTTAAGCTTGATGTAGTAGTTTTGTTAAATATTTGTGTTTCAAGGTTTATATTTGCCTTCCACCTACGTATTTGGGTACTAGAGTTTGCAACGTATCTACAAACTACGGAGAAAAAAAATGTGGTGTCTCTATATGTGATATGAAGAAACTGGTGGCCTCCCACGAGTCCAATGAAGAATATGTTACTTTAAACCACACTTCGTGGCACTGTTGATAATTTCATTAGTGCAAAATTTATTAAATGTAAGTTGTTACCACGAACATCAGCATTTGGATCCATAGTGAGGTCAGTAACATTATAAAGGCTTCTAAAATCCTCAGGTCTGGAATACTGATGCCGTGGAACACGAAGTCACGGTGGGGAATTCCTTCATGAGCTTCACGCTGTTGTGAAAACATGGGGTCTGTGTAGCCACTGAGTTTCCCACAGCAATGGAAAGTTGTGCTTTAGACCCATATGTAAGTGAATACTGGAGAAATGGGAGACATAGCTTTTCATATATACAGTGTAGGAGTACAACGCAAACAGAGCTGTTTCACCGTCAGATCATCAGATGTCAGGAGCATGCATATATACTTCGATCTCAACATAGACAGCAGTGTGTTTTAGCCCCTTATAGCATTCATTGCCTTATTTGTATGATCAGTTGTCTGCCTGCTTGTGTATACTAAATGGGCACAATTTCTCTTGTTCTGAGGATAAGCACCCGCATGCAATCTGCAATTTGTATCTGTTATGTAATTCTAATGTGCATCCTGTGTATGTTTTAGTCTGAGCTGAAGCAAGTAGCTGTTTCATGGGTGGCCCGGGCTCCAGCCTGTAACGTCACATTATATGTTCTTCTTTTGCTACTGCCTTTGTCCCACAGTTTTTGCAGGGTCGGCAGGTTTGCAATCGGTTTTGCAAGGTTAATTTGAAGGGGTGGCTGGATGCCCTTCCTGATGCCACCACGTACTCCCCTGGAATGGAATCAGTGTACCCCAGCTGTCTGTGTCTAGCGTAAATCATGAAAGAGTGCGAACGTGTTTCAAATGTCTGCAAGCTGTGTAACTGAGGTGGGACGTGGGGACCAGCCCAGAATTTACCTAGTGGGATGTGGAAAACCGCCTGAAAAGCACATCCAGGCTGGATGGCACACTGGCCCTTTGCCACTAGCCCACTGAATGGATTCAATCTGGGGCCGGGGCCGGCTAGCCTACCAGAGTCCAGGAAGCAGCACATTAGTGCTCTCGGCTAACCTGGCGGGTTATCACCACCTTATATAGTGTGTTAAGTTTCAGCTCCCATTAAATTATGCTGTGTATCTGTTAGTCAAACTTTTCTTGTTTTGTGATAACTTCATCATTTTACTGTCCACAGTGGTTTACATTGGTTTGGTTTCAATTCAAATGTAGTGGCACCACCATTTAATATAGGGAAAGTTAGTATTGTGCGATATTCTGACCACAAGTCACAGCCAGGTGTGAGCCAGATTCCAGTAAGTTATGCATAACAGCAATTTCGAAGGCAAATAGAGGCCACAGGGGCATAGAACTGCCAGAGAAGGCACATACAAACACACACACACACACACACACACACACACACACACACACACACACACACACACAGCAGTTTGCATCGCACAAGTCACAGACAGATGTGGGCCACTGGCCAACCTAAGTTATATGCGTACATGACACAAAGTGGTGCATTAGTGAAACATTGGTGCACAATGAATATAAATAGGTGTTGTTTTCTAACGGTAGTCATTCAAGTGTGGCAGCTCTCCGGGATTGCGAGGCGTGTTACACCACTGGCTACACGCAGCAACTGATGGGGCGCCAGCGTCCCAGTCCACGGCAGGTCGTTGGTTCGACCCTTTGAGGTCGACGCGGGATCTGCAGCCAGCCATCCGTGGGCCACTCTTTGGATCGCCACCGCGGGCAGTCGTCCTGGCTTCCAACACAAGCCGGAGGCATCCCGAAGCGAGGGCCACACATTCAGACGCCCGACTGCATGCGCTTGCAGTCGCCGCGATCTCAGCTAGGCCATCGAGGAGGGAAGCAGCGGGCTGCTCGGCAGCTCCAAGCGGAGCAGTGTGTAGTCAACGGGGAAGAAGACCACTGAGCCGGCTGCAGGCGCAGCCCTAACGACGCGGTCCTACAAGGCCAACACACAGCAGCACGTTGCACTGGCTCACTGGGGCGGTGGCCTCAGCATTGCAGGACCCTGTGATATGGACCAAGGTGAACGCCGAGATTTTGTAAGGCACCTCTTGGCATCACCAATTACATTTTGTGTCTTCCTGCTACATTTGGTCATCCTGATACATTCGGTGGCCGAAGTCACCATTACACTAATGAGAATAATTTTACCGCTGAAAGGTTCATTGTAACTTGTTCTTTGTCTTATTTTCTATTCTGAACGAATTTAAACCAGTTATTCTATTATATGCTGCTCATATAAGAGTGATTAAATTTTTCTTTTTGTTTCTTATTTCTGTCCCTCCTGAATGGGACCGAACTGCATTTACAGGTTTTCTGATACAGTACGCTACAACACTTCGAAAGTTAACTCTCCTTTTCGTTTTCACTGTTGTGTCACAATAACACACTCCCAGAGAACCGAATAAGTGACGGATCCCAAACATTTTGTTGGGGAATTAAGCACCACGGTGTTATAACTTCTTCCTAAATTCAGTGTTACACCATTGCTTTCTCCATAAGTATAACTTCTGTCTCTTACTGCAAATTGCTACATATTGATACAAGGGAGAACGTCGTTCCAGGATAGATCAAACCATTCAGAATACTGCTAACTGAACAGCAGTGAGTCGGAAGGAAAAGTATATTCTATGAAGGGGTGACAGTATTAGTGATTTTGTACCAAAAAAACATTAATCCCCATATATTCACTATTCGGAATGTTTTCCGAGACAGAACAAATTTAATATGAGATTTTTCCTTTTTTCTCGAATATTTTGAACACCTCACTCACCAGTGAAAAGTATCGTGGTACATAATTAAAGTACATTAAATTTCCGAAAAGAAACGTTGTATTCATTTTTTCTCTGGGAATAATTGCTTGTGTGAGGGAAGTAAGAGAATACTGAAAATATTGCGCGACTCGCATGCACTGTAGATTAAACTGTTCTTGATGGCCAATTAGAGGTTGTTTCCCGACTTGATAAACCACAAGTGTTCCGTGTAAAGTTTTTCGTCTCAGCTTCGTCTACACTATAGTAGTGCATTGTAAACACTGATAATGTTTGAGTAATACAGAACATAAATAACATTGTACAGTAAATTCTCGCAAAGCATTCATAATTATGTCCATATAAAGTTTCTCGTTCAGAATCATTATTATCTCTCAAACAATGTAATTTTCCTCCTGACTCAGCATGTATACTATTGTACAGTTACCAGTGTCACAAATGGTTTCATATATACCACGATGACGTTCTCCCTTGCACCAGCCTCTTCATCTTAGGGTCTAGAGTAGCTATTACACCAAATGTCCTCAATTATTTGTTGGGTAAATTTCAGTCTTCAACATTGCAGCGCGTCAGCAGTCGTTGGTTAATATATTAAAAAACTAGAAACCCGCCTCGACTGCGAAAAAAGCACCTAGTGTTTACCTAGGTTTGAGTGTATGGCGGGTCATGGCCCATCGAACATAAGCCGGTGTGAGGTGGAGGTTACACCATTAAGTTAAGTAACGGTTTTAGACTTTGTACATATATACTGTTTGTGTTCCCCTTTTTTCGTTTATAAATGTATAGCCATGGTGTTCTTTTAATAATTGACAAAGGTCTTTTTAGGCACTTGTGGGTTTTATTGTTATGAAGAAGGTGTAGTTATCTACGCCGAAACCTAGGTAAACACTAGGTGCTTTTTTCGCAGTCGAGGCGGGTTTCTAGTTTTTTAATAAATTTCAGTCTGTCTTTCCCTGCAGTTTTCTCACGCTACAGGTTCTTGTCGTTCATTGGAGGCTACTCCCTAACCTCTAAACACATGTGGTGCGATCCTGCTTGAATTCTTTCGCAGATATTCGTTTGCTGGTCTATTCTGCGGAGAACCTCCTCGTTTCATACAGCTTCAACTAATTTTCAACATCCTTCTAAAGTACCACATCTGAAACGCAAATATATGCTTACTTTCTTGCTTTCCCGCACTCCGTGATTCACGTCGATCCAGTGCTGTTCTCCAAATGATCATTCTGAGAAATTTCGCCCTTGAATTAAGATGTGTAGTTGATAATAGTTCTTTTAATATGAAATGCTCACTTTCTGCTCTTTATACCCTCCTTGCTTAGTCCTTCCATTCTGATCCATCTGTCTTTGTTTTGGTACGAATCGTATATTACCTTTCCGACACCGTCTTAATGAATTATTTCAAGTTACGAGGTGTGTTCGGAAAGTAAGGTCAGAGTAGGCGCAAAATGAAAACCACTGTGAAAATCACATGAAACTTTGGACAGGTGTGTTGGTAAGTGTCTTTAGTATGCCTGTCGATCGCTTCACGTCGCTGTTTTCAGTTCAGAGAGTAAAGCGATCACGTAGCAACAACAGTGTCTCCTGTCAAGTTTGTGGATCTGGTGAGAGATTTCGCCTGAAGCTATGCAGCCCACATAACATAAATGTCATACATTTATTTCTTCAAAACAATTTTCAGCCGCTTCCTGCAGTGGCTATGAAGACGATTACCAGGCGTATCGATGGGATGTGCCTGACAACCCACAATGCAGCCCTTAATTGGCGTCTTCCGTTGTTAATCTCTTCTCACATGAATCGCTGAGAACGAAGACAACATTTTGGCACGAACAACGAAACGCATACCAGCGTAGAGAATTGGTGGAATGCACATGTTGCTGCTTTCGGTGACGAGGGTACTGGAAAATTTGTACAACGCCACGACAAATGTCTCAGTCGAACTGGCAACTGTTTACAGATATAGCTCGAAGGCGTGACTAACTGTTGCAAACAAAAATTAAACTGTGATTTTCATTACTTACTTTCGGAATGGCCCTCGTATCTTGACTTTTCTAAGTCTTGATTCCATTATTAAGCGCAACGGCATAATAACCTGTAAAGTGCCTCTTAAGTTGTGTTTCCTGAAGTCAAATGATATAGCAACTTCTTATCTCATAGCTCTACATAACACACGACGAAGAGACAGGCCAGTCATCAGAATTCAGATATTTGTCTAGTACTGTTCACAGCCCGTGGTCTGGCGGTAGCGTTTTCGCTTCCTTCGCGGGGGATCCCGGGTTCGATTCCCGGCAGTGTCAGGGATTTTTTTCTGCCTCGTGATGACTGGGTGTTGTGTGTTCTTCATCATCATTTCATCATCATTGACTCACAAGTCGCCGAAGTGGCGTCAACTAAAAAGCACTTGCAATACGGCGGCCGAACTTCCCCGCATGGTGCCTCCCGGCCCACAACGCCATACGATCATTTCATTTCATTTTGTCTAGTACTTAACCACCATTGACTCCCACGTATATCTTTGGCTGCTTTCGATTCACTGCCATACAGCCTGGAGAAATGTTGACATCTGCCGGATCCAGAGACATAAATCGTGCACATGGATCAACGTTGGAGACGACAGCGCTCAGCAAACTAAATCATTTGATTCTCCAAGTGAGGCAGAAACGAAGTTCCGCGCCGGAGTGGTCCCCCTTTGTTTTCTGCTACTGAGTCCCTCATTCGCAGGAGATGTGTAGATTTCCACAGCACTGCAATCTTATTTTCGCGAGAGCTGAAAGGAGGAGGACTGCCGGAGAGGACTCTGGGTGGCAGTCTGTGCGGCGGAGTGCCTTTCCTTTCCGGTGCTCACTCAGCTTTCGGCCGGAGCGGAGTAACAAAGAGGAGACGCAGCGCAGCGCAGTGTAGTGTGTGAGATGAAAGCGCACCCACCCAGTACCTTTGACGTAGATGATGCAATTACCGCTGTAGCACGCCCTACCGACTTAGACATCCATTTGGAATCTGCAGATGGTAATATATTATTTTCGACTGAAACACGTGACCACCTAACCATCATCGTCATTAGACCTATAAAAGTTATATTTCTTAAAATTATACTTGTAAGTCACGTGAAACACAAGTTCGAAGAATTAAAGTGAACTAAACGTAACAGAGATAATTTACAGCATTTGTTTAGATGGTCAGTAATACTAGCCCAGGCTCTTGCACCTCAGCTCAAGGTCAATGTCGATGTATGTATTTGCTACAGAGCCTTTACATTGCTTATGCTGTTACTCCATATTTGCATATTTGTGTGCAAGATCATCGTTTTTTAACATATGTCAAAGAGTGATCGGATTCATGCAGGTTCTCCATGACAGTAAATTATGAGACATAACACTATAAAAACAGAAGTAGTAACGCTTAATATAAACCGGAATTTAGAAAATCTGTCTTGAGGACGAAATAGAAATACTTTCTTTTCAGACGATCCTTTGGAACCACTGAGCTGACTAGCGCTTGTATGTTCTTCATTTATTATTACTTATAATTTTTCTAGTACTGCTTTTAAATTATTTCGAATATGAACTATGAGGGGTGTCCAAGACGAGAGGTACGAATCAAGACTATGGGTATAATGGAAGTCCATACTCAAAAGTAATCACCAGAGGTCTGATTTCAACTATCCACTACTTCACGAGCTGAAGGATTCCCTGTTCCCCGAATTCCTGTAACTGTGACAGGACCCAGTCCTCCACTGTATCCTTCAGTTTGTTTGTCGTCCAAGTTGAAGCGTTTTCTTCTGGGACTTCTTTTTTTCAATTTAAATAAAAGATAATCGCAACTTCAAAACTGTAAGTTACAGAAAGAAAACGTGATACAGTCTTATTTCCGTACGTAAATGCATAACAAACAGAAAATAAATTACGTTTTGCTGTTTGCAGATGACAAGTTGTATATTGTGTAGCAGAACAGCTACCAAAACAAGTGGACAATAACATGATGTAAGGTATGTTACTAATGATTGCACCCACTTTTCGCCAATAAGTTATAAATGCAACTTTTACATACTGTTGTAAACGAAGCAAAGGTTAATATGTTAACAACAAATTTACAGTGAAAAATAAAAATAGAACCCACTGATGATAGCACAGAAGTGCTGAAACATGTGTGGGTGAAACAAAAGAAAAAAAAGGTGTCTTGCATAAGGCGGAACTTCTCATCCCATTTCTTAGGAAGCACGGAGACAACAAGAAGAACGGCACCCACCATAAGATGATTAAAAGATTACTCCTCTTCAGGTTTAGGCGATACGCAACCAACGACAAGTCGCTATTGATAAGGTCACCTCACACTGGTAAACTAGAAATAATAGTTTTGCCGTACAGATGCCTTCAATAACGATTCCTTAAAATAGTAGTTTTTCTTTTACTATTTCAGGGCAGATCTTCTCAAACTGACGAGTGAATTTTAATTGTAAGTACAATATATGTTTACACTTCAAGTGGTACTGTCTGGCACCTCGCTCACGGCTAAAATTCCTTATATACACAACCACAAGTTAGCAACGACTTCAATGTCTTAGAGTGTGCTACCAGAACCTCTAGCGGAACTCCACGGAAGAATGGATATCAGTCCGCTATCGCAAATCAAAAACTCACAATCTTCATCAATAACACTTGTTCTCTACAGCGCTTAAACATACAATTAAAACAATAAATAATCATTCTGGTCTGTTAAACATTAACTCAGTGCAGATCTACCTTTACCATACAAATCGTAAGGTGAATCCTAACCTTGTTAACCACGAAAAGCGAAACCCATTTCTCCAAAAATCTATTCTGAGAGGATATGCGAAGCGATAAATACTGACGGCAATCATTTGCTATTGTGACTTGCCGCGCGCAATAACTCGCTTCTGACAACGATATTAACCAACACTATCTCCCATCAAGACTCGAACGAAACACTATTTGGTAAAAATAGGAATTAATTACTACTCATTTAATAAGTTTCCTTTACTTTACGTCTATGGTCACAAACTTTTTGTTAACAGATTACCGGCTTCGGTTTATAATGACCACCATCAGATCTATTACATAAAAACAAAGTCCTAATGTACTGCAGCCATAGTGGCATTACATTACATCCGGTACATTAGGACTTTGTTTTTAGAAAACAGATCTGATGACGGTCATTATAAACCAAAACCGGTAAACTCTTAACAAAAAATTTGTGATCATAGGCGTAAAGGATACTTACTGCATACACGGGTCTCTGTTTTATTCGCGACAATGTCGCAGCTTGTGATGCTGCTCATTTGCAGATGGTATTTATTGCTTTCGTGGATCAATTTTACCTAAATACATCTGGCTATTAAGCAGTGGCAGTCTGGATAACAATGATTTAATTCTAGTGTCGAAATGTAATTTTCTGATTTTCTCCATTAATAATGTCGATTTGTTATATGTCCGTGTTGAAAGTTAGCACGTTCCACTCCCCATGTCTAGGGTCCAATAGTGTTACAAAAAACCCTAGGTAGGAACTGTTGTATCCCTCATGGACAGCATTTCTTGGGGATGTTCAAGAAAACAGGAAGTTTTGTTTCTTGCGACCTCCATTTTAGTGTGAAGTGGCAGATAAAGCCTCTGTTTCCATAATATTGTCCGAACGGTGCCATTATTCTATGATCTTCCTTAGTATACCCAGTAGCAGTAGCTGCTTTCATTTTTCCTTCTGTAACCTTGAGTGAACATCAGACTACTCGTCTATGAGTAAGAACACGCAAAGAGCAATTAAAAGAGCAACGAGGGGCACCGGTAACGAGAAATACCCCACACCAGAGACTGAGTCGGGCCTGGAGCAGTTCACAGTTCTGCTATCTCTCCCTCTCCCTTCGTCTCTTCGCAGCCTTGGGCGATACCATTAGCAGTAAAAGTGCTACGTTTATACTTTACTCGCTCCCGTTTGGTACGTGTGCTGAATGAAGTTTTTCGTAGCCGGTAATCTCTTTCCGATTTCGCGTTCACAGTAATGTAACGCGGAGTCAGGTTATAGGCAAAGCGAAAAACTATTCGAGAATCGAGTCGATGCTTATCTGTCTGAAGCTACCATGTAAATTAATGGCGTTATTGTGCCAATATCAGCGCAGGAGACCGTCGTTCGAGAACTGGGTCATAGGTGAATTCTTGTTTCCTTTTTCGGAGTTCTAACCTCGATTAAATTTGAGAACCTTCCCCCTCCCACCCTATTCCGACGTATCTAACTCTGTCCACATGAATTTGTTCAATAAGAGTTTGTGAGATATCTAAAATTTTCATAAAAAGTTTTCGACTGTGATGAGCCGCAGTCATGCAATACTTTTTAAATGATTATACTCACATTTGACTGTGTAATGCTACATTTATCTTTCGCACTATCTAGATTTCGGCTTTTACGCGATTATCAAATACAATGCTAAAAGTTGTTAAGTTACGAGGCGTGTTTTTTTTAAGTAAGTACCGTTTTGAAATTAAAAAAAAGATGTGCTAATATATCTCAATAATTTTATTTTTACATAAAAGCTTGTACCTTAATCTACACACTGACGCCATTACAGTCTGATTCTTCCTTATTACGTTGTGTACTGAGTATTTAAGATACCTCCAATAATCGTCAGTCCCGCCGACTGTGAAGTACGGGCTGCTATAAGATTACTTAGTGCTAAAGGCCTACAAGCGATCGATATTCATCGTGAGAGCTGTGCACTTTACGGAGAATACATTATAAGTGATGGAATGGTAAGAAAGTGGGTGAGAGCATTTAAAGATGGCCGCACAAATGTGCGTGATGAACAACGGAGTGGGCGTCCTTCGGTCGTTAATGAAAGTGGACAATAAGGTGAGAGAAAACAGAGGCTTTACGATTTCCTCCTTGTGGGACGACTTTCCTAATGTTTCTCGTAGTGTTTTGTATGGCATTGTGACCGAGCACTTGAATTACCGAAAATTGTGCGCACGTGGGTACCGAAAATGTTGACGGATGAGCACAAAACCAAACGGTTAGACAGTGCATTCACTTTCCTTGAGCGGTACCACAACGACGGTGATGATTTCATAAAGTCAAATTGTTACGTCACACCAGAATCAAGGCAACAGTCCATGGAAGTTGAGCAAGGCCATCGTTTTGCTGCAAGACAATACCAGCCCGCATGTGACGAATCAGACCAAAGATCTCATCACGTCTTTTCGATGGGAAACTCTACATCATTCTCCGTACAGCCCCGATCTTGCGCCCAGTGACTACCATCTGTTCCTGCACTTGCAAAAACACCTGGGCGGTCAGCGTCTTCAAGACGATGACGAAGTCAAAACAGTGGTGATGCAGTGGTTAACAAGTCAGGCGGCAGACTTCTATGAGGAGGGTATCCAGAAACTTGTACAACATTATGACAAATGCCTCAATATTGACGAAAATTATGTAGAAAAGTAGATTAAGGTACAGGATTTCACGTAAAAATAAAATTATTGAGATATCTTAGCAGGTCTTTTTTAATTTCAAAACGGTACTTACTTAAAAAACACGCCTCGTACATCTGTTAAGGCAGTCCAAGGTAGGTAAACAAGACTAACACATGTGCTTAATATGTAGCTGTCGGAGAATGTAGATTCTAAAAGACATAATAAATATAGAAGTGTCACATATCTTAAAGACCTGTGTTAGTCTTGTTTACCTGCTTTGGACTGCCTCAACAGGTATTAGGGTTAATAATGGTATAACAAGTTTTAGCACTGTACTTGACAATGGCATAAATGCCGAAATTTAGATAATACAGAAAATAAATGTATTAATTCACACTCAAATGGCTGTTTTTTTTAAAAAAAAAAAAAAAGAATTTTTTATATTTCATAGTAAACAGCTAAGTGCTGCTTGCCTTGGTAAGACAATACGTTTTAGTGAAACATGGATGAAACGATAAAGATTACTAATGGGAGTCGCAGCTGAGAAAACGCTCGAAGAGAAATGTGTAAACGTACAGTACGAAATGGATAGCATATTTTATTTTAGACTGCAAGCGTACTCCGGCTAACCTTCAAGATTATAATTCTTAATGATTAACTGGCTCCATTCACCATACGTTCAATATATCTATGTTGCTTGACGTGTTTGAGAGATGTCAAGGACTATATTGATACTTTTTTCAATGTACAGAGGTAGCATGTTCAGCTGACATTATTTAAAAAGAGGTATCCCTTAATTTCGTAAGAATGGGAATGGGAATGAAATGTGCTAATAAATCTTCTTCATTCTTTGAAAACTTGCTGCCCATGTCAAATACACATTTGTTAATTTCCTCTCTCAAGACCTATCATATCCTGCAACTATTGTCACGATCATGCAACACACAGTTTCTTCGGCGTTATAGCTTAGTGGTTGATGTTTCCCGCTTTCCCCGTATACGGTATAAACGATGCTTCTTGAAACACCAAACTCTCCGGCTCTCTTTGTGACGGAAAACCCCAACATTCGAGTTCCAATTCCAACGTTCCAATTTACTCACCTGCGACCTGATGCACTCACAATACAAAGAACACTGTTCTGTCCACGGCTTACTCTTTGAATACGTCAAGGGCTCCATTCGTGGTCATTCACAACAGAGAAACCTGCAGGTTAGCCTAGTATCAGCTTTTATGTTCACACAGGCATATCTCGCCATGTTTACATTTTTTATCCAACTGCTGTACCTTCATCCGTACATAGTAAGTCATAGGGGAAACGGCAGTTACTCCCAGATAAAGCGTGACCCAGTTTGCAAACAGAACCCGACTATCGAGACAGTATTCGGTAAGATGCAACATTTGCAGTTTGTAACACAGTATACATATTTGTCCAAGATCCCAGCAGCGATATGTCTCTGACCCTATTCTCCTGCGAGATGCGTCGACCACCACTTTCTGAACTTTTACAGAACGAAGCCGGAAGATCGATGGATGATGTTTCATCCGTATCCGCTTTAGTGGGGTTTATTTGCGAGAAATGGGCATTCTGTATGGTTGAGAGCTTTATAAATGCAGGTGATTGGGTATCTATTGAATTACATACACTTAATATATTTGATGGTCTTAAGTTTATAGCCCGTTTTCAGTCGTGAATGTAGTTTTCTTTTAGGTGTGTATATGGGCAGAGAATATTCAGTTGCCTGTGACATATAGAAGACGACCTGTCTACCGATAGCCCTTCGGGCACTGTGGTCTTCTTCCTTGTTATTCCTATATCCTCCTTCTCCCAGATGCAGCCTCTATCTGATATCTGTTTCTTATAGATACATAGGTCGTTCTTGCGCGGCTGGTTTCAGCTTTTGACTGTGATCTATTGCATTATCGAAGTCGTAAGGTAATGCATCCCTCCTTCTCCGAGAGAATGAGGGAGACCAGACTGCTTTTTCTGCATAATATTCAAGAAGCATGACGTGGTTACCTAGTTCGATGACTTATAAAATGATTCTTTAACAGTCTGAATGATTTTTTTCTCCTTTTTTCCTTGTACCTTAGACTTTGAACTCAGTATTGCAGTGTTATAGAAGTGTACACGTTTTCTGGAGGTTGTTTAAGTAATTCTTTGGTTAGACGTTGTAATGATCAGCTGGCACTTATATAGGTAGAAAATATAACTTAATTAGAAGAGCCGTGATGTTCGTGCCTGATTCCGTTGCAGCTGTACACTCAGGTGACGAAAGTCATGGGATAGCGATATGGGCACATACAAGTAGAGGTAGTATCTAATAAACAAGGTAAAACGGATATTGCATTGGCGAAGCTACCATTAGTACTCACGTGATTCATATGAACTTGTTTCCGAACTAATTAAGTCAGCACAACGGAAACCTCTGAACGCTGAATGGTAGTTGAAACTAGACACATTCAACGTAACATTTCGCAAATCGTTAGGCAATTCAATATTCCCAGATCAAGAGTGTGCCGAGAATACCACCTTTCAAGCGCACCTCTCACCACGGACAACGTTGGCCGACGGCCTTCACTTGACGGTCGACAGCAGCACCATTTGTTTAGGGTTATCAGGGTTAATAGACAAGCAGAAATCAATGTGGGACGAACGTATCAGTGAGGGCAGGCCGGTGAAATTTGGTGACCGACGGGAGTCCTTTGCTAACAGCATGACATCGCCTGCAGCGCCTCTTCACATGGTTCAAGTGGCCCTCAGCACTATGGCACTTAACATTTGAGGTCATCAGTCCCCTAGAAATTAGAACTACTTAAACCTAACTAAACTAAGGACTTCACACACATCCATGCCCGAGGCAGGATTCGACCCTGCGACCGTAGCGGTCACGCGATTACATACTGAAGCACCTACAACCGCTCGGCCACAACGGCCGGGCAGTGCCTCTACTGGGCTCGTGACCATATCGGTTGAACACTAGACGATTGAAAACCGATGCCTAGTCAGATGAGTTCCGCTTTGATTACAGCTGATGGTAGGGTTCTAGAGTGGGGCAGACTCCACGAAGCCATGGATCCAAGTTGTCAACAAGGCACCGTGCAAACGGGTGGTGGCTCCATAATGACGTGGACTGTGTACACAAGGAATGGACTGGATCCTCTGATTCAACTGAATCGAACGTTGACTGAAGACGCTTATGTTCGCCTACTAGAGACGATTTACAGCCATTCGTGGACTTCATATTCCGAAACGACAATATAGTTTTTGTGGATGACAATGCACTGTATCACCGAGCCAGATTTTTTCGCGATAGAAATGGAAAACGTTCTGGATAATTCGACAAGCGTTTTGTCCACCCAGATCGCCCGACATGAATCGCATGGAATATTTACTGGACGTGATGGAGAGGTCGATTCGTGCACAAAATTCTGTGCAGAAATACCGAGCCACGCTGCCTCTATAGCCGTACATAATTGCGAACTCTTTCTTTTTGTGGACGGCTATAGTGGCAGGGTGGCTCAGTATTTCTGCAAAGGACTTCCAAGGAGTTGTTGAGGCTGTGCCAAGTCGAGCCGCGCTGGGTAGCCGCACGGTCTTGGGCGTCTTGTCACGGTTCGCGCGGCTCCACCCGTCGGAGGCTCGAATCCTCCCTCGGGCATAGGTGTGTGTGGTTTCCTTAGCGTAAGTTGGTTTAAGTTAGACTCAGTAGTGTGTAAGCTTAGGGACCGATGCCCTCAGCAGTTTGGTCCCATAAGTCCTTACCAGAAATTTCCAAAATCTACCACGTCGAGCTGCTGTAATACGGGGGGCAAAAGGAGTATTGCAAGGTGTCACATGCTTTTCTCAGGTAGGTGTATATCACTACGTGCACATGCAACACATCTTGTGGAAGACGAAATCCGTAAATCAGATACCGATTTTCAGTGTCATATTTGCACATAAGGTCAGATCTGATTCTTCTAAGAAATATCGGATTTTCGAGAGCCAGTGCTTAGTGTGTTATTTACCCACAAAATATCGGTAGAATTAGCACGTTTCGCAACGCCTAAAGTGTTATCAGCACTAAAGATTCCTTTACGCTCAAACAAATTTGGGGGTTATTGATCTTTTTTCTTGATGATATCGTTGAAGGCTAAAACACGTAGTTTATATCTTCAGGTTTGTTGCAGCAGCACTCCAGAAATGTTGCATAATGTGGTTTGTGAACTGATTCCAATAACACAATGAAGGCCATGGTTTCGGTGAAATACACTCCTGGAAATGGAAAAAAGAACACATTGACACCGATGTGTCAGACCCACCATACTTGCTCCGGACACTGCGAGAGGGCTGTACAAGCAATGATCACACGCACGGCACAGCGGACACACCAGGAACCGCGGTGTTGGCCGTCGAATGGCGCTAGCTGCGCAGCATTTGTGCACCGCCGCCGTCAGTGTCAGCCAGTTTACCGTGGCATACGGAGCTCCATCGCAGTCTTTAACACTGGTAGCATGCCGCGACAGCGTGGACGTGAACCGTATGTGCAATTGGCGGACTTTGAGCGAGGGCGTATAGTGGGCATGCGGGAGGCCGGGTGGACGTACCGCCGAATTGCTCAACACGTGGGGCGTGAGGTCTCCACAGTACATCGATGTTGTCGCCAGTGGTCGGCGGAAGGTGCACGTGCCCGTCGACCTGGGACCGGACCGCAGCGACGCACGGATGCACGCCAAGACCGTAGGATCCTACGCAGTGCCGTAGGGGACCGCACCGCCACTTCCCAGCAAATTAGGGACACTGTTGCTCCTGGGGTATCGGCGAGGACCATTCGCAACCGTCTCCATGAAGCTGGGCTACGGTCCCGCACACCGTTAGGCCGTCTTCCGCTCACGCCCCAACATCGTGCAGCCCGCCTCCAGTGGTGTCGCGACAGGCGTGAATGGAGGGACGAATGGAGACGTGTCGTCTTCAGCGATGAGAGTCGCTTCTGCCTTGGTGACAATGATGGTCGTATGCGTGTTTGGCGCCGTGCAGGTGAGCGCCACAATCAGGACTGCATACGACCGAGGCACACAGGGCCAATACCCGGCATCATGGTGTGGGGAGCGATCTCCTACACTGGCCGTACACCACTGGTGATCGTCGAGGGGACACTGAATAGTGCACGGTGCGTCCAAACCGTCATCGAACCCATCGTTCTACCATTCCTAGACCGGCAAGGGAACTTGCTGTTTCAACAGGACAATGCACGTCCGCATGTATCCCGTGCCACCCAACGTGCTCTAGAAGGTGTAAGTCAACTACCCTGGCCAGCAAGATCTCCGGATCTGTCCCCCATTGAGTATGTTTGGGACTGGATGAAGCGTCGTCTCACGCGGTCTGCACCTCCAGCACGAATGCTGGTCCAACTGAGGCGCCAGGTGGAAATGGCATGGCAAGCCGCTCCACAGGACTACATCCAGCATCTCTACGATCGTCTCCATGGGAGAATAGCAGCCTGCATTGCTGCGAAAGGTGGATATACACTGTACTAGTGCCGACATTGTGCATGCTCTGTTGCCTGTGTCTATGTGCCTGTGGTTCTGTCAGTGTGATCATGTGATGTATCTGACCCGAGGAATGTGTCAATAAAGTATCCCCTTCCTGGGACAATGAATTCACGGTGTTCTTATTTCAATTTCCAGGAGTGTATATCTTCGTGGTTTATTGCTATTTCAATTTCCACCTATGTTACATAGACTATGATAGTTCAAACACGCGAGTGTTTTAGAAACACCAGAGTAAGCAATATATCTTTATCATAACACATCTGACAAGCCATTCTCTTCCAGTTTTTTGTTGCTAAAGATGGCGCAACTTTTCGAAGTCATGGATTTATTCATGTGAGCCGGCCTGAGTGGCCGATCGTTTCTAGGTGCTACAGTCTGGAACCGCGCGCCCGCTACGGTCACAGGTTCGAATCCTGCCTCAGGCATGAATGCGTGTGATGGCCTTAGGTTAGTTAGGTTTAAGTAGTTCTAAGTTGTAGGTGACTTATGACCTCAGAATTTGAGTCCCATAGTGCTCAGAGCCATTTGAACCATTTATTCATACGAATCACTGATATTTGTTTAAATGTGTACTAAATATCAAATCGGAAACAGTAATTTTAAATGATCTTTATTTGTGTCTAATGAACCCATTCATATAACAAAATTTAGGAATTCTGCATCCAGTAGCCGAAGTAATTTGACCAGCGCAGTTGTTGTTGATATTCTTAAACTCTTTCCCATTTGATGATTTTCTCTAAACATAAGTTCTAACGTTCTGAACCCAAGACCACTTCTTTTGTTGTTCCTGTGGTTTTCAGGTCCAAGACTGGTTTAATGAAGTTCTTTAAGCTACTCTATCCTGTGCAAGCCTCTTCAACTCTAAATAAGTACTGGGTCTTACAGCCTTCTAAGTCTGCTTAGTGTATTCATCTCTTGGTCTCCCACTACGATTTTTACTCCTCACACCTCCCTCAAACACAAAATTGGTGATCCCCTGATGTCTCGTAACGTTCCCATCAATCGATCCCTTCTATTAGTCAAATTGTGCCACAAATTTATTTTCTCCCCAATTTTATTCAGAATGTTCTCATTACTTATGTGATCTGCCCACCTAATCCTCAGAATTCTTCTATACCACCACATTTCAATAGCTTGTATTCTCATCTTGTCTAAACTGTCTATTGTCTAAGTTTCACCTCCGTCCATGGCAATACTTCACACAAACACTTTCAGAAAAGATTTCCTAACACTTAAATCTACATTTAATGTTAATAGAATTTTTTCCTCAGAATCGTTTTTCTTTCCATTGCCAATCTACATTTTATATCCCCTCTTCTTCCCCCATCGTCGGTTACTTTACTGTCCAAATAGCAAAACATATTTACTACATTAAGTGTCTCGTTTCCCATTCTGTAAGGTGTCAACACCTTCCATGAAAACCCTGACATGATACGCAAATCCAGCAGTATGTCACATAGCTCCGAATAAATCGTGACATTAAATTAACCAAAGTAATACGAGCAACGAGTGAGAAAATGGAATACCACAGACCAACACAAGAATGCCTTAATGCTTGTCATACCTTCCCACTGTGAGACAGACGCAGTTCCGAGGGGAGAAACGAGAACAGAAGCCGAGAGCAGAACCGTGTTAAGCTAGAAGGCCCTACGATAAGGGACGGACACCCACGTCGCCAGCCAACCGCCAGGACTACCCTCCAGCCCATGTCAAAAGATAGAGCCCTCCAGAAGAACAGTATAGATCTTACGATAACACTAAAAGGGCCACACCAGCTGCAAGTTTTAGCGTGAGACTTTTTCGCGTCTCTGTTACGTTGCAAACGTTAAAAACATTGCCCCACCACGAAAAGCATAACGTTTCTCATCGGATAGACAGAATTTTTGTGCGCGGAGCTTAAGGTTAGCATTGAGACCCTGATTGGTCAGATGAAAACACATCCAGATAGTTTTTTTTAAACCAATTTCGGTAAATTGTGGTAAGGAGAAGTTAGGAGAGAGTTGCTTCCAAGACGGCGAGGTGCGTGGAGCTGTGCCGCCCGCCGCCCCCTGACGATCACCGACAAGGTAATGAACGCACGCGATGCCGCATTTTTGAGCGCATAAGGCTTCACTCAGAACTACAGAAGTCTCATCTGTTACATCCCCTTTTTACGTAATACTAGTGTCGATCGCCAATTGAAGCTCATGGTATTCACATTTGCTACGTAAGCTAAAATCTGAAACGCGATGATTTTTCTGTTATATAATTATTGTGAAGCCACATCAACCACTGTAATTTACGACAAGTTAGATAAGTAATTAAAGATAATTGAGGGTCACTGTAGACCATTTTGATAGTTTTCTCTTCTGTGAAACTTAATTTAAACCTAGATTATAGGTGTGATATGGCATAGGTCAGCCTTCGATCCATTGTAGAACTTGGAAACCCACTCAGGGAATATTCGTTCACATTTTTGTTGAGCGCAGTTGGTTTTTATTATCCTGTATTAAAATATTTCCTTTTAACAATAGTGCAATTTATAAACAATGTTTTGTGAGTAGAATAAAATTTCCAATGGTAAACCTAACTGCTTTTTCGACGTTATTTTACCAGCTAACTAAAAATAGGAAAGCCTTGAACCCCTTCCACTAAATTTAGTTAGTATTAAGATTCTTTTACAGGGAGTGCAGTGGAGCTGACGCTGAAATCATTAAGTATTAGGTTATATCATCGCTAGTCTCACTGAACTCTACATGTCATGTGTGGTCTGGCGTCTCCTTACCAGCAACAGGTCCCAGGTTCAAACTAGTCAATTCCCTAAAAAACACGCTCAGAGCGTCATTGCGCGAAAGTGGTAGGGAGACACGACTTAGAACAAACAGACACCACGCAGAATGTTAGAATTCTAATTCCTTCAGTATCACATGATTTAATTCGTCTACATTCCATTATCCCCGTTTTGCTTTTGTTGACGTTCATCTTACGCCCATCTTTCAAGACACTGTTCATTCTTTTCAAATGCACCGCCAAATCCTTTGCTCTCTGTGAAGGAACTGCAATGCCTTCGGCAAACCTCAAAATACTTATTTTCTCTCCATGAACTGTATTTCACTCCCGAAATTTTCCTTCACGGTTTCATAAGTGTATAGGTTGAATAGCAGGAGGACAGTCTACAACCCTGTCTCACTCCCTTCTCAACCACTGCTTCCTTTTCATGCCTCTCGACTCTTATAACAGCCGTCTGGTTTCTGTACAAGTTGTAAACAGCTTTTCGCTCCCTGTATTTTACCCTGCAGTCTTCAGAATTTCAAAGAGAATATTTCAGTCAACGTTATCAGAAGCTTTCTCTATGTCTACAAATGCTATAAACATAGGTTTGCCTTTCCTTACTTTATCGTCTAAGACAAGAAATGATCTTCTCCAAGGTCATCTTCAACGAGTTTTCTGTTAGTATTTTCAAAAAGTCCATCTGTGCGAATTAAATATGTTTCTAAAATTTTATTTTAAATTTTATCTAGGCTCAACAGTTTTGAAATAATCTGAAATTCTTACTCAGAGTTTTTCACTGAGAAGTGAGTTACATGAAAGTAGTAAATTTTTAGGAAAAAGTAAATTTAAAAGGTATGTGTTTCACCAGATTATCCACCAGTTTCTTCTATTCGTTGTTAACTTGGTTGAATTTTCGTTTTTTTATACGGAAAACGTAGACATTATCGAATTAAATCAATTATTTGCCGCAGCTGAAGAGATTCTCAAGATACTGTGTATATATATATGTAATTGTTGCATTACCAACACGTCACAAACCTTTCTTTCTTTTTGAATAAATGAAAAGATAAAGTAAACATTATGTAATTCTATAAGCATAAATATCAGGGATAGTAGTTTATGCATTATTCATTTACGGATTTTATTTAGACATTTAAGCAAAGTAAACTGTATTGAAGTATCCGATACGTGACCTGTTTCACTGAAATACGAATGGTTTCTGGTGCTGTTATGAGTTCGACAGCTCAATGAAATGATGTTTACAGTTCCTTCGTACAACTTTAATAAAGCAAGTGAGAATTTTCTTACAGATGTAAGTGAATTCATGTAGACGAAGAGATTGGTCAAGAATAAATGTTAAAATCTTTGGAACAGATAATGAGTAAAACTATTCCTTACCTTGGTCACGGACTGCCACTAAAAGCGACAGTAGATATAACGACTTACAAATTACGCAGAATTAAAATTTGTTACTAAACTGGTTTTAATGATTCATTAAATATATCAGTATCCTTGTGCTTTATTTCATGTCATAAAAAATGCATTTTTCATCCATTAAGCAAAGGAAACCAATAACATTCTGATGGGTAAATTTATTTTATTCCCTTCGCGCCATGGATAATAATTGTGTCCAAGTTGTTTAACTTTTTAAAACCAAAAGTGGTCTGAAAATGCAACACGACTCAAATTTGATAGAGCGTTTACATGGGGCGAGAACCAACTGTGCAAGCTGAAAAGCCCGCACCAATAATTCCGTTTCCACACTCGATATTACAGTGTTTACACGAATATTCCGGTAGCGGTATTCGGAAATACGTTCACAGAAAATCAGATTTTGCAGCTCATAAAAACGTAATTATCGTTTAGTTGCTGAAACAAAAGGGAAGAAATTAATATACATTCTATTAATAATCACTAGATGGAAGAAAGGAAGATGATGAATTAATTTTCTATCAAAGGGGTTGTCATTACAGGCAGCATGAACATGGATGGGGCTAGGAGGAGACAGAATATCGTGGCTGAAACTTCGAAAGAACAGTCTCTGCATTCGCTTTAAGTGATTTAGAAAAATCGCAGAAACCATAAATATGCGTAGTGAACCCCGCCACTCCCACCTGCGAGCGCAGCGCTCTAACAATTACGCCCATTAAACGATCACGCGTTTGTCGTCTCGGCGTAGTTTAAAAATACCCAAGCAAAAGGTCCCAATGTATTCTAGATCCTTTTGGCTGAATACCTATCGTTCACATTACGAGGTAATTTCACTCGATGGCGGACGCGTTCACTTGGACGCCAGAAATGAATTCTGCAGTAATTGACAACTTACATCTACTAAGTGTCTGCGAAGGTGAAAGGTACGTGCTGAGATTCGATCAGGATAGAGCCAGTGGAAAACGTCGATAGTTCCCAACCGCAAGGTTGGAAGAGTAGTAAATCTTCGAGTAGTAAGATCTTTGACAGCTAACAGAGCTAGGTGCACGCGGTAAAAGTTAGAGTAGTGGTGAGGAGATGCGCAGAGACAGCAGACGTGTTTCGAGTCGGAGCTAGATGCCTGCAGGAGGCAGCCGGGGCGTGACAGCATCAAAGTAAGAATTGGCGCTACGCACATAATAAGCTATATATTGAGCGAAACTTGGCACATACCTGGGGAAACTAGAAAGAATAATTAATAAAATAGGTTTTCTTTGGTTAAATAATGTTGGAAAATGCCCATATAACAGCCTAAGCTTCTAATTCTGTGATGGAGTAGTTTCTTTCGGAAGAAGTTAATACTCGACTAGCAAAGGCGATGTTTCTTTGTACTTTAGTTTCACCTTCCATAAACTCTTGGAAGAGATGAACTCCAAGGGCTGTGTTTGAAGAATCTGTTAAAATGCAAAAGTCAGTCGTAAGATCAGGGTGAGATAACGGGGGTGCATCTATAAGCGACTGTTTTAATGTCTCAAATTCCGTCTCATCAGAATTATCCCAAAGCCATGTAGAATTTTTTCCAGTTAATTTGGACAAGGTAGGCGTATCTAATGCTTTGCTGTTAATGAACCTGCGAAAAAAGTTTATCGTTCCAAGAAAGCTGCGAAATTGTTTCTTTGTACGGGGACCTGTATGTCATGAATTGCTTTCAACTTATCAGGGTCCGGTTGAATTCCGGATAATGAAATTAGATGGCCTAAAAATTTGATTTGAGCTTGTCCAAAGTGAGATTTTTCCAAATTTACTGTAACACCAAAGCTAGAGAACGAGTGAAGAAGTTGGGATAATATTTCATTATGCTCTTGCCAGGAAGAAACGGCAATAAGAATATCATCTACGTAGGTGGTAATCCTGTCTTTCAAAGGAGCTGGCAACACAGTATTTGATCCACGGATAAAGGCCGCAGATGAGATTGTTAACTCGAAGGGCAGTTTGCGAAATTGGTAGCATGTACCGAAGCAAAGAAAAGCTGTGTGTTTACGACAATTGGGGTGTAAAACTTCCTGGCAGATTTAAACTGTGTGCCCGACCGAGACTCGAACTCGGGACCTTTGCCTTTCGCGGGCAAGTGCTCTACCAACTGGGGTGTAGTTCGATTTGCCAAAAACTATTTTGGAGGTCATGCGAGGAAAAAATAGATACACCATGAAACTGTTGTAAGATTTCATCCAATGTTAACGGCCTATCCATTTCTAATATGATGATCGTATTTATTTGCCTTGAATCCAAAACAAGACAAATTGAACCATCCCGTTTAGGCAAAACATGTATTGGAGAATTGTATGGACTGGTAGGAGGTTCAATAATATTCTGAGCTAACATAGATTGAATTTCCTGTTTGACTTTGTCACGGTGAACTAACGGTATCGGATAAGGTGGAACAGCAAAAGGGGTGTGGGGTTTTACTCTAAATTCATACACAAAATCTTTGATTGTGCCTGGAGCTGTGGCGAAAACATGGGAAAATTCAGTTAAGATGGCACGTAAACCTTCCTTTTCCTGAACTGAGGCTGAATTGACGACCTTGATTTTATCCTCAATAGTGCCGCTAATCTCTGGAGTCGTATCATTATTGTCCATATGTGGGTAAGTAACAAAGAATGACGTCAGTGTTACGTCCGACGGGAGCTGAGACTGAATGAAGTTGATTTTGTTAATATCTTGTTCTGCTTTCGACAACTGTTTGTGAAAGTCCATAAAGAAGCAAACCCCATCATCACAGAGACGAATGAAATTATCTTCAAAATCTAAAAAGGCTTTATATTTGTTCGAAAAATCTATCCCCAAAATGACGTCTATAGTGAGGAGCGGAACAATTAAAAATGTTGCATAATGAAGGTGTGTGTCAACTCGAAATTCCAGATAACATTGTTGTCTGATATCTATACTCTTGCCAGGAACAGCACCACTGATCCTGGTATGCGTAAGGGAAGTGATGGAATGTTGTGAAAGGTATGTGCTGAGATTCGATCAGGATAGAGCCAGTGGAAAATGTCGATAGTTCCCAACCGCAAGGTTGGACGACTAGTACATCTGCGAGTAGTAAGATCTTTGACAGCTAACAGAGCTAGGTGCACACGGTAAAAGGTTTGAGTAATGGTGAGGAGATGCGCAGAGACAGCAGACGTGTTTCGAGTCGGAGCTAGATGCCTACAGGAGGCGGCCGGGTCGTGACAGCATCAAAGAAAGAATTGGCGCTACGCACATAATAAGCTATATATTGAGCGAAACTCGGCACATACATGGGGAAACTAGAAAGAATAATTAATAAAGTAGGTTTTCTTTGGTTAAATAATGTCTAAAAGCTAGATAGAAATCCCATTGTTGATGCAATAAGCGTTTTGTGAAACTTTCTCGTAAATCCATGCTATAGAAGTTTTTTTTTTTAGTTTTTCGCATGTGCCTTAAAAGTTTGAACAATAAATATTTTTTAGATAAAATTAGAGTTTCATCTCACACCTTATGTCGTTCTCCGCATCCTGTGCTTGCATTGAACCAAAAGGTACATTAAAGTAATGTTCCCGTGAGTAAAGCTAATAATTTCATTTATCGGAGTAAAATAATCTATATCCCATTGCACAGTTGGCAAATTATTCAGATCAGGACAGAATTTCTATTAAGTAACAAACATGGTCATAATGAGTAAAGTTATCTAGAATGACAATTTTATGCCATTGCACTATGGCTGAGTTGAATATATGTTTTATTATCGGCTAAGCGGGAAGGAGTGCACGAGCTAAGTCCACAGACGCAGTGAGATGCAGGTTGGTGACTTTCATTTATTTTTACCACTAAACTTTCATGCAGTCAGATAAGTTCGGTTCAGTTAAGTACGCCGTCAGATGCAAGTTTTATTAAGGACTAAAGCAGTCACATGCAGTTCAGTCTAGTTTAAATAGAGGATTTTTATTAACAACATTTCCACTGGCTCTAAAAGAATAAAAAATAAAATAAAGAAATAAAATAAATAAAAAATATTCTATATCATGGATTTACGAGAAAGTTTCACAAAACGCTTATTGCAGCAACAATGGGATTTCTATCTAGCTTTTAGACATTATTTAACCAAAGAAAACCTGTTTTATTAATTATTCTTTCTAGTTTCCCCAGGTATGTGCCGAGTTTCGCTCAATATATAGCTTATTATGTGCGTAGCGCCAATTCTTACTTTGATGCTGTCATGACCCGGCTGCCTCCTGCAGGCATCTAGCTCCGACTCGAAACACGTCTGCTGTCTCTGCGCATCTCCTCACCACTACTCAAACCGTTTACCGAGTGCACCAGCTCTGTTAGCTGTCAACGATCTTACTACTCGCAGATGTACTAGTCGTCCAACCTTGCGGTTGGGAACTATCTACATTTTTCACTGGCTCTATCCTGATCGAATCTCAGCACATACCTTCCAAAGGATACGAAAGTAAGGGTACCGCGAGTTAAAGCTTGAGTTCACTGCGATGGAGCAACATATGCGCTTCCAGACAGCAAATCCAACAGAAACTAATGACCTACGTTTAATACGGATGTGTAGTGCATATTAATAGCATCGCACACCTTTTTGGTTCGTTAATTTATTTCTGAGTTTTCCGACACAAGGCTTTATGAACCTCAGAACCTCGTAATGAAATGAAAACAGTATAACCTCAGGGTATTCTCTTGACTAAAAAGGTGAATTTGAAGACATCTTCTTACAGCTACTGAATATACCTCCGCTGTTCTTCGCGAATTATTGAAATCAAGACGTTATTTAATAACTCCTGTACACGATACTTTTTATTGCGTAATGAAACGTAACGATGTGGGAGAAAAAAAGAGAAACAGGAAATAGTGGACCGTGAGTGTGAAGAGCACATATGATTTGGCTCCTTTGGCTAATGTACCACACAGAAATTGCTTGAGGAATAAGTATCATTTCGTGAATTTTCGTAATTTAAATTTGGTTGTATGTTGGGTGTAACGGAGAACGAATGAAATGATTGTAACCTCCCAACAGATAAAAAATATAATTATGTCATTCACATTCAGCGTAACCTTTCAAAAATTAATTGACTGTGAATCTAAATTGTTAAATTTGGACGTCAGCAATGCTGCGTCATGGCCCTGAAAGATCAAACTGAATAAATTGAAAATTCTTACCTCAATAACGTCGCCGGATAGCGCGTATACATCTGCTCCTATAAGAAATTTTTCTCGCGCAGCCCAGTGCAATGCTGGCCGATAGATTTGTCATGTAGATAAAAGAAAAAACTGATTTTTCCTTACAATAATCGGAATGACAATGGATTGGAGAATTTAGTAAATTCTTTAAATTAAGATGAATGATTGTCAAAAGTTAATTTTTATACGAAAGTTTGTTGCTAAGAGATTTTTTTTTAAAAAACATTTGCATGGGACTTGATATAACAATAGTACATATGCGCGAGGCTGCTTTTACCTTATACTACAACGCTCAGGCACCGCCATCGCCCCACACGACCGGCCCAGCCAACTCGATACACCAGACTCCTCCTACCTCCTGCTAACCCCTACTGCCACACAGTTTCTACTGCAGCCAACACTCCTCTCTGGTCTGAGATTCTCTTATAGCTTACATATCGCAGGCAGCGCGTGAGCAATCCATCGAAATTACATCTGCTCGAGTGGGCTAGCACTAAATTCCTTAGTCATGGACCTCTTACAGTATGATCCTGTCTCACATAATACTGATTTGCATCTTATGCACTAAAAAGCATTTTTATATGCTAAACAAGTTTCTTCCAACTACTCGTCACCTGTGCTACCTCACTAATTCAGTTCCTACTACAAAATGCCAGAATTATTTTTCAGTAAGGTGAACCACAGCTAAAGAACCTGATCGCCGATCATTACATGCACATCCCATTCGTCGGACCGGTCACTGAAACACATAGAACTCTACAAATACACACTTTATCAGCGACTTTCCCAATCATGTTTTTTAAGTAAGTTGAAAGTGCCTTCCTTAAATATCCTTTTACTTAAGTATAGCGAAGATATAACAAGTATGTTGTCGCCATCTCATATAAGAAACTCCTAAAATCTGTCACGTATAGCTTCACTATGGTATAACCTCAAAAATTTGTATCATTGTTAAATTTATCATGCTCTCCTTTTCAGTTGCACATTTCTCAATCAACTAACTTAAACGATATAACGGATTTTAATGGTCATACACAAAGCACATGAGTGGCAAGACGCAATCAATAACTTCACTGCGCGATAACAGCGGTGAAGTCACTGATGACAGTGCCACTAAAGCAGAGTTATTGAACACGGTTTTCTGAAACTCCTTCACCACAGAAGATGAAGTAAATATTCTGAAATTCCAATCAGGAACAACTGCCAAGATGAGAAACACAGAAGTAGATATCCTCGGTGTAACAAAGCAGCTTGAATCACTTAATAAAGGCAAGGCCTCCAGTCGAGATTGTATACAAGACAGGTTCCTCTCAGAGTATGCTGATAAAATAACTCCATATTTAAAATTCTATACAACCACTCGCTCACAGAAAGATCCATACCTAAAGACTGGAAAATTGCTCAAGTCACAACACTGCCCAAAAAGGGAAGTAGGAGTAATCCGCTGAATTACAGGCCTACATTAGTAACGTCGATTTGCAATAGGGTTTTGGAACATATACTGGAAACGATACCCGGGTTCGATTCCCGGCGGGGTCAGGGATTTTCTCTGCCTCGTGATGACTGGGTGTTGTGTGATGTCCTTAGGTTAGTTAGGTTTAAGTAGTTCTAAGTTCTAGGGGACTGATGACCATAGATGTTCAGTCCCATAGTGCTCAGAGCCATTTGGAAACGATTCACTGACACATAGTCAGCACGGATTCAAAAAATATCGTTCTTGTGAAACACAACCAGCTCTTTACACTCATGAAGTAATGAGTGCTATCGACATGGGATATCAAATTGATTCCATATTTTTAGATTTTCAGAAGGCTTTGGACACCGTTCCTTACAAGCGTCTTCCAACCAAAGTGCGTGCATACGGAGTTTCGCCTCAGTTGTGCAAGTGGATTCGTGATTTCCTGTAAGAAATGTCGCAGTTCGTAGTAATAGACGGAAAGTCATCGAGTAAAACAGATGTAATATCCGGCGTTTCTCAAGGAAGTGTTATAGGCCTTCTATTGTTCCTGATCTATATTAACGACGTAGGAGACAATCTGAGCAGCCGTCTAAGATTGTTTGCTGATGATGCTGTCATTTACAGTCTTGTAAAGCGATCAGATGGTCAAAAAGAAATGCAAAATGATTTAGATAAGATATCTGTATGGTGCGAAAAGGCAATTGACCGTGAATAGCCGGCCGGTGTGACCGTGCGGTTCTAGGCGCTGCAGTCTGGAACCGCGTGATCGCTACGGTCGGAGGTTCGAATCCTGCCTCGGGCATGGATGTGTGTGATGCCCTTAGGTTGGTTAGGTTTAAGTAGTTCTAAGTTCTAGGGGACTTATGACCACAGATGTTAAGTCCCATAGTGTTCAGAGCCATTTGAGCCATTTGACCGTGAATAAAGAAAAGTGTGAAGTTATTCACATGAGTACTAAAAGAAATCAGCTAAATTTCGATTACGCGATAAGTGAGACAAATCTGAAGGCTGTAAATTCAGCTAAATACTTAGGGATTACACTTACAAATAACCTAAATTGGAACGATCACATAGATAATATTGTGGGTAGAGTAAAACAAAGACTGCGATTCACTGGCAGAACACTTAGAAGGTGCAACAGGTCTACTAAAGAGACTGCTTACACCACGCTTGTCCACCCTATTCTGGAGTATTGCTGTGTGGTGTGGGATCCGCATCAGGTGGGACTGGCGGATGAGATCGGAAAAGTACAAAGAAGGGCAGCTCGTTTTGTATTACTGGGAAATAGGGGAGATAGTTCCACAGACATGATACGTGAATTGGAGTGGCAATCATTGAAACAAAGGCGTTTTTCGTTGCGTATGGATCTTGTCATGAAATTTCAATCACTAGTTTTCTCCTCCGATTGGCAAAAAATTCTGTTGGCACCCACCTACATAGGGAAATTTGATCATCATGATAAAATAAGAGAAATCAGGGCTCGCACAGAAAAATTTAAGTGTTCATTTTTCCCACGTGTCGTTCGAGAGTTGATCGGTAGAGAGACAGCTTGATGGTGGTCCATTGAACACTCTGCCAGGCACTTTATTGTGAATAGCAGAGTAATCACGTAGATGTAGATGTAGATGGACAATTAATGCTTCATTGAGCAAATGAGTTTGCGCTACGTCTGGGAACCTTGTTTCTAAATCTGGTAATAGCGTGTAATTTTCACGTTAAGTGGTTCAATTAGTTGTTACGTGGTAGAAGTGACTAACTTTTAATTGCTGTAATTTTCGGCAGTCAGGACTGTCAATACGCGGAGGCACGCAGTCGCAAGACGGCGGGATAGATGATACAAATTCTGGCATTGGAAATATTTTTTGTTAGTTTCTATTCTACATGTTTGCGCTACGAATAGGAACAGCACGCGTTCTCAGGGACGATCCGTTGCTCACGTGGGGGCCTTAATATTCGCTTTCCATAACGTGTTGTTCCGCAGCCTGCGTATGAGTACCCTCTTCATTCTTTTGCTTTCCGTCAAAAACTATAGCACCACATACGACCGCCCCGCAACACACAGCTAAGAGAAACAGGTGTACTTCATATGAAAAGTTCGTATTTCGAAAGAAAAAGCTCAAAAAGGCGCGGGAAAGCAAATCTTATTTAGAGAATCAGCTATATGATTTTTCGGTTTCCTTGATTCTGATTAGCGTTTCGCACTAAAACTTCGCTTGTTTTCTCTGAATTTCTCCATGCATAATCAATAATGAAGAACACTGCAGTGTTATGTTTGTCGGAGAAAGAAAGGATCGTAAGGCGTTGTTTAAGCGAGGTCAGGCTAAGGCTGGGCGATTCATTGAAAAGCGCTTACTTGCTTCGCGCAGAGTGGCTCCTTGCCAGGAAGAGTGTTGTGCCTCAAGTGCATTGGTTCACTAGGTAACGATAAATGATATGTATATAGAGAGGTATATCGTCCGCGCTGTTTTGCAGTTTATGCTACAGTTGATATATCAAGGGTCTGTATTCTGGATTTACAGGGTTTCTCTATTTTTTTCTGTAATAGTACGGCGTGCCATAGCCAACTAGACAGGGAATCAACGATATGACGGCGAAAAAAATTGTAAATATATAATCAGTAATATAAAAGTCTTCTTTTTGTATATGATGATGAGAGAGAGCAGTAGCGAGAGAGATAGGGAGGGAGGGCGACAGGGAGGGAGAGAGAAAAAGAGGAGGGGGGGGGGGGGGGAAGGAGAAACTGAAAAACGACTCCAGTGCGTAGCCTACTCCGCTCGACTAGATCCACGGGGGTCACTGAGTTTAAAATCTTCAACTGACGTACTGATCACAATGTCACACGCCCTCTCTTCATGAGGTACTGCAGACAGTTTTGAGATTAAATCCACGATATTGGCTTAAATGTCTTCGAATGAGGTCTTTTACATCACTACCTCATTACCTTCGGCAGACAATGACTGGTACTGAAAATTGCTTCCTCCATCAGGTTTCGAACCGGCTACCTATGATAACCAAAAAAGTATCCATTGATTATGTTAACATTAGTCCTTACATTGAGTTTCTGTTATAATGTGTCTGATGAAAACAGGTATCGTTGCTCTCTCTGTGTGTGTCTTGGAAAGAGGAATGAGTTCAGACACTATATCGACTAAAACTGTTAATGAATCAATATTTGTGTTGCTATGGGCGTTTATTTATTTTTTAAACTTCTTCAAAGGAATATTGTGTAATAATTGTAAACTATGGCGAACTGAATAGGCAACCCGTTATTCACTCGCGTGTAGTCATTGTAACAGTGCAAAGAACACGTTTCTTGATATAACTATAGTAGATAGAGAGTTAAGAGTCAGTAAAAGGAGAAAGCAAGCCTCTAGACTGTGGATAAAAATATGATCTTATATTTTTTATCATGTTATTTCTAAAAGTTAATTCCGCAGCTGTGAGAACTGGAACCGTTACGGGTGGGATCTCAAGTGTTAACCACGATTAAAGTAAAACCGTTGTTAACTGTAGTTATGTGAATAATAATAATGTATAAAAATGATTAAAAGGCATCAGTATACATAACTTCAAATTCACGTAAAGTCACAAAACACTAAAAAATAAACACATGACAGAATTTCTAGCGTTATCTGTGCCCTTATAACTTGGGTAAATGTACATTTATTTACTACAAACTACTATATACTCCTCTAAGTGCTGTAAATGCACTTACATAAAACTGCATATGTAATACATTGTGTAAAATGCTATGTCTGGAGCAAGTTACATATTAATATGAAATCTGGAGAAAAGAGATATCCTGGGGGGTTTGACAGATGAAAGAAGGAGGAGTTGGCGCAAGATTGTATTCATTATTGAGTTGACTGCATGTAAGGAATGCTGACTTAAAGTACCCAAGAGCTAACTGTAAGCGTAGAAAGATCATTACGAACTGTCGTGTCAAACAGTTTTTAGAGATTCTGCTGGTGTCCTGAGTGTAGACGCGCTACTGTAAGGGCTACGGAACAAAGGATGAAAGTTGCTTTGTGGTACCACATTTTCGTGTACACCACTGAGGAATGGTTAACAGATGAGTTATACTTTTCTCAGAGCATAGAACACCTTTTCTCTTTAATGAATGACAGCGCTCCTGCAATTGTACACCGGGCATTGTGTTCGAAAGCTTCTGGAAAATCGGCAATACTGAATGAACTTCAATATTAGCCAACAAACAGGCTTCTATCAAATCTCTTTTAGGGAAGTACAAATATTTGAAACAGTTTATATTTGAAACAGTTTAGATTCAGTTTACTCATCACTGATAGCAGTCTCTCATGAAATCATAACCTCACACCGGGAAGCACAATAATTTGTAGGAATAGGTAAGTAATCATAAAAATGGTTAAAGTATCTTTTGTTAGCTACTATAGGATGCTCTACTGATTGGTGAAGATGGATGTATTTATTTAAACAGATTAAGATAAAGTACAGAAGATCTGACTGCATTATGGTCAAAGTGTTTCAACGTTTCCTCTTTCCCGTCTGTCAATGATATGGTCCTAAAACGAGAAAACGAATAATTTTCTGTAATTTTATATTTATGTGTAACATTAAGTAAGATGAAATTGAAGAACTAGCTAATTTTGCCCAGAGTCTTTTCAGATTGATGAGTAATAACAACAACAATCCACCAAAGCAATTTCTTTTTTCCCCTGCTTCGAGTAATGTCTTCAGAGAAGTGGTGACCGCTGGGGATGATTCGTTACTTTGTTGTCATGTCCCACCTTACAGACATTTAATGACAGCTGATTACTGGTGCAATCAAAGTTGATGTGTCTTGAAATAGTGTCAAATCTCGAAAGATGGTAGACCTTGTGGCTTCTCCACAAGATGTGAAAAAGCCATACATGCCAATCCATCTTCCGTATTTATCGGTGATTGAGTCTCTTTGCATATCGAACTTCGATTTGCAAAACGCGATCGCGTCAGTCTGATACGGTAATAGCAGTGAACGGAGGCTCCGAATTCGCATGTCAGAAGCCTAAATGTATGTGAGTATGTAAATCCATCTCTCGTTCACAAAACTATTTCTTCCGGCTGTGCTGAAAAACCTGAGGGACGTCCCAGCATTAAAAAAATGATTACACGTAATATAACTAAGCATGATGTCACTTTTATGACGCTCGATGAGACAATTTCTCAGTGACAATTACTGAACTATATGAAAACACGCAAATCGGTTACAAACTACGGCATGCACACACTTTATTGAACATGTAAACGTCACTACCGATATTCGGATTTAGGTTAAGACAAGTTCGAAATGCCTCCCATCATTGGCGACGATGTGGCGCAGACGAATAGCGACATTCTGCCTGAATCGTTGAAGTTTCGGAACATCGATGTTGTCGATGATCTTCTTAATGGCTGTTTTCAGCTCTGCAATGGTTCTGGGGTTATTGCTGTACACCTTGTCTCTCATATAGCCTTAGAGAAAAAAGTCACTTGTGTTGGGATCCGGAGAAAATGGCGGCCAAACGAGGCTCATGCCAGTGGCCTCTGGATATCCCCTCGGTTCCCGAAAGCACTCCTCCAGGACATCCAACGCTCTTCTTCGATGGGCCCGAGCTCAGTCTTGCATGAACCACATCTTGTCAAAATCAGAATCACTTGGGATAATGGGGGTGAGTTATCTTCCAAAACCTTCAAGTACCGTTCGGTAGTCGCCGTGCCATCAATATATATTGTGGTGGCGCCGCCAGACACCACACTTGCTAGGTGGTAGCCTTTAAATCGGCCGCGGTCCGTTAGTATACGTCGAACCCGCCTGTCGCCACTGTCAGTGATTGCAGACCGAGCGCCGCCACACGGCAGGTCTAGAGAGACGTCCTAGCACTCGCCCCAGTTGTACAGCCGACTTTGCTAGCGATGGTTCACTGACAAATTACGCTCTCATTTGCCGAGACGATAGTTAGCATAGCCTTCAGCTACGTCATTTGCTACGACCTAGCAAGGCGCCATTATCAACTGCTATTTATCTTGTGATGCATGTACCGTCAGACCGATGTTCACCAATTATGGATTAAAGTTAAGTATTCCAGCAGCTACGTACGTTATTGGCTATATTAATTACCTTGTCCAGTTCCAGACCTCACGCCAGCCTGCGTGAGCTTCAACGCGTGCCTTTCGGCTACCCGTCATTGTGGATTGGCTGTCTTGCCAGTCCACAACATATATCGCACCGATTACTCAGTGACTGGACATTGCACACCACACAACCACCCGCTGAGAACGAAGAGACTTCTCGATAGCGGAATGTTTATTCTCAGTCCCCTAGATTCGCTAATTCTGCTTATTGTTGAACCCATTCAAATGAAAGTGGGCTTAATAATAATTTCCATCATGCCCCGCGGCCAACACTGCAGTTTGAACATCCCAACGCCAACAGTTGAGAAGTTATGACGATTTTATTTCATATAGTTCAGTAGTCGCAACGCTGTAAGTGTCGATCGTGTGGCGAGGGGACTGTGAACTCCCCCACGTGCCGGCGGTTTCGTTTGAAGCCTACAACGCTCACAATCCTGGCGTCTCCCAAAATTGCTTTCCATTCACACTCCAGACGCTGTGAAACTACGGCTTGTGTTAAAGAACCAATCTGACGAGAAGAAGGGATCGGCTGGGACACATCGTAAGATATCAAAGGTGGAAAGAAGTGTGAGGGCTAAACAGCGTAGAGGGAGACGGAAAAAATTAGAGAGATTAGAGCGCGCACGGAGGCTTTCAGACAGTCGTTCTTCCCGCGAACCATACGCGACTGGAACAGGAAAGGGAGGTAATGACAGTGGCATGTAAAGTGCCCTCCGCCACACACCGTTGGGTGGTTTGCGGAGTATAAATGTAGATGTAGATGTAGATGTAGAGAGATGAATACAGCAACCATTTTCATAAGGATGTTAATTCCAGCATTTATTCGCGAATAAAAAGGTTTGCACAGGCTAGAGTAGCATGGAGAGCTGTATCAAACCAGTCTTGGGACTGAAGACCACAACAATATCATTGGAAATGGCACCCGCATGTTCCATCGTAAGCCGCAATGAGCTCTACAATGCTTTTCTGTCCTAGTGTGGCATCGGATGTTCGAGACAATTCACGGACGCAGTGCTTACAGATGATTATGAAGATGCTGGGGAAATGATCTGCTAATACCTCTGTTCTCTACGCAAAAAGGATTTATCGATTACCTACAGCTGTCTTCAGCGGGCGTCGTGCACCTTACTCCCCGATCACTCAATACTGGTAGCATCAGAACGCGGTAATACTGCCCATGCGACATGCTACAAATGACTGTTATATGTGGCTGTTTCTGAAAATTCACATGCATTACACTGTCATCCGCCCCAGCTAGGCTACGGTGACATCTTGCAGCTACATAGCAAGCATTTACAGCTTGAAGATTTTGATACATATAATCTGTACCATCCTTACACTTAAGGCATCTAAAATTTCATTATTTAGCTTTGGTTTACTAACCACAAAAGAAGGGAAAGTAAAACTACTGTTACGGTCAGAAACATAAAAAGTACGGTTGTAATGGAATAGTTACGACGTTGACACATAAAGATTGTAGAAGATTTCTTTTTTATCCTTGTTTCACAGGACACCATGTACATATACAGACTCAAAATTCTGTAACTGTTTTTTTTTTAAATACTTCTATGAGCTCCAAACACATACACACACACAAATGTGCGTGCGCGCGTTATGTTTGTTACTGTCCAGGTGTATGTTACAGTACATTACACATTATTTCGCAAGGTTACTTTTAAAACCCATCATAGTTAAGTACAACGACACTTACGCAATTACCTGTCACTCTAGTAAACAACAGTGGTTCGCAGCTCGTGGTCGTGAGGTAGCGTTCTCGCTTCCCACGCCCGGGTTCCCGGGTTTAATTACCGGCCGGGTCAGGGATCTTCTCTGCCTCGTGATGACTGGGTGTTGTGTGCTGTCCTTAGGTTAGTTAGGTTTAAGTAGTTCTAAGTTCTAGGGGACTGATGACCATAGATGTTAAGTCCCATAGTGCTCAGAGCCATTTGAACCATTTTTAAAACAACAGTGTCCTCAGGCAAATGTATGTGCACGTACCTCATTATGATTGATTATCATTGCCAACTTTTTACAAACAAACAAGACGTGATATACACCTCTTTCTTGCCGGCCGCGGTGGTCTAGCGGTTCTAGGCGCTCAGTCCGGAGCCGCGCGACTGCGGCGGTCGCAGGTTCGAATCCTGCCTCGAGCATGGATGTGTGTGATGTCCTTAGGTTAGTTAGGTTTAGGTAGTTCTAAGTTCTAGGGGACTGATGACCACAGCTGTTAAGTCCCATAGTGCTCAGAGCCATTTGAACCATTTTGAACACCTCTTTCTTCATAACAGAAACTAATTAAAGCACTCATCAAATCTGATCAAAACAATATAGCACCTTTTATTAAATTACGGGCTCTAAATTGGTGTTGAATAATTTTCTGTGACTGGGAGCTGTTGCTGTCCAAGCATCTTTGGTGACTTTGGCACACTACTGACCTCTATGAATATCTACCATTGTTTTGACAAGCCGCCTTGGAACTTTGGTTTTAAATGTACCCTTCGCCTTTGCCCTTTATTTTATTTTTACCAGTCTTCATCGTGTAATGAGTCATGTTATTACTATTTCTTTCACATTCTTCTCTTTTTATACATATAAGATATACATGAAATAATAAGTAAATTTGTACCAGCGATAGTACTGAGACACAAACAAAATAAGTAGAGACACGCTCTTCAGTTGATTACTTTCTGTATCTACACCTGTTTGTATAAGTGGTAGCGGGTGGACGAATAACGAGTACCGTCGCATTAACATTGTTAAAAAATGTGTATTCTGACGGCACATTAAAGTAGTATTATAAAAGTTATTAGGGAGACGATGTTTATTAATAACCGCATCTGTTCATCATTTCCCCCGCACCGGGAATCCTGCATCAAGAGGATCGAAGCAGATAAGAAGAATTTACTCTTTGCACAGCAGCGATAACAGGAAAGAGAAGTACGTAAATTTACGAATGTTAATCAAAAAACGTATTGATTTCAAAGGTCTGTTGATATTATTGCCACTTAAAGTTCACTCAGGATATGTATACCTACCAATTTATTTCAATTATTCTTTCCAATTTTTTTGATTATTCAAGCAGCAGCTATTAATCAGTTCCAATTATATATTATATTTCATCCCCGCCCACTATTTTTGCAACTATTCAATCGCAACCCTGATAGGACGCCGCCGAGTGGAATATGAACAGACCTTTCAACTGTTGAGATAAAGAATTATTTGAGGTAAATGATCCATTTTATCATTACAGGAAACTAATGAGACCTTTGTTGCATTTTTAACATGTCCGTGAGATTGGGACCAATAAAAACTTGAAGGAGTAATTTTAAATTATATTCTGCCTAGAGACAAGAATGCTGATTTCAGAGGATAAAGTAGAAACCTGCTAAGCTGTATGCTTATATGGCCGCTTTTGGCGCCGTCTCTCGCAGTATATAATCGCTTTTCCTTCGAATTAATATCGGTTACGGGTAGTACGTTTATATAGAAATGACGAAATTTGGTTAAAGTCAACATTAAATTGCAACATAATCTATTCAAAATTTGTTAGACTGCATCAGAGAACAATCAGGTTCATCAATGAATACGCTCATGAATCTGCTTTAATTGAAAAGTACGATACAAACAAAATTTCAAGTTTTAAAATCATTATTTTTCATAATTTTGTCAGATAAAATGGCCATTGTTGAGAACTCATTACAAAATGCAGGATGTCAAAAATACGAGCTTGGCAACAGCTGAAAGAAACGCGCCAACTCGTGTACTGGCCGATGGTTACGAAAACAACCAGGTTGGCGTCCCAGTATTAAAAAATGATTACACGTAATATAAATAACCATGATGACACTTTAATGATGCTCGATGAAATAATTTCTCAGTTCTCACCGGCAAACATTTTTGTCAAATAGTGAAACTGAAGCGCACGACAGCGAAAATTCCTTTGATTATTTTATCACGACCTTGCAAACGCAAGAACAGGATACAGTTCATGAAAGCAATGTAAATACCAGCGAGAGTCACAATTTGGCACAGCTAATAACATAACAATTTACACATTTCACAAGACATCAGGAAAATACAGGACAACAGTTTGCACAGAAAAATCAGGATTTTAACGGTTTCAAGAATAGTATTAGTCAACAGGTCAGCAAAAGTATGCACACTTAATTATCTGACGAATTATCCTGGAAGTTCACAGACCTCGGTAAACAACTAGAACAAGAAATAATTACCGAAATGTCCCGCAATATAAATAAGTTAACGGAAAAAGTAACATCCGTAGACTATAAACAGGAACAACTTGCAGGTGTGTTACAAAACCTTAGTGAAGCATATTCTCAAATTCAAGAGACGCAATCCCAAATGGATTCGTCGATAAAAAATGTGACGAACGCAGTCAGTGAGCTGCAAGACGTGTGCAAAAACTTACCTACAGAAATGAACAAGTTGTGTCTAAGAGTAGACCAGTTAGGTTTGGACTCAGAATTTGCCAAAAATCAGAGAGATAAGTTATGTGGAGGTGTAAAGGAAATAACTGATAAGCTGAAGCGGGGATGCTGGATAAAAGCAGCACCCTTGCTGAAAAGGTAGTGTCAGAGTGCAAAATTTATGTAGATTTTGTAGAAGAAGCTCTAAAAGAGCTAGCTAAAATTGTTTCCTGTTTAAAGGTTACAAGACACTGTTGCCTAGTATACTGGCATTCCAAAACAACATATGACAGAAAACAAACCCATGCTTTTAGAGAAGTTAAATACCTTCACTGGTTAAATACAATATGGGGCTAGCTCGTCGAAGGAAAAGAGCGGAGTTTGTGCAATGCCAAAACACTTGCCGGCAGTTGCACGTGTCGAACAAGCGCAGTTGTCACGCGGTACGCCACAAGCGAATATAAACACACCTGTCACTGACAGTGCCGCGTGTTTGTCAATATTACTTACAGATGAGGGATTACTTAGAAATCGACAATTTCCGATATTTACCTCTGAAGAGAAAAGAACACATCCTGTGGTCTTTATTAGAGCATTTTGAAATGTTTACCTCGCACCTGGCCCGAAGCCCAGAAAATTAGATTTGTTGTTGGATACACACAGATCGACGTTCTGCTATGGGCTACGGTTATGGTGGAACGTTGCCACTATTATGAACAGTTTAAGAGAGCATTTCTGGGTAAGTATTGGCCTGAGGCCGTGCAAGAGAGGCTCAGACGTAAAGTGTTCTATCCACCTCCGTTCAACAGCGTGCATGGAAGCATAAAGGGCTACTTTGAAAAATATTCGAACAGAACCAGGTAGACATGCTGCAAATTTTAAAGAGCCGTTTTAATGCTCACCGTAGGGAAAAACTCATTACCATTCCGGAACACGACACCGAATCTATCTATACTGGACTAAATAGATTTGATATACGAAGAAAGACCAGTACAATCCAAGCCTGTTAATACACCGATAGCGCCACAGGGATTTACGGACCAACAAGTAAACAACAGATTCGTAGTACAACACGTATTGCAACCTTACCCCACATAGAACTGTGGTAACGGTAATGGTAAGCACGACGACGATGGAGAAAGCCGCATGTTCAAAGGCGGATGTAAAAGAAATGGATAAAAATGTAGCAAAATAAACTACAACGGGCCATTCTGTACAATATGTACAGACAAAAGCTACCAGCAATAATCATCCGATCGCTTGGCAAATGCAAAAAAATAACAGCAGGCAGCGGAATTCGGCCAGCAAAGTAACACGCATAGGCTGAATAACGCACAGAGGCAAAGAAAACTTCGGTCGAGAGTCTCACAGGATACTAAATGGTGTAATCAAAGACCAACAGTCCAAATAGTGGAAGTTAAGCTTAACCCAGAGACGGAAGCCACCGCGCCGCCGGAAAACTTGAACCAGTCATGGTAGGCCCCAGTTCTGTGACCTTGGAGGAGAGTGGGGGTACGGGATTGATCGACTCTTGTTTTTCAGGTACAATCATGGTGGTGATGTGAGAGATGATCTGTGTCAAGGTAGTGAGGGTACGCAGAAAAACGTCGTAGAGAGCAAGGTAGAAGATACCATTAAAGCCAAAATATTTGACCTTGATGTACCCATTGTGCATGACGCAAGTGCTACGACTAATTCGATGTCACAGAGGGATTCTTTGAAGAACTGAAGAAATGTGGGCGTATACCCACACTGCTGGTGGAAAATTGCACGGTACAAACTGCCACTGGTCAGAAATCGAAAGGAGTCCAGATACAAGCGTTAATGTCCATAAAAGTAGGACAGTTTTCTGTACGATGCTTTTTTTATAGTAGAGAAATTGATAGTTGATTGTTTAATCGATATGGATACATTTAGGACATGTCAAGTACAAATTTATATGTGAAAATACCAATGTCATTTTACTGTAAGTAACCAATTATTTGTAATAGGCATAATCAGGGGAAGTACTAATAGATGTAAAACTATAGTTACTCATGACTTTGAAGTTCAATTGGAAAATCCCATAGTTATGTTTGTCAGTACATACAATAACGAACAGTCGGCAGCAGAAGGAGTAAACGTCGACACAATGAGCACAAAAGTAAGTGAATCAAACTGCTTGTCTCAAGAACAGCAAGTGGAACTTATAGAACTGATACTTGCTTATATACATGTATTTCAAAGAATTCCTTGTATTATTAAGGATTTGTGTATGAAACGGAAGTGTATCCTCGCGAAGCACTTTGTTCTACCTCATACCCTCTACCACAGACAAAGAGGGAAGCGGTAAGGAAAACGATTAGCAGTATTCTTGAGTGGGGCAGAATACAACCATCATTTTTGACTTATTGTAGTCGTATTTTGGCCGTGAGTAAGCCATATGGCAAGGTACGTTTGATCATCGACGCACATGACATTAATATGACTATTGTACCAGTCCGAACACAGCCAGATAATTTAGACGAACAGCTTATGAAATTCCGTGATGCTAAATTTCTTATTGTAATCCACCGCTGGTCTTCGTGTTGGCAAATAAGACTATATGAAGATAGAAGTATACCGCCTTCGTACGTGGGGGCAGAAGCTTAGAATTTCAAGTATTACCGTTTGGATTTAATGTAAGTGCAGATGTATTTACCTCTGCTCTTGAGAGAGAGCTAGGGTCCGAACTTTTGAGTAAGGTAAAAGTATACATGGACGACTTTTTAGTCACTACGCCCACTTGAGTAGAGCATTTAAAATCAATTGAACCAGTATTGAGCAATTTTTCCAAAGATGGAGTAACAGCAAATCTCAAGTAATCTAATTTCGAAGAAGAGAAGGCATACTGTCAGATCCCAAAAAGCTTCATGCCATTAGGAACTGCCCTGTTCCTCAAAACAAGAGACAATTAGAGGAATACTTAGGGCTAGTCTCATTTTTCAGGAAATTCATCCCTAACATACTTATTATTGACAGTGATAAGCAATGTCAAACCAATTTCAGGAAAATCAAGCACGTTTTATTAAATGCTAATATTTTATCTCAACCAGACATGAAGAAGGACTTTTACATATGTACCAACACGTCTTCTCAAGGCTTGAGTGCATGCCTTTTTCAAATGGTAGAAGAAGAGGACAATATCATTCCTAAAGTAAATAGCTTCGCCAGTCGCACCTCATCTGGAGCTGAACGTTCATATTCAGTCACGGAGTTGGAGGGTTTGGCTGTAATTTACTCCTTTAAAAAGTTTGAATATTTCATTTGCGTAAACACACAAAAGTATACCGTGACCATCAGTCCCTATCGTTTTTGTTAACTTGTAAATAGCTACACCGACAGATAGCCAGGTGGTGTGTGTATCTTCAAGAATTCGATTTTGAAACAGTATACATAAAAGAAAATCAAAATATAATAAGTGATGCTCTTTCTCGACTACCACAAGACCTAGAGGAATTCAACGACCTTTTAGAGCACAAGGTGAAATAATAGCTGTGTTGATGGAGGACAAAACTCTCTGACCATACTATGTCCACATGTGTAAACATATGGAGCAATTACAGCAGGAAGACATACGCTGGAGTAAGGTAAGAGCAAAACTTACAGATTACGGAGATGAAAAATTAAAATGGTTTTTCACTATTCACAAAGGTGTTCTGTTCCATAAAAGCCCTCCTGAACTAGAACAATGATTCGTGTGTTTGGCAGAGGAATATGTTAATGATTTTATCTTATACACACACAATACTTGAGGGCATTATTACACTTCAAAATGCACTGATAAAGTAGGTAAAAATTGTTATCACGCCAACCTTAAACGAAGAGTACTACAGGTGGTAAGGAAGTGTGTTGTTTGCCAGAAAGTAAAACATTCTAACATATCCAAACAGATAGAGCTACATCGCAATGTGGCTAAGTGACCTCTAGAAAAGTTATTAGTAGATGTGGCAGGACCCCATCCCATAGGTAACGGGGGAATGAAATACAGAGTAGGCCTACATAATATTTTCACAATATACGTAACACTGTATGCTGTACAGAAAGTTACAGCCAGTTCAATAATAAGACGAATTAAGGAGGATTATTTTGCCACAGCAGGAAAAACCAGAAGTCATTTTAACAGATTATGACTCATATTATGTTGGATGTAAATGGAAAGGGCTCGTAGATTCTAACTAAATCAAGTACATTTCAGTATCCAAATTTCATCCCGAACCATCCCCCCTAGAAAGTGTGTTTAAGGAATTCAACAGGTTTGTGAGGACCTATGTAACTCGTAAACATACTAACTGGATTGAATATGTCACTCCTTTCTTACAAGTTATTAACAGCCTTCCCCATAAATCATCTGGATTTACACAAAATGAGCTGATGTTCAACTGCAAACAGGTAGACGAGTGGGAAAAACCTTTGCCCAAGATACCGATACCGGATCTGGATTATAAAATACGACAAGCAGTATTCAACCTTGAAGTGTGGGCTAAATATAGGAACGGAATTTACTACAGAAAGCTGAAACGTACAACACAGTTTTATATAGGACAAAATGTGTTATTTTGAACATATCCCAAATCCACAAAAATTAGAAAACTGTACGGTAAGTGGCAACTACTATACACTGGGCCATACGTAATTACTAAAATCCCCTACCCGGGAGCAAACAGATTGGTACACACGAACACAGATAATGACAAGGGCCTTTACCCACATGAAGAATTGAGAACGTTTATATATTGAAGAAGGGCTGTATACCTTCTAAGTCGGATATGTGTAAAATAATATTAGATTTAGGGTGCTAGAAAACCACATTCCAGAATTTTTGTTGTTAGCTAATAAGGAAAATTTTGGTTTGTGCTTTTTGCTTGTATGTCAAATGTGTAAATGATAAGGTGAGTGGATGTAACGATGAAGAATTTGACTTTTATGTGTCTAGAGACGACGATACTTTAAATACAACGCTTCGCCTTGCGCGTAGCCCAGTTGTAAACGAATAAACAAACTTGTGAAACGCATGGTAGCGCGCAATGTAGTACACAACTCGCCGGGACGGTAGTGGCAAACAGAGCGAAGCTGTGCATTCGCATTGGGTAGAAAGCTAGTCAACAAACCGCAAGCACGTGCACGCCAGACACAGCTGAAAGTGTTGGAGCACCCAAAACAAACAAACTCTAGGAGCTACAGCCTGCACTAGCATTTGTAAAGTTTATTGCGTAAACAAGGACATAGAAAATTAATGGAGAGTCTATACTACAACTCGACTATCTGCACAATACACACAAGCAAAGATAAGCTAAGAGATTATACACGCCCAGGGATCGTAAAATACGAGATATTTAATGTAGTTACGCTTCTATATATATATATATATATATATATATATATATATATATATATATATATATATATATATAGAAATTATAATCGAAGGAACCAGAAAACTCTTACTGCAGGTAAATAAGCGAGTACAATATAAACGGCGAACCGAATAAGGAATTCGAAATTTGTGGTAAGATGTTATGGGACAAAACTGCTGAGGTCATCGGTCACTGATTAATAGGTCGCACCACGCCTATAATAGACTTTATCTTTCAGATTTATAAGGTAAGTAGAGACGCACACATGACAGTAAAGAAGTTTGTGACAGTACGACTGCACACGGAAGTGAATGAATATATAGTTGAATACATGAATGAGGTATTAGAGCCATCGAGCCACTGTACACTTATCTGTGAATATTTAGTTTTAAGTTAGCATTAAGTTTTTCCTGCAGGAAACGATGCATCGACATTTCCTAAAGTGAAGAAAGATGAGTGCTTGTAGAGTGTTACGCACCATATAAAAATAAGAAGGAATGCACTGCAAGAGAAATATAGTTATTAGTTTATGATACGGATGAATGTGATAGTGTGAAAAATATGTCTAGAAGAAAACAGTTGCAGTACGTCATATATCACGATGCTCAACAGAGGTTGACCACTTCTAAACAAGGGGTTGAAGTAAAACTATTGTCAGCGTCGACTACCTATGAAAGCGTCGAACAAATGATTTACATTGAATTTTTTTGCAAGCTTATTACTTATGTAAACACTGTTTTAAGCTCATTGTACATAACATACTGTATTGATGATACAACTCTGTATACCTCAGCATATGAAATGGTTATCCTTTATACAATGAACATAGCAAGTAAATATTGAGCTGCACTTTGAACACTGAATAAGTATTCGATACGAGTGGTATCGTCAGATTTGCGTTGTGTTTATAATCAACAAATCATTTTATTCTTGGGATCACAGTTAAGTCTAGTACCGAGATGTAACTGATCACATAAATGCCTTTCTGTGAAATTTCCTCAACCCTGTAGAGTGTAGGTCCTTCCTGGACAATGCTAGAGAAGCGAGGGCATGCTTAGTTATTTGAACAGCGCGTAGAATCTATTATAGTGACTATTGTTTACTTCATTAATTCTTTGACAATGATAAACATGCTCCGACAAGAAGTCACTGTGAATTTGAATGAAATGTATGTCAGTTTATGCCATAAAGGAAAAGAGAATCTACATATTATTGAATGAATGTCATGTAAAGAATGTAAAACCAAACTAGAGCAAAACGTATACTCATATAATTTGAACTGAACAATATAACGAAATTATAATTTAAGAAAATGTACTATATATTGCATATAAGTAACGATAATGGCATGTCAGGAAATGAATAGGGTACGTTTGTTTTTGTAGCTATATATATATATATATATATATATATATATATATATATATATATATATATATATATTGGTTATGTGTATAGTATGTGGAAAGGACACTACAGAAAGTTTGTGTAATGCAACGATATGAAAGACGCTCAAAAACAAAAGGCAAAGACGTAAGAAACCTGCCTGCGCAGTGCTAAGTGTGGATTTGAGATACGTAGGTGTGCACGTGATAAACTGTAGACGACAAAACTTCGTGTAACATGAATTTTCTGTGCTCGACAACGTCGTAAAGCGACAAGAAACAAGAAACTTACCCTGTCGACGGATGTCGGATGTACAGCTGGTGCCCCCACTGAGTAAGTGAGAGCGAGGAGGTGGAATAAATTCCTCGGGCCGCTGATGCGGAAAACAGATTTCACAAAGGATCAAGCCGCTGAACACGAGCTTCACGAATTTGACAATGATGGCTACTGTGAACACACGACACGGACACTCTGACTTCGTATTATACATGTGAGTGCGAGCTAGGACGGTAACGAACGTCGAGCTGCGCGCGCATGCTACGAAAGGTAACACTGGCAGATACTGACTGACAATAGTGGGACTATGCGGTTCCAACAAGCACATTCTTATAAAAGAAAACTTATGTATGTATGTGTTAAGGGAAGCTGACACGTCCACGTAAATTGATAACCATATAGGATATCTCCAATGGCCGAAAAATAAAGGCTATGTCCATACCGGCCAGGGTTATCAACCCTCAAAATGAGAAATAAGCTCATTCACTGTGCACCTCCGTATGACATCAGTGCGCAGTGGGCAGCAATTGCAGTGAATCATATTATTATTATTGTTATTATTATTCTTATTATTATTACTTCTTCCTCGTTATTTTCTTTTTATACCTGTAAGATATATGTAAAATAATAAGTGGTAGCGGGTGGACGTATGAAGAGTTCCACCGCAATAATATAGTTCAAAAAAGTGTATTCTGACTGAACATTGAAGAAGCGTTATAAAAGTTATTAGAGTGACAAAGTTTATTTTTAACCTCATCTGTTCATCATTTCGCCCGTGCCGAGAATCCTGCATGAAGAGGGTCGGAGCAGACAAGAAAATTTGCGTGAGCAGAGGAGGGGCGATTCGGAACCAGTATTGTCATACCTGTCTCTATGCACAACAGCGGTAACTGGAGAAAGGAGTACGAAAATTTACGAAAGTTAATCAAAAAATGTATTGACTTCAAAGGTGTTCTGATAATACTGCCAGTTAAAGTTCAGTCAGGATATGTGTACCTTACCACTTCTTTCAATTATTCTTTCAAATTTCGTTTGATTATTCAAGCAGCAATTATTAATCCGTTTGCATTGTACATTATATTTTATCACCACCCCCCGTCCCCATTCTTGGCACTATTCAATGGCCTCGCTCTGCAATTTTTTTCACTACCTTCTGGCTCAATTAAATGTTACTATGCGACTTTGCCCATGTGGGTATCACTCGCTTTGCAGTAACACACAGTTTCCTAGCAACTCCCAAAAATCTCCCGCTATAAAGGTTATTACGAAAATGCGTTAAGTCTATTTTTTTCATCCACGGTAAGGCTGACAGAGATGGAAGTACAATTCAAGCTGCTTGTTTTTGTTAAGGGATACTGGGGTTCGTTGGAACAGATTTTGGTCTTTGATTTTTTTATTTCTTGTGCAATACTTGGACAGATTCTGGTGAATGAGACGGATAGCTTAACCTTTTTACTACATAATCATGCACGACTGATCCATTAAATTTTTGTTTAGGTGATCCAAAGAACATTTTTTCTGAAACATTATAACTACGCCAACTACTCCCCAGTGTTAGTTGACTTACCTCAAGGGCAGAGTTAGCATAACCCAATATGGGTAGGGTCACTTACGCAGAACACAGAAATTTTCGAGAAAAGATGTTTTATTGTATCAAAACTTTGGGTTACTTCCTTCTCTAAGAATGAATTCCTCGTGAAGAAATAATGGTTTAAGAAAAATAATCATGTTTAAGAGAAAATACTTAAAGGAAGAGCAGCCTATTCCATAATATTGTACAGGATTTTCACACTAAGAATCCACAAATAATAGTACTTCAGAGATGTGGAAAAGCATGTATCCTCGGCTTCTTCTGCCTCCGAAAATAATGCTCATAAAATGTACAGGGAGCGCGACCAGGCGGCCAGCTCTTGCAGTATCTCATCTCGACAATGACTTCGGCGGTGGCAGGCGTGGTCGTGAGGTCGACCGGAAGCCATGGCTTAGCCTGTCGCGACGAAGAAAGGTTCTGGCCAGTCTGGTATTCAGGTACACAATACGCTCTGCAGTTGGTGCTGGACTGGATGAGATGACTGCTCAGTTTTATCACCTCGAAATGACGTGGTAAAATAAGATAATGAGTATTATAGTCGTAAAATATATGGTGCGATGCATATCCCACGTTTCTGTTGGATAGGTTGTGTCTTGCGACTCCTAAACAGATATAAGTGCTTTTCACTCCCCAATACTGTTGATACAGGACTGTTGTAAATAGAGGAAAGGATCTATATCAGCACTCATGTGGGTGTGTGAACCCCTCTTCCCCTTGGGATATAACAACTGCCTGGGCTGCTCAAATGTTAAAATGTGTGTGAAATCCTAAGGAACCAAACTGCTGAGCTCAACGGTCCCTAGACTTCCACACTACTTAAACTAAATTAAACTAACTTAAGATAAAAACATCACACACACCAATACCCGAGGGATGACTCGAACCTCCGGCGGAAGGGGCGGCGCAATCCGTGACATGACGCCCTAAACCGCACGACCACTCCACGCTGCGCCTAGTCTGCTCTCGGGTTTCATCGAAAAAAGCTTTCAGTCGACGTCATCAACGTCTTCACTATTGATGGCAGGCCTTGATGATTATACCGAGTGCGGTGGCGCAGTGGTCAGCACACTGAACTCGAATTTGAGGACGACGGTTGAATCCCGCGACCGGCTGTCATGACTTTTCCGTGATTTCCCTAAACCACTTCAAGCAAATGCCGGGATGGTTCCTTGACAGGACACGGCCGACTTCCTTCCCCATCGTTCCCTAATCCTATGAGACCAATGACCTCGCTGTTTGGCCTCTTCCCCCAAATCAACCCATCTCAACCCAACCCTTGCTGATCATCATGACCATCACCAACCTTCGAAATAAATAAAAAAGTACTTTCCAAACCTCAACGTACTACAACTAATACATGAAAAAACTCTATCAACAACAGCTCCTAATTTTCAAACCCACCTATTTGAAAGAGTCCCTTCTGTCACCTTTCGTCCACATGCTTCCTTACTGCCACTCAGCCCACCACGACTCAGAAAACCCCTATCCCTACGCCATCTGTAGACTCTTACTGCTGTGAACAGGGGGTTGGGGGAACCCTGAGATCACAGCCGAGGGAGTTGAGCGGAAGCTGAGCTAAATTCTAATCCTGAGTCCCAAAGTCGAAAGATTTTCAAATTCATCATCGTTCTGGTCCTAAATTCGGCATTCACGTCTTTTGCGGAGAGCCCTCAACCACAGATCACCTACTTCAGAATTTAGCCTTCGTATATCACAACAACTACCAACGGTCTTGATACCAAGCCCAAGCCTACTGTTACCACAAATGCCTCATCTACAATGAGCATTTAACTTCTGGCTGAAAAAATCCAGATTGGGTCTGGCATACGACCAAAACAACGTCTTATGCTAATATGCCGAACAGCAATTGCAGAAAAGGTTGTACGTTTTTCTTATTTTGTTCACATGTTTGAGAGTGACTAAGCACATTATATATGATTACGATTACTCGAACTGGGTCTTAAGTAAAGTTTTTAGCGATCAAAACGTTTCCATGGAATTACTACATGCAAAGTCCGGATGGTCACATACTTTACAAATAGTTGACCTCACCAGTCAAATAAAAGAATTTGATATCAGTTTGATATAAAAATGGGCCAACTCCCTCTTTGTTCCACAACTGCTAATGTCTGACATGGCGTCATCAAAATCCTTACAAGAAAATTCAAGTCAACTACGACAACTAGCCCCCACGTGGATATCAAAAACGAAATGGATACCACACAGTTCGCCTTAGCAGCCTTAGCCATTTATCACTTCTTCGCTATATATTCCTTTTTCCTCTTACTGGATTTTTGAGCCCATATTATATCTTTGATGTGACTGGACTAACTCACCCCCATAGCTGACAATGCAAACTAACCCCACTGCAATAACAAAAACAAAGTAGGTACCACAGATTTGAAGACATGGAGCTTATGACATATGCTACCACAGTTAACCACTCTTTCGAAAACCGGTATAAGGAGCGGCTCGTTTCGATTTACGTGTTCAGCAGAAGAAAAAAGGTACAATGAATAAATTCATTCACCAGTCAGACAAACGACAAACCAGGGATCCTTTCTTTGTGGGGATTCCAAGCAGACTAAAGTTAGGGTGGACGGTGCCGCCTTTACATAAATACCCCATTACCATGGTGACAGTGCTCTATCTACACAGAGGCAGAAAACAGCTTTACACCAATTAGTTTTTTATGCAGCCAACCCCTGTCCCTTCTACTCATTGAAGCTCTACTGATAGGTTGATCGAATGTGGAGCCTTTTGGAAACACGTTACGTAGACTTAAAGAATCCATATTTCCTCTTATATTTAATTACGCTATATACGTATATACACTATTTACGTGTATAGGACATCGAGAAAATCTTACAATCTGTTGTATTAGTGGATCACATTGGTGATTCTGTACGATAATGTAATACCGGAGGGTTACTAGACCCCATGTTGTGGCCACCCGAAACAAATGTGACTGGTATTTTCTTGAAAATATCAAGTACGACGCCTGTAGATGTCCTATGAACGCTGTACCTAAACTGTTTCTTAGAAAGAGGAATAACATGTGTAGGTTAGAGTCATAACTCACATGCTCCAAAATAATGAAAATTGAGATGCCAACATATTCTCATATAGCTTTATACATAGATCATAAGTCACGAAACATTCACATCTGGCACAAAATCCTTGAGGAAACCGGTGTTAAACTTCATGGTTAGTTTCAAAAGTCTCATGGTCCGCGGGATCTTGCGAGTTTTGTCCCGTACCTCATCTTGACCAATCAGCAATTAGCTCACTCGGCGCCATTTTCTTGTGTAGTAGTAAATATTGATGCCAGTGGAGTGTTTCTGTTCTGTTCAGTTATTTTGGGGAATATAATTCAGTATAGTGGTTGGAATAAAACTGATTTGAGACACAAGTCATGGAAGAAAACATTTCACACTTTGGAGAAAGATGAATGGAAAATTTGTAAATTTCTTTGATCATTAAACTGAAGAAATGTGCACGGTAGACGTTTCTTTTATGAAATTGCAAACGGTAATCCAAACTACAGAATATCTTTTGTAAACTAACACAAGCAAACTCCATAAAAGTTGATTAATTGGTATTTATCACGATTAACCTAGGAATGTAATATTATATATACACTGTAGAAGAGAAAGTGGCTTGCAGTCGGAACCAAAAAGTGTTGCATATCGAGTCGTAACACGATAGTTCCTGCGAAACCAACATCGTCCAAACAGGTCAGTAACAAAACTAACAAGATCCAAAATGGGAATTGTCAAAACTTACATGTTCCATAGCTCATTAACAAAACTCACATGATCAATAATATAACTTTAAATAATTGTAATTTCTCAATAAACAAACATAATCTGAAATATACATAATGATTTATGGCCATTGTTCTTGCACATACTGATGTCAATACATGGGACATGGGCACGACGCATATAAAATACGTTTTTAATCATTTGTGAAAATTTATGTTTTTGGAGCATGTGAATTATGCTTCTAACCTACTCATATTGAGAAAAATTTCAGTAGCTACGTGAGTATTACCCTACGAAATAGCAGATAGCAGTATATTAACCGTATCTCCATATATGTGCTGCAGATTGAAAATAATGTGTAATATACGATATCTATACCTTCGTCACAGAAATTAGTTTGTTGCAGCTGTCTGCAGTATTATCTCCTCTGAAACTCAATTAATCTACGTGCACGTACTATAAACTAGTCCTATTTTAACGACTTTACTGCCCTGATCTCTCTCCATAGTTTCTACACCCACAGCTATCCCCCGTTACCAGATTAACTAAGCATGTACCATTTCAATTTATGTCTTTTTAGTTAAATTTTTCCGTAAAGAGCTTTTATCCGTGTTCCGCTTGTGTATCAGCGTATTAGTTATGCAATTTGCCAATTACGTGACGCTGATTACGTTATCTAATTCATTTGTTATTTATTTTAATGCAAAAGGGATTTTATTTATATATCCAGGGAAAAATACCGTAAGCCACTTGTTAATTAAATTAAATATTGTGTACTGATATTGTAAATGTCATTCAGCGTTAATTTCCTACACATTTTATGTTTTTTTATTTTTAACGGATTATGTTTTATAACGTATTTTAATCATAGCTTTAAAAACTTTTATTGTTTAAAAAGTTTTCTCAGTAATGTTCACTCTTAAAAATTATGTCCAGCCGAAGGTGACATTATTTAATCTATGTACGTCGTCCTCCTAAAATTGTAGAACATTCCAAACGTTACTTGCAGCCCACGATGTACCCTCGCTGAATGTCCGGGGCCCATTCGAAGTATCGCATAATGTAGTTGACTGGTCTTCTCCAAGGAATAGAAGTAATAGTAAAGATAAGAGTTTTACGTAGTGTCGTTTGCACTCCTTACTCCGACTCGTACAACTGATACTCAAGCTCGCAGCTCGTGGTCCTGTGGCTAACGTTGCTTCCTCTGGATTACAGAGTCTCGGGTTCGATTCCTGGCCAGGTTAGGGATTTTCTCTGCCCGGGGATTAGGTGTTTGTGTTTTTCCCATCATTTCATCATCATCATTATCATCATCATTCGTGACAGTCGCTTGATTGGACTGTATAAAAAATTGGACTGTGTAAAAATTGGGACTGCGTAAGGGCGCTGATGACCGCGAAGTTGAGCGCCACACGAACCAAACATCATCTCCAGCAGACTTATATATATAATGCAACGACATACCTCTGTCGGTAATAATTGTGGCATGTATACTGTGCCGTTACTTGTGGTTGGTGTCTATCAGAATTAAATATGAGGCTCCACTCAATGCAGCATGCTGCAAATTCTAGTTTAAATCTCATCAGTGTAATGTTATGAATTTAATGGATGCAGTCGGTTCGGGATATGTGGTCTCGAAGTTCGCTTGCAATGTCAAGTTTTTTTTTTAAATGTTTAACAACTAAGAATTTGTTTTGCAAATAACCCACGTATGTCACTAATGAGTAACATCGGACATGTTTATGCGCTGTTAATAACCTACATTTCTTTGGCATTCGCAGTGATTGAAAGTATTACAAGTCCACGTGACCTACCTCAAGACCAACTCAAACTCAGCTGAAATTGACGTCTGCAGAAAATGTAGTTGAACACATCCTTCTCAAGGTGAGTTTGAGGAATGTGATGTCACAAAACAAAATTTAAAAATAATAATGGAATTAAAAAGATAAAATTCAAACAACAACAGAATTAAGTTGCTTGAATGCTGGTTCTATTTTTATTTATGTAGGTATTAGCTTAAAAGAGTTTTCTCTTGCATATTAAAAGAATTTGAAAGCATACTAATGTGCTGGCAATCATATTGGTTTCTGCTGTTACTTACACAAACTTGTTAGCGAAACAAAATGGGCGAAATTTTTATGAAATTTAAAACAACTGTGAATTTATATATAAAATCTCATCTTAGAGGACTTTTTGTGCTGATTCCAAAGTTACTGATACATTTTGCGAGCCTGCAATGTTTCCGAAGTTACGGATGACTTAATACTCTGATTTACATTTCAGTAATATTAATTCAGCTGATTCGTTTACATTACAGTTTTATGAATAAAGCATGATTCTTTGTCTTTCATTACCTGCTGAATAAATATTACGTTTGAGAAGAGGGCTTTAATTTAATCCGGATGGTTTGCAACAACCTTTACTTGTACATGATGGTTCTGAAATAAGCCAAATGAGATGGTCTCTCATGAGACCTATTATTGCGTTGTTGCTGCAGACGATCAGATCTAGTTGGGTTCTTCTTCTACATGTCGTCTACCTTAGTATTCCAAAGAACGCAGTTTACAATTACGGACTGTTTTAACCTCATATGTATAACTGAAGCACATTACTACGCTCAAGTGAAAAATGAAAGGGTCTTAAACTCAATACCGACTAGTAGGCTATACCAGACAGTCTCTAACATAGAAAATGTATGATACGATATCACAATACACGCAAGAGCAGTATGGATAACTGAAAGCCACGATGTTTAAAAGCTAAGAGTAATTCATGTTTGCCGTTTAATGAATCACTGTTTTTACATCCAAGTATAGAATTCGCACGGGACATCATTTTCTGCAAATACGTGGCTACCAAACCACGCTATCATCTTTGACATTCGACTGTAATACGGTAATGATTGCATAATTATGCTGTATTGACTGACGTTGGCCTTAAAACGAAGATATTAGAAGGCTGTGCTTAAAAGGTATGATTTCTGTACTCGTTGTTACGCGCTACTTTCGCTTTTCGATCATCGAGGTGGAAGCGCAGTTGAGGACTTATCTCTGTCCCGTCACTTACACTTAGGTTCTACATTATTTTCTAAATCGCTTAAGGCAAATGTCCATACGATTTATTTGAGAAAGAAGTTAATGAATTCCATCGTTTCTCCACCTGCAAAACGAACCTAAGTTCCGTCTCTAATGGCATCTTAAACGATGGGGAATGGAAATGAGCGTTTGGCGTCATTGGCCGCGAGGCCCATTACGGGCAGGTCCGGCCGTCTTCGTACAGGTCTTATTACATCTGACGCCACATGGAACGATAGGGTGTTAACCTCTAACCTTCTTGTTCGTAGTATGGTGTAATATCATAATCTGTTAGTGAACATCATAGGACAATCGGTCTTGATACCTAACTACAACGTTTTCAGCGCAGACAAAATTTATTTAAGGGGTTTTATATTTTTTAATATACATAAGGTATGTCCATGAAAGCATAACAATGTTGCTGATTGCTTGAGATTCCATCGATACCGTACAGTCCTTATGAAATTGCATTTTAGGATTCCTGTAAGACATTCATGTTATTAACGTTACTCGCTGCTTTCAAACATCGTGGTCTTCAGTTGTCCATACTGCTCCTGCATTTGTTGTGATATCGCATCATACATTTTCTATATTAGACACTGTCTGGTATAGCTTACTAGTCAGTATTGAGTTTAAGACACTTTCATTTGTCACTTGAGCGTTGTAATGTGCTTCAGTTATGCATATGAGGTTAAAACAGTCTGAAAATGTAAAATGTGTTGTTTGGAATACTAAGGTAGACGACATGTAGAAGAAGAACCCAACTTGATCAACATCAAGTCACTGTTACCAGGAAGTACGAAAATTACCACACAAATCACTTCCTTCGATAATCGAAGATGTTACATTTGACTATGCTGTGATATGACTTTCGAAGTTTCGGTGATCAGACAGCTGGATTGTCGAAGTTTACACAGTGACAGTGTTATTTTCCTCTTAATTTTTATCTTTCGGAAGAATATTAAAACCTGAAGACCGTGTGACGACAGTAATTGTCGGAATGTGCAATTCTACGTCTGTAATAATATGATGTTCCTGTGTTTCCTGCCGGATGAGATAGCCGAAATGATGAGATGGTACGACTAGCAGAAGAGACTGTGGTACCTCGGTACACATCTCTAGTCAGCTCTGTAATAGAAGTTTAACATATTTTCGTTTTACCTTCCAAAATGAGGGCCTGAGTTTTACGTTCTTTTTCTGTAACCACAACAGTTACTCCTGATAATTTAGGTTTCTCTCGAATGTGGTAAGTTGTTCTCACTACAACATGGTCATATACCTAGGAACAAATATTCGTTAAAATCTTGCGAATACTGCTTTTAATAGTCTATCTGTTACGTTATTTCTCAAGTGAACACCAGTAACGATTAGTTAGTGAGAATAAACTAAGCAGAAAAATTACGTTCACGATACGAAGTGCTGTGACTAGGCCAGGCCTTGTCATTGACGAATTGGTGATGAACACCGACTAAATTCTTAAATTCATCTCTTCACAGTTATGGAACATTTTCCCCAAATTTCACAGACTGGTGCATGAAACTGTCGCGGAGAAGCTTGGTTACCTCAATTTTTATGCGACGTTGGTTTCCAAATTGCTAACGGAAAGAATCAGAGACTGGCTTCATGTCTGACCACAAACATTTCAAGAAAAATGGTAACAAATTTATCTATCATATCGTAAATCTAGACGAGATATGGGTAAAGCATGTGAGTTGTGAAACAGAAAGGCAGTCGATGGAACATGGACACACAAATTCTCCCAAGAAACCAAGGAAGTGTTTGCAAATACTGTCTGCAAGAAAGATCGTGGCTATTGCGTTTAAGGCCTCTAAGCGAGTGACTGTCGTTGAGTTCCTTGAAAGTGGCACAACAGTTAACTCAGGGAGGTATTGTCAGACACTGACAAATTTGAGGCGGATGGTAAAAAATAAAAGTCGGGGAAAACTTAGCGCAATAGTTTTGTTTTTTCACGACAACGCACGTAAACACCGAACCAGAGAGCTCCTGGTTTTTTTTTTCTTATGAGAGTGTTTCACCAGTCACCATTCAGCCAGGATTTGGCGCCGAGAGACAACACCATCTCCTCTCATCAATAAAGACATGGCTCGCTACACAACTTCTTGATGCTGACGCCGAACAGCATGCCGTTATAACCCGTAGTGGTAATCGCAGGCGGCGGATTTCTACAGACACGGTATTGAAAATCTTGTGCCACGGTATTACACGTACCTCAGTTTGAATGATGTATGGTGATTATGTAGAAAAATAGCTGAAGAGCGTAACTTCAAAATGTATATTCTCTAAAGCCCTCGTATTATTAGCTTTATTAGTTCAAGTATCGTGCAGACCCTGTCATGCTTTCTAACTTCTTTTTTGATAATGTTAAAATTCATGGCAAAGGCAGATAGGAACGCCCCTAGAAAGGAAAATTGCATTCAGTTTCCTCATTCTGGTTACATTCAGTCAGTGCCAATAACATTCTTGATATAATAAGATTTTCGCTCTGCTCTGCATAGTTGTTGGAATATAAATTTAACTCAGCCACTGGCGGAAGCTCGCCCTGCAAAAATTATTAGAGGATAGTGTATATTTTGTTGGGACCTATTTCTCCATTGCCTTCATGATTTTTTAATGCCATGAGTACAAAATATATGGACTGTCAACTGTCTCTGATAAAATATAACCTGGACTGGGATCCTCGGAATTCTGAGATTTTGCATGTAGCCAAAACTAATACCAAGTACATGGGACTTGTCTGTTCTTTTAGCTTCTTCTGCAAGGTTGGTATAAGATTTTTAGGCACTTTTCTTATAATCCATTTGCTTTTTAGTGGATTATTGCGTTGCAAAGTGTCTGAGGTGAGGGCTTCTCATTTTAACCTTCAGCTCTTCACACTGGCAGCTCCAGTCTGTCTGTGGGCGTCCGGAAGCAAACTGTAATTTTCCTTAAAAACTGTTGTATAAGGTAATCTTTATCTGGGTATATTTCTCCTTAAACTACTTAAACATCACTAGAATGGTAAGTGTTTCCCTGCTCTTCTCCTTTTTCGCTCCTTTCTTCCCCACCTACCCAACCCCACAGCCTCAGGATGCTGCGCCTGTTGGCAGTCTAGGCTCTACACATTCCACCAGAGAGCCTTCATCTGTCTCCCCACATATACACTACCATCCCTTCCCCTTCTCCACCCCCTCCAGGTGTATGCTTGCATCTTACGTGATGTTTCATTCCGGCATGAGATGCTGGAGTTTCTGGTCGTGTGTGCATGGGGAGTGCCTGCTTGTGTGTGTGAATGGTGTAAGTGTCTCTCTTTCACTGATGAAAGTTGTGGCCGAAAGCTTAATGTAAGTGTCTTTTAATTCTGCCTCTCCGCAACTTGAAATGTCTTCCTTACGGTAAACTTATATAATGGTTGAGTGATAGTGAAAATTGCATATGCAACTAAGGCCATGTAGACTTTCTAGCTTTCTACTTATACTTTTTCCATGTTGATGAAGTTTATTTAATATTTCTTTTCTCACGCACGTGCAGGATTTTGATTATCAAATTATGTTTTGTTAGCTTCCGCTAACGTAATACGGGACCACATATTTAAACGTAAGCCTGCAGCCATAGACCACGCGTATTAAGAACATTTGTATAGCCTACGTTGGCCTCTCATTGTCCTTGATAGCTTTGAAAATATATACTACTACGGTTAAGACTGTTGATGATTGATGTGTTTGACTGAGCACAGCGTTTCACACTTCCTACTGTGAAGGTGGTAATTCAATCCATTTGTATAATCAACTTAATTTCGTAACTTTCTTTTCGTAGGGATGTTCGCTGTTGGCTGAGGCTGTAGGTTCCTGAACATATCAACAGAGAAGTTATGTTGAGCGAGCCACTATTGACTTATCGTGTTAATTCACGTCGGGGCTATTTCAGTCACAGTCACTAAAGAAGTGTCTATTCCCAGTAAGATAAAGGCATAAAACATGTCGTTACATTATTGGTATCTGTAAGATAACAAATCAGCACATAAGCTGCAAATGAATCTTACCAGGCCATAATCCCACGAACATTCCTAGGGAACCTTTTGAGGCATGACAGTGAGAGAGCAGACAGAGTGATGTTCCCACAGGATAAAGTTTTGTTGGTACGCGTGATATGAGGCCCATTTCGACGTTAGCTATGAGAGCACTCAGGACTTCTGCCTGGAGTTTAACGACATTCGACCGTTGCCATTGCTGGGAAACGCAGAGCCAAGACTGGCCGCTGCTTTCACTCAGCTGATGGTCACCACCCACAGAGTCTTCTGCCTGAAGACCGTTGTGTGAACACCACTGGTCTCTCATTGTCTTCTCGACAGCTGCGAAACACCTCGCAGATAAATATGTTTTACGCATCTCCCACAGAAGCCCAGCTACTGACGTTCTATTTCTCTAACTAATATTTATTGTTAAAACAGGAGGCTGTTGTTTACTTTCTAACCTTCTATTTTGCAACTAATATTTATTATTAATACAGTAAGTTGTTGTTGACTTTGTAATCTTAATGTACTCTGGAAAGATGTCAACCACCTTCGTGCAAAGAAAAATGATTATATTGCCTTTTAGAAAAATTGCTAAAGCTACCGTACTTGTTATTTTACTGCCTATAGACAGAAAATTGTGCATTCAAATGCACTGTTACAGTTACTAAATTAGGGTTTCACGACGTGGCGGATAGTGGTGTTCCGCATAAATGATATACCACGTAGGTTCAACAAAATGTGAAAGTGCAGTGCCACCATTCTGATTGCTCTTGATCTGCGGCATAATGTCTCAGTGAAATTCACAACTGTGTTCACCAATACTCCGTTTGGAATCTGTTTTGAATGGTACATTTTCCTGATGTTTTGACGCTGGTCAAAATATCGCCGGATTCAGTGTTACTGAGTGGGTACAACGATGCAGTTCAAAGATTTGGCGACGGTTTTTTGAACCAGGAAATGATCATGGAAGGAAATCATTCCACAAGATTACAAATTCCTGGCTTTAAATGCACAATGCAATGCAATGACTTCTCCATGACAATCGATAGTTCTCAAACAAACTGCGTGTAGTAGGTATGTATATACCTACTACTATTACTCTTGTCTTGAAGGGAGGATATAAGATGAACATGAACATAAGCAAAACGAGGATAATGGGATGTAGTCGAACTAAATCGGGTGACGCTGAGGGAATTAGATTAGGAAATGAGACACTTCAAGTAGTAAATGAGGTTTGCTATTTGGGGAGCAAAATAACTCATGATGTTCGAAGTAGAGAGGATATAAAATGTAGACTGGCAATGGCGAGGAAAGCGTTACTGAAGAAGAGAAATTTGTTGACATCGAGTATAGATTTAAGTGTCAGGAAGACGTTTCTGAAAGTATTTGTATGGAGTGTAGCCATGTATGAAAGTGAAACGTGGACGATAAATAGTTTAGACAAGAAGAGAATTGAAGCTTTCGAAATGTGGTGCTTCAGAAGAATGCTGAAGATTAGATTGGGAGATCACATAACTAATGAGGAGGTATTGAATAGAAATGGGAAGAAGAGAAGTTTGTGGCACAACTTGACCAGGAGAAGGAGTCGCTTGGTAGGATATATTCTGAGGCATCAAGGGATCACCAATTTAGTACTGGAGGGCAGCGCGGAGGGTAAAAATCGTTGAGGGAGACCAAGAGGTAAATACACTAAGCAGATTCAAAAGGATGTAGGTTGCAGTAGGTACTGGGAGATGAAGAAGCCTACACAGGATAGAGTAGCATGGAGAGCTACGTGAAACCAGTCTCTGGACTGAAGACCACAACAAGAACAACAACTATTACTCGTAGAAGGGACACGGAAGTTAACAGGGGCAGATGCGAAAAAAACCCCAGCTAAATCAGTAGATGGCTTGGAACAACCCAACAGCTACACTATTAATGACAAATCGCTGGAAACAGTATCTACCCTAAAATATTTAAGGGTAACTATCCAGAGCGACCTTAAGTGGAATGATCACATAGAACAAACAGTGGGAGAAGCAGATTCCAAACTCAGATTCGTAGGAAGAGTCTTAAGGAAATGTAACTCATCCACAATGGAAGAGGATTATAAGGCACTTGTTCAACCTATTCTGGAGTATTGGTAACTGGAATCACAACGAGGTATGATTGGTGGAAGAGATAGAGAAGATCCAACGAAGAGCGGCGCGTTTCGTCACGGAATCGTTCAGTCGGCACGAGATCGTTACTGAGATGTTCAACAAACTCCGTTGGCAGACGTTACAAGAGCGGCGTGTGCATCACGGACAGATTTAGTTTTGAATTTTCGAGAAAGAACTTTTGGGGAAGAGTCGACCAACATGTTAATTCTCCCACATATGTCCTGTGTAATGACCGCAGTAGAAAGTTCGGGAAATTAGAGGTAATACAGAGGCTTATCGGCTATCATTCGTCTCAGACGTTATTCGTGAGTGAAACAGGATTGCAGGGCTCAGTTACTGGCACAAAAGCTACCCTCCACCACACACCATTAGATGACTTGCGGAGTGTGACGTAGATGAACGAATCGAATGTACTTCGTGATGTAAGACGAATGTGATGATCCATATGTGACGACGATGGCTCCACCGTTTGAACACACCCATCAGCCAAGAGCAACAAAAACGTTAGGACGGGAGGAGAGTGATCGATATGGATATTTATTTTTACATCGCTACGAAAGTGAAGCTCCAACAGTTAAATCGATTCGAGTTAGCGACGTGACACCCGTACTCCTTCATTCAAGCGTATGTTCATCCCCAAAACAAATATCGCAATGTAATTTCTTATGTAACGAAGTCCTTCAGAATTCCAGTCATAGAGCCCATTGTCACGAAACGTGGCAATAATACTCTTATACATGCAATTTGCAACGGGGGATAATTCCATCTGATAGCGGGTACTCCTTCATTTGAATGTAATCTGTGTACTGAGTAAAGGTAGTGTATTTGTTCTTTTAGACCATGTGGTTTATTTAATTTATTACATTTAACAGAGATGAAGTCACTGAGCTATGGTAATAGTGAAACGTCCCCTTTGAACAATTATACATGACTGTGCTTAAACTGACACACAATATTTTGTTAGCGCAACGCAATCTGACTTTCAAAACTCCCTACAAAAGAATGGCCCTCACTAACATTAAACTATACCTTTCACAAATCACTTACCTCACAAAAATCTTCGCTGCTCAAGCTACTGCAATACAGCGAGCGCCACTACTGCCAGCTAAATAAAAGATTCAAACTATGGAAAGCACTAACTACTGATAGGGATAGTTAGCAAATGAAAGATATTAATAGAGAACAAACAATGTATTTACCTAGATATCATCATATATAAATATAGCAGTTCATGACAAATTACAAACCTCCGCCATCTCTCTCCCCACATCCACCACTGCTGGCGGCTCACCTCCAACTGCGCAACGCTACGCGCTGTTCATAGCCAGCTGCCTAACACTGCAATGGCGAGTATTACAACAATGCAAAGCAGCCACAGACTGCACACAGCATAGCCAGTGATTTTCATACAGAGGTGGCGTTACCAATAAAAAAACCTAAACAGCCTACTTACATAGAGAAAACATAAACAGCCTACTTACATAGAGAAAACATAAACAGCCTACTTATATAGCCCCCATGCTCCCCACAAAAAATTTTACAAAATATTTTTGGGCAGTGGCCAATAATGATTTGATAAAATTTTTCATAATTACAATAACAAACATATCAAATGCACACACTTATTGATACAATGTTGGTCAAAAGCTAAAATTTTCTCACAGTCCATAAAGACAGTCCTGATCATTCATCACGGTAAAATAGTAGTGTTTTTCTCAAAGTCTGAGCAGTAGAAGAAAATGCACACGGTAGTAGTGGATTTCCATGCAGTCTTGACTCTTGACATGCTGACAGGTAATGGGCCACAACAGAGCAAACCCACAGCAGAGTCATTCGACGGTTTGAAGAAGATTGGTAGGTAGGTCATCACAGAGCAGACCCACCGTAGTCCTGGTAGAGAGTATGGTATTGGTGGGGCACCAGAGGTGCAGACCCACTGCAGTCCTTGTAGAAAGTGTGGACAGGCCCACTGTAGTCCTGGTAGAGATGACCAGCAGCCATCTGTTGTGATTGTGCAGGTGCACAATCACCAGTGAAGAGTCTTGCAGTTAATATAGCAAGTCCATAACCACCACTTGTGCACTCACAAAGTTTTTTGAAATTGTCCTTAGAACGAGCAATGCTGTTATCCAGTCCCTTGCTGAATTATCAACACACGTGCAAACACTAACAGTCCCTACTTCTTACATATTGTCCATATACTACGACCAACGGAAACGTGTGCAGTGAAATGGAACTAACAAGTTAATAATATCATGAACTGGTGACAATTACAATTTTATAACATACGAACACAATAACAAAGGTACAAAATACATCATTAAAAACATAACAATACAGATAACATTTGTAGTACAGGCTTTACAAAAGAATCGAACTAACATATACATCAGTGGAATTATGACATGAGTACATATATAAAGGATCAGAGTAACTTTCGAAACATCAACTTCACACATGAGCATTAAACAGAACAGAATTAATAATATCTAACATCTTTACAAAGTAAATAACATATTATTAATGCCAATTATATTCGAGGATAACAGTATTCCTCATCATAGTGAATGTAGCTTAATATTAAAAGAAGAAAAAATTCTATGAAACTACACAGAGACAGGAAGAAAAATACACAAGGGTACACAAACATATAGTGGGATAACACAAAAAGAAAGGACAGGGTTTGTTGTACTGCAGTATTTTGCATTATTTCTCGGAGATCTCCCTTCATTCGTCATTATTCCCAAAAAGTCCTATCTATACCTGCTTTCTGTATTCTATTCATATTTCTTTCAAAATAAATATGGCTCATTGTACAATACTCATTTGGGCCCAAAACGTTTTCATATAACTTTCAAAACATTCTTTCCCTATTCTCCATAGTTAGGTTCTTATATAGTCTACCCCCTCTTAAGCTAACTTAAATCTACTGAGCTCAGATGCTAAACTAAGGGACGAGGCAATGCAGCAGCACATAAAACAGTTAATATAAACAGCAATAAAAAAACGCAGATTTGCGAAGCAAGCAGCATTAAGAAATTAGCAAAAGTCAAATTCAATAACACTATGCCTGGCAAACAGCAGCAGCAGAAGTATTAACTTATATCTATACATGACATAGCTCAAGCAGGAAAAATATTACAATAAAAACAACAATGCAGACAAGAGAAATGTCTATTCACATCTTAATGTCTATGTAATTAAAGTGGTGCACCACAACAACTTATTGTAAAAAGAAATATTACCATGTACTTGAAAAGAAAATTATTTGTTACTGTTACTAGTTCCTTCTTATTGTTCTTTCCTCTCCAAGTGCTCCTTTTTTAAAGAATGTGGATCATAACATAATTATTTAATAGATCTGTTGACAGAAAGTGTTCACATTAGCAAATGCATTTTATTTTATAAAAGCAATGCTGCAACACAGCTGGAAGCCAGATATCAAATGAAATAAGCAATTACGCAAACCAAAGCATAAAAATATCATCCAATAGTCATGTGGCATTTCGTAAGTCAGTAGCTCTCAACTCTCGTAGAAAGACACTTGTCATAATCAGGTGTGCAGATGTACGAATATTTCCCATCAATTCATAAGCATTTCAGTAATTAGCACAAAGTACGAGTAATCATATGTTTTCAAGTAATGAGCGTGTAATATTTGCGATGCTTTCTACAAAGGAATGTCAATAGCGAGGTTAATGGAAGTAATGAGGGTGTCGCATTTGCAGTATTTGCTCTAAAGGAATGTCAATGGCGAGGATAAAGGCCTGCCTTTTTTTTTTTTTTTTTTTTTTTTTTTTTTTTTTTTTTTTTTTTTTACCTGTGCCTCTGGAAAGGCCCTCACTCTAATGGCTTGTTCTCCAGGTGTCTGACACAGCTGTGTGCCGACGACGCACGTGCAGGTGGTCACTTAACTTTCTTACGGAAATATTTACGACACCAGTTTCCGCTACAGTGACAGTCTCACATAAAAATATTTCACAGGTCAAGAATTAGCGTTGCAAATCTGTAGAAACAAAATCCTATAAATATAAGTGTCCAAATAAAATATTCGTCAGCATTGTGATACAGTCACAAATTTACGCACATTTCATAACTCTTAAAGTACGATTCTTGGTTTCCAACATACTTCTTATTCCTCATATACGGTGGCATCATCTTATTGATCATAAACATATCTCAACAGCATAGTACACATTGTCGTCGTAATAATAACATCATAACACCTCAGTCAAATCTCAAAAACGTCGTAGCTTTCTGCAATAATTTCAAAACCTAAAAAAATTCTCTGCTCATTTCAATAGTGTCATCTACCTCAAACGTACTTTAAAATCATGCTCCCTTACCAAATATATCATTCAAAGCTCTCATAGTATCACAATGGTTCCGAAAAAATATGAACAGATCACACAGTACAGACAAAATACAATTTCGTAAGTGTGAAGTAATCCAACTCCGTAATTGCGTAAACATATGTCACTGATGTAATAAAAAAATGTTTATCTCTCAGTTAAATGATCAGATAGCTGTGTAATTTGTGTGTTAGAGAAATATGGTACCGATGTGTAAAGTTGTATAAGCAAATACCATATTAGCTAGGGTTCCTTGTGGTTGCCAAACACATGGTACACAAAGTAAGTGTGTAACCCCCCTGAGGATTAATGTAATTATACCCTCAGGTGTTACAGATTACAGCAATGGAATGAAATGTATCACGGAAAACTTTCTTTGTAATTCAAAAATCTTTAAAAATAAATGTTTTAAGTACAAAATTAATCACTCAAATACGTGTACTGTAGCGCTAAATGTGCGTCTTGTTGCAACATAATCTTTGTGGAAGTGTCGTAGTTATCATCCTCCGAAAGCTAAGTTCTGCAGAAGTCAATGTACTTACCTCATAATACACAAAAGTGAAATGCTTTGCGTATAAATGTCTTAGTTATTACGCTTATTGCCGTGATGAAGAAAGTACTGTGCTGTAACGTATTGTTGTGCTACGGAAAAGGCAGTCTCATTGTTGCTGTACCACAAAAGTTACTACTAAAACATGTTTTACTTTCCAGAAGAATTCAGAAAAACTGTGCAGATATAAAGCAGATACACCGCAAAAGCAACATTGTAAATTGTCACTCATTAGTAGCGTCGTGATATAGTCGTGTAGCTGTCAAATAAACTAACCACTGTGTCACCTGGTATCTCTCAGAAAGCACCTTGAATCCATAATGTATTTGCAAGTAAACCAAAATGTTGCATTAAAATCTCATTGGCAGTACCAGATATAATGTTATTTTTCTCGGAGCCAGCCGGCGCACGTGTATGCCTGCGGTGCGAGTCATTGTCTGTCTCTTTGTTGCCGCGCGTCGTTACTGGGATTAGGAGGCCTAACTTCCACAAATTCGCCTTGCCGAGAGGGCCCAGCTCTGTTTAAAGCTCGCCAGTTCTGATGGAATTCAGGTCTGTCGTTTTGTCGGTAGTTTACACAGTTTCTTTCGTGTCGGTCACGTGGTGGAGAATTTCTCCCTGAATCGTAACTCTGCGCCGAACTGTTGCGTCTGAAGTTATTCTGCCTCCCTTGATAATAATTGTTTTGGTTTCCATATTGTCTGTTTCTATGGTTATCTCTGTCATATTCATAATTACGGAAGTGCGATCTTTCTCTGTAACTATTACTCTGCCAGTGGTTGTCATACGGGTGGTGTCTGTTTTGGTCACGATTTACGTTGTGAGAATAGCCTTGTCGCGCCCAGTTATTATCGAGGAATTGTGACGGATGTGACCTGTAATTGTTGTGTTCCTGTTTCCGCATTCCGCGATTGTCAGTGTCAATTTCCAATTCTTGTAACAGTCCCTGAAAAGCTTCAATGTCGTCTTTGCAACGTCCTGCCAAAATAATGTGTCGTAATTGTTCAGGCAATTTGATTAAGCAAATGCGGATAAGTTCTGAGGGGCTGTATGGGTTTGACAGGTACTGATTCTTGTGCAACATGTCTTCAAAATATTTCATAAGACTGGAAAATTCAGATTGTTCGAAACGTTTCATCATTATGATGCTTTGTTTTACTCGGTCTTGTGTGGCCTGAGACCAATATGCTGAGAGGAAGGCATGGTAAAACTCTCCTTCACTGTGGCAATCGTGAATGACCGACCGCATTCTTACAGCTGGTTCATTCTCTAAGTAGCCACACATAAATTCTAATCTGTGTTCTAACGACCAGTTGGGAGGAAAACAATGCGAGAATTGATGGAGCCATGCTTGTGGATGAATGTCGTTGCCAGAATTTTTAAATGTTTTGAATTTACGTGTAGTCATGAACAGCTTATAGTCAAAATCATCGTGTCGGCGAGTAGCATCTCGGTCATAGTTACGTCGTGTCGGCGGTTCCATCTCAAAATTCGGTGTACCTTGCCAATTTCTTTCATAATTACCGAAATGCCCTGTGTTATTATTTTGTGGCTTTTGCGTATTTCTAAGTTCCTCTTCCCGTGTTGGAGCGCGAGTGTCTTCTGAAATACGTAATTCTTGTATTACCTGTGTCAGCTGATCTTGTACTTCCCGGATTTCTCTTTGGTGTTGCGTATTGATTTGATTTTGATTCTGTTTGAATTTTCTGATTTGTTCATACTCTTCTGTGTCAGTGAAGGCTACAGGTCTTGTGTCTTTCAGATCATCATCTACCTTTGTAGATAAGTTAGTGACCTGATGCGAAAGTTCGGCGACTTTCTCCGATAGTGTACTTATTTCTTCAGTGTGTTTTTCTGAACCAAGTTTCAGAGTATCTACTGTGTCCTTAAAGTTTTCCTGAGATTTTGCAAGTTGCGTAACCGAATCGGTAGATGCAACTGAGTCAATTTTAGCCCACAAGGTCTCATGATTTTCATGAACAATGGTTTGCAGTTCTTTTATGGCTGCTTCGTGATTCTGTAATGCATTTTCATGCCGCGAAAAAATAGGTTGAAAATGCTCACAAATTTGTGTTTTTACGTCATTACACACTTTCTGACATTTCGATTCAATGTTATGTAACTCAGCAGTTAAATCCTCACGTGTTTGTTCGAGAGTTTGTTCCAATGAGTCTAACTTTTGAAGCTTTTGCTGTGTTTGTCTCTGATTTTGTTCCATTGTGTGTAACTGTTGCTGTGTTTGTTTCTGATTTTGTTCAAGCGTTGTGTCTAACTTTTGTAGCCTTTGTCCCATTTGTTGCATTAACTGTAATAACAATGCACTGGTGTCTGAAACATGTTCCTCAGTGCTTTTCGGCAGTGAATTTGCACCGGCAACATTCACATTTTGACAAGCGGAAAACGTGTCTTGACTCATTTGAGAAAACGGTGAGGACGCAAAACCTGAATCTACAGTGTTTGCAAAATTGTGTCCTATCATTTCGGATTCCTGAGGCGAGCTGTTGCCGACCGATCGATCGATAATGCTTCCCTGTTCACTACCTGTTTCACTGCCTACGCCATTGTTTGACGCCCGCTCCATTTCCCTATGCACAGTTACCAAATTACTATTTTGAATATTAGTTAATTCATTACATGGTGGGGCCAACACACTGCTTTCGTCTTCACTGTCATTTCTCAGTTTACTTTGGAGCCGAGTGTTACGTTTTTCACACGCCATTATAGTCACAATATTTCACACGATAACACAGAAAAGCACAATTTGAAGAGCAAAGATAGGGGAATACATTAACATAGCACTGAAAATAATATCTAGTTAATTACCAGCGCAGCTGCGAAATACTTGGTGCAAATCTACATGCATGCCACAACTGTTTTACAGTACAACAATGAAAGACTGCAACTACAAAGGAGATTCTCTCTACAATTACGCGCTAGCAATAAACAAAAGCTACACTAAATACACAAACTACAAGAAAAAATCAGAAGATTCCAGTGAGGTATCCTAGGCTAAGGGTCGACATATGAAACGTCCCCTTTGAACAATTATACATGACTGTGCTTAAACTGACACACAATATTTTGTTAGCACAACGCAATCTGACTTTCAAAATTCCCTACAAAAGAATGGCCCTGACTAACATTAAACTATACCTTTCACAAATCACTTACCTCACAAAAATCTTCGCTGCTCAAGCTACTGCAATACAGCGAGCGCCACTACTGCCAGCTAAATAAAAGATTCAAACTATGGAAAGCACTAACTACTGATAGGGATAGTTAGCAAATGAAAGATATTAATAGAGAACAAACAATGTATTTACCTTGATATCATCATATATAAATATAGCAGTTCATGACAAATTACAAACCTCCGCCATCTCTCTCCCCACATCCACCACTGCTGGCGGCTCACCTCCAACTGCGCAACGCTACGCGCTGTTCATAGCCAGCTGCCTAACACTGCAATGGCGAGTATTACAACAATGCAAAGCAGCCACAGACTGCACACAGCATAGCCAGTGATTTTCATACAGAGGTGGCGTTACCAATAAAAAAACCTAAACAGCCTACTTACATAGAGAAAACATAAACAGCCTACTTACATAGAGAAAACATAAACAGCCTACTTATATAGCCCCCATGCTCCCCACAAAAAATTTTACAAAATATTTTTGGGCAGTGGCCAATAATGATTTGATAAAATTTTTCATAATTACAATAACAAACATATCAAATGCACACACTTATTGATACAATGTTGGTCAAAAGCTAAAATTTTCTCACAGTCCATAAAGACAGTCCTGATCATTCATCACGGTAAAATAGTAGTGTTTTTCTCAAAGTCTGAGCAGTAGAAGAAAATGCACACGGTAGTAGTGGATTTCCATGCAGTCTTGACTCTTGACATGCTGACAGGTAATGGGCCACAACAGAGCAAACCCACAGCAGAGTCATTCGACGGTTTGAAGAAGATTGGTAGGTAGGTCATCACAGAGCAGACCCACCGTAGTCCTGGTAGAGAGTATGGTATTGGTGGGGCACCAGAGGTGCAGACCCACTGCAGTCCTTGTAGAAAGTGTGGACAGGCCCACTGTAGTCCTGGTAGAGATGACCAGCAGCCATCTGTTGTGATTGTGCAGGTGCACAATCACCAGTGAAGAGTCTTGCAGTTAATATAGCAAGTCCATAACCACCACTTGTGCACTCACAAAGTTTTTTGAAATTGTCCTTAGAACGAGCAATGCTGTTATCCAGTCCCTTGCTGAATTATCAACACACGTGCAAACACTAACAGTCCCTACTTCTTACATATTGTCCATATACTACGACCAACGGAAACGTGTGCAGTGAAATGGAACTAACAAGTTAATAATATCATGAACTGGTGACAATTACAATTTTATAACATACGAACACAATAACAAAGGTACAAAATACATCATTAAAAACATAACAATACAGATAACATTTGTAGTACAGGCTTTACAAAAGAATCGAACTAACATATACATCAGTGGAATTATGACATGAGTACATATATAAAGGATCAGAGTAACTTTCGAAACATCAACTTCACACATGAGCATTAAACAGAACAGAATTAATAATATCTAACATCTTTACAAAGTAAATAACATATTATTAATGCCAATTATATTCGAGGATAACAGTATTCCTCATCATAGTGAATGTAGCTTAATATTAAAAGAAGAAAAAATTCTATGAAACTACACAGAGACAGGAAGAAAAATACACAAGGGTACACAAACATATAGTGGGATAACACAAAAAGAAAGGACAGGGTTTGTTGTACTGCAGTATTTTGCATTATTTCTCGGAGATCTCCCTTCATTCGTCATTATTCCCAAAAAGTCCTATCTATACCTGCTTTCTGTATTCTATTCATATTTCTTTCAAAATAAATATGGCTCATTGTACAATACTCATTTGGGCCCAAAACGTTTTCATATAACTTTCAAAACATTCTTTCCCTATTCTCCATAGTTAGGTTCTTATATAGTCTACCCCCTCTTAAGCTAACTTAAATCTACTGAGCTCAGATGCTAAACTAAGGGACGAGGCAATGCAGCAGCACATAAAACAGTTAATATAAACAGCAATAAAAAAACGCAGATTTGCGAAGCAAGCAGCATTAAGAAATTAGCAAAAGTCAAATTCAATAACACTATGCCTGGCAAACAGCAGCAGCAGAAGTATTAACTTATATCTATACATGACATAGCTCAAGCAGGAAAAATATTACAATAAAAACAACAATGCAGACAAGAGAAATGTCTATTCACATCTTAATGTCTATGTAATTAAAGTGGTGCACCACAACAACTTATTGTAAAAAGAAATATTACCATGTACTTGAAAAGAAAATTATTTGTTACTGTTACTAGTTCCTTCTTATTGTTCTTTCCTCTCCAAGTGCTCCTTTTTTAAAGAATGTGGATCATAACATAATTATTTAATAGATCTGTTGACAGAAAGTGTTCACATTAGCAAATGCATTTTATTTTATAAAAGCAATGCTGCAACACAGCTGGAAGCCAGATATCAAATGAAATAAGCAATTACGCAAACCAAAGCATAAAAATATCATCCAATAGTCATGTGGCATTTCGTAAGTCAGTAGCTCTCAACTCTCGTAGAAAGACACTTGTCATAATCAGGTGTGCAGATGTACGAATATTTCCCATCAATTCATAAGCATTTCAGTAATTAGCACAAAGTACGAGTAATCATATGTTTTCAAGTAATGAGCGTGTAATATTTGCGATGCTTTCTACAAAGGAATGTCAATAGCGAGGTTAATGGAAGTAATGAGGGTGTCGCATTTGCAGTATTTGCTCTAAAGGAATGTCAATGGCGAGGATAAAGGCCTGCCTTTTTTTTTTTTTTTTTTTTTTTTTTTTTTTTTTTTTTTTTTACCTGTGCCTCTGGAAAGGCCCTCACTCTAATGGCTTGTTCTCCAGGTGTCTGACACAGCTGTGTGCCGACGACGCACGTGCAGGTGGTCACTTAACTTTCTTACGGAAATATTTACGACACCAGTTTCCGCTACAGTGACAGTCTCACATAAAAATATTTCACAGGTCAAGAATTAGCGTTGCAAATCTGTAGAAACAAAATCCTATAAATATAAGTGTCCAAATAAAATATTCGTCAGCATTGTGATACAGTCACAAATTTACGCACATTTCATAACTCTTAAAGTACGATTCTTGGTTTCCAACATACTTCTTATTCCTCATATACGGTGGCATCATCTTATTGATCATAAACATATCTCAACAGCATAGTACACATTGTCGTCGTAATAATAACATCATAACACCTCAGTCAAATCTCAAAAACGTCGTAGCTTTCTGCAATAATTTCAAAACCTAAAAAAATTCTCTGCTCATTTCAATAGTGTCATCTACCTCAAACGTACTTTAAAATCATGCTCCCTTACCAAATATATCATTCAAAGCTCTCATAGTATCACAATGGTTCCGAAAAAATATGAACAGATCACACAGTACAGACAAAATACAATTTCGTAAGTGTGAAGTAATCCAACTCCGTAATTGCGTAAACATATGTCACTGATGTAATAAAAAAATGTTTATCTCTCAGTTAAATGATCAGATAGCTGTGTAATTTGTGTGTTAGAGAAATATGGTACCGATGTGTAAAGTTGTATAAGCAAATACCATATTAGCTAGGGTTCCTTGTGGTTGCCAAACACATGGTACACAAAGTAAGTGTGTAACCCCCCTGAGGATTAATGTAATTATACCCTCAGGTGTTACAGATTACAGCAATGGAATGAAATGTATCACGGAAAACTTTCTTTGTAATTCAAAAATCTTTAAAAATAAATGTTTTAAGTACAAAATTAATCACTCAAATACGTGTACTGTAGCGCTAAATGTGCGTCTTGTTGCAACATAATCTTTGTGGAAGTGTCGTAGTTATCATCCTCCGAAAGCTAAGTTCTGCAGAAGTCAATGTACTTACCTCATAATACACAAAAGTGAAATGCTTTGCGTATAAATGTCTTAGTTATTACGCTTATTGCCGTGATGAAGAAAGTACTGTGCTGTAACGTATTGTTGTGCTACGGAAAAGGCAGTCTCATTGTTGCTGTACCACAAAAGTTACTACTAAAACATGTTTTACTTTCCAGAAGAATTCAGAAAAACTGTGCAGATATAAAGCAGATACACCGCAAAAGCAACATTGTAAATTGTCACTCATTAGTAGCGTCGTGATATAGTCGTGTAGCTGTCAAATAAACTAACCACTGTGTCACCTGGTATCTCTCAGAAAGCACCTTGAATCCATAATGTATTTGCAAGTAAACCAAAATGTTGCATTAAAATCTCATTGGCAGTACCAGATATAATGTTATTTTTCTCGGAGCCAGCCGGCGCACGTGTATGCCTGCGGTGCGAGTCATTGTCTGTCTCTTTGTTGCCGCGCGTCGTTACTGGGATTAGGAGGCCTAACTTCCACAAATTCGCCTTGCCGAGAGGGCCCAGCTCTGTTTAAAGCTCGCCAGTTCTGATGGAATTCAGGTCTGTCGTTTTGTCGGTAGTTTACACAGTTTCTTTCGTGTCGGTCACGTGGTGGAGAATTTCTCCCTGAATCGTAACTCTGCGCCGAACTGTTGCGTCTGAAGTTATTCTGCCTCCCTTGATAATAATTGTTTTGGTTTCCATATTGTCTGTTTCTATGGTTATCTCTGTCATATTCATAATTACGGAAGTGCGATCTTTCTCTGTAACTATTACTCTGCCAGTGGTTGTCATACGGGTGGTGTCTGTTTTGGTCACGATTTACGTTGTGAGAATAGCCTTGTCGCGCCCAGTTATTATCGAGGAATTGTGACGGATGTGACCTGTAATTGTTGTGTTCCTGTTTCCGCATTCCGCGATTGTCAGTGTCAATTTCCAATTCTTGTAACAGTCCCTGAAAAGCTTCAATGTCGTCTTTGCAACGTCCTGCCAAAATAATGTGTCGTAATTGTTCAGGCAATTTGATTAAGCAAATGCGGATAAGTTCTGAGGGGCTGTATGGGTTTGACAGGTACTGATTCTTGTGCAACATGTCTTCAAAATATTTCATAAGACTGGAAAATTCAGATTGTTCGAAACGTTTCATCATTATGATGCTTTGTTTTACTCGGTCTTGTGTGGCCTGAGACCAATATGCTGAGAGGAAGGCATGGTAAAACTCTCCTTCACTGTGGCAATCGTGAATGACCGACCGCATTCTTACAGCTGGTTCATTCTCTAAGTAGCCACACATAAATTCTAATCTGTGTTCTAACGACCAGTTGGGAGGAAAACAATGCGAGAATTGATGGAGCCATGCTTGTGGATGAATGTCGTTGCCAGAATTTTTAAATGTTTTGAATTTACGTGTAGTCATGAACAGCTTATAGTCAAAATCATCGTGTCGGCGAGTAGCATCTCGGTCATAGTTACGTCGTGTCGGCGGTTCCATCTCAAAATTCGGTGTACCTTGCCAATTTCTTTCATAATTACCGAAATGCCCTGTGTTATTATTTTGTGGCTTTTGCGTATTTCTAAGTTCCTCTTCCCGTGTTGGAGCGCGAGTGTCTTCTGAAATACGTAATTCTTGTATTACCTGTGTCAGCTGATCTTGTACTTCCCGGATTTCTCTTTGGTGTTGCGTATTGATTTGATTTTGATTCTGTTTGAATTTTCTGATTTGTTCATACTCTTCTGTGTCAGTGAAGGCTACAGGTCTTGTGTCTTTCAGATCATCATCTACCTTTGTAGATAAGTTAGTGACCTGATGCGAAAGTTCGGCGACTTTCTCCGATAGTGTACTTATTTCTTCAGTGTGTTTTTCTGAACCAAGTTTCAGAGTATCTACTGTGTCCTTAAAGTTTTCCTGAGATTTTGCAAGTTGCGTAACCGAATCGGTAGATGCAACTGAGTCAATTTTAGCCCACAAGGTCTCATGATTTTCATGAACAATGGTTTGCAGTTCTTTTATGGCTGCTTCGTGATTCTGTAATGCATTTTCATGCCGCGAAAAAATAGGTTGAAAATGCTCACAAATTTGTGTTTTTACGTCATTACACACTTTCTGACATTTCGATTCAATGTTATGTAACTCAGCAGTTAAATCCTCACGTGTTTGTTCGAGAGTTTGTTCCAATGAGTCTAACTTTTGAAGCTTTTGCTGTGTTTGTCTCTGATTTTGTTCCATTGTGTGTAACTGTTGCTGTGTTTGTTTCTGATTTTGTTCAAGCGTTGTGTCTAACTTTTGTAGCCTTTGTCCCATTTGTTGCATTAACTGTAATAACAATGCACTGGTGTCTGAAACATGTTCCTCAGTGCTTTTCGGCAGTGAATTTGCACCGGCAACATTCACATTTTGACAAGCGGAAAACGTGTCTTGACTCATTTGAGAAAACGGTGAGGACGCAAAACCTGAATCTACAGTGTTTGCAAAATTGTGTCCTATCATTTCGGATTCCTGAGGCGAGCTGTTGCCGACCGATCGATCGATAATGCTTCCCTGTTCACTACCTGTTTCACTGCCTACGCCATTGTTTGACGCCCGCTCCATTTCCCTATGCACAGTTACCAAATTACTATTTTGAATATTAGTTAATTCATTACATGGTGGGGCCAACACACTGCTTTCGTCTTCACTGTCATTTCTCAGTTTACTTTGGAGCCGAGTGTTACGTTTTTCACACGCCATTATAGTCACAATATTTCACACGATAACACAGAAAAGCACAATTTGAAGAGCAAAGATAGGGGAATACATTAACATAGCACTGAAAATAATATCTAGTTAATTACCAGCGCAGCTGCGAAATACTTGGTGCAAATCTACATGCATGCCACAACTGTTTTACAGTACAACAATGAAAGACTGCAACTACAAAGGAGATTCTCTCTACAATTACGCGCTAGCAATAAACAAAAGCTACACTAAATACACAAACTACAAGAAAAAATCAGAAGATTCCAGTGAGGTATCCTAGGCTAAGGGTCGACATATGAAACGTCCCCTTTGAACAATTATACATGACTGTGCTTAAACTGACACACAATATTTTGTTAGCGCAACGCAATCTGACTTTCAAAATTCCCTACAAAAGAATGGCCCTGACTAACATTAAACTATACCTTTCACAAATCACTTACCTCACAAAAATCTTCGCTGCTCAAGCTACTGCAATACAGCGAGCGCCACTACTGCCAGCTAAATAAAAGATTCAAACTATGGAAAGCACTAACTACTGATAGGGATAGTTAGCAAATGAAAGATATTAATAGAGAACAAACAATGTATTTACCTTGATATCATCATATATAAATATAGCAGTTCATGACAAATTACAAACCTCCGCCATCTCTCTCCCCACATCCACCACTGCTGGCGGCTCACCTCCAACTGCGCAACGCTACGCGCTGTTCACAGCCAGCTGCCTAACACTACAATGGCGAGTATTACAACAATGCAAAGCAGCCACAGACTGCACACAGCATAGCCAGTGATTTTCATACAGAGGTGGCGTTACCAATAAAAAAACCTAAACAGCCTACTTACATAGAGAAAACATAAACAGCCTACTTACATAGAGAAAACATAAACAGCCTACTTACAATAGTCCTTGCTCGGTGATTGTCTTCGTGCTGCTGAACATGTTGCTCGTGTCGTTTTCAAATTTTAAGGGGAGCTGAAGAATAAACTTCGGTTAACTGAAGTCAGCCTTAGGTAGACATTTTGGGAGCTGCCAATTATCTGGACTTTTCAAGACTATTTCGGAAATTATTTGCACAAAGTTTCGTATATTCGTGAAAAATTTAAAGTCAAATGGAAGAGGTAATTTAATTCTTATCATTGTCCTGCGATAAATTCATGGTAGAGTTAGCCTATCATTTACGCGGTTAGGTTATTATTATATGTCTTCCAACAGTGAAAAGTTGCGAAAGCTAGCACGTAGTATATCTGTCCACCATGGGTTAAGCAAATTACGATTCTCGCGACTATAGATAAATGGTACTGCCGATTTGCGATACCAACAAATGTTTTGATTGCACAACGCACGCTAATGAGTTCATATTAGAACCATTTGATTACATTTACACAGGGTATTATGCAGGGTATGTCCCGTTCATGACAGTTCATATGTGTGTCCATAGAATCAGTGACGTCGAAACTGTACAATGAACGCAGGAAATTTGCTTCTAACTAGTAAATCGAGTTCTCGTGGCCCATTTCTCTAGTGGGAAAATTACACCGACAGAATAACAGGTTAGTGGAATCCTTCTCTTGTACTGAGTATAATGCCTTTCAAGATGAATATGTTACACACATTGGTCTCTACCAGGGCTAGATATCGAACTGTGGCTGTCTGAGGGTGCCAGCTACGGACCTAATGATCCTAGATTTTCATTTCTTGCATTACTACAACACGGTGGCTACAAATTGTCACTAGAGCGCTAAAGAAAATACTTCACGATGCTGCGTCCAAAAGAAACTAGTACTTCCACACAGGTCCAGCAAAGTAATAGAAATGCCGTGGGCCTAGAGCCACCCGTGGGGTAGACCGTTCGCCTGGCGCAAATCTTTCTAGTTGACGCCACTTCGGCGACTTGTGTATCGATAGAGATGAAATGATGAAGCTGAGAAAGATCACACAACACCCAGCCCCTAAGCGGTGAAAATCTCCGACCAAGTCGGGAAACGAACCCGGGTCGTCAAGTATGACAGTCCGTCTCGCTGACCTCTCAGCTACCAGGGGTGGACACAAAATGGTCTGTCTTGTAACTAGTGAAAAAGAATGTGATCGGTGAAAAGCTTTTATGAAGACTGATTCTCCTTTATTTCGCTTACACATTACTTACACAACGCCAAAGCACTTAGTAAAATTCAACAAAATTAATACAGTGTTAGCTAAAGATTTTATTATGTGTGTGCCATGCGCCAAATTCGACAGTTTGTGTCCGGCCAATTGAACACGTTCGTTGCTGTCGAAGGGCTTTGGTATTCTCTCTGGCGGAAGAGAGGAAGGGGGTTGTGTGAAAAGCCATGGGGGCAGTCGGGAGTTGGTGGATATGGTAGATGGCGTGTCCTCGGGCTACTCTAGGACAATTTGGTGTGATTCGGCGAAGCCCATGGGTCGTGTAACCTCTTGAAATAGACGATCGGGACGCCTTCACCACAGGATTCTGCTGGGCACCGATTCAACGGCTTCTGCCTGTTCTCCGGTCTGAGCGTCATTTGTATGAGACACAGAGACTTATCTCCAATGCCTGCTGTTGGCTGTGTTAGAACCAGTTTGGCGCTGACATTCCGCTTTGTTTTACATTTCTTTTCTCAGTTATGCTGTGCTCCCCCATTTTCAATTTAACGTGATTTTGAAAGGTGGCACGTGCTCAACTCTCTACCACTAAGAGATTGGCTTCTGTTTAGAATGAAGGTTTCTAAAATTTTTTGGTGCCTATTTTGAAGTAAAGTGCAGAATGCAAGTTTGGTGATTTAATTTTAAAACCTAGACGTCTGTGCCCAACTCCAAGACACATTTTTTCACTGTGTTAGTCTTAAGAAAAGAGATATGCTTTGTTTAATGACTCTGACTCGTTTATTGCAGCCAGTAAGCTTTTTCGTAAAGTGGGCACCTTCTCGCATTTTGTGTAGTTGATGCTGAGCAGGGGTCTCTCTTTGGTCCTCCTGCCACTCTCGTCAGCGATAACGCCCAAGCCTTTGCGTCCCGCGGCTTCTGTAGGTTTCGTTCTTTGGCGTGGCATTCATCACACAACTGCCATCCCCTATTACCCCCAACCAACTTTTGCGGACAGGGTTAACAGGAGCGTCAAGACTCATCTTATTGCTTATCTCTTGGAGGCGCCATCGAAATGGACCGTTCCCTCCCATGGTTGAATTCTGCCTTTAACACGGCAAAGCACGAAGCTTGTCAGTCTGTGCACGCACCCTTAATGTTTGTATGACCTCTAAATTCGCCACTGTCCGCAGCTCGTGGTCGTGCGGTAGCGTTCTCGCTTCCCACGCCCGGGTTCCCGGGTTCGATTCCCGGCGGGGTCAGGGATTTTCTCTGCCTCGTAATGACTGGGTGTTGTGTGATGTCCTTAGGTTAGTTGGGTTTAAGTAGTTCTAAGTTCTAGGGGACTGATGACCATAGATGTTAAGTCCCATAGTGCTCAGAGCCATTTGAACAATTTTTTAAATTCGCCACTGTCTACCTTGTAGGAAATAGCCTGATCAGGCCTCTCTCGAGGACTTCTATTAGTTACCCTCATGGAGATCTAATCACAATTCAAGGTCCGTAGTCTTCACTTGGTAGGTTGGTAGCTGACTCATGGCATAACGATATGTACATATACAAATAGTGGTTCTTAGGGATAACTGGCGGACGGCGAGAGCAAATAGTTCCAGTGTCTATCAGAGGGAAGTGGCACGATATAACCATGGCCGCTGGCCTACCAGTTTTAAGGTATAAGGCATGTCTATGTTCGCTGACATGGATGTCGTGACAAATGGAGCGAGGTATCCAGCAAGTTAGGGCACATTCTGTTGATCCGTGGCGCAACCTGGAGGTCCTCACTCTGGTCACGCTGCACGTGAAGGACGAGGCATTCGATCATGTGCAAAGGGTACAAGTAAGTAAGGATAAACCTGCTAATATCGATTGATTTTGTTTTGGTTTTCCTTTCTGACTTCCCTCCCTGGCTGTTCAGTTTACAGTGGAAAGACAGAGCCCCTTTGCCGAGTTTGATAGCTCACAATCAGCTAATTGAGAATGTTCGTTGAATATTCGAGTTCTTTTTTTTTTTTTTGTCTGCTGGTGGTAGAGAGGAGGAAGGGGGGGGGGGGGGGGTTGTGTGAGAAGCCAGGATGGCAGGCAAGACGTGCGGTTAGGGTGGATGTTGTGTCCAGTGGAACGCAGGGGCTTTCTGGAGAGGAATTGGTCAGCATTGTCGGTGGAGCGTTGGCGGGCGGCGTCCTCCATGCAGAGTGGCACAATTGTTGACGTTTCTCCACTCAAAACGATACGATTGTTGACGTGACGTGCTATACCAGCCTAGTCCTGTCCTGACTGTACTTGTTCGCGCAGTAGTCGGGTTCCTCCCTGACAATTTGGCAAAGTCCATCAGTCGTGTCCCCTTCTCAAATTGACGACCACAGGTATTTTCCGGGCACTGAGTCAACGGCTACTTCGGGTGTCTTGCCCGAGGAAAGAGCTAGATTCCCCTTCTTTATGATTTTATGGTGAGCGTCATTTGTTTGTCCTGCAGAGACTGGTCTCTATTGTTTGGCTATAGCTGAAGCAGCTTGTCACTGGCATTCCACGTGATATTTCAAATTTATTCAGCTGTACTGCGATCACTCGTTTTCCTTTCAATGTGATTTTGAGTGTGTCTGTGGCACGTGCTCAGCTATCTCCCGTGGGGATTTTGTCTTATGTCTAGAGTGAAAGTAACTTAAAAAAAAATTTTGGCACCCAATTTTAAATAAACTGCAGACTGTTATTTTGCTGATTTAATTTTAAGGCCTAGAGGCCTGTGCCCTTTTCTAAGTAACATTATGTCACTACAATGGTCTTAACAAAGGAGATTCGCTTGATTTAGTGGGACTGACTTGTCGTTTCCAGTCATCAAGCGTCTTTCCTCCCTTAGATGCCCCACCAACCTTTCGGAAAAATATGTGGAATATTTTATGTAATGCTAAAATGATGCTTGCCTCTGTTAAATTAGACGTGAAACCGTGATAAAAACTTTCCGTGAGGAGGACAACTGAAGTTCTTGAGAACCTCTGATACGACTATTAAGCTAATGAAAGGACTTTTATTTATCTTGGATGTGGCCACTAGTTTAAAGGCTGCTTCCACGTTTTGAAGATCGTGTTGATATTTATTTTACATTTCACGTATTTTTATCTTCGGCCGGTAGCAGTTCAGTCTTTAGGTATGTACCTCGCTCGAACTTATGAACTTTACCTGGCATCGTGAGGCGATTTAACTCCCAGAGCTACTTTAATCGTAACTTAATATTGGTTACTGGATTTCTTGAGAGCCGCTTCGAAGGATTTGTTTTTATTGAACATGTTCACTGTTTAAGAGAACTTTGCTGTATATGTTGTAGTACACTCGGCTTCTTTTCACCAGGGTCTCGGTCCCAAGGTCTATCGTGTCATCTACAGGCTTGTGCCATGATGTGACGAGCGACTGTTATGTTACTCTATTATAATTTTCAGATTATAGTGTGCCTCGACATGACTTTCAATGTAAATTATTAATATTTCATGTTTTATTAATTTGTAATTTAAGATAAAAAGCTTTAAAGAATATCTAAACTGTTTGGCTTCTGGTATTCCACGTTTAACGCCATTTCGTAAGGATAAAAGGTCAAGTGTAGTCTTTAATGTGTTTAAGTTGACGCTGGTACCTCGTTGCTCTTGAGGAAAAGAAATTATTGTTGGTTAATAAATTGTTTTAAGGAGTATTTCGTAACAAATGGTGCTGAATAGTTTTACCCAGCCCTGCCTCAAGCACCTAGTGTCCTCCTCAAATATAAGCACTTGTTGACTGTATCAATGTGTAGATCGTAAAATGAAATGCCCCAAGCAATGCAGATGCTTCTTGAAAAGACATTAAATTACTTATATATGAATCTATTGATAATGAAAACTTGTAAAGAACTAAGCAATTACTCATTACATATAGACTGATATTAAAATATGTTAGATTAGTAACTTCTCAACAGAAAGCGAAATCCCTTTTTACATACACAGTATCCATGGCGATGCACTGCCTTCTAAAGCTTATGTTAAAACCCATTGTCCCAGATAAATTTTCGGAAAATATGTCTGAACATTTCTATGAAAAGGATGGGAAACGTCACGTTTCCAGGAAGATTTGTCCCTCTTCTAGGTACTAAACGAGTTCGTTTTGACAGCAAAAAAATTTCGCGAACGGGTTTAGATTTCCTGTATGGCACACACAGTAAGAGCTCATTCACAATTCAAAATAAATATTCATAACGCTTCCTTACACTTTGCAACAAAACAACCACAAAAGCGAGTAATGTATTCTAAGCCTGGGTGAAGGAAAGGATTATTTAGGTTATGTGTGGATCAAGTAAAAAAGTATTACGTTTTTGTGGCATATCTGATAGTTGCCTGTTTCAGATTCTGGTACTGTCAATGACATAAATGTTATAACCAGAAATCCTTAATAACGTTGAGAGTGATTAAAAATATTTGATTATCGACATTGTGGCGAAGGATGTAGACAGCAAGAACTATGTGGATTGCTCAAGTCCTATATTCGAAGATCAGAGTTCTACGCCCCCGTAGTATGGAGGTCACTGGTTGTTCGGAATGAATTTCTCACAGGAGGTAATGTGTGCCACATTGTCCGGGCAGCGACATAGCAGGAATCTTGTATTTGGGGTACATTTGGGAGTAGAAGTGTTCCAGACATTTGTCTACCTCTTTCTCAGTACTTGCACTGACTGTCAGTATTATTCTTTATCTGCCTTATACAGGCAGTAAGAAATACACATCATCTCCCAGTGTAAATCATGTGTTGGCAAGAGAATGTTTTGGTGCTTCAAAACCGGAATATCTCCAACAAGAGGTTAGTGGAAAAAGTGTGGATGAGTCATGGATCAGTTTTAAGTATCTTGTACGTTTTGAACATGACAAACTCTGCCGCTCCCCCTTCCCCATCTTCCCCCTTCCTTCCCCGCCACAGATTATCGTATCATCCAACGAAGGAGCAGACCAAGCAGTGACAACATGTTGATTCACCATCCTCAAAAAAAGAAAGGCGAACGGTGTCGAGAAGCGTTGGGGAAATCTGGGCAGAGGTGTTGTATTTGGCTACGAGGAACCAACCAGGCCGACCATTACGCTCTCCCAGGCGTTCTCCTGATGTGGCACCCACTGTCTGCTTCTTTCTTCGGATAGAGAAACTGTGGATGAATGGGGCCGTAATGGTGCAGAGATAGTGGAGTAGTGGGCTGTGGAGGTGATGATACTGGCGAGGGTTGATAGGAAATCTCCTTTGCAATATAACACAAGTTTTATTCGTCATGGATTACAGTGCCGAGTGCTGTATACCTCACTTGGCTCAAATAGTGCAAATTAAAATGGTTCAAATGGCTCTGAGCACTATGGGACTCAACTGCTGTGGTCATAAGTCCCCTAGAACTTAGAACTACTTAAACCTAACTAACCTAAGCACATCACACACATCCATGCCCGAGGCAGGATTCGAACCTGCGACCGTAGCGGTCGTGCGGTTCCAGACTGTAGCGCCTTTAACCGCTCGGCCACTCCGGCCGGCTAGTGCAAATAGCTCTGAGCACTATGGGGCTTAACATCTGAGGTCATTAGTCCCCTTGAACTTAGAACTACTTAAACTTAACTAACATAAGGACATCACACACAACCATGAACGAGGCGGTATTCGAACCTGCGACCGTAGCGGTCACGCGGTTCCAGACTGAAGCGCCTAGAACCGCTCGGCCACACCGGCCAGCGGTCAAATAGTTCAAATGGCTCTAAGCACTATGGGACTTAGCATCTGAGGTCATCAGTCCACTAGACTTAGATCTACTTAAACCTAACTAACCTAAGGACATCACACACATCCATGCCCGAGGCAGGATTCGAACCTGACACCGTAGCAGCCGCGTCGTTCCGGACTGAAGCACCTCTCTTAGCAGCGCATGCCTGAGCCAGCACTATGCCGCCCTGAGTGAACATTGCCAACGATTTGTCCTTCTGAATTCCCGTAGGCGGCCACAACTGATAAGAAGGATGGAAGAAGTACCACTCAGGGCGCGAAGCGCTTTCCTCCAATGAAGAAGTTGGGTAGAGCTGTGGCGTTTGAGTATGGCACCGCGTTGTGTCGCCTTTGTCCCTAGGGCAGTCTTAGTTCGTAAGTTGGTCTGGTGGAGCTCGCTGTTCTGACCGATGGCGGCTGCTTACTTGCCCATAACTGCTGGATGCTGTCATGGACCCGATGCTATGGATGGTGCTGCCAAACTGAGCATATTTGTGCTAGAAACGGTATTTATAGCGAACAGTAGCAGCCTCGTTGTGCCGTTACGCTGCTTCCAGACACGCGCAGATCAACACAGCTTTGTCCCAACGGTGTAGAAATATACCGCAGACCGGTCTGTGGTAGCATGACCTTTCTACGATATCACCTCTATTGCTCGGCTTAACGCAGCCACTGTGCGGTGTACCAAAAGGCTCACTTGAGAAACTTCATGCCAATGCCTCTGCTCTGCTCGCTTACCTCACAGAGAGCGGAAATGGAGCTCCTACTACTCATAACGCCCAAAATGTAGCGACTACGTTACGTAACCATTGCGTTACAGGAATTTTGTGAGCGAGGACGAGAATTCGTTCGAAGTGAAAGTTGTCCTGAATATGGGAAATGCCGACTTCTGCACTTGACGTCCTTACATACGACAAATCTGTTGCACTAATGGGTGAAAACTTAGCGAACATGTAGCACCAAGTTCCACGGCCGCAACTTAATTTTTTTCAAGGCGTAGTTAAGACTGCCATTCGTACATTTTTGAACTGCTGTAAAAGTGCAGTTAAAAGAAAATAGATTTCTTTTCGTCGTGTTCTCGTCCAGTTAGCCTCAAAGACATTCACAATTTAGACGGGAGATCGACTGAATGACGGAACTTGCTCCGATTAGGTCCACTTCTTTTGTTTCCCTAAACTTCAATTTATGTGAAACAAGATGTGAAAAATTTATCGGCCGGCCGAAGTGGCCGTGCGGTTAAAGGCGCTGCAGTCTGGAACTGCAAGACCGCTACGGTCGCAGGTTCGAATCCTGCCTCGGGCATGGATGTTTGTGATGTCCTTAGGTTAGTTAGGTTTAACTAGTTCTAAGTTCTAGGGGACTAATGACTTCAGCAGTTGAGTCCCATAGTGCTCAGAGCCATTTTTTTTTTTTTTTTTTTGAAAAATTTATCCATTGTCGGGCGGCAGGAAAAGAGGAACAAGAGGAGAAATTCGATTTACTAATCTGTGTCTTAAAAGTATGTTTCATGTTACTGGCTTGCAAAGTGCATTTTAGCCACAAGACAGCATCGAATATTGGGTACTGAGAACCCAAAAAAGCTGATCTGACTGAGACAGAGGCGATGATGGATAACCACGGAACACTCGTACTCTGAAGAAATCTGCACAGCCAGAAGCTACTTTTGAAAAGCGAAAATTAAGACTGCGTAGTAATAAAGTAATCGCTTTATATTCGAACTGAAGCGGAGAATTTTCGTTGCGCCAGGCTAGAAATATGTTACTTCACTGAAGAGTCAAAGAAACTTGTATAGGCATGGGTATTCAAATATAGGTTTATGTAAACAGGCAGAATACGGCGCTGCGGTTTGTAAAGGCTATATAAGACAACCAGTGTCTGGCACAGTCGTCAGTTGGATTTACTGCTGCTGCAATGGCAGGTTATCAAGATATCAGAGAGTTTGAACGTGGTGTTACAGACGACGCACGAGCGATGGAACAGAGCATCTCCAAGGTAATGATGAAGTGAAGATTTTCCTGTACGACCATTTCACGAGTGTACCGTGAATATCAGGACTCCAAATCTCCGACATCGCTGCGGTCGGAAAAACATCCTGCAAGAACGGGACCAAAGATAACTGAAGAGAATCGTTCAGCGTGACAGAAGTGCAACCCTTCCGGACATTGCTGCAGCTTTCAATACTGGGCCATCAACAAGCGTCAGCGTGCGACAAATTCAACCAAAAATCATCTATATGGGCTTTTGGAGCCGAAGGCCCACACGTGTACCCTTCATGATTGAACAACACAAAGCTTTACACCTCGCCTGGGCCCGCCAACACCGACAGTGGACCGTTCAAGACTGGAAACATGTTGCCTGGTCGGACGAGTCTCGTTTCAAACTGTATCGAGAGGATGGACGTGTAGGGCTATGGAGGTAACAGCGGGTGGAGGCTCTGTAATGGTGTGGGGTGCGTGCTTTTTGAGAGATGTGAGACCCCTGATATGTCTAGATACGACTCTGACAGGTGAATGTACCTAACCATACTGTCTGATAATCCACATCCGTTCATGTTCATTGTGCATTCCGGCAATTCCAGCAGTACAATGCGACACCCCACACGTTCAGAATTGCTATAACGTGGCTCCAGCAACACTCTCTTGAGTTTAAACACTTCCGCTGGCCACCAGACTCCCCAGACATGAGCATTATAGAGCAAATCTGGTATGCCTAGCAACGTGCTGTTCGGAAGAGATCTCCACCCCCTCATACTGTTACGGATTTATGGACCGCCCTGCAGGATTCTTGGTGTCAGTTCTCTCCAGCACTACTTCAGACATTATTCAAGTCCACTTCTGTGTGCTCGCGGGAGCCCTACACGACATTAGGCAGGCGTACGAGTTCCTTTGGCTTTTCAGTGTTATTTACCGCTTTGTATCTTGGAGGACAGTTTGTTTTCATACCGTCTTCCTAATTTCAAAACTGAGGGTGAGCCGCTAGGAAATATGCGCTTTCAACTTTCAATTGAATTTATTCATTTTGAGAAGACTGAAGGAGCGATTTATTTTACTTGCTAAAATCATTCAACAGCGAAGATCGCAGGAATATGTGTTTATCTAAAACAGGTTTCCACAGACTTTGATGTCACCTTCAGGTCTTAATAAATCATTTTTCTATGAAAGTTGTTCATTTTACGTTGGACTTCACTCTGGGTTGTTATGTGGATGAAAATCAACACATTATAAAAAGTCTATCATAACTAAAATATTTAAAAGCACCTTGTGCAAATTGCCAAGTCCATAAATATATCGCTTACAGGTGCTTGTTAGTGACAAAAACACAATACTCAATAGCACATCTGTTTATATAAGCTGGGCATATGCTTGACACTGAAAACCCACGTTAAAGGGCGTATGGGGAACAACTTTTACGTTTGCTTTCAAATGATGTCAGGTGTCGAAACGAAATGTTATAACTGACGCTTTCGAGTTAGGACAGTTGTCGGTTCTCTCGTATTTCCTGTTTCAGTTCTGTTGTTTGATGGGAGACTCCACGCATTAATTATAGAGGTTGTGGTTATAATGGCAGCAGTTAACAGAATTTTTAGTCATGGCTCTAAAACTGGTGTTCCGTCAAAGGATAATTGTATAGACAGATCTACACAAGATGTTCAAGGAAAAATAGTAAACATTTTCAGAGATGGTAGTATAGACTATTTCGAATAAAACGACCCATATAACAATTGTCCAATCTTCATTGGGTGCAGAGGTACAGTTGTTTACACAGATAAGATTTCATTTCACGTGCTGTTATACCATTTGGGTTTATTAACTGATTAACCTACGGGTTTTGTAGTTCAAGCGGCGAAGTTGAACGTAAGTTTATACACTTGAAACTGCTAAAAAAAGATAACCTGACTTCAAATTATGAATTCAAAAGAATGGCCCTGACTAAATAGAAATCCTAGCAATAACCTATACATTTCATTAAGCACTTACCTCATAAAAATCTTCATTATGCGAACTACTGCAATACAGAGAGCGTCAATACTGCCAGCTAAATAAATTATTCTAACTACTAACAGACATGTGGTTAACAAAGGAAAGATTTTGTTGCAGACCAAATAATGTATTTTTTTTACCTTAATAATGTGACATCCAGTTCAGACACGAACATAAATCGCCATTGACATTTAGTACAAAGATATATAATCATGAATAATATTCACTCTCCAAGTCGAACATGTACAGATTGTTAGCCTACGCTAATACTCAGACCTCTATCCTTCATCAATGCTAACTTCTCACATCCAGCATCCATCACTGTTGGCTGTTCACCTCCAACTGCCCAACAGTACTTCCATCACTGCTGGCGACTACCTTCCAACTGCCCAACACTACTGGCAATTAACTTCCAACAACGAGTGCAACCAGCTACAGAGTCTCTTATAATAAAGAAATCACGGTCAGAGATCCAATGCAAGGCGTTACACAGCGCTGGCAACGCGAAAGCAGCCCACTTACACACTGTCCAGTCACTTTAACGTGACCACCTGTCAAAAGCTGGCATAAACAGCCTCTGCAGCCCAAACAGCTGCAAGACTTACAGGAAGAGAGTCAGTGAGATTACCCACAAGAATGTGGAACCAAGACGACTCTAGTGCCGGGTCCAGGTGAGCGAGGTTGAGGATCCACGTCCCGAACAGCTCGATCGAGGTGGTCTCATAGATTCTTGATTGGGTTGAAATACAGGGAGTGTGGTGGTCTGGAAGTACAGGAAACTAATCATGGTGCTCTTCGTACCAGGCATGTAAACTTTGAGCTGTGTCACTAACTGCCCCGTCCTGTTGGCAGAAGCCATTATGCCGAGGAAAAATACCCTGCATGTAAGAGTGGACAAGGTCCTCAAGAACATAAAACATAAACATAATTGATCGGAAAATACCACCTGTCGCCACTCAGTGGACGTCCAGTTGCGGCACTGGTGTGCAAATTGCAGATTTAGTCGCCGCTGTAGACGCCCTTTCGCAGCAACGTTCACTGAACAGTTGTTGAAGAGACACTGTTGGTAGCCGCGTGGTTCATTTGGTGGTCAGTTGTTCAACAGTTGCACATTTATTTGCCCACACACATCTCCGTATCAGTCGTTCACTTGGTGCACCGTAGATGCCTCAGCGCCGGTTTTGGACAGCGTCACTTTGCCATGCATGGTATACTGTAACTACTGCGGCACGCGAGAGGTTGAAGAAGTTAGCCGTTTCGTAAAAGCTGCCACCCTTGGCCTGATAGCCAATGCTCATACCCTTTTGGACTTCAGAGAAATTGCTCCGTTTCCGCTTTACAACGACAGCATTGTTTACACGTCCCCCGGACAATCCTTACGTACCCTCCACTGCTAGTGTTGCCACCTGCCGTCGGTGTGTGGTTACTGCACGTTGACTTATAACAGAGGCAGTGTGTCAGCAGCTCGTGGTCGTGCGGTAGCGTTCTCGCTTCCCGCGCCCGGGTTCCCGTGTTCGATTCCCGGCGGGGTCAGGGATTTTCTCTGCCTCGTGATGACTGGGTGTTGTGTGATGTCGTTAGGTTTAAAGTAGTTCTAAGTTCTAGGGGACTGATGACCATAGATGCTAAGTCCCAAGTGCTCAGAGCCATTTGAACCAGAGGCAGTGGTCACATTAATATCACTGGACCGTGTGTAATTGAACTTTTTGAGTGTATATGTGATTGTGATTTGTTTGCGGATTATACTGTATCGTTTAAGCATGCTGCAAGCAGTTGAAAATGTAGAGTATGTGCATATGGTACTCGTATTTGTGTTTTGCGATGGAAACACTCCTGCTGTTGATAAAAACTGCAGTGGACGACTTCCTAGCGGCACAGTGCGAGATTCAAGAGCGTTTGCTAGTGTTTTCACAAAACTGCGTAACTGGTACAGCGCCGAGCAGTGATACTTCATCGGCACGTGCAAATTAACATTACGTTGGTGCAGGAGAAGTTGTTGAGTTGCTATAATGCAGTCCTCCACAACTTTTACATGTGTCGGTGTACCACCAGCAAGAACGTAGTAGTTGTTAGGTATTCGATGACTATGATTTACGGCAGAGTCAACTCCCTCGAGAAGGATATAAAGCTAGGCGACTGATATTTTTTCGTTGCGTGTTTAAAGAACGCGATGTAATTCCTGTAATATTCTCCTTGCATTCGTGATGGTATAAAAATACTCGTACCTCACACCGTTAGTCCGGCGAACATACAAATGGTTGCTGGATATACATTTTCAAGAAATCTGTGGTGTAGTACGATAGATGAAACGGACACTGCTTCGTCTTACGCGACCCCCTAATCTTGAGTTTCTGTAAAACCAGCTATCAGTGTTATTGGAAGAAATTCCTTTGGCTACGGGAATGGCCCTGTTCCTCCTGGCTGATGGCAGCCCAACACATTATAGTGATAAGGAAACACATTATCTAAATCAAACGCTTCCATGAAGATGGACCGGCAGAAGTGGTCATAATGAGATTTTCACTCTGCAGCGGAGTGTACGCTGGTATAATCTTCCTGGCAGATTAAAACTGTGTGCCCGACCGAGACTCGAACTCGGGACCTTTGCCTTTCGCGGGCAAGTGCTCTACCTTCTGAGCTACCCAATCACGACTCACGACCCGTCCTCACAGCTTCAGTTGTGCCAGTACCTCGTCTCCTACCTCCCAAATTTCCACACTCCGCTGCAGAGTGAAAATCTTATTCTGGAAACATTCCCCAGGCTGTGGCCAAGCCATGTCTCCGCAATATCCTTTCTTTCAGAAGTGCTAGTTCTGCAAGTTTCGCAAAAGAACTTCTGTGAAATTTGGAAGGTAGGAGACGAGGTACTGGCACAACTGAAGCTGTGAGGAGGGGTCGTGAGTCGTGCTTAGGTAGCTCAGATGGTAGAGCACTTGCCCGGAAAGGTAACGGTCCCGAGTTCGACTCTCGGTCTGGCACACCGTTTTAATTTGCCAGGATGTTTCATACCAGAAGTGGTCATGTTTCTAAACCAACAAGATCCCTGGACAAACACTCTACACTTTACCTTTGTGGATGGTTGAAAATCGAAGTCCAAAAGTGTGCAACAAACACAAGAGACGAACAGGTCGTTTCGATTATTAGTTTGCTTGGGTTACATTCTAACAGCTGTATCCCTGTAAGCAAAAAAAATTGGTCATATGCTTTATTCGAATTAATCTATACAACTGCAACGGAAATTTTTCTCCTAAATAATTTGTGTGGATTGAGTTGATGAATATCTTACCTTTTACCATTTTTTTGATTTCAGTGTCAAGTTATTCGGTTTGTTATCACTGATTTTATTAAAACGTTAGTGGGCAACGGTACATGAATGGTACATGTTACAGGATTGACCTTTTATTGATTTTTTGAATAATATGGATTCTATAATTTTCTTATGCTTATTTAAGTATTGTTGAAAATCTGTTCTTTCATTTTTGTGTTAGTATGTTTGAGAAGCATTCCACTACTGGGAACAGTTGGCAATTGAACTTAAACATTTTGTCTGTAGTCAGGATCTCGTCACACTATGGATTCCGAGTAAGTATAATAAGTATATTGTCATTCAGATTCAAAAACTGTAGATAGTTCCTTAATAAACCAACAGTCACATGCTGTTTATTGAAATTTATGCGACGTTATTAGTATTATTCTTGAAGAATCCAGTCTGCCACGATCGCTAGCAAATCTTCTTATCGCTATCACCGGTTTCGACATATCTACGGTGTCATCACCGGATTTTGTAACATTATTAGATGCATTCGCTTATTGTAACCCTTAGACGATGACAGCGTAGATTCGTCGAAACCGGCCATAGTAATAAAAAGAACTGTTAGCGATGTTGGCAAACTTGTTTCTTCAAGAACAGTACAACTCTCAGATCGCCCCCAACATCTGACACAATGTCAAACACATGTAACATCACTTGCATTGCGGGGGCACGTTCTACATTTTGAGCGTTACACAGAAGTAAAGGTAAGCACTAATGAGATCACTTCATAGTTTTTACTTCTATTGTTACAATTTGAGTACAAGCTCTAATCTGTTAATTCCTTCGAAAGAAGAATGTTTTTTGTGGTACTGGGACTGTGAGAGCAAGTCACATCCCCCCAAAAATTGCCCCCTTTCAAAGAGGAAGAGAATATAGAAAGGTGAATGTGGCTCTATTCGTTCGACCAGTCAGAAGAGAAATGGCCTGTTGGTGAATAAATGGCGTGACAACTTTCTTGTTTCGCCACCATAAAACAAAACTGTCGTGAACCCATGAACTAATGTTAAAAGATGTCCCCAGAAGTCAAGAAACTACATACATGTTCCTCGACTATCCGTCCTGAGAGAACACAAATGCACATGGGTGAAACAGATCGAATGGATCAAAATTTGAATCAGTACAGGGTACGTATCAATAACAGGAAATGGTACTCGCCTCTTTTCAGTAGGGTAATCGATACCTGTGTGTAAAATGTTTGGTTACCAAGCGTTATACTATATCCCAAGAAAAGTTTCAAACAGAAATTCTGCAGGTGTGCATCAGGAGGTATACACTCCCACCGAAAGAACCTGGATGAACATCGCATTCCAATACTGTAGCAGATTAGCTCCAGAATGATAGAAGGAACCACCTGATTGTGAAACTACAACATCTCAAAAGAACACGGAGTGCTGGAATAAACTGTATGGCATCAGCACGGTCACAGTGCAAGAATTGTCATGTGGAACCTCGTGATGAACTCAAGTTGATAAAACCGCAACAGCTGACAGAAACTGATTTATTAGTCATTTACTCACCGTTAGACTCGTGATCATGAAGTCACATCTTCAGGTGAAAAACCAATGAACCTAGAGAAGATACAAAGATCGGAATTAGAACTAATCTTAGTCTGACTATTTAAAAATTCAGGAATGTCAGCTACCAAACGAAAACTACGGACCTTAAATTGTGACTAGATCTACATGCGAGTAACTAATAGACGTCCCCAATCCCGCTCCTTAAAATTTCTGTATAAAATATTCACCGGTCATACACAAAATGACAAGAGGACCGAGGCAAGATGAAACCATACAATGAAAATAATGAAAAGACCCAAATCCAATGAAATTGACGAGAATCTCTTTGATGAACCAGTTTACCAGCACGAGGAGTGAGTAAACCACAGGTGAAACGGCCAGAAGACTATCACAAAACCACAAAACATGCAGAGTCCGCGGATTATGTCCTAGGAATTTATTTAGTCGTATGGCTAGGGTCCCCCTTCGGACAGACCGTTCGCAGGGTGCCAGTCTTCCAGTTTGACACCACTTCGGCGACCTGCAGTCGACGAGGATGAGAGGATGATGATGAGGACAACATAATACCCAGTCCCTGGGGGGAGAAAATTCCCCGACCCAGCCAGGAATTGAACCTGGGCCCAGAGGATTGACAATCCGTCACGCTAGCAGTTTTTTTTTTTCTGTCACGCTGGCCATTTTTTTTTTTGTTTTTTTTTTTTTTTTTTTTTTGTTTGGGTCAGGTAGTGGGCTGGAGGAGGCAAGGTGGGCAGGGGTCGCGACCCGAGGCCTGTCCACGATGTCTCCCCCCTCCCATCCTGGGGATGTGAAGTGGTGCAAAGGATGCAATTGGTGTATTATTGTGATATTTTTAATTTTATTTATTCATTTATTTATTTTGAATTTTTTTTGTTTTTTTTTCTTTTCTTTTTAAATTTTTTTTTTTTTTTTTTTTTTAACAGTAAGGAACTGAAAACTAGTAAGTGCACTCTTTGCGTCGAGTTGGGGACGCACATAACTAAAACCATGCTAATAGTTGTAGAAAAAGGCATAAAGAAAGAGAACAAAGTGCGGGGCGAAGGAAACCATGAAACAAAACTGAAGGGTGGAATCCATACCACCATTAACCAGTGCTACATCTTGCACCGGATGGGGAAACTAAAACTGCGAAGACCTTTTCGCACCGGGGACAAAAAGAGGAAATGGGGCAAATACTGCTACAGAGTGTGAGGGTTCACAACGAAACTCTCCATCTGCTGTATCATCCAGGTATGACTTCTCGTAATGATGAAAGTAGATCCCACGTCGTACCGTGTAGTGTTCTATCATCGTATTGTAATTTTAGCTTCTCTTACCCGTGATGTTCCAGCTACGTGGAGGGTCGTGGAACGCACTCCACAAAAAATTGGAAAAATATTGTCGATACTTAGGGTTACGGAGGATCTTGCAATGTCGTTCCTGCAAATAGTTCCAAAAGTCTAAAGTGTCCTTAGTGCCGTCTTGAAACAAATAATGCACTGCATGTCCACGAAGCCACGTCATTGCATTAGTTTTAGTGCGTGGGTAATACGTTTCATCCGGGAATAAGATAGTCTTGGGGTCGATATGATTCGGCGTTACCCGAAGGAAGTATGCTGACATTTGCCTCACTAAGTGCCACACTGCCGTAGACTCGCCACAGCTAAGACGGTGTTCATCGTCGTCTTGAACGCCACAGTACGTGCACGTAGGTGAGTCCACCATGTGGATCGCATGTAGCCTTGATCTGGTCACCTGCTTACCGTTGACAGTGATATACCACATCGACGTGACGTCAGTGTCCAGTGTTACGTGGTGAATTGTCCTCCACACTACTCGCCAGTTGACGTTCGGGTGCTTACTCTCCACGACGTTATCGGGTCGTCCACGTTGTAGGACCCTATAAACCGTCTTTGCCGTCGCCAGTTGAGTCGCTGGTAAGGCAAGTCGAACGTAACTGAGTTCGAGGTAAAAGACACCGATGTAGAAGAGCGAGGAGGGGACGTGGTGTATCGGCACAGGCGGCAACAGGGAGGGCGGTGCTAGTTCTTCTATTAACAAACTGGTCAGACTGTCCGGACGGCGGTGCCGTAGTTTGACTAACGTGCTCACAAATAGGGCGACCGCTCTGTCATAAACGTGAGAAAGGCCAAGCCCTCCCCGATCCGGAGGAAGGGTGAGAGTCTCATATTTGATCTTGAAAAGCATTCCTGAACTCACGAAGGACCCAAAAGCCGCATGTATACGGCTTGCTAACATCACCGGTATAGGTAATATCTGGGCGATGTGCGGAATGCATGACGCTAAATGTGAGTTAACATACTGGGTCCGTTGGACGATGTCCAGGGCTCGTAGGCGGTTGTTGGCAATTCCAGTCCGAACATTCCGTAAAAGCCGTCGATAGTTGTGAGCAGCGGTCCGTCGTATATCGTCTGTAAAGTCAATGCCGAAACATTTCAAACTATCTCTGAGCTGTAAGGGGGTGACACTGTTCGCAGACAATCCGACCCCGATGTTCATCGCCACCGATTTTGCGACGTTGATACGACTACCAGCGGCCATGCCATATTTCGTTATCCAATTTAGTGCGCTAGCGGTGTCGTCACCGTGGCGGATGACAATCACCAGGTCGTCAGCGTACGCTTTACACCGGAAAGTGTGGCCTCGTAACGTCATACCCGTTAGTCGTTGGCGCAGGCCGCAGAGGAGAGGTTCCATGGCCACAGCGTAAAGTAAAGTGGACAGAGGGCACCCTTGGCGTATCGATCGAGAAATGGTGAGGGGCTGCGAAGGTCGGCCGTTGACGATCACCTTGGACGTCGCGCCACGGAGGAGTCGCATGACGACAGTGACGAATGGCTGTGGGTACCGCATATGTTGGAGGACCGCTTCCAAATAGTTGTGGTCCACTCGGTCGAAAGCTTGACTAAAACCGATTGCCGCCAGTGCACCCTTCAGACGACATGCCCTCGCCAGTGAGATCAAGTCACGATATTCACTGAGTGCTGTTTGAATATTATTGTCGCCTCCTAATGACGTTTGATCGGGGGAGATAACATTTCGTAGGGTCTGGCGTATCCGCGCCGCCAACAGTCGAGAAAAGATCTTAAAGTCGCAGTTCAATAGCGTCAACGGGCGGTAGTCCTGCAGTCGTGAGCCACCGGACGGTTTGTGAATAGGAATAATCATTCCTTCCACAAGGGCCGCAGGGAGCGGCACGTCCGGGGATAGGAGTTCGCGACAGATGTCCGTCCATCGGGAGGCTAATAAATATTGAAAAGTCCGGTAAAATTCCAAGGGGAGGCCATCAGGACCCGGAGACTTGTTGACAGCACCTTTTCGAAAGGCGTCGATCACTTCTTCTTCTGTAATTTCTTCCATCAAGGCCGCTTCCATTGCCGGGGTGACGGTGCCGTAAATCGTCTGAGAGACGTCCTCCAGTGCTGTCGGATCAGGGGTCTGAGCGGAATAGAGTTGGGAATAATGATTGTAGAACGCTGTGTTTATGTCTTGTTGCGTGGCGAGGCGATGACCGTCCTCCGTGTCGATGAAGCGTATCAGCGCTCGTTGGCGTCGTTTACGTTCACGAAGGACGTGGAACATTGACGGGCGTTCGCTCGGTATCCGATCCTGCGTCCTCGAGCGGATGACTACCCCCTCTAGGTGGCGTCGCATATGAGCGAGGATCTGAGCCTTAGCACGGTGGACCGCCGTTTGTCGTTCCGGAGACGGCGCCATAGCATCGCAGTCGCGCAGGACCCGGAAGTAAAAGTCGAGTGTATGTCATCGCCAGGTAGCGTGGTCACGACCGTAGGTTATCAACGTTCGCCTCAGTGCCGGTTTGGCGCAGTCCAACCACCAGCGGATCGTTGTGGGATATGCACGGAGGCGATTTTCACACGAATGCCACGTATCCTCAACGGCTTGGCGGCATTCCGGGTACGACAGGTGAGCGATGTTTAATTTCCACGGGCTGCGGCTTCTCCACACTTGTTGCCTCCGCAGGGTGACGGCACAAATGTAAGCTGAGTGGTCCGAGAATGCTGCAGGCCACAGTTCCGTATCCTGTGTTCCAGCGGCGAGAGAGCGTGAGACATAAATCCGATCGATACGACTGGAAGAGTGACTTGTGAAGTGCGTGAATCCCGGTCGGTGGCCATGAAGATGTTCCCAAGTGTCCACCATCTGCAGGTCTCGAATTAGCGTCCCGAGTTCCGGGCACGGATTATGTCGTGGGAGTTGATCTCTGGGCGCCAGTACGCAATTGTAGTCACCTCCAAACACCAGATGGTCGTGGCGGCCTTGGAAGAGCGGGGCGACGTCTTCCGCAAAGAATCGTGAACGTTCGCGACGTTTGTCCGTCCCGGAAGGTGCGTAGATATTGATAAGGCGGACCCCCAGTACTGTGAGTGCCATTCCTCTTGCCCCAGGCAGAAACAGGATATCGTCCGCCACTATCCCTTCCCGAAGAAGTACAGCGACACCGCTGCCTGTTGGGGAAACTGGAGAGACGCAAGCATCGTAACCGTACATGCCTGGGAAGTCGTCGACGTACACTTCCTGGAGAAGGGCTATGTCGATGGAAGCAGAGTTCAACATATCCTGAAGCAAGGATAACTTAGCGCGCGTCCGTATAGTGTTAATGTTTATAGTTGCAACGCGATAAGTTTGAGGTCTATCCACAGCATCCGTGTTGGCCATCAATACCCTGGTAAGGCTGTCTCGTCACTGTAACTGACGGCGGGAAAGGATCAACACTGGTGGGGTAAATTTCCCCCCGTGTCGTCCGACACGATGGGCAAGGAGTGTTCCTCACAGTCGTCCGCCCAGTCGCCGTGAAACACCATCGGCTGTTGGTGGCTGTTAGTGGCTGCTGCGGCACTCGGCGCTGACTCCATCGGCTCTGCTGGCTGGGAATCGGCAGCGGATGTCTGCTTGTGATCCTGCTGTGCTGTGGGGTCTGAGGGGCTGAAGCCGTCACCACGGCGATCTGTTGAGTTTGAAGTTACAGCGGCCTCTGTACCGCCGGTACCGTCGTCGGAATTTCCATAGTCCATGTCAGACGATCGCTGCAAACACTCGTCCGATGGAGCACGCCGCCGTCTCTTGTGTTTTCGCGGGGAACGCTGTTTACGGACGTGTGTTTCAGTATCTGAATGTGGGTGGATTTCGTCAGCTGCTCCGGTGTCTGGAAGAAAAGCCGCTGTCGGCACAACCCGTGGGTCAATGTCCATTCTGGCATCCACGCCTTCTTGCAAGGTCGATCGGCGATTATCTTCAGGCGCGGGCGCCGTTGTAGAGGCCGGATCCTGTACTGCAGAAGCCATTTTGGTCTCTCCATCGGGGGCGGCTATCGGACTACTGTCGTCAGCATCGGAAAGAGTTGCTGCCCGTGTAACTTCGGCGTAATTGAGAGGAAGGGTCGTCACCGTAGAAGGAGTCATAGATTCACCTGTCGGGATTTGAGTAAGCCGTCGTCGGAGACAATTCGACCGGACGTGCCCTTCTTGGCCACAACCAGAACAAGTGCGTGGCTGACCGTCATACATAATGATCGCCCTACATCCGCCGATGACAAGATATGACGGAACATGTTTGGTCAGTTCAATTTTAATCTGTCGTGCCCCGTTAAGAACGGGGTACGTTGTAAAGGTGGTCCATTTTTCGGCCATATGGCTGATCTCTCTGCCGTAGGGCTGGAAAGCCGCGGTGACTACGTCCGGTGGTACTTCGAAAGGGAGTTCGAAGACGCGTATCGTACGGAGGCCAAGCCCCGCGTGATCGATAGAGACCGCCCCAATATGGCCATCAGAATGTTTGAATTTAAGATCGTTCGCATGTGCGCTCACGATTCTGTTGCACACCTCGTCACTTACTAGCTTGACGTAGACAACACTGCTCGTGATAGAGAGATGGATACCAATTATGTCTCGCGGGTCAATTTTAACGTCGTCACGTAGAAAACGTTCCACTTCAAAAGCTTGCGGTCGTGCATGATCGGTTTGAAAACTGATCTTGATGGTGGTTTGTCTGTATGAATGTGCCATGTTGCGTCGGTAGTGATGGACTCTAAACTAGCGGCGACGAAGTAGTAAACAACTACGGGCACTCGCGACCGCGCGGACGGGACGTAAACAAGACGTCCTCGCCGCAGCGCTGCGGAAAGCAGACTGTGCAGTTCAGCTACCGGGGTCGGACATATCCTAGTAAGATTTTGCTCCGTATCATACCAACTATTGTTATTCTTGTTTTTGATTTGTTATTTGTACTCATGTATAATTTATTACATTCAGTACAAAAATGTATAGCTTCTTCACATAAATTTATGTTTTGAATTCAGTAGTGATTAGCGTTACATATAGAGTACAACATCTAATATTAAATCTAGATAAGAAAAAACTGATTTTTCGCTTGAAATGGATCATTTTCAATGTAATAAACAAGGTAAAAATAATTTACGTAAAAACATAGACAAAAAGTAAATTCGGGCACTAATGGGTGAATACCAAATGCAAGCTGCATCTGTTTGAATGTATGAAGTCTTATTTTTAAATGCATTATTTCCGTTGTATTTGTAATGTTAACATAATCCGTCCGTGTACTGTAAATATTGTGGTTTGCCTCATGTAGTACTATGTCCAGCAGGCTTTGATTATTCTCAATGTCTGTATATGAAAAAGAGTAGTTGAGAGTGGATAGATGGTGAGAATTTGTTGGAGGCTCGTTAGGAATGGTAAATGTATAGGGGACAAATGCTGTGGTTTGAGACAAGATTTTGACTGGGATGTTTGTAGAACAGTGAAGAAAGAGCGCTGCACTGAGAAGAATGTGAAGTGGACCTGTTTTGGAGAATTTACAGATTTCTAAGGAGTGAAAGTGAGGATGATTATGGTGTCATATTAGCACGAGTCTATGAATTATGTGCGGAGACATCGTGTATGGATTTGAAGACTGTGGAGGGACTAGGGACATCAAGAGAAGAAGCTACTCGGAGGATGGAAGAAGGAGTGGATTTAAGTTTCTGGTTGAAACAATCGCAGGGTAGAAGAAAAGAAAAAGAACAGAAGATATCAGTGGTTTCATGGCAGACAGCAGATACATCGTGTTGGAAGAATAAAGTAGCTAAATTGGTTCTGATTTAAATTTGGTGGGATGAGAGGTGAATGAACTGTATTTATAGAGTGTAAAATTATAAAAACATTATTGATCAGTGAAGTGGAAAGCAGGTTCGGACTGTGTGAAACGGATGAGCTGTGGCAAACGAGCGAAATGTGTTTTATGAAAAGGCAAATACTATGCAGATTCTCGTATTCGTTATAATTTAGAACTCTTCAGTTAACTGTGAGAGTTTAGAACGTATGCACAGAAGTTTGGAATTAAAGTACGCTCTGCCCAGTCAATCCCACGCAATACTGTCCGTGTGAACTGTTGCCATAAACTTTTGAATTTCGCATAAATGCCTCTTCTGAAACCAGTCCATAAGCTTTCACAGGTGTGATTATGATAATAATAATACTAATAACAGCAAAAATAATAATTCTTGAGAACGAGTTGTTGGTAAACATAACTTTTTCAGTAGTTTTCAAATCGACAGCTGCAGTCTTCTTACCTTTGCAACAATAAAGCCGTTTAGCAATATACTACAACAGCAAGCTATGTGCTTTGGAACCCTAATGAGGGGAGTAGTCACAACATTATAAATTTGAAGCCAACGTACGCCATGTTAGATTCCAGAAACATTAGTTTCTGGTGAAAGTGTTTCATCAAAAATGCCGTCTTTCATCATTTACGGATATATTAATTATTCTCATTATCTTCTAAAGCGTAAAAAAATCAAATTTAATTCGTAAAGGGACTCGTTTACGTAGTAATTTCCTTTACATATAAGAATTTTATTTTTTCTGCAGCAGTTTTATTTCTCTCGTTTCACTTTAGATTTCACATCAATCCAACCCGAAAAGCACTCTTCGTAAACACTGTGAGAAGGATACATTGGAAACAGAATACGTATGTTCTCAGTATTTTCGGGAAGGGGACATAGACCAAAATCAGTTTCGTTTAGCCCGTATTAATGAAAATTATAAGTTAAATCAAACTTGTGCAAAAGTGCTTAAATACAAGCAAACTTATATTAGACAGTTCAAAGTGAATTATGTGGCCGCTGAAATTTCTATCACAGGTAAATGACATTCAGCCTCTGTAGATAAGCAACTAGTTACACACTACACAGCACAATTGAGAAGTAAGTACATAATTCTAAGTAGCCACTATTCACTGATTAACGTCAGAAATATGGTGAATTTATAGACATTTCTCAACGTTAGAACACAGTATAGGTGACTGGCAATTATATTGATATATCATGATACTAATAGACATGTGTCAGTGTACCAGTATTTATTTCTATCCAAAACTGTACTCTTATAGTATAAAACTACGCTCCATAGCCGGACCTACAGAGGGTGAACGCGATATATGTCTACACTATTAATGTCTCATATTGAGAATAATCTTATTAACCTGGAAACATTTTGTAGATGGCTGATTACATTTGTAGGACATCTGAAATACTGATGCATCAGATAGTGCGGAGGATGAATAGAGCCACACTGACGGAAAAAGATTGCAATACCAAAAAATAATTAATGTAGAGTAATGAAATTTCTGGAATACATTTGTCTAGGTAAAATATTTACGGGGGGATGCAACGGAAAATGTAAATAGTTATTTAAAAAATCATTACGGCCACATTTATCAATATAAAAATCTAAAATTTTACATGTACAAAGTAAAAGAGCTGTGTTATAGTCAAAAAATATAATAAAATATGCGGGATTAATATTTTGAGAGAAATTTGAATTTTTAATTTTTTATTGTCTTTTTAAAAGAAGCCATAACTCAAATTCTAATCATGCAATTAATCTGAAAATTTTATTGTAGTGTCCTGAGAAGGTTACAAGACCACTGAACTACACTTATTAATTTATGGTACAAATTGTATTATTAACAGAGCTGTTAATTTTGCATATCCACAATTAACTTTTTTCTATATACAAACATCTAAAAATTAGAATATAAATGCAGGATCTCGTATTTTTTAGTTCCAGGGAGACAGCAACAAGTTGTGTACAATTACTAAAAATTTCATAGTATTAGCGCATACACTTTTTAAGAAAAAGCTTCTAATAACGTAAAAAAATGTAATGAAGAAAAAATGAGGTTCAAAGATTTTCTTCTCATACTGCTACATGTAATAAGCTTACCTCAATTTTAAAATCCTCTATACTGATACTCCTCATCCTCCAGGTTTCTCTTCTATCCCCTTCAGATCTGACTGGTTAGAAGAGGTTAGACAGGTTAGACACTGATCTGTTAGCTTTCTAGACCCTGCTCTCGTTGATGGTGTAAAATCTACCACATCTTTTCAGCACTTCAATTGTGCCATTATTTCCGTTGCACCATAGACACCTATTTTAAGTACTTCAAGTCCACAGAATGTCCTTTTTAAGCATCTATCCAAAATAAATTATTGAAGCTTTCATGTGCATTTTGTGCTTTTCCGTGGAGTCACTTCCCCAGTAAATCAGGGTTTGCAAGAAACTTGAATGTGGGCTTAATTGCATTCACAAAAGGTTTTCATGTGAAAACGTCTCATTTCTGTAGTTGAACTTACACCAATTGTACTGGTGCGTGAATGATGTTAATATGGATTCCACGAGATTCAGACTCATTGATTTAGAGCTTCTCTCCCAGGGTATAAAGTTTTCATGTTCATGTGCTAGCTGTAAAAATATGGGATTCGTGACTGCTGTTGAAGAAGGAAGAGTGGGAATAGCTTGTGATCTTTCGGACACAGACTGTGCGTTGGTGTTTGGTCAGTGGATAGTTTGTGGACAAAAATTGCCCACACAGCACACCTTATTGCCTCTCAATTATGTGTGTTTTTCTCAATACCTCTCCCACAAAATCACGGAAGAGAATCAATTTCTTTCAGAGAAAGCCTATCTTTTCCTCCTAGTGGTTTTCTATCCTCAAGTGCTTCACCTTTCTTCCCTTTCAGCAAGTGACAAATTCTATCACCAAGCCTCTTTTGGATGTGGCCAAAACATTCCAACTTTTCTATTGTTCTATTGTTTTATCTGTTATAGCTTTGAACGAAGAGGTGTTCCCAGCACCAAGGCATCTAGTATATCTAACACCATACGGGTCCTCAGATCAGGAGAACATCCTCAGAACTGCAGCAACCTCCATGCGCCGACTTGAGCCACAAAAACTTTTAGAGCATGCTACTTGCCCACTGGTGGCAGCATCTAGACATAATTTCTCCACCTAACAATTCTCCTGAGTCAACACCAATAACAGGTGCAACTCCATACAGACATGTGTGATCCCTTTTCATCCAGGTCCCACCTACTGACACACACACAAGTCTGTAACATTTGTAGGAGATTCACTGTCATGAATATCTACCCGAGGATCTATTTCTTTTTGGTTTATTTCCACTAATTCCTTCACTGCTTTCTTCATAGAACCCTTAGCAGTATCGCATACAGCATCAGACACTTCTTTATTTATTTTTTCAAACCTTGCACAAGGTGGAGGCATATTCAGAAAACCGCACACTAAATTACCTCCTTCCTTGCCCTGTCCAAGGCAGCTCAAAGAATATGCGAATCTGAAATTGTTTTCATAGGTACCAGTGTCAGGTTAAACATTTTTTTTTTTTGAGGAGGAAAATGAAAATTCATAGCCACACGAATTGTACATTAATTTAAAATCACAAGCTATTCCCACTCTTCCTTCTTCAACAGCAGTCACGAATCCCATATTTTTACAGCTAGCACATGAACATGAAAACTTTATACCCTGGGAGAGAAGCTCTAAATCAATGAGTCTGAATCTGGTGGAATCCATATTAACATCATTCACGCACCCGTACAATTCTCCTGCTTTCGATGCTGAAGCTAATAGCTTATGTTCTTCATTTCGAGCTGCTTCCTCTTTTTTGTTGGTAAACCGGTTTCCATGAAACCTCCACTTCCTAGACACAGTTTTTCCACCACCCATTATGCATATATCTTGACTTCCACCTTAAGGTTTGTGAATTCATCCTCCCACCTACTAATATGTGACAGTATTGTCAAAACGTAAATAAACCACATGCAATAAGGCTTCCACGCAGAGATACAAAAGTTAGCCAGAGATATAGATGTCAGCCAAAGATACCGAAAGGAAACAGCCTTCACACTGACAAAAATTCCACTGAAGCAAGCAGTTTCCCAAATGTCGGAAAGGGTGAGTGTGTCCGACAGTGCAGAGTTAATCAGTTTAACAATATAAAGGCATTTCAAAGCTGCTATCACGATATAATTCAGACACAACAGAGATTAAACTGTGTAGACCAAGAAAATAATATTTTTGAAAAATTTGTTTTTTGGACCAAAATGGATTACATACCCCCTTAAGCGATTAACAATGCAAGATCACAGGTTAATGTAAGCGCTATATAAGCCATGGTAAATGTGAAATGCTGCTACACTAGTAAACGTGCACACATAGTGTTGTACAGATGTCAGTTTGTGGGATGAAGTTCCACGTCTGTTGCACCTGGTCGCTCAATACAGACACAGTTAAGGCCAATTGTGGGTGCCGCGGGAATTGTCCGATAATGTCCGATACGTGCTCGGTTAGAGAGAGATCTGGTGATCGAAAAGGCCGAGACAACATGCCGACACTTTGAGGAACATGTTGGGTTACAATAGCGTTATGTGGGCGAGCATTATCCTGCTTGAAAACATCCCCTTCAACGCTGTTCATGAATGGGGGCTCAACCACTATTTTGACGTACTAGTTTGTTGTCAAGGTACACGGATTAACTATCACTAGACGGGTGCATGGGTTAACTACGAGAGTGTTCCGGCTGTTATACGAAATCGCTACCCAGAGCTTAACTCCAGGCGTAGGTACAATGCGCCTAGCACGGAGAAAAGTCTTTTGCAGACCGTCTAACCAACACACGGCCATCACTGGCAGCGAAGCGGTGCCGGCTTTCATCAGAAAACACAACAGACCTCCACTGAGCCATCCAATGAGCTTTGGCTTGACACTACTGAAGTTGCCAACAACACTGCTTTGGGGTCAGTGGAATGCACGCTGGAGCTGTCGTTGATGTAACCGATTTGTAACCATACGTCGTGTCATTGTGGTGTCACCTGCTGCTGGAGATGCAGTACAGTGCACCAAATACATACACCGAACACAGTGGTCTTCCCTCTATGCAATGCCACGTCGGCCTTCTTGCGACCGCACGTTCTCGTGACAGCCGCTGCCAGAAATCGTGTACAGTGGCTACGTTCCTGCCAATTCTGCAATATCGCATAAGGAACATCCAGATTCATGTGAACCTATTGCACGACCTCGTTCAAAAATATTCAAATGTGTGTGAATTCCTAAGGCACCAAACCGCTATGGTTATCGGTCGCTAGACTTACACACAACGTAACTTATGCTAAGAGCAACACACATACCCATGCCCAAGGGAGGACTCGAAACTCCGGCGGGAGGAGCCGTGCAACCGTGACATGGCGCCTCAAACCACGCGGCCCCGCAACGCCGACACTCCGCGCGGTACGACTTAGTTCAATCTCAGCGGGATGTAATGGAGTTTTTGTCTCCTTAAAGGCATTCATGACTAGCTTCAATTCACCACGTCCATAACCTTCACGGCGAGTACTTAACACAAAAATCAAATGTTCAAATGCGTGTAAAATCTTATGGGACTTAACTGCTAAGGTCATCAGTCTTTACGTTTACACACTACTTAACCTAAAATATCCTAAGGACAAACACATACACCCATGCCCGAGGGAGGACTCGAACCTCCGCCGGGACTGGCCGCACAGTTCATGACTTCAGCGCCATGATTTGCACCTTCACAATGAAGCTATTACAACCACTCTTACACGACTGGTCCGAAATTTGAATAGATATCACCTATAAGATGGAGAAACATGCGTACCAGCTTTCGCTTATGTCGCACAACTCCTTCATGGTGCTGAGCTTTTCTTTTTTGCGTCTTTGTATACACAGAGATTTATTGTATGTTTTGTAACTGGGAACCTCTTTTGATGCTAGTCAATTGTCAGGAGGAGCATTACTGCAAAGAATATTTAATTCTAAGGCATTATGTCAGGGTGACAAATACTAAATAAATTACTTTCTCTCTCTTAACAACTTGTGGGCAGGGTGGGTTCTTCCTTGGCTCGAGTATGAGGTAGAATGAAACAGCATTTTTACATAAGATAACTTTTATTGAAAGATTTGTACAATGGTTTCCTTACTGGATTGTTCTGCTTGGGAGAGCGGCAGCTGTGCCATTGGCGAAGCCTTTTGCTGCGTGAGCGGCAGCGTGTGATTACGCCTGGCGGTGTGTATCTCGTGTCACTGATTCGCCCAGTTGACTGGAGACACGCTTCGTGAGGTGGCCCGTTTAATTATTGAGAACGAAGTCGTGAATCGGATGGTGATACCTTGGATGTGGCGTCCCAGTGTTTCTCTTATCCATGCGGCCACGTTTGTCAGTGTTGTGTGTCGGCCAGCGGAGCAACGTGGCGGGGGAAGGCCAGTGTCCCAGACTTGAACAACGGACTCCAGCTTGCCAGTCTTCGGCTGTCAGATCTTCATTCCAGCTCACAGGTGACTGCCGATGTGAGGCCGTCTCCTTCCCGTCCTCACGAGTTACCCAGGTACGTAAATATCAGTCTTCAAATACCTTCTAACTTCTGTCTTCTGGCGGCAAGGCTGCTGGTTGCTATTCCACTACAGCGACGGACTTGGTGCTTCTGTGTACGATGTATTCTCTTCCTGCGTGATAGTCTTCAGCAGACTGAACTGTACTGGAACTGAACTCGAACCGACACTGAACTGAAAACTACTGTTGGGCCCACTGCGTCTCACGTATTTATCTACTTCAGTTCACTGGAGGTGAACGACTTCACGGTCATTGCCTCAAAGAATCTTCTTAACGTCAGTCATTGGCTCTTGGAATTTAGGCGAGGGCTTTTGATCACACGTGACAATTGAGAAACACGTGAGCTGGTCGGGCGATCCCCTGACGGCTGAATCGACAGCTTCCGCTTATGTGGGGAGGGCGATGACTTCTCCTGAACGTGCTGACTCGCAAGCGCCGGCCATTGCTACTGCTGCTCTGCCCGCCGTTTGCCAGTGTGTAACTCTTCTAAACTAAACTAAGATTTTCGTATATTTTCTCATTTCTACTTCACATTGATTTCACTAATTTATTTATTTATTTATTGAGTCATCAGTCTACTGACTGGTTCGCCGGCCGAAGTGGCCGTGCGGTTAAAGGCACTGCAGTCTGGAACCGCAAGACCGCTACGGTCGCAGGTTCGAATCCTGCCTCTGGCATGGATGTTTTTGATGTCCTTAGGTTAGTTAGGTTTAACTAGTTCTAAGTTCTAGGGGACTAATGACCTCAGCAGTTGAGTCCCATAGTGCTCAGAGCCATTTGAACCATTTTTTACTGACTGGTTTGATGCGGCCCGCCACGAATTCCTTTCCTGTGCTAACCTATTCATCTCAGAGTAGCACTTGCAGCCTACGTCCTCAGTTATTTGCTTGACGTATTCCAATCTCTGTCTTCCTCTACAGTTTTTGCCCTCTACAGCTCCCTCTAGTACCATGGAAGTCGTTCCCTCATGTCTTAGCAGATGTCCTATCATCCTGTCCCTTCTCCTTATCAGTGTTTTCCACATATTCCTTTCCTCTCCGATTCTGCATAGAACCTCCTCATTCATTACCTTATCAGTCCACCTAATTTTCAACATTCGTCTGTAACACCACATCTCAAATGCTTCGATTCTCTTCTGTTCCGGTTTTCCCACAGTCCATGTTTCACTACCATACAATGCTGTACTCCAGACGTACATACTCAGAAATTTCTTGCTCAAATTAAGGCCGGTATTTGATATTAGTAGACTTCTCTTGGCCAGGATTGCCTTTTTTGCCATAGCGAGTCTGCTTTTGATATCCTCCTTACTCCGTCCGTCATTGGTTATTTTACTGCCTAGGTAGCAGAATTCCTTAACTTCATTGACTTCGTGACCATCAATCCTGATGTTAAGTTTCTCGTTGATCTCATTTCTACTACTTCTCATTACCTTCGTCTTTCCCCGATTTACTCTCAAACCATACTGTGTACTCATTAGACTGTTCATTCCGTTCAGCAGATCATTTAATTCTTCTTCACTTTCACCAAGGATAGCAATGTCATCAGCGAATCGTATCATTGATTTCCTTTCACCTTGTATTTTAATTCCACTCCTGAACGTTTCTTTTATTTCCATCATTGCCCTTCTTAATACGAGCACTTCGTTCTTGATCGTCCACTCTTACGAGGTGCGGCTAGAAAAAAACCGGACTGATGCTGGAAAAAACATTTATTTACAATTATTTACAATTTCATGTTATCTCCTTCAATGTACTCTCCTCGTCGGTCTCTACACCGCTCCATACGAATTTTCCACTGTTCATAGCAATGCTGCAGATCATTTTCGGTAAGTCCATACATTACTTCCGTCGCTTTTTCTTTTACTGCTTCAACAGTCTCAAATCTAGTTCCTTTCAAAGCTGACTTGACTTTAGGGAAAAGAAAAAAGTCACAGGGGGCCAAATCAGGTGAGTAGGGTGGATGATCTAAGATTGGAATGTTGTGTTTTGCCATAAACGTCTTCACTGACAACGCACTGTGAGCTGGGGCATTGTCTTGGTGAAGGATCCATGACTTTTTTCTCCACAAATCGTTCCGTTTTCTCCGTACTCGCTCACGTAGGGTAGCCAGGACGCTAATGTAGTAATGCTGATTCACTGTTTGTCCCTCTGGTACCCAATCTGCACAATCCCTTTGATGTCAAAAAAAACAATCATCATTGCCCTGAATTTCGATTTTGACATTCGTGCTTTTTTTGTCGTGGAGAACCAGGAGTTTTCCAATGCATCGATTGGCGTTTAGTTTCGGGATCGTAAGTAAAAAACCACGATTCATCGCAAGTAATAACATTTAGTAAGAAGGTGGGATCACTTTCAATGTTTTCCAGGATGTCAGAACAAATCATTCTTCGGCGTTCCTTCTGTTCAATTGTGAGACACTTTGGAACCATTTTTGAACACACTTTGTTAATGTTGAAGCTTTCATGAAGAATCTGCCTAACACTTTCCTTGTCAACTCCTGTTAACTCAGACACTGCTCTGATTGTTAAACGGCGATCTTGTCGAATAAGTTTACCGATTTTTTCAATGTTTGCATCAGTTTTTGCTGACAATGGTCTGCCAGTGCGAGTGTCATCACTGGTGTCTTCGCGGCCATCTTTAAATCGTTTAAACCACTCAAACACTTGTGTTCGCGATAAACAATCATCGCCGTACACTTGTTGTAATATTACAAACGTTTCACTTGCAGATTTTCCTAGTTTGAAACAAAATTTGATGTTAACACGCTGTTCTTTCTGTACACTCAACATTTTCCGACGCACAGACAAAACGTCAACTACTTAAAACAAACGCCACGGGCAGACTGAGTGCAGGAGGCTGATGAAACTCGAGCAGTAGGCGGAGCGAGAGTCACGTGACAGGCCACGCGACTTTCAGCCTTATTGCATTCGTTTTATTGTTTCACCAGTACTAGTCCGGTTTTTTTCTAGCCGCACGTCGTATTATTCCCTCTTGGTTGTTGTACATATTGTATATGACCCGTCTCTCCCTATAGCTTACCCCTACTTTTTTCAGACTCTCGAACAGCTTGCACCATTTTATATTGTCGAACGCTTTTTCCAGGTCGACAAATCCTATGAAAGTGTCTTGATTTTTCTTTAGCCTTGCTTCCATTATTAGCCATAACGTCAGAATTGCCTCTCTCGTCCCTTTACTTTTCCTAAAGCCAAACTGATCTTCACCTAGCGCATTCTCAATTTTCTTTTCCATTTATTTACCTGTCTTAAATACCACTCAACAGTTTATAAACATTTGATAAAATAGTAGTTGAAAGAGAGTTCTTCATTATTCATCTTTTTTTTCAAAGCTTTACTACTCCTTTGAGATAGACTCGTGTTAGGAAACTGGGACAAACTGCACATGTGTAACGCAGCAGTCTCTGCACTGAGCGCCTGTCTGGTGGTGCTATGTCGAGATGGGCCCGTCCATCGGCGGCGCAGGTGCAGCTCGTACATAGGAAGCGGGGCGGTCCCGCGGCCAGCACTCCTGCCCGCCCTGCAACTGGCAGCCCTGCGATTGCTGCGGTCCTCCCCCCCCCCTCCCCCCCCCCCCCCCCCCCAGTGCCACTGTTGATTTGCGTGGCGCGGTGCGGCCGCAGGCGGGCAGCGCGTAACGCGATATCCCGGCCGGTTCGCCCACTCCTGGTGACGTAGAGCGGCCCGGCCGCGCTGCTTCATATTCCCGCGCCCCACAGCGTTGGTCCGGTAATGCGCTTTTCCCTGCCCATTCCTCGCCGCGTCCATTGCAGCCGGTGCCACCTACGTTGCCCACAGCGCAAGATGACCTACTACTAATCCTCATTTCCGCTCGCTTCGAGTTTTATGGCTGGCAAATACGTGCGCCGTTTCAAAGTTCATTTAACTGAAGAGAACAATGCCACATCCCCTCGTACCGTGTTCTCCATTTTTACTACATGGAATGTGCATTGCGGTCCACTAACGTACGCTGCTGGGCAGAAAATTACTCGAAATTTCGTGACTAACCTCTCGAGTTGCTAGAAAGTTCTTATTTCAAGCCGCATACAATTTCAGCATTCATACTGAAGGGTTTGTAGTGGGACTGGGAACACACTGTAAATACAACAAGATGTAATAAACAATAACATAACCGAAATTTAAATACTTTACATAATAGGTATGCATGAATTTGAATATGAAAAACTAAATTTACACATGCACAACGTATGTACAGAAAAAAGAAAATATACCATACATTCTTCTGAGCTGAATCCACGCCAAATGATCACGATAGTAAAAGTCAGGCAGATTTAGAAAGTGTAGTGCGCAGAGATATCACAGAAAAAATGGATACGTCACCCATAAAAACTACAAACATGGATGTAACCGTGTGTGTGTGTGTGTGTGTGTGTGTGTGTGTGTGTCTGTGTGCGTGTGAGTGTGAGTCTTACGCTCTTCCTAAACCACTCCAAACTTCGTACACATAATCCCTTACCGTCAGGTAACATTGGCTCTCTGGATAAGAACCAACTACCTATCATAGTTCAGTAGATATGACATCGAAAACAGTGAGATCCCTAAAAAACTGCCGCATCATCCATGACTGTTAAATTTAACACATTTATACTACTAACTCAATTCGCAGTAAATTCTCCAGTCGCAAAAGAATGTCGCAGACAATATCCACATATGCCGCTAAAGCACCTGCACAATTATACCACGGCACCGAACATCGTTTACAGTGTATAAAGTCAAAAATACTGAGATGTGTAAAAGACTACCGCACTGTGCGTGATGTTTGAATTTATTACCTCTGTACTGTTAACTATATTCGCATCACATTTTTCAGACAGTATCCACATATACCGCTGATTACCCCTTATCATATATATCATTGTACGACCCACAGTTTAAGAGATATCACCTCATAAACAATGGGACTCCTGAGAAATGTCCCATGATTCATGAAGAGTTAACACACTTATTTTTCACTAGTAAGACACTCCTACAGTCGATTCAAGTAAATTCCCAACGTTCTTAACTCTGAAGCCCAAACGGCAGTAGGCGAAAACAATCGTCATCTACAGAGCTCCGAAGATTAGTTGCCAAAGACACATTGACCAAATTGCTTTCTGACAATTGCTTCCAGCGTACAGAAGCTGTCTGAGATATTACACATAAAGTTCATTTTTCGTTTCCGTTTCCAGTAGAAAATTGGCGAAGTAGATACCATGGCAATGTCGATTTGGGTGTTACTGATATATAAACTGCACATTTTCATACATTAAACATAGGCATTGTTCAGCATTTAAACGAACAGTATTTTGACATGCTCTAAAGTTTCATATTACAGGCTCTATTAACGAAAAGCTAAAGACAATTCTTTAGATTAGAGGAAATTCTGAAAGAGTTACAGTGGACGGTGCGTAAAGGTCTTTAAAGGAAACCATCAAAACAGAGCAGGATTTATCAAAGAATCTGGTGTTTCTTAGTGTGGACAGCCCAATGGGCGTCTTTTGCATCGATTATTGCAGGTGGGCATAAGTTCCTATTTTTACGTCTATGTTGTAAAGTGACTTACATGAAAAATTAGATGGCTATTTTGATACCGTGCCTTGTGTGACTGTCTTCGATGCCGTGATCTTTTTCTTTTTAATTCAATGTGTACTTTGTGTCATATTTTAAAATCCTTTCCCGTCTGTCTCACACAGCTAGCTTTAGAGTCAGAGCAATAGGAGGAATATTTTATATCCCACCTTTTGGTATACATCTTGCAATGCGCTGAGGTCGTGTGTTAAAAGATGTGCTAGTGCAGGTTACGGTTTATATGTGACTTACATATTATGTTTTTAAAATGATTGAAGACTTTTTATGAGACCTCACCATAGAAGGGAAGCGATAAATGTTTTTTACGGTTGCCTGACATCATGGTCCGGAGAGCAATCACTTATTATGAAAAATACTATCTTCTGGTTCGAAAAGTTTTATTTACCGCAGATTGTTGTTGTTGTTGTGGTCTTCAGTCCTGAGACTGGTTTGATGCAGCTCTCCATGCTACTCTATCCTGTGCAAGCTTTTTCATCTCCCAGTACCTACTGCAACCTACATCCTTCTGAATCTGCTTAGTGTATTCATCTCTTGGTCTCCCTCTACGATTTTTACCCTCCACGCTGCATTCCAATACTAAATTGGTGATCCCTTGATGCCTCAGAACATGTCCTACCAACCGATCCCTTGTTGTAGTCAAGTTATGCCACAAATTTCTCTTCTCCCCAATCCTATTCAATACCTCCTCATTAGTTATGTGACCTACCCATCTAATCTTCAGCATTCTTCTGTAGCACCACATTTCGAAAGCTTCTATTCTCTTCTTGTCCAAACTATTTATCGTCCATGTTTCACTTCCATACATGGCTACACTCCATACAAATACTTTCAGAAACGACTTCCTGACACTTAAATCAATACTGGATGTTAACAAATTTCTCTTCTTCAGAAACGCTTTCCTTGCCATTGCCAGCCTACATTTTATATCCTCTCTACTTCGACCATCATCAGTTATTTTGCTCCCCAAATAGCAAAACTCCTTTACTACTTTAAGTGCCTCATTTCCTAATCTAATTCCCTCAGCATCACCCGACTTAATTAGACTACATTCCATTATCCTTGTTTTGCTTTTGTTGATGTTCATCTTATATCCTCCTTTCAAGACACTGTCCATTCCATTCAACTGCTCTTCCACGTCCTTTGCTGTCTCTGACAGAATTACAATGTCATCGGCGAACCTCAAAGTTTTTATTTCTTCTCCATGAATTTTAATACCTACTCCGAATTTTTCTTTTGTTTCCTTTACTGCTTGCTCAATATACAGATTGAACAACATCGGGGAGAGGCTACAACCCTGTCTTACTCCCTTCCCAACCACTGCTTCCCTTTCATGTCCCTCGACTCTTATAACTGCCATCTGGTTTCTGTACAAATTGTAAATAGCCTTTCGCTCCCTGTATTTTACCCCTGCCACCTTTAGAATTTGAAAGAGAGTATTCCAGTCAACATTGTCAAAAGCTTTCTCTAAGTCTACAAATGCTAGAAACGTAGGTTTGCCTTTCCTTAATCTTTCTTCTAAGATAAGTCGTAAGGTCAGTATTGCCTCACATGTTCCAGTGTTTCTACGGAATCCAAACTGATCTTCCCCGAGGTTGGCTTCTACTAGTTTTTCCATTCGTCTGTAAAGAATTCGTGTTAGTATTTTGCAGCTGTGCCTTATTAAACTGATAGTTCGGTAATTTTCACATCTGTCAACACCTGCTTTCTTTGGGATTGGAATTATTATATTCTTCTTGAAGTCTGAGGGTATTTCACCTGTCTCATACATCTTGCTCACCAGATGGTACAGTTTTGTCAGGACTGGCTCTCCCACGGCCGTCAGTAGTTCCAATGGAATATGGTCTACTCCGGGGGCCTTGTTTCGACTCAGGTCTTTCAGTGCTCTGTCAAACTCTTGCTCTGTCCGTGCTGACAGCAGATTGTATGAAATACGTATGTGGACGAATAATTTCGGTGAACAGCAATTGCCATCGTCAAATCCGGGAGAACATATGTTTTAAATATTTACAATTTTATCTGCAATGGTCTTTAAACCGATAATGGTCAATTTACATTTAGAAGAACATTTTAAAAACGTGTGTGTCACATACCCTTAAAATACATAAATTTAGTCCCACAGCACATGATGCAATGCCATCTATCCCTGAATGAATAGGAACTTAACTGCAATATAAATGAAAATAATTATGGAACATCTTAACGTCAAGAAAACAATCAAACATATCAGAGGTGCACCTACATTGCCATAGCAGACGCATTATCATTATCAAGTGACAAAAATCTACATGTGGCACACATTCGTAAAACTTGATGTTAAAACAGATTTTGTATGCAAAATGCTACTTGCTCTGTCCGTGCTGACAGCTGACGGTGCACTGTCCACAAAAGCACAAACCTTGGCTGCAATTTACTGTCACAGTGTTAATGTGAATAAAAATATAAAGCATGTGCAAATGTAAATTATTGGTCTGTTGAGAGCAGAAACGAATTGTCTCCTTGAAAGTGTCTTGCTGTAACACGCGTAATCAATTTCACTTGTGGTTATCATCGAGCAAATTTGTGAAATTGTCTTATAGTGTTTCGAAAAGACGTTGGATGTTCGGTAACTATTTATATTTACCTTACAGTTACGTTACTATTATTCAGGACTACATGACAGTGCACCAATACCGTGGCGCTAAACAGATGAATGTTAAAATATGTATCGCACATATTTTGAAAAACGTTGTCCTAAATGTACGTTGACCAATGGATCGTAAACCACCGTTGAAAATACTATTGTAAATATTAAAATTGTTACAGTTGTGAATATGGCAGTTAACGTTTGCCGAAACTAGTCTTTCTCATACATATTTCGTGATATTCAGGCTAAGTAAAACTTTTTCCACCAGAAGATTATATTTTTCTAAATATTTTATTATAGGGCAGTTATTATCTTTACTCCAAGTTTCCTGAATTTATGCAACCTACAAATAATCCCAGTAAATCATATTAAAGAGTGCTGAATTGCCCAAGCCAGCATGATTGCACAATAGATATGAATCGATGCAGGTGATCAGACAGGATGCTTACGTGCATGTCACCTGTCAGAGTCGTATCTAGGCACATCACGTTTCTATATCACACCAAATGCCCACTCCCCTCACCTTTACAGAGCCTCCACCAGCTTGAACAACCTGCTTATTAGCAGGGTCTATGGATTCTTGAGGTTGTCTCCATAACAATACACGGTCTTCCGTTCAATACAATTTGAAACGACACTCATTCGACCAGGCAACATGTTTCCAGTCATCAACAATACAATGTCGCTGTTGGCGGGCCCAGGCGATTGGTCAAGCATTGTGTCATGCAGTCATTCATCAAGGGTACATGAGTAGGCCTTCCGCTCCGTAATCCCATGTCGATGTTGTTTCCTTGAATGGTTCGCAGGCTGACACTTGTTAATGGCCCAGCATTGAAATCTGCAGCACTTTGCCGAGAGGGTTGCGATTATGTCTTGTTGGACGATTCTCTTCAGTCGTAGTTGGTTCCGTTCCTGCAGGATCTTTTTCTGGCCGCTGGGATGTCGGCGGAGATTTGATGTTTTACTGTATTTGTAATATTCACGGTACACTTTGGAAATGGTCGTGAGCCATGCATGGCTCGCGTTTATCCCATTTATTGTTTGTCATCTTCTATTACGGCACTGCTGCCTTGTTTTCTTATTCCATTTAAAGGCTCACTAACTTTCTGCCTTACTTGCCCGTGAGCGACAGCGCATATCTGTAACTGTACTGTCGTACCATACCTGGAGCGACGGATAGTATTTCCAGGTCGTCGCGTGTGTGGCAGTCAGTTGGAGATGGACGAGCTGTGCAGTCGGGTCGCAGCAGCAGTGAAGTCGGGGGACGGAGTGCCGCAAAGGCGCCGACAGCCAGTGCTCGCCGACCGCTGGTGACACACATGAACAGTCCTGCGGAGGGAGCCTGGAGCGGGACGACCGTCGGTTGGTCATCTCATCGGCCGACAAATATTTGCTCCTTTCGCCGTTTCCAGGTCTGGACAGTCGGTCGGGTGGCGTGGAGCAGCGAGGAAATCTCGGCAACACATAATTTGATCGGGCCCACTGGCAGTCTCTACGTGGTGTCGGATTGTGTTGCGCTGTACCCATTGCTACGAGGTCAGTGGCTCACCGACACTGGACACGAAAGTTGAGTTTTGATTTAACCTACCAACAAGTCAAAACTGTTGACATTGTGTCGTTTGGAGTTCGTTGTTGGCTGCTGGGATATTCCCGCGAGCAACAACGTGGTGATCCAGTTGGAAAATTCTAGCCACCCTCCGGTGAAGTTTCACTACATTTGTGTATTTGCACCGAAGTGCACCAGTGGAATCTTCTGCCTTGTGTCCGTAACGTTCCTGTTACCTGCCCTGGTCGTTGACTTAAATTTCAGGCAGTGTAGTTTCCTCATCGTGTTGTTGCTGTCCAGCATGGTGTGTAGTTTAACAGCTCCATGTGTGATTGGTTGTGGGCGCCAATATCTTCTACGTTGTGGCCTTCAGCCTGAATTAAAGAATTGTTTCACGTAAGGCTTTTGGTATTTAAAAAAAAGAATGTTATGGATTTTTAAGTGTTGGGCCGTCAGGCGGTTTGAATTTAACCTGTTTACTTCAGCGTAACTAAAGAATTGTTTCAAGATAAGACTTGCCTTTCAAATTTCTGATTATGCTTGCGTCTTAAGTTATTGGCCTTCAGCCGTTGTCAAATTAAAATGGATTTTTGCTGGTAATTAAGTCCGAAAAATTAAAGCTATGTGTCTTTAAAAAAAAAATTTTAACTCTTGTATTGTTTGATCAAATAATAAAGTTGCATGTTCGAGTATAACTGACTGCCCCCTACTTTGGTCCCTTTCCAGAATTTAATTTACTATGTGTCCTGTCCTGCAGAATAAGCAGGGCGTCTCAGGTCATACGGGAAAATCCCCACTTCATCGCTACCTCGGAGATGCTGTGTCCCATCGCTTGTGCGTTGACTATAACGCCACGTTCAAAATTACTCTCATCTTGATAACTTGCCATTGTACCAGCTGTAACCGTTGACACCTCCCGTTAGAAAAATTTATGAATTATTGTGCTGATAAACCTTTTATGTTATTTGATTTTCAAACAGGTGAGCAGAACTGAACGTACTCAGACATTTCTCTCTTAATTTTTCTGATCAACACTAAACTGACACACAATATTTTTAACGCAACTCAATCTGACTTTCAATACTCCCTATAAAAGAATAGTCTTGACTAACAATAACCTATACCTTTCATGAATCACTTACCTCACAAAAATCTTCGCTACTCGAACTACTGCAATACAGTAAGCGCCAATACTGCCAGCTAAATAAAATATTCTAACCACTGAAGGCACTAACTACTGATAGGCATAGTTAGCAAATGAAAGGTTTTGATAGAGAACAAACAATGTATATACCTTAATAATGTTCAAAGGTCATCATATATACCGAGCGAGGTGGCGCAGTGGTTAGACACTGGACTCGCATTCGGAAGGACGACGGTTCAATCCCGCGTCCGGCCATCCTGATTTAGGTTTTCCGTGATTTCCCTAAATCACTCCAGGCAAATGCCGGGATGGTTCCTCTGAAAGGGCACGGCCGACTTCCTTCCCCATCCTTCCCTATTCCGATGAGACCGATGACCACGCTGTCTGGTCTCCTTCCCCAAACCAACCAACCAACCAACCATCATCATATATATATATATATATATATATATATATATATATATATATATATATATATATATATATCAGTTCATGATATCCAGTACTACAAACTTATTCTTTCTGATGTACACACGTCCAGATCGTCCGCTCTCAAAATTCTGCCATCTCTCTTCCCACATCCACCACTTCTGGCGACTCACCTCCAACTGCGCAACGCTACGCGCTGTTCACATCCGACTGCCCAACATTACAATAGCGAATATTCCAACACTTTCACCAGCCACAGACTGCACACAGCACAGTCAGTGATTTTCATACAGAGCGCTACATGGCATTACCAACAAAAAAAACTTAAACAGCCTACTTACATAGCCCCCATGCTCCCCACAAAAAATTTTACAAATTGTTTTGGGCATTGGCCAACACAGATTTGAAAAAAAAATTTCATCAATACTATAACAAGATATCAAATCCAGACACTTACTGATGCGCTGTTGGTCAAAAGCAAAGATTTTCTCACAGTCCATAAAGACATTACTGATCATTCATCACAGTAGTAATTGCAGTGTTTTTTCTCAAAGTGTGAGCAGTAAAAGAAAATGCACACGGAAATAGTGGATTTCCATGCAGTCTTGAGGAAGTAGTGTAGTCCTTCCAACGGAAAGACAGTGCTAACTCTTGACATGCAGACAGGTAATGGGCCACAACAGAGCAAAGCCACAGCAGAGTCATACGAAGTTTTGAAGAATATTGGTAGGTAGGTCATCACAGAGCAGACCCACTGTAGTCGTGGTAGAGAGTATGGTATTGGTGGGCCATCAAAGGTGCAGACCCACTGCAGTCCTTGTAGAGACGGTCAGTAGCCATCTGTTGCGACTGTGTGGGTCCACAATCACCATCGAAGAGTCTTGCGGACAATATAGCAAGCCCATAAACCACCACTTGTGCACTCACAAATTTTTTGGAATTGCGCTTAGAACCAGCAATGCTGCTAACCAGTCCCTTGCTGAATTATTAACACACGAACAAACACTAACAGTCCCAACTTCTCACATATTGTGCATATACTATGACCAACAAAAATTTGTGCAGTGAAATGAAACTTAATTTAAAGAACTGGTGTCTATACAATTACAAATTTACGACTTGAGAATACAATTACAAAAGTACAAAGTACATCGTTAAAGAACATAATAATACAGATAACTTTTGTAGTAATACAGGCTTTACACAAGAATAGAAATAAACATATACATTAGTGTTACAGGAATTACAACATAAGTAAATAAATAAAAAAATGAGAAGAGCTTTCGAAACATTAACTTCACACATGAGCATTAAAACAGAACAGAATAAACAATGTCTAAACATCTTTACAAAGTGAATAACATATTATTAGAAAAATCCAGCAACATAACTCTTATCAGATAAACACATAAAGACAGGAACAACACCAATACACAAAGGTACACACACACAGCGAAGTAACACAAAAGGAAACGACAGGGTTTGTTTTACGGCAGTATTTATATTATTTGATTTGCAGACCAAACTTTCTTTACTTCTTGGAGATCTCCCTTAGTTCATCATTATTCCCAAAAAGTCCTATATGTACCTGTTGTCCCCTAAATCGTACTGTGTTGTTCATATCCTCTTTCAAAATAATTATTTCTCATAGTACAATACTCATTTTGGCCATATCTCTTTCATATAACTTCTCAATGCATTTCTTCCAATTCATCACAACTCATTCTCTTATATAGCCTACCCCATCTTAAGCTAACTTAAATCTACTGACCTCAGGTGTATGAACTAAGGGATGAGGCAATGCAGCGGCACAAAACATTCCAACAATGCCAACCAGCCACAGACTGCACACAGCACAGTCAGTGATTTTCATAGAGATCGCTACATGGCGTTACCAACATATAAACCTAAACAGCCTACTTAGACCGTTGTAACAACTGCGCCAGACACTTGTTGCCTTATATAGGCGTTGCCGACCCCAGAGCCGTATTTTGCCTGTTTATATATTGCTGTATTTTTAAATACGCATGACTATACCAGTTTCTTTACCACTTCAATGTATAAACATTGGTCTCGTATAAATCTCCGGCTCACAAATTACGAATATATACAGGTAAGTGGGGTAATCATAAAATCTGAAGCATAACAAAAAGAAATCCATGAAACTAGCTTTTTGTTTTAAGGTACATATCTGTGCTCCTGGTATATAGTGTCATCTTTGTGCTACAGTATTGTAGCACGCCGTTAGATAAGGAAAACATGCTGACAATATATACTCAAGAAGTGCATTGAGGTGCGGTAACTCGGTTTAGGTAGCAGAGAAGTGATACATCTGCGTCAATTGGTCAGATACATCTGTCCCATTCCCTCTGCTGGCGAAAAGGAATTACCGTACGATACTGCTTTTTATTAATGTGCCATGTTATTTTGTTTCCCGTAGTTGCACGCTACGATACTGTGGTGCGAGGATATCAGTGCGTACCAGGACTGCAAACATGTACCTGCAGACAAACATGAAAATAATTAGGTAGTTTTAATTTTTAGAGGTGATAATGAATGTGACCGGTGCATTATATTAACAAACACTACGGAGCCTACGCGATTCACAGACACAAGTCGCATATAATTGTCCTCCGTGACGTTGCCCGACTGTGGTGGCAGATAGAGCATCTGGCAACAAAGCTGTAATAAATATAGTACCTAATTATGAACCGAATGAACCTGCGACCGCGGAACAACTCTAGGATAAAGAACATTTAATATTCTATACGTTCATTCAAGTATGAAGCGTAGCGGAAGAGTCTACATCTACACTGTTATGACATGACGATACTACGAGGGGCGTTCATAATGCAACAAATTTTCTTTTGATATCGCGTTGCTTTCATTCAGGATTTAAACTCACCGTATTATTCTCCACTCAAAATCCTGTTATTCAGTGACGGTTTTACGCCACCCTACTGGGAGTATTTACAAGTTTAGACCAATTTAAAATAAGCTGATACGTGTACACATACATTTGCAAGCTTCTAGTCAGGGACTATCATTATATTTACTCTATATTTCTTGGTAAATGTAAGTTGAATCTATCTCTTGTTGCATGATCGTGGACAGAGCTGTTTGTGCAGCAATTACCAATGTTATTTTTGATGTGTATACCTGACTGGTAAATGTATTCACATGGAGCAGTTAAAATCCCCAGTGTTTTGAACAGATCTTTACAATGAGCTCCACTACTATTTCTGGTTATTATTCTTATGTCTCTTTCCGGGAGTTTGAAAATTGTGTTCATGTTTTGGGCATTTGTTCCCCCAAAACAGAATGCCATAGCTAAGAACTGAGTGTACACATGAACAGTATGTAACTAAAAAGACACTGCATGTTACACACTGATGATAGGATTCTAAGGGCATAACATGCTGATGACATTCTGTTCGCAAGTACCTTTGTGTGTTCACACCACTTCAATTGAGAAACAATATTCTTTCCTAGAAATTTTGCATTTGTTACACAGTCTATAGAAGTGCTATCTACATTTAATTTAACATTGTTATTTTTACTCTTCTAACTGAAATTCATGGCGTTAGCTTTCTTTATGTTCAATGTGACTTTATTGCTTATTGAACATTCATAAACTTCACTGAGAGTTTCATTTGCTTTCTGTGCAAGGAATTCTCTTGTTATCTCAATGACTACAATGTTTCTGTCGTCAGCGAAGAGAATTTCTTCACCATGAGTAACACTACTGGGAAAGTCGTATATCAGGAATGGCGTTGGTCCTAATATGGCACCTTGTGGAACCCCTACGTTAATGGATTTTGGTTCTGATAAGTGTTTTACTAAGTTTTTAGATGTATTTAAAATATGTGTTGTCTCCACTCTTTGTACCCTATGTGCTAGGTACGACCAAAACCACTCATCAGCTACGCCTCTTATTTCTAATGCTACTAATTTACTTAATAGAATTTTGTGCTCGACTGTATCAACGGCCTTAGAAAGATCCAAAAATATGCCTATGACACACTCATCTTTATCATGAGCCTCAAGTACAACTTTTGTGATTTCTGCTATGTCTGACTCCGCATTTTTGCCACTTTGGAAACCAAACTGTAATTCGCTTAAAAGACTGTATTTATTCAGATAATTCAATAATCTGTCTTTCACAATTGCTTCCATTATTTTAGAGAATGTTGACAGCAGGGAAATGGGTCAGTAATATCTGTGTCATCTGCATTACCTTTCTTAAGCAAAGGTACAACTCTTGCCTGTTTTAACTGCTCTTGAAATGTCGCTGATGTAAAGGATTCATTTATTATATTTGTTAAAGGTCCTTCTATAATCTCCATGCACTTTTTAAGTAGACACATCGGTACTTCATCTAAGCCTAGTGACATTGTGTTTTCTAGTTTCTGAACAGTTTTATTGACTTCATTCTCTGTGGTTGGAAGTAACATCATTGTATTAAGTGCAATATTATTTACAGATGTTATATTTGTTTTGGGGAATTTTTCGTATAACTTCTCAGCAATACTTGAAAAATGCTCATCTGCATAGTTTTCTAAGTGTTGTGGATCATATATTACTTTATCCCACTCCCTTAGTAGTATGTTACTCTGCGTTAGTTTGCCTCTCCCCATGTCCTTTTTTATAACATCCCAGACTGCTTTCGTTTTATTCTCTGCATTAAATATTGTTATGTCATTAAATGACTTTTTTGGAGCAATCAGCACCTTCCTAGAGATCTTTTTGTGTCCATGATAGAAATTTAAGAATTGTGGATCATTGCGACTCTTTTTCATGGAACTGAGGTATTTAAGTGTTTGGGAGGACTTCTTAATACCTGCTGTTATCCATCTGTTTTTGTGTGATGCATACTCTTGGAAACGCCTTTTCAAAGTTCAATTTAAATAATGTGGAGAATTCAGAGAATTTCTTATTCACATTGGTTTCCCTATACAATTCATCCCAGCTTTGTTTTGCTAGTTCTTTTGAAAAATCTTTTATCTTGATTTCTGATGGATGTCATTTGTAGGATTGTAGTTTAGGGAATGATTCGATGCCTGATTTTACTGTTGTTATTTGACAGAGATGGTCTGATAGTCCGAGATCTTTTACTGCTACATCACATTTTTCCCTCTCCATATTTGTGACCACATGGTCAATTACTGATGAAGTCATTGTAGTAACCCTTGCTGCACTATTGACCAATAGGAACAAGCCTAAACTTTGAAGGATATTTATGAGGATGCTGCTGGATTCATTTATGGTGTTAGTGTTATAGTTAATCTCCCCACACAGAAATATGGAGACCTTCGTACTTGAGACTTTATCTAGAACTTCCGTTAATTTATTGAAAAAAGTGTCCACACTACCACTGATAGATCTATACACACACAAAATGATTCATTTCTTGGTAATATCAAGCCCTGTTCAGTCAATGGATGATATTTCATAGTGTTTGTCTTCACTTACTACACTGAGGTCATGTCTTGATTCGAACTGTGTTCCTTTTCTGATATGAATTCATGATCCACAACCCCTTGAAGCAGTTCTGCAGTAAGAGTTTGCCATTTCATACAATGATAATACTACTTGTAGGATTTCTGTGTTTCTACACCAGCTCTCAGTAACACAAAATACTGCGCATTTCTAAGATTCGAGCTCAACTTCTAGTAGTTGTATTTTATGGTTTATTGATTGCATGTTTTGATGGAGAATTGTTAAGTCTGTGAAATGCTCCATGTTACTCTTTCCAATGGTTTCTTTTTCTTTGTGACATCTGGTATGTGTGGCATTTGAAGTGTTAAAATCTGTCTTGTGAGTAGTTGTTTCAGTATTTTTTAAACATCTGGAGATACTCTTTAAGCAGGGGAACCTGTTATCTGCATTTATCCTAAAAAAAGACCTACTCTCCTACCTATGAAAACTGGTATTTGACCACGTGAGGCCCGAGATCCACCCCCTATACTTTCATGAATCAGCTGTACCAATCATCCCTTCCCAGTCCTTTTCAGGTGTAGGCCATGCCTAGTGAAACCCCATCTGTTGACAAACCTGACAGGCGCCAGAGAAACATGAGCGAAGTTGGCTGTCCTCAGAGCCATTCCTAACCCCACATTGATTCGCCTCACAGCTCCATCAAGTTGTGGCCGATCATGACGTCGGAACAGCTCAACAAAGTGTACGCTGGTGCCATGAGTCAAGGAAGCTATCTATCAATACTTATGTCATATGGCCCATGCCTGTCCAAACTGTTTCCCGCCCCACCCACTATCACTACATAGTTCTCTTTTGTAAAGTCCTTACATAAAGACCCTTGGTCCCCTATCACACGACTCAGTCCTGCATGTGGCCTGAAGATACTGGTGGCCTGGTACGCTGCCCCTAAACTTTCCTGTATCTGAGGGCCTACACCTCGTCCATGGCTACTACCTAGCAGCAGCACTTTCTTCTTCCTAACATTTTGTATATTACTAGGCTTCTTGCCCTCGGTTGAAGTGTGCTGCACATTTCTTGCTCCTCGTTCTACCTGACGCTCTTCTTCACTTAACTCTGGCAGTGGTAGATACCTGTTTTTGGTGCTGATGATAAAACTATCACATGGCGTTCTCTTTCTTCCTATCCTCCAACCAGCTGTCAGTTTCCAGCCATCCACTTCCCCCTATCTCCCTTGATCCTTGTCAGTTCCTTCCTTGCTTCCTGAAACTGTGCCTGAAGGGCACAGATTTTCCTTTCCTGTTCCCCAAACAAAATGTTCCTATTGCATACTGTGCAGTTCCAGGAGAGAGCCTCATCTGTTGTTCTCCCAACTTTCTCCCCACTGCATCCCCCAAATGAAAATATTTCCTACAAGATTGGCAACAAATCCCTCTACTCACTACCCTATAACAGCTCCCACATTTCCCACTCAGGGTCAGTTTAAAAAGAGTAATTAAGTTTAAAGAATGTTTTAAATTTGTCAAGGACGCGAGATTGGCTGTATGTAAACAAAAAACGACACAAAGGTCTTATGTGCGGTTGCTGTTGTTTTATTACTGATTTAGAGATACAGTGACACAGGAATGAATTAGTAATTGCTTTACTTTTAGAGAATTTACGTTATCAAGCGTGTTTCGCTACGTTTTTAAACGTTAATAGCTTGGGAAATTTACAGTTAGATCGCGTATATCTAAGTAGTAAACAAAATGAAATGTTTTGGTTAAATACGATTTAGAAACGTTTAATTACACTTTTATTGCGACAATAGACACTGATTAAACTAGCAGCTGTCTTTCTTAAAATAATTTTGCACTATCAAGAAAACTTGAACAGAATTTTTTGTGTTTATGTCACGCGAAATTTCGGGTTATGTCGCGATTATCGGTACCCCAGATGACACGATGTTTTTTCAAGAATAAACCCTGCTGGCACGGTAATATTCAGTTGTGTGGCAAGAACGGGCACTACAGCAAATATGCGAAACAAAGGAAATTTAAATTTGGCACCTGAAGTTCCTATAGCGGACGAAGAAAATACCTGTGATCTCACTGGGCGGCCACCTTGCAGCTGCAGTACGCCCCCGTGGTCGACGTCGGACCCGACGTCTTGCTGCATCAATAACTTTTCCGTCACCCACGTACTGCTTCCCGCGGAATGTACCCTTCCTTAACCCAGACAGATGCAAGTCGGAAGGTGTGAGACCCGAGCTGCAGGGTGAACTGGCAGGGTTGTTAGCGAAATCCATAAGGGGGGACACTAGTACTCATGAATGTACCTCTTTTTTAGACTAAAAACAGTGTCCAATGAGAAATTCAGGCATGTAGGTGCTAAAGAGGTCCAAAACGCTCAAGATCCTCAAAACAGTAAAGTAAATAATGATGTTACCGTATTTAACCAAAGTATTAGTGGATTACAGAAAAAAGTAGATTAACGCAAAAGTAAAGTAAAAAATGATGTTACTATTTTTCACCAAAATATTCTGGGATTGAAGAATAAAGTAGATGAATTCCTGGTTTGTTTGGATGAAATTGGATCTGATAATGTAATAGATATACAATGCCTGTCTGAGCATCACATTGTGTGTGATATGGAAAAGGTAAATATCAGTGGTTATAAATTAGCTGCACATATGAGTAGAGAGGATAAGGTGAGAGATGGAGTTGCCATATATGTCAAAAGTTATCACTAGGTAAAAAGCTTAGATACAAAGAAGTTTTGTCTAGAGCAACATATAGAAGCATGTGCCAGTCAACTTAAACTGAAGAAGGGCTCTTTTATAATTGTAACAGTATATAGGTCCCCTTCAGAAATCTTTCATTTATTCCTAGAAAACTTGGATGCCTTGTTGTGCTATCTGTCAGATAGGGGAAAGAAAGTTATTATTTGTGGGGATCAGAAAGATCATGGTGCTCAGCTAGTTACAGTATATGATATAGCTCCATTCAGTAATTCAAAACTAACCTCCAAAGCTGTGTTTTCAATTAATGACTCAACAATTAGAAATTCCAGGGAAAATCTTCAGCAGTTAGACTGGGATGAGGTGCACAAGGAACCCGACGCTAATTCAAAATATAACTTATTTCATGATACACTTCTGAGAGGATTTGGTAACTGTTTCCCCAAAAAAGTAGTTAAATATAATTATAAGAAATCAAGCAAAAACCCTGGCTTACTAAAGGAATAAAAATATCTTGTAACCACAAAAGGGAAGTTTATCTAACAAAAGAAAGAGTAATGGCCTAGAAACAGCCGAATTTTATAAAAACTACTGTGCTACATTAAGAAAGATTATTAAAAAGTCCAGAAGCGTGTGCTTCATGTCTGAGCTTAATACCTCTGATAACAAAATCAAAACAATTTGAGATAATATTACAAGGGAGACAGGGCAACCAAGAGTACAGGATGATGGCATTACCATCAAAGCAAGTGGAAACTTGACAAACAACTAGCCAGAAGTTGAAAACATTTTGAATAATCACTTTTTTAATGTTGTAGAGAAAATAGGATCTAAATGTTCATTAGAAGAAGCAAGGAAGTTAATGGAAGAGGCCTTACCCACACGACTTGATAAAATTGAAATTCCATCCATCTCTCCTTCTCAAATTAGGAGGATAATGAACTATATCAAGAATAAAAGCTCACAGGGAATTGATGGCATTTTCAGCAGGATAATAAAAGCTTGTTCTCAAGAGATCAGTGGGATTCTTAGCCACATATGTAATAGTTATCTGAAGCAGGAAATTTTCCCAGATAGACTGAAGTATGCCATTGTTAAACCACTACATAGAAAAGGGGATACGTCTGATGTCAACAACTACCACTCGATCTCTCTTCTGGCTTCTTTATCCAAGATTCTTGAAAAAGTAATGTATTGTACGGTAGCTTCACACCTTCGTAAAAGTTAACTTTTAACAAAATTTCTGTTTGGTTTCCAGAAAGGTTTTTCAACGGAAAATGCCATTTATACCTTCACTAATGAAATATTAAATGCTCTGAGTAATCGGAAGTCAACTGTTGGGATTTTTTGTGACCTCTCAAAGGCTTTTGATTGTGTAAATCATGGTATACTTCTAGATAAGCTCAAGTACTGTGGTGTGAATCGGACAGCGCTCAAATAGTTTAAATCATACCTAACTGGAAGAGTGCAGAAAGTTGAAATAAGCAGTTCACGCAATATGCAAAAAACTGGTGATTTCTCAAACTGGGGAACAATCAAGAATTGGGTTCTGCAAGGTTCGGTCTTGGGTCCTCTGCTGTTCTTAACATATATTAATGACTTGCCATTCTATATTCACGAAGATGCAAAGCTGGTACTTTTTGCCGATGATACAAGTATAGCTATCACGCCCAGCAGACAAGAATTAACTGATGAAATTGTAGACGATGTTTTTCAGAAAATCACTAAGTGGTTCTCTGCAAATGGGCTCTCATTAAACTTTGACAAAACACAGTATATACAGTTCCACACAGTAAATGGAATGACACTATTAATAAATATAGACTTCTCTCAGAAATCGGTAGCTAAGGTAGAATTTTCAAAATTTCTAGAAGTATACATTGATGAGGGATTGAATTGGAAAAAACACACTGAAGATCTGCTGAAACGTTTGAGTTCAGCTACTTATGCTATTATTGTCATTGCAAATTTTGGCCTTATACATCTCAGTAAATTAGCTTACCACGCCTATATTCATTCTCTGCTTTCGTATGGCATTATATTCTGGGGTAACTGACTATTGAGTATAAGAGTGTTCATTGCACAAAAGGGTGTAATCAGAATAATTGCTGGAGCTCATCCAAGATCATCCTGCAGACACTTATTTAACGAGCTAAGGATCTTTACTGTAGCCTCACAAGATATATATATGTATATATATATACATATATATATATATATATATATATATATATATGAAATTTGTTATTAACAATCCGAACGAATTCAAAAGTAATAGCAGTGTACATGGCTACAACACTAGGAGAAAGGATGATCTTCACTACTCAAGGGTAAATCTAACTTTGGCTCAGAAGGGGGTAAATTATGCTGCCACAAAAGTTTTTGGTCACTTACCTAATAGCATCAAAAGTCTGACAGATAGCCATATAGCATTTAAAAGGAAATTAAAAGAATTTCTAAATGGCAACTCCTTCTACTCATTTCATGAATTTTTGGATATAGTAAGTTGGTAATACCCCACCCCTCACCCCAAAAAAATATTAAGTGTCATGTAATATTTTGTGTAATGTAAAATCTTGCATAGACACCTTTTATTAACGTGACACCTTCCACATCATTACGAAGTGTCGTATTCATGATTTATGGAACAATTACTAATAGAATCTAATGAGGAAGAACAGTCCAACGAAGTTCTGTGAGCTCCTCTCGAGTGCGCAGACTTGTGCGAGTTTTAGTTTTGTCGTGGAGAAGAAGAAGAAGTTCGTTTGCATTTTTGTGGTGACGAATACACCGAGGTCGTTTCTTCAATTTCCTGAGGATATCACAATACCCTCCAGAAGAAATTGATCGTTGTTCCATGAGGGAACATATCAAACAGACCCAATACCTTCAGAGTCTCACAACACCGTCACTATTTTACCGCCTTATCGTGCGACATTGAACTTTTTTTTCAGAGGACAACATCGCAAGGGTGACATCTATGTGCGCCCTGCCTCCACGAGAGAGGTCAGAAAGGTTTCGCGACATTGTTGCCATATGAAAGACATCACTCCAACGACTCACCGCTCTTTTGTATACTGCCAGGATTCCGTAGACATTCTGAAAGCATCTACGAAAATCTGCGTTGCTCTGGTTTTCTGCCAAAAAAGCACTCAGTGACAATTCTCTGCTTGGAATGCACTACCGTTACAGACGCCATTTCCGAGGTTACGTAAAGCATCGCCCCATATCGGATCTGCATGTAACTATAGAGACTGACGCGGGGATATTCCACGATCCACAAACAATATCACATTATTTTAGACGGCACTGGACGAGAGAGAAACGTGGTGTGTTACATTCTGGAAGGTCCCTCGTACAATCGGCCTGCCATAGCGTGTGTTCTTTGACTCCTATGGGAGATGGCTGATCAGTCGAAACTACAAAATATGAAACCTAGAGTCCTCAGTTAGTACCTGTTCTTAAAGCTTGGAAAAAAGATTTTCATGGAAAGTTGGCGTTTATCTTTATGAAGGGTGACGGGAATGGCTTTGTGTGAATGCTGGATCTGTTCCGGTATTGGATGCACGTGTGCAGCAGGAGAAGGTCCTGGTGAGGTTAGAACTACTTCTTTATTAATTTTTTTCAGCTTGGACAGAATTTCAGAAGCACAATTGTCTCTGATGCGGTTTTGCGATCTGTAGTGCCATTCTGACGTTGTGGCACCAGGCGAAGTAGACAGGTTCATGTGCCAAAATTACGCTATACACGAGGGATACATCTGGCCCCAATCCACGCATGTGCTCTAGACGGCAGTACCTCGCAAATCTCCAAGGGGACTGTGTGAATTTGTTGTAAGATTCTTTATTCAGATTAACAATTTCCGAGAGTTCAACGTTTCCATTTATAGAGTATTTGTTTTTATTTTTTGTTTATATTGTTTATTGAGTAATTACTTATCTCCTGTGCAACTATCACGCAGTTATTATTGATCTGTTTTATTAGATGAAATTATCGTTTTATATTACGACACTTGATAGCACAAGAATATGTTTATCTAAATTTCCATTTATACAGAGCTTTCGCCATGGAAGATGGCACTGTTGGCGTGGCAATGTCTGTAACCTTTATAATTAGGGCATGATAAACACAATGAAAGGTCACACGCTGCTGTGTTCAACCGTGGCTTGTAAGAAGTGACGAAGGCAGTGTCATAAACGACTTGAATCCCGAGAACTGCAGGGATTTTGGAGCTTTGTTAGAATGTACTTGTCTTATTTCGACACACTACTGCCAATGATAAGGGAAGGAATTCGCTGAAGTGACTGGACAATGTAGAAGGCAGTTTCACTTAGTTGGAAGTAAGATTTAAGGCCCTTGTTTTGTGATTCTTTTGCCAATTATTGACACTGTTCGCTTCCTAGCATGCATTCAAACCAAACGTGACCTTTAGTTAATTACGGCACTACACACAGAAAACGAGAATCACACATACAAAACCGAGCGAGGTGGCGCAGTGGCTAGCACACTGGACTCGCATTCGGAAGGACAACGGTTCAATCTCGCGTCCGGCCATCCTCATTTAGGTTTTCCGTGATTTCCCTAAATCGCTCCGGGCAAATGCCGGGATGGTTCCTTTGAAAGGACACGGCTGACTTCCTTCCCCGTCCTTCCCTAATCCGATGATACCGATGACCTCGCTGTCTGGTGTCCTCCCCCAAATAAACCAACCACAACCTCACACATACTAAGTGATACGCGGAAGTTATTGTCGTCTAGTGCGCGTGAGCACACTTGTGGGGGTTTAGAACTGCTTTCTGTTTCCGAGTGCGGATGATGTGTGTGCCAATTGTGTTAGTACCACCCTTCCTATGGCCAGATGGCTGTCGTGCTAAGCCTCTACCGTTAACGGCGGATCGTCGCCGAGGCCCCTATAACAGCACTGACTGTGAGACCTTAGTTTCTCCCAGGCATATACAATGTTCAAAAGATGCAGCAAGGTGACGTTGTCGACAACCGTCGATATTGTGTACATCTGTGTGCATTAAGCCATCTTTCAATTTAACTGTAGATAAAATGAAAGGCTTATTTCAATAGTGGTACAAGTCCACTTTTGTTCATTCTGAGATACAGAGCCCTAAAGTTAAATGAGCGCTGAAAAATCAGCAGTTGAGATACCAGAAATATTCAAGCATATGGCTTCTTGCTAGAGATGAACCTTTCTTTCTGTTTGTTTGGACAATTAAAGTCAGAAGTATTATAGACATAAAAGTGGAGGTAATGGATTTGTACCACTATTGAAATAAGCCCTTCAAATCTAATTTATCGAAAACCACACTGAAGATTTTTAAGATCTCTGGCTCACAAATAGGGGAGGAAGAGGAGATTGGTGTTACGTCCCGAGATCATTAGGGACTGAGCACCAACTCTGATTAGGGAAGGATGGAGATGGAAAGCTGCTGTGCCATTCCGAAGGATTCATCCCCGCATTTGCCTTATGGCGTTTATGGGAACCACGGAAAATCTAAATCAGGATGGCCAGACGCGAGTTTGATCTGTCTCATATGAAAACCCATTCCTTTTGAGGACTCAACTGATTCCCCTTCACGTTCTTCTACTCCTTTTAGAAAAAGGAAACGGAAGAACAAAGTAGTTGGGAAGGCCGGAAAACTACAAAAAATTGCGAAGGAAGGAGCAGGCTATATTAAAACAAAACGTGCCAATTGTAGGACAAAATTGGATTTTCATCACCTGAATCGGAATAAGAAGTAGACTTGACAAAATAGTTGGCCAAGAATGAACTAGTTGATACAGATGCTCATTCGAAAGAAGAAGTTTGTTTCTAATATGACGGATTTGAAGAAGAAGGGGAAGTTTGGTGTAGTTGCTTCTCCTTGTCGTGTAGACTTGACAAAATAGTAGATCAAGAATGAACTAGTTGATACAGATGCTCATTCGAAAGAAGAAGGGGAAGTTTGGTATAGTTGCTTCTCCTTGTCGTGTTGGAGCCAGAATGCAGTAAGTGGGACAGCCCACATGATTATTTATGTGATACACGTTTATTTAAACAATTAATATCTCTGGTTCTGACAGAATTTTTTCAACACTGAATTTAATGCTTTATTTATCTTGTTGATATTGACATGTTGTATCTCAGATTAGGACTAATTAATTTGGGACACTAAAACAAAATTTTTAAATCAACTAACTACTTGAGGTGCTTCGAAGTCGTTACATGAAACGCCTAGGGGTGGTATCTCACGTCATGGAGCAACACTTTTGTCAGAGACATATGTTCGCTGATGCTTCTCGGCGACGCTAGGCGTCCTCTTATATTGGTTGTGCCCCTATCAGGCGACAGGGCGTAGACACTCTGCAGCGTGCGTATGTCTGCTGCCTTGCCTACGATCATGCCAGTTGCTTCGTGTAAAGGGGGTAAGCCCAACAAAATGAAAGTTCCTAATTCCCTTCTAAAATCTCTTTCTCCATTTAAAGATACTCATTTTTAAAGTTGTCTGGTTGAAAATCACTGCAGCAATTCACTGGGGTAGATGGCATGCAGTAGGCTTTGTCAGCAGGCTCTTCTAGTTCAGTTGAATCTCGTCGTCTATTGGTAGGCAAACACATAAGGACGCGTTGCGTCGTCGACAAGCCTAAGTCGACATTTTATCTTTAACAGGATTGGTCCTCCGTGACGTGATCTATTACGCCTAGATCTTCGAAGCAAAGAGTTTGAAACACCTTGTAAACTTAAACATCGTACAAAGTGTTATTTAACCCAACATTATACGTTATTTTGCCAGTCATGTTCGGTTAAAATGACTCAGGGCAAAATTGCGATAGATATGATGTCATTCAAATTTCATGAATGAACAAACCGACCTAAAGCACAAAAAGTACACAGAAAACTTTATTCACACTGTAAAGCATGAAAACCGATAAAGTAATGAATCAGAAACACTAAATAATAAATATCCATAGCAACAGTGATAACAACATGAAGAACAAACAACGAAGACATAACACCAAGAAAACATCACGAACCATACATTACAAAATTATTATGATAAAATAAAAGTGTAACTTAGAAATCTTAACTAAAGCTAAAACAAAATCTCAGGCAAAACTTTAATCAGAACCAAACCTATCAAAAATAATACAAGACAACCACGTTTCCATAAATCACTTACTTCTAATGGTAACTACGCAAACATGTGCTATCGCTGATTCACTGTCACCAAGCTACCAAGAAAAAAATAGCATACATAAGAACCAACTAAAGTCAAACCTGCGTCTCCAATGTACATATAAGGAGAAATTAATAATTCTAAAAGACAAAAGGACATGGCAGGACCGGTATTACATGTAAAATAAAAACACCAAACGAATGTATTACAACTTATCTGATCGTAGTTACAGACCGTTATATGAATACCGTCACTTACGTATGTGTTTACAGAGCACGTGATAATAGCAGTATGCTGAAATTCGCTTATCGAAAGTGATTTATAAAATAAAAACAATTTAAAGAGCAGTGTAGTTGGCTGATATTCATAATAATCGTGTCATTAAAGGACATGTTTTGCACAGTGGGTCCCAAACGACAAAACACATGAATGAAAGTTTAGGAACAAAACTTAGACTGATTCTAAAATTAATGTTTTATTCCGAGACATTATTCGGAGAAGGAACGCTTTATATCGCGGTATGCACAGCCCCGTCAGCATTGTACATTTGCACTGTAGACCCTTGCGAGGCTTGTCGACGAGCTATGTAAATAAGCTGCAATGTTGACCTCTCTGCAAGACTACTGTGTCGACGAGAATCTCGGAATAAGGAGGTGGCTCCCCCCTCCAGTCAGTTTACTCATTGTGTAGCCTCCTAAAAGCCGCCATTGGCACTGTGACCACGGAACCTGACTCACCGACCAGTTCAAACACCAACATATACAAAGTAATTAGTTCCTACTCTGATGTAACGCAGTTAACACACATGCGTATAGATACAGCTTCGAAGTAGCACATCGCTAATAATTTTTAGTTCATTTCCTTCGTAACGGATACCACAGCACTCAATTTGTCAACCCAAGACTGTATTTTCCCCTTTCGCTGCATTACTTTTATTTCTTCTCAACTAGTTTCAGCGTACTAGGCAATTCGCAAGTGATTTTGTGATTCCGTACAGAACAGAATATACAGGGTGGTCCATTGATAGTGACCGGACCAAATATCTCACGAAATAAGCATCAAACGAGAAAACTACAAAGAACGAAACTCGTCTAGCTTGAAGGGGGAAACCAGATGGCGATCTGGTTGGCCCGCTAGATGGCGCTGCCATAGGTCAAATGGATATCAACTGCGTTTTTTCAAAATAGGAACCCCCATTTTTTATTATATATTCGTATAGTACGTAAATAAATATGAATGTTTTAGTTGGACCACTTTTTTCGCTTTGTGATAGATGCCGCTGTAATAGTCGAAAACGTATAAGTACGTGGTATCACGTAAATTTCCGCATACTGCGGACGGTATTTGCCTCGTGATACATTACCCGTGTTAAAATGGACCGTTTACCAATTGCGGAGAAGGTCGATACCGTGTTGATGTATGGCTATTTTGATCAAAATGCCCAACGAGCGTGTGCTATGTGTGCTGCTCGGTATCCGGGACGACATCATCCAAGCGTCCGGACCGTTCGTCAGATAGTTACGTTATTTAAGGAAACAGCAAGTGTTCAGTCACATTTGAAACGTCAACCACGACCTGCAAAAAATGATGATGCCATCTACCACAAAGCGAAAAAAGTGGTCCTACTAAGACATTCATATTTCTTTACGCACTACACGAATGTGTAATAAAAAAAGAGCGTTCCTATTTAAAAAGCGCAGTTGATATCCGTTTGACCTATGGCAGCGTCATCTATCGGGCCAACCATAGCGCCATCTGATTTCCCCCTTCAAGCTAGACAAGTTTGTAGTTTTTTCGTTTGATGCTTATTTCGTGAGATATTTGGCCCGGTAACGAACTATGGACCACCCTGCATATTATATTACCTCCGCTGCACGTAAATCTTTCAAATATACTCTAAGTTCACATTAGCATAATTAAATACCTCTTTGCAAAGGTAATTAAAAAGATTGTACTTTGTACAGAACCACATAATCATTTGTAAATGACCTATAAGCCGAAACTGATCGTGACGAAATAAAATTAATACATCAAAAGTGAAAATGCCTTCGTCTGTTAATTTGTAGTTCACTTGCAAATGTGTGTAAAATATTCGAAAAGTCTTCCTTTGTTTTTCACGTATTCCCAAAAGATAATTTATCAAAATGCCTTGACCGCCAACCGCTTCGTTTGCCGATTTTTTTTCCCAAGCCAGCTCTTCACCTGCAGGCTGGAACCTTTTTCTTCATTGTCGTGATACCCGTTCCTCACCTACTGTACTCCCTTCTCTGCTTGCTCTTCGGAAAGCGCGTTTTACTTTCCCTTCCCCTTGTCGATTTACTCTGATTCTACTTTTTTGTGATACCCATCAGCAGTAAAGCTTGTTCTCATCGTTTGAAGTTACTTTTCGTCAAAAGAATTCTCGTAAGTCCATTCTGAAATATCGGTTGCTTGTATGCAAGTTCACAGTCTATACAGATGCAGAAAATGCAACTGAACATCGAAGAAATTGATCTTCAAGGTTGTCCATCGCAGTAGGGCCACTGAAAACGGACATGTGGATTTATATCGAATTATGGATACGACTGCGAAAAGTGAACAAAATGCCCAAGGTCCAGCAGACAACGGTCGTCGACCGGGTTTTTTTGATGACAGATATCTTAGCGGAAACAACCTTCAATAGTTTAGAAGTATTAGTTCCATAAGGAAACGATGACCCTACTGAACGCTGAACGATTCCCCCCCCCCCCCCAAAAAAAAAAAAAAAATACGAATGCGTGATATATACCCCTATACACGTATAAGAATTTTCTAGAATATAACAGCGTAAAGTGGCTGGTTATGAGCGAGCTTTCGTAAGATTGTAGCTCAGCCATTTTCAAGTGTGACTGTCGGTGTTTGCTACTTCTGTCGGCTTATAATGGTGACACAGTCAGGAGCTTACTTCCAAATAACGGGAATCAGTGAGACGTTTAACACGGAAGTGTCCATCAGAATAGTTTAGAAGCGCTAGCTTACACTAAATCTTTCTTCTAGTACTCCAAAATGATTACGGAACTGTTTGGTAGGTCGAGAAGTCGGGATCCATTATCATCGAAGACAGATTTCACTAGGTAAAGAATGAATTCCACTTCTTTCAGCGTAGACATTAAGCATTTCAGTTTACATAGATGGCCTTCTTGCTTTTATTAAACATCTGTTTCTCATAACAGTTCACAATTTCATCTTATAATATAGTATTCTATTACGTATACACTGTTGTGCAATCGTTAAGAGCGAAAGTATCTTTTACACGCTTGGTCGCTGTCAGGTAGCACATCTCAGTACTAGGAACGTACATAGAAAGAACTGCTACAGTGTAGTACAGAAGGTTACTGAAAATAAAAACAGGCAAAGAGACGAACTGAAGTGACACATTCGAAGACAAAACTTACACGGAAGTCATTGTGGTTTTTGACTGTTCCGGCGTAACGAGAAGCGACAGCATGAATATGAAGAACGCAAGAGCAAAGAAGGCTGTGAGACGGCGTCAGCCAATAGCCGGCTGACAGGGACCGTACCACGACAGTGTAAGTGGGCTGCTTCTGTGATGGCAGCGTTGTGTAGCACTTTGCATTGGATTTCTGACTGCGCTTTCTTTGTAAGAGACTCTGTGGCTTGTCGGACACGTTGCTGGATTTTAATCGCCAGTACTGTTGGGCAGTTGGAAGTTAGTCGCCACCAGTGATGGAAGTACTGTTGGGAAGTTGGAGGTGAACAGCCAGCAGTGATGGATGTTAAATGTGAGAAGTTAGCATTAATGGAGGGTAGAGGTCTGAAGTGTTAGCGTAGGCTAACGATCTGGAAGTATCGGACTTGGAGATTGAAATTTATTCATGATTATATATCTTTGTAATAGATGACAATGACGATATATTCGTGTTTCAACTGGAAGTCACGTTAAGGTAAAAAGTACATTATTTGGTTTGCAACAAAATCTTTCCTTTGTTAACTGCATGCCTATTAGTAGTTAGTTGCTTTAATAATTACAATCTTTTATTTAGCTGGCATTATTGACGCTCGCTGTATTGCGGTAGTTCAAGTAATGAAAATTTTTGAGAGGTAACTGCTTAATGAAATGTGTAGGTTACTGTTAGGTTTTCTTTTTAGTTAGGGCCATTCAACTGAATTAATTATTTGAAATCAGGTTGTAATTTTTTTGAGCAGTCAGATTGCATTGCCTTAGAATATTGTGGGTCAGTTTTGACATGATCAGATAAAGTAAAGAGGAAGTAGGCTCAGTATGTTCAGTTTTACTCAGCTGTTTCAGAATCAAATAACGTAGAATTACATTTGAATGCATTACGGCAACAGCAGTGATCAATGTCTTATAAATGATTACTATTAAAAACAGTCTTGATCACGATTTATTTAACAAGGTGACCAGTTTCGACCACTACTGTGGTCATCTTCAGACTATTGAGTAGGAACCTCTTTCTGTTGGAGAATCTCCAACAGAAAGAGGTTCCTACTCAATGGTCTGAAGATGACCACAGTAGTGGTCGAAACCGGTCACCTTGTTAAATAAATCGTGATCAAGACTGTTTTTAATAGTAATTAAATAACGTAGAAATTTCACTTTCTCAGTCATTCTGCAATTTAAGTACAGACACACACATTTAAATAGAGAAGTTTCAACAGGAGCGCCCTCTAGCCGAAGAGAATATAAACGCCGCTCCTGCCAGCGTCGGCCGCACAGTACTAGACGGAGACTAGCAGACCAGCACAGTATTAACATAGTACTAGACCAGCGCACAGTATCAAACGGCACAGTACTGGGAGAGCACTACGGTAGCAGTGACGTGTGATCCATATCAATTGCTTACATGGACTTTGTGTACAGCAAAGGACTTTGATTGTTTGCATGTAGCCCATGGCTTACGGCACCGTTGTAAATTCAAAGTATTATCAATCTGTTAATGTGACTTGCTCGAATTGTTGTATAGCATTCCGAGAACGCAGCATCCGTTAGCCACCCTATACAAGACGAGTAAGCAGGACTCCACAGTGACGGTCCCATAAACATTAGAAAAGGCGACACATGTTTCTTAATATCGCATGTGATCACCATGGACGGCAGTGCATGCTTTGAAGCACGTTCTCATGTTGGCTACAAGGTCGGTTAGGAGTCGTTGTGGAAAGGCGTTTCATTCCTCCATCGCGGTCGACAACTGTTGGATGATGGTTGGTGCATGTGGCCGTGGTGCAGTACATCTCCACAGCGCAACCCACAGGTGAAATTTAAGTCGGAGGAAATGGAAGACCATTCTGTTCACCGAATATATTTTCGTTCCAACAGCTCCTCCACTTTCACACTTAGATATGGTAGCGCGCTGCCGTTCATAAAAATTAAGACGTTACCGCATGTACCCTGAAAAGTTGCACTTGCTGAGGGAGTAAAGTTTCACAATTACTGTGACCAGTGAGTGTACCATGTCAAAGATTTGGAGGTCAGTACGCCGATACAACATAATGACTCACATAAAACAAGGGAAACCAAAACGACCATGTACGACATTAATCTTCCTAGCAGATTAAAACTGTTTGCTAGACCGGGACTCGAACTCGGGACTTATGCCTTTCCGGCACACAGTTTTAATCTACCAGGAAGTCTCAATGCCAATTTCTTTCATGTCAGACGGTGTTCATGAATGCATTACGTGTTCCTCCCTCCCGTAATATAAGCGTACATACTGCACCCAGGAACATTGCTTTGGCGGTCCAGGTTGTAAGAGGTCCATGACTAAGGAATTTATTGCTAGCGCACTCGAGCAGATGTAATTTCAATGGATTGCTCACTCGCTGCCTGCGATATGTAAGCTATAAGAGAATCTCAGCCCAGAGAGCAGTGTTGGCTGCAGTAAGAGCAGTGTCGGCAGTAGCGGTAGCAGCTAGCAGTAGGGTGTATGGAGTTGGCGGGGCCGGTCGTGGGGAGCGATGGCGATGCCTGAGCGATGTAGTATAAGGTAAAAGCAGCCGCGCGCATATGTAGTTTGTTACAACTAAATTTATACTATTGTTGTATCATATCCCATGTAAATGTTTTAAAAATCTTTTTATAACAATCTTTTTTATAAAATTAACCTTTTGACAATCATTCATCTGAATTTAAAGAATTTACTAATTTCTGCAATCCATGCTCATCCCGAATATCGTGAAGAAAAATCAGTTGTTTCTTTTTATACATGACAAATCTAGCGGCCAGCATTGCACTGGTCTGTGGCAGAAAAATTTCTTATAGGAGTACGCGTTATCCAGCGACTTCATTGAGGTAAGAATTTTCAATTTATTCAGGGCCATGACGCAGCGTGCTTACTTCCAAATTTACCAGTTTAGATTCACAGTCAGTTAATTATTGAAAGGTTATATATGAGTCACATTTTTTTATTGCGAGGTTAGTCACGTTATTATTGCAAGGTTACGGAATAGTATTCGGTTGGGAGATTACACTAAAATGTGAATTTTATAACTATTTTTTTTTCTCTTGGGAGGTTACAAGGTGTCATGATGTGGGAACGCATAATTGTACGTCAGTGTACTGATCTCCACATCCTTGAATACGGTACACTCAGCAGTCAAGTTCGTCAAGTTCATTGTGACACAGTACTCCCCATCTCCCTGTCTCTCCAGGATTGCCTTTGATCTTGACTTCACTTCAATGGATCACAATGCGTCGCCGCATCGAAATACAACGTGGGGGAGCTCTTGCAATGAGAGGATCTTCACGAGTGGACTGGCATGCCCTTCCCCCGACATAAATACCACCGAGTAAGTGTGGGTAGCGTTAAGGGGATGTGTTGCAGCACAATAATATGCACCAACCACCAACCAGCTGCTGTCAACCGCACTGAAGCTCGTTGCAGAGCATTCATTGCCGTACGCGGTATTCACACTGCCTATCCATTTTGCACGCCAGCGTATATTTACTTCGAGGAGTAACTTCAATACAAGGCAACTAACGCCACAGTACTGTAGGCTCTAACTAGGAACCAGATACCCACATAACGTTTACGCTGCCCTCGCAGCACGTTGCTACATGCCTGGGCTTTCAAAATATTTGTCATGCCATGGTATTCTTTTAGTGGACTGCTTATGTAGCATGAACTGAAAGTGATGCAAAGATTCACTCTCTGAACCCTGAGCCAGAACATTACAGTCACAGAGCCAATTCATCAGCTCAATGCTACTGAGATCTGGTGACGGTGGTGATGAGGGGAGATGCGACAGTTCATCCTCGTTCTCAAGAAACCAGTTTTGGGGGAACGTTCGCCCCGTCTTCTTGGTACACAGCTTCACCATTGGGGAACAAAAATTGTACCTTCCGGTGAACCTGACAGCCAAAATGGTCACATAATTCTCGGCAGCGACTCATGGCATACCACGATATGGCTACCCAGATCATCACCTAACCCACCCCCTGTATTTTAATCGTGCTCTTGAACCCTTCTTCTATTTCCGTGACCTCTTCTTCGATATACTGTTTCAACAAAAGGGACGGAATACGTCACTGCTACGTTACACTCTTTTTCATTCGAGTGCTTCGTTCTTGGTGTTCCAGTCTTATTGTTCCCACTTAGCTGTTGCTCAAATTACATACTACCCGCATTTCCCTATAGCTTTTCCGTATTTTTCACAGAATTTCGAACATCGTACACCATTTCACATTGTCGAACTCTTTTTTTCAGTTCGACTAATTCAGTGAGCGTGTCTTGATTTTTCTTCGGTCTTCCTTTCATTATCAACCGGAACGTCAGAACTGCCGTTCTGGTGTCTTTACCTTTCCTAAAGCCAAACTAATCGTCATCTAAAACATCTTAAATTTTCCTTTCTATTCTTCTGTATATAATTCCTGTGTGCAACTTGGATGCATGACCAGCTAAGATGATTGTACAGCAATTCTCACACTTATCGTCTCTTGCTGTCTTCGGAATTATGTGGGTGATATTTTTCCGAAAGTCTAACGGTATGTCGCCAGTCTCATATGTTCTACATTCCAACGAGAATAGTTGCTATGTTACCAATTCCCCCAGTGATTTCAGAAGTGATGTTACCCATCCAATGTGCCTTATTCGACTTTACGTCATACAGAGCTCTTTCCAACTGCGATTCTAATACTGGATCCCCAGTGTGTTCCTTGTAGAATCTTGTTTCTTCTTCTGTCACGTGACAAGCAATGTTTTCACTCTCATAGGGGCCTTCACTATACTCCCTCCACCTATTTGCTTTGTCCTCCACATTTAACAGTGGTATTCCCGTTGCATTCTTAATGTTACCACCCGTGCTCACGGAAAAAATCACAACACCAAGAAGCAGTTATGCGACATAAGCGAAAGGCGTGTTTCTACATATGAAGAATTACGTCTATTCAAATTCCCCGCCAGTCGCATAAGAGTGGTACAAGTAGGTTTGTGTTAAACTCACGCTGTACCAGTCCTGAGCGTTAGGTTCCTTTCAGACTGGGCGTGGTGAGTTAAAGTTCGTCAAGAATGCCTTTAAGGTGACAAAGACCCCATAATCAACACGTCATTGAGTTTGACTGAGGTCGTCTAATGGGGCCACCAGACGATCAGTGTTCTTTCAGCGATACTGCAGAAAGACTTAGCAGGAATGTAGCCACTGTACATGACAGCTGACAGCGATGGTAATGAGAATTTACAATCGCAATAAAAACGGTCTCCGGACGGTCGCTTAGCATGCCGAGAGGGAATACCATCGTGTTTTACACAAGCCTCTGAATACGTGCAGCGTGACACAACGAACTGTTAACAATCGGTTAATTCCAGGGCAGCTCCGAGCCAGACGCCCTGTAGCGCTAAGTCCAATGACTCCGACCACTGGCATTTGTGACTTCAGTGATGTCAAGTGAGAGTTCACTGGAGGGCAGGTTGGAGTTCTTTGTGTTTTCTGAGGAAATCTGGCTGTGTCTCGATGCCAATGATGGCCGTGAGTTCGTTGGAAGGAGGCCTGTTGAGGGCCTGCAGCTAACGTGTCTGTCTGCTGGACCTACACCTGGAGTTATGGTGCTGGGCGCGATTTTGTACGACAGCAAGAGCACCCTCGTGGTTATTCCAAGCACCCTGACTGAAAATTTGTACGTCAATCTGGTACTTCAACTTGTTGTGTTGCTATTCATAAACATCGCTCTAGGGAATGTTTTCCAACAGGATAACGCTTTTGTAACCAGCATACTCGGCAGAGTTCGACATTTGGCCTCGGGCTGTTCGATCAGTAGATGTATGTCCAGCCGAACACATGCGGGACATCGTCGAGCGATAACTCCAACGTCATCCACAAACACCATTAACCGTCCCTGTATTGCCCGATCAAGTGCTACAGGCATGAAACGCCAAACCACAAACAGATATCCCACACCTGTTCAACACAACGCATGAATATTTGCATGCTTGGATTCAAATTCTGGTGGTTACACTGGTTATTAGTGTACAAGAGTTTCATTTTAGCAATGGTTTATCTCGAGCTTACGTTGACCTGTATATGTTAATCCTTTAAATATGTCACCAAGCAAATGCGTTCCAGAAATTTCATTACTCTGCACTAATTATTTCCTGTTCTGATTTTCTCATTGGTGTATTATTAACTTCCATGTTTCCGAACACGTCACAAATAGATCTGGTGATGGCGATGGTGGTGGTGGTAGTAGGGTCCTATGAGACCAAACTGCTGAGGTCATCGGTCGCTAGGCTTTCACTCTTCTTAATGTGACTTAAACTAACTTACGCTAAGGACAACACACATTCATGTACGAGGGAGGACTCGAACCTCTGACGGGGTGAGCCGCGCGATTTGTGGCAAGACGCCTAAGACTGCGCGGCTACCCCGCACGGCAAAAATAAGTCTTCTTAATCTTCATAGTATACTACGAAAAAAATATGGACTATCGGTTACATGTATCAGGTTATCTTAAAGTGACCACTATAAAAATCAAATGGTTCAAATGGATCTGAGCACTATGGGACTTACCATCTGAGGTCATCAGTGCGCTAGAAGTTAGAACTACTTGAACCTAACTAACCTAAGGACATCACACACATATATCCCCGAGGCAGGATTCGAACCTGCGACAGTAGCAGTCGTACGGATCCGGACTGAAGCGCCTAGAACCGCTCGGCCACAGTCGGCTACTAGTAAAAATCCAAAGCGTGTAGAATACAGAGAATGTCAGCACCTACCTGTTATAAGAAACACCCCAGCTAACATGACCTATTACAATTTAAAACCTATATCTCCAAGAAAGTCAATGAAATGTGGAGCAGATATTACAAAAAATAATCAGTATCTATGAATACAACTTTAAATTGGACTACTACCATTTCTTAAATAATAATAACAATGTTTTTCTTCCTTTTCTTTTCCAACATTCGTGCAACAACTTTTCATTATGTTATTTCTAAGTATTATATAACATATTTAACCTTTAACAACCCCAGATACTTTCACAATTTATTTGCTAAGTCTTATTGAATTTCATGTTGATGGCATAATTGTGCAGTTCTATACAGTACAACTACAGACCTTCAACGTGTGCTTCTCTGCAATAGTTGAATCAAGCTCTCTGAAAAATTGATACAAATCGTCTACCACTACCAAAGGCAAAGCGCAAGACAGTAGTCGGAGATGTACATTTCGTTTTCCGTGGCTCTACGTGATCTCAAATCGAGATTACTCACAAAATTTCTACTTAATATTACATAAAAATCTATACAATTGCTACGCACTTTATTAGGCGGAACACATACGGGATATTGCACTGTCCATCCACCATCGTAGTCTTGACTCTGTGCACCGATATCTAGGCGACTAAAATGTACTACAACGCCAAGATGCATAAATCACATGCTCCTATAGCTGAGAGGTTATTGCGTCGAGAGGCTTGATGAGGTCGTAAGCAGGTCGATTTCTATTGGACGCATCGGACAAAACTTTTGTTCGGAAAAGACTTTATAAGACGAGAGTTTTCGAATGCATATCTCACATTTTTCCCCTTTACGTCAGAACCCTACCAATGATTTGACGGCTTCTTTTTGAGTTCGAGTGCACACTGAAATGGTGAAGAACATTTGGTTTGTGTTAGCCTGGTTTCTGTGGATTCCACAGAAACGACAATATTGCTTCTACCAGTGGAGCACAAGGAGCTGCTCACCTCCAGTCGGCCCTCGGCAGCGGCAGCTTCTAGCAGCTTCCAGGAAGCCGCAGCGACAAAGGGGCCAGCGAACAATGACGTTTTGATGGTGCTGGAGGCAGACTGGCATTCCTGCTTCCCTGTCTGCTTGGAGCAGAGGAAGCCAGGCACTTTGCAGCAACTATCTGCACAGCCGCAGCACAATTATTAACCTCAAATAGCACGACTTCTCGGAAATAGTAAAATTCTAACGAAATAAGCAAGGAAAATATAAAATAACGCAATAACGGCGAAGTTTTACAGACTCTCGAAATTTAGCAATAACTTCAATGAGTTGCTTTTTATAGTTTCCAGAATGACACTCTGTCTCGAAAAATGGCAGAAAACCCAAAGAGAGTCTGTTCATATGCACACCAGTGGCAAGACGCAGTCAATACCTTCACTGCCCGATATGAAAGGTGATGTCACTGATGGGAGCGCCACTCATGAAGAATTACTAAACATGGTTTTCCGAAACTCCTTCAACAAAGAAGACAAAATAAATATTACCAGTCAGGTTCCTTTCAGTGTATGCTGCTGCAATACGTCCATACTTGACAATCAGATACAGCCGCTGAGTCATAGGAAGTTCAATACCTAAAGACTGGAAAGATGCAAAAGTCACACCAATATGCAAGAAAGGAAATAGGTGTAATCCTTGTAAGTAGGCTGTTTAGGTTTTTTTATTGGTAACGCCACCTCTGTATGAAAATCACTGGCTGTGCTGTGTGCAGTCTGTGGCTGCTTTGCATTGTTGTAATACTCGCCATTGTAGTGTTAGGCAGCTGGCTGTGAACAGCGCGTAGCGTTGCGCAGTTGGAGGTGAGCCGCCAGCAGTGGTGGATGTGGGGAGAGAGATGGCGGAGTTTTGTAATTTGTCATGAACTGCTATATTTATACATGATGATATCAAGGTAAATACATTGTTTGTTCTCTATTAATATCTTTCATTTGCTAACTATCCCTATCAGTAGTTAGTGCCTTCAGTAGTTTGAATCTTTTATTTAGCTGGCAGTAGTGGCGCTCGCTGTATTGCAGTAGCTTGAGCAGCGAAGATTTTTGTGAGGTAAGTGATTTGTGAAAGGTATAGTTTAATGTTAGTCAGGGCCATTCTTTTGTAGGGATTTTTGAAAGTCAGATTGCGTTGCGCTAACAAAATATTGTGTGTCAGTTTAAGCACAGTCATGTATAATTGTTCAAAGGGGACGTTTCATATGGCGACCCTGCCAGGATACCTCACTGGAATCTTCTGATCTTTTCTTGTAGTTTGTGTATTTAGTGTTGCTTTTTTTTATTGCTAGCGCGTAATTGTAGAGAGAATCTCCTTTGTAGTTGCAGTCTTTCATTGTTGTACTGTAAAACAGTTGTGGCTTGCATGTAGATTTGCACCAAGTATTTCGCAGCTGCGCTGGTAATTAACTAGATATTATTTTCAGTGCTATGTTAATGTATTCCCCTATCTTTGCTCTTCAAATTGTGCTTTTCTGTGTTATCGTGTGAAATATTGTGACAATAATGGCGTGTGAAAAAGTAACACTCGGCTCCAAAGTAAACTGAGAAATGACAGTGAAGACGAAAGCAGTGTGTTAGCGCCGCAGAGTAATGAATTAACTAATGTTCAAAGTAGTAATTTGGTAATTGCGCATAGGGAAATGGAGTGGGCGGCAAACAATAGTGTAGACAGTGAAACAGGTAGTGAACAGGGAAGCGTTATCGATCGATTGGTCGGCAACAGCTCGCCTCAGGAATCAGGAATGACAGAACACAATATTGCAAATACTGCAGACTCAGGTTTTGGGTTCTCACCGTTTTCTCAAATGAGTCAAGACACATTTTCTGCTTGTCGAAATGTGAATGTTGCCGGTGCAACTTCACTGCCGAAAAGCACTGAGGAACATGTTTCAGACACCAGTGCATTGTTATTACAGTTAATGCAACAAATGGGACAAAGGCTACAAAAGTTAGACACAACGCTTGAACAAAATCAGAAACAAACACAGCAACAGCTACACGATTTTATCACGATGCTACTAATGAGTGACAATTTACAATGTTGCTTTTGCAGTGTTTCTGTTTTATATCTGCACAGTTTTTCTGAATTCTTCTGGAAAGTAAAACATGTTTTAGTAGTAACTTTTGTGGTACAGCAACAATGAGATTGTCTTTTCCGTAGCACAACAATACGTTACAGCACAGTACTTTCTTCATCACGGCAATAAGCGTAATAACTAAGATATCTGTACATAAAGCATTTCACTTTTGTTTATCATGAGGTAAGTACATTGACTTCTGCAGAACTTGGCTTTCGGAGGACGATAAGTACGACACTTCCACAGAATTATCTTACAGCAAGACGCACATTTAGCGCTACAGGACACGCATTTGAGAGATTTTGTACTTAAGCCATTTATTTTTCAAGATTTTTGAATTACAAAGAAAGTTTTCCGTGATACATTTCATTCCATTGCTGTAATCTGTAACACCTGAGGGTATAATTACATTAATCCTCAGGGGGGTATACGCCTACTTTGTGTACCATGTGTGTGGCAAGCACAAGGAACCCTAGCTAATATGGTATTTGCTTATACAACTTTACACATCGGTACCATATTTCTCTAACACACAAATTACACAGCTATCTGATCATGTAACTGAGAGATAAACTTTTTTAATACATCAGTGACACATGTTTACGCAATTACACAGTTGGATAACTTCACACTTATGAAACTGTATTTTGTCTGTACTTTGTAAACTGTTCATATTTTTTCGGAATCATTGTGATACTATGAGAGCTTTGAATGATGTATTTGGTATGAGATCATGATTTTTAAAGTACGTTTGAGGTAGGTGACACTATTTAAATGAGCAGAGAATTCTTTTTAGGCTTAGAAATTATTGGAGGAAGTTACGACGATTTTGAGATTTGACTGAAGTTTTATGATGTTATTATTACGACGACGATGTGTATTATGTTGTTGAGGAATGTTTATTATGCTACGTATTTCTCACGATGAAATATTGAAGAAGTGTCGACGAATATGTATATGTATAATGAGGTAAGGAATAATGAGTAGTGTTTAGGGACTCTGATTTATGAAAAGGATGTTGGAAACCAAGAAACGTACTTTAAGAGTTATGAAATGTGTGACTGTATCACAATGCTGACGAATATTTTTTTTGGACACTTATATTTATAGGATTTTGTTTCTACAGATTTGCAACGCTAATTCTTGACCTGTGAAATATTTTTATATGAGACTGCAACGGTAGCAGAAACTGCTGTCGTAAATATTTCCGTACGAAAGTTAAGTGACCACCTGCACGTAATGCGTCGCGGGCACCCAGCTGTGTCAGACGCCTGGAGAAAAAGCCATTATTGCAAGCCCTTTTCAGCAGCACAGGTAGAACAAAAAAAAGGGGAGGCCATAATCCTCGGAAATATTCTTACATCTGCAAACATGATAATGACAAGTGTCTTTCTACGAGAATTGAGAGCTACTGACTTACGAAATGCCACATGACTATTGAATGATATTTTTATGCTTTGCTTTTCGTAGTTGCTTATTTCACTTGATATCTGGTTTCCAGCTGTGTTGCAGCATTGCTTTTATAAAATAAAATGCATTTGCTAATGTGAACACCTTCTGTCAACAGATCTATTAAATAATTATGTTATGATCCACATTCTTTAAAAAAAGGAGCACTTGGAAAGGAAAGAACAATAAGAAGGAACTAGTAACAGTAACACATAATTTTCTTTTCAAGTACATGGTAGTATTTCTTTTTACAATCAGTTGTTGTGGTGCACCACTTTAATTACATAGACATTAAGATGTGAATATACATTTCCCTTATTGTTGTTTTTCCTGAAATATTTTTTATGCTTGAGCTTTGTCATGCTTAGGTATACGTCATAGCATTTGCTGCTGCTGTTTGCCAGGCATAGTGTTACTGAATTTGACTTTGTGTTACTCTTCTAAGCTAGTTTTTCTTGTTTCCTGCACAGTGCCTTATATTAGTTGTAATTTTGCATTTTTTTTTGTTAATTTAGATTTACTGCTGCTTGCTTTGCAAATTGGCATTTTTTTGTCATTGCTGTTTGTGTTAATTGTTTTGTGCTGCTGTATTGCCTTGTTCCTTAGTTTAGCATCTGAGCTCAGTAGATTTAAGTTAGCTTAAGAGGGGGTAGCCTATAAGAGAATGAGTTGCGATGAATTTGAAGAAATGCACTGAGAGGCTATACGAGAAAAGTACAGAAAGCAGGTCTAGATAGGACTTTTGAAAATAATGAAGAACGAAGGGAGATCTCCGAGAAGTAAAGAAAGTTTTGTTTGCAAAATACTGCAGTAAAACAAACCCTGTCCTTTCCTTGTATTATTCCGCTATGTGTTTGTGTACCCTTGTGTAGTTGTTTTCTTCCTGTCTCTGTATAGTTTCATAGAATTTTTTCTTCTTTTAATATTAAGCTACATTCACTATGATGAGGAATACTGTTATCCTCAAATATAATTGGCATTAATAATATGTTATTTACTTTGTAAAGATGTTAGACATTATTCATTCTGTTTAAATGCTTATGTGTAAAGTTGATGTTTCGCAAGTTATTCTGATCTTCTATGTATGTACTCATGTCATAATTCCTGTAACACTGACGTATATGTCTATTTCTATTCTTTTGTAATGCCTGTTTTACTACAAATGTTATCTGTATTGTTATGTTTTTTAATGATGTGTTTTGTACCTTTGTTATTGTATTCTTATGTTATAAAATTGTAATTGTCACCAGTTCATGATATTATTAACTTGTTAGTTACATTTCACTGCACACGTTTCTGTTGGTCATAGTACATGGACAATATGTGAGAAGTAGGGACTGTTAGTGTTTGCACGTGTGTTAATAATTCAGCAAGGGACTGGATAACAGCATTGCTGGTTCTAAGGACAATTCCAAACACTTTGTGAGTGCACAAGTGGTGGTTTATGGACTTGCTATATTCTCTGCAAGACTCTTCGATGGTGATTGTGCACCTGCACAGTCGCAACAGATGGCTGCTGGCCATTTCTACAAGGACTACAGTGGGTCTACACCTTTGCTGACTCACCAGTACCATTATTTCTACAAGGCCTGCAGTGGGTCTGCACCTCTGGTGGCCCACCAATACCGTAATCTCTACCAGGACTACAGTGGGTCTGTTCTGTGATGACCTACCTACCAATATTCTTCAAAACGTCGAATGACTCTGCTGTGGGTTTGCTATGTTGTGGCCCATTACCTGTCTGCATGTCAAGAGTCAGCACTGTCTTTCCGTTGGAAGGACCACACTACTTCTTCAAGACTGCATGGAAATCCACTACTTCTATGTGCATTTTCTTTAACTGCTCAGACTTTGAGAAAAACTCTGCATTTTTACTGTGATGAACAATGTGGACTGTCTTTATGGACTGTGAGAAATTTTTAGCTTTTGACCAACATTGTATCAATAAGTGTGTGCATTTGATTTCTTTGTTATTGTAATTATGAAATTTTTTTTTCAAATCTGTATTGGCCACTGCCCAATCCAATTTGTAAAAATTTTTGTGGGGAGCATGGGGGCTATGTAAGTAGGCTGTTTAGGTTTTTTTATTGGTAACGCCACCTCTGTATGAAAATCACTGGCTGTGCTGTGTGCAGTCTGTGGCTGCTTTGCATTGTTGTAATACTCGCCATTGTAGTGTTAGGCAGCTGGCTGTGAACAGCGCGTAGCGTTGCGCAGTTGGAGGTGAGCCGCCAGCAGTGGTGGATGTGGGGAGAGAGATGGCGGAGTTTTGTAATTTGTCATGAACTGCTATATTTATACATGATGATATCAAGGTAAATACATTGTTTGTTCTCTATTAATATCTTTCATTTGCTAACTATCCCTATCAGTAGTTAGTGCCTTCAGTAGTTTGAATCTTTTATTTAGCTGGCAGTAGTGGCGCTCGCTGTATTGCAGTAGCTTGAGCAGCGAAGATTTTTGTGAGGTAAGTGATTTGTGAAAGGTATAGTTTAATGTTAGTCAGGGCCATTCTTTTGTAGGGATTTTTGAAAGTCAGATTGCGTTGCGCTAACAAAATATTGTGTGTCAGTTTAAGCACAGTCATGTATAATTGTTCAAAGGGGACGTTTCATCCTCTGCATTAGAGGTCCGTTTCACTAACGACGGTTTGCAGTAGGGTTTTGTACTGTCTTCGAACAGCATGAATTAGTTCTAGAGAAATTGAAACATCCCCTTTGAAAAATTAATGAATTACTGTGCTGTAAACCTCTTACGTTATTTGATTTTCCAAGAGCTGAGCAAAACTGAACGTACTCAGACATTACTCTCTTTACTTATTCTGATCAACACTAAACTGACACACAATATTTTTAGCGAAACGCAATCTGACTTTCAATAATCCCTACAAAAGAATAGCCCTGACTAACAATAACCTATACCTTTCATGAATCACGTACCTCACAAAAATCTTCGTTACCCGAACTGCTGCAATACAGCGAGCGTCAATACTGCCAGCCAAATAAAAGATTCTAACTACTGAAAGCACTAACTGCTGATAGGCATAGTCAGCAAATGAAAGATTATAATAGAGAACAAACAATGTATTTATCTTAATATTGTTCAAAAGTCATAATACATTTATCAGTTCATGATATCCAGTATTACAAATTTACTCTTTCTGGCGGACACAAGTCCAGATCGCCCGCTCTTAAAATTCTGCCATCTCTATCCCCATATCCACCACTGCTGGTGGCTCACCTCCAACTGCGCAACGCTACGCGCTGTTCACATCCAACTGCCCAGCACTATAACAGCGAATATTCCAACAATACAAACCAGCCACAGACTTCACACAGCACAGTCAGTGATTTTCATATAGAGTGCTACGTGGCATTACCAGCATAAAAACCTAAACAGCCTACTTACAAAATGATTTATTGACAGATAGAACGGATTCAGCAAATACTGTCCTTGTGAGAAACAACTAACTCTTTACTCTCTCGATGGAATTAGTGCTATCGATAAGGCGTGTCAAATTGATTCCATATTTTTAGGTTTCCAATAGACTTTTGAGATCTTTCCTCACGATGGCCTATGGAGTTATCATCTCAGTTGCGTGACTGGATCGGTAATTCTCTGTCCGAAAGGTCACAGCTGTAGTAACTGAGGGAAAGTCATCAACCAAACAAAAGTAACATCTGGCGTTCCCCAAGGAAGTGTTGTAGGTCCCTTGCTGCTTCCAAGGCCGGCCGGTGTGGCCGAGCGGTTCTAGGCTGTACAGTCTGGAACCGCGAGACCTCTACGATCGCAGGTTCGAATCCTGCCTCGGGCGTGGATTTGTGTAATGTCCTTAGGTTAGTTAGGTTTAAGTAGTTCTAAGTTCTAGGGGACTGCCGGCCGCTGGTGGCCGAGCGGTTCTAGGCGCTCCAGTCTAGAACCGCGCGACCGCTACGGTCGCAGGTTCGAATCCTGCCTCGGGCAAGGATGTGTGAGATGTCCTTACGTTAGTTAGGTTTAAGTAGTTCTAAGTTCTTAGGGACTGATGACCTGAGATGTTAAGTCCCATAGTGTTCAGAGTCATTTGAACCATTTTTTTTCTAGGGGACTGATGACCTGAGATATTAAGTCCCATAGTGCTCAGAGCCATTTGTACCATTTTCTACTCCAAATTTACATAAACGACATAGGAGATAATCTGAGCAGCTCTCTTATATTATTTGCAGATGATGCTGTCACATACTGTCTTGTAAAAGTCATCAGATGATGAAAACCAATACCAAAACGATGTAGACAAGATATCGGTATAGTGCGAAGAGTAGCAATTGAACGAAATAATAATAATTTTGAAGTCGTTTACATCTGTACTAAAAGAAATCCGCCAAATTTCGGTTACTTGATAAATCACAGAAATCTAAAGGCTGAAAATTCAGCAAACTGCTTAGAGGCTACAATTACGAATAACTTAAATCGGGAAGATGACATAGATATGTTGTGGGTAGCGCAAACCGCAGACTTCGGTTTATTGGCTGAACACCTAGAAAAGGTAACTGGTCTACTAAACATAAGGTTGCCCCCTGTGGAGTATTGCTGTACAGTGTGGCTTCCCCATCAGATGGACATACGGATGAGATAGAAAAAGTTCAAAGAAGGATGGTTCGTTTTTTATTACCACAGAACAGGTGAGAGAGTTTCGCAGAAATGATTCGTGTACTGGGTGGCAGTCATTAAAACATGGGCTTTTTTTGCATCGGTATGTTTGCATGAAATATCTATCGCCAACTTTCTCCTCCGATTGCGAGAATATCCTGTTGGCAGCCATCTAGATAAGGAGAAATGATCATCATGATAAAAGAAGAGAAATCGGAGTTCGCAGGAAGGTTGAACTTTCGTTTTCCCCGCGCGCCTTTCGAGAGTGGACCGGTAGTAAAGTAGCTTGAAGGTCGTTGGATGAACTCTCTGCCAGGCAGAATTGCAGAGTAATTATGTAGTCGTAAGGAAGCTTGAACTGCATCTTTCCATGAAAAGACTCGCCTGTTGGTTTTATACTGACTATATCACAGCCATAAATCGCGAGCCATCTTACAATGTGTGATGAAGGGCACATCTCTTACACTGTCCTGCCCCTCCCCGCCAAACCCCCCCTACCCCCTCCCTATCCATCACCCGATCCTTTCACGCATCGCGCGTGAGAAGAAGAACTGTTGGTAAAGCTCAGCATGACATCTCTTTTAACTGATTTACGTTTCATGATCATTTCATGAGACGCATTTGAGGGGAAGTAATATGTAACCCAACTATACCAGGAACGTATGCTCTCGAAATTTCAATGCGCTGCACAATACCTCTCTTGTAGCGTCTGACACTCCAGTTCGTTGAGGATTTCCGTAACGCCGTCTCGTCGAGTAAACTAACCCGTGACAAAACAAGCCACTCTTCGATCTTATCTCTGCTTTCAGTCCTACTGCCTAACGGCCCCAGTCCGATGAACAACACGCCTAGTCCAGCATTAGCTGAACTAGTGTTTTGGGAGAAATTTTTTTCGTGAATGAATTACATTCCCTTATGATTCTCTCAATGATCTCTTACTGGAATCTGCTTTTCTTACTATTTATTTTACGTCGTGTTTCAGTTTTCGTTCCTTCCAAATGCTTACTCCCGGGTATTTTACGATAATAGCTGCCAATAGTGTAACTGAACAGCAGTGCACCTCTTGTTATCCTGGTCAACACTGCAGTTGTAAATGTTAGAGAAAACTATACTGATTTCTTACCAAGTGTAGCGATATGTGATATGTGATCGGAGGCGTTAACATGTGTTTAAAATTTAGCATAAACAAGTACTTCATGTACTCTTTTTGATCAGATAAATAATTTAATCAGTTTAAATGAAACAAAACCTATGATTTCAAATAATATAACTTTCTCTATGACTGTCAGGTAGTATCTAAAGCAGCAGAACATGGTATATCGGAAGTAGGATTTGATATGAATATGAAGGTAGGAGACATAGCGAGTTACTGTGAGCAGTTCAGTAAAGGGGTTGTTCTCATCAAAATCGGCAGCAAACCGACACCGAAAACCACAGTTCAGGCATATACGCTGACGTCGAAAGCTGGAGATGAAGAGATAGAGCAAGCATATAAGGGTATTGAGTGGGTGATTCAGTAAGTAAAAGGAGATAAAAAGCTAATAGAAATGGAGGACTGGAATGCTGTTGTAGGGAATGAGTACAAGAAAGGGTTGCAAGAGTATATAGGTGTGGTACTAGGAATGAGAGAGCAGAAAAACTACTTCACTTCGGCAGTACATTTTAGCTAGTAATAGCAACTACTCTCTTCAAGAATCACAAGAGGAGTAGATGTTAGATGTACAGGGTGGTCCAAAAGTCCGGGAAAACCCTGATAAATTCCAAATGGAGTAGCAAACAAGGAAACAGAGTCACTAGACAAGAGGAACGGGAAGGGGGAAACTTTATAGGCTATGCCACCAATACGACGGCCATCTTGAAAGCCACCATCTTGGATTCAACTCGAAAATTTCAAAAGGGAATGTGGGCATGTGACATATCAAACAGATAGAGAATTTCACCAGAAAAATAATGCCGTTGTTATTTTAAACATAGCTTTATTCATTCTCAGGCTATAGCCAATTACTTGCGGCAGCAGTGGGACGCTCGGCAGCGTAAATATTACGTACTTAGAAGTCATAAAATGGAGTCTGAAACGGTGCAAAGTGACTAGCCCATGCCTGATATGTTACATGTGTTTAACTGTTAGGTATCATTTACTCATGCTAACATTATAATCATTGTTTCCTTATTTACAGGTTACAAACTGTCCTTAACACATGAAGAACGCATTGAAATCATCTCGATATCAGGAGAAAGAATAACACGGGTCATTGCTGAGGATTTCAACAGTCATCACCCAACCAGACAGCCCATCACTCAAAGCGCAGTTGCCCGGCTTTTGGCCAAATTCCGAACAACAGGTTCTGTCGGAGATAAACCTAAGGCTGGAAGACCAAAATCCACCACCGATGAAGCAACAACAGTGAGCGTGTTGGCATCATTTGGCAAGAGTCCGCAACGGAGTACTCGTCGCCTGTCACGAGAATGTGGGGTTAACCGTACCTCCATACTGCGAATTTTATCGCATCATAAATGGCACCCGTACAACATTCAGCTGCTCCAACACCTGAGCGAGGATAACCCAGACCGTCGGGTACAGTTCGCAGAATGGGTGACACAGCAGCTGCAGATAAACCCACGTTTCCCCTATCAGGTGCTGTTCAATGATGAAGCCAATTTCTTTATCAATGGTGAAGTGAACAAGCAGAATCACAGATACTGGTCCGACACAAATCCGCACTGGAGTGATGGTTCCAAAACGGTCGATTCAGAAAAAGTGATGGCTCTGAGCACTATGGGACTCAACTGCTGAGGTCATTAGTCCCCTAGAACTTAGAACTAGTTAAACCTAACTAACCTAAGGACATCACAAACATCCATGCCCGAGGCAGGATTCGAACCTGCGACCGTAGCGGTCTTGCGGTTCCAGACTGCAGCGCCTTTAACCGCACGGCCACATCGGCCGGCAGAAAAAGTGATGGTCTGGTGTGGTGTGTGGGAACCAAAGTCGTTGGACCTTTTTTTTTTTTTTTTTAATTGATGGTGCGTTAACAGCCAACGATTATCTGAGGTTATTGGATGAAGAAGTGTTTCCATCGTTGTTAACGGAGGACGGGACATTTCCGGAATTCTTCCAGCATGATGGCGCCGCACCACATTATGGGCACAATGTGCGAGCGCACTTGGATTTGCAGTTCCCTTAAAAGTGGTCTGGTCGTAGGGGTGCTGCGGAGTGGCCACCACATTCAACAGATTTGACTCATTTTGATTTTTATCTTTGGGGTCATGTCAAAGCACTGGTTTATTCTGTGAAAATACGGGATTTGCATCATCTAAAGCAGCGCATTGTTGATGCGGGTGGTCAAATTCAGCCAGATGTGTTGGTCAACGTTCACCAGGACTGTATTCGGGGGATAGCATTAACAATCCAACATAATGGACAACATATAGAGCCATTCCTATGACTGTTGGTGGTCTCTCGGGACTGTGTAACATCGGCGTAATGTCTCTTCGGCACATAACACACATGCTGAAGAGCGTCCCACCGCTGCCACATGTAACTGGCTATAACCGGGAAATGAATAAAGCTATGTTTAAAATAACAACGGCGTTGTCTTTCTGGTGAAATTCTCTATCTGTTTTATATGTCACATGACCACATTCTCATTTGAAATTTTGGAGTTTAATCCAAGATGGCGGCTTTTAAGATGGCCGCCATGTTGGTGGCATAGCCTATAAAGTTTCCCCCTTCCCGTTCCTCGTGTGTAGGGACTCTGTTTCCTTGTTTGCTACTCCATTTGAATTTTATGAGGGTTTTTCCGGACTTTGGGCCACCCTGTATTTGGCAAAGGCCGGCAGCTACGGGAAAATTTCAGTCATATTAAACCATAGTCAGGATGAGATTTCGAAATAGAATACTGGACTGTAAGGCATGCCCAGAGGCAGATATTGGCTCAGATCACAATTTAGTTGTGATGAAGAGTAGGCTGAATATCAGGAGACTAGTCAGGATACGGATGTAGTAAGAATTGACGAGATTCGCTTCAAGCTCTCTAAAGCTATAAATACTGCGATAAGGAATAGCTCGGCAAGCATTTCAGTTGGAAAGAAATTAACATCTCTGAAAAGGGCACTCACAGATGTTGGAAAGAAAAACGTAGATACAAAGAAGGTAGCTACGATGATCTGTGAAAGAAGGAAACACAAAAATGTTCGGGGAATTTTAGGTATTTACAAATACAAGTCGCTAAAAAATGAAATAAATCGGAAGTGCAGGGAAGGGAAGGGAAGGGAGGAGTAAATGGCTGCATGAAAAATATGAAGAATATTAAAAAGAAGTCACTGTCGGAAGGACTGATTCAATGTACAGAATGGTCAAAACAACCTTCAAAATTAAGTGCAAGCATGGTAACATAGTACAATGGCAATTAACTGTTAAATGTAGAGGAGAGAGCAGATAGTAGGAAAGAGTACACTGAAGGCCTCTGTGAGGTGGAAGACTTGTCTGATGACGTGATAGAAGATGAAACAGGAGTCGATATAGAAGAGATAGGGGAACCTGTATTAAAATCATAATTTAAATGAGCTTCCAAAACATTCTAGAATGTTCCGCAATGTTCTACAATAACACGAGATGTTCTGGAGTGTTCGGGAATAGTCTGGAGAATTCGGGATGATTTCAGAATGTTCGGAAGCATCCGAGAGCATCCCGGACCATTGTGGAACATTCCAGAACACTCTCTAATGTAGTGGAACGTTCTGGAATATTGTGGACCATTCGAAGCCTTCTAATGTAGTGGAATTTTCTGGAACATCGTGGACCATTTGAAGCCTTATTGGTATGCTCTGGAATTCGCCACTGGTTTGCCTACCCGTTGGTAGGGGTTTTTAAAGCAAGATCCGTCGTAGGTTCGGATATCAGTTTCTTATCAGTGACGAGGGCTGGAACAGAAAAAGTACTGAAGTGAGTGACTATTAACAACACAGTGACATGTGAGTATTCAAAGGGGTACAGTGACTGAATACAAATCGAAAGAAAGTGTGAAAAGTGCATTAAGTGTACTAAGTGTATCTGTTAATATAATGTTTATTTGATGTACATTTTACATAATGCGCAAAAATAGTTAGAATACGTTTTCAATAAAAAAATTTACCTCTTAAAATTTAACAAGAATTGTAAATAAAACATGCATTCAATAATTTTTTTACCTCTCATACTTTAAAGCTTATCATATTATTCTAGCTACCACACAATCTCATACCAACTCTGAGCGAAGCCGGGTACCTCAGCTAGTATCAAATAAGGTAGGGGACTTGTTCAACACACAGGGAGTGTTACCAGACACGCCGGTCACACAGCATAGGATACCAACGGGGAATCATCCACCAATGTTTAGGAAACAGTATCTGGAGCGAAAGTGTTTACAGCCTTTGATAGAACAGTGTGTAGATCGATAGTTGTCAGATGGAATCATACAACATAGCGACAGTGCGTGGTCCAGCAGCGTGGTCCTTGTGCCTAAAAAATCAACACCTGGGACCAAGAAATATCGATTTTTCTGTAATTATAGATTTTTTTATGAGAAAACAGTGTCAGATGCGTATCCAATTCCTAATATTACGAACAGGCTGGATTATTTGTGTCAATGCAAGTTCTTTACGACTCTGGATTTGAGGAGTGGGCACCTTCAAATAGAAGTTCAACCTGATGATAGACATAAAACAGCATTTACCACAACATCTGATCATTACGAATATCATAGGATGCCTTTTTGGTCGAAGAAAGCACTGGTCACATTTCAATGGTTGTTGGATGAAGTCCTCAGAGGCTTATATTCTACTAAGGGGTATGGTCTGCTTGGATGACATAATTGTCTTTGCGAAAAATCTAGAGAAACATTTGCAGCGTTGGGAATCAGTATATGACAGGTTAGAGAAACCTCGACTGATCCTTAGTATTGAAAAATGTCACTTTGCACAGATGCAAGTAAACTATCTAGAGCATATACTGTTAAACTATCTAGAGCATATACTGTAATTAGTCAGGATGGATTAAGATCAAATCCGTGCCTTACATCGGCAGTAAGTGACTTTCCAATCCCTCAGACTGTTAAGCAGTTACAATCATTTATGAAAACTAAACTCCGTCTGAACAGGCCTTGGAAGGCCCAATGGTACCGAACGACCGCCGCGTCACTGGATGCCGATATGGTCGGATCATGTCGCTCTCCAGGCGGTATGTCAATTTACAAGACTGGAGCCGCTACTTCTAAATCAAGTAGATTCTCAGTATGCCTCACAAGGGTTGAGTGCCCCCCCGCTTCCAACAGCATTTGGCAGACTGGATGGTCACCCACCCAAGTTAAGCCCGGCAGCGCTTAACTTCGGTGATCTGACGGGAACCGGTGTTAGCATTGCGGCAAGGCTGTTGGCACCATCATTTATGGGATTATCAAGGTATTATCGTCGATTCGTAAAGAGGTTTGCAGAAATAGCTCAACCATTGACGACATTGTTAAGAAAAGGGGGTTATGTTTAGCTGGATGCCCGAGTGTCAGACAACATTTCAAAATTTAAAGTTTGTATTAACTTCAGATCCTATTTTGGTGTTTCTAAATTTCACAAAAAACATTTATATTGTCTGGCGACGCTAGTTCTACGTATTGGGTGTTATTTTAGAACAGATGATTGAGGGAACAAAGCATCCAGTCGCATATGCCTCTCGATCAGCTTAATAAGTGTGAAAAATTTTTTTATGCTACCCAAAAGGAGACGTTAGCTTTGATCTATGGTGTTTCTTATTCGAGACGTTACCTGTATGGGCGTAAATTCACTGTTGTTACTGATCATACTTACATTACTTATCGACCATACGCCTGCTCTACGAGCCTCTTCCACTTCTGCCTGTCCATTGAGCTGTTTGTCCGTTTGCTGTTGCTGTCCATCCTAGTTGTGTCCTCCCGAATGTTATCCCGCCATCTGATTCTGGGTCTCCCTCTTCCTCTCGTTCCATCTATTGTTCCGCTGACTGACATTCTAGGTAGTCTATTCTCTGTCATTCTTGCTATATAGCCTGCCCAATTCAACCTTATCCTCTTGAGTACTTCGATGAAGTTACGGTGATTGTACAGCCCTCTTAATCCTTCATTTCTTCTTATTCTCCATTCCATGTTATTTTCGTTGTATACAGCTCCAAAAATATTCCTTAGTACTTTTCCTTCAAATATTAACATTTTTCCTCATCTTTCTTTCTAAATATTAATGTTTCACATCCATACAACATGACAGGTATAATGGTCGATTCATATAAGCGGATTTTGAAGTTACTTCTAAGTGATCTTTTTCTTAGAATTTTGATGAAACTAAAAAGTGTCTTGTTTGCTGTTGATAAACGGGCGTCTATTTCTATATCTGTTCTGTTATTATTACTAAAAAGACTTCCTTGGTACCTGAAGTGGTCAACGGTCTTGATGTTGAATCCATTTACACTCAGAGGTGCATCTTTTCTGGTTTTAAAAATGTTCAAATGTGTGTGAAATCTTATGGGACTTAACTGCTAAGGTCATCAGTATCCAAGCTGACACACTACTTAAGCTAAATTATCCTAAGGACAAACACACACACCCATGCCCGAGGGAGGACTCGAACCTTCGCTGGGACCAGCCGCACATTCCATGATTGAAGCGCCTCAGACTGCCCGGCTAATCCCGCGCGGCTTTTGTGGTTTTCTTACTTATGAGCAGGTATTCTGTCTTATCGATCATGCAGCATTAAAATCGGTACTTGGGCTGAAATATCCTGCAAATCATATTATGAGATGGGCTTTGAAGTAAAGCCAATTTGAGTATGACGTAAAACACAAACTAGGGGTTAAACATGCAAATGCTGATGCGCCTAGCAGGAAGATAGGAGCAAGACAGGTTTTGGGGTTTGATTTAAGAACTCTAACGAGAGAACAAGTGAAGGATAAAGAATGTCAAGTGTATTGTAAACAGCCACAGTTTGTCATGCATGATGGCATATTGTGCACATCAACTGAGTGTGGTAGCTCCAGCAGCTTTACAAACAGAGGTATTACAGCAACCTAATGATCATATACTGCCAGGTCACAGGGGTAAGAGAACAACAGACAGAAGGGTAGCAGACAGATTCTGATGGAGAACAAGGTGGGCTGATGTGGAACAGTACGTAAAGAACTGTATTCCGTGTGCACTACGTACCCATTTGAGTCACCAGAAGGTGCAGTTGCAAAGGTTACTGGAGTCTGATTAACCATTTCAAATGAGAGGAGCTGATGTCATAGGACCGTTTCGCAAGAGTCAAACAGGTAACAAATACGTGTTGACAATGATTGACCATTCTCCGAGGTATCTGGTTATGGTAGCAATACCGGATCAGAAGGCAAGTACTGTAGCGAACGATATGATGAATCATTGGCTTCTTAAGTTCGGGGTGCCGTGAAGAATTATGACAGACCAGGAGACTAATTTCATGTCCGATCTCATTAAGCAATTGTGTCACTTACTGAAAGCTAGGAAATTGCGTACGAGTCAGTTGCAACCACAAACAAATGGTCTTACAGAAAGAGTGCATAGGACTATAGCGAAAATTCTGACTCATTTCGTGGAGTCACAACATTAGGACTGGGCTATATACCATTTCGTCGTTTGTGCCTACAACACAAAGCGTCATTCGCTTGTGATCCAGAATGCGGCATAGATCAGATCTTAGTCATAGAAAAAATTATTTTCTCTTCAAACAACACTTTCGTAACAGACCATACAACGTAAATGGAACACCACTGAATATTATCAAGTGTAATATTTAGATTTTGAGAAATGACTCAGATAAATTCTTGTACCAGATGAAACTAGCTGTGAAACTGGATGGAATAGTGAAATGTACGAAAAATGAAAACGTACATACATGAAGCTGCAGAAAAGAAAGTCAGTTTGTGGAAGGTATAGGCAAGGTACTCCATGCTCGAGTGAGGGAAGCTGCATATGAGAAAAGGTTAACTACTCAAAAAACTCAATATAGATTAAATTATGATAACAAAAGGAGAAGGGTACAGAAAGAAGTAACGAAAACTAAGCACTGCCATGATATTAATCTAGAATCAGGCAACACAGAAGTATATAAAAATGGGGAAACCACTCAAAGAGACGCTGAGGCAACATAAACACGTTGCAGAAATGAGTCGCATCTCTATAAAGGTTTGAACAATGCATTACGAAAATCGAACGGATAATAGGGCATAATTCACAGCCGATTAAGAAAACCGTCCTGCTAACTCACTACAAACCGAACAACAAACAGTAGTAGACTCAGGGGTGTACGTGAAGCTCTCCAGCAAATGAAAAATGAATAAGTTTCAAGATTTTGAAATGTGCCTTTGGAACTCCAAAACACAGCCGCCTAAACAGTTTTATAAATACTAGCAAAAATATTAAGTATATATTAAAACGGCGAGGAACCGCCATTGAAATTATAAAAATATTTCTTCCTTATTTAAAGAAAGAAGAAGCCAGCAAGCTTGCTCAAACAATAGAGAAATTATCGTAAGTTGTACAGTACACCAGTAAAGCACACATGAGAAGCACAGATAACCTAGTCGGTGGAACAAAATAGGTTTCGTGCGGGACGGTCATTTACAGGTGGCCATAACTGTTTAAACATCTCATTAAAACAGAAGCTATATACAGTCACACTAAGTAAGTTTCAGGCAGTATAATTATTTGGTTATTGGTAATATGATGTCCAGAGAATGAGTAACTTATATTAGGATCACAATAATGTGTCTGAAGCAGGTAAAAATATTTCACGAGGGGAAATGAGAGTCCAAGGTAAGGGTACCTGATCGAACTAGTTGTATAACGGGTACAGAGTAGTAGGTACGGAAAACTGGAAGAAGAGAAAAGTCGTGGACGGGAAATTCCACGGGAAAAGAAACTTAGTTATTAGGAAGGAAGTGCATGTAAGTACAATTAAGTTCACGGAAAGAAAGGAATCAAACAGTATAATCACTTAGGAATGAAATAAACAGGGAGCGCAGAGAAGCGAAACGGCTGCAGGGAACATGTGAAGAATTAGAAAAGAAGTTATCGTCGGAAGGAGTGAGCATAAAGAAAATTCAAAATAACTTTCGGTGCAATTAAAAACATGGGTCTCATAATTAAGAATTCAGTGGGAATGACCACTGTACCTCTTTCAGGGGGAAGAACTGATTGATGCGTGATAGAAGAAGAAATTGGAGTTAATATGGAAGGGACAAGGGATCCAGTACTAAATTCAGAGTTTAAGAGATCTCTATAACACATAAGATAAAATTAAACAAAACGGATATAACAATCTATAGGAATTTGTAAAATAATTGGGTTAAACGTCAACCAAATGACTATTAAATTTGGTATGTAGAATCCATGAGACGAGCGAAATACCATCAGACCCCAATTACATTACCAACAAAATTCAAAAGATAGTAAGATTTCGTGCATTCTTTTATGCTAACTGCCACACAATTTCGTATCAACTCACTGAGAGAAACCGGTTACCTCAGCTATTATCAAATCAGGGAGAACGAGTACTTAACACTCCATCAGAATTTCTAGAATCATTGGAGGAACTGGTAACAATACGACTATGCTTGTTGGCGTATATAATGTATCAGAATGGCAATATAGCATCTGGTTTTCGGGAAAACATGATTCACACAATTCCGAAGAATGCAGGAGCTACACAAGTGAGAGTTATAGCACATTCAGCTTAACAGAACATGCATCCCAGTTGCTGACAAGAGTAATATACAGAAAAATGGAAAAGAAAATTAAGGATCCGTGAAATGACGATGTGTTCGCCGTCTTTCACTAAGTTTGTCGCAGGCTGTGTTCCACAAATGGACGGCTTAGAGAAAGAAGCGGCGACACATCCTGCAGGACTTGTTCCTCGTTTTGCACGACGGTGCTCGAGCGCATACGGCTTAAGTTGTGACTGCTTTGTTTGGTAGATGGGGCTGGAAAGTGACGTACTACCCATCATACTCCCAGAGCCAAAGACCGTGTGAATTCAGATTGGTTTATAAAGCGGCGGATGCACTTCATACCGTTCATTTCAGAACGGTTACAGGGATTCGTCGGGGAATAACGGGCGCCCCTTAGAATATCCAACGACTTTCAAACTTATGGCAACGGGCTATACACAACGTTGGTTACTATTTTGGTGGACAGCAAAACTTCGAAACGAGAACCTATTTTGTATAACTTATGAATAAGTACACTGACGGAAAAAAATCCAAATATCGAAATGGAAATGTCGTGTGGCTAGGGCCTCCCGTCGGGTAGACCGTTCGCCTGGTGCAGGTCTTTCGATTTGACGCCACTTCGGCGATCTGCGCGTCGATGGGGATGAAATGATGATGATTAGAACAACACAACACCCAGCCCCTGAGCGGAGAAAATCTCCGAACCCAGCCGGGAATCGAACCCGGGCCATTAGAATTGACAGTCTGTCACGCTGACCACTCAGCTACCGTGGCGAGCAAATATCGAAATATAATTTCTGTAGAGTATGAAATGTCGTGAAAGCATTTGTCTAGGTGACATATTTATGTGATTAACATTGCAAGTTGACAGGTTAGTGTAAGCACGAGATAAGCCATTGTAAATGTGAAATGCTGATACATTAATGATAGTTGTTGGACTGAAGCATGCAAGAGTGCATGCATTGTTTTGTACACGTGTCGGATATCAGTTTGAGGAATGGAGTTCCATGTCTGTTGCACAGGGACAGTTAATGCTGTTTTCGGATGACGCTGGAGTTATCTTCCGGCTATGTCCCACATGTTCTCGATTGGAGACAGTTCTGATGATCGAGTAGGCCAAGGAAACATGTCGAACTCCGTAGAGCATGTTGAGTTATAACAGCAGTATGTGTGCGCCGGGTTTTGTTGGAAAAGAATCCCTGGACTGCTGTTCATGAATGGGAGTACAATGGGTCAGATCAGTAGACTGATGTACAAATTTGCAGTTAGGGTGCGTGGGGTAACCACGTGAGTGCTCCAGCCGTCGTACAAAATCGCACCCCAAACCGTAACTCCAGGCTAAGGTGTAGGTCAAGCGTGTCTACCACGCAGACACGTTGGTCGCAGGCACTCAGCTGGCCTCCTTTTAACCAATACACGGCCATTACAGACACCGATGCAGAACCAGGTTTCATCAGAAAACACATCAGACCGCCACCATGCCCTCCAATGAGCTCTCCTTGATACCACTGAAGACGCAAATGACTTTAGTTGGGAGTCAGTGAAATGCACGCTACAAGGCATCGCTCAAAGAACATCCAGCTTCTCGTAACTCTCTTTCAAACTCAGTGAGGTGCTGATAATGTCGTATTCGTCACCTTAAGTGCATTTTTCGCTAGCAACAATTCACCGCCGGCCGGTGTGGCTAAGCGGTTCTAGGCGCTACAGTCTGGAACCGCGTGCCCGCTACGGTCGCAGGTTGGAATCCTGCCTCGGGCATGGATGTGTGTGGTGTTCTTAGGATAGTTAGGTTTAAGTAGTTCAAAGTTCTTGGGAACTGATGACCTCAGAAGTTAAGTCCCAAAGTGCTCAGAGCCTAGAACTCACCTCGTGTAACCTCAAAGGTAGCTAAATCTCACGGTCATTACTGCTTGTGCTTAAAGTAAATCTGGCTTGTATACTCAAGGTGACGCTACAAGTGCCACTCGACGCCACTGGCACGAAATTTGAATAGACTCCATCTTACGGATGCATGAACATGCCTACCAGCTTTCGTTCATGTCGCACAACTCCTTCTCGTTACCGAGATTCTTTTTTTACGTCACTGTAGTTGATACTTTTAAAGCTCAGACCTCGTAAGTTCGGCGTGCTTTGAAATTTCTCCAGCAATATTGATTGAATTTGTCGAAATTTTGGTCAGTCTTCAGGAGCCTGAAGTTTTTCATTCGTTAATCTTTAAACTGAATTTTGTATTAAAATTTCAAAAAATGGTTCGAATGGCTCTAAGCACTATGGGACTTAACATCTGAGGTCATCAGTCCCATAGACTTAGAACTACTTACACCTAACAAACCTAAGGACATCACACATATCCATGCCCGAGGTAGGACCCGAACCGGCGACCGTAGCAGCAGCACGGTTCCGGACTGAAGTCCCTATAACCGCTCGGCCACAGCGACCGGCCTATTTAAGATTTCGTTTCCAAGTTTCATCAATAGCAACATAAGGATACTTTGTTTTCAACGTGTAATCACTGTTACGGGCTATTTCTGCTTCTGTTTAACAATCACGTAGTAAGAGAGCCACTAGATTGAAATTTTTCTTTTGATGGAATCAACTGTCACAATATGAAACTCTGGTGTGCATAGAATTTTCCTGGTTTCAGAGATTTGCATGCATAAAGAATTTTGTATTTAGATCCACTTCTGGTTTCTACCTTTCCGCATCTGCAGTGCTTTTATACTGTCTTGTCGAGCTGAAGAACTGTTATACGAACACGAAACAATACTGTTGAATCAAAACAGCTTCTTGTAAGACCTAGAGATTTCTATCGAGTTTCTTCAAGAAAAAGGTGGAAGCCTTGTAGTACTTTATGCCTTAACCTGCGAGCTCGTAAAAGGCCATCAACCCAGACTACTGTGTTGTAAAACATTATAGTTTCATACAGAATTTAATCCACAAGTGAATTTACGCCATCTGACTACTGTAACCTTGCTTTTAAATTTAGTACTGACAATTTCCTCATAATTCAACGAAATAATTTGTGACGGCTTTAACGGGAATTGTCGACCGACCAGGCGGCCACGCTAACCGATTCTGCCGTCAAGTCTTACCCTTGACTGGTTCACGTTAAAATTCAGGTGACTCTGTGAGGCATAAAATCAGAGTCTTTAGCGAGAGATAAGACACTCTAGCATATGGTTAAGCGACCATAGATTCTTTGAAATGGACAGGTGCCTACCGTCGTGTGTTCATGAATATACCGCAAGAAACCTGTACGACAGCAGATGACTTCAAAGTTTAGGCATTAACGAACGCCTATCGTCTAAAGCTCCTCTCTAAATGTAGAGATAAATGCAAACTGGAGTGTTAAACCAGTAAAACAGAAATTCCATCACAGGAAGATAAAGAAACAGAAGTGTGACATCCGGAGGGCACAAATTAATTTAATTTAATGTGGTAAATAAACACCATTCGATAAAATTTTATGTTACATATTCATGGACATTAAATTAATTCGAGTGGTATTATTTTGTTTAGCAAATTAAATTAATTAAGGTATTCAACAAGTTCCCATGAGTGAACGATGACGTAATTAACGCAAAAAATACGTCATAGAAGGTATCTAACAGCAAAATGAGACAGAAGCACTTGTAGTGCTCTGTATAAACTCGCTGGTAAAAATGAGTTAGTTATTTTGTAGTAAGAACCAGTTAGGCTGATAATACTACATTATGACAACCATGAGAGTTCGCTGTTTGGTTTCTGGGAATGAATACTTAAATATTATACAGCAGAAGCTATCAGCCGCACTTCTGTCACGTTCCTGAAGTAGCGAACACGTAACGTACTGACAGAGAAGCCAGCGTCGAACACAATGGGAACGAGAGCAAGAATGGCTTTATGCAAGCCGGCAGCAGGCTTTAGAAACGTAGGTAACCACTCCATTCGCCGTCCTCGGCTAGGGCTTAGCGTTGACGTCACAGCTGTTCTGCAATCACTTTAGAGCCGATAGAGGACGATCGTGCATTATGTACAACATTCTCATAGCATAGAGTGTACACAGAAAACATGTTATGCAAAGTTTAACGCAAATTAAACATTTACATTTGGAGTTACTGGTGTTTTTATTTACAATGTTTATGAGGCATGGAACGACGCTAGAGAGCTACAATTCAGCAATAATGTGTGTTTCCTACAGAGTAAGCTCCCCTCGTGGCCACTTAGAATTTTGCTTTCTTTAGAATTTGAGGAAGTTAGTCTAAATTACTGATATGTTTCAAGTATTGTAAAAAGCTATTTAAGTGGCATTAATTTTAAACCCCAGTTCAGATCTTTCTGTATGTTGCTCTCTGTACAAATTCGTGGGGAAGTGCGGTTTCGACGTGCGGAAATTTAATAGTTCAGTTAAGTGACTTTTGTGATTTCTTCCAGAGTCCACAGGGAACCACGTCAGGTCTTTAAAAAAATTTGTTATTTCGTTATTCAATCTAGGAAGATACATTTTACTGCTCTTCACTCAGGAAAAAATTCCCGAATTAGAAGAAATAATGACGTCAGTGAAGGGAACCAAATGACGACGCTATTCGCTATTTAGTTGGTCGGAATGGTTATATTTGCACGGAATGAAAGCAGCCTGTAGTCGGTTGCAGGCGGGCATTCCGTCCGCCGTCCACACCGTCAGATGAAACATAAACCGCTCCACGGCTATAAGAGAGTCGTGGCAGAATAAGGACGTATGCGTTTCTCTGTGCTGTGCCTCGGAAACCAAGTGTTGTGTCTGGACATACTGCAGGGCGGACTTACCAAGATCTGATCAAGCCAGGACTAATTTTGGTCGAGTACATTACCAACTGCCAACGGCCTTGCCGCAGTTGTAACACCGGTTCACGTCGGATCATCGAAGTTAAGCTCTGTCGATCATGGCTAGCACTAGGAGGGATGACGGTCCGGTTGTAAGTAGGCTGTTTAGATCTTTATGTTGGTAACGCCGCATAGCGCTCTGTATGAGATTCACTGGCTGTGCTGTGTGCAGTCTGTGGCTGGTTGGACTCACTGTTGGAATATTCGCTTGTGTAGTGTTGGGCAGTTGGATGTGAACGTAGCGTTGGGCAGTTGGAGGTGAGCCGTCAGCAGTGCTGGATGTGGTGAGAGATGCCAGAGTTCTGAGAGGTCACTATAAGCGGATTATCTGGACGTGTGTTCGCCAGAAAAAAGAAGTTTGTAAAGATGGATGTCATGACTTTTGAACATTATTAAGGTAAATACATCGTTTGTTCTCTACCAAAATTTTTCATTTGCTAACAATGCCTATCAGTAGTTAGTGCCTTCAGTAGTTAGAATCTTTTATTTAGCTGGCAGTATTGGCGCTCGTTGTATTGCAGTAGTTCGAGTAAAGAAGATTTTTGTTATGTAAGTGATTCATGAAAGGTATAGGTTATTGCTAGTCAGGGCCATTCTTTTGTGCGGATTAGTGAATGTCAGATTGCGTTGCGCTAAAAAAAATTGTATCAGTTTAGTAATGCTCAGAATAAATAAAGAGAGAACTGTCTGAGTACGTTTCAGTTTTACTCAGCTGTCTCAGCTGTAGAAGTTTACCAGCACAGTAATTCATAATTTTCCAAAGGGGACGTTTCACGGTTTGTCGAACGCTATTTGCAAACGGGGTGCATTAAGCCCTTGAAGGCAAATTGAGGAGTTACTTGATTGGGAAGTAGGAGCTCCGGTCACGCAAACTGATGATGTCTTGAAGAGCGATGTGCTGACCTCACGCCTCTCCTTATCCACATGCAGTGACGCCTATAGGCTAATGATGAAACGGCGGTCGGTCAGTACCAGTGGATCTTCCGAGACCTGTTCGGAGGGACAATGACCATTTTCAACTGCTTATGCCATGTTCAAGGCTCTTGCCTAATAAATCGACAACCCTTCGGGCAGCTCCATCACATGCACCCATAATTGTCGCAGCACGTGTTAAACCACAAGTACGACAGACGCCGTCAAGACTGGTCACCAGCAGGCGAAGCCGACTCCTACAGAGAGCGCTGCGAATGCGGAATGTACCCTCATCCGCACGCAACGTGACAAGGAAACAGTTCCAACAGTATTCCGCCCCAGGCAGCTGTATAAGCCGACGCCTGGTCACCATGAGTCAGTGATGCTTCGAGAGGCTCTCCTGGTCCAAGCGACAGGTGCTACCCACCTGATCAAACGGAACTGTCCTCCAAGTCCATCGTTAGGGACAAACGTCGTTGTCAGAAGCCATCGTCATTTCTTTCTTCCGGAGTGTCACGGCAGCTGATATTTAGAAACGTTAGCTTCTACAGCAGTCCAGAGTGTTCGCCACTCATGACGTTAACCTGAGTTGGACGTACCAGATTTGTATGCCCAAACCCTAAGTGCTATCTTATTGATCCTCATCCAGAACAGTTGTCATTCTCGGACTCATACCCACAGGTCACAAACCTAGCGTCCCTCCCGTGATGACTGCCGAAATTAGAGTCCAGCTTGTGCTCATTCCCGACTTGGCTCCAGGCAGTATTTAGTTCCGAGGGGAAGCTTCCGCGACTGTTTCCTCTGCGAACATGTCTCCGGAAAGTGACCTCGGCGCTTAGTGTCAGTCTGACCTTATTGTGATCCCCAGTTTATTTCTGTTTAGTATGTGAGCTAGTACTTCCGTTACTACTGTGCCACTCATGTTATTGTATCCTTGGCTTTTATCTTCACAGCATCTAACAAATATTTTGTACAGTAACTTGTTATATCCTTGATATTGCTTCCCTATGCCTCGGAGTTTTGCACTGCAGGTTATCCTGTAATACAGACGAATACTATTGTTTGGCGAGTGGGTTACTTTCCTGTTCAGGAATTTCTTTTAAAAAGGTCCTTTTTAGGATGTTTGTTAAAATAATTTTGCCGGCAGAGCTGTAAGTTACCTTCCTCGGAAGGTGAACAGTGAGAAGAAGAGCAGTATTTATAACTTCATACATAACTTATTTACAGAATATGAAATGTAGCAGAAGCCTCTTTCACAATGTACCAAACGGTCTACAGTGAATGTCTCATTCTAGATAGGAAGCTGTTACCCAAATAAAAGCACAGGCTGTCGATGAAGAACCTCCCTGATTACCAACTGCTCTATAAAAAAAAAGAAAAAAACAATGAGTCCTAGATACTTGAGATTTGCGGCATCCTATAAAAGCAACTCGAACAGATTTGTGCAGATTTTTGTCCCAAACGATTCATCTCGTTTTCTTTCAGGTTCAAAAGAGATCTCAATGTGCAATATGGTATGCGGGAACCAAATGACCCATAGCTATCCAAAGAAACTACGGATGTGAATTTCAAGGGAAGTGACGAGACAAAACGATGAAGACTTGGCATAACATAGGTTCTGGCAGTGAAGTCACATCTGATGAAAAGGTAGAGGAGCTCAGAGAGACATTCCTCACAGGTGCATCAGAGTCGTGTGGCTAGAGTCTCCCGTGGGGTAGACCGTTCGTCTGGTGCAAGTCTTTCGAGTTGACGCCGCTTCGGCGACTTGCGTGTCGATGGGGATGAAAGGATGATGATAAGGGCAACACAACACCCAGTCCCTGACAGGCGAAAATCTCCGACCCATCCGGGAATCGAACCCGGGCCATTAGGTATAACATTCCTTCTCGCTGACCACTCAGCTATCAGGGGCGGATGCTCATCAAAGTCAACTCGCCGAGCATCACGAGAGCTAAACGTTCTTCCCTCAATAGTTCACTTGGTGCTGCACAAACGACTTTGAGATACTATACCGGGTTGCAAAATACCCCAAACTATCTAGAAATTGTCGTTTTCTCTGACGAACCCACCTTCCGCATAAGCGGATCATTCCCATTTGGCAAAACATTCCTATTTGGCGCTAGCAAAACCGATATAGTTTTCATAAACTGTCGGGCACAGAACGCACTGTTGAAAGGCAGCACAGCTGGACCATTTCTTTTCATCCGGCAAACAGAAAAAGGCTCCGTTTATCTGGACATGCTTTACTAATTTGCCATCTCTCAGCTTCGTCTCCTTCAGCCAAATGTGATCTTCCAGCAAGACGGTGCATCACCGCATTGAAGTTCACATGTTCGTGACCTCCTAACCCGAATGGTTTCACAGGACCTGATGGACCAACCAAGTGGCTAGCGCTATCTCCGTACATGACCAGCCTGTATTTCTTCCTGTGGTCTTGGGTATGCTGGAGATGTGTATGCCTCACTTGTACGTAACCTTGAGCAATCTCTGCAGATCCATTAGCCTCCACTACCTCAGACTTGCCTGTATGTTCATGGGTTGATGTAAAATTTCGTTTAGGTATTTGATGGGTTACGAATGGAGCTCATGCTGAAATGTAATAGTTTTTGGTACAAAAGTTTTTGAGTTACTTTGCCTGATGCCACAAGCCACAAATATGTCTTACAGGTTCTCTTTTTAATTGCTTTTGGAAATCACGGAGATGTCATGTGACCATCCTGTATTTCAGTTACGTAACTTTGTTGGAGGAGGTCCCTTTTAGGGAAAACACTGAAGGAGCTTGCAAACATGGAGACACTTGAAGTCGCTGTTTTTTCACTCGTTTTCAAGCAAAAGTGTCATTCGCCATTCTAAAATGATGTGGAGAGTTGGCATGTCGTTACTGCAATATACGACAACAGAACTGCGTTAATTGACTTCGTGTTTAAGGCAGTATGACCGAAATCTTGCATCGAGACCTCGCGCACTCAGTGCAGTAGGGTTGACTCTGTAATAGAGATCGTAGCTGTTCCCGTTCACGGGGCATAAATTACATCCGTGATTTACGCGATCGGAAGATGAATCGCCGGCCCACAGCCTGCAGCTATACGTGGTGATGCTATCGCATACAGTGTGGATAATAGGCTGTCATGTTACTGTAATGCTCCTCACTGCTCACACTTCTTCCACGCTCTCGCCTCAACCACACAGCGTCTTTCTATATAACAGGAAGTAATCATTTTATGAAATTTTCTTTTAATGCGGTGATTCGAGTTCAGTTCAAAATATTTCATTCCTTAAGTACTTGTAAGCTTAAATGCACAATAAGTACCGAGCGAGGTGGCGCAGTGGTTAGCACACTGGACTCGCATTCGGGAGGACGACGGTTCAATCCCGTCTCCGGCCATCCTGATTTAGGTTTTCCGTGATTTCCCTAAATCGTTTCAGGCAAATGCCGGGATGGTTCCTTTGAAAGGGCACGGCCGATTTCCTTCCCAATCCTTCCGTAACCCGAGCTTGCGCTCCGTCTCTAATGACCTCGTTGTCGACGAGACGTTAAACACTACCCACCACCACAATAAGTCCAGTTACAGAGTAAAATTTGAGCTTTCGTTTTGTAAATCTGTGTTCAAATAGTTTTAATTGCCTTTTAATTTGAAAACGTTTTATTTCAGCCGCTGAATAGTAATTTACATGACCGTATTAAAGTAGTGGCCCGAAGTAACATAAAAACCATCGCATGTCAACTGTTACGCCTTGTTTGCGTTTACTGTCACCAATTTTTCCGTTGGCAGAAGAAATAGCCGTCGACACTAATTCAATGTTTACGTGATACGCAAGGCTATTCGACCGACTCGTGTTGCAGAATCGAAAATTCTGCGTAACCCTCCAAGGTAAGAAAAACAGTTGGAGAAATCAAATGAATTGTTTACTAAAAGGCAGTATCCTTTCCCCGATTTTGTAGTCTGTGTACACAAATGACGAGCCACACTTGCTGGAAATAAAGGGATGTATATCTGCAGACGACACTGCCGTTACTCCTCAAAGGAGAAAGTACGAGGAGGTCGAAATAAAACTGACGAAGGATTTGCGTTTCTTGAGGAACTACTATCAAGAAAATCACGTGCGACCTGAACCAGAAAAAAAAAAAAAAAAAAAACGCAAGCATGTGCATTCAACCTGTGTATTAGAGAAGCCTAGAAACAGTTGGAAATAGAATAGAGATAGGTTAGACTACAACACTGCACCAAACCAAAATCCTTGAGAGTCACCGCTGCGCGGGATTAGCCGAGCGGTCTGAGGCGCTACACTCATGGCCTGTGCGGCTGGTCCTGGCGGATGTTCGAGTCCTCCCTCGGGTATGGGTGTGTGTGTTTGTCCTTCGTATAATTTAGGTTAAATAGTGTGTAAGCTTAGGGACTGATGACCTTAGCAGTTAAGTCCCATAGGATTCCACATACTTGAGAGTCACCCTAGACGGTTCACTGTCATTTAAAAAAACTGTACTGACCTGAAAGGAAAAATATGTGTAAGAAACAATATTATGTGTAAACTGACTGGTTCAACACGGGGAGCGCAACCTGAAGTTCTTGGATCATCGGCAGTGGGACTGTGTGTTGAAACCAGAGAATGTGTGGCACTAGTGTGGAAGGCGTCTACCCACTCCAAACAAGTAGAGGTCGCATTAAATGAGATTGTCGTCGCAAGATGACTGAGACCTACACCTGTTCACAATACTTACACACTTGCGGACATAGCACCACCAAACTTCAGACGCAAATTAACCAGTGATACAGAGAGGAAAACGCACCAAATACACCTACGGAAATTACGGTACAACAGTTCAACTCGTCTCAACTCAAAGACGAGCTATGTCAAATCTGCAGTACTGCTATTAGGCGACCTGAGACTCCTTATGTTTGGACTTTGCAAAATGCCTTCGAGCACCCCAAAAAGAAAATCGCGTAAGAGCGGCAACAGTTGTATTGTACATTGAGAGGACTGAATAGGTTAAGAATAGTGGTCGCAAAATGCAAGATAATCAAGTTTAAATTGGGCTGCTCTTAAGATGACCAGTTTGAATGTGGAGAAACATTCGCGACCGAACAGTTGTTCATGAACCCACGGATGGATATTGGTTGCACAGCAGAATGTCTATTTTTGTGTAATGACAAAGCCATTACACCTCAGATTCGGGTTGAAGTGTTTAGACCTTGTTTCCCTGACGCGGAAAGTAATGAAGTAAAGAAAGCAAGTGTCCACTGTTTGACTAGAAAAGTGAAGCACCCAGAAGACATGTTTTGATGTCAATATAACTTCGTACACGCAGAAACCATAGGCTGGTGTGTTAATTATTAGAGTTACAATTTTCTGTGACGGGTAGCACGGCCATCAGAGTCAGTCTTCTTCTAATAATTTCCGAGTATGCAGCCGGATCCCGTCGACATTCTGCCACGATATTTCGGCCCAGAGACGTCCGGCCATCATCAGGTGAGTACACAACTACTGAAGAGCCCAGGTGCAGTCGCGGTATTTCTCAGTAGTTCTCAGTAGTCTTCAGTAGTTGTGTACTCACCTGATGATGGCCGGACGTCTCTGGGCCGAAATATCGTGGCAGAATGTCGACGGGATCCGGCTGCATACCCGGAAATTATTAGAAGAAGAAATACGCCGGGAAAATTTCAGAAGTCACATCAGAGTCAGTCTTGTTTGTGGGTAGTGTTGCTACTACGCCTGGTAGGGCATACCACGGGCACGAACAGAGTCAGATGATGAGAAGTCACTGTAAAGGACACAGAGATGCCACATGGTTGTGTGAAACAGCATTATCAGCACCTGACAGAGTTGTAATGGAGCACAATGTAAGTTTCCATTTGACCACGTCTGACCACCGCAAGGCAGGATCGCCTTGATGCACACCAAGCACATCATAACCCAATCACAACTGCGTCTCTCATATGAGAACAAGTAATAGACTCTCTGCAACACTTTGTGTCATCCAGTATTATTGTTCGTAGACTAAAAGCAGCCGCAGTAGGGAATTAGTGTCTCACGCTTAGGCTACCGTTAACAGCACCACAGAAACGGCTGCGTTTAGATGACTGACTGACGCGACGAATGGCGTCTTATTGGGTTAAGTAATAAATAATGATTTTGCGCTACTGCGATTCCAATGTCTTTGAAAGGTTCGATGTCACTCCTTGCACCATGGTGTGAGGAGCTGGGTCATGGGTGGTAGTGAAAGAAGGAACTCTGATGACACAGCTGTACGTCACTGAAACCCTGCACCCTCAGACGCCACATCCTACGCGATAGTATCGAAGTACCACATTTCAACAGGACAATGCTCGTCCATACATGTCACGTGTCTCTATAAACCGTTAGCGTCATCCCCAGATCTGTCCCCGATACGACTTGTTGAAAGTTTCCTTTATAAAATCTTTTCGTTTGATTTGAAATTTTGAACTCTTCTCCTGCGATGTGGTCACGCAGATTAAAAGTTTTATTTATAAATTCTTTTCGTTTGATTTGAAATTTTGAACTCGTATTGGCTTGGTTGGTTGGTTGTAACGTTCATGTTTCGTAGCGTTGGGTAGCTTTCTGCAATTCCAACTGCCAGAGAAAACAAATATATCTGCCGGCTAGAACGCAACATGAATTTGACCTTGTTTTATAATCTTCCTAAAAAATGTGCAAGCTGATGAATTCCTGAACTTTACTGTTAATCTCACTAATTAAACAATGTGGTCCCTGTGCGTTAATGATCTGCCTAATAATGCTGTTCATGAAATGATCCCTATGCATTGATTATTTTACTAACAAACTGATACTAAAATTTACTTTACTTTTCCGTGTCCAGATCAAATTTTATTTTTCCAATAATTATCCACCGCTACGGCTTTGGTTCAAATGGCTCTGAGCACTATGGGACTTAACATCTGACGTCATCAGTCCCCTAGAACTTAGAACTACTTAAACCTAACTAACCTAAGGACATCACACACATCCATGCCCGAGGCAGGATTCTAACCTGCGACCGTAGCGGTCGCGCGGTTCCAGACTGTAGCGCCTAGAACCGCTCGGCCATACCGGCCGGCTACGGCTTTGTCGTTGGCTTGTAGCAGGTCACTAAAACTGCAGGGCTCCGGCAGTAGTCGGCAGATGAGCAGGTGTGCCTCGTCTTGTACCTCTCCGCATCCGCAAAGAACATCGTCATCGTTAGTCAGCAGTACCCACTTGCACAGATCAGTTTTGCATCTGGGTACACCAGCCCTCAGCCTATTTAGTGTTCTCCACACTGTATAAGGAAGTTTGTTTCCAGGTGCCATTTGCTCTTTTGGTATTATCTATAGTGCGGTTTGTTCATTCTCCCATTTGCGGATCTATTATCTTACTGTGAACCGTCAATGATCTTGGTCCTTGCAGTAAAGGTATTTCTGGACTTAAGCCTCCGAGCCTGAGTGACTGCCCATTCAGTGGGTGTCGAGAATATGTTTCTTTCTTTGTTCTCTCAGCGTCTGCTGCCACCTGCCTTCTGATCTTGGATGGGGCAATTCCAGCAAGTAGGTACAAATTATCTGTTGGTGGGGGTCTGAGACAGCCTGTAACAATTCGCATTGCCTCATTTACACTTACATCAACCTGTTTAGCATGTTCAGATGCTTCCTATACTGGCGCTGCATAGGCTGCTGCAGAACAAGTGCTGATGTTCTCAGTACTGATGGTTGAGCTCCCCATTCATAGTTTTTCAGCCTGCGGATGATGTTATTCCTGGAGCAGACTTTAGCCTTGGTGTTCTGGTAATGCTGCTTGAAGGAAAGCGTTCTGTCAAGTACAACCCCAAGGTATTTAGGTGTCGGACAGTGCTTTAGCTTCTTACCTTGCCATGTAACGTCGAGCTCCACTCCAGCGCCTCTACTGCGCAGATGGAAAGCACATACTTGGGTTTTGTCAGGGCTTGGCTTGAGGTGATTGGCGTCGTACTATTGAGCCAGTTCTTCAAGCGCTCTAGAGAGATTTCCAGATGTTGCATCAAAATTGGACCCCTGGACCACCACATCTGTGTCATCAGCATATACGAACAGTCTTGCATCTTGAGGTCATTAGTGTACACATTATAAAGATGGGAGAAAGTACACTTCCTTGTGGTAAGCCATTCTTCTGCAGCCGCCATCTACTGTTCTTACCATTTAGGGCGACATAAAATCTTCGATTCTGCAGAAGACTACCAATAACCATTGTCAACCTACAGTCCCCTGTGAGGTGATATAATTTTCTCAATAGCTTTCTGTGGTTTACCGTGTCGTATGCAGCAGTAAGATCTATGGAAGCTGCTCCAGTTATTAATTTCTTTTCTAACCCATCTTCTATATTTTGCGTCAGATTACGTATTTGCCCACAACAAGATCTTCCTGGTCTGAAACCGGCTTGTTCCTTTATGAGCATTCCATCTATAGTTTCTGCCACCCGGTTTAGAATCATCCCCTCCAGTATCTTGTAGACATGGCATAGAAGTGATACTGGTCTGTAACTTTTGGGGTCCTTTACCTCCTTGCCAGGTTTTAGTAAAGCCACCACTCTCGCCTGCCGTCATAGTTTTGGAATATTCAGCTCTTTAATACAGGTATTCTTCGTTTGTAGTAACCAGTGTAGATCTGTGGGCCAAAACTGTTTTACCTGTTCCGTTCTAAGGTCATCAGTTCCAGCGGCCTTATTCAGTTTCATACTCTGAATGGGGTCTTCCAGTTCGGTTGCTGTGAATGAAGCATTGAGGAGTCCGTAATCTTTTTGTTCTTGGGGTATAGCTCTTTCCCTTTCTCTTTTCTCTTTGGTTTTCCCATTCTTCAGAAGATGGCTAGCAATCTGATTTACTGTTACCCCGTTGTTCTTCTGCTGGTGGTCAGTTGGGTCCCCACTTAAGCTTTTCAGTAATTTCCATGCACGTTTGCTGTTTTGTTTCATGTCAAGATTCTCGACTAGTTTGCACCCCCGCGATCTCTTATCCTCAGCAATAGCCTGCATTAGTTCCTCCCCAGCCTCCATCGTATCTTCGCTGAATGGGTCCTGAGTGAACAGCTTTTGGTACCTGTCAAGTAAGACCTTGCTGCTGCCGGTCAGACCCTGGATGTACTGGGTACGGTAACCCCTTGGGATGTTTTTCCTTGAGATCCCTTTCACAAGATCGATAAATCTACCATACTCATCTGGTCGAGGAGGGTTTTTCTCAATCTCTTCGTCCAATTGCTCTTTAAATTTCAGCCAGTCTGCCTTTTTGAAATTAAACCGTCTTCAGAAAGGCACCTCCTCTGGTTTAACCATGGCATTCACAACACAAATGACGGGTCTGTGTTGTGTACTCGGGATAGGTTCTTCAACAAGCTTCATGCACTGTGCTGCCAACTTCCTACTCACAAAGATGTTGTCAGGATTATATCCCCTTCTTCATCTTCTGCTGTTGAATGATGCTGGCTGTTTTGGGTCATGAATGAGTTGTAGGTCATTAGTGTCAGCCCAGGATTCAAGCTGTACACCTTTCTCATCAGTCTCATTATACCCCCATGCTTCACCATGGTGGTTGAAATCGCCCATGACAAAATTGATATGGTCATATGTAAAATTGTTTGGTTCATGGAAAACAAAGTCCACATCTGGTGGTTTGTACACAGACGTCAAAGAGAACTTCTGAGCGCGAATGGTAAGTACTTCAATGTTATTTACTTCTGTCATTGCGGCTGATGTTACGTTGAGTCCGGGTCTGATGAAAATCACACTCCCATACTTGTCGTGAGGTCTTACAATGGCCAAATCCATTCCTGCTATTTTAGGTCTGTGGCTGGTGGCTCCCCGGTGTGTTTCCTGCACCAACAATACGTCGCATTTATGCTTATAGCACATGTCTGCTAATAAAACACTCTTATAACGAGAGATTCCCTCAATATTTATCGAGATCGTCACAAGGGGTGTTCTTGATAAAGGCCGTTGCATCTTGATGTTAATTGATTTTGGACTTTAACTTGATCTGGTGTTAGAAGGATTAGCCGGTGAAATCTTTCACCGTTTCCAGGGTACGCCCGATTGTGTCTGTCTTCAGTCTTTAGACTCGCAATCTTCTAGGAGATTCCTTCTTTGCGAAAATATCTTACCTCGTATGGTAAGTGCTTGGAAACGTGGTGCTTGCTTCTCTCTGTGTGCTAGCTAAAACATTTCTGACTACAGTTGCTGCGGCCGGCCGGTGTGGCCGAGCGGTTCTAGGCGCTCAGTCTGGAACCGCGCGACCGCTACGGTCGCACATTCGAATCCTGCCTCGGGCATGGATGTATGTGATGTTCTTAGGTTAGTTAGGTTTAAGTAGTCCTAATTCTAGGGAACTGATGACCTCAGATGTTAAGTCCCATAGTGCTCAGAGCTATTTGAACCATTTGTGCAGTTGCTGCGAACTTGCTATAAATAAAAATGACTTGGATCGAGAATGTGTACAATTCTCTTAGATGAAATATTTATTTAACGAACTGTTTTTAAGTTATTACTTGTATGAAATTCATGTTACAATACTCATTAATACTCACAAAGAGCAACATTGATACCAAACTCTTACTCTCGCAAATGTTAGACAAATCATTAATAATCATGAAAAATACTTAACAGTGAAAATTACTCAGTCTTTAATGAAAAATCCAGAGCTCCCTAATATCGATGTTTCTTTCAACGGTGATTCTAACTACTCGCGACTGCAGAGCCAATAAATAAAAGTGTTACCTTCATTCCTATTCACACTCTTTTCTAATCTGATTATATCTCATTCATTCTTAATCACTAATCAAATCATTCTCCTTTCTTTCACAATATTCAAACACAAGTCATTTTACTTCAGCACAGATGTAGTTAACTGTAAGTCTACAATGCCCGTATCCTCTGCTCGGCGTCTGTGTCAATCCTACTCAAACAATAGAAGTCCCGTGCTCCTGGCTGCCAAGCAGCGATCACAAAACAAACATACCATATCTTCCAGAGACAGGGCTACTCTGACCGAAGGCTGCAGGCGAATAATAAGCGCTTCAAAATTGTCCTTAGTGTCTCACACATCCAGAGTATGTACAAATTCCGGTGATGCAAATAACAAACTCTCAGTAGACCTATTTCACTTAGATTTATGGGGAGGTAATATTTTTATTTATTGGCACTGCAGTCGCGAGTAGTTAGAATCATTCTAGAATGAGACATCGAGTTGAAGACTCTAGAGATTTTTCATTAAAAATTGAGTAATTTGCACTGTAAGGTATTTTTCATGTTTATTAATGATTTGTCTAGCATTTATGAGAGTAAGAGTTTGGTACCCCTCTTGTACTTTGTCAGTGTTAATGAGTGTTGAAACATGAATTTCATACAGTTAAAAATATATGTAAGGCAATTTAAAAACTGTTTGTTGAATAAATGTTTCACCTAAGCGCATTGTCCACATCCTCGAGCCAAGTCATTTTATTTAACGCTTGTCTATTTCAATGATGCGTATAAAGTAGTTTACTACCTGTAGTTGTCTGGAGCATTGCACTAAGCTCTCAGCCTCTGTAGTTAGAAATTTGTAGCTGCCGCACAAAGGGAAGCAAGCACTACTTTTCCAAGCAACTGCACTACGGTGTTAGATAATTTCGTTTCAGGATCAGTTTGCTAGTAAAAGTATCAAAGCAGAGGGACCATTTCATGAGCAGCAATATTAGGCAGATCATTAACGCACAGGGACCACTTTGTTTAATTAGTGAGATTAACAGTAAAGTTCAGGAATTAATCAGCTTTCACATTTTTTTAGGAAGATTATAAAACAAGGCCAAATTCATGTTGCATTCTTGCCGGCAGATATATTTGGTTTCTCTCGCAGTTGGAAGTGCAGAAAGCTACGCAAATCTAAGAAACATGAACGTTACAACCAACCAACCAAGCCAATACAAGGTCATAATTTCAAATCAAACGAAAAGATTTTATAAAGAAAAATTTTAATCTGCGAGACCACCTCGTAGGAGAAGAGTTCAAAATTTCAAATCAAACAAAAAGATTTTATAAAGGAAACTTTCAACAAGTCGTATCGGGGACAGATCTGGGGATGACGCTAACGGTTTATAGAGACACGTGACATGTATGGACGAGCATTGTCCTGTTGAAATGTGGTACTTCGATACTATCGCGTAAGATGTGGCGTCTGAGGGTGCAGGGTTTCAGTGACGTACAGCTGTGTCATCAGAGTTCCTTCTTTCACTACCACCCATGACCCAGCTCCTCACACCATGGTGCAAGGAGTGACATCGAACCTTTCAAAGACATTGGAATCGCAGTAGCGCAAAGTCATTATTTATTAGGGGGTCATATAGATGTCATACAGATAAGTGACTCATGCGGTTAAGTGTTTTCTAAATATGATTCTATATTCCAGTCACTGCAGTAACATGACATACCATCTCAACCCACGTAGTTTCATTTCGGTTGATCCTCCATTTCTGGATGCTTCACATCTTTCTCAGGTATTGAATTACAATTTCTCATTTTCATATTGGAACACTTAACATATGAACATACTGGCCACTTCACAGCTTATTTCTGTCTACAACGTTTAATGTAACTATTGACTGCTTGGTTCACGTGTGTATGTAGACTCGAGACTGTACGGAATGTTATCCCTTTCTTCGATTTCCATTTTTATTTTGAGAAGCTGGTGCGAATTAGATGAATGGCTGTAAAGAAAGTAGCCTAAACCAATAGCGCCTCTGCCTTCCATTATAACTTATTTATCAATCTTTTATTTTCCTCCATCATCGCAGCTGTGAAATGGATCGGTAATTTGAAACAAATATTAAAGAGGATATTAATGGATAAGTTCAGTGTAAGACTATGTAGGCTACGGACGATAATTACAATTTGTCATTAAGTTCTTTCCTTTGTCTGTCTCTTTCTGGAGGAGGTGACGACGAACACAGAGTTCAGTTCTAGTGCGTTACTGAAGTTAATCAGACGCATTCGTATTCGGTCCGCCATTCATTTTAATGCGCTGTATATATGCTACATTCCGGAATTCTACAGATGAGACAGTGTATGCAGTAATAATATAAATGTGACGGAGATATTATTGTCTACGGTTGCGTATCAGTGAACTGGTGCGAGAGAGAAAGATATGAAGTAAATCAAACATAAGAATCATGGTACCTTCCCTGTCTTGCTAATTATGTTAGATGTAAAACGAGGTATCCTATTTACAACATATAGTGTAACAGCCGACTGCCTGTTTTAGCCCTGCACGTGTAGGACAGGTGGGCTAAGGAATGGAATGTCTTTCTTCGGGTTTCGCATTTTACAGAGACTTGTGAGTAGGTTAAGTGAATAGTAACACAGTAAGAAGCCTACGGTAGTAGTGCGCCAGATTTCTGTTGTAGCTTCTTAAATATGAATTCATTCTCCGCCGCCATCATAGACAGGACCTCTATCCTGAACGAAATTAACTGTTTTAAACATTCTAAGAGGATGACGAAAATAATGAGAAGTAGCGGAAGAAAGAACAGCGAGAGAGTAAACATCAGAATTGGTGATCGCGAAATTGGTGAATTTAAGGAATTCTGCTGTTAGGCAGCAAAATAGTACATGACCTACGGAACAAGGAAGGCATAAAAAGCAGACTAGCTCTGGCAAAAAGGGCATTCCTGGCCAACAGAATTCTTCCTATCTTGTAACATAGGACTTAATTTGGGAATAAATCTCTGAGAATGTACGTTTGGAGCACAGCATTGTATGGTAGTGAAACATGGACTGTGGGAAAACCGGAACAGAAGAGCATCGAAGCATCTGAGATGTGATATTAAATAAGAATTTTGAAAATTAGGTGGACTGGAAAGGTATGGAATGAAGAGATTTTCCTTAGAATCGTCAGGGAAAGAAAATACGGAAAACATTGACAATAAACAGGGACAGTATGGTAGGAAATCTGTTAAGACAAGAGGGAATGAGTTCCGTGGTAGTAAATGGAGATGCAGAGGGTGGATACTAGAAGAAGACTGACACTGGAATGCATCCAGCCAATAAGGCATGAAGAGGTTGTCACGGGAGAGGAATTCGTGGCGGTCCGCATGAAACAGCCAGAAGACTGATATTTAAGTTACGACCCAGGAAGAGAGGCTATGTGGTCAAATAAACTATTTGCTATAACTCAATTAAACGTGATTTACAACAAAATATAAGTAAAAATGGTACAATTCTGAAAACCTGCGTTCGATTGGCAAGCTTGTACGCGTATTTATTGTCTTCCCAATCGAATGATTGGTTAGAAAAACGCGTCTCTTTGGGGACAGGAATACTCCTCTCACCTTTACTCTGCTGAGTAAACAGCTTCCATACAAGTATCAACAGTAACATTCGTTCTCATCAAACATCCTTTCTTACGGCAAGAATTTTGGCATTTCGTCCGGTGACTATGAATTTTACAGTTGGGGATTTTAGTCCACCAGTCCGTGTGCTACAAGTTTTTGTCCTCAGCTTGAAAATCCACTAGAAAAGTAACTCTCCAGTCCCCTCCCTCTGATATTCTGAGGGCTTTCATGAGGCGCAGCACGTCCTATTGTGCAGCGAAACACAATGTCCCCGTGGTTAGAGTCGCTCGAGTTACGGATACTGTAGCTTCCCTCTTATTTTTCACCGTGATGGCCTTCACTATTCGTGACCTCGACCACTCAACCCACGGTGATATCTGAAGATCACTGGTGACGGCGGAAGAACTGCCCATAATTTAATTTCTCTGGCTCATAGACAACATACTGCGTGATAAATCAGGTCCCTGCTAGTTTAGGACATGAAATAAAGCAGGGATCCGAGCGTCGTGATGCAGATGCCTAGTGTGCTGATAAAACCTGTCTTCGGCGTTCTGTAACAGTCTTGCTCACAAGAAATGACATCGCAATTCATGTCATGTCTATTTAGTACGGTACGATCTCAGTTCCGGTTTGCCTGACTTTTCTTTTTTAAGCAATTTGTCTTTTGATGGGTTAGGTACACACCACGCGTTCCTTTCTGCGCCAAAATTTTCGTCTATAAGTATCACAAGAACGCTAGAATCTAAGGTAATTGTAGGACATACTCCAATTTCTGTGTCCGCTTTCCTTCTATAGATCCTACTAGCAACACGGAAGTTTTTCTTAATGTCTTAACAGATGTACTGTCACCCTACATAAATGGTATCTGGGTATGGCATCACGTCATATTGTACAAAACTACTGATGGACAACACCAAGCCGGCCGGAGTGGCCGAGCGGTTCTAGGCGCTACAGTCTGGAACCGCGCGACCACTACGGTCGCAGGTTCGAATCCTGCCTCGAGCATGGATGTGTGTGATGTGCTTAGGTTAGTTAGGACTAAGTAGTTTTAAGTTCTAGGGGACTGATGACCTCAGATGTTAAATCCCATAGTACTCCGAGCCATTTGAACCATTCTTTGAGAACACCAATGTTTCGGCCATGGTCGCAGCGACCTTCTTCTGGGTCTACTGGTGCGTTCTAGCTATGCAGTGTTCCTTATATTTTGTTATTACTGTTCACTTCGCATGCCATTACATCATAATTTTAAAAAGATAGTTCATTTCATTGATCACTAAGAAGAAGGAGAAGGAACTTTATTTCAATAGGTTACTGCGGTGGAGGGAGAGCGTAACGTCTGTTGTCTGTTGGTTCTTGTATTATGTGCCATGGTTGGTGGTCACTGGCAGATCAGAAGTTGGCTCCTGTTTACCAAGTGCTGGACGTCGGCCGCGCGGCGGCAGTTACTCGCCGGTAGTGATCGCGCTTCGTGTTGATAGTGCGGTCTGTTGGGCTCTGATTGCTGCCAGACAAGACGGAACAGGCCTGAGCCCACCCTCTCTGTTCGTGTTCTTAGGGTGTTTAAGTATTTCGATGAGCTCTGATTTTGCGTTTCGTCATAACCGGCTACTTGGCCAACACACAGCCTTCGCTGGATTTTATTTCTTTTCCGCAATCTTGCTGATGTTCTGCCACTGCAGATTTGTTGCCATAGACGAAAACAGCGCTCGTGTTCCCGAATGTGCGTTGCTATTGGTCCCACAAAAGGGTAAGAACTCGGAATCTTTCTTGCCACAGCAGTACCTCAACTGCACACTATTCGTAACAAACGTGGCTTGTGTAGGCGAGAGTTGTCCAGTGTAAAAACGGCACCACAATACTGTTGCACGAGTGGTAATTCATGAGGATGCAGGAAGCAAGTGACGTGCCGTTTTGCCACGAGTTCCGTCAGTCCCCACGAACTCAAGTCACACCCGATGCATGCCACACTCTGACGCCAGAAGTAATTTCGCAGTACCTCTCCAAAGCATTGGAAGAATGGAGCTTCTTCATAGGTCACCACCACACTCGCCAACAATGTTTAGCGTAGTACAGTACCGCTGTTCGTCGCTGAACAGTATGCGACGCCGTTCATAAGTAGTCCATGCTTTCCAGTCACGGCAGCCATTTGTGTTGTAGTGTAACAGCAGCCTGCGCATGGTATGGTAATTCCTCACTTCGGCTGCTGTTTGTCTCCGAGCAATGGTGCGGGATAACAGAGACTGTCGTCGGAAGTCGGACAGCAGGAGCGGATGTGAAGGGGTAAGGATGTACATGGTACACAATACGATAATCCTCACCTTTCGTGGTCAGACGTGGATAAGTGGAACATCGACGATTAATACGCCTGCCATCAGGTTTTCGTGCAGGCCAACATCGAGCCACTGTAACATCTCAATGTCCCACTAATTTGAATATTGCATGATTCGACCAGATGTCCAAATGGAGGCTCAAAATGAGGCCGTTTTCAAACTCTATCAGATGCTTATAACGCAGCCTCACAAGGGTATACGGCATCTGCGTGTCCTTCTAACGCTATTCACGCCCCTTATTCGCCGTACCAGGTCTGTTAACAACAGTGAACGCGAAGAATACCAATGTGCTCTCGTCGCCGCTCTACCTGTCACATAGAACTGAAATTATTGTTGGCACACTCGTCGATGGTGTGTTCATAAACGAAGATCCTTTAACATCCGACCATGCCTTCTCGGTGCTTCATTTTTCTTTTTTATCAGACACTCTGTATTCTATCCTTGTTTGGTTAAAAAAAATCAGACTGTTTCAACAATCTGGTACGAGTGTTAGTAAAGCGAGCATATGTCGTGAAATTTTTGCCCGTACAGCTCATTCGAATATACGTAGTCTTTGATTTTATATATTTTACTGTTTCATACTTTATACCAAAAGGTTAATTTTAAACACGGGCGGTTTACGATATTAATTGCTCTGTTTATTGGAACAATGCCTACAGCTCCTCACGTGTCGAATTTGTTTAGTATTTCACAACTTATTTGCCTTCTACAAACACAGAAGCTCTCTCCTGATGTACACTCACGTCCAGAAAAGAAAAGAAAACAGGTCACTTTTAACGATTAGAGACAGGATTTTCGTAATCACTGGATATGTTCCGTAGACATGATTAACGTTTCAGTCACCTCGGCTCAGCATATGTCCTGTTGCGTAGTAGGCACAGGTCTGCCATAGGCTTTGAAAATTTGTTCCATGCTTGATGCCATTGACACGTATAAGCGCGAATGCCGTCCTTGGTGTACAGCCATCCTTGCTGTATTCTCCTGGTTCCACTTTGGTAGTTGGCTTTGGGGCACAGTACTACCCGTCGTTTCACCATACCCAGTACATCTTCAGTTGGTGACACATCTAGTGATCTGACAGGCCACGGCAAGAGCCTGACAGTCTCTGACACCAAAGAAGGTACGTGTTCGTAAAGCAACATGTATTTGTGTATTGTCTTGATGAGAAATGGCTTCTGGGGTGTTGTGCGGAAAGGGTACAGCTACGGGTCGCAGGATGTCATTCACGCAGGTCACACCGGTCACAGTGCCCTTTTGTAACCAAAAGGGCTCACCGTGATGACGCTTCCCCTGTCCGTGGCGAACCAAAATGCAGCCATCATTTTCAAACATACATAACTTAGATTCGTCCAAAAACGCTATCGGATGCCATCCCTGTCCCCAGTGACGTCATTTCATACACCATTGCCGTCTAGCATGTTTCTGCACATTCGTCGAAAGTAGGTGGAGAAATGGACGACGTGCACGTAACCATGCCGTAATGAACGGCGATAGTCTGTCACCGCTGATAGTGTGTGATATGTTACAACATTCCGCAGTTGCGCCAGAGCCGAGGAAGTAGCAGACCTGCCCTGAAATGCCATTCGGATGAGGTGTTGATCTTCTCGGAGGGTGATCTCGGTGATGCGACCTGACCCATCTCGTCGTGTTGTACTGCCTTCCGTGACATATGCTGCACACACTCATTGCACTGCCGAAACACTTTAAAACACAAGCAGCAATTTCCAGGATCGATGCATAACATACCAAAAATGCGACAATTTCCAAATTCATTAATTTGACGGTACGGTCCGCGCACACGTCTGCGAGGCACCTTGTACGTCTGCCCCAGCCACACTGACCCATTACCTTCGGTTTATGGTGACGAGAGCTGAATTCATATTTTACCGGTAGGTGGTGTTGCGCCGCGATATCAATGTTGACCTTGAACCCGCGGCCTACATGGTTCAAATGCTGTTCATTTCTTCAGAACATACTAAAGTATATGTCCTGTGAATATTGACGTCCTATTTCTAGTCAGTCAAGGTGTTTCTTTCTGAACATGAGTGTACAATAATTCAGTCTCTTACTCTGGGCTTCCCACATTTTCTGCGGAGACCCTTCTGGTTTCTGAACTTATCAGCATACTCAGTCTTTTCTGCAACTCCACATCCCAGGCGCTTTGATTCTTTGGTTTGGCGTCTTTAGTAGACAAGTTCTAGTCCCCTTCTTATGTCCTTGCTTCGTGCGTTATTTTGCATCCACCGGAAGGGAGTTCTTTTCTGTGATCTACAACGATCTCTCTAATTTTGATATTAAGTTTGTTGCTAATCTCATTTCTACTGTTCTTGAATACGTTTGTCTCTGATTTAAGCTCAATATTTTTTCCTGTGCAACAGATTCCTCTTTCCATTGAACAGGTCCTATAGTGCGTTCGCAACTTCACAAAGGATATGATTACCGAAACTTATTGTTATCTTTTCACTTACAACGTTGTTAACCCTTTCGAAACATTTTTTTCATTTATCTTGCAATGCATTTTCGATAGTAACATAAATAGTAGAGGAAAGAAACTGCATTCCTGTTGTGTGACTTTTTAATCCTTTCTTCGTACTCTGTTGGTTCCCTCGTAAAAAGTGTGCGCTGCCCGTCTTTCTCTGTAACGTATTTCCATTTTCTTGTTTTTAAAAATATTACATCATTTGATGCTGAACAAATCCTATGAAATCAGCTTTATTTATTTTCTTTAGTCTTATTTCCAGTATCAAGTGTGACGTCTCGTATGCCTGCCTGTTGCCATTACCTTTCCTAGCGCCAATGTAATAGGCAGGTAACAGTGTCTCACTTGTCTTCCCAACACTTTAGTGTCCTATTTCAGTGACCTAATAGCGTGACTGTTTTTGTACTTATCTCTCTTTACTATCTTCAGGATTGTGTGAATGAGTCTTCCCATCTGAATCACGAATCTCCGTAGCACTTCCGTACTGATCGAACCTACCGGTAACAAATCAAGCAGCCCGCCTCTAAACTGCGTCGATGTCTTACTTGAATACGAATCGGCGGGGATCCCAAGCGATCTAACAGTACTCAAGAATGGGACGCAATAGCGTTCTCTTTTACGGATAAGCTACCCTCTTCCAGAATTCTTCCAATGAAACGAAGTCTGGCATTCGCCTTCCCTGCCAACAACACGATGTACTCATTCCGTATCATATCGCTTTGCATCGTTGCGCCTTGACATTTAATCGAAATGACAACGTCAAGGTGCATACTACTAATGCTTACTTCTAAAATTATTGGACTGTTTTCTTCCTCTTCATCTGCGTTACCTCACCTTTTTCTACATAGCTGCCATTCATCACACCAACCAGAAATATTGTATAAGTCGTCTTCTATATTCCTACAACCGCACAACGACATCTTCCCATACACCACAGCATCATCAGCAAACAACCGTAAATTGCTTCTCATCCTGCCTCTCAGGTGCTTTACGTGTACCGAGAATAAAATCTGTCCTATCACACTTCCCTGGAGCACTGGTGACTATACTCATGTGTCTGATGAACACTCGCCGTCTTACTTAAAAAGTCATCGTGCCACTCACATATCTGCTAGTATAAACCACATGTTCAGATCCCCATCAACAATCTGCAGCGGGTCACCGTGCCAAATGCTTTCCGGATATCTAAGAATACGGAAGATTCAATAGAATTACATCATGGGGAGATACGCGCCCTGTAATCAGATATTGGAGGTAAGGTGAACACAAGAGCTGATATTGACACAGACCTCAATTTAGTAACGACCAAAAGTAGGACGCTGCTACGGAGGATTGTCAACGCCCAATGAAATGGATAGTCATGCATTAAGATATGATGATGCCCTTTGAAAGTCTGTTAGTCTGTTGATACTGCTATAATGAATACCACAGTAGCCATTCAGCTGAGAAGAGCGACTGTTTATGCCGTGAAAACATAACAGAGCGACCTGTTTACGAAGTTCACTGTCCACGTAATGACTCTATCAATAGCTCTGTCTCTGTACGTGAGGCCCACGCGGTGATAACTGCTAATGATAAAATGTACTGTAATCATCCACCGGAGAACAGATTAAACCCGGCTATTACTCGTACTTTAGCCATATTTTCAGCGGTAGGCTTTCCCTGCGATATAATTACCAAATTACCTAATGCAGTGTGCAACTTTCATATAATACTTTCTGTTCGGATCAGAGCTCAAAACAGAGTTTGACTTCCGTTTCCATGAGCTCGTCGTGGCAACACGTAGGTTTTCTGCTATCCTTTTATTTTCCTTTTTGGTTCTTCAGTCTTCTGACTTGTATGATTCTCCTGACTATTACCTCTCCTGTGCCTACATCTTCATCTCAGAGCATTACTTAAAAACATCATCATCAGTTATATGTTGGATTTGTTGTGGCCTCAGCTACTGGTGCACATAAGTAATAAGCAAACAAACCCGTGGGCCAGCTACCGACCTGATTCTTCAGTTGTGCGCAGTGATAATGCTGGCGTAGTATTTTGCAAGGTGGCGTTCTACCATTAGTGGTGGAGGAGGTTGTTACATGTTGTGAAGGCAATCAGTATTTCCACAGCCAATTACGTGACGGAAACCTAGCTCCTGCAGTAACATTCTAGCAGACGATATCTCCATGCCAGTCATCAGTCGACTGTGTGACCAAGCTGCTGCAGTCTCATCAAGCAGCATCAACATCTAGGTGAAGCTACTGTTTTGTTATCAGTCAGTTAGTCCTGACGGTTCTGGGCTACGAATTGGATGTCCTGAGACTTTATACCTAATGGATTCCATCCTCTGACACTCCAGTCTGTCTCCAAGAGTCCGGAGCTCAATTCTGAGAGCCTGTATGATCGAGCCAGTCACCTTGGGATGCCTTCAGGTACGCCAGCCAAACCCCAAATTTCACTGCACTGCGGTGCTGATACCAGATTCCCGGAGGATGGACACCATGGTTATCAGCCACTGTGCCGCTCTGAGGACATTGCACTGCCACTGCAGGGCCACCACCCGCTTGCTACAATCGACTCCTGCTCTGCATCCAGCGACCTGCTGCACGGAAAAATCGAATAATGAAGAATATTGTTAACAGGCATTCTTGACTCAGCCCTCGCCATGGTACAGCAGATACCACCCCACAGCTTCCCGCATACTCCACTTTGCTGCCTGGGGTGGTCTTACTCCAACTCTGGCTACAGCTGCCTATAACTGATGTATAATAATCTTTATTTTTCCCTACATTTTTTGTTCTGGTGAGCTCCCTCCAGTGCCATTGATACTATTGCTTCATAGCCTCCCCGTAGAGGAGATGCATGTAAGCGAAATTGCTTAGAGCAGGATTGGCCACGACGGGCAAAACTTCACGTTGTGCGTGCGTGCAGTCTGTGTCTTAGCCGGCCTCGGCATTACTCAGAACATCTCGGCTTTGGTCGGATCTTCTTGGTATGGCGATGTCGCTCGACACTTCAGTAATTGGTGAGGCTTGCTATGGGTGACACCACTTTCTTCAGTTGCGCAGAATCGTGCAGAAAGCGCTGTTTATTCTTCGCTACACGATATGTTCGTAGTGTAAAGGAAGTTCACAATTCCAGTGGCAGCGCAAAATGAGATAGTCTGGCGATCTATTGTCAATCCTTTAAAAACTAATGGTAATTAAAAAGGTGAATGGTGAGAACTCTCGATATCTATGGACTATGAAACGGCGTTACAACACCGTGCAGAAAGAATTGAGAGATCTAGCTGCCGATGAAAGAGCTAAAAAGCATAACGATCGACAGACAATTTGTGCAAGACTGATTCTTTTGCACATCAAATGGCACTTTGTGCTAATGATTGAATTGAACGAAGGGTAAGGAGACGTTATATATCATTGCAAAGTTCGTTGGTTAAGTCAAAAGACATGCCTAGAACAAGTTTTCGATTTAAGACTAGATATTGTTGAAACTATGAAAGAAAAAGGAAACCGAGAATGAAAATTTGCAGATCCGGAGTGGACTGCAGATCTTTCATTTTAAATGGACCTGACTGCAAGACTGTCGTCAGTGAGACTCTGCAAGGTGGGAAGCAACTTACGGGTGCATTTGGAAAGGACATCACATTGTTCGGGACAGCCTCTGAGGATGAACACCGTCTGTTTCCCTAAGCTCATTTGCGCTAAGAAAACGCCATTGTGGCGTGGAACGAATTCCAGGAATAGGTTTCTAAACGTTTGAGACGTCGCCAGCCGCAGTTATGCTGTCACGAAATTGTAGTGTCTCAGCCTCCTCAATGAGCAGTTTTCGTAACTGTTTGCCATTCCATTTGAAAGCGCCATTGTTTATATACAACTGGAAATGGCCGATCTGCAATGTAATTCCCATTTAAATGACAAATTCCTTTCCTTTAGAGGATATCTACATCATATTTTTCTGGAAGAGCTACTATTCTGAAACTAAATAAGACACGATTACGTGGCAATCTGAGTGACGAAAATCTGCGAAACTGTCTGCGTCTGTCTGTATGCTGACTGTTTGTGCCAGACAGTTATGTGTTCAGTGCACCATAAACAACTAAGTAATACTAAACATGTGTTTTCTTTGTGATCTACATTGTTGAGAAATATGAAACATGAAACAAAGCCGCAAGCTGTATGCGGTGCTTTGGCTTGCCACCATCCCCCCCCCCCCCTCCCCTTACCAATCAGCCCCTCACGAAAAGGGTGGTGCCGTATAGCGAGAACTGTTCACTCCAGGACGATTCGTATGCGTGAACGAACACCCCTCACGAGTACAGTTCTTGGCCATCCCTAGGTCATAGTATAAACATCTCGACATAAGCAATATTAATTTCGTTGTTTGCACAGGGTGCAACGGAAATAAGCGCAGATATTTATGTAGTGACTGGGGACTGTGTACTGAACTACATAACAACAGTATATAAGTTATCTACAGTATAATAATTACAGCTGTTGCAAGTCATATGATTTCTGGTTAATGCATGTGGAAAGAGCAAGTCATTAATGCTTATTTTCTCTTGGGCGGCATGTCATGTGTTCAAGTGTAGACGTGTACGCAAAATGGCTTAGTCTATACCGACATGGGTAGCTCACTTAGCGTAGCTGTTACGACCGTGCAGAAAACGTCAGGTAATAAATTACGTGACATGCTTGCGGGAAGACTGTTAGGACGCAGAGGAAGAAAAACAACCAACGCAATTATGTGCGTACATATTAAACAACCACATATAAAAGTATTTTAAATATTTTCGTTTGTACCCCTTATACCCTGTGTAAGAACCTGGACGCTTATTCTTACATCCAGCAGCAATCATGAATTAAGACACAAAGGAATTAGAGACATTGGCTGCGAGCGGGCATTCATGGAAAGCAATGGGGAGAGTGGAATCCACACACTACTAATGCAGTACCCCTTGTTCATTATCCTCATCAGTCACGGCATTTCGCTGATTCCCGTGAGCTCGTGCCTGATACGCATTTGCACTGAACAGATCGTTGGCCGTCTCGCGTGCTAGGGCAGTCCGAGCAGTTGGAATAGCCACTGACCACTGTGTCCGGATGGCTTGATGCGACTGTTGCACGGCACCACATCAGCGATAGTGATCACCAGGGGGAGAACAGAGTATTTTAAGAGCTTAAGATCAGTCAGACAGAGTTGCCCCTTGTCGATCCTCGTCTATGCAATCGCCTTACAACAGTGCCCTGCAGGCCTTCGCCGCCGTCTTACCGGGATATCCCTGCGACATCTATCATTCATATGTAGAGATAATGCGGATGACATTGTGTTTCTTGTCCGGAATGAGGGGAAGACGACTCGATCAGCACTGGATTGACTGCAAACGTACGGCATGGCAGCTGCAATGAAGTCAACTTCCGAAAATCACAATTCATGCATGTGGGACGTAGACTAGAACCAGGAACGGAAGGGTCCTTACCAGTGGTGCAAACCCTCCGATGTTTGGGTATCACCTTTCGTGAGGAGACGACGGGAAAGGCTGCAGACCACTACCGACGGCTGTTGCTCGGTGTCCGCACGTCAGTGCGACTAAACGCCCTACAGTCGATGGATGTGCTGCAGCGAGTGTCACTCGCCAACCTTTATCTCGCTCCCATGATTTGCCACCTGACACACCTTCTCCCCTTGACGAACACGATGGCTATGAAGATTCAGGCGGCTTTTGGGTACAGCTCTTTAAGGTGCAGTACAACACGCTTACCCTCCCAGCGCGTTTAGGGGGCGTTGGTTTTGTGAACGTGCACGAAAGGCGCGTGCCATGTATATTAATGCTTTGCTAAAACGTTAGAGCCACAGGAATCGTCGCTTACGGAGACGATCCTCGAAGAACTGGTACCAACACCGCATCTTTCCTCGGTCAGTGTCGGCCATATAACGTCCCCATTAATGTATGTACGCACTTTCATCGTTGAACGTAGTTACGTTTGAGAGCGTTCACCGACGTCCAGACGGTCGATGTCGAAGGACATGTACCATCTGATTATTCGACAATCGCCCAGGACACGGTGGAAAAGAAACATTCTGCCGTACATTGGCACGTTGTGCAGCGTACGGTACACCATCGCCACCTACTTACAACATTCAGGTCAACGTGGTATACTGTAGTGAACCGGGCATACCCGCCGAATGACAAGAAGTACCCAATACTTTTAGCGGATTCGCCCATGTGACAGCAATGCGGCATGCTGGATACGGACGATCACCGGCTGGTCTGAGGCGAGGCGTTGGCTGTCTGGTCTCTAGCAAGGAAGATACTAGCATTCATGCCGTGCGCTATATATACAGCAATGTCTTCCGACATAGTATTTTCCGCGTCATAAGACGAACGCAGTGGCGTGGTTCACAAGTGTGACGGTCCATTACGTGCGTAAAGAAACACGTCTGAACTTACTGAACGTCTGGATTGCTGGCAATACTTGCAAGATGGCCACACAAAACTGTTACGGCTACGAAAGTGCAAGGACTGGTATACAAATTTCCTAGGAACGATTTTTTCGGACCCGCCATATACTTGGGATGTGCCGGGTGCGCGTAAAGACGAGCCGCGGTGTAGTCGTTGTGGAACCGATCAAGTATAGTGGTCACCTATTTAAAACTACGCGAATATGCGACCCAGGAAGAACTAACACTTGCACAGTTAGCAATGGAATGTTTCTTTGAATTTTGTTTTAATATTTATAAATACATTTTTTAAGCGTGCCGGAGGAGGCCTCACTCTGACTTTATTGTTATTTCATGCTGCACGGCAGCGAAGTTCTTTCCACGGCAGTTGTATTGCATAAGAACGTACTATGGTTTTGTGAATAATAAAGGTTTCTATTTCTCTTACCTTCCTCAAAAACAAAATTTTAAAAAAATTAAAAAAAGTGGGTAGAACACTTGCCCGCAAAACACGAAGGTTCACAACTCGACTCTCGGTCCTGCAATTAAAAAAAATAAAATAAAAAAGTAAAAGAGCAAAAGAGAAAAAAAGCAAGGAGATCCAGGATTCGATCCCCATTAAAAAAAGTGATTACAGCATCTGTTTAGTAAGCAGGGGACGCGGGATCGAAACGCAGTAGGGCACCAATTTTCCACTTTCGGCATTGATTTCAGAGAATGCGTGCTCACAGCCAGTCTCTGGAACGTCTTTATTTCAGCCTAATGCGTGTTTCTACATATTCATCTTTCTCAACAGCTGTTAAAAAAGACGGAGAAAGCAGTAACAACTGACTGACACTTACCCTCCCTAGCAGTAAGAATCAGTTTACAATGTCAACAAGTTGCATACAAAGCAGTCAAAACAACTCTGAACGGTGGCCTAAGGGAAGTTCAGCGTCACCCACATCACACACCGCTAAAGTGGAAATGGTTTACCTGTGTCATTTGTTTCAAGCAACAAAGTTATTGTTTTTACATCTTCTAATAATTCGAAAATTTGTTATATGATTTCTGTACGCCCGGTATATTGATTTTGTTATGTAATACTGCGCGTAACTTACCTGATTAATGCTAGCCACGACTGCCCTACTGGAAATGACATCTGTAGGTTTGACATTAAAATGCGTCAGTGCTGTAAAGAACTATTTTACTTTCATAAGCTGTGATTATGGCTCACCATCATTCTCCATAAAAAATATTTCATGTGATGATTTTGCAGATCATTTGCTTGTGGTACTTTCTGTGAGTGTATAATAGTTGGCACTGAACTTAAAGCACCACAAATTTGATTCACAGGTTTCAAGAAAGTTCCATTCCCCCGAAATATGACAGGATAGCCTGCCCGTAATTATATAATAGTTAGCATGTAACCCCTGTCACTGCAAATTTGGTTCAAAGGTTTAAAAACACTGCACTACCTCGAAATTTGGCAGGATAAGCTGCCGGAAAGGAAACATTTTCCCAACTTCAGACTATGGAAACAATGGGTTTTATTCAAATGGAATTATGTAACTTTTTAACTCAATTAGAGAGTTTTATTATGACATACGATGGAACACTCGTTTGAATCAAATACTAAGGAAATAAGCTAAATCTTACGTCAAATGTTGGCAGTCCATTGCAGCCTTCGGTCTTGTAGTAAATGGATATGAAATTGCCCTATCCAAGCCGTCTGGGCGTACGTATTTTCAATATTTTTCATTGTGTGTAACATTGCAGTACAAACATTCATTGTCACTGCGGTATTCCTCTGAAGAAAAATAGAAATATACCCAGAATGATTGGGTTTGAAAACCTTGATAGACAAAGAAATAGTAACTTTTACTACAAATTGTCGAAAATAGTTCCTTCATAATGCGTGGAACTGTTTACGAAATAATATGAGTGTCCACGTTATACCCTGTTTGTTCGCTGCAGTGGTTATCTGACACGGTGGATGGATTTTACGGCTCGGCGCTGCTCTGCCGTCAAGTCCCACAAGTGCACTACCGCCCCGCACCACACATTACAGATTGCCCTCCCACCACCAGACTCTTCCCTGCGTCACCGTAATGGCTGAACTCAAAGCTGCCTGTCCGCTTGAAGGCCTACCCCAGCGTAGACGATAATTACAGTGCTGTCTGGAAGCGCAGCGACACGGCTGATGATGGGAGTTCAGTCACCGTGATATTAAAACGTGGCCCCGCTCCGCGATATCCTTTGTCAGGGAAATAGTAGCATTGTACTCACATGTTATCTACCACCACACTAATGTGAGGTTACGGCAAGAATCTACCATACATGAACCGTAACCAGGTGACAGAAAAAAAAGAACAAGTACGTCATTAAAAAAACTTTGGGGCACCGCTCACGAAGAGGACTAATTTTGAGGTTAACGTTATTCACTTGCAGCTAGTGTCTACTAAAATATACGTAGCGAATTTGCAGAATGAGTCTTTTACGCTGCGGTGGAATGTACCGGCACATTAAAAGGGAGTTCAAATGGTCCAAATGGCTCTGAGCACTATGGGACGCAACTGCTGAGGTCGTCAGTCCCCTAGAACTTAGAACTACTTAAACCTAACTAACCTAAGGACAACACACACATCCATGCCCGAGGCAGGATTCGAACCTGCGACCGTAGCGGTCGCGCGGTTCCAGACTGTAGCGCCAGAACCGCTCGGCCACCAGCGGCCGGCTAAAAGGGAGTGTTCGGGCTCGAGTCAACATTATAAACATGATAAAAACACTAAACACAACCAGCACCATTGCCTTCTGGTGATCTTGTACTCGTATATGTCACAGAGAAACGTAACTCGAGTCTTATGCTGTGTACGTTTAGGAAGTTACGAGGCAAGCTGAGAAAGTAAGTGTACGGTGGCCATAATGGATTTTGTTTTAATTTTTTTGTTTTTTGAGAGTTGGTAACACTGACTGGTAGAGGGGTAGGGAGCTCTTGAACTAGAGCGAGCGCCACAGGAAGACGGAAGTACGTAAACTCATGTTGTAATGACCAGTTGAAATGGAAGATGTGGGTAAAAACTCCTTCGCAAAGGGAGCCACAAGATGCCAACAGTACGACGCAGCCAAAGTGTCTTGCGTTGGGATGATGAGATAAAGATAAAAGAGCTTAGAGCAGTTACTGTGATATTCAGGTAGTCGCTTTTCCCTCGATCACTACGTAAATGCAGTAGAAAAGAAAAGCACTGTAAAGTGGCTTGCCGACTTCTATCGCCACAGATGTAAATGCTTCCTTTACGCTTAGTGAAAACTGAGTCGCGTATAGAATGTGTGAAGTGACACGAGAGAACAGTGCTAAGCGCATGTTCCGCACGTGCTGCGCTGGTACTACGCGTATTGAAACGCGTACACATTCTTGTCCACCACCTATTGGCGATGCGCTGCGCTGACGGAATCGAGACGCGCGCCCTGTAATCTTCCTCAAAGGATTTTACAAAAACTCTTCAGTAAAAAATTGATTGTTTACATTGCTTCTATCTCATCTTCATGTTGAAGGGCCCATCAGCTTCCTAATACTCATATTCATGTTTAACTAAAACACTGCGCAAAATCGGAAAATTTTGCAATGAAAAATACGAATAGCTATGATTTTGAGATTGGTGCACATTGCAATATATGTTGCTGTGTGTGAAATTTAGCTAATATATGACTTGGGATCGCGAGAAAATGGCCGATCACACGCGTGCCAGAAAGAAATATATGTAATATCCTTTATATCGATGGTAGGCAATGAAATCCTTGTAACTCTACTCTATCAAATTTTGCAGGAGAAGCTAAAACTGTTTCTTAAGAATAATACATTTGTTTTGAAATTTCTTTATTAAGGTTTTACTTTCACCTTCTCAGTTGAGAAGGTGAAACTTCTGAATTTAATGCTGAAATTGCTGAGTGATATAGGATGCAAGTGTACCTGCTTAAACTGCTGAGTGAAACTGAACGTACTGTCTGTTTGCTTGTCTTTATAATTTCAACACAGACTTACAAAACTGATCCTGACAAATGCACCCCAAACTTATTTATTTATTGCCCACAATAAACAACGATACCGCCATCTGGCTGCTCAAATGATTAACACAATCGAATGGCATTGAATTAGAAGAGATTCTAACAATGACCTAAACATTTCATAAGACACTTACCTCACAGAAAATCTTCATTACACGAACTACAGAGATACAGCAAGCACCAATACAGCCAGCTAAATCAAAGATTTTAACTACTGTAGGCTCTAACTACTAATAGGCATGTGGTTAGAAAAGGAAAGATTTTGTTGCAGAGAAAACAATGTATTTCACAAGTTTTACTTTAATAATGTGACATCCCGTTCAAAAAATTATGTAGTCATTCGTGACATCCGGTTCCAAAAATTATATATACATCAACAATAATACATTTCCATGACGGACACACGTCTAGATCGCCCGCTTGCGCTAACACTTCAGGCTTCTAACGACCATCACTGCTAACTATTAACATCCAACCTCCATCTTTGCTGGCTATTCACCTCTAACAGCGAGTCCGACCACATACAGAGTCTCTTACAGAGGGAGCACAGCGCTGTCAGAGTTATTAATGCAGTCTATCGCGCTGCTAACATATAGCCGGCAAGTGTGGCCGTGCGGTTCTAGGCGGTACAATCTGGAACCGCGTGACCGCTACGGTCGCAGTTTAGAATCGTTCCTAGGGTATGGATGTGTGTGATGCCCTTAGGTTGGTTAGATTTAAGTAATTCTAAGTTCTAGGGGACTGATGACCTCAGATGTTAAGTCCCATAGTGCTCAGAGCAATTTGAACCTTTTTTTTTTTTTTTTTTTTTGCTAACATATAAACATACAAACAGGCTACTTACATTCCTGGCAGATTAAAATTGTGTGACGGACCGAGACTCGAACTCGGAACCTTTGCCTTTCGCGGGCAAGTGCTCTACCGACTTTTTTTTTTTTTTTTTTAAATTGCTCTACTAATTGTTTTTAAGAAAACAAATAAAAACCTCTTGGGTATGATAATAAAAGACGACGTTCTTCATAAATAACACAATATCCTTTGAAAACGCAAAACATAAAAGGTAGCTATATTTCCGCAACGGCCTTCTTTTGTATTTGTATGGTTTTTGGTAACATAAATGAGTGTACAGTCTCACCATCAGCATCATTTTTTTTTTTTTTTTTTTTTTTTTTTTTTTTTTTTTTTTTTTTGGAGCACAAGAGAAAGAAAACAAATAGGCTGCAGATAGAGAGCTATGTGTGAAAGGGATAAACATCTGTAAGGAGAAAAAAAAACTTAGAAGAGGAGGAGAAAAGAGAACTGAAATAAAATAGGAATACTTTCCGCGCCATGCTCCACTTTGGCGCGCCAGCAGAACAAAATGCATTCTATCATTGACCATTGAAGGGGAACGTGGGATCGTCCAGCCTTGGCTGGCACGGTTCGTTGAGATTCCAGCTTTGAGGCGGGTTGGTGAAAATGCTCTGCAAATAGTTCGCGAAAGTGGCCCGATAGTGTCGATGCCGGCGAAGGGTGTGGTGATACACTTGGAGGCGTGTCCAAAAGTCCGCCGGATCGACGATGTCGTCTCGGAAGAGGTAGTCGACAGCCATGCCACTGATCCATGTGATGGCGTGCCACTTATCCGACGGAAAGTAGGTCGTGTCGGGATATATCATCATAGTGGGAGAAACGTGATGTGGTGGTACTCGGAGGTAGAAAGCCACAATCTTCTGTACGAGGGTCCAGACAGCTGCTGCTGGCCCACACTCAAAACGATGTAAATCTGTATCTTCGACATTGCACTTGAGGCACAGGGGTGAGTCCACCAGTGCGATGCGATGCAGTTTCTGTCTTGTAGTATACTTGCCGTTGCCGAGAAGGTACCACATAGAGGTGGTGTCAGTGGTGTGATATGGTTGGTGGATCGTTTTCCAAACTGTAGGCCATGAAACCTGGGGGTGACGTGTTTCGACGGGGTTGCGGGGTGGAGACTTTCGGAGAAGGCGGTAGATGTCGCGGGTGGTCGTCTTCCTGGTCCTGGGGAGCTCGGTGCATATGTAGCTGTACTCCAAAAAGAAACGGCCGATATGTGACATCGGAGGTGGGATGTGTGCCAAAGACGTCGGTGGGCGTCTCGAAACAGGCGCGAGCTCGGTGGTCAACATTCCAGTAAAACTAGCATTTTGGGTTTTCCATAACCGGAGCATAGTATTGGTGTAAAGTGCCGTTGTCCTGGCTCTCACATTAACCAGATCGAGGCCACCGTCCCGCTTCGGTAAGGTGAGAGCTTCATACTGGACTTTGAAGATGTGTCCAGAACAAATGAAATAGCCGAATGCCGCCTGTAACCTGGCCGCCATTGTCGCAGTGATGGGCAGAATCTTCGCTATATGGGGTATCCGAGCTGCCAGATGGGTATTGACGAAGGTGACTCTCTGGCACACAATCAGCGGGCGTAGTATGTGATTTTGTATGTTGGCCCGGATGCGTTGCAGCAGCGCACGAAAATTGATCGCCGAGGTGCGGCGAATGTCTCGCGTGTACACCAATCCGAGACAACGAATGGTGTCTACCAGTTGAAATGGAACTACGCTGTCTGCGGGAAGGCCGCGGCCGATGTTCATGGCGCATGATTTTGCCACGTTCATAGCGCTCCCTGCCCCTGCACTGTAACGGGTAATCCACTGCATCGCAGCTTGTACGTCAGCCGCTGAACGTACGACGAGGGCCAAGTCGTCCGCGTAAGCTCGACAGCGGAACATATGATCCCGGAGTGGAATACCTGTCAAACGTCGGCGTAATCCGCAAATGAGTGGTTCCATCGCAATGGCATAAAGTACCGTCGACAAAGGGCAACCCTGCCGTACTGAGCGTTCAATCCGTATAGGTTCTGTAAGTCTGCCGTTGACGAGAAGTCTGGACGTTGCTCCACGAAGGAGCCGCATAATCACTTGCGTGAACGTCGGGGGAATTGCCATTCGGTCCATCACTGCGTTGAGGAATGCATGATTGACGCGGTCAAACGCTTGTTTGAAGTCGATGGAGATTAAAGCGCCTGGCAGTCGCGAGTGTGTTGCCACAGCGATCACATCTCGATATTCACTGAGGGCCGTCTGTATATTACGATCGCCGCCTAAGGATGTTTGTTCGTGGGAGACAATGTCCCGTAATACATGTTTGAGTCGCACTGCCAGAAGGCGTGTGAAAATCTTGAAGTCCGAATTGAGTAACGTGATCGGCCGATAACTGTCGAGTCGTGTTCCTCCTGCGGGTTTCGGGACTGGTACAAGTAAGCCTTCCATGATCATTGGTGGCGGGTTCGCCGCGCCGGACAAAAGTTCCCAGTACATGTCCCTCCATCGTGGCATCATCAAATCTTGGAAGGTTCTGTAAAATTCGAGAGGTAAACCATCCGGGCCGGGAGATCGATTCAGAGACCCCTTGGCCACAGCGCCTTGGACGTCGTCGGTGGTCACTTCAGCAGTCAGGAGGGTTGCAGCTGCTGTGTTTAGAGTACCAAGTGTCTCATGGGCAACCTCAGCAATGGTCTCTGCACCGGCAGGTACTTCTTGATAGAAAAGTCTATAGTGCGTTGTGAATGCATCCGCAATGGTAGCTTGCGAAGTCAGCCGTCGTCCATCAGGTAAGTCTAAAGTTGTCATTAAAGCCTGTCGGCGTCGACGAACATTTTGAACAATATGATGCATAGAAGGTTCTTCACCATTAATCCTGTCTTGGCTGCGGGCTCGTACAATGGCTCCCTCTAGACGGCATCTGGTCAAGGATAGAATCTTTGCCTTGATGCGTTGAGCTTCTTTGAGGCGATCCGGGGATGGAGGATGATCCATGAGTTCACGTAGAGCGCTATAGTAGAAATCAGTTGTATGGTGATTCCACCTGGCTTTTGCTCTGCCATAGTGTGTCAATGTGCGTCGGATGGCCGGTTTGGCGCACAGCAACCACCACTGCAGTGTGGTCTCGTAACGCATAATGCGTTGAAAACAGGTGTGCCACGTATCGGTGACCTGTTGTCGACATTCAGGGTCCCGCAGTAGCGCGACATTGAGTTTCCAGGGTCCTGCACTGCGCCATATAGATTGTCGACGTAGGTTCATGGTACAGATATAGATGTCATGATCCGAAAAGGCAGACGGCCAACGTTCCGCGTCGAGGAGAACTAATTTTAGAGCGTTAGAGATGTATATTCTATCAAGTCGGCTGGCGGAGTGACTCGTGATGTGTGTATACCCCGGGCGGTCGCCGTGTATCACTCGCCAAGTGTCGAGGAGACGAAGGCGGTGGACGAGGAAGCGAAGTTCGGGACATGTGGTGAAATGGGGGTATTGGTCTGTGCGCTCGAGAACACAGTTGAAATCTCCACCTACGATGAGATGATCGTATCGACCGAGGAATAAAGGCATGATATCTTCTGCGTAGAACTGGGAGCGATCCCTCCGTTTATCAGTGCCCGATGGGGCGTAGAGATTTATGATTTTGAGTCCTTCAACTGTTATGGCCACCCCTCGCGCTGTTGAGAGGTATGCGACATCGGAAACTGCAATTCCTTCTCGGAGGAAGATGGCTGCGCCTGTGTGTTCCATAGCTGCAGGGGCGGCGTACGTCTCATATCCATAACACCCAGTCCAAGTCGCTGTCCTCAGTTCTTGTAACAGGGCGATGTCGATGTCCGCTGCTCTTAGCGTGTCACGGAGCAGTTGAAGTTTAGCATGGGAGCCGATATTATTAGTATTGATAGTAGCTATTCGGTACGCCTGATGGGAGATCCGTGCTGTTGATAGGGTCGTAGCTGGTGAAGATTGTTGTTGTGGATGCTGGAAGTCCATAGAAGTCGCAGGATTCGCCGTAGAAACTTCCCCCATTTTAGTTTTGATCTAACGGAGAAACAGATCTCATTTCCGCATCAGATGGAGGTGGGAAATCCGTGTCATCCGCCCATGAAAGGTGTCCGACTGGTTCGACATCGGCGAGAGGTGGCAGCGCTGGCCGAGTCGGCTCAATGGCGTCGGCTTCTGGGCGCGGGGCTTGCGCACGATCTCCGTTGGACGGTTCACCGTCTTGTGGATGACGTGTCTCCGTGGCAGAGGAGAAGGCGTTATCGTGTTCTCCGTCGGAGTGATGTGGCATCTCTTCGTCCTGCGGAGGGGGCTCAATGGTCGAGTCTGATGTCTTGCGGCGTTTTTTTCGTCATTTGGGCGACTTCTGCTTTCGGCAATGAGTTTCGGTGTCTGAGGAAGGAAGAGATTCACGTCGTTCCGGTACAACAGCCGCGGGTGCTATGATGCGGTCTTCATTCTCCAGAACACTCTCATTGGTATCCTTGTGATCTTCTAGCGTGGGTGTGTCCGGCTGTTGGCATGTTCACAGGCGGCATCGCCGGTGTCAAGGTGCTGGGACGCCTCCGGGTGTATCGGACCAGAGAGACGCTCGTGAACGGCGCCTTGTGAGGGCTGGACGTGCAGTGTCGCCGCATAGGTGACTGGAAGGGTGGTCACGGTTCTGTCGGTGTTCGTGTCGTCAGGCCTTAGTTGTTTGATGCGGCGTTGCAGGCATTCATTACGGACGTGGCCTTCTTGGCCACAACCGGAACATGTTCGAGGTTGTCCGTCCTAAATGATCACCGCACGGCAGCCGCCGATAGAAATGTACGATGGAACGTGCCGTTTGAGATCGATTCGGACTTGTCTCACACCATTAAGCACCGGATACGTCGTAAACTGTGCCCATGTCTCGGCTACGTGGCTCTGGACTTTTCCGAACGGACTTAGCGCCGCGATGACTTCATCATCAGTCACCTCGAAAGGCAGTTCGAATACACGGATCGTCCGAAGGCCAAGTCCTGCATGGTCGACATCCACAGGCCCGACGTTTCCGTCGGAGTGCCGAAATTTTAGTCCATGTCGCGTCCTTTGAATGATCTCGTTGCAGGCAGCGTCGGAAGTCATCTTAACATAAACGACGCTGCTAATGATCGATAGGTGTATGCCGTTGAGTTCGTCACGCGGGATCTTCACGTCTTCGCGTAGGAAGCGTTCGACGGCCAGTGCTTTGGGTCGTGCGTATTCGTTTGAGAAGGTGAACTTAAGAGTGTTCTTCCTGGAAGAGTTGGCCATTACAGCTTGTTCGACTGAGAAGCGCTGTGACGAGGAAGTAAACAAAACACTTCGCGCGCGCAGCGGCGTGGACGGCCGAGCGCGGTGCGCACTGCTGCCCTGCCGAACGCAGACTGTCGACTGAGCTACCCAAGCACGACTCACACCCCGTCCTCACAGCTTTACTTCTGCCAGTATCTCGTCTCCTATCTTCCAAACTTAACAGAAGCTCTTCTGCGAACTTTGCTTGGGTAGCTCAGTCGGTAGAGCAATTGCCCGCGAAAGGCAAAGGTCCTGAGTTCGAGTTTCGGTCCGGCACACAGTTTTAATCTGCCAGGAAGTTTCATCCCAGCGCACACTCCGCTGCAGAGTGAAAATCTCATTCAGGCTACTTACAGTTTTCGCGGCCATCTTCCGCAACAGCTGTTAAAAAATCTGTTACTACACGTTAATAACAGGTTATCCGTCTTGAGCTGACTGCAATTTAATGAAAATTACTAAAATTGCGGTCAGCTCAAGACGGATAATCTATAGTAAAAGATATTTCCTAAGAAATATATAAGGCGATGTAGATGATATTGCTACATGTGTAACTATACAGAAGAAGCCATTTTTGGACAGATTAGAGAAATCAATGCTGTTTCGGATCTCTCTTAGATTATGGAGTAACTGGCTACTGGAATTCGAGGTTTTCACAGAAAAATAGGAGTTACGAGATTTTCATTGCCTACCATCGATATCTTCTAAACAGGTAGAGATAGCGAAACGAAATTTTGGCAAATGATGGCACACAAGGGGGAGAGGATTTTGCCAGATCGTTAGCAAACGGAACTTTCTTATCTAGGGGGATATAGCAGAAGCTATGATTTTATTTTATTTATTTCCGTCGATGACTGCATATTTTTAATAGTCATCGAAAGCTAGTGAAAAGAGAATTTCCTAGTATAAGAAAAAAAATATATTTCTTTTCTTATGTTACTGCAAACCGACACAATGATATTTTCCGTAAACTATTGACCTCTCTGGTTGCCAATTGCTTGTTAAATGAGACTCTCTCAGGACCCTGTCGCAGTAGCTACCGCAAGGTGAATTGATCCTAATTACAATATGTTTTGACAAAAGAAGCACGATTATACCTGTCAACAAGAGAAGTGTAGCTGATAGTCATAAATGATTATGCTTGTGCAGTTGTGGAAAAACAAAGAATTCACACAAAAATAAATCGCCAATTCTGTTGCAATATTTGCGGAATCGCAGAAATCCATCGTATTTTTAACAGTGAACAACTTGAATGGAAACTTACTCAAAGACTTCGTTCCTGGTCCTCGTGTAAGCAACTTGAAGTCAGTGACGAGTGTCCCCTTCAGGCAGAGTGAGGCGCGTAGGCCAGATGCTGGTTACTCACCTACGGCTTGCCAAACTGACAATGTGTGTTCATAAATAAAAAGTACTTTTGAGAAAATTAAAGACATGGTCCAGCGCACAATGCTACAGTCAGTGTACTATCAGCAGCTGAGAATAATGCGCTAGACAGGAATGTGGAACCTAATAAGGTGTGCCTTGTGACGTAAAGAGTTAATATGTTCCAAATTCACTGTCATGAATGTAGGCCAGTCTTTTGTCAGCAATGCAATTCAAGAAACTAAATTTATCAAACCACCACACTCTTTCTTGATACCGATACGTTCGGAATAATACCGACCACGTTCTTTACTTGTGAAACCTTGCTTCTTGTTCACGTGATTTTATACCATTCGTTACTATTTCACTAGTCCCTTCTTGCGACCTAAAGACATTATGGAGGCAGAAGATATAATCCCAGTGCTTAACAGCTCAGCTGTTATTGAATTGTGCATTGCACTGACAAAGTAAAAACAAAAACGAAACAAAACAGCAAAACTACAGAGATAAAAATAACTGAAAAACATAGTGCACTGATGAAAAAAGATCGAGAGCTTTAATGGCGACAAACAAAACACTACTCAATCACAAAAAAGTTCAGTAGTAAGACAATAGTATTCAGGTGGTCAATACTATCACTGCTCATTTGTGCAGTGCTGAAGCGAGCATACGGCAGGGTGCCTCTCCCACACTGCTAACGTGATGCGAGGCGCGAAAAATTGTGCCACAACCACGCCACGCGAGCTGGCGCCGAAGCGTGTCGTGTCGCCATCGCACCGTGTTCGAATTTGCGTGGTCCCGCTTCAACCTGTTAACGCACAAAAATGCACGATGTGTTGTGCCGTGCCGCGAGCGCTATGCGCGTCTCAGTTTGCACCTAGCCTTAAGGAATACACGCTAGATCACCTTCCTCAGTTCAAATATCGTTCTTTATATATTTCCACTCGACCTCATAAATTCTTAGGCGTTAACTATACCGCGAAAATGCAGTGCTTTTGTTATTCTGAGCTACGATTCAGCGACTACAGCCGTTATGAAATACATTAAACATATTTGCAACAGCGAATAAAAGGTGTATCCGACACGGATTATACAAACCTATTACGCTGTCATCTTGTACCAAAAAGTCAGTTTAGCCACTACTTTTTGGGGGAGTAGAGTCACGAAAAGGTAATTAGCGTGAAAAGTCTGCCGGTTCATCGCATAAACGGTAAAATTAATGTAAATCTGACTTCAAAAGTTCCCAAAGAGAAGTGAATGTACAGCGTTACTGCTAACAGCATGTAAACACACCAAAAAAAGTTTTGCATCACCTCAGTTCCGAGAGTTCCAGAACCTCTACAGAACATTGGAATAGACATCAACATAAAGATCATTCCCTCCCTTTTTTTTTTTTTTTAGCTCATGAAAACCACACATTGCAGTACCGCTCGGAAGATGCCGTTCACCTATCGTACAGCCGTTACGGTGCCTTCCATGACCACCAGCGGCGCACGTCGGCCCCACATAATGCCACCCCAAAGCAGCAGGGAACCTCCATCTTGCTCCACTCGCTGGACAGTGTGTCTAAGGCGTTCAGACAGACCGGGTTGCCTCCAAACACGTCTCCGACGATTGTCTGGTTGAAGGCATATGCGACAGTCATCGGTGGCACAACGTGATGCCAAACCTGAGCGGCACATTCGGTATGTTATTGGGCCGTGCTGCATGGTGTCGTGGTTGCAAAGATGGACCTCGCGAAGGCCGTCGGCAGTGAAGTTGCGCAACATGCAGCCTATTGCGCACAGTTTGAGGGTAATACGACGCCGTCTGTTTCAGGAAAAGCCTTATTCTACATGGTGGCGTCGCTGTTAGGGTTCCTCCGAGCCATAACCCGTAGGTAGCGGTCTTCCACTACAGTAGAAACCGTTGGCAGCCTGAGCGAGGCATGTCATCGACAGTTCCTGTCTCTCTGTATCTCCTCCATGTCCGAACAACATTGCTTTGGTTCACTCCGAGACGCCTGGTCACTTCCCTCGTTGAGAGCTCTTCCTGGCACAAAGTAACAATGCGGACGCGATCGAACCACGGTATTGACCTTCTAGGCATGGTTGAACTACAGACAACAAGAGCCGTGGACCTCCTTCCTGGTGGAATGACTGGAACTGATCGTCTGTCAGACCCCCTCCGTCTAAAAGGCGCTGCTCATGCATGGTTGTTTACATCTTTGTACGGGTTTAGTGACGTTTGTGAACAGTCAAAGGGACTGTGTCTGTGATACAATATCCACAGTCAACGCCTATCTTCAGAAGTTCTGGGAACCAGGGTGATGGAAAACCTTTTTTCCTTATGTGTATAAGCGTTCCATTTTGGAAGATTCATGAGACTCTCCGCAGAAGATGCAATTGTCCACAGGAAGGTGAAGTGGCATGTAATGATAGGGTTGACTAGTAAAGAATGTACCGCATTTTGTTTCTTAGCCGAAAGCAATACTACGAATGCGAAACGCACCAGGTTCGAGATACCCGTTTGGTGAAACATCGTGTCATGATGCACATCCTCGTCCGATGGAAATAGTCGACCCTCGAAGGCCTTTCCTAAGACAACGAAGGAGTGATAGTCACATGTAAGACATCAAGACTATAGGGCGGTTTCGAGTGCCTCCCACATGTGTTGGCGTAACTTCAGCGTTCCGACTCTAGGGATATGGGGACGTGCGTTATCATGAAGCATCACGACCGCAGCGTTACAAGGATGCTCAACAAACTTCATTGGCCCGATGCTACAAGTCAGCAAAGCATTGTGTCTCACAGAGGAATTTATTGTTGAATTTCCTAGAGAGTGCTCTTCCTAAATATTCGGAAAACGTATTACTTCCTCGCACATACGGCCCGTTAAGTAATCATAAACAGAAAATTTTGTAGCTCAGAGCTCGTACGGGGGTTTCGGAAGCTGCTAAAATAATAAATCGCATTTGCCGATGACATCAAACAGTGTGAATCTAATAGTACATAAAGAAGTAGCCAAATTTTTGGGCATTTCGATACAAATTGACACAATAAGAAACAAACTTGTTAATGAGATTACCTAAAATCTGACTGAGTTAAGAAAAAAATGGTTCAAATGGCTCTGAGCACTATCGGACTTAACATCTTAGGTCATCAGTCCCCTAGAACTTAGAACTACTTAAACCTAACTAACCTAAGGACATCACACAACACCCAGCCATCACGAGGCAGAGAAAATCCCTGACCCCGCCGGGAATCGAACCCGGGAACCCGGGCGTGGGAAGCGAGAACGCTACCGCACGACCACGAGATGCGGGCACTGAGTTAAGAGCCCAACAGGACGCATAAATGCACGGTCGATAATGAGTCCGTACTATGCATATCTACTGTACATCAAAATTACAGCCTAGCGCGTATACTGTGGGGAAATTTCCCCACTGCTCTGGGTACTTTCAGAAACCAATTTTCGGAAAACAAACGAGAGTCGTTAAGGTTGCTACGGGAGCAGAGCTATACATGTAAACTATATGTATTACAGAATTCGGACAAATATATACCGTTTAGAGCCTAGAGCCTAAGGTACAGTCTTTTACTTATTAACTTCCCAGAACGTATTCATTCATTGGTTGACGTCCTACCTCTGTTTCCTTTGACATCACCCTCCTAAGTTGTGGTTTTTGTTATTGGACAGGAAATTTGCAGCCTTGATTAGTGCCCAAATGTTTTCCCTGTCCTGTATGGTGTCACCCGTGACGTTAAGTTTTCTTTTCCCTTCCAGCCATCCCGTAGTATTTTTCAGTTTGGAAAATAAATTATTCTTTTCAATATTCTATTTTCATTGATTTTGTAAATATAACTGTAAAACTTTAATCTACTTTTCCTTATTGCGTTTGTGATTATTTCCATGTTTCTGTATTGATCTTCATTTCTCCTGTTCGTGCAATTGCCATCTTCGTTCTTTTGTTGGCCTATATTTTATCTGAGTATTTTTCTTTCTTTCTTTTCCAGATATTCTTGTTGACCTATTTTATTCCGTACTAGGCATTCAGATCCGTAAAGTGGTTCAAATGGTTCAAATGGCTCTGAGCACTATGGGACTCAACTGCTGCGGTCATCAGTCCCCTAGAACTTAGAACTACTTAAACCTAACTAACCTAAGGACATCACATACACCCATGCCCGAGGCAGGATTCGAACCTGCGACCGTAGCAACAGCGCGGCTCCGGACTGGGGCGCCTAGAACCGCACGGCCACCCCGGCCGGCTTCCGTAAAGTGCTTCCGACGTAATTACTGTTGTGTAGTGTTTAATTTTTGTCTGGAATGATAGTCGTCTGTTATTATATTCGTTTTGAGTGAGTTTGTATTCTAATTCAATTTTCTTCGCTTTTTCTTTGTTTGTGGTATTATGTAATACATTTGATTGTATCGATTCTCCCACGTACTTAGTGATATGAGCTCTTTTGATGTTTCGGTGTTGGGTTTGTATGTATCTTTCTCTGTCCAATATATTCCATTTTCTGATTCTATATTTGTAGCTCATTTGTAGCTAAAATTTCGTGAAGTGTTTCTATCATTGCCCTTTGCGTGTGTTTTGTTCTTAGAAATTATTGCAGTATCGTCAGAAAAAGTGAGACATTTAAACCCAAATCTTCTCATCCTCGTCGCAGATGGATTCTTTTGCTTGTAGTTCTTTATCCGACTCTCTCATGACCTTGATTGAAGAGAATCGGCGAGAGCCCGTCACCCTGCCGAACAGCTGTGTTAATTCTGAAGGGTTTAGAAACGTTTCATATGTATATATACAGGGTGAGTCACCTAACGTTACCGCTGGATATATTTCATAAACCACATAAAAACTGACGAACCGATTCCACAGACCGAACGTGAGGAGAGGGCCTAGTGTAATTGTTTAATACAAACCATACAAAAATGCACGGAAGTATGTTTTTTAACACAAACCAACGTTTTTTTAAAATGGAACCACGTTAGTTTTGTTAGCACATCTGAACATATAAACAAATACTTAATCAGTGCCGTTTGTTGCATTGTAAAATGTTAATTACATCCGGAGATATTGTAACCTTAAGTTGACTCTTGAAACCTCCGACGTTCAGTTGCGTGTTGTAACAAACACGGGCCGCGGTCGGCGAACAGCATCTGCAGGGACATGTTTACGATGACGACCGTGTTTACGAGTGTGGCTGTAGTGCACTGTTGTGGTTTGGTCTAGCTGTCGCAGTGTCTGCATGTAGCGCTTGCTGCTATTGTTATTCTCCATTCGTCTCCGCACGCAGGCCAACTGTAGTACACCGTGTTACCAGACGTCTGTCATAGTGTAGTGTTGCAGGAACTGTGACCATGGTGTATTCGAACTCTGAAAATGCGGAGATGTTACTCATCTACCGCAAGTGTCGACGAAATGCAGCTGAAGCCTGCAGGGTGTTTGCAGAACGGTACCCGGACAGAGAGCATCCAACGTACCGCACATTGCAAAACATCTACCGCCAACTGTATGCAACAGGTATGGTCGTAGCACGCAAACGGGTCCGTAACAGGCCCGTCACAGGAGAAGCGGGTGCAGTTGGTGTGTTAGCTGCTGTTGCCATGAACCCACACATGAGTACACGGGACATTGCGAGAGCCGGTGGACTGTCATGCGCATACTGCATTGTCATCGCTTTCACCCGTTTCATGTGTCGCTACATCAGCAATTACATGGTGATGACTTTAATCATCGAGTGCAATTCTGTCAATGGGCATTAACCACGGGGCAGTGAATCTACGGAACATGCATTACTGGTTCGTGGACAATCCTCGCTGTCTCAGACAGGTAGAGCGACAGCGACCGTGGACTGTAAATGTATGGTGCGGAATCATTGTCGACCACCTCATTGGTCCTCACTTCATTGCAGGGGCCCAAACAGCTGCAACATACATCGCGTTTCTACAGAATGATCTGCCAGCGTTGCTCGAAAACGCGTCGACGTATGTGGTATCAGCATGATGGTGCACCTGCACATTCCGCAATTAACACTAGGCTGACCCTTGACAGGATGTTCGACGGGCGTTTCATAGGACGTGGAGGACGCATAAATTGGCCAGCCCGTTCTCCTTATCTTACACCTCTGGACTTCTTTCTGTGGGTTACGTTAAAGGAGAATGTGTACCGTGATGTGCCTACAACCCCAGAGTATATGAAACAACGTATTGTGGCAGCCTGCGGCGACATTACACCTGATGTACTGCGGCGTGTACGATATTCATTACGCCAGAGATTGCAATTATGTGCACCAAATGATGGCCACCACATTGAACATCTATTGGCCTGACATGTCGGGACACACTCTATTCCACTCCGTAATTGAAAACGGAAACCACGTGTGTACATTTACCTCATCCCACATGGTAATGTACATGTGCGTCAGTGAAAAAGACCAATAAAAAGGTGTTAGCATGTGGACGTAATGTGCTGTTCCAGTCTCTTCTGTACCTAAGGTCCATCACCGTTCCCTTTGGATCCCTACGTAATTCGGTGCTCTCCGATACACACGATGGAACACCGGAGGAGTGGTACTCAAGCGTCAACTTTAGGTTACAATATCTCCGGATGTAATTAACATTTTACAATGCAACAAACGGCACTGATTACGTATTTGTTTATATGTTCAGATGTGCTAACAAAGCTAACGGGGTTCCATTTAAAAAAACGTAGGTTTGTGTTAAAAACATACTTCCGTGCATTTTTGTATGGTTTGTATTAACAAATTACACTAGCCCCTCTCCTCACGTTCTGTCTGTGGAATCGATTCGTCAGTATTTAGTGTGATTTACGAAATATATCCAGCGGTAATGTTAGGTGACTCCCCCTGTATATTAATGGGCTACGACAGTAGTATAAGAAAAAGTTTGACACATACAATTACACTACTAGACTGTAGGGAAGCATAAAAGTAATCCCAGGTAACTCAGCGCGGTTAATATGAAAATGGGATGAAGAATATTTCCCACAATCTAAGACAGGAAAGCCCAGTCACGCCTGGGCAGTTGGGTTTCCTATCTTAGGTTGCAGAAATTATTTTCCATGTGAATTTCGTGTCGCCCACTTTATATTTGAATGTTTTAAAAAGGTAAATACTCTATGAGAAAACTGCTGTTCGGCAAGATCCAGGTGTTTTTAAATGTATAATACGCACCAAAACATTTGGAAAAGAAACGTGTGAAGGGGACACATGAAGTTTTTGTGCACGTGTGTTATTATTTACTTTTCCAAAAGCCGGATTTAGATCAGTATCATCTTGAGGCTTGTACTACATATGATCAATGAACTAAGTGAGTAAATGTATTATTGTTCCAACACGCCATACGCTAATGGACCAGCCAAGGGAGGATACACGCTGTAAGGTGACATTCCTACTTGCATATTCACTAAACTCCGCTATGTGTTCTGCGCAAAAGGTGTTAAACGTTGCGTGCCCCTTTTTCCACACCCGCCACACTGACAGGTGCCCCACCCGCGGCCACAAAGCCACCAGCTTTCTCTGCCGTTCCCCGCCCCGTTATGAGCCCTGTCGATTTTCCGACTGGAGTCGATATGGCAGCCGACGTATTGACTGGCGCCTTTCATATCGCGCGGCGCTGTCTAACCACTTTCTTACAACTTGCTGGGACTCGGCAGGGCGCAGCCGTTCTCCGCCTCGGCCGGCTCTCCGGCAGACCAGCAGCATTTCTTTCGCGAGGCTCGGCTGCGCTCGCCCAGCGGCTCCGGCCGGCCCGGCCCGGCTCTTTATCTCGCATATTGTTCACCACGCGCACAATGGAACTCGCATTCTGCAGATGAAACGGAGACGCGGCTGGGGGACGGCGCGACGCGCGGAGTTGTGGTGCGGTGCGCACAGCCTCCACTCCACCCCACGCGGCTACAGCAGCACCACACCAGAGCAGACGGACACGGCGCACGGAGCCGCGGTGAGCTCTGGTAAGCCGACCTGCACGCTACGTCCGTTTCAGCGTGGCGGGGAAGCTTCAAAGATTATCGAAAATTCTGGATTTTCTCAAAAATGTGTATCTACTCATTCATAACTGGCTAATGTTTAGCCTTCGTACGTAGTCTGGTGATAGCTTCTTGGAAATGGGACACCTAATATTAGGTCCACTGTCGAAAAACGTAATTCACAGTGTAACACGAAGCGAAAACCACAAACGTGAAAGGGAAGGAAGCTCATTGTTGAGTGATACATATACACTATGTGATGAAAACTATACGGACATTCCGAAAAACTTGCGTCTTTCATATTACATGCGTTGTGCTGCTACCTACTGCCAGGTACTCCATATCAGCGACCTCAGTAGTCATTAGACATCGTGAGAGAGCAGAATAGGGCGCTCTGCGGAACCCACGGACTTCGAAGATGATCAGGTGACTGGATGTCACTTCTGTCATAAATCTGTACCCGAGATTTCCACGCTCCTAAACATACCTAGGTCCACTGCTTCCGATGTGATAGTAAAGTGGAAACGTGAAGGCACACGTCCAGCACAAAAGCGTACAGTTCGACCTCGGCTTTTGACTGAGACCGCCGACAGCTGAAAAGGATAACAGACAGACATCTACCCAGACCATCACATAGGAATTCCAAACTGCATCAGGATCCACTGCAAGTACTATGACAGTTAGGCGGGAGGTGAGAAAACGTGGATTACATGGGAGAGCGGCTGCTCATAAGCCACACATCACGTCGGGAAATGCCAAACGACGCCTCGCTTGGTGCAAGGAGCGTAAACATTGCACGATTGACCAGTGGAAAAACGTTGTGTAAAGTGACGCATAGCGGTACACAATGTGGCGATGCGATGGCAGGGTGTGGGTATGACGAATGCCAGGTGAACGTCGTCTGCCAGCTTGTGTAGTGCCAACAGTAAAATTCGGAGGCGGTGGTGTTATGGTGGCCGTGTTTTTCATGGAGTGGGCTTGCACGCCTGCTTTTGCGTGGCACTATGACAGCACAGGCCTACATTGATGTTTTAAGCACCCTCTTGGCTCACACTGTTGAAGAGAAATTCGAAGATGGCGATTGTATCTTTCAACAAGATCGAAGACCATAATGCACAGCCTGTGGTCGAGTCGTTACACGACAATAACATCCCTGTAATGGACCGGCCTGCACAGAGTCCTGTCCTCAGTCCTATAGAACATCTTGTGATATTTTGGGACGCCGGCTTCGTGCCAGGCCTCAGCGACCGACATCCATACCTCTCCTCAGTTCAGCACTCCGTGAAGAATTGGCTTCCATTCCCCAAGAAACCTTCCAGCACCTGATTTAACGTCTGCCTACGAGAGTGGAAGCTCTCATCAGGGCTAAGGGTGGGCCAACACCATACTGAATTCCAGCATTACCAATGAAGAGCGCCACGAACTTGTAAGTCATTTTCAGCCAGGTTTCCGGATACTTTTGATCACATAGTGTATATGTAACTACAGAATAATGCTGGAGATGTATACCGACAATTTCATTAGTGAAAGTCCATTGTATGAGGTTATAAATTATGTGCCCGTTTGGATGTCAGATCTGCAAACTGGAGAGATCTGAAGAGATTGAATAACAGTCTCCGACCGTTCTTTCCACCAACCTGTCATCAAAAGTTGTGCCCCAGCGCAGAAGACGGCTCGTCGGTCGTGGGATTTACTTCGGCGGAGGCTGCTACTCTGTCAATTTCAACCTGTGATTGTGCTTTTTGCGGGATGCCCCTTCCCAGGTCAGTATCTGTATCTACAGAGGGCAAGACCTGTAGTACTGACAACGATGGTAGGAGACACTTCTAATTAATGTATCCTGTTTGGTTATTATTCAAATAATCACACATTTACACTGTCTTTTAAAACACCCGACACAGCTTCCTTAATTGTATGGTAACTTTTCCATCATCTTCCGACTTACGATACACATGTTCGGCTCTCCATCATACACTAGACAGAGTAAGTATTACATATTCACAACTAAGCTACGCCCGATACAGAGTACATATCTGGCTCTGAAGAACACCTGAAACAGACTGACAGTTACACATTCACTTCTAAGTAACGCCCGAAACAGAGATACGTGTCCGACCCTCCAGAACGCCCGAAACAGCGTGACTAGCTTAGCGGAAGTGCTTCGTCTCCCCGGCGCGTCAAAGCGACCCGAAGGCGTCCGAAGCACTTCGGATACAATATCGTTGCTCTTATCTTTCTAAAAACTAGTGATATTTAATAAACAAAAACGTTAGACACGTAGGGTAATCATGAGAGATTGTCATAATAAAAACTGGGTTAAATACAATAAAAATTGTATAAATAATTAATAAAAGAATTTAGGCCTAGCACCTGAACGTGCCGGCCAATCAGAGGCAAGTTCAGTACAATTGTCGGACTCTCAGACTGTCCCTTGTACCTAACTCCAGTTTTTACCGTATGGTACTTCACGTGTATCATGCTGCATGAAGGCGAGCTTCTAGAATCGAGCTTCTGGCGGCCACAGCCAGGGATATCACAAGGTGATATATTATAGTGAAACACACATCAACATACATTCGTATTTCAAACTGAAACATAAATCAACACTTAATTTCAGACTGCCGCAAATACCAAGAATATTACTGGTTCACTGTCTCCTAAAAAAAGGTAGGGTCAGATAAACCTACTTCTCCTGCCTCCTGTGTGCCTACTCCAACATTTTGACTACGCAGTCATCCTAGCCGCTCATCCGACACACTGTAAACAGTGGTCTATAAAGTTTCACTTTTTATTTTTTTACAGAAACGAGAGTAGCCATGCTTTTTATATGCGCTGAACACGAATTTCAAGGTTAAAATTGTTTTCTGGCTCAGAGTTACAAGTATACGAGGTATTGTCGTTTCACAGTCACACTTACGGTGCATTATAAGAAATACATATAAAGGCATTGTGACATACTGCCACGAGCGAACCAGGTGGACGCTTCCAATAAAAGATGACAACATTGTTTTACTCTATGACTCATGTGCGCACCATCCAGTCGCCTGAGCATTGTCGAAAGTACAAACCAGATGCGATTTTAATTGCCGTTTCTCACATCTGCTCACTCTTGTGCTGCGTTAGTTCACTTACTGAAATGGGTGTCGGGGCGGCTGGCAGTGAACGTGTATGAGGTGAAGTGCTGAAACTGAATAATTCTCTTATTGTGCGCGTGTGCGCTTTCACAAAAATGCCCCGCACCTGCAGTAACAAATCCGGATAACTGTTTCACCTGCGCAAATGTCATTGAGGTTCAAGGCGACGACCATTGATTAACGCTTCGTATTTCGAGTGTCGAATTGGAGACTTATCGTGGGCTCCACGTGTATGATGCATCTTGTCTTCGTCTACCCTGAAAGCTTGGACGCATGGTACAAACCTCTCCATGAAGTTTGGTGTAAATGCTATTTAGCGTAAACTCACAAATCATTCATCTATTGCCCTTTTTGCATGGTACTTCCCTTGAGGAAGCAGTCAGTACCAAGAGGAAGAGGAATATTCAGTACCCTGACGTTCCATCAGTCTTCGCCCTGTGGTTCATAGCCATTGTACTATCATCAAGCAGTGATAGCGAAGGTGCTGAACCGACACATGCAGGAAAAAATGCTGTCACCCGCCAGTGACACTGACAGTAGATCTGCGACACACATGTCAACTATAAAACCACACAAAATGGTAAGTGTTTACTCCGTGATCTCATTAGTGTTTTAGAACTTCCAAAGCATGTTTTTATGTTTCGGAAGCGTTAGAAAAAAATTTAACGTCATTTAAATGCTGAAGGTGACATTAACCGTTTACTGCAAGACGTGAATATTACATAGAAACCAGACAGGGTGAGACCCTTCAGAAAAGGCTCAAAAACAAGCCTGAAACCACTAATGCTACGCAGTGGTAATGAAAGGTTTCCATCCCTGTCGCATATGCTGATTAGCTAAAGAAAATTATTCCACATTAGAATCCATTGTAAACTATAATTTGAAATATACACACCCAAAAAAAAGTTTTGCATCACCCCGGTTCCAAAAACTCCTGAAGATTGACCGTGGATATTGTGTCACAGACACAGTTCCTTTGACTGTTCAGAGATGTCACTAAACCCGCCCCAAGATGTAAACAACCATGCATGAGCAGGGCCTATTAGACGGAGGGAGGTCTGAACAGCCAATCAGTTCCAGTCATTCCAGGAGGTACACGGCTCGTGTTGTCTGTAGTTCGACCATGCCTAGACGGTCAATACCGCAGATCGATAGCGTCCGCATTGTTAGTTTGTGTAGGAAGGGCTCTCAAGAACGCAAGTGTCTAGGCGTCTTGGAGTGAACCAAAGCGATGTTGTTCGTACATGGAGGAGATACAGGGAGACAGGAACTGTCGATGACAAGCCGTGCTCAGGCCGCCCAAGAGCTACTACTGCAGTGGATTACTGCTACCTACGGATGTTGGCTCAGATGAACCCTAACAGCAATGCTATAATGTTAAATAATGCTTTTCGTACAACAACTGGACGTCGTTTTACGACTCAAATTTTGCACTATAGGCTGCATGATGGGCAACTTAACTCCCGAAGTCCATGGTGAGGTCCATCATTCCAACCACGACAGCATACAGTGGACCCAACAACATGCCGAATGGACCGCTCAGCATTGGTATCACGTTGTCTTCAGCGATTAGTGCCGCATATGCCATCAGTCCGACGTGTTTAGGGGCAACCCGGCTAGGTTGGACGCCTTAGACACACTGTACAGCGATTGCAGCAAGATGGAGGTTCCCTGCTGTTTTGGGATGGCATTATGTGGGGTCGCCGTACGCCGCTGGTGGTCATGGAAGTTGCATTAACGGCAGTATGATACGTGAATGCCATCCTCCGGCCGATGGTGCAACTAATATCGGCAGCATATTGGCCAGGCATTCGTCTTCATGGACAACAATTCGCTCCCCCATCGTGCACATCTTGTGAATGACTTCCGTCAGGATAACGACATCACTCGACTAGAGTGGCTAGCATGTTCTCCAGACATGAACCCTATCGAACATGTCTGGGATAGATTCAAAAGGGCTGTTAATGTACGACGTGATCCCCCAACCACTCTGAGGGATCTACGCCGAATCGCCGTTGAGGAGTGGGACAATCTGGACCAACAGTGCCTTGATGAACTTGTGGATAGTATGCCGTGACGAATACAGGCATGCATCAATGCAAGAGGACGTTCTGCTTGGTATTAGAGGTACCGGTGTGTACAGCAACATGGACCACCACCTCACTGTATGGTGGTACCACATGAAATGTGTGGTTTTAATGAGCAATAAAAATGGGGGAAATGATGTTTATGCTGATCTCTTTTCCAATTTTCTGTACAGGTTCCGGAGCTCTCGGAACTATATGATGCAAAACTTTTTTCATTTGTGTATGTTAATGGCTGGTATGTGGAGATTTGAAGGTCATTGTATGACTGAGTCAGTCACTGAAGAGAAAAACATGGTGCAAATGACCTTCATGAAAAAAAAACTTTGCTGAAGAATCTCTATTGAATGCGAACAAAATTGTTCCTCCACCTTTCAAATGATGGCATTTATAAAGGCTGTGCACAGACGGGCGCAGCATTTCAGTATTTGTGTAAGAAGTTCCCATGATTCAGCACAGAAAGTATTACAAAGGGGATATTCATTGATCCACCGATACGCCGGCTGTTGGGACACACACACTTAGATTCCATTCTAACTCTTTACCAGCAACATGCCGGGCACTGTTTCCGTAACGTGACAGCATTGTTCTTGGGAAACACTAGAGCCGAATCACAGAGATCTTGTGGACGTACCCATTCATTCTTATTACGTCAGTGGCTGCAACATGACCCTGAAGAGGTACTTCTTCATTCCTACCTCGACGTGTTCCCAGATCACTGTGGTGCATTCAGTGGAGAGTACGTCCACCAGGATATCTCTCATGAAAAAGCGGTACTCGAGACGTTGGGCTACTGCCATGTTGGCTGATGTCTGGTGGGAGTTACAGAGAGATTCTACAGAGAACACCCAAGAGAAATCCAAAGAAACGGCACGAATAATGTAGATAAGTTCAGTTCATATATGTATTCTATTAATTACGACAAAAGTATGTGTGAAATGTAAAGTCCCTGTCTACTTGTAATCCTTACTTAGGAGACAATTTTCATCATAATATTCGAGTTAAGCTACATTGGTTTCTGCAAAAAATCCGCTGTGGACCGAGTGAATTATTCACCTCAACCACATCTCCAGTTTCATCACGACTACGTAGAGGCTGGTGTTACAAAGTTCGTTCCTGGAAACTAAAAGTTGCCTCATTCGGATCACAGAGTACTGTAGTTTATTAATTACATGCCTTTACTTTTCCCTGTCGATTTTCCGAATCGAGTCTCGAAGGTGTAGTTCACATATTACATTAAACTGAAGGTTTGATTTCTCATTTGTAAATGCCACGATATCGTACGTATGGGAGCCAGAGGTCGACAAAGTAGCATCCAATTGGAAGGGTTGCACAAGGCCATAGGCCAACATGGAACCATGATTATCACCTCTACAATACCCATCCGCAGTTGATCAGCGGATTTAGATGCACGAGACGGTTACGAAACCCACGTGGGTGGATGATGTGGTGATGTGACTTCATTATGCTGAGATTTCATTTCTCAAGTCCAACGTGCATGCCTTTTAACTTGTATCTGGTGCCTGCATCAACGAAGGCAGATATCGGTTGATACATTTACGGGGTTTTGATAAGGCTGTTATTTAGTGGATAACGGTGGTCGATCGACATAAGTCTTTGGGAATCATAACTGATTGTTCTCCAGTTAAAATGGCTGCACTTAACTGCAAGTAAGTTATGAGGAAGATACAAAGTGGACATGAACGGCGTTGCCTTAACCTTCTTCAGTAAATTCGAATCCTCGTTACCTACGTCTGGTGCAAAGCAAACGTTATCGCTCAGGTCTGTACCTTTCCCACGATGATGGATAGGAAACTGAAACAGTTATGTTGTCGTTTTTTATGGAAGAATTACATTTTTCGATTCCAAAACGAGGTATTTGCAGGTGCGCGTCCCTTCTGGGTCTTTGAACTTTGCGATATTTAAAGCGTCCGTATTATTTGTTCGGCGCACCGTGTTTCCTTCCTCTCGTGCATTCCACACACGTTCTGGTATTTTACTGTCTGCGGCCGCGTAGTCTTGATCCTCCTATCAGTTTGGTCGAGTGAATTCCCTGTTAAAACACGTCCATGAATTCTGTATTGCTTTCAGTTATCTGGGTGCAACATTCTACAGAGCCAGCGTCTCACCACCACGTTTACATGGAAAGGACTGAATCTTCTGGTCCGACTGATCAGATTATTGACTGCAAATTGTTTGTGTGAAATAGAGATATTGTCTGGGTCAACGCGAGTGAGGTGGAGTGAGTTCAAAAATGGTTCAAATGGCTCTGAGCACTATGGGACTTAACAGCTGAGGTCATCAGTCCCCTAGAACTTAGAACTACTTAAACCTAACTAACCTAAGGAAATCACATACATCCATGCCCGAGGCAGGATTCGAACCTGCGACCGTAGCGGTCGCGTGGTTCCAGACTGAAGCGCCTAGAACCGCTCGGCCACAACGGCCGGCTGGAGTGAGTGACTGGGTGTCATTTTATAGGTTTCCTCCTCATTGTGTGATTAATTTTAGTCATTTTATCTACATTTCTCTTCTAATATGTGTAAGAGTCCTGGTAACCTCGGCGCTGAGCGCCCGTAAGCACTAAATACCAACACTCACTCACACACACGCACATACACACTGGAAATTGTTCAGCTACTTGGAGACCAGCTCACCATGTACTTAATGTTCCCAAACAACGATGGAGTTTTTATCGATGAGAAGGCGACATGTCACAGGGCCACAATTGTTCGCGATTGGTTTGAAGAACGTTCTGGACTATTCGAGCGAATGATCTGACCATACATATCACCCACATGAATCCCATTATTTATGGGACGTAACAGAGAGGTCAGTTCGTAGACAAAATCCTGCACTGGCAATATTTTCACAATTATGGAGGCAGCATGAGTCAGCATTTCCGCAGGGGACTTTCAACGTCTTTTGTGTCCATGCAACGTCGAGTTGCTGCACCATGCCTGACGAAGGAGGTCCGACACAATATTAGGAGGTATCACGTGATTTTTATCACCTCGGTGTAAATCTATCATGTTGACTTACACACTTCGTGCACTCAAGCCCGATTGTGTCTACACTCTGACCAAATTTGTACTGCTTAGTAGAACCATGCGAAGCAATATTGGAACCATTAAAATGAATAAATGAAGGGCGTTATTACAATTTTTAACAATTAATACATTGTCTTAATCACGTTTCCAGCGGTCAGCGGCAGTTCTATGTAATAACTGAACCGCCCAGGAAGCTTATAACGATATGTTTACGTAATGTGTATACATAAACATACAGTTATAAATGTCCCCGTTCAAAGTCGCTAATTATAACAATATGTTTACTTTTGTGCTGTAACATATAGCTATAATCAGCGGTGGAAATATATTTGCGAACGCCGACCGTGTGCGGCTGTTTCTTGTTGGATCGTCTGATCAGTCGGAAGTGGCACTGCAGAGGAGAGTAAATGCCTATTCAAAATATAATTTTTTTTGGATAGCTCAACATGAATTTCCTAAGGGATAGTAGTTTATCATGCATTTACCAGTAGAAATGGCGCGGAGAAAATATTTCGCCGCATACAACTTCCGTCCGATTTCGACGAAAGAGTTCGTGACTGTGAACTCTCTATTTGGCAGAAACATAAAGAAAATTAAATAACTTCATGAAGGAGTGAGACATAGATTCTTTATTAAATAAATAGTCCATACACCAATTCCATTTAAATCTGAATTTATGGCAATTAATAAATGATCTTTCACTCCAATGAAAGATTTAACATGGATGCCGTTTTGACTGGCACTTCTCTTCTCGTAATGAAAATAATTCCTTTGACGTTTTCACATACACGTCGCACAATAAATCTACTGCTATGCAGTATTGCAATTTTAGTATTGCACATTTACTTTACACTAAAATAATATTATTTTTAACGATAATAATACGGCGGCAAGACACGGGCGTCCGACACAAGTTACAAGAGACAAGAGAAGAATGAGTAACTGTTCATCGAGAATATCTAGTACATAAAAAAAATGTGTAAAAGTGTTCTTCTTCTGTCCGTTTTTCGCGCCGCGGTTTTCAAAGTCAATAACTCACTGCATCTCTGACGGCGCTTCGACAATAAACAAGTTACATCACAGGTCGTTCACCTTTAACATTCTCGCAACATTATTTGCTAACTGTAGCTGTTGCCGAGCGACTGCTCGATTAGTGAATGATTTAAAATGATACGGCAATCACATAATGTTACAAGCTGCTTTGTTGTGGACACCCGCCGGCCGCAGTGGCCGAGAGTTTCCAGGCGCTTCAGTCTGGAACCGCGCGACCGCTACGGTCGCAGGTTCGAATCCTGCCTCGGGCATGGATGTGTGTGATGTCCTTAGTTTAGTTAGGTTTAAGTAGTTCTAAGTTCTAGGGGACTGATGACCTCCGCTGTTAAGTCCCGTAGTGCTCAGAGCCATTTGAACCATTTTTGTGGCCACCCGTATGTAACATTTCGCAGCACCTCTTCTCTCGCCTACCTCTATATTTTCAAACAGCAACAAATAAGAAAAAGTAAAAACCATTTTCGCGTTGTAGGTGAAACTACATTAATTACCTAATGACCGATTCACCTTTAAGAATAAATCGTGTACGACGTTTTTACATGACGTTGAGTTAATTCCTGCTTAGCTAGCCAGTTTTATATAATGTTATCGTTTTAGAGAACTGCCACGTTCCTTTATACGAATGACCAAGACTCCTGTTTTCTTGTACACATGGACATTGTAAACATGATTGAACTCGAGGACACTGTCTTTCCAAAACGAAACATTTGTGACGTGAAAGAAATTGTGGTGGTTGTCATCATGCTAACGGATATCGCGCTAAATAACATACGTATTAACTGTATGCTGCGGGGTTTCAAAAACTATGCACCCTCTGACTCAGCGTTGCAATTTTAAGAGTTTTGGCTGGTTTCGATGTTTAGGGGCTGAGATACGTAGTTGCCGCATTACAGGCCAAATACTGCTGAGTCTACAGTATGCGATAAGAATACACACATGAATCGAATGGTCGAAGGTTTCTATCACTCGGCAATTGCGAATTATGAATGTAACATATAAATTTATAAATGAAAGATTGCAATTAAATAAAGTCTGCAGGTACTTTTTTAACGACTTTAAGTGATGAGTACAATAGCAGAAATAGTTCTGAGAACGCGGTATATTTCTGCAAAACACTTATTGGTGTCGATGGTCCAGCCATTAAATAAAATATAAGTTAAATAACAGGGAAACAGTAGATTCCTACTGCACATAATTAGTTATGAACAACAACAAAGCTCGCGAGATAGTCACTTCGAAACGCACACCACGTCTTCACTATAAAATCCAAGTAAATCTCACAAGTGCACAAGTCAGCACTACGAAATATTTCTATCTGCCGAGACCACGCGTAAACCGCTTCACCCTCTCCAAGTGCCTCTCCCGCGTGTGCGTCCGTCGCACCCCGTGCCGTACTCCCGTCTCCTGTCCCGTAACCCCCGTGTATTGTGCGACTCTCCCTCGTGCCGCACTCTCCCATAACTACTCTATCCTCTCACCAAACGATTCTATTCTCCCGCTTCCATCCAGTCTCCCCATTCACGAGCGCTGTGATTGCTTCAGCGTTCCGCCATGTCTTCAAGCTAACGCACCCACACAAACATAATGAAACACTTTCTAAATGCTGGATTTACAATTAAATAACTTCAAATTAAGTAAATATTCCTACGGCTGGGCCATAAACACGCTCTAACATACATTATTAAATACATAAATAAATTAAATAAACACATATCAAATGAATAGAACAAACGGTAGGCCTGTAGCCTAATATCTCTGTGCTTTTTAAAACACAGTAAATATTTAACCAATTTCTTCATGACTAGTATATATCGGATATAAACAAAGGCATATATGAATGAATATATTTACAAGCATGCTGGTACCGTTTTTTCGTGTAACTGTGGAGTACTTAAGGCCTGAAGCGATCGATAGTAAAATTACTTTAGGCCAGCTGTATACAGGTTTACACACTGTCCTGTCACCTTAATGTGACCACCGTCTACTTTCGACTTGCAACAACACGCACGACAGGTGGCAGCACCAGCAGTGGAGGGTGTATATAGCCTGTCGAGGGGACGCGGAACACATTGAAATTTTTGTCGTAATGCGGAAATGGAACGATTTACCTGATGTCCAAATGGGCATGATCAGTGGAAGCATTTTCGAAACAGCTAAGTCTGTGAACTGTGCTGCGTGCCGCGTGCCGCCGTGGTTAAATGTATACCATGTATGTTAACACGGCGCTGTCCAAACCTAGCGCTGTGGAACCTTTGATGCAACAAGCGCCGTAGATGGCAGTGGTGAACGACAGCTGCGGAGATGAGCACGGGCGAATAGATGTGCAACTGCTGAGCAACTAGCCGTTCAGGTGAACCAGGCGCCTATCAACAATGTCTCTTCAATGACCGCACAGCGAACGTTGCTGCAGAATGTTTGGTTTAGTTAAGTCGTGTTCCGTAGATCGTTTTCACAATTATTTTATCGATATGATGTGGAACAAGTCAGATTACATGATATATATACACACAGACACGAAAAGTGCTAATATTAATATTACTGAAATTTTAAGTTCTACACATGCAACTACATTTAGAGGAACAATTTCTTTTACCAGTTCTGAAACAGAAACTCGTCCATGGAATAGAAGGAGTTGTCCAAAAGAAATGATTTTAAGCTAGTTTTAAAACTTTATCTGATGTCTGCCAGAAACTTTATGTAAACTACCGGCTATTAAAATTGATACACCACGAAGATGACGTGCTACAGACGCGAAATTTAACCGACAGGAAGAAGATGCTGTGATATGCAGATAATTAGCTTTTTAGAGCATTCACACAAGGTTGGGGCCGGTGGCGACACCTACAACGTGCTGACACAAGGAAAGTTTCCAACCGATTTCTCATACACAAACAGCAGTTGACCGGCGTTGCCTGGTGAAACGTTGTTGTGATGCCTCGTGAAAGGAGGAGAAATGCGCACCATCACGTTTCCGACTATGATAAAGGTCAGATTGTAGCCTATCGCGATTGCGGTTTATCGTATCGCGACATTGCTGCTCGCTTTGGACGAGATCCAAAGACAGTTAGCAGAATATGGAATCGGTGGGTTCAGGATGGTAATAAGGAACGCCGTGGTGGATCCCAACGGCCTCGTATCACTAGCAGCAGAGATGACAGGCATCTTATCCGCATGGCTGGAACGGATCGTGCAGTCACGTCTCGATCCCTGAGTTAACAGATAGGGCCGTTTGCAAGACAACAACCATCTTCACGAACAGTTCGACGACGTTTGCAGCAGCATGGACTATCAGCTCGGAGACCATGGCTGCGGTTACCTTTGACGCTGCATCACAACGAACCTGGTTGCACGAATGGCAAAAGGTCATTTTTCCAAATGAATCCAGGTTCTATTTACAGCATCATAATGTACGCCTCCGAGTTTGGCGACATCGCGGTGAACGCACATTGGAAGCGTGTATTCGTCATCGCAATACTGGCGCCTCACCCGGCGTGATGGTATAAGGGGCCACTGGTTACAAGTCTCGGTCACCTCTTGTTTGCATCGACGGCACTGTGAACAGTGGACGTTACATTTGAGATGTGTTACGACCCGTGGCTCTACCCTTTATTCGATCCCTGCGAAATCCTACATTTCAGCAGGCTAATGCATGACCACATGTTGCAGGTCCTGGAAACAGAAAATATTCAACTGCTACCCTGTCCAGCACATTATCCAGATCTCTCACCAATTGAAAACGTCTGGTCAATGTTGGCCGAGCAACTGGCTCGTCACAATACGCCAGTCACTACTCTTGATGAACTGTGGTATGCTGTTGAAGCTGCATGGGCAGCTGTACCTGCACACGCCTTCCAAACTCTGACTCAACGCCCAGGCGCATCAAAGCCGTTATTACGGTCGGAGGTGGCTGTTATGGGTACTGATTTCTGAGGATCTATGCAACCAAATTGCGTGAAAATGTAATCACGTGTCAGTTCTAGTATAATATATTTGTCCAATGAATACCCGTTTATTATCTGCATTTCTTCTTGGTGTAGCAATTTTAATAGCTAGTGGTGTAGTTGGGCAAATGATCAAGAATTTTTTTCCTGAATAATGAACTGCTTTTTGAGCAACTGACAACTTCAACAAAGGATAGGAAAGGTCATTTTTTCCTCTAGTCTTGTACGTATGAACATCACTGTTCTTCGCGAATTGAGATGGATTATTTATAACGAATTTCATTACGGAATATATGTACTCTGATGGTGCAGTTAAAATACTTAACTCCTTGGATAGGTACCTACATGACGTCCTTGCGTGAACACCACTAATTAATCTCACTGCTCTCATTTGTGCAATCAATACTTTATGTCCAAGTGGTGAGTCACCCCAGAAAACTGTTCCATAACACATTATTGAGTGGAAATATGCCAAGTATGTTAGGAGGTTGAGCGGTTTATTACGAAGACTAGCGATTATACGAAGAGTGAAAGAAGCTGACCTTAATTGTTTGAGAAGCTCAGTAATATGCTTCTTCCTGTTCAAGTTGTCATCAATGTGAACTCCCAAAAATTTGGTGAAATCTACCCTGTTAACTGAGCCCTGTTCATTTGCTAAATCAATTGTCGGTATGACTCTATTCGGTGTACAAAACTAGATATAGTGAGTTTTTTTTTTCAAAATTAAGGGAGAGTCCATTTTCTGGGAACCTATTAATAATTCTTTGAAAGACATTCTTAACAACATCTTCAGCTGCTGTTTCTGGAACACTCATGTCATCCGCTAAAAGTACTAGTCCTCCTTGCTGAACGTTAAGTGAGAGGTCATTTACATGAACAGCAGTGGACCTAAAATTGAACCCTGTGGGACTCCCCTTGTGATAACTCTCCATTCACTAGAATTTACCAACCTCACAACATTATTTGTGTTATTCAGCACAACTTCAGCAACGGTGTTTGCAACAGGCACCTTGTTCATGTACCCCTGCCGCAAGCTGTTCATCGGCAACACATGCTCTACTTTACACGCCGATACCGCAACTGGACGTCCACTGTGTGGCTGCAGGTGGCCTTTTCAGATGAATCACGTTTCATGCTCCATCGGACGTATGATCGTTGGTGTGTTCAGCTTGAAACGTCTGAAAGCAAACACCCTATAAGAATCGTCCGAGGCGTCCAGGCCGAAGGAAGGGGCGTTATCGTCTCGGAGAGTTATCGTGGCATAATGGATCAACACAAGTACGCCTCTGTCCTTGCAGACTTCCACATGGAGTTTCTTACCCCTTTGAAAAATGGCAGCCGGTCAGCAGAACGTGTCATGCGTTCGTGATTTTTTCGGATTCGATAAGTATCAGGATGTGTACCATACTTCTCTGGCCAACAAGTTACCCAGATGTAGACTCTATCGAGAATCTGTGGGACTCACTTGATTAGGCTGATCGCGCCATGGATCCTGAACCGAGAAAAACTTGGCACATATGGCCACATCCTTGACAGTACCTTCTAGAACTTCACTGACCCTCTCCTTGCGTGTCTCGCAGCGGTCTGCGCAGTAAATGGTGGTTACTCAGGCTTTTGACAGGTTGTCACAAAATAAAATGTTGTCAAAACCTATGTAAGTCTGATACTGAATAAAGAATTGAAAGTTCGTTAAGGTGCTACGAACAACATTGTGAATGCTCTATCATATCCAGGTTCGACACGAAGACGACCCATACCAGAGTAGTACATGTTTATGTTCCTTCTAGCTCCGTCCACGAAGAAGAGACTGGATCAACTCATGATGACCTAAAATAAATTATTCAACCAATTAAGGGACACGAAAATTTAATTGCAGTGAGAGAATGCGATTGGATAGAAAGGTGAGGAAGAGAGCGACAAATGGTGAGACAACAAAGACTGGGGATAAGAAATGTAACGGGGATCAACTTCGTACAAGTTTCCACAAAGCACAATTCAATCACTGCAAATACTTAGTTTAAGAATCATGTAAGAAGGTTGGACATGTGCAAAATACCTGGAGATATTACAAGATTGTAGATAGTTTATATAAAGGTCAGACTGGTATTAGATTTTAAACTGTGATACATATCCAGATTATGATGTGAACTTTGACCAGATTTTCCTGGTTATGAAGTCCAGACAAAAACTGAGGAAGTTACAGAAAATTAGGGTAGGACTTAGATACACCGAGTTACCACAGGTTGTTTAGAGTTTCAAAGGAAGCATTAAGCTACCATTGGCGGAAACAGGCGACAGAAATACAGGGTGTCTATAAATAAACTTCCACTACTTACGTCAATGTAGATGGAGAACTATTTATCATATGGGTAAACATTTTTATAGCAGTGCTGTTCAGGCTCTGTGCCTCAGGGTTTGCGATGTTAGTAGTATTAGTGCCAGGTTGCCGTTCGGCGCTGGTACTAACACGGGGATGTAGGGTTGTAACACAAGCATCGATTTGCTTTACATTTGCTGTCAACTGGGGTCTGGACGAGGTGAGCAGGATTATACTCGTAAAGCTGTTTTATCAACACAACTGCAACAGTGTGCTCTTCGCCAGTGTCAGCGCTTCAAAGGAGTACAGAGAGGTCCTCGTTCCGCACTGAGGTCCAAAAACATGATTTGGAAACTTGAATTACGTATCGTTCCACACTGTATGTTTACCAACATCATCAGATTCTAAGCCATGTGATTTCAGGCTATGTGGTTACCTGAAGGACAGGATTTATCAGAGGGATACTATCACACACTGGAGGGTGAAGATGAGCGTAGCGAGGAATTTACCCAACACACCACATCAGATATTTGGAGTAGCATTAGGGCAATCACTAGTGCAGTCCCGAGATGCAGATGGCTGTCGCAATGAGGTTCGATTGTAGCGTGGAACCTAGTCATGGTAAGCAGTTAAAAATGTAACCATCTCTTGTGGAAACTAATATTTGTTTCTTTGAATGGTTTATACGTTATTTCTCTTCCACATGCCCTTACAAAGTTTTAAGAAAGATACGTTGTCCTAGGTTCACCCTAATTTCGTGGTGGGAGTAGAGGTGGCTCTCAAGTAGTGCGAGTTCAGTTATGACCACTATAAAATGTCAAACAAATAATACACCTTAAACTGAATTCCTGAAACAATTCCGGCTAAATCGATACGTCACATGATATAGTTACACCAAATTTCACGATTTTTATTGATACGCAGATCTAATAAATAAGCCAACATTTCATGAATATAAACCACTAACACACACACTAGTAATTGCATCCAAATAATTTTCCCAACCTGAGATACGAGATTCAGCTCTGAGGGAAGGAGAATTTACGACGGCACACCACACCATCCCGTGTTAGGCTGAAACCTCACAGCAAGATACCCAGCGGACACAATGAGACACCAGAGACTCTGCGTGGGCCATTAAAAATGGACGCCCATTGTCCTTACCTTTAACGATGAACCTTCTGAAAGCCTTTCCACAGGAACATGGTCGGAGATGGAAGATAAAACGTCTGTAGAAACCCAACTAAAACTTTTGGTAACTCACTGTAGCCATCTGTGGTAGAACACACATGTGAAAAAAAAGCTATTTATCTCAGTATTACATAGCAGAAGTTAAAATCTACCCTACGAAAGAAACGGCGCCTGTGATAGGCTACAAAAACTCTAGTGGGCGGAGCTATAACAAGTACAAACGCTCTGATTGCTCATAAATGAAACGCGTGGCCACCAGCTGTGGTATAAGCAAATTGCAGACAGAGTAATTCCCTTTTTCTCTTGCAGAAAATCGTCGTGTGTCTGAGCAAGGCGACTCGCGCCGTGCTGGGACGATTGCGATAGTCACTATGTGAACACTTGTTCACAGGCTCGTCTTAACTCATAAGGAGTCCCCTATTTCAGAGAATCGCACCAAGCACTGATAGGTAACGCTTGCGAGTGATTTAAGGGCAATGATGTACGCGCTATTCCAGCCAAACAGCACGTACCATCCCAATTAACTTCGCTAGGGAATAACTAGGACTCTCGGCTTCACCAAAGACGTTAGAAACGTATCCGAATTGTTTTTAACAGTCGAGAGAGATTCAGAATAGATGCTCAGATACAAAACTCACGGTGACAGCAGCCACTGTCACCGCCAACCAAAGGTAAACACACATGCTCGCGCTATGCCATCAAGTGATATTCAATTGACACTCAGAACTGCGGTCATTTCAGTCTCTTCTAATTTTTGTACATTCAACCATGATCTGTGGAACACGATTATGGTTTACCTCTTGACATTCATAGTAACGTGTTCACTTTTCACCGTTTCACTTATGCCAAAGCTTGAGCTTGACACTTTATTTTAGCTTCGTTATTGTAACTTTTTCGTAACCTAAGTCTCTTTACTATGTTACGTGCGCTAATGATATTCACACTTTAGTCATATTGTAATGTACACTACACAAACACTTGTACTTTACTGGTCTTTCTTTACGTAAAACCCAGATGCTGAAGTGTTTTTACTACGGCCTATACTAACCTTCACGTTATAAATTATTAAAAAGCCTGCCATTACTGCTCCCTATATTATCCTACTCACATTATGAAATTTTAGACAATGTATTGTGATATTTTACATTTATTTACTACTGTCCAGACATACAGACACAACATTCATGATCTTTCATACTTGTATTTTACTTTTCTTTCCATGTGCTGACATCTAAAAAAAAAGTACTTCTTATGGTATAACTGACGCTGTAATCTGATGTTGTAACTGTAATCGTATGTATATAAATTTAATGGAGCAAATATTTTTTTACTTGTTGTGTAACTGTTATATTTCGACGTACAGTTAACTATAATTTAACTTTTATTTGTTTCAGTGTTATATTTCTACGCAAATTTTGTTATCATTTAATCTTTATCAAATGACGGCAATTAAAATACGTCTTTTCGCATAAGTTCTACGTAGTTTGCAGAAAAAAATTATCTGAGTATACTTACTCGTCGATACGAATTGTCTTTGTTTAAGCTAACGTCATATAATGTGTAGTTTTTCTTATTTAACCGTTTAATACTTTATAGCCAAATCGACAATTGCGTTTATTGACTTGACAGCTATACTTACATATGCAGTCTTTATGAAATGACATATGTATTATTATCTACATTCCACTCGCTCAGTTTGTTGAGCCTAAAATTAGATCTACATATAAGTACTCCAATAACAGCTCATTTAGTGTTTCTCACGATCATGCATAATACTGGTATGCGTTATTTATTTATTAATTTCTGTACATAGTCCCACCATTTATGTCTGACAATGACGTTTCACAACGCACAACGTTTAATGTCGAATACTGTGCTGATAAAACTTTTCTGTAATTGCCATTTTTATCGAAGTACAACCCCACACAAAGAAGCAAGTTTATATTGAACTGTTTTCCAGTTCTGAGCTATGCTGAAAGTTTCAAGTCCTTAACTCATACGAAGCTAGTGTAAAATCAGCTAAAAGATGTGTGTCGAACAGAGAGGCACGAAAGCATCCTAATAAATACGTGATAAACAATGCATATGTATCGGTTATGCTCCACACTGGACTTTATATTTCAACCAGAAACGTATTTAATTCAACTAATTGCTACTGTACATGAATTTTTATATTGAATTGTTTTCCAGTTCTGAGCTATGATGAATGTTTCAAGTCCTTAGCACATAAGGAAGCTAGTGTAAAATCAACTAAAAGATCTGTGTCGAACTAAGAGGCACGAAAGCATCCTAATAAATACGTGATAAACAATGCATATGTATCGGTTATGCTCCACACTGGACTTTAAATATCAATCAGAAACGTACTTAATTCACCCAAGTACTACTGTGCGTGTATGGTATTGCGGTACTTACACAAAAATATTTTAATATTTACTACAAAGAGTATCTGTATGGCCCTTTCATTTCCTAACCAGAAACTGAGCTTGAAAAATAAATATCGCTTGTACGACTTTCTATTTGAAAATGATTGTCAGAACGTAGTCGGGCGAGTTTGCCGTGGTAGGTAGCTGCGCAAATGAAGTGGGAGCGACTAAAGGTAAAAGGGGAATCGCTTACGAAAGACAACTCTCTCTTTAGAAGTTGTGGAACGAGATTATGAGGAGAAAGTTTTGAAGGAGAAAATTAATAGCGAGCAGGACTGGAGCACCCGTTTTATCGGGCCCTGCCCCCACGAGCACTGTTACCTTTGGCTTTGTGATGAATATTCCGAACTCTGCTGCTGAAGATGAGTGGTTTCCAGAGCAAGGGATTACGAATTAATTTGGTGTCTGCTTGCGAAGTTAGCCCACAGGAGGGAGAGCGGCAAATACTAGTAGTGAGAGGGTTGCGTCTGCTGTTTGGAATCATGTTTCTCCCTTCTTATTTCGGTCGTAAGCAGATGGTAATTTTATAGGGAAGCGTTTTCCAATATTTACGAAACTAAGTGTAAGAAGAATAGCAAACTAGAGGTTCCATTTGTATCTTGAAAACAGGGCGCAAAAGGTTGATCCACTTCACATGTCTGCTGATAATATTATTTTAATAGAACAATCGTCAGACAAGAAGTACAGAAATGCTAATTCTTAATATACAGGGTGTAAATTTTAAGTTGACAAATCAGAATAAGTCGAAAATAAGCTTCACACGGAAAAAATGTGTAGAATCCAAAGCTGATTGTTTTCGAGGGGGACATCCGCTGGTGCTAAAATTAGATTGCCTCAAATGGCTCTGAGCACCATGCGACTTAACATCTCTGGTCATCAGTCCCCTAGAACTTACAACTACTTAAACCTAACTAACCGAAGGATATCACACAACACCCAGTCATCACGAGGCAGAGAAAATCCCGACCCCGCCGGGAATCGAACCCGGGAACCCGGGCGCGGGAAGCGAGAGCGCTACCGTACGACCACGAGCTGCGGACGCTAAAATTAGACCACCACCCCAGCCCCCTGGGTGTGGGGTGGGAGGCAACTTCAAAATTTCAAATGGGAACCCCCATTTTTGTTAGAGAATCAGATTCTTTATGAAATACTACCTTCATTTTGTTTTAAACATTTGTTTCGAATCTTGGTAGTTGGCGCTGTAAGTCAAGAAAATCCATGTTCACATTTTTGCGTGAAAAATGGTGGCTGACAAATAAAAAATGAGTTCACTCGACAGTAAGTAGGATGTTTGGTTAGTTAGTTAGCTAGTCAGATGATTTGATTGATTATTTAAAGTTGTGTGGCCTCATGACCATGAAACAAACAAAACTTATCCTAATCTTCGGAAAAAAATACAGTATTTGGGTCAACATTTGTAAAACTCTAATTCCTCTCTCTCAAACTCCACCCTATGGGGAGAGAGGGAGAGCTTTAGTTTTAGCTAATCAAAATTTACGAAGTAAATAAGTATTTGGTATTTATCCGTAACCATTTTCCACACAAAAGTGAGAACTTGGATTTTCTAGAATTACAGCGCGAAATATCAAGAATCGAAACAAATGTTTAAGACAAAATGTAGGTAGTATTTTATGTAGAATCTGATTCACCAACAAAAATGGGGGTTCCCATTTGAAATTTTAAAGTTGCCTCCCGCCCCACCCCCAGGGGCCTGGGGTGACGGGCTAATCTTAGCACCAGCAGATGTCCCCCTCGAAAATAATCAACTTTGAATTCTACACATTTTTTCGTGTAAAGCTTATTTTTCGAGTTATTCTGGTTTGTCAACTTAAAATTTACACCCTGTATATACAGTGTGTCCCATTTATCGTGACCACCCTAAATAACTGTTTGTCCAGATGCAAATTACAAAATGTTCAAAGCAAATGTTCTTTAGCAGTCAGGGACACACCAATCAGCGTGATTGCTTTCGTTGTAGCTTGTATTTTTACAAAGATATGAACAGCGGTATGACTTTTTTAAATGGCACACTGTATTTTTTATTCGGTTATTGATTTCCTCTCCTGAAGACCTATTCAAAAATGTATCACAGTGTACCATTCACTGAAACACAACTTTATTAATTACATAACACAACTATGACTTTGAGCACAGGATCACAAACTCGTCCACTTGCTGGAGTTGTCAGAAAACCAATGAAAACCAAGTAAAAACATAACACAAGATCGACTTTGGCTCTCCTGTGCCATTGCCCAGGAGCAGATCATTCAAAGGTGCTCAGAATGGTGTCCCTCGACACCGATACACTGGTGCACTCGTTGAATGAAAGAATTATTTACTGCTTCCAGTGTTGTCGGCTGAAGCGAATTACAAGCAAGCACTATACGTTCCTCGATGTCCTCTGGAGTTGTTGGAATATCGCGATAGACAACGTCTTTAATGCATCGCCAAAGAAAAAAGTCCAGACGATTTAAATTAGAAGACCTAGCAGACCAAGTAACTGTTCCCCTTCGACTAATCCATCTGGCAGAATACCTTCGGTTCAGAACAAGACGTGCATGCAAGGCATTATGTGCTGGACATCCATCGTGTTGATGCCACATAAGCATTATGGTTCTTAGCGGCCCATCATCCAGAAAAGGAGGAAGAATTTGTCTTTGGAAGTTAGCATACGCTGTGCCGGTTGGACTACCACTGATGAAACAAGGATCAAGAACTGTAGTACCAAGCATCCCACACCAGACGTTAACCCTCCATTGACACTGATGTTCGACCTCTCTAAGCCATTTTGGATTGTCGCTGTACCAATAATGCATGTTCCTTGTATTTACCTGTCCTTTGTTTGAGAAGGAACATTCATCGCTAAATAGAACATTGGAGAAGAAGTTCGGGTTGGTGAAGATTTTCCTCTGTGCCCACTGACAGAACTGTACACGATTCTGGAAATCATTCCCATGCAATTCTTGATGTAGGTGTACACGGTAAGGAGGAAACCGGTGACGTGTAAGAATACGATGTACACTGGTTTCATGAATACAAATCTCCTGTTCAAGCTGTCGTGTGCTCACATGTGGATTCATAGCAATGGAAGCGAGAACAGTAATTGCGGCAGCTTCGTTTGTGCAAGTGCTACGATTATTGCGTTGTTGTGGGTTGAAACTTCCCGTTTCCTGAAGTGTCGCAACAAGACTAGAAAAAATCCGTCGGGAAGGTGGGTTCTTGTCAGGATATCCCTCTCTGTACAGTTCCGCTGCCTGCATAGCATTTCGCCTACGTTCAACAACAAAAATAAAAGAAACGTAATGTAGACGCAGTTCTAAGGAAGGACAGCCTTTACTTATGCCTACTCTACACAACAGTATTTAAAAGGACTAAACTACTGTACAAAATGCGCCCTTAAATAAGAAAACAGTATTGCAATTACTGTTCTGCTAACTTACAATCCCCATAGATGAGTAGTATTTCGACCTTCTCTTTGTTGGTGTACATTTTACTCACACAACTCTTCAACTGACGATGGTTGACAGAATGACGGGGGTGCATTACTTATGCTTACATTTTTAAACGTCAGCTCGTGGATGTGTTCCAAAAAAATTGGTTCAAATGGCTCTGAGCACTATGGGACTCAACATCTTAGGTCATAATTCCCCTAGAACTTAGAACTACTTAAAACTAACTAACCTAAGTACATCACACACACCCATTCCCGAGGCAGGATTCGAACCTGCGACCGTAGCAGTCCCGCGGTTCCGGACTACAGCGCCAGAACCGCACGGCCACCGCGGCCGGCGGATGTGTTCCATAACCCCGGTACCTGCACTAAGCGCTGGGAGCGTCAACGTCACTGGTGTGTTTTGTAATGAATAACGTTGTGTTTCATGAATGGTACACTGTGATACATTTTTGAATAAGTCTTTAGGAGAGGAAATGAATTACCGAATAAAAATACAGCTTGCTATTTAAAAAATTCTTACCGCTGTTCATATCTTTGCAAAAAACCAAAGCTACAACGAAGCGGATCATGCTAATTGATGTGTCCCTGACGGGTAAAGAACATTTGCTTGAAAAATTTTGTGATTTGCATCTGGACAGTTATTTAGGGTGGTCAAGATAAATGGGACACCCTGTACATCAGACGGTTACCAGCTAGTGTCAGACATGGAGAAGAAGTTCTCTTTACTGTCGACAGAAACATCACAGTCGCTGATGAAACACCAGGGCTCTTATTAGAGAAAGCAAATAAAATCCTCAGGGATGTGTACTACTGAGCAACGTGTATTGCATTAATACCGAACATAAGAAAACAAACAGAATGGACTTCCGCACAAAGAGGGAAGTAGTTCCGTTGTGTAAATGATAAATCTAGATGCAGATTGTGTAAAACATACTAAGTTTTAAGGATGGATTTTGACTGTCAATAAACACAAAATGACCATACAAATATACAAGCACAAAGAATATCATCAACATGATAAGTTCTAGGGTTCCATTACTAGTTTTTAAAAGCCACTGTGTTGTGGTGACACACCGTTCTATCGTACAGTGAATTGCCTGCTACGGCGTCAGATCATGGACACAACTTTTAAACAGCAGAAAAAGACCTTAAGAATAGTAAATAGTGATTGGGATTGTTCTAAATAACTATTTAAAATACTGGCTAGCCATCTGCAGAGATGGGTACATTTTCTGTGCACAAGTGTGAAAACGTTACTCGGTATTTGACTAACCATGGAACAAAAGCCAGTTTTGACTTACATTTACCAAGATAAAACAAAAATAGAATTCATAAAATCATCAGAGAATGCAGTTTTGCAATGAATTGCTCCAGGAGATGAGAAAGTTTGGGAACATACCTCTGTTTACTACACAAAGATTATCAATATTATGATCGTGCCTAAATGTCATCATCGGTATCATCAAGATTTATGGTATATGTAGGGCTTAGACAGAAATAAAAGAGACCTAAATGGGAGCACCAGGTGATGAAGCATTTAGAAAAAAAAAATAACATATCTGATGGGAAGTAAAAACCATCTAAGTTACCCTAGTTTCCAGGCAGCGATCAGCTGTCGCAGCGAAAAAAAAAAAAAAAAAAAACAAAAAAAAAAAAAACTGTAAAGCAAAAGGCTGCGTACGATGCACTACACGGTAACTTCTCTTTTTCTTTTTTTCTTTCAATTTTTACGTTACTCACACTGCAAGTAAACCGAAATAAAGCTCAACCTATTGTATACATGTAGTTATGAAAAGGAACGGCAAAGGAAAATTTCAGATTGCAAACAAATTTCCAAGAAAGCATTCTACTTAAAGCGTCCACGAGAATTCTGCAAATAACATTCCAATAACGGACTGTTATCAAAATGTGCAGCAATTGGTATTCCGTTAGTTTCATTCTCAGCTGCACTTTGACGGTAGACTCCTGGTGAATGTAAACCCGGCGTATTGGCCGTTGCTAACAGTTCTACCGACGGCTAAGGAAGTCATTCATATGTTAACTGTCGACCAAGTAACATGAATCTTTTGAGAATATTGTGAGAACACAGTGAGAAAATCGTTAAAACAACCATATACATGTAAAAACGTTGCGATGAAGATCGCCCTAGTGCGTGTAAATCGTAAACAGTATAATTACAGAAGTATCCAACTTTATGTACGTAATTCTCGTGTGCGCCATACATACGCTCCCTGGGAATTTATTGTACCAAAATATTAATAAATCAACAATTACTTCGGTTCATTTGCGGCGAGAAAAAAAGAATTCTGCATGGTTAGTCGACCCCACGACCATCAGATTACAGTTCTATACTCTTTGCGCTGCGCCAACCACTGCCTAGAAACTATGTTACCTTAAATGGTTCATGCCTCGTCCGACCCACCATCCTCACACCACAAATTTAGATGAAATCGGTCATGACGAGTAGCCTCGATCGGTTTGTTAGATGACTCCGCCTAGTTTTTAAAAATGAATGGGAATAACAACAAATGAGCTAAAAAATAAACTCCGTGCGAACAGGCCTTGGAAGACTCAACAGGACCGACCGACCACCGTGTCATTCTCAGCCCACAGGCGTCACTGGATGCGGATTTGGAGGGAATGTGGTCAGCACACAGCTCTCCCAGCCCTATGTCAGTTTACGAGACCGGAGCCGCTACTTGTCAAACAAGTAGCTCTTCCGTTTGCCTCACAAGGACTGAGTGCACTCTGCTTGCCAACAGCGCTCGGCAGACAAGATGGTCACTCATCCAAGTGCTAGCTCAGTCCGACAGTCGGTGATCTGACGGGAACCGGTGTTACCACTGCTGCAAGGCCGTTAGCCACATTACAGTACATCACCACAATACAACGCTTTTAGAAGAAAATCGTGTCCCAGGATCTACAGTGCGCAATACCGACGTCCTGTCATTCTCCTGAGAACAACATCTCACTCGTCATGGAGGGATGCTGACTAAATTCTCATACGAATTGACTGGAGCACACGAAGACGTGAAACGGTCGTAGTTGTATTACGACTTTGTAGCCAGTTGTCAGGATAAACTACAGTTGCTACAAGGGATACAGCAGTATGTTCGTGGCGTCGGAGTCATCGGCGTTAGCCCTTTCTGTAGCCGAGAATGAAGTGGAAAACTACGTTAAATATTAAAAGTTATCTGGAGCAGACTGCGTGTAAATCGAACAACTTTGTACAGTAAGGAAAAACCGAATGACGCAGTACATTTGTTAAGACACTGACCTCTCATTCACGGATGATGAAGTTTCTTCTGTTCGGTAACCATGATTCAAATTTTCCGAGCGTACTTACATATTGTGTGTTTTTGTGTATTTTGAGCTATTTATTTTCATCGCTTTATGACGAAAAGACCACCATTATGATTTCTAGATTAGCAAATAGATAAATACGTAAATTTTTCAATGATTTTCTTTCGCTTAGTTGGGTGTCTTACGAATTTTAATTTCGAACAAGTATCATAAATTAATTCTAAACTGAATATTGGAATTGTATGACTTTGCACGCTATTTCGATGCCAGAATTTGATGTTTAGAAACAGCAGTGCCACACACAAACATAAATGCTGTGTGCTGTAGTGACCATTGTTATTCCGTGACTGTGACGAAAAAGAAGATACGCGGTCATGGGACATCGATATGCACAGATAAGAAACATCGACGGTATCACGTACACAAAACGTAAATGGACGGTTCATTGGCGGTGCTGTCATATGTACTTACGTGATTCGTGTGAAAAGGTTCCCGATTTGGCCGGGCGACGGGAATTAAATGACTTTGAAGGTGGAATGGATAGTTAGAGCTGGATGTCTCGGACATTCCATTTAGGAAATCGTTACGAAATACAATATTCCGAGATCCAGAATGTTCATAAGTGTGCCGTTAATTCCGAATTTCAAACAGAACCTCTCACCACGGACAACGCATTGGCGGACGACCTTCACATACGATCGGGAGCAGCGGCGTTTAAGTTAGTGCTAACAGACAAGCAACGCTGCTTGAAATAACCACACGAATCAATGCGGGAAGTACGATCAACGTATCCGTTAGGACTGTGCTGGCGAAATCTGGCGTTAATGGCCTATGGCAGCAGGCGTCCGCTGCGAGTGCCATTGTTAGCAGCACGACATCGCCTGCAGCGCCTCGCCTGGGGTCATGACCATACCGGTTGGACTCTAGACGACTGGAACACTGTGGCCTACTCGGATGAGGCCCAATATCGGTTGGTAAGAACTGGTAGTAGGGTTATAGAGTGGCGCGGACGCCACGAAGTCATGCACGGAATTTGTAAACAAGAAAATGTGCAAATTGGTGCTGATTCCATAATAGTGTGGGCTGTGTTTACATAGTATACACTAGGTTCTTTGGTCCGAGTGAAATGATCATTGAGAGGGAATGGTTATGTTCGACTACTTGGAGACCATGTGTAGCCCTTCATGGGTGTCATGTCATCAGGCCACTATTGCTCGCGACTGGCTTGAAAAATTCGAGCGAAAGATTTGGTTACTGAAATCGCCCGGCATGAATCCCATTGAATATTTATTGGATACAATCGAGAGCCGCACGGGGTTAGCCGAGTGGTCTTAGGCGCTGCAGTCATGGACTGTGCGGCTCGTCCCGGCGGAGGTTCGAGTCCTCCCTCGGGCATGGGTGTGTGTGTTTGTCCTTAGGATACTTTAGGTTAAGTAGTGTGTAAGATTAGGGACTGATGACCTTAGCAGTTAAGTCCCATAAGATTTCACACACATTTGAACATTTTTTTTACAATCGAGAGGTTAGTTCCGGCACAACATCCTGCACCGGCAATACTTACGCAACTACGAGCGGTTATAGAGGCAGCATTGCTCAATATTTCTGCAGTGGACTTCCAGCGATTTGTTGAGTCCATGCCACGTCGTGTTACTGTACTACCCCGGACAAAACGACGCGACATGTTCATAGAATGTATCCCACGGCTTTTGTCACCTCGAAGTATGTTTATAGCAACAGTGAATCTAATATTATCTACGATTATATGTGCACTGATCTAGACGTTTAAGTCTTCCGTCCATCGTATCGTGTCTCATTTCCAAGTCTAACACAAAATACAACTACATGCTACAAAATAAAATAAAAGTATCTATCCTTAATCTATTATAGCTGTCCGATCTGTGACAGCAGCTGAAGAGATTCAGCTGATGTAAATTCTTTCTGAGACCATCGATAGCAGTAGCAGCGAAGACAGCAGGATGAAAGTTTTATGAATGAAAGTGTAATGAACTTCTCCAATGGGCATCCGAAAGTTTACAAATATTTCGTATCATTTACAACGTGAAAGGGTCTTAAATCACACGCGCAAGTCAAAATTGTGTGCCGGCTGATGTGACTTATTGATACCTAAATACGTTTAACAAATATGACCACTTTTAAAACCTGATAGTGTCCGGTGAGGAGACAAAACGATCTGTACTGTTAATCATAAATTTTAATGCTTTCAATCTCGATATACCGCACTAAGATTTTAATGTTAACCGGCTTTGGTTGATTAGCAAGCATCCTCAGATTTATGGAAACAAATAGGAATACTTAACAATTTTTATAAAGAATATAATTTTTTATAAAAGTGACTTGTATATAATAAAAGACTGATTAGAATACCCAGAGCGGATAAAAGTTTGAATAGAATATGACTATTAGCGTTACGCTTAGTAACGTTTTTTTCTTGTATTTAGGTACCAATTATAGTTCAAGGATCGAAGGTTTCTAACAGTTTTTAATATTTGAATTCCGTTACACAAAATTTATGCTCTTTAGAATTATTAGGAGCGTTTCAGATTAAATGATAGTCAGTATTTATTTTCCGTACATCTGAGAAAGGTTGCTGCTCGACCGAAACCTTTTATGATAAGATTCTGATTTTATTGTATTACTATCAATAACATCAAGGTTTATTATAAATATTAGTAGGATTATTGCTTATATACAGCTACATCTTTAGCAATCTGCGGCTGTTTCTGCGCATGGTCATACTCACTGAAGATATGTGTTCTTTTCCGCTCTGTCCTGGTAATAGTGTAATCTGAAGTCTGTTGTAAGTTTGGTATGAGCACTGCAGTGTTTCAACTGGTCACCGATGACATATATTGGGGAAACTTGGTATCCGAACCTTTTCATTGGGGTGGTATTGAAGATATAAGTCGTTTCTGTACACCTAGTTGCTGAGGCGCTAGATAAAGCATTTAGGGAACGCTTGCGAGTCAAACCACTGGCAACAACATCTGCAACCTGAATGACTCAGCACCGAATTTAAACCACTCATTCACAGCAACCGTTGAGCATTCGTGTGAGATATAGATATTGCAGGAATCATCTACTCCGCCTGTGCATCTCTCAGCTGTAAGGAGTTTGTTAGGCCTCCGTAATATGGTTCGTGTCTTCGCAGCTTCGCTACTTACCGATTTTCTCTGTGGATCCCAAGTTAGCTTAATGCAGCTGTACTTAGTGCGTGACCTACTCGACTTAACCCATAGTTTTATTTATTTTCCGTCACGCTGTGAGCCGGCTTCTGGATGTCATAAAACTCTGTAATTATGTGGTTTTGACAAAATCTAATTCTTTCTCGGGTTTCTAATCAGTCTCACTTTGTAATAATCTTACAATTTAAACATTATTTCATTGACTTCAAGCATTTCAGTAACAGTGGCTACCAGTCTGTGCAAAATAGGAGATCTTTGTCTTCATATTTTTCTGTGTCGTTTCAGATACACACATTTCTTGTGAAAGTCTGGTAAACAGTGATTATAGAGCAACAGGAGCAGCGAGATATCACTACATGGGAGATCCGTATGCAAATGGACTTTCGGATTCATTGAATAACTAACATGCAAATGCAGGGACTCCCTACGTAAATGAGAGATATTGTGCTAACTCTTGCCACTACTCTGATATAGATTAACCGGGGTGTATGTTTGCTTATGAGAGAAATGCCGAAACTTCAACTACTCACCCAGATGTTGCCAACTGGACTCAATATGATCCTTTGTTTTTCTCTACCAGCTCGTCTCTATCAGCTCATCGGGTGTTTGTAAGAAAAATCACTAACGTTCCAGTGGGTCACTACCCGAATAGTCCACTCTACATAAAGGATTATTGAACGATAAAGTTAAAAAATGCTGTGTTGGCCATTTCAGAGTCAACCATTCACCAGACATGAAACAGCTGATAAAAGTGAGAATAACCTCTTGATAGAATGATTCAACTTATAACTCTGAGATGAATCCTCAATGAAATGATATCCTCTGCACATGAAGGCCATGTCTAAACAAAGAAAACTCGAAGAAAACTCACAAGTGCCATATAGTCTGCTTTGTACTTCAGTTTTTGCTCTGACGGGAATTGTGAAAGTAGTAAAGATATAAAGCTGAAATTTCCCAACGGACTGAAAAGGATAGCTTTCCACTATTTTCAGTGGACTGTATTGTATTGTATGGAACTGGGGACCTAGAAATCACGGAGAGGCGTCGTCCCCGCCCTGTCCCTCAGTGGTCCACAACCCCACACCCCACAACAGGCTAGAGCAGCCCACTCAGCTCACCGCCGCCTCACACCGAATACAGTGTTATTGTGCGGTTCGGCCCCTAGTGGACATCCCCCCCCCGGTTACGTCTAACACCAGACGAGTGTAACCCCAAATTATGGTGTACGCGTACGTGGAGACAATGTTTGCGCAGCAATCGCCATCGAAGTGTAACTGAGGCAGAATAAGGACAACCATCCCGCATTGGCCGAGGCAGTTGGAAAACGCCTTAAAAGCCATCCACAGACTGGCCGTCACACAGGACCTCGACGCTAATCCGCCGGGCGGATTCGTAGCGTGGACCGGCACGCCTTGCCGCTCCGCTCGGGAAGCAGTGCGTTAGTGGACCACAGTAGCCTCGGTGCCATTTCTGGTTAGTGACACTTTAGCATGCGGGAAATTTTAACCACAACGGCACGCGAACATTTGCAAACTTTTCTGTTTCGGAAAAGCTTCCACCCTTTGCTCGAAATCCAATGATCATGGCCATTTGGACGTCACATAAATCGCTCAGTTTTTGCATTACGAAAGCGAATCCCGCACTCGCCCCCAGACTGCCCCCCCCCCTCCTCCCCACCCACCAGTCGCACAATGTTGACGTTCTTGCTTTTCATTGCAGCTATTGCGATGTTGATTCTTTGAATTTTCTTTTTGTTCCTTTCCTAAGTGAGTTATACTGAACCATTTCTGCTATTCTTTCATGAACTGAACATCCTCTTTCGTCAATCAGATGCAGCATGTCTCCACTTACCAAAGGTTACGTCTCTTGTACCCCTGTCTCTTCAAATTCTGTGACTGACCTCTTCACAGATGTCCATTCCTCTTCAAATGGACTGAATGCTGTGATATTCTATGTCACAGTATACTCAGAGAACATCAAACACACATAATTCCTCAGAATATCTGTTTTATATTTCAGTCCACAGTGATTCTTCAGAGTACACTTCATCTGCACTAAATTGTGATTTGAATCTGCATCTGCTCCTGGGAATGTCTTAAAATAAAAAATCTGGTATCAGAGTCTCCGTCTAACATGATATAATGCACTTTCGGACATTTTCCAGGTATTCCTCTTCCTTTTCGCTATTACTAGCTGACTGTAACGCAGAACTCAGTAACCTTTCCCTTTTGTTATTCCTACTACCCCGTTTTTTTCCCGTACCTTTGCCGATTATTCCTATCCCTCGTATCGCGAACCAATGCCATGTGATTATTAGATCATCATCTTTAGTTACATGATGAGTTACCCGGTCAGTGTTCTCATATACTTCCTCTTTATATTCTGTTTGTTACGTTGTAATCTACACATTAACCATTGCTAGCGGCGTTGGTTTGCTGTCAATTCTGATGAGAACAAACCCGTCTCAGGATTGTTCATAGTAACTCACCCTCTACCCCACTTTCTTATTCACAACAAATCAATCCTCCTATAATGCTATTGGCACTGACCTTCTCTCTTCTGAGCATAAATATGTCCTTACATTTCGCTACACTGACCCTCACTGCATCCAGATAGAGATTCCGAGTTTCTTTTTCAGGTTTTCTAGCTTCCCTACCACATTAAATATTCCGAAATTTTGTCCTTCGACACGTAGAACCTTACCATTGAGTTGGTAATTCAATCTTTTTGTCATGATTACATGTCCATGGCAGGCTACACTCGGATACCCAAATCTGGGACTAATTGGAAATCCCTGACCAACGCTGATAACATCATAGCGCTTTCTCAACAACTGGCTACAAGTTTTGTGGAAACAATTTAGGCTAATGCCTTTTCGATATTGGTGACTGTTTCGCCTTTTACTGACAGTTTCCCATCCCAATAAGTTGCCCTCAAACTCTGTCTACTTCCTCCACTGTCTTATAGAAGGCTGTAGGCAGAACAATGGTGACCCCTCGAAACGGAAGTCTTTGGACGATACTGCTGGTGATTTTTGCTCAAAGTTAAAGAGGTGTATGGGTTCGATTCCCAGGACAAAGGACGTTTCGATTGCTAGTCAAACACGGTGCACCTAAACCAGGGGCGCTTAGGCCGGTGTGTATTGACATACACATTATTGAGATAGAATGGGATGACAATTGTGTTTTTTTAGAAGGGAACTGCCCTTTGGAAGTGAAAGATCTGCACATCTTGAAGCGTCGAAGTTAGAGAAAACATCTTCAAGATTTGACTAACATTGTCCATTTCTTGACCTACATTCAAATCGTTGGCACCACCAAAAACATTACGTTTAATGCAACTGTAATATTCGTTTTTCATCGTAGCAGTGTTATGTACAAGTGCATTAACGTTGTAAGTATGACAAAGCCGTGGTTATGGCGTACGACCATGTTTAATGATTTTTATTATGATTCTAAAATAGCTGATAGGCTAAGTAAAGAAGTTGATGGAACTTCTTCATTTTCATAGTTTCGGGTGTGGCCCATCATTAGATGACGTGCTAAACTGATAACACAAATTTATATTACAGATGTGAGCACATGCAGAAACGAATTTCTACACGCACAACGGTTTGCAACTAAACTTAAAAAAAAAAAAAAAAACGGGAATACGTTGTACAATTCAGTATGAGTACAATGCTGTGGCACAGAAGCATTTCGACTTACAATACATGAAGTTATTGTATTCAGATAAAAGCAGATAGACAGCCGGCAGACGAATGAATACAGCCACTCTCAACACTGCATAAGTAAACTACTTACGCTAGCTCTGCTAATCCTGATAATGTAATCAATGAAGAAGTAATAAGTAATAGCGTTTTTGATGAGCTGCTGGCTTCATTTCGGGCTTACATTTCTCTTCAGCACAATTGTACTATCTTCTGTTTTATTTTTTGGTGTACACAATGCACAGTTTTAATATTTTCACTTTAAGTTTTTATCTTCTACCATTTGTCTTAAATACGTTTTACTTTGCTGATACTTTGACATGTTATAAGCAGAACTTCACAGTTTGTACAATTATCTGTTCGTGTTGTAAAATAAAAAAAACTTGAATTATTTGACCAACCAAACAAAAACGTTTGTAGTTGTGTTCAAATTTATAATGTAAAAACGTATCAGTTTAGCAGGTCATCTGATGTTATGAATATAAAGGAGATCCATTAACATCTAATGACTACCTTTTGGGACTTGTGAGCTTTTTTGAATCATGATAAAAGTGAACTGAATTTATTTACAGTGCAACATATACCAGTACACAAATTCATAAATGGACGATTTTCTGCATCCATCTGTCAATGTGGATGACAACTTGGAAACCTCTGCGTGATTGTACGCTTCGATATTTTGTAACTGAACGATTTTCAATCGTCAGGCATTTGTGGAAATTATGGGAAGAAAAAAAAATCCATATACATGAAAGAAGAAAATCTTTTTCTATTCTAATTTTTCAATATTTTATGAAAAAGATTCAGCATTTTTAACACAGACCTTGTAATTACTGTTTAACTGTATGAGTTCGATATTAATTTCTGTAGTTCATACAAGTCAAAAATAAATGGTTGTTTTAGCAGTATTACACATGGGATGCACAGATCTGCTAGAGCGGATTATGGTTGATTACATCTACATCTACATCTACATGACTACTCTGCAATTCACATTTAAGTGCTTGGCAGAGGGTTCACCGAACCACAATCATACTATCTCTCTACCATTCCACTCCCGAACAGCGCGCGCGAAAAACGAACACCTAAACCTTTCTGTTCGAGCTCTGATTTCTCTTATTTTATTTTGATGATCATTCCTGCCTGCGTAGGTTGGGCTCAACAAAATGTTTCGCATTCGGAAGAAAAAGTTGGTGACTGAAATTTCGTAAATAGATCTCGCCGCGACGAAAAACGTCTTTGCTGTAATGACTTCCGTCCCAATTCGCGTATCATATCTGCCACACTCTCTCCCCTATTACGTGATAATACAAAACGAGCTGCCCTTTTTTGCACCCTTTCGATGTCCTCCGTCAGTCCCACCTGGTAAGGATCCCACACCGCGCAGCAATATTCTAACAGAGGACGAACGAATGTAGTGTAAGCTGTCTCTATAGTGGACTTGTTGCACCTTCTAAGTGTCCTGCCAATGAAACGCAACCTTTGGCTCGACTTCCCCACAATATTATCTATGTGGTCTTTTCAATTGATGTTGTTCGTAATTTTAACACCCAGGTACTTAGTTGACAGCCTTGAGAATTGTACTATTTATCGAGTAATCGAAGTCCAACGAATTTCTTTTGGATCTCATGTGGATCACCTCACACTTTCCGTTATTTAGCGTCAACTGCCACCTGCCACACCATACAGCAATCTTTTCTATATCGCTTTGCAACTGATACTGGTCTTCGGATGACCTTACTAGACTGTAAATTAGAGCATCATCTGCGAACAACCTAAGAGAACTGCTCAGATTGTCACCCAGGTCATTTAAATAGATCAGGAATAGCAGAGGTCCCAGGACGCTTCCCTCGGGAACACCTGATATCACTTCAGTTTTACTCGATGATTTGCCGTCTATTACTACGAACTGCGACCTTCCTGACAGGAAATCACGAATCCAGTCGCATAACTGAGACGATACCCCATAGGCCCGCAGCTTGATTAGTAGTCGCTTGTGAGGAACGGTGTCAAAAGCTTACCGGAAATCTAGAAATACGGAATCAACTAGAGATCCCCTGTCGATAGCGGTCATTACTTCGTGCGAAGAAAGAGGTAGCTGTGTTGCACAAGATCGATGTTTTCTGAAACCATGCTGATTACGTATCAATAGATCGTTCCCTTCGAGGTGATTCATAATGTTTGAATACAGTATATGCTCCAAAACCCTACTGCAAACTGACGTCATTGATTTAGGTCTGTAGTTCGATGGATTACTCCTAATACCCTTCTTAAACACTGGTGCGACCTGCTCAATTTTCCAATCTGTAGGTACAGATCTATCGGTGAGCGAGCGGTTGTATATGATTGCTAAGTGGGGAGCTGTTGTATCAGCGTAATCTGAAAGGAACCTAATCGGTATACAATCTGGTCCTGAAGACTTGCCCGTATCAAGTGATTTGAGTTGCTTCGCAACCCCTAAGGTATCTACTTCTAAGAAACTCATGCTAGCAGCTGTTCGTGTTTCAAATTCTGGAATATTCCATTCGTCTTCCCTGGTGAAGGAATTTCGGAAAACTGCGTTCAATAACTTTAGCGGCACAGTCGTTGGTAACAGTACCATCGGCACTGCGCAGCGAAGGTATTGACTGCGTCTTGCCGTTTGTGTACTTTACATACGACCAGAATTTCTTCGGATTTTCCTCCAAATTTCGAGGCAATGTTTCGTTGTGGAACCTATTAAAGGCATTTCGCATTGAAGTTCGTGCCAAATGTCTCGCGTTTGTAAATTTTTGCCAATCTTCGGGATTTCGCGTTCTTCTGAACTTCGCATGCTTTTTCCGTTGCCTCTGCAACAGCGTTCGGACCTGCTTTGTGTACCACGGGGGATCAGTTCCATCTCTTACCAATTTATGAGGTATGAATCTCTCAATTGATGTTGCTATTATATCTTTGAATTTGAGCCACATATCGTCTACATTTGCATAGTCAGTTCGGAAGGAATGGAGATTGTCTCTTAGGAAGGCTTCTAGTGACACTTTATCCGCTTTTTTAAATAAAATTATTTTGCGTTTGTTTCTGGTGATTTTGGAAGAAACGGTATTGAGCCTAGCTACAACGACCTTGTGATCACTAATCCCTGTATCAGTCATGATGCTCTCCATCAGCTCTGGATTGTTTGTGGCTAAGAGGTCAAGTGTGTTTTCGCAACCATTTGCAATTCGCGTGGGTTCGTGGACTAACTGCTCGAAATAATTTTCGGAGAAAAAACGGCCATGCAGCTACTTTGGCTGGAAATAATCCCATTTCTTATCCTACGTAATATGGAAGAATAATATCTGCTCCTAACTATAATAAACACAATAATGAAGGATGATGCCAGATTACTTTGAATAAATATATTTCCCGATTATGGACGGCCTTAGACCAAATTAGAAGCTTATCGATCGAACTTGACATTTGGTTCTTACAGTTAACTTTAGCCACTTTAGAGCACTGTACGTAGAATCTGTTAGCGTCTATCCAAAAAGATGCCTTTACTATAACCTCATCACAGAGATACCTCGTAAAACGCACTTTCGAGTAGTTTTTAACAACTTTATTACATTACCTACACCTCTGTTGTTGGAGTAGCTGAGTTATAAGGTAAGTGCTAAGCCTATACATACTCAAACAAAATTTAGTTTCGTTACACATATATTACGCCAAAGTAAAGAAGAAACGTATGGATAAATGCTGAAACTGGAATTGGTTTGCTTTTCTACCCACCTGTTCTTAGCCCGAAAATTTTCAGTTGAAAAAGAACAGCCACTGATCAGATAGCACAGCCTCGAGTCCTCGATTATAACAATTGATAATAATTTAGCTTAATAAACGAAGGTAATAAAGGATCTGTATTACAGCACAGTTACAAAGTATTATAGTCCGCAAATCCAGTGAACAGCATTCAAAATACACTCCTGGACATTGAAATAAGAACACCGTGAATTCATTGTCCCAGGAAGGGGAAACTTTATTGACACATTCCTGGGGTCAGACACATCACATGATCACACTGACAGAACCACAGGCACATAGACACAGGCAACAGAGCATGCACAATGTCGGCACTAGTACAGTGTATATCCACCTTTCGCAGCAATGCAGGCTGCTATCCTCCCATGGAGACGATCGTAGAGATGCTGGATGTAGTCCTGTGGAACGGCTTGCCATGCCATTTCCACCTGGCGCCTCAGTTGGACCAGCGTTCGTGCTGGACGTGCAGACCGCGTGAGACGACGCTTCATCCAGTCCCAAACATGCTCAATGGGGGACAGATCCGGAGATCTTGCTGGCCAGGGTAGTTGACTTACACCTTCTAGAGCACGTTGGGTGGCACGGGATACATGCGGACGTGCATTGTCCTGTTGGAACAGCAAGTTCCCTTGCCGGTCTAGGAATGGTAGAACGATGGGTTCGATGACGGTTTGGATGTACCGTGCGCTATTCAGTGTCCCCTCGACGATCACCAGTGGTGTACGGCCAATGTAGGAGATCGCTCCCCACACCATGATGCCGGGTGTTGGCCCTGTGTGCATCGGTCGTATGCAGTCCTGATTGTGGCGCTCACCTGCCCGGCGCCAAACACGCATACGACCATCATAGGCACCAAGGCAGAAGCGACTCTCATCGCTGAAGACGACACGTCTCCATTCGCCCCTCCATTCACGCCTGTCGCGACACCACTGGAGGCGGGCTGCACGATGTTGGGGCGTGAGCGGAAGACGGCCTAACGGTGTGCGGGACCGTAGCCCAGCTTCATGGAGACGGTTGCGAATGGTCCTCGCCGATACCCCAGGAGCAACAGTGTCCCTAATTTGCTGGGAAGTGGCGGTGCGGTCCCCTACGGCACTGCATAGGATCCTACGGTCTTGGCGTGCATCCGTGCGTCGCTGCGGTCCGGTCCCAGGTCGACGGGCACGTGCACCTCCTGCCGACCACTGGCGACAACATCGATGTACTGTGGAGACCTCACGCCCCACGTGTTGAGCAATTCGGCGGTACGTCCACCCCGCCTCTCGCATCCCCACTATACGCCCTCGCTCAAAGTCCGTCAACTGCACATACGGTTCACGTCCACGCTGTCGCGGCATGCTACCAGTGTTAAAGATTGCGATGGAGCTCCGTATGCCACGGCAAACTGGCTGACATTGACGGTGGCGGTGCATAAATGATGCGCAGCTAGCGCCATTCGACGGCCAACACCGCGGTTCCTGGTGTGTCCGCTGTGCCGTGCGTGTGATCATTGCTTGTACAGCCCTCTCGCAGTGTCCGGAGCAAGCATGGTGGGTCTGACACACCGGTGTCAGTGTGTTCTTTTTTCCATTTCCAGGAGTGTACGTGGGTCGGTAGAAGCGCTCAGCGTTGTTCGACAGATTGGTAATGTAAACAACATACATACAATAAATGAGATTCCACAGCGCTATAAAACGTAAAATAGGTAAGATGTAATGAAAAATAGATAAAATAGAGAATAATTAACAGATTAGCGATGCGCGTAAAGAAATTGATAGAACGAGGAAGGACAAACCTCTATAGGACAGTTTAGTATAAGTGCGCGAGTATCCAAGATTAGTTAATTTGACGAAATCTATGTGATACCGCAATAAATCCAAGGGAAAGTGCAAGTAGCTTATCTATGTACTGTCCGAGTGAAGGTGACATACATTTTCATTGAATACAGTTGCTTATATTGGCAATACGCTTTTTCTTTGTGTACGTCCTGTCATTAACCCGTCTTCCAACTTTAATGAATAATTCTTGTATTAAAATATCAGCTACATTTTTATAATGATACAATCTGTTCTAGCATATCAGATATACTCAATGGTTTACTTTATAAGAAGTATTAAAAATTCTGTACATACGTGGTGATAAGCTTAGAACATTTAACGATCTCGTTCAACTACAATAGCTACAATACCAAATATACCAGATATCTACATACGGTAATGTACGGCTTCTAGCTTCACCTTTTCGAATACGAGACATAGAGAAGAGTAGGCTCATAAAGGTGAAGGCGATACCCACATATCCAACCGACATCCAGACATGACATGCAGAACTGTGAGGCTTCACGAGAGGATCTCTGTTTTTTAAAAAAATTCCTGGAACGCTTTGTTTGTATTTAACTTGTAATATGCTCTCCTCTCATTTCTTTCCTTTGCTCACATTTGCTTCAGAGTCGGTATGGGGCGGTAATTTCCCTTGCGAGTTTCTTCTTTAAATTACATCAAGTCACTCCTGCTAGCGAGAAGACTGTCCCGTACTCGCATTGTCTTCGTTCCGGAGGTTTTTAGTGCTGCAGTGGCAACAACTACGGAAGACTTTCCGCTACGCTCGCCGGGTACTAATTGGTTACTGAACACACCCCTGGCTTTAAGAGGCGCACTCACGAGTACACTGCCAAGGCTTCAGAAACTGGAGGTTACCAAAGGTGGTAGCGTCACTTTTCAGAGAATCAGATTACTTCAAGAAATTCGTATACTATTGCCAGACCTACTAAAATTCATCTTTCGCACCTCCTTTCCTCTTCATTTAACCGTACAATTTTCTGAGATAATTTCTGCTAAAAATTTAGCTTCAGTAGTTCTACTCACCTAGGAGCCTTCTGCTTAGGTGGACCTACTTGATGAACAGATATTTTCTTATGGTTATAATGTCCAAGAGCTTTCGGCCAAGTGCTCCTCGAGCAATATCTAGTGGTAGCTGACTGGCCAGGGTCTTGGCTATGACGTCTCTGGGGCTGTGTCAATGTACGAGGCAATGTTTCTCTTTACGAGTAACATCATGAGTTAGTTAGTTAGTTACACATTCCTTACAACATTTGAACTAAAATTACATCACTTACAATAATTCAGTGATTACGAGAAGAAGTTCAAAAAGTTACATATCACGGATTACTCACACGATTTGTTCCAGTTGGATTACAATGAGGACTTATTCCATTTACTGCTTATGAAATTTTATTCTTTGTTTCATTCCTTTGCGCTTTCGTCATAAGAAGATTAGCACCTACTATGGAATTACAAATATGGTACCAATAGCAATTGAACTTTTCAACCCAGAACTACCTTGCTACCTGCCAGATATTTTATGATATTGGGAAAATGATCAAAAGTAAATGTACGAACAGGTAGGGTAAGTTCGGGGTGAGTGGGACGACTTTTCTTTTTCAGCACAAAATTTGTGTTCTTTAAATTTTTTTCTTATATCAGCATGTTTGTGTATAGTGTATAGTACACTATGCTACTGAGGCACTGCTACTTAAAATATCAGAGATATGATAATATGAAAATGTATGGGTGAAATCGACCATTGCACTGGGAGAGAAAAACCACATAAACTTGGCTAGACATGGAGTCAATTAAAGTTGCATACTTTTATTTGGAATATATGTAATGAATACAGAAATATGTAAAAAATAAGCGTTATTTGTGACGATGGCCATCTTCAGTGGGATTATTCCACAAGCCTTGAAGCTAAGTCTCTTTCTCATTAAAACAAGTGGTGCATCTCCCCCAAATAACACTTTGCCATCCATCCAGATTGTCTGGGAGAGATGTATGTTTGCTGGTTGCGAACTCGGCAGCCATTTTAAGCTAGTCTCATTCCCACACATTTGTCAAGGTCTCAGTAAACAAACTTCATCAATATAGTCCAAACCAAGCCTTGATACTAAAATTATATAACTACACGAGAAAACCCTTCCGCTTACCAGAACGAATAATTGATTTTTCTCCAGAACTAACACGACTGACAGTAACGCTCTTGCATTATGTTTGTTCACGAAAGAACTTCCTCCCAAGTAGCTGGGAGCTGCTCTATAGAGAAGCGTTTGTGAGAAACTCCACTGGTCCGCCTCACCTAGTAGTCCAACTCACCGAACTTACTCTAACTACATGGCGACTGCAGGTGAACACCACACATTATCCTTACTGCTCGCTTGTGTGTTACCAGTACTTTTCTACTAAGTGACTCGATACAACATGAAGGTTATGCGTTACAACCTGAAGGTGTTAGTGAGTGGAATTATGCAAAATATCAGAATATATCAGGAGGTTGATTCGTTCGTTTCCAAGACTTGCCATTATACGAACAGCAAAACTGTTGTTGTTGTGGTCTTCAGTCCTGAGACTGGTTTGATGCAGCTCTCCATGCTACTCTATCCTGTGCAAGCTTTTTCATCTCCCAGTACCTTCTGCAACCTACATCCTTCTGAATCTGCTTAGTGTATTCATCTCTTGGTCTCCCTCTACGATTTTTACCCTCCACGCTGCCCTCCAATACTAAATTGGTGATCCCTTGATGCCTCAGAACATGTCCTACCAACCGATCCCTTCTTCTGGTCAAGTTGTGCCACAAACTTCTCTTCTCCCCAATCCTATTCAATACTTCCTCATTAGTTATGTAGCAAAACTAGCTGAACATAATAGGTGAAAAAAACTCGGTTATATGCTACTTCAGTTCCAGATTCCATCACTATGTACACTCAAAAATTTGGGGCATTCTACCCGTTTACTGAACACTATTCATGTTTTACATCAGTTGTTGGTGTGACACAACTTGTTGTAAAAAACTGATTACCGTGTGTTTCCTCAAAGTTAAGGGAGAGTCCATTTTCCGAGAATCAGTTAATGATTCTTTGGAAAAGTCATTAATATCTCTTCTGTAGCTTTCTCTTTAATGGGATTTATTATAAATCTATTATTGTCGGCAAAATGAACCAATTCATCTTGTTGAATGTTAAATTCACATATGTAAGAAATAAGAGTGGACCCAAAATGGAACCTTGTACGACTTGTGATTTATCCACTGTCACTAAATTTCTCTACCTTCCCTACAATGTTTGAATAGCTTTGCACACCTTTTTGCATACTGCTTTTTACGTGTGATCAGACAAAGTGTGTGTAAGGCCATCAGTTCCATAAAACTTCAGTCTCTTTAAGAGTATAACGAGATTTACACAGTCAAATGCCTCGAAAAGATTGCAGTATGAAGCAACCGGCAGTAATTTATAACTTGAGGCTTGTAATCTTTGGTTGGTGAATGTATAAATAGTATTTGTGATATGCCAAGTAAATTGTTTCTACCTAAATGTGTGACCAGTTTCGATTACACTTCTTAAAATATTTTGGAAAAAATATCAATAAGGAGATTGGATGATAATTATTTAACTCTTCCTTTTCTTGAACATTTTCATATTTTAATACACCTGAAAAATGACTTATTTCGTTGTGGACATTTCTGTTTGCACCACTTCCCAGAAATCTCCTTGCAGCTCCATTAACACCATGCGAGGTTTTGCTTTTTAAGATTTTTACAATTCTCTTAATGTGAGTGAAGAATGTTTGTGCTAGTTATAGCTACTTGATAATTTGTGGAATCACATTTTAATATAGTCTCCTCTCCCTTTTGCTGAATCTTTTTGCTCTATTTTTGCTGCTACATTCAGAAAATTACTCTCAAAACTATTCTTAACTTATGAATTACTAGTCACAACATAATCATGTAGTAAAATGATATCTTTTAGAATGAAATTAAAACTGTGTGCCAGACCAAGGTCCCGATTTCGAATCGCGGCCTGGCACACAGTTCTAAGTCAGGAATTCTCATATCAACGCACAATCCGCTGCAGAGCGGAAATTTCATTGTGGAAACATACCCCACGTTATAGCTAAATCATGTATCTGCTAAATCCTTTCTTCCAGGAGTAGTAGTCTGGCTGTTATCGTACGACACCTGTGAAGTCTGGGAGGTAGGAGACGAGGTGCTGGCCGAGGTAACGCCGTGAGGACGGGGTCTTAGTCGCGCCTGGGTAACTCAGTAGGCACATCACTTTGTGTCACCTCCTTTAAGTTACTCGCAAATCACTGAATCATGTTCCCATTAACAAACCTCACAGCTTCTTATGAATCTGCCTAGTCAGTTTCGACAGCAAATTTATCTTCAAGACACCAGCTTTATTGAGGTCACTGTAAAGTAGCAATTTTACTCCCATTATTAGGCCACTATTTTATATCAACGCCAGAGGATGAGGGAAATAGAGCTCCAATATCGTCAGGGATCCCATAACGGTTTGGTGGAAGGTTCAACGTATTAATTTGCAAATCTCTTTCACAATCCAAATCAGCAAAATTATTGATCACACCCAAGCATTAACAGTGAGAAAAAGATCGGCACGTTTATAAGCATTTATCAACTTTTTCTGTATTTAACCACATTTCACTGTTTTTCTTCGTTGTCTGCAGTGGTAGTACAACCTGGAATCGCACAGAACACCATCGTATCTAACTGAAAACCGTTGAGATCTTATTCTCAGAAGACGTGTTTGCGGTTAAAACAGAGATGTCTGAAGTACAGTCTGTAGTAATGATTTAATGAAATTTAACGAGCGCGCTGAGGTAGGAGCTTTTGATAGAAGTAACACAATCGCTGAAAAGAAAGTACATCCACATCGAACTTGTATGACAGACGCTGAAAATTTGATACCTTTCAGAGAAAGTGAATTATCACAAAAGTGGGCAATGATACTAAAGTTGCAGTACAATGGATACTTTCCGAATTAGCTTTACAAAAATCGGTCCATCCGAATCAACTGAAATTTATCTCGCAGATGTATATAGAGGTTTGTTGCATTCGCAGGAATCTCCTTATTCACTTCCACCTATAGAATATGCTAGACACGAAAACAACGGTGAACGCAGTCACTTACATATGCTATCAACTAACCATCTGCATTACCAAGTATCACCACCTTTGTCAATGCCACAATCACTGGAGGAAGGCTCCCCGTTTTCTTCAGTACTAATCGGTGAGAGTCTGCTGAAACATTGATACTTCTAGGTAGTTCCATCCGAAATAAAGAATTAGCACCCTATAGTATTCGTTAGATCTTTTTGTTATATATCACCCCTGTAACTGGACAGGAGCCCAGATAATTACGAGCTAGCTTTTGTAGAAGTTGATGCGTTACTCTGGGCTCCAGATATAGCTCAACGATGTCACAAATAAATGCAATTTGAACAAATTTTCTTCGTTGAATTCTTCTCTAGTTCCATCCAAGATGGTCTTCGTAGGGAGTTATTTAACATGGAATTTTTTAACGGTAAGCAAGGGGGCTTATGTAGGTACTTTGAACATACAGTTTAACATACAGATTTCCTGCAATTTCTTATAATAAAGTGACCACCTACCATTCATGAAAAGCTGTTAACGTGCCAGAAACAAATTTGTAGTATTTCCTCTTTAATTCACGAGTATAAGAAGGGCAGGGTAATAACACAAATTTACATTCTGGTTCACGATAAATGGGCATTTATATAATAGAAATAATAGCAACAACGGTGGCTGACAATCCCCTACTTCGCTTTAGTATAAAAGTCAACAGAACATGAATTACCGTGGAAAACTCGTAATAACAATTATGGAAGGAGAGGAGAACACCAATACAAACGTGGCTGCCAAAACACGTCAAACGAGGACAGTAATGATGGCCACTTGAATAAAAGGCAATTTGTTCCAGGCAGTAGATGGGAAAGTAATGATACGAGTGGTCATTGTAGACCAGTGATACCAAGTTCCGCTGTCGGCGGAAAACAGTCGGTCTTGTTAAGCCCTCCAGCGGTGATCGAAAGACAGTTGAATCCAATTTGAACATATATAAACAAAGGTAACACACTCCGCAAGAGAAAAGACACGAAATGGTAGGTAACGTTATATCACATAAACTTATGAGCCACTTGCAAGTTAAATTGATGAGAAAATCTCCAAAAATGTAAGTTTCACTGGTAACAAACGTACCTGTTGTTAGAGGAGCAATGGTATTAGGGAAAACAGAGGATACCACGATGACTTATAAATGTGAGTTTAACTCAGGGTACCTTTAATGTTCATGAGTGGATACAACGTAGATTATAAAACCAACACAGAGTACGCACTAAGGAATACTGTGTACAGGCAGTACTCTGCTGACATGGTGTCATTGCGTGAGTGTGGCCTCGCATAATCCATTAGGAGCCAAGCGATTCAATTGATTTATGTATTAGGTACTTAGTATTGGGAATGATGCAGGTACATTTCCCATTATGATATGAAGGATTATTTGTTGAATGCAGTGGCAGGACCCAAGGTAGGACCACACTGTCCCAATGTAGAAGTATGTGTTTGAATGTGTGAATGTGTTGAACACTGAAGTCATGTGGAGTAGGTGGGCACATTTGAGGAATAGCTACAAAGCATGTGATAAGTAATTTTGCTTTGTGTAGTGTTACTTTGTTTCTCTATGGAGTCAAACTAAAGTACACATTAAGCTATAATGGAAAGTGCTCTGAATCAAAGGATTATGGCCCCGATGTCCGGCAATAATCATTCATTACATTATCCTTTAACCGACTTGTAAAGGGCTCCAGCATTCAGGAAGATTTATTCTCTCACGAACACTCGGAGCTGTGACTGCTTACATCTTCACATAAAATAATATCAGTATTTTTGTTTTGGACACTGAAGTACACTATCCAATTTCGTTACATCAGGCATAATTTAGTATCATGCTGAGAAAAATGTTCCAAAATGTAATTCAACCAAAATATTATAAAATAACTAAGTTTTAAATGTGAAACTGCTACGTGAAATTTGTAATGAGAAGTTGAAATGTAGTGCACGGTGAAAATATTCTGATAACGTGCAATTATTAATGTGGTGTTAAAATGAAAAAAACAGTGAATATAATGTGCTTGTAAGGTTTTTTCTCCAGTATATATACACACAGTATATGAGGAGAATTTAAATGATTTTTCGTTACATAAAACTAAATTAAACTAGGATGACGTAACCATTTTGTTATTGTGAACTACTATAGAAATGTTGGAACATGTTGTTTCAGAGATGTGGCAAGATGCAGGATAGTAATAAAAATTTCTTCTTGGAGAAGACTAGTCCCAATTTCTGACTTTATACATGACTGAGTTGATTTTTGATTAAGTTGATGATTTACGTAGTAAAGGTTAGAATAAACACAGATCATGGGAATCAGTTGAGTTGAGCCCACTTAATCTAGATTGTTTTCTAGAAGCTTGTTAGAATTAGTTGTAAACTATTCGGATCATATATGCCATCTGCTATTATGCTATTTGCATCTGGTATAAGTCGAGTGCGAAACGCGAATGCTCCCAGTAATACACCGATTAAAGTTTCATTATATTATTCGACTTATATGATCGTCGCTTTTGTAGATAAATTAAATATAAACAGAGACCGACTTTTTCTTCAAGAATAACTGTGTTAAAACACAAAAACCACTAAAACGAGTGCGTTAGTAACCTGTAACAAATCAAATACGTGTTCAGCAAAATAGCTTTATTAAAATGTAACAGCTTGTGTCAGAAGTTTACGTTGCCATAAATTTAAACACGTTATGTAAATAAGTGGACATTGTGGGAGTAGTACGTAAACGGTTGTTTCTTGTAGTGTATCTAAATGAAATAAATCCCAGATTAGTGACTCCAAACAAACATGTTCAATGGCAATAGACTCAATGAGACACGCAAACGAAGCTTCGTGTTTTTCGGGCGTGTTGTGAAACCGACGGGTGATAAAGTGTAATTCCGTGTGAAGATTTCTGCGGACGAAAGAAAATTAAGTTAATAGCAACTTACTAGACCGAGAAGCAAGTAGTGTGTTTTGCGTCCTATGTCTTTTCGGCATACATTACGGGCTCGTGGGTCGACATAACCTCGGAAGGAATGAGTTCGATGGCATAAGACAGATAACTGCAGGAGATGTCACTGTGTTCCGGCACTTGCTCTCAATACCGCTACTACCGGCAACGGTATCCCACGTGACACAAACGCCAAGGAACAATCTCAGTTTTACTACACCATTGTAGAACTATATGAATGTCGTAACGAAGTTTGAACGACGCTATTTTCCAATAAAGTGACTCCATCAAACTAAAGACGTACTATCATGAAATTTACTCGCTGACTGCGACACGAAATAGAGATGAATAAAAATGATATTTATTGTGAATATCGATATAAAGATAGAAATCATGCTGTGTGGTTGATTTTCTTGTTCTCTCTCAAGTTTGGTCATTTATATGTCTTTTCCATATTCTCCTGAAGTTAAATATTTGTAATTGAGAGTTTTATTCTATTGTAAAGTAATATAAACAACTGAAATCCTTACCCTCACCCCTATGACCGACGTAGAAGATTCACAAATGAAGTAAATACGTGCACTAAGTCTACAGAGAGTGTGGATCATATATAAATCTTTTTATACATGTTTCAGGGACATTTAGTTCATATATGTAAATCTACTAAAGGACGTATTACGTAATTTCCGCACTAAGTCTACGATAAGTGTCGATCATATATAAGTGACGTGTAATATATGTATCTAAATTTACTAAAGGACATATCACCTGATTTCAGAACATTACCCATACTATGTAATATGCCCTGTCATGCTGCTGAAGAAATATATACTAAATACCTCTGAACCTTTCGATTTTTGTATTGAATATTCGCTGGCCCTTGCACAATGTAAAAGCTGATACCTCACGACTGTCTGCTGTAGCGACTCACCTGTAAATTTTACCACTCCAGTTCCTAGTGGTGGGGAGTGCAACTGTGGCATATCTTCCAAATTAGGCGAGTAATAGTTCAGAATTATTTCCTTGTTATGACGAATGCCAAGGAAGATGTTCGTCTTTTTGTCCAAGTAATTCGGATACATACCTCTGAACGAAAAGGAGGCAACATCTATGATAATAGGTGAGGTCAATGATATTCATTTTTGCTGTAATAGGAGCACCAACAGTCTTTGAGTCGTTGGAATAAGATGTGTCTTTTACGTGGTTGGGAATCAATTGTGAAACACATGAATTTTTGTTGAAAGCATATTTATTTCATTGCATTATTTCCAGTTTTAACAAACGTGCTACTCGGAAGCGAAGTCCGATAAAACAGAGGAAAATTGTAATTAAAGGACGTAATTATTATATACGGCTACTGTAGGTATTGTTGGTGGGTAGGTGGTAAAGTATTTAAAATATACTCGTCCAGTTCCCTCTGAACAGCCATAGCGTACGGATCTCCGTGCCGGCACGTTCACAGGAGCTCAGTTCGTCAGTTCACCTGATGGTGGTGACATGTATGATCGCCGAAATATTGTGCCCGTTGGACACTGTAGACCAGCAGTACACCCGTGGATATTTTGATTATTTAAAATAACTTTTTACACTGGCCTGCTCTCAAAGGTATGTTAATAGATCATAAGAAGTTAAACGCTGGTTTTAAACACATGGGGAACTTCCCCAGCAGTAGTCAATTATGGTGCTGTACAATAGTTGAGCGTCCCAGATACATTCTTCATTTATTATTTTCCAGACTTACACCATCCAACACAAGACGTGGCGTTGGGGGATGGGTGAAGCCATGCTTACCGCTATGGCATGAGAGTCAGAGCATAAATTGTGAACCGAATTCTCCGACGCCCCTGGCTTAGACAATACCGCTGTATCATGTGCCATTCGCCACACATATATGATGGCTTTGTGGTAGTTGTGGATGCAGGTGTGTTCATAATAATACCTTCCACGATGAAAAATAAGAAATTTATGTTTATCGTGTAGATAAGATAAAATATTATCTGTCTTTTGCAGCTGAATCTTTCTTTCCCACCAAACACGTTTCACCTATTCTTATTAGATACCGTCACTAGCGCACAAAAATTTAAAAAAAATATTTGATTATAATTATTTTGTTCTAAGATGTATTGTGTCTTCTGAAGCACATTTATATTATTTTACTATTTACACTATTTAAAGTTATAGGATTGTGCTATAGCAGTGATTATTACGACTCCAACTCATTTAGTGTTGCCACTGGCTCTTGCGCAAGCACTAGATGAATGTGGCATGAGATTGCAATTAACTATGTGCCACAGTTATGCATTTTATTTAATTTAACCTTGCTTGCAATCAAATACCTAATTTGGATAAGAAGACTACATTGTTAGGTGCAAGAGGAAATGAGACAAAAAATGCTGTCCCTGGCGTAATCTTAAATGAATAAAACGGAACGCGTACGATAAAGTCAATACGCAGTTTTAGTAGTTCCAAGAAATCAATAGAAATAACCTTAATAAAAGTATGACATTTTGCGAGTGTAAGTGATAACTGGGCCTCGTCTTTAACATATAGTGAACATTTATAATTGAAGACACGTCGCATTTATCAGATTTCGGGTTCTCCTCTTGATAAGGATCAAATTACCTCTGGGATCATTTACTCAGAAAGACTTTAATCGATTCCCGCGTCTTAATTATTCTCAACATACTGTCGGTTGTAGTAGCATCCAACACAATCAGAAAAAAAAATATTTATTTACTTTTGTCTGTAGTCCCACTTTTATTTTGTCTGGTGACTATCAGTTTCGTTACCACCATCAGCCCATATTACGATCAAAACATCACAGCACACAGACAGACAAGGTGATTATAATTAAAGTTAAACTTTCAAACCGCTGTAGAAATAACACCACTGGTCAGAATAACGTCAGATTGCAACGGAATATTATCGGAGAAGGGGGAAGACGTATGTCAGAAGAAAAATAATTAGGTACAAAATGTAGCAATGAATGGCGCTGTAAGTACCATAATTTAATAGTGGTCGACTGCAAATGACAAATGAATAATACAACAATGCCTAAAGTGTACGTTTGACGTTAAGCAAACTGTACTACTCAGTGTGCATGGATGTTCAGGTGTGATACTGTTAGTTACGTAAGCCCATCCACCACGGCAAGGCCATATCACATCGTATGGGAAAAATCGTTTTATAATTGTCCTGAGGCCAAAAATCGCATAAGAAGCATCACTTATATCTGTTTTTAACTGTCCTGAGGCCAAAGACGACATAAAAAGCATCAATCACATCGGTTTTGATCGTTCTGAGGCCAAAAATCGCATAAAAAACCCCAATCAAACTCAAATCGGATTGAAACTTACTGGCAGATTAAAACTGTGTGCCCGACCGAGACCGGGCGTGAGTCGTGCTTCGGTAGCTCAGTTGGTAGAGCACTTGCCCGCGAAAGGCAAAGGTCCCGAGTTCGAGTCTCGGTCGGGCACACAGTTTTAATCTGCCAGGAAGTTTCATATTAGCGCACACTCCGCTGCAGAGTGAAAATCTCATTCTCAAATCGGATTATTAATTACCGTGTGACCGGAGCAGAATATGTTCAGTTCGCTGTCCACCGTTTCCAGCAACACGTTGAAATCGAGAAACAGAGTGGTCCACAATTGATCGAAGTGTTATCGGGGTGTCGCGAGAGATAGCCGCGTGGTCGGGGGCGTCTTGTCACGGTCCACGCGGCTCCCTCCGTCGGAGGTTCGAGTCCTCCCTCGGGCATGGGTGTGTGTGTTGTCTTTAGTGTAAGTTGGTTTAAGTTAGTGTGTAAGCTTAGGGACCGATGACCTTAGCAGTTAGGTCCCATAAGACCTCACCACAAATTTCCAAATGTTCTTTCCGGGGTCACTTTCAGAATGTGTTGCGCAATGCATGCCTTCAATGCAGCTAAGTTTACATCCGGAACATTGAACACATGTTTCAAATAACCCCACAGCTTGATGTCACACGGATTAAGATCAGGTGATCAGGACGGCCAGGCTGTAGGGAAATGGCGGCTGATAATTTTAGCATTTCCAAAATGGCGCTTCAGCAACTGCTTAACTGGATTTGCAACGTGCGGGGGTGCACCATCTTGCATAAAAATGACCCCATCCACACATCCACGCTGTTGGAGAGCTGGAATGAGGCGGTAGCGCAAAAGACACTCATAGTGATTACCAGTGACGGTACAGGTTACAGGTCCGGGGTCGGCCGGTGTGGCCGAGTGGTTCTAGGCGCTTCAGTCTGAAACCGCGCGATCGCTACGGTCGCAGGTTCGAATCCTGCCTCGGGCATGGATGTGTGTGATGTCCTTAGGTTAGTTAGGTTCAAGTAGTTCTAAGTTCTAAGGGACTGATGACCTCAGGTGTTAAGTCTCATAGTGCTCAGGGCCATTTGAACAGGACCGGGAGCATCTGTCTCTTCGAAAAAAATATGGCGTCTGATAACTGATGCCGTAAACCCGCACCAAATGATGAAGTGGTACTGGTTCATTTGCATGTGGATTTTCCATTGTCCATATTCAATAATTCTGTGTACTGACATATCCTGTCTGATTGAAGTGGGTATTATTTGTCCACAAAATCTTCCACGGCCAATCACTGTCCACTTCCATGCGAGCAAGAAATTTTAAAGCAAAAGTCTCTCTTGCTGGCAGGTCAACAGGAAGCAACTCGTGCACATGGGTAATTTTGAATGGTTAACAAAGACGGATGTTTCGTAAGATTTTACGCACCGTGCTCACCGGTGAGTCCAATGTTCGGGCCATTCTCCGTGCACTACACGTTTGTACACCACCACACGTCTCCTCCTGCTTTACTGTGTCCACTGCTTCCACTGGCGTCGAATCAATTCGTTTCCTCCCTCTACCAGGTTGCACACCTAAAAAACCGGTATTTTCTGCAGCCCCACGGCAGTCATCGGACCGTCGCATTTTTTGAAACCCCTCAGTTTCCGGAACTCTGCAGAGTGACGTGTGCACAGTCATCATTCTTGTAATACAGCTTTACAAGCAGCGCACGATCCTGCATTGAGACAGTCATGACGAACGTCCCAGACGCGAAAGGAGGAGAAGCTGTGTACCCGGCATGTTTATACCAACTTAAACGGGTCATGCACATGACAGGTGTTTTCATTTACGTTCTCTGAGACGTACAGCGCCATCTATTGATCAATTTTCACACTTTTTCTTTCTTCTGCCATACGTTTTCCCCCTTCTCCGATGATACTCCCTTGCAATTCGACGTAATTCTGACCGGTGGTGTTATTTCTACACTGGTTTGAAAGTTTAACTTTAATTATAATCGCCCTGCATATTCTGTAGGAAAGATTTAAAAACTATTATTGTCTGTGACATTAATATAAGGTACAGAGTGCAACTTTAAATTGCGGATGACACCTGATACATTCTATTTCTTACAAAGGATGAAAGAACAAAATTAAATAAAGTACGGAATGAGGGGAGATAATTAATTAACTTAATAAATAACACAATCCCTAGCGTAACCAGACATTAACGGCAGGATAACAGATCTAAGTTGCTTTGTCTCCGTACACCATGTGAATACGGTGCGCCCCACTATAACATATCCATCTGACGATGGGTCTTTTAATCAGTTATGTGTTGTCCGTAGCATTATTATTATTTTCAGAATGCCATGATATTTGTATTTAAAAGATATAGAGCATACAGATGGAACGCAATGTGGCTATGTTTTACTCCGTAACTGTCAGTTGACGCCCTCGGCAAAGGTTTCCAGCTTCCTATTTATTCAAGGTGCCGCAATTCGCTTCACCCACACCTTGTCACAGTTCACTAACTGTCATGGCCGTGGCTATCATTTCTCGCATGCAACGTTTAGTCGTAAGAGGCTGCATCAAATATGGTTCAAATGGCCCTGAGCACTATGGGACTCAACTGCTGTGGTCATCAGTCCCATAGAACTGAGAACTACTTAAACCTAACCAACCTAAGGACATCACACACACCCATGCCCGAGGCAGGATTCGAACCTGTGACCGTAGCAGCAGCGCGGCTCCGGACTGGAGCGCCTAGAGCCGCACGGCCACCGCGGCCGGCTGAGGCTGCATCGAAGGGCCTTTGTATTAGCAGAGGACCACAAAAACATCAACGACATTGATTGATACAACCGCGTCTTCATTTGAATGTTATCCCATTGTGGCAATTAAATACGGTACTTATGTCCTAATACTGGTCTTTCTGTATGGCTTTAAGTGAGAAGTACTTCTGTGTGGCTGGTCCCAGCGGAGGTTCGAGTCCTCCCTCGGGCTTGGCTGTGTGTGTTTGTCCTTAGGCTGATTTAGGTTAAGTAGTGTGTAAGCTTAGGGACTGATGACCTTAGCAGTTAAGTCCCATAAGATTTCAAACGCATTTGAACATTTTTTTGAGAAATACTTACGGCGTAAAAGACGTCGATCAGGAGTGAAAATGCTAAGTATTTCATTTAGTAAAGTTGAAACACTACAGCATGATTACCCATCATAGGGAAAAATATTTTTTAATCATCTCCGAAAGAATATTTTAGGCTTAGATGACAAAAGTTATGGGACGTCTCCTCATTTGCAGTTGCAGGATGTTGTGCACGAACTGACCTCTTGATTATGCCCCCTTAAAGCTCGCTGGGCTTCATGTCGAGCTATCTGAATGGCTAAATCATTCGCGCTAATTCTCCAGTATGTTCTTCAAACCAATCGCTAACAACTGATAATTTTTATTTTGACTGGAGCCACAGTCAAGGTAAATTTTTTGATTGATGGTGCTGTCATTTGACTGTAATTATTTTTATTTTATTATTATACTGTACAAACTTCAGTCTTAGGTCACTTTCAGAATGTCCCACGGCCTAAATTTGCATTGTATAATAATAAAATAAAAGTTACTACAGTCAAATGGTAAAAGCCTCATTAAAAAAAGCACAGGCAGTTGTGGCCGGGTGACACACGATCATTGTTTGGGATCATGAAGTCCATGAAAGATTCTAAATCGTCTCCACCTAGCCGAGCATAACCACATCCAGTCGATTAACGGTTTAGTTGGACCACAATCGTTACGGACCCGCCACCAGTTCGTACAGTGCGTCGTTATCAGGTTAGGTCGATTGTTATTTGGAGTCTGCGCCACACTCGAACCCTACCATCAGCTCTTACCAACCGAAGTCGGGGCACAACCGACCAACCCACGGTTTTCCGGTCCTCAAGTGTCCAACCGATGTGGTTACAAGCCCAGGAGAGGTGCTGCAGTTGATGTCGTGGTGTCACTCGCGTCGGTCGTCTGCTGCCATAGCCCATTAACGCCAGATTCTTCTTCAGTGTCCTAACTGATAAGTTCGTCGTACGTCCCAACTTGATTTCTGCGATTATTTTACGTGGTATTGCTTGTCTGGTACCACTAACTACTCTACTCAAACGTCGCTGCTCTCGGTCGGCAAGTGAAAGCCGTCGACCACTTCGAATTTCGTGGTGAAAGTTAGAGCTTGAAATGTGGTTCTGTCGGCACACTGTTGCCATTGCTGATGTCGGAATATTGAATTCACTAAAGATTTCCGGAATAGCATGTTCCATGCGTCTGTCTCTAACTACCAGTCCATTGCCAGCCGTCGTGCGGCCATAATCACGTCGGACACATTTTCACACGAATCACCTGAGTACAAATGTCAGCTCCGCAACGCACTTCTCTTTTATGCCTTTTGTACGCTAGTCTACCGCCATTTATACGCGTGCATATCGCTACTCCGTACTTTAGTCACCTTAGTGTAAGATGTAAAATTATTTTTTTGATCGTAAGACGGCCTGTTGGTGGTACCTGTAAACGTAATCGGTATTCATTAGACTTTAAAGTGCGGGTGTAGACTTAATCAAATTTATTTTCCCAGAGGTTGAAGATACTGCTTCAGTCGTAAATGTCTTTTATTATCACACGGTCGGTTTCGGGCTCTTATATACCCATCTTCAGGTATTGTAATGAAATAACAAGAGACGGAAGATAATTTTCACAGGCAGCAATACACATAAAAATCAAACAAAAAATCATAAAAAATTTAAGAAACATTTCAAAACCGTTGATCGCGCTAAGTGCTGAGAAACCTATGTCAATGCGAAAACCGAGCGAGGTGGCGCAGTGGTTAGCACACTGGACTCGCATTCGGGAGGACAACGGTTCAATCCTGCGTCCAGCCATCCTAATTTAGGTTTTCCGTGATTTCCCTAAATCGTTTCAGGCAAATGCCGGGATGGTTCCTTTGTCAGGGCACGGCCGACTCTCTTCCCCATCCTTCCCTAATCAAATGGTTCAAATGGCTCTGAGCACTATGGGACTTAACATCTAAGGTCATCAGTCCCCTAGAACTTAGAACTACTTAAACCTAACTAACCGAAGGACATCACACACATCCATTCCCGAGACAGGATTCGAACCTGCGACCGTAGTGGTCTCGCGATTCGGGACTGAAGCCCCTAGAACCGCTCGGCCACCGCGGCCGGCCTTCCCTAATCCAACGAGACCGATGACCTCACTGTTTGGTCTCTTCCCCCAAATCAATGCGACAATGATACCAGACAGCACGACTGCCTGGGTGGAGAAATATACAAAGAATATCAGGACACTTACACTTGGTGCTGTGACCCCCGAGCGCCGCGGTAAGCGTGTATTTATTTTCGTTTATCTTTACTTGTCAAACTGCACTACGGCCACGAGTGTATCTATCTGACGCACCTGCGTCTTTGCAGTCGTTCCTTCCTGCTGAATGTTACCTGCGCGAATGTTTGCCGCACCGTCGTTACGTTGTGCTAATTAGCCGCCATATCCTATTACGTTGCTGCCAGAGCTTGCGGGGTCGCGGCCCGTCCGTGCGGAGGAGAGCGGCGGAGAAGCGGACACCTATTGAGTCCTCCCGCTGCTCCCCCGCGGCTCGGCGCCAGTCTGGCTGCTCTGTTCCCGGCAGCCGCGAGGGACCTGTCGGACGCGGCGCGCCTCATTACTGCAGCGCCCGGAGAGCAGGCGGGAGGCGGAGCCCTGCTCGCTGCTCGGCGCGGCGCCAGCGTCGCTTCCTGATGACCACTTCTGCCTCTCCCCTGCTTCTCTACTGTCAACTACATCTGTCACCTCACCAGTTTTTTTGACGCACTTAGAAGGATGCTTCGTTGTCTAGACTACTGGAGCACAACAACATTCTTACCGTTACCGCCGTTCAGAGTAAGCATAATGAGCTACCTACTTGTGTGGTGGATACACAATGCTTGCACGGCCCTTCGACACAATAAACAGATACAGTGGCCAATTACATTAAAATCACCACCGCCTGTCTCCTACGTCAATGTGCAAAAACACTCACAGTCGGCAGGTAGCAGCACTGGCAGTGGGGGGGGGGGGGGGGGGGGGGCGTGAGATGTTAGGGATACGGACTTCAGTACAGTCCAGAATGAGATTTTCACTCTGCAGCGGAGTGTGCGCTGTTACGCCGGCCGGAGTGGCGGAGCGGTTCTAGGCGTTACCTGTCTGGAACTGCGCGACCGCTACGGTCGCAGGTTCGAATCCTGCCTAGGGCATGGCTCTGTGTGTGATGTCCTTAGGTTAGTTAGGTTTAAGCAGTTCTAAGTTCTAGGGGACTGATGACCTCAGCGGTTAAGTCTCATAGTGCTCAGAGCCATTTGTGTACGCTGATATGAAATTTCCTGGCAGATTAAAACTGTGTGCCGGACCGAGACTCCAACTCGGGACCTTTACCTTTCGCGGGAAACTACCATCTGAGCTATCCAAGCACGACTCACGCCCCGTCCTCACAGCTTTACTTCCGCCAGTAGGAGACGAGATGCTGGAGGAAGTAAAGCTTTGAGGAAGGGGCGTGAGTCGTGCTTGGGTAGCTCAGATGCTAGAGCACTTGCCCGCGAAAGGCAAAGGTCCCGAGTTCGAGTCTCGGTCCGGGACACAGTTTTAATCTGCCAGGAAGTTTCACAACAGTGCAGTCGTTGTCGTAATATGGAAATGCAGCGATATATCTGACGTCCAAAAGCGCATGATCATTGGCTTTCGGGCCTAAGGTGGCAGCATTTCCCAAAGGGCTACCTTTTAAATGGTTCGCATGCCGCCCTGATAAAGTACACCGTGCATGTAAAATCGGCGCTGTTGAAAATTGGCACCGAAGCAACTGTGGTGCACCACGGGACATAAATGGCAGGGATCCTGCGAGGCACTTGAGTGATGCAGTCATGTAACCACGCTGACAACCCTTCATCGGCGAGGAAGGCTGGAAGTTGCTCCCCAATGTCGCAACTCAAACTTCCCTGAGTGGCGGCTAGTGGCCTTTTCAGATGAATGACATTTTATGCTCAATCTGACACACGGCTGTTGGCATCTGCGACATTAAACGTTTGAAATGAAGTATCCTGCAAGCAGGAGAGTGCTTTATGACCTGGGGATTGTTTTCGTGGCACTTCCTGGGTGATCTCGTTAGCCCGGAAGGCACAATACATCAATACAAGTGTCTGTCTACCCATGGGAACCATGTGTACCGCTAAAAGCAGTTTATTTTCATCGGCAAAGTGGCATCTTCTAGCAGGACAATGCAACGTGACACACAGCTCGAAGAGCGCCAGAGTGAGTTTACGTACTCCCGTGGGAACGAGCTTCTCTTCTTTAAACCAGTCGAAATGTATGAAACCAATTCGATCGGGCTGCTCGCGAAATGGATTGTCAACCGAGAAACCTAACTTGCGACGGCACTGTCTATGCAGCCCTACTGTTAACTTTCAGAATGCCATTCACTTTTTTCTTGCACGCCTTGCGGTTGTTGCTCATGTGGTTGTTCAGGCTTTTGACAAGTGGTCACATTAATGTGACTGGACTTTGTAAATATTGTGCAAGCCTTTCTATTGGACGCCACATAAGCCCCTGTAATGTCAGTTTTGATCTATATTTCATCAAATGGCTTCTCAATTGGTACCAAAAGTTCGAAAAGTTGTGGTTGCGGATCACATTTCCACAAGAAAAACTGCTGTGGTTACCGTGATACCAAAGCGTGATCCCTTATTAATGTGCAGCAATACTAACCACTGGTGCAAGGAAGCGCCCACCGACTAATTACAATGTGCAAATTACCCTCGCCTCCTACCTAGGCGTAGTACTTGACTGTTTGGCACAAACATTCAGGTTTTACAGGAGAATATGTACTTTAAATTGTAAGATTCCTGACTTACTATTTACTCTAAGTCTTTGTATATAAGGAGAAAATGGAGGCTGAGTCCGTGATGATCTTACAAACTTTCAGGGACGATGGAGAAGTACCAGTATATTAAAGTGAGCGAGGGGAGCCGAGTCCTGAAACGACAGAGGCGAAAGTTACAAGCGAAAACGGTTCTGATACCTCTGAGTGGATGTCTTTCTTTTGAATATTTTGAGAGGTGGTTATATGGACCAAACAAAAAATATTACCAGCCAATATAGGCTCTAAAGTGTTTACCTTAAGAGCTATGAGTAGTTGATCATCTTTGCTACTGTGAGACACGTCTCTCCTAGTGAACAGGTGCGAATAGGTCTCAAGATACCCATTTTAGAGCCCATTTTGATTAGACACGTTTTTTCTTGTTTTGGTATTGACTACCTTCTTCCGAAATGTGCAAAGCAAAGAACTACCAATAGAAGAGATATACTGTCAGAGGAATCAGAATCATTTCCGCTTGTGACTTTCGGCTCGGTCGATTCCGGAATAAGATTCTCTAGTGCAAATTGATAAATTTACCCTTCCCCATTATCCCTGTGAGTTTGTCACATAATCAAGGAATCACCATGCGTAAGACTACTACTTCCTAATGTGAATACTGCTCAAATGGAAGCTAATACCTACCTGATTGGTAGTGCAGTTCTTATAATCCTAACAGTTTACACTGATTTGACATAAGTCGCAGATTAGTGACATGCACATATAGAGATGGCGGAGTATCACATACACAAGACATAATACTGCAATGTATTACAGAAGCTATCTTTTGTACTCACATGATTCACTTGAAAAGAAATCAGAGGTGATTATGGCCGCATGATGGCAGATAACAAACTCTGGGCCGGCCTGAGTTGCCGAGCGGTCCTAGACGTTACAGTCTGGAACCACGCGACCGCTACGGTCGTAGGTTTGAATCCTGCCTCAGGCATGGATGTGTGTGATGTCTTTATGTTAGTTATGTTTAACTAGTTCTACGTTCTAGGGGACTGATGACCGCAGAAGTTAAGTCCCATAGTGCTCAGAGCCATTTGAACCATTTGAACAAACTCTGAACTGATGACCTCAGAAGTTAAGACCCATAGTGCTCAGAGCCATTTGAACCATTTGAACAAACTCTGAACGCCGAATCGTAGTCGCAACTACACACATGGGACAGCCCAAATCGTAAAGCGTTAAGGAATTCAATATTCCGACATATACATTGTCAAGAATGTGCCCAGAATACCAAAGTTAACTTCTCCCCACGAGCAATGCAACGGCAGACAATCTTCATTTAACGACCTAGAGCAGCGGCATTCGAGTAAAGTTATCAGAGGGTACGACGAACGTATCTGTTAGGACACTGAGGTGAAATTTAGCGTTAATGATTTATGGCAGCTGTCGACCGATGCCTGTGCCTTAACATCATGGCATTATGTTCAGCGTCCATCGTGGCCTCATGACCATGTTAGTTTTATTTTTATAATTTTTATTTTGAGTCATCAGTCTTCTACTTTGTTTGATGCAGTCCGCCACGAATTCCTCTCCTGTACACCGACCTCTTCATCTCAGAGAAGAACTTGTAAACTTGCAAAATGGTTCAAATGGCTCTGAGCACTATGGGAGTTAACTTCTGAGGTCATCAGTCCACTAGAACTTAGAACTACTTAAACCTAACTAACCTAAGGACTTGACACACATCCATGCCCGAGGTAGGATTGGTTCAAATGGTTCAAATGGCTGTGAGCACTATGGGACTTAACATCTGTGGTCATCAGTCCCCTAGAACTTAGAACTACTTAAACCTAACTAACCTAAGGACATCACACACATCCATGCCCGAGGCAGGATTCGAACTTGCGACCGTAGCAGTCGCGCGGTTCCGGACTGCGCGCCTAGAACCGCTAGACCACCGCGGCCGGCTAGGTAGAATTGTAAACTTGCAATATACGTTCTTAATTATTTATGGTTTTAGTCGAATCCCTGCCTTCCCCCCGCAGTTTTAGCATTCTAAATCTCCCTTAATACCATGTAAGTTATTCAACGCTGCCTGAACGGTTTTCATTCCACTATTGGATATTTATTTTATTTACCTCATTGCTGCTTCGATGTGTAAGACCCAGATTGTCAACAAGGCTCTGAGGAAGCTGGTGGTTGCTCCGTAATGTGTTTACATGGGTCTAAGTGTGTCCTCTGATCCAGGTGAACCAATCACTGAATGGACGTGTTTAAGTTTTCAGCCATTCATTGACATCATGATCATAAATAATTATGAGTTTTTTCATGGATTAGAATACGCCATGTCAGAAGAGTCTAGACAATTCGAGCGAACTGTTTGGTCGTCCAGATGGTCCGACATGAATCCCATAGAATACTTGTGGGACGTAATCGAGAGGTCAGTTCGTGCAAAAACTCCTACACCGGAACACTTTGGCAATCATGGACGGTTATAGGGGTAAAAGACTATACACATGTTGTAAGGGATCCGTGATCCCACGAACATAGATGCTAGTATCCAACGCCCAGGTCGATAGCAGACAGGGGTCGATTGTCGAGTGCTGCAGGAGGCAGTGAGACCAGTGTTGAGTGCGAGGTAGTACTAGAAAGTGTCGAGTGAGAAGTAGTGCGGGAGAGACAGGCAAGAATGGTCGTCGAGTGAGTTGCAAACGGTAAAATTCACCGGAGTATGACGAGCGAGCACGTCCCCCTGATCGTCGTGGGGTTGACCCTCACTAATACCGATTCGCGAGTGATACGAAACAGAAAGTGACAAGTGCCGAATTACGTGTTTCGCGTCAACCGCATCGGCCAGCAACAACCATGGAGTGCAGTGAGGATTGTTGTGAATGTTAACCATCAGCATTGCGTGTGACGAAGTACTGAAAATCCAATAAAAATATGTAACTGTGATTAGACTTGTAAGGCGAAAGTGAGCAACTGCCGCAGCATTTGTGTGTTAGTAGGAAATATATATATCAGTTTGTACATCGCAACCTTTGTGGTTCTTAATAATAGACAAACTTTCTATCATTTCCACTATTCAATCTCAGAACAGCCGCACTCGGTTGAAATACCCCCGAAACCAGCAGAAAAACCGATAGCCTATCTTCCATTAAGCACACGGTCATATAATCATAATAATTAACTGTTTGGTGACTTCGGTAAATTACACAAAACCCAATAAATGAATTTTAAACGGGGGTGTTTCAATGTCATACACTCTATTTAAACCGAATACATCGTTGTTGGTCTTCCACTCTTATTATTCCATCTTGGTTCTTGTACATGCTGTATATTACCCGTCTCTCACTATACCTTACACTATTTTCGACAGAATTTAGAACGTTTTGCACCATTTTGCATTGTCGAACGCTTTGTCGAGTCCGAAAAATCCTATGAATGTATTTTTGTTTAGTCTCACTTCCATTATCAACCGCTACGTCAGAATTGCTTGTCTGGTGCATGTACCTTTCCTAAAGTCAAACTATTCGCCATCTAACACACACCCAGCTTCCTTTTCCATTCTTCCTTACTTTATTCTTGGCAGATATTTTGATTTAACATCTGTTAGCTGGTTGTGCAGGAAATCTCGCACTTACCAGCTCTTTCAGAATGGTGTAGATGATATCTTTCCGAAAGTCAGGTGGTATGTTGCCTTACTCATACACTATGTTATCAAAAGTATCCAGACACGGGCAAAGCATACGTTTTGCATATTACACGCATTGTGCTGCCACCTACTGCCATGTTCTCCATATCAGAGATCTTAGTAGTCATTAGACATCATGAGAGAGCAGAATGGGGTGCTCCGCGGAACTCACGGACTTAGAACGTGGTCACGTAATTGGGTGTCACTTGTGCCATACTTATGTTGGCGAGATTTCCAAACTCCTAAACATCCCTAGGTCCACTGTTTCCAATGCGATAGGGAAGTGGAAACGTGAAAAGACACGTACAGCACAAAGGCATACAGGCCGACCCCGTCTGTTGACTGACAGAGACTGCCGATAGTTGAAGAATGTTGTAATGTGTAATAGGGAGACATTTATCCAGACCATCACACAGGAATTCCAAACTGCATCAGGAACCACTGCAAGTACTACGAAAGTTGGGCGGGAGGTGAAAAAGCTTGCATTTCGGGTCAAGCTGCTGCTCATAAGCCACACATCACGTCAGTAATGCCAAATTTTGTATCCCGCCTGCAAGGCGGCGTGTGGGTCTGCTCCTGAAATCTGCAACATAATCCAAATGAAGGAAGCAAGTACGAGCAGATGAGGTAAAGCATTCGGTACTGCAAGTAATGTAAAAGTGGTTTCACTATAGTCCAACCAGAACTATACACTTGAATACATAACTTGGTAGAAGTGAGCAAGTAGGTGCAAAGCCGTGGTCCAGATAGAAAGTCTCAATAGCAAGTAGAGCCCAAGCGATGGTTGTCAGCCGTCTGCACTTGATGAAATGGGCTGAAAGTAGAGTGGCGCTCTTTGAGCTCCACAGCGTCTGCTGGAGGGCGCTGTGGTCAGTGTAGTTCGTCTGCACTCGTAGTACCAACCTACGAGCGAGCGCCGACGCTGTAGTATGGAAACTATCGATACCACACCCCTCCCCTCTGAAACGGCGTACCATCGTGCAATACAGCTTCCGATGGGAGGAGGAGGGATCCAGTCGCGGCCAACTGAGGGTGCGAACAGCGGAACTGCTGAGGCATGCTGCCCACCCGCGTACCCGAATTGCTCACGTGGGGGCGAGGAAAACGCCCCGTTGAAGACCTGCCTGAGACGCGCACCACCACTGGGTGTGCCCGGATGAGGAGACGGAACCACAAACTCCACGGGCGACGGCGACAGCGGCGGTGGTGTGAAGGCAGCCTTAGCATCCATCAGTTCTGGCACCGTGGAGGAACACGGCGGCGGCAACGACGGCAGCGGCCGGAGGTGGGGCCTTGGCGGTGGCGAGAAGCGACCGCCCGGCGCAGGAGATCAGACCGGCGAAGAATGCGCCCCTGCTCTCAGCGCTGCCTGCCAGAGAAAAGGCGATAGAACACCAAAGCATGCAGCGCCAAGCTAGAACAAGGACCGATGAGCGGGGCCATGTAGCAATTCCACCGGGGAACGGGCGCCACGTGGCCGGGAGCAATAGAAACCAATGAAAGTCCATGGCGCGCACTGGAGAGAGTGCATGGCGCGCACTTCGTTCATCTGCGACTAAAACGTACGCACAAAACGTTCAGCCTCGCCGTTCGACCCGGGGGGGGGGGGGGGGGGGACAGGTCAGATGGTGAATGTCATTAGCAGCACAGAACGCTTCATACTCGGAGGACACAAATTGGAGGTCATTGAGACAATAACTTCAGGAAGGCCCTCAATGCAAAAAATTGATGTCAAAGTCCGAATAGTGCTGGCACAAGTAGTAGAAACATAGGCACAGCAAAAGGGAAGTTGCTGCATGCATCAATAACAATCAACCAGCAGGCGCCCCACATCACATTGTGTCAATTCCGCAGTGTTCCCTTGGAGCAACTGTCCGACATCTTCAGAGGTTCAACCTTGCTGATGGCTAGGTAAGACTGACAGTATCCGCACCTCGACTCCTCGTTTCTAGAACACGCGTGTGAAGAACGCGCATGCGCAAATGATGGTGCCATATCCAAAAGCCCTCTGTCGAAAATCGCAAAGCGATTCTCCTGCGCGTCAGCTGCACGCTGAGTTTTCTAACAGTGCGGCCAGACGTTACTGACCAAAGAGGACTTTCAAGAAAAAGCTCTACAGTCAGCCACTCTCAAACCGTCTTGTTTTCTGCGGTGTGTGGATGATACATTTGTGGAGTGGCCACATGCACATCATAATCTACCTACGTTTCTTCAGCATCAGGATTCGCTCCATCCGAACAAAAACTTCACTATGAAAGTGGAAAAAGAGGGTACTTTACTTTTTCTTGATGTTTTGGTACGAAGGAAAGCAGATGGAACCTTGGCACACACCGTTAACTGCAAGCTAACGTATACAGATGTTTAAATGGAGTCCACAAGCTGCCATCATCCTGCACAATGCGGTGGTGCATTACGAACGTTACTTCATAGAGCACATGTGGTATCTGATCCTGAAAGGCTGTCGAGTGAAATACAACATTTGAGGACAGCGTCCCGACAAAACGGTTATTCTGAGAGACAGGTAAGTGATGCATTCAGGCCCAGGCAAGGTCAATATATGGAGCAAAACGAAGATACGAGGACACCCACCACTTTTGCCTCTTTGACATATTTTGATGCCATGTCGCCAAGAATCGGAAGAGTCCTCGGAAGATATGGCATGAAGTGCGTTTTTCAACCGTGTGCAAAACTAAGAAACCTGTTGGGATCGGTTAACGATGATATTGGCCTGAGGAAATGTGGTGTGTACAAGGTTCCTTGTAAATGTGGGGTAGCATATATATATATATATATATATAGGCCAGACATGTTTCGCAGTACAAGAACGCTGCGATGAACGTCAGTGTCATAATACACGCCTTCGTCGGCCGGAAAAGTCGGCAATTGCGGAACACTGCATGAATATAGAACATAGCACGATTTATGAAAAGACGGAAGTCTTATCCCCGGCATCATGTTTCTGGGATTGCGTTATTAAGGAAGGAATACATATCTGTACAGACGATAATCACACCAACAGGGATGGGGGATTTCAACTGAGCACAGCCTGGAATCCTACATTGGGTGATATTAAATCACGTAGCGAAAATCAAGATTTTTTGATAACAGACCCGTCGTAATATGTGTCTAGTACGATCTTTGGTTGACCGCACTGTTAGTAAACGCAGCGTAGAGCTCACGAGCAGAACTGCCCTGCAATTTTCGGCAGAGGGCGTTTGGATATGGTACCATCTATCTGCAAATCATTTGCACATGCGCGATTTACGCGCGTGCTCATTCTTCGCACGCGTGTTCTAGAAACGGGGCGTCGACTTGCGGATACCGTCAGTCGTACCTAGCCACCAGTGAGGTTGAACCACCTGAAGATGTCGGACAGTTGCTCCGTGGAAATATTGCTGAATTTGCAAAACGTGATCCCGTGGCACACCTGTCAAGACTATCTACAAAACATCAGTTTACAAAACGTCAGTATAGGCGGCTAGCTACATATATAATTTTTAGATTTACAATGTGACAGGCAGTAGCGTGATAAATTTCGTAATTATACTGATCTTGTATAAGAATTTTCCTCGTTATAATTTTCCACGACCACACAAACTTGCAACTACGGTTTTATCGCTGTTTGGTGCTACATTCTTAGGCGACCTACTGTTTCCACAATGGACAGAACGAAATATACCCACAGAAGCTTATTCACAGCCTGCAGTTGGGAAGATTATATTCGAATTAACAATGCTCGGATAGTGGTACCAGATATTGATGCTTTCGTGAACTGAAAAAGAAGTAGAATTCTTGGAAATCCATTGTTATTATACATGGCATATGAATGAAATTGTTACGAAATATAGGTTGTTGGAAATTTATGCGTCGTCATAAGGCGATATCGGTAGTAGGAAATATCGTTGTTTGTACTTTGCTCCCCCACCAATTTAAAAAAAAAAATATGTTAGTTTCATTCCACTGTCATTTCCCATTAATGCAACTTAGGAAATCGATATGTGACGAAAAGTAATTGAAGCGAAAAATCTCCATAGAACAAACATTAGTGGTCCTAGATTACATTCATTGACAATAGTTTCTCGAGCCGAGCTGGCTTGTTCCGATTTCCCTTTCCCTCCCTACCAGTCCCGGCCCATTCCCACACAATTACTCGCTGTTAGCCGAAGCGTGGGCGCGAGCCGGCTCACACGAGCGCGTCGGTGAACAGACGTGCACTACTTCAGAGAAAAACACACGGGATGACGAGTAGGTACAACTAATCTGCGTGAAGACATATCAAGTTCAGTTAATCGATTAGTTTAAGTTTAAAATATAATTAGATAAGTAAGCCATGGCCGGCTCACGTTGATGCCTTGTTCTTGGGCTTCTGTCACAATCAAGTGGCATCTTATTTCTCCCGGAGTTACTGCCATAACGAGTTGCTGACTTGCCGCCGTCAGTGGCAGCAGCAGCACATATCGATACTATCATCTTTGGTGTGACTGCTATATTTCCGTATGTGGTGTGTGTGGCAGTCGGGCGGCTGGGACAGAGCAGCAAGGAAGTCTCCGCATGGCGAGGTCAGGCTGGGTCCGCTGGCGGCGTGCACGCCTGGTCAGATTTGTGAGGCATTAGCTGCGAGAGCTACAAAGTTCTTTACCCACCAAACCTGGACAATGAAGTTGAGTGATCAGTTAAACTTGTTATGAAACCTCAACTGCTGTGACATCTCTTTGGTCATTGCCAGTTCTTGCTTTCTGGGTCGTTCTCGCAGGCAGTAACGTATGGTGTATTGGAGTCAGCGAAATTTTGCAGCAGTCTTCCTGTATGGTGTTTAACAATTGAATTGATTAATTAACAATTGATTAATACTTAGTAGTGAAGTGCCCCAGCGGTATGTTCTGCCTTGTGGTCATCAACGTTCCAATTACCTGCTCTGGTCGTTAGCGTAGCTTTCCGGCAGTGTGTTATCCTCGCCGTGTTGATGCTGTCCATCACGGCATGTAGTTCAACAGCCTTTGGTGTTGTTCATATTTTTGAGTGGTTATTGTGCCTTGACTGTACTTAGACGCCAATTTTCTAGACGTAATGCTGCTGGTATCTTTTTCGTCGCTGATTTTTCCGTTGTCATGCTGTTGGTCGCGCGGAAGGGAATTGATTAGGTTGTTGGTCGGTCATTCAGCCGTCACTGGTTCGGTTTGCAGTCCGATTATTTAGTATAACGCTTGGCTGCCTGTCTCACCTAAACTTGTGTTAGAGTTACCTCCTCAGGCTGACCCTTGAAGCATTTCTGAGCACCACTGTCCTGTTGTTTTAGATTTTTTAGATTGTGATTCTCTTTTAGTCTCAAGTACTGTGCGAGGACTTCAGCTATCTATTAATTTAGTTTCTTTTAATATTAAGATAAGGCCTTCAACCATGTTAAATTAAAATTTTGAAAATTCTTGCTTAAACTATTTTTTTAGTAAAAGGGGATTTTGCCCATTGGAAATCCTTATTATTATTCAGGCCTTAAGCTTTGAGTTGTTCTATGTTCAGTATGTGACTTTCAGCTGATCTTTTTGAGAAATGTTTTAAGATAAGGCCTTCAGCCGTCTTAAATTAAAATTTGAAAAGTCACTTGTTTTAAACCTTTCAAAATATTCATCTCTATCTGAAATTCTTGTTATCCAGGTCTTACGTACTCAGTTTTTCTATCTCTAGTGTGTGGCCTTCAGCCGAGATTTTATGTAAAATTTTGTAACTAAGGCCTTCGGCCGTGTGTATTCCGTAAGGCAATTTTAATAACTAGTGTTCTGGCTCTCAGCTGTATTGCTTTTGAATGCTTTTAAGGGCATGTGTGATTAAGTGTTTTAGGAAAATAAAGTAACTGTTTTGGCCCCTTTCCACAACTATAACCTGATCCGCTCTGTCCTGCGAAATCAGACTTCCATAAGTTTTGATTACGTAATGAAATATAATTTTACTACTTGTCCATCCAGACTAGAAGGAGAGAACGATCTCTAATTGGACTGAATTTATGCCCATGCAATGTATTTAACGATATTTTCATTTTAATACTACATTAATTCCATGAAGTTAGAGGACAACGCTTCCGTAGAAGACTTAAATTAGTAATGATGGCACTTAAACTCATTCGACCCAACTCCATACGTGAATGGAATGGTAGAAACGTCTAATAACTGATGCTGTGGGAAGTGTCCACTGCCATGCGTTTCGAAAAAGTTTTAGAATCATGGATGTAGATGTAAATGTGAACGCTAGAAATACGCAAGAAGACCCTTGATAAGTAAAAGGAAGTAGATCCCGTCTTCAGAGAACTCGCATGTAGAGCCAGGACATTATTCGTTCACTATCAGTAACATTTATTCATATCCCTAATACCAGGGTGGAATTCTTGATTATAGATGGTCCCACATATTCGGGTGAACAGTATCCATGATAATTTAGGGACAGCAGCTTTTTTCTTTCAAGGGAGTCATTATATTCGAGAGCAGAATACGCTCTAGAATTCTACAACAGTCCGGTGCTTGGATCACTGGTCTATAATTATGTACATTCGTCTTTTGAATGTGTTTTAATCCTGAGTAACCTCGGAATTATTCTAGTCACTGGGTCTGCATTCTATACCAGAGTTTCATGATAAACAGATAAAAATGCCATAGAATACAGTCTGTAGAACACCAATAGCGCCTGGTACCTTACACGGTATCAGGGAGTTTAATTTCCATGTAATTCATTTCAGAGTATGCGCAGCGATCAAAGAATAGAAACGTAAGATCTTTCTGTAAATGGCCTCGTGTAAATGTACAGTCTAAACCAGTGCATAACTCATCCAGGGCCTCTTTTGTTTCATTTTGCAGATATATTTGTATTCAGAAGTTAGTGACGTGATTACGTCTCGCAAGAAACGATGTGACTGCGTCTTCCATGAAACGTAATTCCTTTGATGATGAAAAGGATGACGAGAATACTGAGTTTCTTCAAGGATGTGGCACTAAGTTTGTCAGAGAGTTTGACATTGGCCCCACGTAAAAACTAAGAGGAAGTTAACACACGGCCGAGATTTATCTGTTCACTGTGACGTGCAACTCCAATTAACTGAAATCGCTTTAGCGGTTCATTCGGTTATCTGCAGCAAAGCTCTGCTCGAACAAAACAACCTCGAAATATCGGCTGATATTTTTCACCATCGATAAGCTGCTCCTGGCCAGCGCCAGTAATCTATTTGACGGATTATTCCCCATTTCTGTTAATAACTTGTTTTATTTATACTAGGCCAATGAAACCTAAATAAACACCAGATTAAATTAAAATGATACAATAAATATCAAAGCGTTTATCTAGTGCTGTGTCTCTAAGCCTCCATATCTGAGGCTGTTCAGTGTTGACAGGAATGATGACGTACCCCTCAACTGAAGCGGGGGTAGGTGAGTATTTAGGAATAAGAAATGTCTGAGTCACGACAGATTATTTATGTACGGGGGTCACTCCAAAAGAAATGCACACTAATTTTCTTAAAATACATCTTTTATTCTACATGTTTGAAAGTTTTACAGTGTGTAGACACATCCTTTAGGAACAATATTTTCATTTTTCCACATAATTTCCATCCCTCTCAACTGCCTTACGCCGTCTTGGAAACAGCACCTGTATACTCGCACGGTAAAATTCTGGACCAACCTGTTGGAGCCACTGTTTGGCAGCGCGCACGAGGGAGTCATCATCTTCAAACCTTGTTCCACGAACAGAGCCTTTCAATTTCCCAAAGAGGTGATAGTCACATGGAGTCAGGTAAGGACTGTAAGGCGGGAGTTTCAGTGTTGTCCATCCGATTTTTGTGATCGCTTCCACGTTTTTGACTGACATGTGGCCGTGCATTGTCGCGCAACAGAAAAACATCCTGCTTTTGCCGATGTGGTCGAACACAACTCAGTCGAGCTTGAAGTTTCTTCAGTGTCGTCACACATGCGTCTGTCAGCAGTCACCAGTTCGTTAACTCTCTGCACACTGTCTGCCGTGTGTGCAGTACGAGGCCTGCCGCTGCGAGAACAGTCCTGAATATTGGCGTGCCCGCTTTCATCACGTGACCTGCTTGCCCACCGACTAACTGTACTACGATCGACAGCGGTATCTCCATACACCTTTTTCAACCTCTTGTGGATGTTTCCCACTGTCTCGTTTTCACAGCACAGGAATTCTATGACAGCACGTTGCTTCTGACGAACGTCAAGTGTAGCAGCCATCTTGAAGACATGCTGTGATGGCGCCACTCACGGAAACAGGTTGAACTAAGTTTGAAAACAGGCGGGAAGGATGTATCTACACACTGTAAAACTTTTACACTAGCAGAATGAAAACTGTATTTTTACAAAAATAGTGTGCATTTCTTTTGGAGTGACCCTCGTAGTATCAAAAGACGTAGTAAGATTCGAAGTAATTCATAATTACGAGAATTTAAAATCATAAGAGAGCTCCAAATTCGTTTCCTCACTTTCCTCATAACTTCTTGTGGAAAAACGTATGCGAATCGTGATTTGATAGGACTCTCTACATGTCGATGTTATTAGTACATGCAAGGAGGTGGCATACGAACTGGACGTGAATCCTTTGCGCCCCAGTGCTGAAACAGGTTTTAATTCCTGGAGTTCCATCAACGGATGGAAGAGGCAGTAAACAACTGTAGCTTCTCCCCACGTCTTATTTCGTAACTTAAAGATCGTCCCAATGCTTTACGGTATGACAGCTTCGGACACAGTTCAAAGTTCTTTTTCTATCGGAGTAGAGCTCACCGTGGAGACATTCGAGGGGAAATAAACAATTTGTACATGAAAGAATACTTATTTCCACATGTCTATGAAAAATATGTACAGTGTACTACTGTCTTCGTTTACTGTGATCAGAGTTAACACACAATGAACATACCTGACGAATGAAAGGCGTAAACGCGCAGAAGGAAAATTGTTCCAGTTAGATGCCAAACTTTCCCTTCAGCTTTAGCATCCATGGGACATTACACATTCGTAACATGCTGAAACTGTGTGACGGCTGATACATGATCCGAAATCCTTTGTAGGTTGCGTGTTACCAACTACACTATGAGATCATCAATAACAGACTGTCTCGTTCTCGCTTCCCACGCCCGGGTTCCCGGGTTCGATTCCCGGCGGTGTCAGGGATTTTCTCTGCCTCGTGATGACAGGGTGTTGTGTGATGTCCATAGGTTAGTTAGGTTTAAGTAGTTCTAAGTTCTAGGGGACTGATGACGATAGGTGTTAAGTCCCATAATGCTCAGAGCCATTTGAACCATAACAGACTGTCATAGCGTCAACTTGTCACCCAATTCCTCCCCATAGCTTCCAATCCTCCTCAGACGATTTTGCATGAAGCTGTGACATTACCGCGTTTAGGAGGAAGTGTACAGGACAGAAATCTACCTGTCCATAATTTCGAGGATGTTAATGAAATGATGTGTTCTCATTGATCGGTGAGATGAAATCTGCCATGGGTACTGTAATGTGCTGATCACACAGGACGCCTCACTGTCCTCACACAGATGATTACGAAATGAGCCTGGAGGCAAAGAAAAGCGCCCATAGGGGACGCCTCCCAGTGCCAGTTGCCGCTGGGATACCTGCAGAGAAGTTCTTGGAGAGCGTGTATTTTATCCAAGGGAAGAGGCATTTACGTTGCTGTTGAATGTTTCAGTTAGTGAGACAAGATGGACAATTAGATGAACAGGAACTTCAAAGAACTCTAGAATGGAGATACACAGACTATGGGGCTGGCCGCGATTGGACCAGATGTACTTTCACAATGAGCATTATCAAATCATAGAAAGTAGAAAGCTGCTTAAAGGTAGTTCTGGCCAAGACATACATTCGCAGCAGCCCTCTTCACATCCATCGTCCAGGAGAGATGCCTGCCGACTCTTGCTCGCTGCCAGTTACGTTGATGAGTCAATGGCTCACACACAGCAGTTGCTCTAGATAGGACCTACGTCGAGCCAGAAAATGCATGAGTCCATTACACGGACTAAGTAACAAGTGCCACAGCGACAACGCCGGTGCGAGTAGAGAATATAATTAGCACTCGATTTTATTGTAACGTTATTTACACAGAGCAATGGAAAACTAGCCAAATCTGCAAACTTCATTTGAGTAACCTTTATGCGGTGCAACTGCACATTTTCACTTCATAGTACTTATATACGAGGGTGAGTGAAATGAAAACCTGAAATATTTTTTTAAAAATATTATTTATTGTGCAGAAGTGGTACAAAACTGTATCACTTTTCAACATAATCTCCCCACTCTCAGTGTAAGTCCTGCAGCGCTTACAAAGTGCATAAATTCATTTAGAAAAAAATTCTTTTGGTAATCCGCGCAACCACTCATGCACCGCGTGGCGTAACTCTTCATCAGAACGGTACTTCTTTCCTCCGATTGCGTCTCTGAGTGGTCCAAACATATGGAAATCACTTTGGTTATGAGAAGTGGCACCATTCCTTGCTCGCTCTCTTCGTTTCTGGTTGGTGGAGGTGAACCCAGGTTTCGTCCCCAGTAACGATTCTTGCAAGGAAGCCATCACCTTCTCGTTCAAAGCGCCGAAGAAGCTCTTCACAAGCATCAACACGTCGTTCTCTAATTTCAGGAGTCAGTTGCCGTGACACCCATCTTGCAGACAGTTTGTGAAACTGGAGCACATCATGCACAATGTGGTGTTCTGACCCATGACTAATCTATAAACTTGCTGCAAAGTCATTCATTGTCACTCTGCGGTTTTCCTTCACTATGGCTTCAACTGCTGCAATATTTTGTGGAGTCACAACTCGTTGTGCCTGACCTGGACGAGGAACATCTTCCACTGAAGTCACACCATTTGCGAACTTCCTGCTCCATTCGTTGACTTGCTGCTGTGACAAACATGCATCACCGTGCTGAACTTTCACTTGTCGATGAATTTCAATACGTTTCACACCTTCACTACGCAAAAACCGAATGACAGAACGCAGCTCTTCCCTGGTGCAAGTCGCAAGTGGGGCGGCCATATTTATATTGATACTGCGACGGTACGTGTGCATCTGCAGTATGCTGCCACCTACAGGCCATTCTTTGCGCTGTATGTAGCACGCTTACCAACTTACAGGATAACGGCGCGAAATTTCGATTTGTTATTACAAATTTAAGGTTTTCATTTGACACACCCTCGTACATTTGACATTGTTCTTCCATATTTGGAAATACCATATTGACTATCAGGATGACGTGAAAATGGGTTCCCAGCCGAAACTAGTCGTCAAGTAAATAAAGTGGAATTGGTAAATTTTCTTGGTTTTCCGGTGTACTGATTAACACGAGTTGCTGACTTGTAATTATTCCAGCTTGCCGGAAATTCGTTAATTTCCTCAGTTGTAAGCACAATTCCTGGCGTCATATCACCAAAGACATAACTTTTTTACAACTGGTTCTCAATAAAGAATTTTCGCTTGCTGTAGTCAGTTAATCAGTAACAGCTGTCACCATCGTTACCAGAACCCCCAACTGCTGCTTGAGTGCCAAAGCTCTTGGCAGCCCTGCACTCTGCCGCCACGGCAGGATCTGGCTGGATCCAACAACTTTGAACCGAGGTGTTAGCTACCCTGCATTGCAGGTGTCTGACGCAGCTAGCTGGAGCCGTCAGTCCTCCGGTACGTTCAGGGCATTGTGTCACCCTGCCATCACTTGGCCAGGTCCGCTAAGGGCTCGTTTAAACAAGCTGTTTCCGACTAGGGCGGCACTGTGAGGACAGTGCACTAGGAGACACTGTTGCAGCAAATTGCCACCCTCGCCGATGTACCGGGGGTGTACTACTGCGGGCAAGCCCGCCCGGTTGACCGTGCGGTCTGACGCACGGCTTACCGGGCGGGAAGGAGCGCCGGTCCCTGGCACGAATCCGCCCGGCGGATTTGTGTCGAGGTCCGGTGAGCCGGCCAGTCTGTGGATGGCTTTTAGGCGGTTTTCCATCTGCCCCAGCAAATGCGGGCTGGTTCCCCTTATTCCGCCTCAGCTACACTACGTCTGCGAATGTTGCGCAAACAAGTTCTCCACGTACGCAGTCATATGGGTTACACTCGTCTGGTGTGAGACATTTCCTGGGAGGGTCGACCGGGGGCCGAACCGCCCAATAACCCTGGCTTCGGTGTGGGGCGGCGGAAGGGTGAAGTTGACTGCGGTAGGCGTCGTGGACCACTGCAGCTGCGGCGGGGCGAAGCCTCTCCGTCGTTTCTAGGTCCCCGGTTGATATAACATAACTGCGGGCAAGAAGGAGGAACGATTTTAAATAATAAACAATGAACAGCTTTCTTCTTCTATTGCACCCTGATCGATCTCTGGCAGAGACTCTTTAGTCCAAGCCATACCAACAGCTCTACATAATTGTTAAAATTCATGGTAAAACCTCAGCTATATTCTATTTTGTACAATACGTTTCGCTACTAGTTCCGGTTAGTTGACCACTACTAAGCATAAGCTGACATGAACGGTTCGAAAGTTATACCATAATAAGAGTAAGTCCCCACACTAGTAAGAACTTTTTTTCAGTAATAGCTACATACAACAATTTTCATAAAGAAGCAAAGTTTGCAACGACAGCTTATTAAGGTATAGCTTTCCACCAGTTCATTTGACCGAAACTAGCAGCGGAGAGCATTGTGCAAAATAAAGGACAGCTGATGATTCGTGAAGGATATCCCCACTTTCAGATATACTTAAAACTAAACAATTGTGTTGAAGAGTGCAATTTTTCTGAGAGGGGCGTTTGGTGGTGGTGATGGCGATGGGTCGGAGGGACCAGTGCAAACAGTGATGACCATAAAGAATCATTTATTTGAGTCCAATTCGTAACGTGTCGTGACTGAGGGAGGCAAACATGCCTCCGCTTGTGGTCTCTGGCCGGCGCTAGCGTGTGAGCGGCGGCTTCCGCAATGCTTCCTTATCTGGTGGCCTCTGATGCTGGTTGCGGCCCCATGGTATGCTTGCAGCCTCTTCGGGCCACGGTCGTTGACGCCAACGTCGTCGTACTGCTTCCCCCGTCCGCGTGGAGCCGTGGCGGACCCTCGGCTCCTCACGCGTCACTACAGCAGCGAGTGGAGACGACTATGCGCGGGATTCGGCCCACTGCCCTCTGGTAGGAGCCGGTCGGTGGCTGGCGCTTGAGACACCAGGTCAGACGTTGGCAGCAGCATGCACGGAAGGCAGGTCGGCGGTGCTCTAGCACCAAGTGCCGTGGAGAACTGTGTTTCGTTGGCACCTGACACAGCACAGTCTTGAGCTCATGGCTGTATCTGCTGATGCCCAATCGTCTCGCTGTCAACACAACCTTGGCATTAAAAATGGTTCAAATGGCTCTGAGCACTATGGGACTTAACTGCTGTGGTCATCAGTCCCCTAGAACTTCGAACTACTTAAACCTAACTAACCTAAGGACATCACACACATCCATGCCCGAGGCAGGATTCGAGCCTGCGACCGTAGCGGTCGCGCGGTTCCAGACTGTAGCGCTTAGAACCGCTCGGCCACTTCGGCCGGCCCTTGGCATTAGATTCTGGTCTCTGGTGCCGTTAGGTGCCCTCTTTGTGAAAAGACAAACTTATTTAAATTCGCTAGGTTGATATTTGTTTCACAAAAACCCGACACCTTGTCACGTCACCAAAAGGGGTCTTCTCTGACATGGTGAAATTGACCGGCCCGCTACAGTCATAATCGCTGTGCGGTGTAGTTTTCCAATGAGAGAGGCTGGTCTCGTCTCGCATCTTCTTATGTGTTAGTTATTGTGATCCAAGGCTGCTAACACATTACTTCAGGGCTGCGTCCTCGCTACTTTTTATAACTTTTGCTACAGACATTACTTTAGTACAAGGTAGAGACATTACACTAAGAACATTTATGGTGTCGTGCTTCCATTTGTCTACATGTCAGTGTTTCACTTTCACTCTTACTGAAGGCAAGAACTCATCTCACCAAAAATAGTAAGAGCACTAGTCTTGCATTAGGTCGTGCTGCTGGTCCCCTGCCCTCGCCGTGTAGCTCCACAGGCAAGCGTGACAAACTAACGCATCATCCACTTCCGCCTGCCGTGGCCGGTGCGCCTTATCTGGCCGTAATGGGAGCACTCGAGACGCGCGCTGGAGGACAGCCGTGTTTAGCGACACTGCTAGTTGACGGCGGGTCCGCTGGCGGCGCTGGCGTCCGTCGATACCGGCGCCGGACGTCGCGGCGCTGCCCGCCGCCGCCGCCGCCGCCCAGTCGAGTGAGCGCCGCGCGACGAGCCGGAGACTCAGCCCCGGTGGTCACCACGTGTCCGGCCGCGCTCCGTGCGCCTCCCACCCGTCACCTGTCACCTGTCACCTGTCACCGGCTGCAGCCTCTGCGGACTCCGCTCGCAAACGACCCCCTCGCGTCCTCCGGCGCCGCCCCGAAGCGCTGACGAGCACCCCGGCGGCCTCCGCCACTGCCGGGCGCGCGGCCACGAGGTGCAGGTGCGGGGTTCGAACCCCGGCGGCCGCGCCCATGGCCGGCCAGTAGTGTCCAGCCGGCGCCTCGCCATGACGGGCCGAGCCCACCCCGCGCTGACCGCCACGGCGGCTCTGCTGCTGTTAGCCGCCGCTAGGGAAGTCGGTGAGTACCTGCTCCACTGCGTCCGTCACTTTAGTTTGCTGTCGACCGATCGCTGCACGAGACTCGTAACAACGCTGCGAGTACTACGTCCTACCTGTCACGAAGTGGCCTAATACTATGCCTAACCCCTACTGATGCCGAAGTTTAAAATCACGCGAAATGTGGCAGGTTCTACACCTTCATAGGATGCATGTGCATACCCAACTAAGAAGATGGAAAACAAGCGCTGAACACAATGACGCAGACTAACATTAAAGCCACGTGCTGCTAACGACATAGACGTCACTGTAAATAGCGGGACTGTTGTTGCATAAATAGCGGGACTGTTGTTGCACAGTGTAACAAAATCCTCCAGGTGTGCTTCAAATCTGTAGCGCGTAGGATCGATGTCTACACAGTCGACGAATATTGTAAATGTGCGTATGCGTTTGGCATGAAAGCCACCCAGCCCTTGAAATCAACAGCGCTAATTCGATCATGTGACTGATGCTGGAATCAACACACAACAAAATATGTAATGACACTTCGGCTAACTACGTAGGAGTGTATTGATTACCGTGACGTGTGTCTGTGGTAACAGTTCACACTTAGTGAAATTAATTGATGAAAGTCGCATATTGTGCTACGGGTCTGTGGGCGGACTTTATGTTTTCCGGCGACACCAATTTGAACAGATAGAGACTGGGTTCCCTACACTGTAGGGTTCACTCTCATACGTCTGTCTACTTAATGTGTGGTCTTCTGATTTGCTATTTTCAGTAATTCCATAGTTACTAGTTTCCATGCTCGGTGTTTTTTTCCTATATTTTAAACAGCTTTCTAAAAGAATCATCTTTAATTTCTGTTACTCGGGACTCATCTTATGTGTCCAATTTTAGACAAATAGATGTCTGTTCATGAATTTAAGATGGAAAACTTAAAATCGAAATTGTTCGCAAATCACAGAAAAATACGGGAAAAAATTAATAGACCACAGCGTAACTTTTGTAAACACCTTAGATTCGATGTAGTGACGGATAAATGCAATCTAACATGTTTGACGATGTTCCCAGTATTTGGTAGGTGCAACGATACACGCAATAAATTTTTGTTATGTGGTTGTAGCAAATGATATGACAAACAACTGCGGTATACCTGCCAAAAACGCATAGTGACACGTTACTCTATATCTGTGTTTCTGAGCAACATATCTGCATCCTGGCCTTGTAAGTAGATCGAAAACGAACGAATTTAGGGTAGATAGCGATGTTAATGGCATGCTTCTAGGAAAACGATAGAGATTACCTGATACAGATGAATCGAGTTCTATCGCAAAAAGCGTTAGATACCGAACAGGGTCTGTTTCCGTACTCGCTATCTTAATGAAGGCTCATTTGTTGTATTTCTTACATTTAAGTTTGTGACTGTACTGCTGTTGAAGTGCCTGCACACCCGTATCGGAAGGGGCGAAGAGTATTTAACTGTTTTGTCACGGGGAACTTTACAAGCACGACTCACATTTCGTATTAAAGGATGTGCCCTGGTGTGCAGGCATTCTGCGAGCAATGCAAAGGTGTTTGCGGTAACAAACCGAAGGAAGTTCTATGTAACGAGACCCTGAAAATTTTATTCGTCAGACGAATGTACGTTAAAAACAACCGTGATTCGCTTTGTGGCGTTGTGCTGTTTGTGCGCTACCTTCACACCACTGTTGAGTTGCAGAAGAGGAATAGGAGACTTCCAGTTCGATTTCTGCTAATGGTCGACAAAGGACACAAAGGCTTTCGAAGAATCTGAGAGCATCTCATCTGAATTCATGCAACGTGTGAATTTTTGACGTCAGGTGAAAACAGACACGATGTGAAATACTTACTGTACGTGTCTAAAAGCTATACAAGAAAACTCGACAGCACACACGTGGTTTTCGTTTGATGTTACAAAAGAACAGATGGACTTCCAGTGTGGTGTACTATAAAACAGGACAGAGGTACCTTGTACATTACGAATAATCTTTTAAAGACTCTGAGAAGAAACTTCGTGGCTAGAATTTTTGTATTCCATGTCGATTTCATTGACCTTAATATTCCTCGCAGTAAAGTATAAATATTTAACCTATTTTATTACTGTAGTTAATCCATTACTTTCATCTATGTCATCATCTTAAGATATTAGTCGTTTTTTTGTTTTGAGAGTATTTTCTAACGTCGAAGATTAAAGTGAGATAATATTGGTTAGGTAACAAAATTATTATGGTTGAAATTAGCTTCGAGTATCAAGGCGAATATGTCACTAACGTTCGGCAACACAAATCCATTCATTCTCTAAACTGAAAGAATGATATAAAAATTCCTATCAGCAATGTGCTATAACTCAACCGAAAATTATCACAAAACATTTGGATGTGCGTTTTAGACTTTCCTATTGCGACGACGAACACAGTTTAATACCATAGTCACATATTCTAATGTTGTAACTTGGACGTATAATAGAAGTTTGGTGGGGTATGATATGATTTTCTAATATAACTGAAAGATTTCGAAATATAACTTAGTTCCTTCTTCTACATTTTTATAGTAACGGGGTACCATTAGTTGCAGATGAAAATCACTGGCGGAATAGTAAATTAAATGTTATTGCGAGACAGTAACAATACAGGATGTGAGATAAATGTGACGGCATTCTAAACTTTAATTACTATAAGAACAGATATTGCAGTTTATCCTTATCTTCCCGGTTATACTGAGAGGGTTCGTGTAACCGTGCTGTTGTGAATGGAAACCCCTGCGACCAACTACGAACATTATTAGCAATAAGTAGCCTTGTGACCAGGATTTCAATAATTCTTACAGAAACATAGGTGCGTGATATTACTCAGGGTAAAGTATACCCTTTTAAATAGAACTATCAATTCCTATGGTGAAACAGACCTTTCTACAGTACATGCTTCTGTGTCTCTCTTGCGTGGAAATACAACTGGCGTCCTAGAAATGAATTCTATCTAAGTACAAAGAATAATCATAATTGTTATTCACTTAATACTTGTTCGCCTGGTAATCTTGCGTACGAAGCAGTAACAGAGACATAAACCTTTGGGGAAAACATGTGTAAAAATGAATATGGCCGCTAAATAGAATTCCCCGTGATTTGGTTGTCAAAATGAGAGCTGTGAATGCTTTACTATTAGAAAATCAATGTCCTTTCCGCTATCAAAAAGAATATTAAAAATTAATTGCTTGTTGGTGGTGCTGAATCTGTATACCCTCAAATACCTCTCATTCACTCCTTTGATCCAAAGAAGTGAATTATAAAACCGTTACTAATTCCAAGAAGCATAAACTGTTCGAACACTCTAGCACATGGTGAACGAAATACACTTTGCTAACTTTTATAACCAATTCTACGCATCGAAACAAGGAAGCAAGTGCTTAGAAAAATACGTCCGAAAATCGTTCGACTCGTAAAGAAGGAAACACGCAAAATGCATTTCATTTACTTCTACACCCGTAAACACTCTTCCGATCATTGATTATTGTACCAACTCCCACGGGTGACGTCGAAAGGTGTTACATACTTGCGTGACGGATGAATAAAGCGTTCTTTCGGTAGTAATGTCAGCTGCCTTTAGCAAATTGCTCCGCGTGGACTGCTATCGTTGATATCTGCGGGTCACGAAATTTCATTACTACCCTTTTCTTCCCTCGTATTGATCTATCATGGTAGATATCATCCTATGAGTAATGTGCCGGAAACAAATTTCAAATGGGGTGGCATGTTTCCTGCAATTGTCCTATCGCTTGTCCGAAAGTGCGTTTTGAATAGAGACGTCGTAAAAAGCGTACCTAAGTGAGAGGCTATAAGGACGAACTAGACTGTCGGCTACAGTTTTCAGCACATACCACGTTTAAACTGCTGCCACGGTACAGCCTGAATCAGATAGACAATATTCAAGCACCCATAAATGTTTTTGTGCCAGTTTTCGAAGAAACTATTCTTCAATTCCTTGTTGCAATTTTCAGTTATTCGATTTTACCACGAACGGCTTCGAACGAAAAGTTTTATTTAAAGCTCAAATAGAAAATTCACTCCAATACGTTTATGCTGATGTGACGTTTATTTCTATGTGAGGAATATATCACCAAAGCTCATAAAAATATTTATGTTAAAAACATAAGAAAAGATGCGTAATATCAGCAGGTGGAATATTATCATTACAATATTATCACTCGGTCAGCAGCGAGAGACCCTAATGTTATCCTCACCAAACTCAATGGGCCGTAGTCATCTACAGGGAGCTTCACGGAATTCATATACCATTATAACAGAAACACAGTCCTTGTAAACAGACAAGGAGAGAGTATTTTCGATCATCCTTGCTGCAGTTAAAAGCGTACGGTTGTTCAAAGGATGCTGTTAAGTCATTTTAAAAAAATGACAACTTTCACAATAATAGTGATCTCTACCAAACAGTAATTTTTAATTTGGTTGAAAATTACGTATTGCATACAGATGAAATGCAGAGAATATGTGAAGTCGTACATACCTCGGAAGAACCGTTCTTGGCGCAGCCCTGGCATAAGGAATTCCAAATGACTAAGCTCTTCTGAAGCACAGCAAAATTTACCTGTAAACAAGAAATTTCTAAGAAACACATAACTTTCTCTTTTATGATGTGGAAGGCTATCCCCACTGTCAATGAGTTTCATTTCTAAATCGAAATCCATAAGTTCTGACTTAAAATATATCGCTCCATACTGTACTAAAATGAGCTGTTTTTATTATTATATTCATGGTTCACAGTCCGCCCCAACAGCTGAGTGGTCAGTGTGACGGATTGCCGTCCTCCGAGCCCGGGTTCGATTCCCAGCTGGGTCGGGAATTTTCTCCGCTCAGGGACTGGGTGTTGCGTTGTCTTTATCATCATTTCATCCCCAACCGGCCCGCATATCGCGCAGTGTTGTGTCGAATGTAATAAGACCTACACCAAGGCGGCCGGACTTGCCCCGTAAGGGGCCTCCCGGCCAATGGCGCCAAACGCTCATTTCCATTCCAATGGTACACAGAACATGTATTACTTTTTCCTATGATTACTCTTTAATTTCACTGGCGTTTGTGATTACAGTTCTCGCTTTATCAGAAAATTTGCACAGGAATCACCAAAGGTCTTTGTTTACAATCTTTCTCACTGATAAGCTTATCTCGCGTAGTTGAATAATTTTTTTCATTGCTTCGAGCAAGAACACAGTGGCTACATTTGTTTGTGGCTCTGCGGTAGTTTGGCGGTTATTCGTATACAAACTACTGACAAACTGGGACTTCTCTCATGTTGTATTGGTTATTTGAAACAGTTTGACTGATTCCCATTTGTTATTCGAATCAGTATGACTGATTTCTACTGAATAAATGACGCTCTACAATGACTCCAGTGACATGTTTGTGCTGCTCCAATACAAAGTAAGCTCTGGGTTGAAGTTTAGACATGGAATTCCGTGTCACTTAAGTGGATGGTTGGGTAACAGCTGTCAAGTGTAGGAAGGAAAGGGGGAAGACTAGTATTAACCGTTCTTGGCCGTTAGAAGACGCAGCACAAACTTGAATTGGGGAAGGGTGAAGAAGGAAAGCAACTTGTAACTTGCATTAAGCGGTTTAGGGAAACCCCAGAAAACTTACATCTGGACGGATGGACCGTTCAAGAGTTTTCTAGTGTGCAGTGTATGCCTTCCTATTGTTACGAGATACTCGCCGTGCGGCTTCTGCGCATCACCGCTACTTGTCTGACGGCAAAGTATTTTACGCGATACAAGTAATTAAGACTCTAGGCTGACAGGCACCAAATCAGATTAGCGATTCTGCACTACACGCCACGGTTCCTGTGAGGAAGTTGGTCCCCGGAAACAAATTTTTGTGTCTAATATCATGACTGTGGAATCATGCAGAATGCGCATCAATCCACTGACGTTTACATTGCCAACTCTAATACCTGATGTACCATACTGGTACAGAATGTGTACAACTCGTCTACAGTTGGGATCATTAGTACGAATAAGAAAGTGGAGAAGAATTAAGGAAATTACATAACGGAAAAGGTAACTTCACTTGTGTACTTAGATAAGGAAATCTGCAGTGCTGCAACGGTGACATTCTTTTGTCACGTTATCCATCAATAACAGCATTTGAACATTGTAAAACACAAACTTTTCTTTCGTTTCTGTCTTAATTGTTCGTGAGAAACTGTCGTTGAGAAATAGTTCTGAAGTTCGGACATCTGTTACAGTCGGTTTCAGTGCACTTGAATTCGGCGTCTGACCTATGTGAAATGTTGCTTGCATATGCAAAGTCGTCAGTATTGTAACCACGCGGATGTTGTTTTTGTTTAGGTTCCCCACACACAGTGTGGCGATAAAATAAATATATTCTACTTACTAAAGTTTTCTTATTCTCTAGTGAACTGCTGACTTGATTTCTAGGAAACTTTTGTCTTATACCTTAGTAAAGGAGTTAGCCTACCGAAAGAAACCGTTTTCGTTCTGTAAGGGGAAAGAAGTATATGTTAAAGAACCACCGTAGTTAGAGGCGCTCGTTTTTAGAGCGACAGATAAAGTGTGGGTGTTTATTTAATATTATACCCAAAATTACAAATCTTTGTAAAAGTGACTACTGTTTCTGTTGATCAGTGGTTGTTAAAAAACACCCTAGGTTTCAACACGTGCCTCAACTTCTGCTATGACATCTGTAATGTTATCAGAAACACTTGCAACTTATCTTTAAGAGTCACTTCTGTTGTATTCGGAAAGCGTATCCAACGCTGTCGTTTTATACGATGTACAAAATAATGCTTCGATCGCTTCATCCTGTAGGGATGATACACTCAAGTTTCAAGTAGTTCATTATTTTGTGAGAAAGAATTTCACTTACAAGCGGAATAGCTGCTTCCTCATTGCCGGCCGAAGTGGCCGTGCGGTTAAAGGCGCTGCAGTCTGGAACCGCACGACCGCTACGGTCCCAGGTTCGAATCCTGCCTCGGGCATGGATGTTTGTGATGTCTTTAGGTTAGTTAGGTTTAATTAGTTCTGAGTTCTAGGGGACTAATGACCTCAGCAGTTGAGTCCCATAGTGCTCAGAGCCATTTGAGCCATTTTTTTGCTTCTTCATTAGGGTGGAGAGTTTATCTAGGGTTGTTCATCTAGTGGTCATTTATTAATTCCTAGCTCCGGCACCTCAAGGAAAAACAAACATACTAATAATGTGTAAGGCTTTCGACGATAATGTTGACAAAAAATTCACACTTTCATATTACGCACAATGGATGTATGCATCCGTAGAGCACTGCCACATTTCGAACCCCATTCTAATGTTTCTTAAGATTCAACTCAATTTTTGTTGGTATTAATATGAAGTGACATTTTCATAATTTTTCGTTTTACGAAAATAAATTTGGAGGTATTTACGTATTTGTATTTTGAAAAATTACAACAGCTGTTTTGGCACGACCTGGTTCTTATATTTAAATGGGCATCAATTAGATCGTGAAACTTGCAGTTTTTCCGCGGATATGAGACACAAAGAGTTTGAAATTCAGTTGTACGACTAACTTACGGTAAAGTGACCAGCTATATAGAACTACTATGGATTAAGTGTTTATAATCAAAATAAATGAGAGACGTTTGATTTATAATCATAGCTGGACCTAATTTAATAATACAAAGGGCGTTCAAAAAGTTTTGCACAGTCGTCTCTACTTTTTTTATTTTTTGCAGGACGAGAATGAAATTTTTTTTTAACGTACTTCGAACATTTAGCTATACATTGAACCGACTCAATGTTGCCACCATAAGCTGTGACGCATCTGGCCCAACGTTCTTTCCATGATGTAAATGCACTTTGGTAAAATTCCTTGGGGATTGATTTTTACACTATCGCTTGACACAGGAAATAAGGTCTTTCTCACTATCAAATTGTTTACCGCGCAGGTGGGCCTTCAGACGACCGAAGAGGTAAAAATCAGACGGAGCCAAGTCCCTACTGTAGGGAGGATGAGAAACAATTTTCCAACCCATTTTCCTGATTTTTCTCTTGCGTCATAAGCGCTGTATGGGGTTTGGCATTGTCATGGTGTAGTCTGATGAGCTGATCCTGAAGCTGTGACCTGTGGGTCTTGATGGCACGTCGTAGCTTGTCCAACGAGAAACAGTAACGGTCCAGGTAATTTGTGCCCCAGTTTCCAAAAAGTCAATGAAAATGACACCACACTGATCCTAGAAGAAGCAGCCCATTACCTTCAGCCTGCCTCGTGTAAATCTTGGTTTTTCCTTCCGAGGGGAACCCGGATGATGCAACTCCTTGAATTGGGTTTTTCTCTCAGGTTCGGACAAAAACAACCATGTATCGTCCTGGGTAATGACGGCGTCAAAACTCTGTTTCCACTCTTCAGTAAATGTCTTCATGAGACCCTTGCAGACATACATCATCGTTTTCATTTCTATTGTCAATAATCTAGGAAACGAGTCTTTTGAGCAAGCTGTCGTGTCGTCACACTTCTGTCATTTTGGATGATTTGATCAATGGTCTCCTCATTGTCATCGACGGTCTACCGCATCGTGTCCAGCAGAGAGAAATCACCTTCTTTGAACCTCTGAAACCACCGCTGGATAGTTCTGAGATCTGCTGTGTTCTCCCCATAATCAGGGAGCAACGTCCTGGTAATCGATGTGCCAGAGTCATTGCCGGTCTTGAAGAGGAACTCCATCACCGACCATTATCGCAACCTGACATCTACTTCACGGTCCATTATGGCTCACCTGCAAATAAAAGAAAATACTTTTATATACCAACTTATAGCTAAATGTTCCAAGTATATCACAAACAATTTCGTTCTTCTCCTTCAAAAAATAAAATAATTAGAAATGACCTTGCAAAACTTTTTGAACGCCCGTTGTATCAAAGAAAGTAGCTGGTGAATACGAAAAGTATACTTATGTATTACTAAATAGAATCTTACACGTAAAAGATATCGCTATCGTAGTACCAGTGTTCTGAACATAACAGATAAATGAAAAAAATCACATTTGAAGTGAGGAGTTGGCAACATTTATCTTATTTATGATCATACCTGGGCACATTTACACATCGTAAACTTCTATAAACCATCTACCTTTCAATGAATTTCTGCTATGGTAACATTCTATTACGCAGAGAAATAATTTTTGTAGGTTATAACATCGCATTTTTAAAATTTTATCGAATGCAGTAGAAGCTTATCTCGAGTGTATTATCGTCGTTTGAAGGACCTAACTCTTCGAACTATGGGATTAACAATATTTTTCGTTTCATAGAATTATTACTCGTATTTTGTTTTACAAGGTGTTATCACATTGCTTGATTACCTACGACGATTATTTCGCTCTTTTTCCAGATGAGAATTATAAACGTATTTATGTTGCAAAACGCTTCCAGATATGTTACAGACGTTTGCTGTAAAGAATATATTAATTCATGAATTAATTATAACTCCGCTTTGGAAAAACAAATCAGTGCCCCAAAACTGAAAACGATAATCATGCTGTATGGAAGACAATCTAGGTATAGAAATCAGCGTAATGCAAACTCGTATAATTCTTGTAATACTATTCACAAAATGTACACTTTTATTTTGAAAGAGATTGGTTTAAATTTATAATTCTGCATTTAAGTAATGAGAGCTGAGAACGGAACGGTTTTCGTAAAACTGAATCAAAACTCGATGCATAATGTATTTCCATCCCACCAACGGATAGCTGAAACACAAAGCGGAGACTTAAAGAACCCTATTTTGAAATTAGCAGACACAGAAGCAATGAAAAGCTAACACTAGAACGAAACAATGACTAACGAAAATGTCATGGTAATGAAGAATGTGCACTGCGTAATTAGCTCATATTTATGCTGTAACAATCAATTTTTGGTATAACAGGATAGGGCTGAATGTTGAACGCCCATCTCTTACATGATTACTTCGTATTTAGATGGCCTAACCAACACCAAGTGTCTAAGGGCTTATATCTCATGCAGAAGATATCTGGAAAGTCCGTTTTTCTCCATATGTATGAAGCATTTCAAGACAAAAGTTTCATTTGAATATTTTTTTAACGGCAAGTCAAGTATAGCGTACCGCATTTCAACGACGGTTCTACATCTTCTCAGCTGAGAATTATTCTGCTGTATGTCTCTCTGGGAAGTCGTTCTGACGGCCGTGTAGATGGAGGATATGGACATAAAATACGGTAACCAGAGCTATAAACAAGGAGGAAAGCCACACCATTCTGCTCTCAGTCTGGCCAATCGGGTCTGAGCAAACGCTGTGTCGTCCTTATTTCTAAGCGGCACGAAGAGGAGAGTAGGTCAGCGTAGCGCTCTCCCGGACGTTGTCTTCTGTGCAGACCTAGTGGCTGCTATTTCTCGTTCAAGTAGCTCCTCAATCGGCATCACAAAGCTGAGTGCTCCCCACTCCAGTCCTCGCAGCAAGGAAAAAAAAAATCGCTCGAAGTACCGGGAATTGAACCCATGTTCTTCGCATAGCATTCAGCTACGCTGATCAATCAGCTGCGGTGGCAGACTGTGAATATAGAAACGGAGTGAGGACGAGTGAAATATTGCGGGTTGCGTACTTCACAAATAAAGACGCCGCTGTTACGTCAGAGCTAACCGTCTTCCTTCGTTCCTGCTGTGCTTCCGCAAGTATGACGAGTCTAAGAACTGTGGCGCTGCGGTCGCTTCATTCTCGTCGGTTCATTTTATCTTATGCCGTCGGCAAACGGTACGAGTAAGCTAATGTTGGCCCGTCCGGTTAGCCGTGTGGTCTAACACACTGCTTTCCAGGCGGAAAGGCGTGCCGGTCCCTGGCACGAATGGGCCCGGCGGATTAGTGCCGGGGTCCTGTGTGCCGGCCAGTCTGTGTATGGCTTTTAAGGTGGTTTTCCATCTGCCGCGGCGAATGCGGGCAGGTTCCCCTTATTCCGCCACATTTACACTACGTCGGCGATTGCTGCGCAAACACTTTCTCCACATACGCGTACACCATCATTACTTTACCACGTAAACATTTGGGGCTACAACTGTCTCGTATGAGACGTTCCCGGCGGTGGACTGCTGTTGCCTGTTATCAGGTTATGAACTACTGAGGGCTATGGTGGGGACGAAGCCTCTCCGTCGTTTCTGTTCCCAGTTCCATACAATACAAGCTAATGTTAACGTGGCGCTCTACGATTTCTATGTCACTTCCTGCTATTTCCCATTGAGAAGGCATTACGTCACATTAATCACAAAATAAACGTACCTCGTAAAATCGAACCAGTAGTAAGGAAGAAAAGGTCCTAAGCAGAAATAAAAATGCCGTACTGTATCTGTCGCGTTCAGCAGAAGCCCATATTCGATCGTTTTTATTTTATACTTTCCACCATATGACTACATGCGTTTTCCAAGCACCAGCACGTTGAATGTCTCGGGGACTAATCGTTACTGGTGCAAATTGTTGTAATAAAATGATGGGAAACTTCATATAAGTGATTTAAAATTTTCATATTTAGTTATCTTCACCTTACGACCCGCTCGTAATGAGAATAAGCCGTTTTAGGTCAACGATCCTTTTAAGATTCATAGAAACGCGTCGTTTTATCATGATTTATAATTGTCAATAACATTTCGGAAACGACAGTAAAGAAAAATAGACAAATCACACCATAGCGTAGTTTGTTGATGCACTGCGATGTTAAACAGCCATATGAATGAGTGATAGTTCACGTTCTGCTACTTTCCATTTTACTTTTTTTTTTATCTTCGTGTTTGCTTAAAGGTTATGGGAGTATCACAGAAAATTAAAAGAATTAATTCCTGCAATATTTGATGTGACGTAAATAGACGTGTGTTCTCTGCCAGGAGTTAGTCTCTTTGATTTGGTGAACGTATATAAGCTGACGTCTTTCCTGCGTGGATAGGGCTCTTCCATTTTTGTCTTATTACACTTTCACGGACATTAAAGTTTTTATTTATGTATACCACAGAGATAAAAGTTTAATACCTTACTATCAGGATAGCAAATGTTCGTTTTAGTAGATGTAATGTAGGTATTCTACGTGCGTCAATTTTTGTGAACAAACCGTATGGTTTGCGGGCCAAATAAGTGCGACAGCCGTCGCTGGAGAGCGCTGAGAGTGCAAAATCACGTCAGCCAGCTCGTGCTGTGTGCCAGTGGCACTCTGTCTCGTGATGTGGGATATAGTGGCAACGGCTTTATTGTAGCAAGCCGAAGAGCAGGCTAGTTTGACAGTAGAACGCAAGATGACTACACCATCTTGCTGCTGTAAAGTAGCACTGGCAAGGCGAAATAAATTGTCAGCATTTGGTCCCCTTTAACGAAGCTGTGTTTTGCAGGACGAAAATTAATTTGTTGAAAAGTACACATCTCCCAAAGTGTTCCATTAAAGTAGGAATGATATCTGGGACACGTTCCATGCTATAGCCCACGCTTCAAATGAAAAACATACAAATTTGGAGTAATAAACACAAAATTGTTGTGTTCTTGTTTGTTCCATATCCGCCATGACCAGGCATATGTGCTGCATCAGACTAATATTGGGCACAGAGTAACGTCACTATTCTATACATGCGACAAGAAAGTATCCTTTTTCTCTGTTGATTTGGTCATTGAAACTTGCGTTTATGGACTAACAGCGATCTGCGTAGCTTATCATTCATTTCTATAATTTGTTTCACTAATATATCACCGTTTAGAGATACTCATTCATGTTTTCTGGTACTGTCGTTGGACACCCCGTGACGCCTCGAAAGTGTGTATATGTCAGTGTAGTTGTTAGACTTTCCCTGAATAGATTTTAAACGTTAAAATAAACAAACAGCAGTCTTCGAAAAAGTTTTATCTGTATAAATGTACGTATAAACCCAACAAATTCACTGAAAATTCAACAATATACTACTTCTGTCATTTAGGAATTTCGGACGTTTTCTGACGTTTCCCTCGCGCTTGAGAACGGCTGTAAAGCCGAAATCACGACTGTATGAAACAAACGAACAGTGATTTGCAGCCCAACAGCGAAAATTTCTTCCAAAACGATTATGTATGCAGCGGCAATGCCGTGAATCTGTGGCCATACTTGCGAACGCGTGAACCCGCCCTCCGTACTGAGCCAGCCGAGTCCAGTTGCACCCGACAGCAGATAAAGGTGACGGGTCGGCTGCGGTGGTGACTCACGAGTCATGTAAGGGGACGCCGAGTTCTTGAGTTGGCATGTGACCTCACAAGACTCGATGGCGACTTTAAGGCTAGTATACGGCGTTCATTTCTTATATCTAGAGCAGGCCAATATTAAACTCCCCGTTTATATATATTTTTTCCTTTTTTTGAAGTGTAATGTGTGCATTCGTAAATCCAAATCTAGACCACAAATTCATGTCTAGTTCAAGGCATTAATAAATGTCGGCTAAGACTGGAGCTTCTTATTAAGAGAATTGTGTGCCTAGATATTATCACCTACTGAAAAAAATGCAGTGTAAAATTTAACCTGTGACCAACAGTTACTTTCTGACTTGTCATCCACGTAGCCTTACCTCAGGATGTTTCATTCATCTATCACCTGCGATGCTAAAGAGTGATGTAACCATACAGAAGAAGTCTCACTCTGCTCGATTTGAAAAGGATTTCATTAACAATAAATCTACGATAACATAGAGGTAATACAGAAACTAGAGCAAATTTCTTCCCACAACTGTATTATAACTACGGCAAATTACAGACACAATCTGTCTGATAACTGAAATATTGTAATTACCGCTAGAAAATTTAAAATCTTTTCAGTGCAGAAAAGGTGGGGTATTCCGCTTAACTTATTCAGCAGCAATACAGAATCGTACAGTTCCTAATTACATTAGAAAGGTTTCTCAGCAATTATCTATTGTGTTAGTTGCGAGAAGATTCTTCAGATTTAACAATATAGGGTCAAAATTCGTTTCAGGTAAGTTTATCTAATTGGCATTACAGTTTAACGGTTATTATGCTTCCAGTTCACCTCTTCGATGAGTGTCGCTTCCTTTCTTCTATTACACTCCGCTTTCCTATTGAAATACGATCTGACTGTCTTGGCTGCAGAAATAAATTACAGTTGCGTAGAGAAGTTATGATCAAGTTGTGCTAAGAAAGAGGAAGAAAGGGACATCAATTTTATTGACACATGGTCAGTGCAGTCACTAGGCAGCAATTGTTCAACAAGTTAAGCGGTGGTATGAAAGTGGCTGTAGCTTATTCCAAGGAAGCAACCCTGCGTTCATTATGAAGGGATAATTTATCAGTGCTTAACAGAACAGATCAAAAAATTTAAAACCGCGACAACAGTGTACATCTTATTGCTACACAGTGCGTTCTGAATGTAACGACAATAGTTGAAGCAGTCGTCATCAAAGTCACTTTCCTATTATTTTAAATCTATTGTCAGGCTAGTCATATCTTTGACTTGCAGTTGTTGTTGTAAGGAATAATAAGTTGCTTTTCAGCGTTATTTGAACAGATTTCTCGGCTGCTGAAACTGGGAACTAGTGTACGCTGTACACTTCCACTTCTCTTTTGAGCGGTAAACTGTGCCACATCCTACGGAAACGCGTAAATAAATTCAGATGCTACCAGTGATTCAAAAATGTAATTAAGTGGTCAGTTTTATTTAGTTTGCGTTTAAATAATACCATGGTGTTTTATATATTTCATGCATAATAGCGCCTGGAACTGTGCTGGAGAACTGACGTATTTATAACGACAAACATCCAATTAAATGATTACTTTGAACATATTTATTTATTTCGTTCTCACTACTCTGTCATTTGGAATGTCATTACATTTATAATTGTCAAAGATCAGGGGGATAATGATGCGTTTACAAACATGTCTGAGCTGTAGTTATTAATACATTATTGAATAAGTTCCCAGTTATTCTGTAGAATTCTATCACTAATAACAAAGGAAAAGAAATTTTCATTAACTGATGACATACATAAGTGTAAAGTGTGTATGAATCAAAATCAGAACAACTGGATAATGGGTTATATGGATTGTTGTGGCCATATAAACTGATGTTTGTTGTTGTGGTCGTCAGTCCTGAGACTGGTTTGATGCAGCTCTCCATGCTACTCTGTCCTGTGCAAGCTTCTTCATCTCCCAGTGCCTACTGCAACCTACATTCTTTTGAATCTGCTTAGTGTATTCATCTCTTGGTCTCCCTCTACGATGTTTACCCTCCACGCTGCCATCCAATACTAATTTGGTGATCCCTTGATGCCTCAGCACATGTCCTACCAACCGATCCCTTCTTCTTGTAAAGTTGTGCCACAAACTTCTCTTCTCCCCAATCCTATTCAATACCTCCTCATTAGTTATGTGATCTACCCATCTAATCTTCAGCATTCTTCTGTAGCACCACATTTCGAAAGCTTCTATTCTCTTCTTGTCCAAACTAGTTATCGTCCATGTTTTACTAACATACATGGCCACACTCCATACAAATACTTTCAGAAATGAGTTCCTGACATTTACATCTAGGTTCGATGTTAACAAATTTCTCTTCTTCAGAAACGCATTCCTTGCCATTGCCAGTCTACATTTTATATCCTCTCTACTTCGACCATCGTCAGTTATTTTGCTTACTACTTTAAGTGTCTCATTTCCTAATCTAGTTCCCTCAGCATGACCGGACTTAATTCGACTACATTCCATTATCCTCGTTTTGATTCTGTTGATGTTCATCTTATATCTTCCTTTCAAGACACTATCCTTTCCGTTCAACTGCTCTCCCAAGTCCTTTGCTGTCTCTGACAGAATTACAATGCAATCGGCAAACCTCAAAGTTTTTATTACTTCTTCATGGATTTTAATACCTACTCCGAATTTTTCTGTTGTTTCTTTCACTGCTTGCTCAATATAAAGATTAAATAACATTGGGGAGAGGCTACAACCCTGTCTCACTCCCTTCCCAACCATTCATTCCCTTTCATGCCCCTCGACTCATATAACTGCCATCTGCTTTCTGTACAAATTGAAAATAGCCTTTCGCTCCCTGCTTTTTAGCCCTGCCACCTTAAGAATTTGAAAGAGAGTATTCCACTCAACATTGTCAAACTCTTTCTCTATGTCTACAAATGCTAGAAACGTAGGTTTGCCATTCCTTAATCTAACTTCTAAGATAAGTCGTAAGGTCAGTATTGCCTCACGTGTTCCAATATTTCTACGGAATCCAAACCGATCTTCCCCGAGGTCGGCTTCTACTAGTTTTTCTATTCGTCTGTAAAGAATTCGCGTTAGTATTTTGCAGCTGTGGCTTATTAAACTGATTGTTCGGTAATTTTCACATCTATCAACACCTGCTTTCTTTGGGGTTGGAATTATTATATTCTTCTTGCTCACCAGATGGTAGAGTTTCGTCAGGACTGGCTCTCCCAAGGCCGTCAGTAGTTCTAATGGAGTGTGGTCTACTCCTGGGGCCTTGTTTTGAATCAGATCTTTCGGTGCTCTGTCAAACTCTTCACGCAGTATCATATCTCCCATTTCATCTTCATTTAAATCCTCTTCCATTTCCATAATATTGTCCTCAAGTACATCGCACCTGTATAGACCCTCTATATACTCCTTCCACCTTTCTGCTTCCCCTTCTTTGCTTAGAACAGGGTTTCCATCTGAGCCTTCGTTATTCATACAAGTGGTTCTCTTTTCTCCAAAGGTCTCTTTAATTTTCCTGCAGGCAGTATCTATCTTACCCCTAGTGAGATAAGCCTCTACATCCTTACATTTGTCCTCTAGCCATCCCTGCCTAGCCATTTTGCACTTTCTGTCAATCTCATTTTTGAGACGTTTCTATTCCTTTTTGCCTGCTTCATTTACTGCATTTTTATATTTTCTCCTTTCATCAGTTAAATTCAATATTTCTTCTGTTACCCAAGGATTTCTACTAGCCCTTGTCTTTTTACCTACTTGATCCTCTGCTGCCTTCGCTACTTCATCCCTCAAAGCTACCCATTCTTCTTCTACTGTATTTCCTTCCCCCATTCCTGTCAATTGTTCCCATATGTTCTCCCTGAAACTCTGTACAACCTCTGGTTCTTTCAGTTTATCCAGGTCCCACCTTCTTAAATTCCCACCTTTTTGTAGTTTCTTCAGTTTTAATCTACTGTTCATAACTAATAGATTGTGGTCAGAGTCCAAATCTGCCCCTGGAAATGTCTTACAATTTAAAACCTGGTTCCTAAATCTCTGTCTTACCATTATATAATCTATCTGAAACCTGTCAGTATCTCCAGGGTTCTTCCATGTATACAACCTTCTTTCATGATTCTTGAACCAAGTGTTAGCTATGATTAAGCTGTACTCTGTGAAAAATTCTACCAAGCGGCTTCCTCTTTCATTTCTTAGCCCCAATCCATATTCACCTACCACGTTTCCTTCTTTCCCTTTTCCTACTACCGAATTCCAGTCACCCATCACTATTAAATTTTCGTCTCCCTTCACTATCTGAATAATTTCTTTGATTTCATCATACATTTCTTCAATTTCTTCGTCATCTGCAGAGCTACTTGGCATATAAACTTGTGCTACTGTAGTAGGCATGGGCTTCGTGTCTATCTTGGCCACAATAAAGCGTTCACTATGCTGCTTGTAGTAGCTTACCCGCACTCCTATTTTCCTATTCATTATTAAAGCTACTCCTGCATTATCCCTAATTGATTTTGTATTTATGATCCTGTATTCGCCTGACCAAAAGTCTTGTTCCTCCTGCCACCGAACTTCACTAATTCCCACTATATCTAACTTTAACTTATCCATTTCCCTTTTTAAATTTTCTAACCTACCTGCCCGATTAAGGGATCTGACATTCCACGCTCCGATCCGTAGAACGCCAGTTTTCTTTCTCCTGATAACGACGTCCTCTTGAGTAGTCCCCGCCCGGAGATCCGAATGGTGGGGGGGGGGGGGGGGGGACTATTTTACCTCCGGAATATTTTACCCAAGACGACGCCATCATCATTTAACCATACAGCAAAGCTGCATGCCCTCGGGAAAAATTACGGCTGTAGTTTCCCCTTGCTTTCAGCCGTTCGCAGTACCAGCACAGCAAGGCCGTTTTGGATAGTTTCACAAGGCCAGATCAGTCAGTCATCCCTGCAACTACTGAAAAGGCTGCTGCCCCTCTTCAGGAACCATGTGTTTGTCTGGCCTCTCAACAGATACCCCTCCGTTGTGGTTGCACCTACAGTACGGCTATCTGTATCGCTGAGGCACTCAAGCCTCCCCACCAACGGCAAGGTCCATGGTTCACGGGGGGGGGGGGGGGGCATATAAACTGCACCACGTGAATGAAGTATGTGAACTCGTACACAGTACTCATTCACTGCATGCAGGTAACTCACTCGTGCTGATAATGAGACTTTAGCAGATATGAGCTACTAACAGGACGAGCGGAGCGAGTATTCATAGTCTGGTGCGGAACTCGGGCGCAGTACGTTGCGGGCAACAGCCTTAACGAGGCAATTAGATGGCTTAACAAAGCAGGGGGATGGTGTGCAGACAGCTCCTGTCGACTGTGAAATCCGGACAAGGGAAACCTACGTAATTTCGGACAGCTCGTCATTGCGTTTAAGGCTTTTCTCTGAACTGCATATTTCTATAACTGTCGCTGTTATAAGTGACGTTTCTACGAGGCAGAGCTGCACATCGATAAGACTTCTCTCATTGTCGACGACAGCGTAAAAGCGTCGTGATAGAGATAATGTTATGCCGATTGCCTTAATGGAAAGATACGTTTGTACTAGTAGTCCAGTGGAAAGACAAGAAATGCAAACCCACAATATTATTTAGTTCATTTGGTAACAGCCTTCCTTAATATTTTGAACTGACATTCACAGTGCATTTTAAAGACTGGATCGAACACTTCAAAGTGAAAATATCAAATTCTTCATCGTCCTTCGGAGGGATTACGCGTTTAGCGGCTTTTCCATATGTGACTGATTCGAGTGTCGTCATCATGTTTTCTTACTCTCTCTTTCTTCATTGTTCTTGTTTATGTTTTCTTCCTCTCACTCTTTCTTCATTGTTCTTGTATCCCCCCTTCCACCCCCACACCCATACCTTTCTATCCCTCTGTGTGACGTGCGTGTTTGTGGATGAGTGTGTGTAGCTGTAGTTGAGACCAAATTAAGATAAATACGTAAAACTGTCGACGATATAAGTTCGTGTTCAACATTGTTTGCCATGCCAATACCAGCATGTGGATCGCATTGCCGTTAATGGAGGTTTAGCGATATCCATAGCCCCGAAAGTAGGGGTCATTAAAATTTGAGCTAGTGAATAAACAATACATGTGTTCATTTGTGTGGTGGACAATTCATGTTGCAACTGCTTCTTCTACTGGAACAAATGAAAAAGAAAATAAACAGTGTCACAAACCATTTCAGGAAACCAGATCTTATGTGTGTGTCTACCTCTCGCAAATGACACTAACAGTTTATAGTTAAGAATTGTTGCATAGATAGGCTGAACTTCTAAAATATTTCATAAACCACTCAATGATCTGATCAGTGAATTTTTTCCCAGATACCTCATACATGTATATATATTATTTGTAAATATTGTGAGAGTCAGCTTCATTTAAAGACATGTATAGTTTGATGTCTTTCGTTGAATGCATTTAGAATTTCTTGAAATTTGAACTTCTGGGTAAATGCATAAGAAATATGTTTAGTTTGAAATGAAAGTAGTGGAATATAATCCTTTCCATATCATACACTGAGACGTTAGGCAAACTTTACACAGATATTCCGGTAGTGTCTTTCGTTTCTCTGGGATTGGTCTCAGTTTTTTCGGATTTACCGCTTATTTTTCTCGCATATTATTTTGCAGTCTCAATAAGTACAATACAAATGTACCCATCCTAATTTAAGTTAAAAATGTGTTGAATGGGAAAGTAAATAAAACACTTTCTTTGATTCATATTACCGTTTACCACGCAAAAGTTGTTTGCGCCTTGTATAGAGTCAGTTTGTATATCGCTGGAAAAAACAAGATCATGACTTCAACAGATATGTCTACACACACTGGAATATACTGTACCAGTTAATGGTTCACTGTGTCATACCGAAATATTTTTATTTTCGTCGCCGACGGCATAAAACGGTTTACAGACTAATTAAGCTCTTCTAGGTTTGAAATACGTAATTTGAACAGTATTCAGCAATTTTGTTTATCCTATAGTCTCCATATTTCGTTTATTTCATATGTTCAAATGTGTGTGAAATCCTATGGGTCTCAACTGCTAAGGTCATCACTCCCTAAGCTTACACACTACTTAACCTAAATTATCCTAAGGACAAACACACACACCCATGCCCGAGGGAGGACTAGAACCTCCGCCGGGATTAGCCGCACAATCCATGACTGCAGCGCCCCAGACCGCTCGGCTAATCCCGCGCGGCTCTTTTATTTCCTCATAAAAGTAACTAACGGTGTTCTAATAGGAGAATGAGACGCATAAATAAATTTAAATTCGCTCAGTTGCATTAAAGGGTGCCTACTGTCGGTCATGTACTTAGTACGACCTCGGTAATGTTCGCAGAAATTTTCTTCAATACATGAAACAGATTCTTAATCAAACGTTCCAGAGAGCGATCTTTGTAAGTTCTATCTCCACAATACGAGCCATACTGTTTGCTGTTGCCATTGCTCTCTAAAACAAAACTGATTATGAATATTTCACTGAAGTGAGCTGCGTATGGTACTGATGTCATTTTAAGTGAAAGCAGCTTCATCAGCGAACAGTGTTATGTATTTAAATTCGAGTTAAAAACATACACTTCTTTTCGGGGTATCAGAGGAAACAATAGTGGCTGGCAAAGTACTATTTCATAGCTGTGGAAACTGATGTCCATTCAGTTGCAAAACTCTTTTCCAATCTTCGGAAATGTTTCACAATTGGAAATAATGAAGTGCCACAATGATTCGACTAGCATGTAAGCTGCAAATTGCCATATAGGGCGTATAAAGCTGTTCAGACAGTTCCCTAGATCGTGCGAAAGAAATCTAGTGCCTTTACTAGGACCGAGGTTCTTAAAGCAATTGTGTATTTAAACAAACCCTTAGATCTATGTACGCTTTGTTTTAATTTTCATTTTAATTTATAACTAAAATCACTAAGTATAGATACATATATCTGCAGTTCCTTCATTAAGTTATTGCTATATACAAAATGAAATAGTTCTGACTGCTTATTTATTCTACATGTATACATACAAATAGTTATTTCTAAGAATTATTCATAGAAATAAATACTAGATAACTGCTGTATTTTTTGCAACTCCGCATTAATACGTTTTCAGGAGCCTGTAAATTTTTGATAGGATTAAAACAAGTAATCTAATCACTATGCTATGAAATACTTGTCACACCACAAGTACATCTTGGCTATAGTTTGTCCAAGATGATTCACACTGTCTAAAATGTAACCATGCTCGAAAACAGGCTGTCTATGAATATTCCTAAATCTCGATAAGAGTTGTGAGGTATATCAAGTGACAGCTATCGAATTTCTCAAAAAATGGTTCAAATGGTTCTGAGCACTATGGGACTTAACTACTGAGGTCATCAGTTCCCTAGAACTTAGAAATTCTTAAACCTAACTAACCTAAGGACATCACACACATCCATGCCCGAGGCAGGATTCGAACCTGCGACCGTAGCGTCACGCGGTTCCAAACTGAGGCGCTTAGAACCGCACGGCCGCACCGCCCGGCTCAAATTTCTCCTTTTCTACTGTTTCCACTGCGGCGGGGCAGGTGTTCTCTTAATACAACTAAAACCATCAGTCCATCTACGTGGATAGGTTTCATGTTGTCTGCCCCTTCACTCAACGGTGGTAGATACTGGTTTAGTCGACGAAAGCAGAGTTGACGAAAATTCGACTAGATACCTACAACGCAAAGGCCACAAAACTCCAGTCGTTGGGCAGTAGCTGTAAGTTAGCTAAACTATGGAGCATTCGGGATTCTAGCATTAGTCGTTTGAAAAATATGTCAAAAGTTTCTTTAGTTGGTTATTATCTTCAAAACAATCAAAATGACTAATAAGTCCGATTTTAACATCCGGACATCAACTACGCAACGTTACTGATTGTCTCTGTTACAAGTTCACACCCGAAAGCAGCCAGAAGATATTTAGTCTGACCCGATAATTTAACGTCCCAAACGGTCACTGACCCACGATTGCATATGCGTTAACACGTTCAGTCGTTGAGTAGGCTCCTTGTAGCGAAATAAACAACGCACAGAGCTCAAACTTTCACAAAATACTCAGTACTGTAGTCGCTCAACGACATGAGAACCGATCAAACGCATGAGTTTCCTCATTTTTGTTGAAATTTGATTAGCGCATTTTAACATAGGTGTTTACCAGAAGACGGCTCTCGAGGGACTATCGATTCATAATGCTGAGGCACAAAGCCCTACTCAAACGCGCGATAAATGCTGAATTCCTATTGACTAGTATGTTAAGCAGCCAATCGGATCATCTCAAGCACCACTATACTCGTAGTATTTCTGACGTCAGCCAATCACATTATCACAAGTGATTTAGACTAGAAATCTCGTAATTCCGTAATTCGTTATCAATAGACTTTGGTATACAAAGTATGAAACAGATCTATTAATATTTATAGTACTTATTTAGATTCACAGAGAGTATGTGTAACGTACTACACGCAGCATCACTCAACTACACCGCTCTCTCGGCCCAGTAGCCACCGCCAGCTGTGTCATCGTGAGAGTCAAAATCCGCAGATCCTCCCGGCTTCACAGAAAGCTACGCTTTCAATGCAAGATGACAACTCGCAATAATTTGCTACGTTAAACAACTAACGGTTCGAAAATATCCGATACATTACTTTCATCTTGTGATTGAATGTCTTATAGTTAGTTCCATCATCCGCAGAAGAATTTCTGATGCCGAGGCATTCTTAATCACTGTGTTTGAGTACTCACCCTTATGAGTGTTTTAACGTCGTCCTAGATACCCTATCTTCTGTTGGAGTCCTTAGTTTGTCTTAGTCTTCTTATCTCTACATAGTTGCTACGTCAGATGCGCTCTGCAATGTTTTGCGTATTCTACTCTCCTAGAACCGTTCCAACACGAAGTTATCTATTCCTTGCTGTGTGTGACAGATGCACCACTAACTTGCCTCTTCCTCTTGGAAGAATTTATGACATCTCCCTTCCCTCATCTAATCTTGTAACAGGGTATTCATTTCATACGCTACGTGAACAGCAAGTTATACAAAAACACAGCAACAGTAGGTAGCTTTGAAGGAGTTTGACGGTATGTATGAGAGACGTCAGCAATGTGCATCCATAATGGACTAGTACTTGGCAATATCGAAGGTGACGTCACCTGACCAACAAAACATTCCGTCACGCAGCTGTAGCTTCATCGTAGTTCTTCGAATTGCAATGTCAGTGTGGTTGCTACCTTAGACGTTTCCTTCGTATGAGGGCACGGAATGGTGCAGAAGATAAGAGAGATATGTTCAGACAGAGACGCACTTTGGAGGGAAGGAAATAGTTTCGAGGGTATAGTAATGTAAAACGTAAATTCTAAAATTATGCCGCATTTGTACAAAACTATGTTATGATTCGGTCAGTGGTAAATTTTCTCACCCTGCAATATTCGGCAAACAGTTTACGTTTCTTTAGAATGATACATTGAATACATGACTAGCAGCTTACTCGTGAGTTTCTGAATATTTGCTCTTATCATTAAAGTTCGTTGTTTAAAAAGACGTATGGGAAACTACATTTACTAATTTGTAAATAACTGTGATTTAGCACCTGTTAAATCTTTATAAGCTCAATGTGTTCTAACACAAAATTTCTTCAAATAAGCGGCAAAGTTTCTTGGAACGTATTCATTGCCTGTTGTCTCAAATGTTGAGATAAATTATACTGTTGAACAAATCTAGATAGCAGATTGGTAGTTCTTTATCGTAGTTACTTGACAGTTTGTCACCTTAACTCAGAAAAGAAAACGAAATGTACGGTGTCTATGCCAGCATACCACTTTTAATAGTTAGTTATGAAGGTGTTCTGATGCACACTGTGTGCATCCATTCGAGAATCACAGTCAAATAAAACTGTCAATCAACAAATGTGAGTCTAACGGCATGTAAAAATACCGGATTTTGCGGGCGTTTTCTACAGTGAAGCAAACAAAGTAGCATCTTTATTTTATTCATAATACGGAACGAAATACAAATTACACTAGTAAAAATGTATTTACTGTCTGACGCGTGAGAGAGTGTATCTGCCTGCCATGTTGTTGGATGGGAACATAATGTAATGTGGAATGTAAGAAGTTATAAGCTAATTTTGTTTTCAGATGGAATTTTTGAATTGACGTTATGTTCTAATTGATATAAAAGAGACCAAATAACATAATTTTCTTTCTTTTACCCAAAGGTAATTAAGGGACGTGATGTGCAAAGCACCGCTAGTTTTTTTCTTTCTTTACTTCTGTGATTTTAAAATATCACCAAAAGTTTTTCTCGCCGGGATGAAGATTAAGTAATTCTATAGTTGACCACCATCAGTTTCGTAATTGATACGCTACAGCATCCGTATTTTTATTAACTAATGCTAATGAATTTATCGCCTTTCCTTTTCACGACACAAACTGTCAGTAGTCTGTACGTCACAACGAATTGTTAACATTGTTATGCCATTTGGGCATCAGAAGTCCCCCTTCAACCCGTTACTAACAAAGGAAATAAATTTTCTGAATCAGTGCACGATCTTTGTGTTTATTTCGTAAATCGCTCAGTTTATGTCTCTATTTATAACGTTATTTCGGCTTCTGCCACTATCAGACCATATCTTAGAACTCATAAAACAAGGTTCAGTGTCAGTATAAAAAAAAATGCTTAATCAGGGTGTCAATTGTCGATGTCCCGATTAGGCATGAATTCTGTCGATACTGACACAGACGATAACGTTATAAATAAGGATATATGTCAAGCGATCTAGACATTTTATCTGACAAAATTTAGACCTGTTAGACATTATGCAGTGCATGGCAGAGAGTACGGCCACCTTGCCCTTCAAATCTCCTTTCCCATTCGCATGCGGGATAAGATGGAAATGATTGCTTGATCGCACCCTAATCTCTCTTGCATGCATATGGTACGTACGCGATGGAAGCGGAAGAATTGTTACATTTTCCCCTCGAGCATCTGTTCTCCACATCTGCTCAAGCGGATCTCTGGCGGAAACGTCTGTCTTCCAAAGTTTTCCATTTAAGTTTCAAGAGCATTTTCCTTACAGTGTAGGCAGAGCCCTACCAATATGTACGAATTTCTTTGATACTTTCCGTACAGCCGTCTTTATAGAAATCCCAAAAATGTAATCAATGTCATACAACAGATGGCACTGAAAATTTGTAACAGATTTACTGCAAATATTTCTCACGTAGGTCGAAGTATTAATTTTAATGATCGTATTTAAGACATATGCTAGGTTACATTCGTTCTTCAACAACGCTAAAATGATATATCATATGAGGGTTTCCCTTTTCAGCTTCATTGTATTGCATATATGAAGATTAAGGGAGAAGCGACTTTCATTAAAATAAGTGGAAATCCAGTCTTTCTAGATATTAAGTAGCTACAACACGAATGAAGCTACAAGACCCTTCAGATACAAATCGTGCGAAATGGAACACTAATCAACAGTACTTCATATTTAAATTTCCTTTCTGTCATTGCGTCTTTCACAGAAATATTGTAAACAAATTCCGGGATTCTTCCTAACTTAAACAACGATCGAATTATTTTCCTAATTTTTCTGGCCGGTTTTGGAGCTCCATATATAATGACCTTTACGAGCCACTGATCCATAACTTCCCTTATTTCCTATCTTCACAGTTACCTTACTTTGATCAATGACATTAAACACACGGCACATGCAGGCCATGTGCCAATGGCACTAGCCACAGATATTTCTAAAAAGTCCGTTTACAGGAAGACGAGGTAAGTGTTAGCAGCAACGGCATAGTTTCTTCCCATGTCGACGTAAAAAAGGTCTTCAGAATTAGCCATGAAAGGTACGTTCTTCTATTTGGAGTTATTCAGCGTGACTGATTGCACTGGTCACTTGAGGTGTTGAAGCATTTAAAAGGATAAAGGTAACTGATACAACACTTCAAGCGGCCTGTGCAATCAGTTGCGTTGAGTACCTCGAATAGTGCGCACGCAACAGAAGAACGTATCTCTCATGGCTAATAGTCTTTAATCGATACGAACAGCTCTCCAGATAGGCGCTGGAGAAGCTCCACTTTCATTTAACGTCTGTCAAACCAAAACAACTGTTGTCAAATTCCATCGTAAAAGGCAACAAAACATTCTTACAAAATCGCCAATTGGCACTTGGATCAAAGAGTCTAAGAATAAAAATCTATTTTGTATTTTAGTGTATGTCATCTGTCTTCTGATTGGTTTGATGCGTCCCGCTACAAATTCTTTGAATTCGATCTTGCGCCAGCATCTCAGCCTCAAGTAATACTTGCAACCTACGACCTCAATTATTTGCTGGATGTATTGTAATCTCCATCTTTCCCTACAGTTTTACCTTCTACAGCTCCCTCTAACACAATGGAAGATATTCCCAGATGTCTCAACACATGTCCTATCAACCTGTCCATTCTTCTTATCAGTGTTTTCCATATATTCCGTTCTTCAAAGATTCTGCAGAGAACTTTCTCCTTCTTTATCAGTCAACCTAATTTTCAACATACTACAGCATCACATCTCAGATGCTTAGGTTTTGTGGTTTTCCCACAGTCCATGATTCACTGCCGTAGTTTGTTGCGGTGAAAACATACAGGGTGACAATTATTGATCGGATCGAGTTCCGTCTTGGATGAACCACATGGATAGTGGGATAATATCACACCGATTATTCCGTGACTCGACATTGCACTCCACACAGTGACCAGTTGAGGGCGAAGAGACTTCTAGTTTGCGAAATGCGGATTTTCAGTCCCCCAAATGTGCCAGTTATGCTTATTGACGAACCCATCCAAATATAGAGGGTTAGAAAGTACTTCACTCACAATAATAATAGTTACTGTTGCAGTCATTAGCCAACTCACATTAAGGTGTTACTAAAGACATCACGAGACTAAATTTGGGCATGAAAAAAGTCCTGGTTTAGTTAACGCATAGGCACCGCAAATGGAGTTAAATAACACTACATAAACACTTTTTATACTCTCACTATTATGGAAGTGCGTCAGATTTCTTTAGCAAAAACAATAAAAGAAAAGAAACTGAAACTGAAACTGTCTTCACAGGCAAATTCTGTGACTATTTCAGAAACAAAATGCAGTTTGCCAATATTGCTTTCTAAACCCGCTTGAAATAGTTTATATGTCCACACTTTCAAGCAAGTAATTCAAATATTAAGTTCAATTAACTTCAGAAAATTGTTCATATTGTTAACCAAAGCAAAATTACTTTTCATATAGGTTCAGTTTGTGTGCCTTATCCATTACCTGAGAAGCAGGTATTTTTACGATAACACTACATACTTTGGCACTGAACTTTAGCACATTTAGTACAGAAGCAAACCATTAATTAGTTGGAAATAGGATACTCGGTTTCTGCACATTTAGGATGGGATAGAGCGTTGGTTTCATGATCAGGACAATTTTAAGGTTCAAAGACATGTTTATACCACTAGGATTATTACTGGAAAATATTCACACAAAAATACTGGTCCATACTATGATACATATTTGAGTTCCTGAATTTTGCGGGCCAGTGGCGCAATAGTGGTGGCAAGCATGTGTCGACTATCTGGTCTCACACTCTTGATGTTGAATGCTCTTTATAAAGTCTTCTTGGCGACGTATTATCCTCGTTTTACAGCCATTCCATAATAACAAAAGTACCATACGACAGCCGAAACCACGTCTGAGGCAATTTCAATACAAACTGGCTTTCAAAGGCCTCTCTGGCCCCTCGATGTTAACTGTACAACGACTAGCCACTAACTGCGTAGCGTGCTCACCCCGTTGCTGCCCAGATCGACCGCCAAAACCACCTTTTACCACGCGCCAAGCCACTTCCGTAGCGGAGAGGGTTATCTACATCTTTTATTCTACACAGTACAAATTCCCTAAGCATGAACCAGCATTCAAAGCACAATTTCTCTTTTATGAGCAGACACATAAAATTCCATTATTTTTAAATATCCTTTAGTCTTTTATTACAATACTTATAATACAAATTTCAATGACCTTTATTAGTAAAGAAGAAACACTTCATAGTTATATACGTACTGTTGATAGTATAACCTACTTACAATCGATATTGGTGTTACAATAGGAACTGTTTTTATCTATTCCGAGACAGCTGGGAGCTGTTCTGAATGCTAGCGGGTTTGCTACGCAGTACTACACACGGTGATATGTTGTGTTTTTGGTATTTCTATATCCTTGGCTATCCCCTCCATCTACATAAAACCTTCGGGCGACGTTTGCAACTATGTGTAAGATCAAAGTTTCCTTTTACCTTTAAGAAACTGTTTCCATCGGAGGCACAATGACGTCCAGACGATAGTCAAACTCGCTCTTTATACATTCTGGGGCGTGGTTAGAGTTACCGCTGTTGATCTGCGGCGCCAGAGTTTACACAAAGTTGTTGAAAGAGGAAGTACTTGCACGAACTCTTTTAGAAGCTCCGCCCCACAAAGAGAATAACGTATCGTGAAAGAAAACGTCCTATGAGGCAAACAGAGCAATGAGAGACCCGTACGACCGATATACCATTGATGCAAATTTTCTTGTATTCAGATGCCATTGAAGTGGTGCTCCATGATGCTGACAGATGAAATTTTCGACCCGTTCTCGTAATATGGGAAAAACCCATTGAACTGCCTGGGCTAGCAGGACAGAGCGGATTATTTTGTGTAAAAGGGGGCAAAATGAGTTCTTGTCAGTTGCACTCAACATACAAAGTTTATTATCAACACGCAAACTTACAACAAGAATGAAAAACACTCAAAACTTTAATCGACATCCTTGATAAAACTTAGATAGGCTGAAGGTCACATTTAAAATGGAAGACACAAGGCCTAAGCAAAAACTAAATTTCAACGTTCTTCTGGAGGTTTCACCAAAGAATATTTTCTAAATCTTCAGCCTTATCGGCTGAAGGCCTCAGCAATTTAATTTTAATGGAACTTGGCTGGAGGTCGCATATTAAGCGTTAAAAGGCAGAAGGCCTTATCTTAAAGCATTGAATGCAAAATTAGGCTGAAGGCCCATACAAAAGCATCACTATCTTATGCCTTAAGCGCAAGACAAGAACATTAATTTATGAGATATTAAAACTCTGCTGAAGGCCACACATCAACCAAATAACTAAAACTGGGAGGTTACTGTGTAACAGACATGGAACATCGCTCAGAAATTTACAAGGGTCGACCTGGGATTGTGACACTAACGCCCGTTTAGGTGAGACAGGTAGCCTATCCACAACTTCTTAATCTGGAAGCAACCAACCGGCAGACATACAGACAGCCGTCCGACCAATCAACCAAATCAGTTCCGCTCCACGCAACCAGAAAAACGACCACAAGATTTCAGTACAACGACACACAGAATATTGGCGCCCACAACGACTAACAACACCTCAGCTATCGAACTACATGCCACGCTGGACGGCAATAGCGCGACGAGGAAAATACACTGCCTAAAATTAAGTCAACGACCAGGGCAGGTAACCGGAACATCGATGGCCACAAGGCAGAAGATACCGCTGGGAGAACTTCAATAACAGGGAATAAATTAAGTTAAATTCCACAGGAAGACAGCCGACTTAAATACACACACGTTGTTGCTTGCCGGAATGTCCCAAATGCGACAGCCAGCCGGGATCAAACAATGAAATGTAAAGAGTTGGGGCTCGATACTAAGTCAAGATCTGTGGGCGACGAACTTCGTAGCACTCGCAAGCAGCACCTCACACTCCAGCCGCGCCTGCACGCCGCCAGCGGCTCCAGGCTGACGCCTCGCGACGGGGGCTTGCTTGTTGCTCCACGCCAACCGACTGACTAGACCGCTGCTCCGACCGCGACTGCTGCTCCGTCGCGATTGCGCTACTGTTGCGTCTCCCACTCAATGACCACCATCGGACGGACGACATCCCGGAGACACTGGCTCGGACCCAACCATGCAGAGGGAACACAACCGACATCTCTGCACAAGAAGGAACCGACCCAGACACACGTTGTCGATGAGACGACCGACCGAACGACCAACCAGCGGTCGTCCCCACTGGTACTGGCTGTGCGGACCTCACTGGGGCTCCTTGCCCGACTGCATTGGTGCTGCGTTGTGGCCGCCCTGCTGGTCCTTCTCCGACTGACTTCCAGACACACGACGACCCGGATATACTATCGGTCGCCCAGAGATAGTACGACGGTGCACTTATCGATAAGCGCTGCTGCTGCCACTCACAGGAAGCAAGACAGCAATTCAGTGACACCAGTAATTGAAATTAAAATGACGAGGCGGCTGTATGGTAAAAACAAATGGTTAAATAAAGATGGCACGGACATCAGCCATGCTCAACTCACCCATAGCTCCGGGTACATGTTCCCCTATCCGGGCGAGCGAACTAGCTCTGCTACTAACACTCCTACCTGCAACCAGATGAACTGGCAATTTGCAAATGGCGCCTTTGGGATCCTTTAATTTCTGTGTGTAAAGACTGACACGAAGTTCTACTGTTTATGTTCTTGTGTCTCTTGATCAACCACTTTGCGAGACCCTGTAACTGGCGGCGTCTCGGTACCATCTGAAACTGTTCTCTAAGATTCAAGACGACAAGTCTTAATGTAGCGATGAATTTCAGGTTTGGAGAAAATCTTACAACCAATGTAAAAATAATGATTTTAAGTCAATACTAACTCAATGTTGCTGTGTAATGAGCTTTACTTCAAAAATGGTTCAAATGGCTCTGAGCACTATGGGACTTAACTGCTGTGGTCAGTAGTCCCCTAGAACTTAGAATTACTTAAACCTAACTAACCTAAGGACATCACACACATCTATGCCCGAGGCAGGATTCGAACCCGCGACCGTAGCGGTCACGCGAAATGGTTCAAATGACTCTGAGCACTATGGGACTTAACAGCTGAGGTCATCAGTCCCCTAGAACTTAAAACTACTTAAACCTAACTAACATCACACACATCTATGCCCGAGGCAGGATTCGAACCTGCGACCGTCGCGGTCGCACGGTTCCAGACTGTAGCTCCTAGAACCGCACGGCCACTCCGGCCGGCAATGAGCTTTACTCCTTAAAATAAGTGTAGTGAACAACTGAACAATATCTAAGGCACCAATAAGTCATCAAGCTACTGCAGAAACGTAGTGACTGTACAAAGCTGTTGCTTGCAAACTGCGAACTGATGTTTTCACACGGAAATATATCCAAAACAAGTAATGTGAGCAGCACAAGGTGCAATAGCTGAATAATATTTATTAACAAAATCTGGGAGTGGTGTTCAATAAATAATGCAGCACACTTTTTTCTGAAAGAAGATTAGTTTTATTGAGAATTCCAATACACAAAATTATTCCTGATTATTTTTGCAACAAAACCCATTTGTCAATATAATCTTCGTTCAATGCGATGGCCTTACGTCGCCTTACTGGGAGGGCCTGTATGCCTGTATGGCTCCACTCTACTGTATAGTGCATCAATAATCTCCATATCATCCACGTACTGCTTACTGCGTTGTGCATCCTTTATTGAGCAATACGGGAGGTGCGAGATCCGGGCAGTAGGGTGCAGATCGGGAAGGATTGCACTATTTGGTTGCGCTGAATACAGAAGCCACGCCCAACGACTCGCCGTGGTTTTGTTCACTGCAAGGTCTCCATAGACATTCTGCAAGCGACTATGAATGTCTGGAATGTTCTAATTTTTTTCCCAAAACAGTTTTAGGGTCCTCTCTGTTGGGGATTCACCCAGTAATTTTGAAAGTGGTGACGTAGCAGCACCTGTTATTCTGACGCACTGTAGCGCTCTTAGGTGAAGTTTCCAGACATAGATTCCATTCTCAGTTCCTTCTACAACCTTTTGGAGTCGTTTAAAATCATTTTCTGACATCTATGGACTTGGTGATTCTTATCTGTACTCATTCCTTCTCGATGAGTGATCATAATGAAACCTATTTAGCTCAGTATTTCTCACTTACTCGGGGCAACGAAGTAGTTCTCTCTCTCAATCTGTAACGAGTAACAATTTGAGCTAAGTGGCTTGGGTCATATTTCACTTGTCCTGTCAGTTTTGTCTGGTACACTCTAATCTTGCTTTTTCCCATTTACAGCGTTGCCTTCTACGTCCAGTGCTCTGTGACACTGTATAAGCGCCTCCCATTCCCGTCTGGTACCGCGCCTTTATTTGCCGAGCGCTAACCCTGTTACAGGGGACGTGAGCAAACCGCGCGCGGGACGAATGCTTCTGGGGATTAGTGGGGAAGGCGCGGCGAGACGGCAGATATGTGAGAGCGCGGCGTGCGCACCGGCTGACGAGATTATCGCGCCCTGGGACGCGCTGTCAGCTCTGCAGGCCGCGCCATCCCTCAGCCGCCGCCGCAAGTAACTCCAGAGGTGCCGCAGACCGGCAGTCCTCGGCGCCAATTCGTGCGTCGGCTGGGAAAGGAACTCGAGACGCGGTCGACTCAGAGCTCAAGTACCTAAAGAATATGTTTCACCGGTGGCATTGTACTCCAAGCTCAATCTACCCACCAGAAGCCGCATTACGAAGACTGGCGTACGTTATTTGGTGCACCACTGTTACTTATGCGTGCTCTAGGGGTAGCGTCGTTGATTAGTAGCGCAAGCGTCGTGGGGTCAAGGGTTCGAAACCCGCCACCATTTAAATTCGTCTGCCACCGTAGCTGAGTGGACAACGCGCCGGCTTGTCATGCCGGAGGGCCCGGGTTCGATTCCCGGCTGGGTTGGACACTGTCGCCGGCACGGTAGCTCGGCGTGTTCGGTAAGAGGGATAGCTACCCTCTGGATCCACGATGAACTCGAACAAGTGCATGGGACGTCAGCCTCGAACCAATAAAATTAACAAAAGAACAAAATGAGATAAAAAAATGTAAACGAAGGGTAGCGTCGTTGATAGTAGTGCAAACGTCGTGAGGTCCTGGGTTCGAAACCCGCCACCATTTAAATTTTGATTAATAATCAGCACTGGTGGCCGAATGCTTCTGGTGTAAGGCGATATTGCAAAGCCTATGATTTTTAATAACGATGCAACGTTCCTTCGGACATTCATGCATCACCTAAGAAACTATGCATCCTGATCAGCATAATACAGCCACTGCTACCGTATTTATCTACCGTTACCGGGCAGGCGACTTTCAAGTAGAAAGTCTGACCTGTACAGTAATATACATAACGGATGTACGAGTACAGTTTGAAGACGCAGTAGTAGACCTCAGTAGTCATTAGACATCGTGAGAGAGCAGAATGGGGCACTCCACGCAATTCACGGACTTCGCAGTCACGTAACTGCGTGTCACTTATCTCACACGTCTGTACGCGAGATTTCCACACTCTTAAACATCCCTAGGTCCTCTGTTTCCGACGTGATAATGAAATGAAAACCTGAAGGGACACGTACAGCACAAAAGCCCACAGGCCGACCTCGTCTGTTGACTGACAGAAACCGCCGACAGTTGAAGAGGGTCGTAACATGTAGTAGGCAGACATCTATCCAGACCATTACACAGGAAGTCCAGACTGCGTCATGGTCCACTGCAAGTACTATGACAGTTAAGCGGGAGGTAGGAGAACTAGGATTTCATGGTCGTGCGGCTGCTCATAAGCCACACATCACGCTGGCAAACGCCAAACGACGCCTCGCTTGGTGTAAGGAGCGTAAATATTGACGATTGAACAGTGGAAAAACGTCGTGTGGATTGACGAATCACGGTACACAATGTGGTGATCCGATGGGAGTGTTTGGGTATGGCGAATGCCCGGTGAAAGTCATATGCCAGAGTATGTAGTGCCAACAGCAAAATTCAGAGGCGGTGGTGTTGTGGTCTGGTCGTGTGCTCCATTGAGGGGGCTTGCACCCTTGTCGTTTTACGTGGCACTATCACAGCACAGACCTACATTGACGTTTTAAGCACCTTCTTGCTCCCCTCTGTTGAAGAGCAATTCGGGGATGGCGACTGCATCTTTCAACACGATCGAGCACCTGTAAATATGCACGGTCTGTGGCGAAGAGGTTATATGGCAATAACATCCCTGTAGTAGACTGGCCTGCACAGAATCCTAACCCTAATCTACAGTACACCTCTGGGTGTTTTCGAACGCCGAATTCGTGTCAGGCCTCAACGACCGACATCGATATCTCTCCTCAGTGCAGCACTCCGTGAAGAATGGGCTGCCATTCCCCAAGAAACCTTCCAGTACCTGATTGATCGTATGCTGCGAGAGTGGTAGCTGTCATCAAGGCTGAGGGTGGGCCAACACCATATTGAATTCCAGCACTACCGATGGAGGGCGCCACAAACTTGTCCGTAATTTTCAGACAGAATTGCGGATACTTTTGGTCACATAGTGTATGTGGGAGAAATAACTTTTATATACGGAGCTTTAATAGGTATAAGTGCAGATATTTCTAACGGTGACTGTGGATAGTGGACTGAAAACATTACATTAATATTTAAGCCATTTGATGACTAATAATTCAGCTACTACAAGTCATGTTTTATGTCCGATAGTACACGCAAGTACTTGTGTTAAGAGCAAGTCATTAATGCTTATTTTCCCCTGGGCAGCAGGTCAGGTGGGGAAGTGTTGAAGCAAAATGAACAGTCAGTACTGCCAAGCATTGTTCATTTCACCGTCCATGTACGACAATGCAGGAAACATCAGGTCTTAAAATTTGTGATACATTTATGGGATAGCTGTTCGACACAGAGAAGATCCAAGCCAAAAAAATATCTGTACATACACCTGCATGTGTACCAATAAGGTGTGGATGTACACTGAGGCCGATCTCTTATGGGGATCCGAAATAGCATCGAGGGGTTCGTGGTTAGGTGACACTATGCTAGTAGTATGGCTAGTAATTTACTTCGGCTGGGAGGCGTGCTCGAATGGTTGAGGCGGTTAAGGTAACTGCTTGTTTAAGCAGGAGATTCGTGTTCGAGGTCCTTTCTGGTATAAATTTTCACTTGGTGCCATTGAGTCATTTTAATGCCCACATGGGCCTACTGTCGTTCAAAACATATGAGTAGAAGAAAGTTCTTAGTAACTTCAGCTACAGCTAGAATCTGTCTAATGTTACGTTCATGATCTCTTCGCGAAGTATACAATATCTGATCAGAAGTATCCCGTCATTCCTATCTAATGTGAAACTCACCACGGGATGTCGCAAGGGGCGAACGCGCCATTATAAGGGGAGGCGCAGTGCATATCTTTGTCAGTAGAGAAGCAGAAGAATGGATCAGTCAGAAGAGCTTCGAACATGGACTAGTCGTCGTGACCTGAGTGACAAATCCATCAGGAACATTTCAACCCTTCTGAAGCTCGCCACGTCGACTGTTCGTGATGTGATTGTGAAGTGGGAACGTGAAGGAACCATAACTCAACCCAGACCAACCAGACCTCGGAACTGTCGAGCATTATGCATGATGTCTGTAGAAACAGCATAAAATCAGTGGAAGGAATCACCATGAGTTCCAAAGAGTGAGTTCCAAAGAGCTAGCAGCAGTGAAGCTGGCAAAGTATCAAAAATGGGGTGCAATATTCGAGCAGCTCCTCGACAGCCACACACTGCGGTAGTCATTGCCAAGGGACGTTTGAGATGCTGTATAGCGTATAGCCAGTGAACACTGAATGACTGGAGGTGGGTGACTTGCAGTGATGAACCACTCTAAGTTAGGGAATCGCCCCTTATTGTGCATAAGGAAAGGCTAAATGCGGAACGATATGAAAACCTTTATACAGCATTGTATACCTCGTACAGTAGAGAAACAGTTCAGAGACGACGACAGTTTGTACACCACGACAGTGCATCCTGTCACAAAGCAGCTTCTGTGATAAAATGGTTTGTAGACATCTGTTTTCTTCACGTGGATTGGCTTTCCCAGAGTCCCCACCGGAACCAAAAGTCCAGTCTTTGGGATGAATTAGAAGATCGAATTTGCTGCAGTCCCCATCGTGCAACACTAGTACAGTCTCTTGATAAAGAATGGGCTGCCATTTCTCCACAAACATTCAGACACCTCATTCAGTTGGTTGCCAGTAGTTTCAGACGTCATGAAGGTGAAGGGTAGACGCATACCATATGCATAATCATTATCAATGAACTTATACTTCTGATTAGACTTAGGAGGGAGCTGTGTATTGGTTGATACTTCGTTGGACATACGCTCTAGGTAAAAATACCGACCGCATCGCGATGACCGCTTCTCCTGAAGCACCTGCCGTTTGAACTGGCTGAACATCTCCGTGACGCTCTCGTGCTTACCGTAGCGCGTTATTCTTCTTCGGAACTACTTCATTTTCCCTACCAGTCCCATCTGACACAAATTCCACGTTGAGGAGCGATGTTCAGTTACTGGTCGAACTAGGGTTCTGTAACTCGCCTCCTATGTAGCCGGACCATACCCTCTTATGATTTTTTTCAATCAACATCAGACTCGTATCTGTCTACCTGCTGTTAGTTTTACGTGATGGTAAAATCACAGAGATTTTATGGATGTGGCTTATTCCAGTACTTGTTACGCAATTCTGTAATTATACAGTAATGTGACTTTCTATCTATGTCTTCATAATGGGTTACGTTTGTTTATGTTGGGCCGGCCGAAGTGGCCGTGCGGTTAAAGGCGCTGCAGTCTGGAACCACAAGACCGCTACGGTCGCAGGTTCGAATCCTGCCTCGGGCATGGATGGTTTTTATGTCCTTAGGTTAGTTAGTTTTAACTAGTTCTAAGTTCTAGGGGACTAATGACCTCAGCAGTTGAGTCCAATAGTTCTCAGAGCCATTTTTGTTTATGTTGACGGTCAACTGCCAATTGTAGCATCAAGTGTTGATCCTCTGCTGGTCTTCCTCCATTTCGTTATTACTTTCAAGAGCTGCGGCTTCTCTGTATACAACAACATTATTCACGAAAAGCTTCATGGGACTTCCGATGATGCTTGTACTACCAATGTTACACTGTAATATGTGTCGTTATGACGGTGGTGAGTCCACTTGAGTACCTATAACGCAGATGACCGTTGTGGGCAAGCGGATCTAGGGATCTAGGCGTGTCAGTTCGGAACCGCGCTGCTGCTACGGTCGCAGGTTCGAATCCTGCCTCGGGAATGGATGTGTGTGCTGTCCTTAGGTTAATTAGTTTAAAAGGAATTCTAAGTCTAGGGGACTGATGACCTCAGATGTTAAGTCCCATAGTGCTGAGAGCCATTTGAACCTATAACGTACTATTGAAAATTGCACTGTTGGCTGAAATCTAGATCTGGAATAAAATACAGATGACATTGTGACCGATGATGACCTTCTTTCTACCACGTTTTGTAGGGTATACTAATCTTTCCTTCCACACCTTATCACTGACTCACGAGAACACGTTATTATACTACTAACGTAAATCGCCTCTCTGCACTAGGTACCTACCACACTCAACCATCGCCTTGATTCCGACGTACGTAATGGTATTTCACGCAAAATGCTGGCCTAAATTATTGTATGGTATTTTCTGCACTATGATACCCTAAATAATATATATTTTAGGATAGGAACGTACGCACGTACTTTACAGCACGAAGAAAAAAACAAAATTATGGTAATTTAGTTAGATTCTTTACATCTTAACTACAATTATATGTACACACATCAAAAAAATTTTGGCATCACCTCGGTTCCGAGAGTTCCGGAACCTGTACAGAAAATTGGAATATACGTCAACATAAATTTCATGTCCGATCTTTTTATTGCTCATGAAAACCACACATTGCATGTTGTGCCATCATACAGCGAGACCTTCAGAGGTGGCAGTCCAGATTGCTGTACACACCCGTCCCTCCAATATCTAGTAGCACGTCCTCTAGCATTGATACATACCTGTATTCATCGTGGCATACTAACCACAAGTTCATCAAGGCACTGTTGGTCCAGATTGTCCGACTCCTCAACCGCTATTCGGCGTAGATCCCTCAGAGTGGTTGGTGGGTCACGTCGTCCATAAACAGTCCTCTTCAATCTATCCCAGACACGATCGATTGGGTTCGTGACTGGAGAAAACTCTGGCCACTCTATTCGACTGATGTCGTTATCCTAAAGGAAGTCATTCATCAGATGTGCACGATGGGAGCGCGAATTGCCATTCCTGGAGACTATTGCCTCGCCAATGCGCTGCTGATATGGTCGCACTATCGGTCGGAGGATGGCATTCAGGTATCGTACAGCCGTTACGGCGCCTTTCATGACACCCAGCGGCGTACGTCGGCCCTACATGATGCCACCCCAAAACATCAGGGAACCTCCATCTTGCTGCACTCGCTTGACAGTGTATCTAAGGCGTTCAACCTGACTGGGTTGCCTCCAAACATGTCTCCGACGATTGTCTCGTTGGAGGAATATATGACACTCATCATGAAGAGAACGTGATGCCAATCTTGAACGGTTGATTCGGCATGTTGTTGGGCCCATCTATACCACGCTGTATGTTGTCATGGTTGCAAAGATGGACCTCGCCATGGACGTCGGAAGTGAAGTTGCGCATCATGCAGCCTATTGCGCACTGTTTGAGTCGTAGCACGAGGTCCTGGGGCTGCACGAAGAGCATTATTCAGCATGGTGGCTTTGCTGTCAGAGTTCCTCCGAACCATAATCCGTAGGTAGCCGTCTTCCACTGCAGTAGTATCCTTTGGGCGGCCTGAGTGAGGCATGTTATTGACATTCCTGTCTCTGTATCTCCTCCATGTTCGAACAAGATAGCTTTGGTTCACTCCGAGACGCCTGGCCACTTCCCTAGTTGAGAGCCCTTCCAGGCACAGAGTAACAATGTGGACTCGATCGAACCGCGATATTGACCGTGTAGGCGTAGTTGAATGGTTGATCTACAGACAACGAGCCGTTTACCTTCTTCCTGGTGGAATGACTGGAACTGATCGACTGTCGGACCCCCTCCGTCTAATAGGCGCTGCTCGTACATGATTCTTTACATCTTTGGGCGGGTTTAGTGACATCTGTGAACAGTGAAAGGGACTGTGTCTATGATACAAAATCACCAGTCAATGTCTGTCTTCAGGAGTTCTGGAAACCGGGGTGATGCACAACTTTTATTGATGTGTGTGTTATTCCGATGATGCGTTCCAGTCTCCTTCATCTGAGCAGTCTGTTTTCGTTTTGGACTCCATCATCGTTTTCAGCTTGAGGGTTCTGCCTCATTCGTCATTCGCTGAGAGCAATAAATGTTATGTCTCTTTTACGAAAATTTTGCTGGTTTTCTTTGGCTTCGGTCTCATACCTGTTGTGTATGGATCGGATGTCTGCAGTAGCCTATTTAGTATGTCCAGATTGTATCCTTGCTTGGAAATTTCCTGGAAAATGTTTGTCTGTACACACGAAAGTGCTTATTCCGAGCCTCGGCAGCTTCTTGTACACTGCCTATGGGTAACAAGTCATGTTCAAGCACAACTGGACCATGGACGAAAATTTTGTGTGCTGTAGAGGACACACGATGCCGCTAATATAAATCAACATACATCTTGGTGTTTCAGAAGTATTAGCAGCAAATCTGCCTATGTCTATCTTATGTTCACTGGAAATAGGCCCTAGAATAACACTGAATAGATTAGCCACAGGTCTACTACTGTCATTTCTACTGATGCTTCAGCGTCTGCAAAACATCTTCTACAGGTGTTTCCACCATTTCCATTGTCATAGTTTTGTTTGGCAATATCTACAATTAATTTCAAACCCATTTCTAAACATTTCTTGTGAGACATTTTTCCTCTCTCGAACGAGTTCATTTTCCTCTATTGAAATGATTTGCCATTTCTTGATGTTTATTCGACAAATAAGCAACAAAAATTCGGAACGTCTAATTTAGGTATGGAGTGCAGACATACCGATCTGAAGAGCTTCTGTACTTATTAGTTTGATTTTTGACAAGTCATTGAAGTCTTTTGAGGTAGCCTTGAAAATGTAGCACCCCACCGTCGATGCTGTCTCTATTGCTGCTTTGCAAGCCTGGCATCTAACATAGCCATCAGCAATGTGTATTTTAGGATTAATCACTCTACGTTCCTGCAACTTTCGTTTCACGTAAAGTTTCGATTTGTCTGTTGATATAACCAATTACTTTTTCAGTAAAATTAGCTGTTTCATGAATAAATCTAATTTTTATTGGTCTTGAAAAGCGAGGAGACGATGGTGCAATAATTTTCCAAACAATTATGTATCTGTTCAAGCGGCTAATAAGTTTGAGAGGCACTAAAGAGATTAAAATATATTCGCATCAGAATCATGGTTGTTGCCAGAATTAGGTTCAAGAGCAATTCGCTGTGAATCATCACAAGCCCATTTACACATAAGTTACAGTGTATTTATGTCATCATTTGGAAGATCATTTAAAAGCACTTGCAAAGTCTGGAAGTTGAATCTCCGCACATTTGGCAGTCACCTGACAGGATTCAGTTACAGGGGAGCACTGCATTTTAGCCTCTCGAATTATGCTGTAACAGGCAGAAACCTTCTTATCAGGTGTTCTGATCACTCCGTATTGTTTTCTTGTCAGCGAGGGTTTCACAAACACTGAGAAGGCCTTTGCGCTTGGAAGTCTCTAGGACTTCGAACTAGTGCTCGTCGATTTTTAGCTCCTCGTTCAGAGGATAAAGTAATATCCTTAAGCAGTTGCAACATTCAACATTTTCAGACTCTCGGAGCTTCATTTGACTGGCAAACGTTAGTTCCGTGTCTACAAAACCGTTTCTCAATTACTATGTCTTACGCATTTTACTGCGTTCGATTAGCTCTACGAACTCGAGTTTCGCAACAGAGTATTTTAAAGACATTTCACAGCAATTTATGGTCATTTTTTTAAGAACGTAGATTCAGCTTTGTGAAATGCAAGCCATTGTTTCTTTAATTGTGACTATAAATAAGACAGTTTATGTGTAAAACCTTTCTATTTCTTCATCAGGCGAGGTAGGACCTAATAAAATATAATTTTCAATAACGTTCAATCTTATTAAAAACAATTTTCAAGAACATCTCTTCAATGGTCATAGAGCCCTTTTCTTGTCGTAATTTTGACTTTCCAAGGACCTTGGACGAAATCAAAATGCACTCCGAATTCATTTCGGAGATGACATTATTTATAGCTCACAACTCATTAATATAAAACAACGAGACAAAATCAAAAGTGCAGTAGTCAGCTGCCCGTAGGGAAGCTACAGATGCACTGCGAGAGAGACGTGAGTACAGACTAACTCTACGGCGTATCATTCAACAATAATCAAATAACTCAGTTCCTCAGCTGTACGCCATCCGTCGGATTGTCGCAGAAAGTTACGTATTTCGGGAATCACTCGCATTTAAAAAGGGGATTTTTTACCATCTTTAAGGGAAAATACCCCCTTGCGTGACGGTTTCCGCGGCGTATCGTGGTTTCATTTACACTTCAACATTAAGGTGTCCAAGGGTGCGACCAGATTCGTAGTAAGGACGACATTAACACCCCTTCTGTATAACATTGCTAACACAAGATCTCCTGGGATTATAATCGTATAAAATTGAATTGCGATTATACACGTCACTGAAATGTCCAGTATTTGTCTTCCCTCTGCCTGTCAGCCATTTTGTGCAGCCAGAATCAGAAACGTATTTTTTGCGTACAAATTTTTTTGCCAATCACCAATGGCACCATAATCAATCATATTGGCCCTATTTATTCTAGTATTTGCTTGCTCTGTCTACCTTTATTGTTGACACCCGGACGAAAAGCGGAGCATAATCAATAGTTTACACTCCAACTCCAACACGTTTCATAATGTCATAAAAACAGTTTCTATACAATGCGTTAGTTCCGTATCCTTGCACCAACAACGCAGATGGATACGGCACTCTCTCTTGCCATTAGTAACAAATCTTGTTTGTGAGCTGTTTTACTCTGCATTCGAATTTGTTCGAATCATTCGTAACTGGGTACTACATATCAACTTCCATTTAAAACTAAACTACCTGTGGAAGTAGTGGATTTCGCCCAAGAATAAGAGTGGTCATTGGTGACTCCACAACGAATGGAGTTGGCAGCTTCACTGCCACTTGTCCGTCTGTATTAACCTCTGCGAGCCAGAGAAATTCAGTTTCATGTTAACCACGAGCATAGGAATTTGCATTTATCGTCATTCACTGATATGCTATTTCTATTTTAATCAGTCGCCGGCTCTCTTAAGGAGCGGAACTGAAGTCTCATAATTAACAGTGATATTGAACAACTAATGAGAAAATTTTTCATATTGTTTTGCTTTCCCAGAGAGTGGACATGTTGTCAAGTAGTACAACTGGTTAGCCATATAAGCGATAGAGATTCAAGCAAATGATATCAGCGCAGTGTGAGAAGGATTAATGCCGTGTAGAATGTTATGACTTCAAAGTAGATCTCTATCTGTGGCAGCCATTTTGAACACTTACTCAACAAATTTGTTATTTTAATCGTTTAATGTTCAATTTGTTCTGGTTGGTTTGATGAAAACCATTATGTTTTCACATCTTCTGCCAGTGTTCGCTATGTGCATTCTGAAACAGCAAGGAGAGTGGGAATGAGGTGGTTTTACTGGACAAATTTCATTTCTTCATGTATTGATATAAGACCAAATTTAAAGAAACACATTATTATAAAAGCGACTGCACCCTGACTGATCACAACTGTTTAATCCCAAAGTAAACTTTACCACATTTTGTCACAAGAACAGAAATACTAACGCAGCTTCAAGTCGAAACACGCTTAATAACATTTAACCACAAGGAACTGAATACTTGGCCTTACAGAATTATGTGTGGCTGTAATGCCTCACGCGAATTATATGGAAAACTAACAAAACGTAGACATGCATACTATTAAGAGACGTTGATTGACCAAAGGTGATGACATATCTGAATGAAAATAATCAAGATAAAAAAAAACAGTGACTGTCGTGACAAATAATTAAATTTCCCGTTACTGCATCTTTGGAACCAGTGATTCTTCTTGCTATTCTTTAAAATAAATGTTCACATAAAAGCTTTACAGAATAAAAACATACAGAACTCATGTGCATCACTTGGATCAATCATAGCGCCACTATCGCACCAAACTTTACAGACTCAAGTGGTGAAATATGTACAAGTAGACTAGAAATTCTTTAAAAGAAACCTTCAGCAATAAACATGCACGTTAATTAGCTTCACAGAGCAATGGCGCAACAAGCGCACTAAACCGTACACAACCGAGATCAGTAGCTTCACTAATTTTTCAGAACCAGCGCAGTAAATATTTAATGGTATCAGAGTGAAGGGAAGCTTCACAATTTAACATCTCCATAAAATACCGCCATGAGTACAAACAGAGGTGTACAAATGAAAAGCCAAACTAAACACTAAACTCAATCAACAGGGCACACGAAAAGGAAGTTTCATATTCTAAAACACGCCACCACGTAAGTTACTCTCACCGAGATACACAATTTACCAACAGCATTAACCTGGGCATCGCAGAAACTCTAACACAATGAACTAGAAAACGTGACGTCATAGCCGTCAGGAAAAGACCACAATGCCGTACGAACCACAATGGGGGACCAAACAACAGTGCTCTCACACATGATCGACTTCTTGTAGCCGCAGTTGAGGATCATTTTAAATATGACGCTGTCAGTTTTGCATCCCCGCCACAAGGACGTGACAGCCTTAGCATGTACCTAGGCGCCGTACCCCACACAGCATCGACGAACTGTGACGCTGACAGCTAATACTCATTGCCAGTGAGACCGCACATCCACCTACGCATCGTATTTGGTACACAGCACCACAATTATGACAAGCAGACAACCAGGTTTCAAAGCCTGTTACGCTACAGCATCCACAAGGGCGCTGTGATTCGTGCACACCATTGCGAAGTGACTCAGAGCTGCCTTCATCGCTCATGTTCGCGGCCACAGCTCCAGTACAAAAGCTGGCTGCTACCCAAGGCACTACAGCGGACCATGTGATCTCTTCTTCGATCGTAGGTCGACTCCAGACTGAGATCCTGCATCACACGACACTCTTACGCTCCTTCCTCGGCTACAGATAACAAGTCCAACAGCGCAGTCGCTGCGAGGATCTCTTGTGATTTCGATACCAATAGGTGTGCTGGCACGAATCACGTTCTTACTACTTATGACAACCTGTATCCCTGATAAAATGTTTCACGTATTTCAATATTGATATGCCCTGACAATTATTCCTCCTTCCCTTCCCCCTACCAGCTCTTATTTAAATCTCGAAGCTGTAGCTAGTGCCCCACAAAACAATCCGTTCGTATCTGCTGTTTTCCATATTTTTTCCATAATCTTCATTTTGCATTCTCCCTTATATTGTACATTCTTCTGTAGTACCACTTTTTGAGTGCTTTATACTCTCTCTTTCCACTTTGTCATGTGTTTCCAATCTCGGAAAATTCATAGCTAGGCATCGACTGGGAAATGTAATTAAATGAGACCGAGTCAGTTTCGGGCGTAATTGTTTTTTACTTTTATTAGCTTGCATTCTTGTGCAAAGCAATCTTTTCGCAGCTTGAAGTTACGTTACGGCTTGTGATGTTCTTTGTGAAGTAACCCAGCGTCATGAGTTGCATGCCATTCACGTTTAAAAGGAGAAAATATCATACGTTCATTTTGCGAGGAAAAGAAACAAGTTCGAATTATATAAGTTGGAGAACGAAACTGGCATTTACTTTTTAAATGCATCAAGCAAATAATTGGGCAAAATCGCGGGAAACGATGATCTGGATGACCGAATTTGATCAGAACCCTGTTCCTCCCAAATGCGGGTTTAGTATGCTAACATCACTCACTAGTCACGTTATAAGTAATCTATTTCTATTAAATAGTCCTAAACAAGGAATATATTCACCCGGATCAAGCAGTATAAGGTAGTTCTTACCGTAATTCTCCGAGAAACCGCTGCAGTTATATACACCTCGTTCCTTTCACAAACAAGTCTGTACTGTTATATAAAAACAAGTACTTGTTAGGTTGAATAATGATAACAAAACCAGACGATGTATTTGAATTTAACGTAGTTTATTCTTTTTAACACATGCAGCCATGGTCTAACCATGCTGGACTTTTTGGTGCCGCGGAAGGTATGGAATCGAACCAATTTTGGCACCCTGCATACCATTCTGTTCATTGTACATGAGAACGGTTGGGGATGGCAGGTCACGTTCGGGGCCTGAAGATTACACCATGTTGTTTCGAAACTGGTAGCGGGTGTTAGAAAGAATAAACGACATTAGACTGAAATATAGCTGCTGGTTTTATTATCAGTATTCAAGCACTATCCGGCTGCAACCCCACTTTTCAGAAAGTCCTTGTTAAGTCTCAAAAGCTACTCAACCATTTACTTCAAATTTTTACATCAATCTGTAATGAAAATACGGACGTACATATATTTTAATATGTGTAATACAAAAATGTATATGTAATATACCCTAAATGCCAAACGTTGTACCCAAAAATGTAGAAATGTTCTTCACCGATTTACTACAGGTTTTTACACGATACTCTTAAGGAATATTCGGGCGGACTTTGGACGTATATTGTTTGATGTGTGTAATATGTAACTATATATTTGATATAGAAGGGGGAAAAATTGCTAGCAAAAGTCTCTAAACGTTGCTGACTGATTTACTTCAAACTTTTACACGATACTCTAACGAACGTTCAGACGGACATAATCTATTTTTTTAATGAAAGTGTACAGGTTTTCTGTTAAAACCGACTAGGACAAATAAAATTCTATGCTGCGCTGTGAAAATGTGCGGTTTTGTTTTCTTCCTTTCTGTCGGTTTCACTTTGATTCATTCCGTACCACTTATACTCTTCAAGTATTACTCTGCTGTGCAAAATGTAAGAACGAAATAGATAAATTAACGGAACATATTAGCTAATGTATAAATGAACGGGAGCATGTTCCCAAAAGTATCCCGGTCTTGCACAATAAACTGGAAGTGATGTCAGTGCGACTGTAACGGGAAATAGGGCTGGCCGCTCAACACGAGGCAGTCGAAGGAACGGGAAAAGACAGTGTGTGTGTTAATTAGCGAGTAGTTACGGTGCACTGCGGTGTTAATCATCATTACAACATAGCGCGCGGACCACGTTTGGATGCCTTCATTCGGGGAATATTTCATTGGCAAGCTAGAAGAAGGACAAAGTGTGACGAATGTAGCCCATCAGTTTGGTATTGTTCAAAGCATTGTTTCACGTACATAGGGAGCGTTCCGAAACACACGCACTGCTGCCCGATGGAAAGGAGATGGTCGACCTCGGCCAGACACAGCGGCAGATGACCGATACATTTTGCAGCAGGAGAGAAGGGACACATGTCAATCTGCGGATGCGTTAACAGGACTGCAAGGCATGCAGTGTCACGTGACACATCGACTGCATTCGGGTGGTCTCTTTCCCCGACGACCAGTACGCTGAGTTCCATTGACACCCGCCCAACGGCGGCTCGTTTGAGATGGTGCCAAGTGCATATGGTCTAGACCTGCTAGTAGTGGGGCCACTTCTCTTCCTGGATCACTTTTAGTGATTCTAGACGTAGCCTTGTGCAGTGAATGCTAGGAACATGGACTGCACCCAGGAATATGGGGGAAGCGGGGGGGGGGGGGGGGGGGGGGTTGGGTGGAGGGAGGGGGGGAACGTAGCTTTAGTGGTGATACAAGTGTTGTGGTGTGGGGGGGCATAAAGTTGCTCTGTCCCACTAACATCCAGATCTTTGAACACGGTACACTCACCGGTCAATGTTATTCTCACACTGTACTCCTTCCCCCACGTCCGTCTTTTCCAAGGGTGAATTTAGCCATGAATTAATTCATCTTCCTCGCCTACCAAAAAATATCAGCTCTCAAAATTGAAGATTAAGCCGATGTTGATCGAATTTTGCGACAGCAAGGACTTGATGCATTACGAATTTATTGGAGAGAGTACACCTCTATAGCACAGATTTTTCAGGAAGATGGCGTACATCGCAACCCGTTTTTAGATAACAGTGCTATGATTTACTAAAGGTTTCAATAAATATATAAGTAGACAATGAAATAAATACGGCCAGAATCAGAAATGTCCTTATCGCAGCACACAAAAAGATGAATATGTCCTCAGGAGTGTTTTTCGACTTATCTGGCAGATTCAGAGATATTTAAATCAAAACATCTTGACCTATTCGTGTCTTTTTACTTGTTAGTATTAGTACCCATTTCATATAATATTGTATTCTGTGCAAGTAAAGTTGCCCCAAGTAAATGTGGACTGTTGCAGCATTTCTCCCATTCATATACAGGAAAAGGTTTACCGCACATTACTCCACCTCATGAATGGGTTGCATCAGTCTCTGTCGGCCCTTCTAGTAGAGGTTTCACCGTCTACCAGGAGTTCGGTTGTTACCCTCAAAGTTAATACACACAGGGTGAAAAGTATTTAAACCGACGTAGTCTGGGAGGTTGTAAGGGACATCAAAACAAATATTTTTCCCGAATGTCAATTTTTCCTATGAGGAATATTGAAATCGCTAGAGGAAGATTTCTCTGGCGGCAAATTAATTAAACCAACAAACACTTTTCCGGTTTTTTTTATGACCAAGAGACAACACATTAACACAACCCAATTTCAGTTACAGTTGATTTTCAAAAATGCCTCCATTGACAAGTAAACAAAGGTTACCACGTCGGATCATGTTCTGTCTGACACAGGCAAAAACCGCACAAGTATCCTGAATTGTTCCTGCTGCTGCTACTATCTGGGCAACCAGATCTTCTTCTGATGCAACTGGAGTTGCGTAAACAAGGTTGCGCATCTCTTCCCACACAAAAAAGTCCAGAGGGGACATATCTGGGGTAGAGCAGGCCACGGTACAGGACCACCTGTGCCAATCCAGGTTTCTGGGAACCGTCGATTCAGGAATCGACGCACACGACGACTGAAATGTGCGGGCGCCTCGTCATGTTGGAACCACATGCGTTGTCTTATAGAGAGCGGGACGTCTTCCAGCAATTCTGGCAGTGCACTGCCTGCCATTTAATGGCCTAGATAGCAGATACGGCCCAATTAAACAGCCCCAACAACACTGACTCATACATTAACGAAGAACCGCACTTGATGAGCGTTAGTAACTGTGGCATGTGAATTATCGTCACTCCAAACATACGAATTGTGCATATTGAAGACTCCATCATGCCCGAACGTTGCTTCATCGGTAAACAACACAGAGGATGGAAATGTAGCATACATTTCACACTGTTCCAGGCACCTCTGCGAAAACTGTGCTCTGGATGGAGAATGAACTGGTTCCAGGTTGTGGACACTCGGTAAGTGAAATGGACGTAACAATTGCTCTCGAAGGACTGTTCTGACGTTCGTCTGATTCGTCCCCATGTTACGTGCAATTGCACGAGTGCTGATTGAAGGATCTCGCTCCACATTCTGCAAGACAGCTTCCTCAAATTGCAGCGTTCTTACCGTCGACGGCGTCCCTGTCCAGGTAATCTGCTAAATGACCCGGTCTCACGCAGACGCTGATACACTGCAGCAAAGGTCGTATGATGCGGGATACGGCGATTAGGATATTGTTGTTGATAAACCCGCTGTGCAGCTCGTCCGTTGTGGTGCACTACGAATTACGCACCAAACATATCAATGTACTCACTAGAGGTGTACAAATTCCCCTTGCAGCCTGCTTGCCCCTAGCTCCTCTGCAACCATTCATGCAGGTCAGCCTGCCGCGACGTAAACACAAGAGTACGCATGTACTGAGGCATAGTGGGTAATGCGACTGACTTGGGCTCCCGCAAGCCCGGGCTACCTAGGTTCCCGCAGGCTTGCCAAGCTTCACGGGACCCCCTCAGCTTGCTGCGCCTGACAACAGGTTTCGCTGTCAAGCTACCGTGACTAAAGTAGCCAGGTAGTTAGCCCGCAGTTCATTTATGGCAACGGTGGGGGCAGCACAATGAATAGGTCGGACTTTAGTGAGATTGAAAAAAAAATTAGCAACTGGCGAATACATGCAGGTAACGAAACAGAGCACAAGTGCCGCATAGGAAATGTTTTCGTGTGTTTATGAGGCCGCTTCAAATAAATCGGTATGTGTGTCTCAATGCAAACTATGTAAAAAGCTCTTAAGTACTTATTCAGGAACCTCGAGTATGTTACGATATGTGTGCGAATTTGACAAGCAGTTGCCTTACTCCGTAAATATCTTGAAAGAGGACAAAGATTTAGTGGCCGAAAAGGGCGTTGACATGTGTGCTAAGGACCTGAGACCATTTAGCAGTATGGAGGGAGAAGGATTTCATGGTAACTCGCAAACGATGTCAAAATCTTTTGTAAGGTACTCTATTCCATGCACTGTCCGAAATATTACACTCCTGGAAATTGAAATAAGAACACCGTGAATTCATTGTCCCAGGAAAGGGAAACTTTATTGACACATTCCTGGGGTCAGATACATCACATGATCACACTGACAGAACCACAGGCACATAGACACAGGCAACAGAGCATGCACAATGTCGGCACTAGAACAGTGTATATCCACCTTTCGCAGCAATGCAGGCTGCTATTCTCCCATGGAGACGATCGTAGAGATGCTGGATGTAGTCCTGTGGAACGGCTTGCCATGCCATTTCCACCTGGCGCCTCAGTTAGACCAGCGTTCGTGCTGGACGTGCAGACCGCGTGAGACGACGCTTCATCCAGTCCCAAACATGCTCAATGGGGGACAGATCCGGAGATCTTGCTGGCCAGGGTAGTTGACTTACACCTTCTAGAGCACGTTGGGTGGCACGGGATACATGCGGACGTGCATTGTCCTGTTGGAACAGCAAGTTCCCTTGCCGGTCTAGGAATGGTAGAACGATGGGTTCGATGACGGTTTGGATGTACCGTGCACTATTCAGTGTCCCCTCGACGATCACCAGTGGTGTACGGCCAGTGTAGGAGATCGCTCCCCACACCATGATGCCGGGTGTTGGCCCTGTGTGCCTCGGTCGTATGCAGTCCTGATTGTGGCGCTCACCTGCACGGCGCCAAACACGCATACGACCATCATTGGCACCAAGGCAGAAGCGACTCTCATCGCTGAAGACGACACGTCTCCATTCGTCCCTCCATTCACGCCTGTCGCGACACCACTGGAGGCGGGCTGCACGATGTTGGGTCGTGAGCGGAAGACGGCCTAACGGTGTGCGGGACCGTAGCCCAGCTTCATGGAGACGGTTGCGAATGGTCCTCGCCGATACCCCAGGAGCAACAGTGTCCCTAATTTGCTGGGAAGTGGCGGTGCGGTCCCCTACGGCACTGCGTAGGATCCTACGGTCTTGGCGTGCATCCGTGCGTCGCTGCGGTCCGGTCCCAGGTCGACGGGCACGTGCACCTTCCGCCGACCACTGGCGACAACATCGATGTACCGTGGAGACCTCACGCCCCACGTGTTGAGCAATTCGGCGGTACGTCCACCCGGCCTCCCGCATGCCCACTATACGCCCTCGCTCAAAGTCCGTCAACTGCACATACGGTTCACGTCCACGCTGTCGCGGCATGCTACCAGTGTTAAAGACTGCGATGGAGCTCCGTATGCCACGGCAAACTGGCTGACACTGATGGCGGCGGTGCACAAATGATGCGCAGCTAGCGCCATTCGACGGGAACACCGCGGTTCCTGGTGTGTCCGCTGTGCCGTGCGTGTGATCATTGCTTGTACAGCCCTCTCGCAGTGTCCGGAGCAAGTATGGTGGGTCTGACACACCGGTGTCAATGTGTTCTTTTTTCCATTTCCAGGAGTGTATATAGACAGTGATGTTCCTCTTGATGGTCTAGTGTGCAAAATTTCTCCAAGATCGGAATAAAACTGTAGGTTAGTGTAGAAGTGTGTAAGTAAAGTACCCTCCGCCATGCACCATTCAGAAATTTAAGCAGACAGCGCCCTTCATCCTGCTTTGAGTATCAAGTATGCCAAATTTCATCAAGTTCGGAATAAAAACGTACAATTTGTCGAATTCCGTTAGGTAAAGCAACCTCTGCCATGCACCCTACGAAATTTTAAGTAGACTGTGACCTTCCTCTTGGATTCAGGGTATAATGTGCAAAATTTCATCAAGATTATATGCAATACAAACACACGGACACAATGAAAACACACTTTCAGTTTTTCTCAAATTTTCCCATTTTTCGGTCGATTTTCGAAAAATTTTATTTTATAAAAACCTTGTCCTGAGAATTACGAACACAGCAAAAAAAAAAAAAATTGCCGAATTGGTCTAGCCGTTCTCGAGTCTTACGCTTATCAACGCATTTGGAAATTCATTTTTATTTATATAGATAATAAGCCCGAAATATACGCGTAAAGGAAGAATGTAGAAATAAAACCCAATATTTTTTGACCTGAAATTAATATATAGATGTTAGAGTTTGTCTTTTGGTGCTCAGGTAAAATAAAAACTTTTAATTAACGTTCATAGTATGACAATGAAGCGCGCAGACTAAACGGCTGCGTAGCACAGCTCAGCGGTAATATGGGCAGGCAGGCAAGTTTCCCGCAGCCTGCCCGGGTTGGGTTCTGCTTGGTTTGGCTGGGAGTGAAGCAGCCTGCCCGTTCTGTTGACAACGCGCGGCGGCCTGCGCGCCTGGCCACCGGGCAAGCATTGGCGGGTTAAAAGCGGAACATGTACACCTCTGGTACTCACTTCAGATGTATCGCTCCATTAGTAAACAGAGACAATGCACTACTACACTGGTGGACAGCAGTTGCCTACAACTGAAGAGCGTAATACGCCCTCTAACAATTGAAGACCGTAATACGGCCTCTAACAACTGAAGAGCGTAATACGGCCTCCACTGGTTTAAATAAACCTCATAGGAAAAAATGACATTAGGGAAAATATTTGTTTTGATGTCCCCTAAAACCTCCCAGAGTTTGTCGGTTTAAATACTTTTCACCCTGTAGAGTCTGTGTTTAGAGGTGATAATGAAAACTTTACGTCTACTCCGCGTACGCAGGGTCAACCCGCGTCCCTTAACCCATTAGCGCCGGAATTAATTTTTTCGTGATTTAAAAAAAATTGCATTCTTATGTCTGTAAAGGCATAAATTACACAACAGAGTTGTTTCGACGAAAGTCATTACCACCATTAGCGAGATATTTGGTTTTGCCACATGGCAACGCTAGGCGCTTTCACTACCTAAATGTATATGGACTACAACTTCAGCTAAAATAAATAGGTCATTGAAATTTCTTATTACATATACAAGTTTTGTGCAAATTTATTATTCAGTCTTCGTCATACAATTGATACTTAATCACACAGTACAATTAATAATCAAAAATCAAACCTTGAACTCAGCATTATTTTACATGAAATGGAATAAAACATTCAATACACAATCGCACATTACACTTTGAACATATTGTTCTCAGAATAGATTTACAGTCCTTGTGTGCACACCTTTTCTTCTTCTTTCCTTCTGTGTGATGGACGAGGTGGTCAGTCTTATCAAACCTAATTTTTATATGATATGCGGCTATTGGAACGTGCCCTTGATGCAGATGGTCTCCCGGCTCCTTTTGGTAAAGCTTGCTGTCTTTGCAAGTACACTGTTGCTACTTCTCTCTTGAAATCAAGCTGAGAAATACTTTGGTTTCTTGCTTTATTATACAAAATCTAACTGTTTTGTATGGTGACATCTAACATCCTTGTAAAGAGACACCAGTACCGTTTCTTGCTTCTTATTGGAATGCGGTAGCATGCTAGATTCTGATCCATCTGATCAGTACCTCCCATATATGTGTTATATTTGGCTGCCAGTTTTGGTCTGGGAATCATTTTATTTCGCTTTTTTGGTTGCGAGAATCTCTTGACTTGGCCAACTTCTTGTGAACCACATGAAGAAGAGATCATACAATAATCCATCATTCTTCTCTATTCGGATCTGGGGGCTCAACAAACACATCACCTTCAATATCGTCATTATAAAGAATCTCCAGCGCCTCAGCAAGCGAGAAACCTCTTCTAAAACAAAAAAGAGAAAATTCGTCCTTTCACTGAGTACAAGCACCTAGCGTTGCCATATGGCGACACCGACATTCAAACTGCCTAAATGAACGTAATTTATTTCACAGCAAGCAGTAACCTCCAAAGAATATATATTTGAGTGTTTAAAGCACAACCATACTAAAAAAAATTATATGTCGTAAGTTACTCTGTAAAACATACTCACTCGAACTTATACTCCATTTTTCTTCGTCATTCAGCAAACAACGACTTCCAACACTGCTTACGCCGCAGAATTTAAATGTATTGTTAAAACTTGTATTGTTGTGATCTTTACAGTCTAGCGGAACGGAATCCAGTGCTGCCAACATTCTCGCTTCGTTGATGTCGTGGAATCAACGATTTTAAAAATGTGTTACAAACGTTTCCATATGGCAACGCGCGGCGCTAATGGGTTACGGACACGTCCGGTGCCCCTCGCGGGCAGGACACAGTGACTGGCGCGCGCCTTGCCGGCCGCTGGTGCTGTACGGTGGCGCCTCGTGTGGCCGCGGCTGCGGCGTGTATCGACTGGCGACCGCGGCTAAACGGGCGCCGTAAAGCGCGCTCTTTACTGCCGCCACCAGCCCGCCAACCCGCCAACCCGCCAGCGTCGCCGGCTCTGATTTGTCGCGTTACCGGCTCGCTACCGGCCGCAGTAGGCGCCAGCTGCGCCCGAGTGCCCAACTCCCCTAAAGTAGACCAGCTGAGGTTACACTCAGCTGCCAGCAGCCGAAGAACTTCACCGAGCTCCTCAGAAGTGCTGTCCGCCAGATCTCGTCTGCACAGCCGTCTGCTGATTCAGGTGTGCTTCCTGCCGGATGTAATGGTTACCGAGCAAGATGTTTCGATTAGAGATGGGGGATGCGCTCTTGAACTAATTCATAGAGTTGAATCTTTCAAAGGAGAGAACAATCAGTGATTCAGAAAAAAAGAACGGTAGCTCCAAACGTTTCCCACGGCAGAGAGAGAGAGAGAGAGAGAGAGAGAGAGACGGAGCATATCAGCAGCGCCTCTGCTGGTCAGAGCACAGTGCACGCCACACAACACAGCCAGCGCCGGCCTCTGCCCTGCTTCTACCTTGGCTGCCTGCATTGTGCAGTGCCCCATTGGATTTTGTGTTTCACATATGCCGTGCCGTCCATGTGCGTCGTCTGCCGCGCGCAGTGTCTGGCGCAGCTTAACTTCGCATCGCACTCTGTCGGCGATCGTTTCAGTCGCACGTCCTGCCCTCTGGGCAGTTGATGCGAGCAACAGGACAGAGGGCCACCTAGTGGATAACATAGGAACTACTTGCAACAACCTGCTCGCAAGGGAACGGACGATTTGTTTCGGAGCGGGTGTGTTCACCGCTCCCCCCACCCTCGGAACTCGCCCGCTCAACGCTCACCCCACCGTCTCGACTCTAGCCAGAGCGTTGAGCAAAGCGGCTCAGGTGTCACTCTGGTCTCTGCGGTCTCAGCTCACGCAGTAATACAGCTCGCGGCTCGACCCGCTCGACTCAGCGCCTCTGCATCGGAGTTCGTCCCTACTGGATATTGTTCTTCGTAGTAATACCGCTATGTATATTACATTATTATGTTATGTATACATCAATTGTTTTTATTTTATTTTTATTTGTTTAAACTGATTAGATTAGGTTCCTGATGACTCCTCTTACTATAGGATTTTTATTATGGACACTCGAATTTACGCTTTAATTACGAGCGAACCGATAAACGTATCGCAAAATGTGATACACCAATATTTTCCTTGTTTTATTCTGCGTAAGGCTGTATGCAGCACTTTCGTTTTACAGTCAAATTTATATTTTTTTTTTCTTATTCTGGTACGGATTTTGCGATTTTAGGCGTCTTCGGAAGGAAACGTTCACTTTAAAAATATATGGCTTGCGATGAATTTGTATGAGGTTAATGAAATTTTAATACATTATAGCCAAATATATTGTTAATGTAAATCTCAAGTTACAACATTTTCCAATCGCCCAAAAAACCACGATAGTGCAAAATAAATCAATAATCAAAAACTTTGTCATATCGTGGAAATTTCAATAAACAATACAAAATTCTTACTCATTATCTGTGTTACTTAAAAATAGGATCAAATAAGATCAAAATACAGGTGTAGTACTGGAATAAACCAAGTTTAAAGGACAATGTGCCTTCCATTTATTTTCTATTGTAAATGAGTGGTGAGTCATGAAAAAGAGCTAATTCATTTCAGGGACTGAACAGTTCTGATCCAATCTCTGAAAAGAACAGTTTTGCCCATCTCTAGTTTCGATGTTGTATAGAAAGTTTATTCACGGGAAGGAAAACTGTAACCTACACCCAGACTACAAGCTTCACATCAACATCTACATTCATGTAATTGGTTCATGTGGTGTGCGCACTGTAAGACCTTCGGTACACACACTATCAGATTATTTGACTTGTCGCTCTAACGAAGTAGGCGAGTGTCAGCAATATGTCTGGTGGTCTTATCGTGGCTTTTTTTTTTTTTTTTTTTTTTTTTGATGGGGTTTAAGGGCGCTCAACTGCTGCGGTCATTAGCGCCCATTCTTATCGTGGCGTGTTTATCTTCTGCCGTTAGGTATGACGATAGAAATACCACTTGCACGTTTAGAGTAGCAAATTGACGGTGACCAACTTTAAACAGAACTTGATTAATTTTCGCACACATTTATTAAAATAATAACAAGCATAAACATTACGTAACTTCTAGAACGAAATTTTCACTCTACAGCGGAGTGTGCGCTGACATGAAACTTCCTGGCAGATTAAAACTGTGTGCCGGGCCGAGACTCGAAGTCGGGACCTTTCCCTTTCGCGGGAAAAGGAGACGAGGTACTGGCGGAATTAAAACTGTGAGGTACGGGGCGTGAGTCGTGCTTGGGCAGCTCAGTCGGTAGAGCTCTTGCCCGCGAAAGGCAAAGGTCCCGAGTTCGAGTCTCGGTCCGGCACACAGTTTTAATCTGCCAGGAAGTTTCATTACGTAACTTGATTCTGGATGATATTTACAATTGACAATCTGAAGTTCCTTTGGTCTTGGTACGTTAATCTTATTCTCACGTATCTCTGATACTTGACAAAGTGTCTTTATATTTATCTTCATGGCTATGTACAGGAATATGATAATCTTCTTGGTGCAGACTGAAACTTGACTATAGACTGGTACAGACTAATGCAGACAAATGCAGACTGGTGCAGACTAATGCAGACTGACTAATCGGAGGTCTGTACACTCGTTTTAATACCTCGCGCATTCATGTATCACTGCGCGAGTGTGATCCGCGAGGAGAAAAGGTTCTACGTTAGCAGCAATCTCATTGGCTGCGTTACATATTAATACGCTGATCGGCGGAAGCAGAATTTGGTCCGTTTCTAAGGCAGCGCCATCTCGTAATGCGGAGACGAACGAGCGCTGCGCCTGCGCTGTTGTGCTTAGAGGAGCGCGTTCTAGTGCGAAAGTTGTGTACGTGCTGACTACGCAGAACTATGTACACAACAGTTCGTCTCGATGGGCAATGAATTCACCGCCTTCAGTGCCGATGCACAAATAACGTTAGACCTCTAGCGCGAATCTCAAAAGTGGTGAGGATGGAGGGTGTTGCGTCCCCGCACTCCAACCGCGCACTGATACTGTCGACGCCGTAGAGCTGCTACTGCTACAGCTCTCGCAGTGGAGTGGAGACACGATGCCCAATGACGTAGGTCCCCGTTGGTGGACGGGAGACAGAAATGCGAGGTCGTACGATCGATGCTTCTTCTGATTTAAGATTGAGTGATTCATTGCCAGGATATGCAGTAGTTGTTAAATCTTATCTCATCCGCATCGTACACACCACCAATTGCGAGGAAACACTGTAATTATCAGTCTTCTCGTACGTTGTTGGCTCATTGTTATGGAGTTGTTGAACTCTTTGATCACGTCTGAGTGAAGCTACGCCGTAATGTTAAAAAAAAATGTTCAAAAGTTCTCCTTTCAATTAATGAAGTAGGTATTTTGATATTCAGGTTAAATTGTCCCTGCTGAACAGTCGTTGGTTAACCATCATTCGTTAAATCACTTAATAATGTACTCCACGCTTGATATTTCACTTGAAACGAACAGTTTATTGATCCTTGGCCACTAAATACATTATAACTTTCGCACTACACGCGCACGCAGTTGGTTGGTAAAGTCAATTGTATTAAAATTAAGTTTCTTGACAATTACGACAACTTGACTCTTCAGCGTAATTGTATTATCTTCGTGAAGTCGTGTAACTGTGTCCTACTCGACTCTAATTGAGTGTAGTCCTTTGATATACTATCCGCTCTTCTTTTAGTTCCAACTATTTGAAAGTCAAGTCCAATATTCACTAGTTTCGTCAATAAAGTTCAATTAACCCGTTATGCACGGTTAAACGCGTCTATCAGTTCCAGTCTCTGCTTAGAAAATCAGTTTCCGATGTTCGTGAATCACGTCACGCAAGAAACTCTTCTGAACGCCAAACAATCTCGTCGCGTCCCGTACTCTCAATAACTAAGACAAGAATTGTTCTCGCACGTATTTATAGGAAGAGAGCCAGCAAGCGACTTCTTTTGTGAAAGAGTATTGTAGGCGCATTGAATTTCTTCGTTGCGCTTACAACTCTCTTCCACATAAAAGTTATCTCTGACTAACATCACCTTGGACTTAGCTTTCGCCGACCGCGGTCGCCGTGCGTTTCTAGGCGCTGTAGTCCGGAACCGCGGGACTGCTACGGTCGCAGGTTCAAATCCTGCCTCGGGCATGGATGTGTGTGATGTCCTTAGGTTAGTTAGGTTTAAGTAGCTCTAAGTTCTAGGGGACTGATGACCTCAGCAGTTAAGTCCCATAGTGCTCAGAGCCATTTGAACCATTTTTGAACTTAGCTTTTAAGATATTAATTGCAGTTATCACTTGGATATTTGTCCATTAATTAAATCTGAGGTTTCTTCCTCCTCTTTTCATAACAAAAACTCTCAGTGATGTATAAAGTTGTCATCAAAACTTCTTGGTGTTAGCTTATCGGCAAAGATGTCGTATTTGCCAAGACAACTCTTCCCTACTTCATATTATGATATTCCGTCTTAATTGACTTTAAGGGGGTCCTCGAGGTGTTATAAGGGCAAAGAGAGAGACTGCGGATAGGTGGCGCTAAGTGGGAATATGGGTCGTCCTAGAAGCCTATCGAGATATTCCACACTGCTGCGATAAACACTAGGTCCGGACTGCGCAGCGGTTAACGCAGTTCGACTAACAGTCCGACACGTATTTTCACCCGTCATAGCTGATTCCGTATAAAGTCCACGTACAACTGACTTTACAGTCCCTTCCGCTTCTTCAGTTTATATATCGACACACATATTCTACAAGCCACTATGCAATGCATACCACAAAGTAGATTATCATATCAAAAGCACGCGAGGACTCTATGTAATGCGTAGTTGACCTTAAGGTGTCACAGGTATGAAAGGAATTGGGATTATTGAGTTTTCAGTACAGACCTTCGTGACTTTCAACGTAGAGTAGACGTTGGATGTCACCTGAGCATCATCTCCATCGGCCATATCTCAGTCCTTCTAATGCGGCACAGATCGACTGTTGATGATGCGGATGAGAAGCGCAAAAGCCAAGCAACAACCACAGCAAAAATAAGACCAGCCTAACCTCGTGTCCTGGCAGACAGGGACCACCGAGCATTAGGGAGGGTGGACGTAAAAAATCGCATACAATCAGGAGAAGGAGCCACTCGTGAGTTCCAAAGTGGTACCAGCAATTCAGATAGCATCACAACTATATCTGTGGAGCTAACGAGAATGGAGTACAATTTTGTAGGGGTATCTCCTCATAAACCACACTTTCCGAAAGGAGCAAGGAGGACATCAAAAGTAGACTAGCAATGGCATAAAGGACATTACTGGCCAAGAGAAGTCTACTACTATCAAATATCGGCCCTAATTTGATGAAGAAAATTCTGAAAATGTACGTTTGGAGTAGAGCATTGTTTGGTAGTGAAATTTGGAGTTGTGGTGCTATAGACGAATGTTGGAAATTAGGTGGACTGATAAGGTAAGGAATGAGGAGGTTCTGCGCAGAACTGCAGAGGAAAGAAACATGTGGAAAACACTGACAAGAAGGAATAGGATGATAGGACATGTGTTAAGGCATGAGGGAATTACTTACATGGTACTAGAGGGAGATGTAGAGGGCAAAAACAGTAAAGAAAGACAGAGATAGGAATACATCCAGCAAGTAATTGAGGACGTAGGTTGCAAATGCTTCTCTGAGATGAAGAGGTTAGCACAGGAGAGGAGTTCGTAGCGGGCCGCATCAAACTAGTCAGAAGACTGATGACCAAAAGAAAAAACTCTAGTCAGAAACTATTAATTCACCGAATTGTTGGTCGTGCTGGAAATACCTATTGTTATGATTACTAACAGTAGGTTGGAAGTTCTACTTGTGAATATGATTCAACTGCTGAACACTTCCCCAACGATGCAGTGGCCACAAACAACAATGCGCCTACTCCTGCTGCTGTCCCGTACCCTGCAACACCGTCTGCGGAAGAATGGGTCGAGATAATTTGTTACTGCCTTACACAATAGCCGACCGGAATGGCCGTGCGGTTCTAGGCGCTACAGTATGGAGCCGAGTGACCGCTACGTTCACAGGTTCGAATCCTGCCTCGGGCATGGATGTGTGTGATGTCCTTAGGTTAGTTAGGTTTAATTAGTTCTAAGTTCTAGGCTACTGATGACCTCAGAAGTTAAGTCGCGCAGTGCTCAGAGCCATTTGAACCATTTGAACCTTACACAATAGCTTCATACACAATATTCCAGTTTGCTCTAAGAAATCTTAACTATGAGAAAAACGTAAGTAATCTACCTAAATGATAGCAAGAGGGAAGAAACAAAAATAAGGAGGAAGACGTACCAATGTAAGACACAGCAGGATTTATAGCGCAGAACTGTAAACGAATGTACAGAGTTTTGCAATAGGCATAATCCTAAATCGGGAAAAATTATCGCCGTGGTTACAAACTAGATAATTTTGTAATCGGCATCATCCGAAATGGGGGAAAATTATCGCCATGGTTTTAAACTAGCTAACTCAGCACACTTAGATCTGGACGGAATTATCAACATAGAACTTCCCTCATATGAGGGGAAGATGTGTCAAAATATTCAGCATTAATCATGTGCCACATTACCATGAAAAGCGCTTGTCGATGAATGCAGTGTGCTCAGTAATACTGGAGTGATGACTACCATTTCTCTGTCCATCATTAAAATGCGTGCAAGTGGTAAGGTAAAATGATGTAGAACTTGTATTTCAATCCTGTCAATAGGTCACGTTATAATACATAATTTGGGAAGTGCATTATTTTAAATCGTTGCTACAAAGTGAAAATTGCGAATGTCAATAAGCATTCATTTGCGATCATTGACTCCTATCCGCAAAAAATAAGAGTTTGGGTTTTTTTTGCATTGGTCTTTGTCTTCTGATACGTTTCACGCGGCCCGTCACGATTTCTTCTCCTGTGTCATCCTCTTCCTCTCACAGTAGCAATTGCATCCTACGTCCTCAATAATATGTTGAAGGTATTCCAATCTCTGTCTTCTTCTACAACTTCTCTACCCTGTACAGCTCCCTGTAACACCACAAAGGTTTTTCCTGATGTCTTAACACTTCTTCTCTCATCCTGTCCCTTCATCTTGGCAGGGCATTTTATCATGTGCATTACTATAACGCTGCAGGGACATTTTAGAGTTACGATTATTACATTCTTCATGATGTTTCTGTGTATTGCGCCTACCTAATATATCTTCCATACTAGATGCAACGGTTTTGCACGTTAAGTCAAATAACATAAACGGTGCTCTATTTGAAAAGATGGTCATATTACTACAAACAGGATGCCATATTTTATGAGCATTGATCTACTTGTTTGTATAGCAATATCAGTAAATTATCTATCTTTGGCAGTTTTATAATCATCAGCAACTGTGAACTAACAAATGACCTGTGTCTGTACAAAGACGGATTGTAAAAGTATCATCTGCATCAGACACAAGGCATTTAATTTTTGTGTGCTTTTGTTTCACTGCTCCAGTAGCAAATTAATGGTGTTTCAGGTTACCTTAGTCAGCTAATAAAACGTCAATAAAATGAACACAAAATTATATTTAACGGACATCTGAAACCATAAACTTCATGTTAATTAACAAACACGGCTGCAGCTGTATGTTTACTTTATTTAAAAAGTACGACCGCTTTCGCAACGTCAGTTACATCATCAGATGAAGTGCTGGATAGAAATGAACCGTGAAATCATACCAGAAAGTGACAACCATAGATAAAAAATTTCAACAGACCATTGGAAATAATGCCTGAGTGCAAGTAACAAAAATACCCATATTTACAATTACAAGGTGATACTAGACTACAATTTTAATCATTTATTTACATTCGTTTCTAGGTTCCGGCTATTGGAACCCCTTCTATATTACTTCATCGTGAGCTGCGACATGATGTTCAGAATGGAGTGAAATTGTTGGAATCGAAGGTTAAGTTTACTATCAGTTGAACTCCAGTACCATGTTGTAATTGTGCTTTTATCTGTTGCTTTCACTTCCTAGTATTATTTCACTTTTTCTTTCTATTGAGAACCTCACCTGATGGTGCAACAAACGTTACCGGTCATACATTTTAAGAAAAAGTAACCAAGTAGCGCGTGACATTTATTGAACTTCAGTAAAGTGATATTCTCAATACCTAATACTTGAAAGAGAGCTATCAGATATACTGCTATTACTAATTTAACTATTTTAAAAAGTGCAAAGTCTTAGCTGGTTATAACACCTGGCCCAGAAAGTGGAAAAACGTTTTCTTTCGAAATCATATACCGATATGGAAACAACGACAAAAGTAACAATCATCAGTTGTTGACAGTGCCGATTTACCAGCAATTATTCGTAGCATATCGGGTTTAACAAGTCTTTTGTATATTTCAGTATCCTGAAGCCTTTAAAACGAAACAAAGAGTTTTTTCTTGTAGTTTCTTCGTAATCTGTGAAATTCATCTCTCTGACACTAGCCGACAAATATTTGAAGAGCTCGTCGGATAACACATAGCACTCTTCGCATCATACACACCGTTGACTTACAATAATTTACCATGCTCGAAGATCGTTCCTCATCTTGTCTCGACAAGTAATGCTGTTGTCTTCCGTTGTACTTAAGTTGATAGTAACCTAAGGAGAAGGTGTTTCCTTTGTCTGATTTCTGTGCTAGTACTGCCTGTCAGCAATATACAACACTTCGAATGTGAAATGGTCACTTGAGCAACTTTGGTTACTGTAACGGTTGGAATAACACTTGTCATTGCCGTCATTCCTCGCAAAACGACTGAGGAGTGGTTTGAAACATCACCAATAAAATTCTCTACTCTAACGAAAGCAAAGTTGACAGTTGGATTTATCAGTAGATGTACTCTACAAATCTCACAAGGATATAACGAAATATGGAATCACTCTTCAGCAAAGTTGGTGCTCCGCATTGACGTCTATCGTCGATCTCTTAACCCTGCGTTCTTCTAAGCACTTAAGTAACATAGCGTTCATTTGTGGTATTATATCCTCAGCTTGATAAAGATCTCCTCTATAGTTTCCCAGAGAATACCCGTTTAATTGACGTGTCCTGTATGTACACTTTTTATTTAATTCATTTCCGTTAATTTATCCACCTATGACATGTGTTTCAGAATGATTGTTACCGTTGCGTTCCGATAACTCATTCCAGAGCAGCATTTCAAAGAAGTTACAAGCAACTGAGGAGTCATTGTTATATAACTTCAAACAGAACATCTATCGGAATTACAGCTACTGCTTATAACAAATACTAACCGGAAGTACTTGGGTATTTTAACCGGATACAGTTTGATTAAACTATTTTCAGACATATCCAAGGCAACTTCAAACAGAACATCTATCGGAATTACAGCTACTGCTTATAACAAATACTAACCGGAAGTACTTTGGTATTTTAACCGGATACAGTTTGATTAAACTATTTTCAGACATATCCAAGGCAAAAATACGTCGCATCATCACGTGCGTCATAAAGCGGATTTTTCCTCAGTTGCAGAGTTGCTATCGTGAAATGCGAGTGCGCTCGTCCACGCGCGCGTGTTTGTGTGTGTGCGCGCGTGAGTGTGTGTGAGTATACAAGACGTGCTCAACAACAATTTCACTGCACTTAAGCTTCGTAGAGTAACAGGCCCATTGTTGCGTGATGATTCCACAATATCTGGTTGGTTCCGGACGTTCAGTGTCGTTTATATTCTTAAACACTACCACGTGTCGAATTACCGGTTTAGTAAGGCACAAGAAGCGAAAGGGAGCGACCAGAAGACTGGAGTTGGCGTTTAAGGTAGTACGTCCTGGATTCGCAGCTGTGTAGTACTCCAGGATCGACCGCCATTGATGAGGTGGCGAACATTGCCTTGGGTAATCCTATAGCCACTCAGTACTAATGGAAGCCAGCCATGCATAATCAAATTCCGGAGCCGGTACTAATGCTCAGACGCGACAAATTTGACGGTTACAACACACTATAGTACCTGTAGTTAGGGCGTGCTGACATGTGTCTTTGCCAAGCATGTAGTTATTGTGTAGCTTAGTATGGCGCCCCGAAGCACTCTTACCTCATCTCGATGGTATGGCTTACAAAAGAAGAAGTATGTGTAGGATCTACGTATGGTATTCTTTTCCATGTATCAAAAATACTGATAACGACATATCGAGATCTATCACAATTAATTTCGAGAGCTGGCACTGATGAAAGCATAATATAACAGAAGCAAAAACGTTCCAGTAAACGAGTTTGCGATATATAAGGGGTGGTAAAAAAAAGCTGTCTTTAGAAGGCCGTACTGTACGGAATCTTTATGTCAATGAAGAAAAATCACCGTGAGTACTGAGGCAATCATCCCACCGAGGAACCAGGTTGAAGATATTCGTTGTTTTTTCAATCTTTTTCTCGTGGTCACCTACCCTCGGCAATTCTCCCCCAGAGATGGGCGACTAGTCGGGAATCTTTCGCCAATGGAGATATCATCGTGTCACTTTTTTCAATTACAGGCAGCACGACATGTGGATACACATCATGTTTCTTTAATGCAGTGGTTCCCATTGCCTTGTGTATTCTGATGCTGTTGATCATTCCTTATTCTTCCCACCACTAGGACAAGAAGGTGCTACAAAACTCTGTCCGCTCCTCTGGCATCGTTGACATGGCCGTTGGTAGAATGGCAGTCTTCGGACACCATTGCTCATTGGACCCTAGACCAAAGGAAATCCATGGCCTGGTCACATGAGTCGCGGTTTCGGTTGGTGAGAGCTGATGGTATGGTCCGAGTGTGGCACAGACCCCAAGAAGCCACGGATACAGGTTGACAACAAGACACCGTACAAACTGTCGGCCGCTCCATAATGTATTTACATAGAATGAAGAGTATCCTTTGGTCCAACTGAACAAATCATCGAATGGAAATATTTCTGTTCGGCTATCTGAAGACCATTTTCAGCCATTCATGGACTTCATATTGTTAGACAATGATTGTTTTTTATAGATTACAATGCGACTTGTCAGTTCATTTTGGGCAATTCTAGCAAACGATTTAGCCACCCAAATCACCCAACGAGAATCTCATATAATATTTATAGGACACAATCGAGAGTTCAATTCATGCACAAAATCCTACATCGACAACTCTTCGTAATTATAGACAACTACTGAGGCAGCATGGTTCAATACTTGTGCTGGGGGCTTTCAACAACTTGTGTTCATCCCACGTAAAGGTGCTCTACTACGCCATAAGCGGACGCGGGATTCGAACCCGGAACGGAGAACGTTTTTATAACTAACCTGTGACGCTACCTCTACACCACCCATTCCGGGGTGCAATGTATAATTAAAACTAAATCATCAACACAACTTCGTTTGATCTAGATTTTTTTTCATTTCTAAATATGTACTTTTTGCCTTTCGCGCAAATGTAAAGGCAATAAATTTTAGGAACACTCATTTTATTCTGTGCGGGAATTCTTTCAATATAATATAGCTTAAAACTGAATTTATTTACATATTTATGTAGACATCAGCAGCAGCAACGATTTCACATTCACCTACATCTACATGACTACTCAGCAATTCTGGCTGAAGAGCTCAGGAAAGCGTTCACAGAACCACATTTCGATTATTTCTCTACCTTTCCACTCGCGAAAAGTGCACAGTTAAAAGTAGCACCAAAATCTTTCATCGCGAGCTCTGATTTCTCCTATTTTTTATGATCCCCTGTTTCGCGATAACATTAAGTGAGCAGCCTTTCTCTGAACTTTTTCGATGTCCTTCGTCATTCCTGTCCGGTAATGATCCCAAACTGCGAAGTAGTGAGCCAGAAGAAGGAGGACAAGCATGGTATAGCCAGTTTGTTAGTCCTGTCGCATCATCCGCCCTTCTAATAAATGAAGTTTTTGTTTCGCCTTCACCACTACATAATGTGATAATTCCAGTTTGAGTTCTTCGTTACTGTACTCTATAGGCTAATAGTTGAATTTACAGCCTCTAGATTTGTGTGATTTATCATGTAACCAAAATTTAACGAGATACTTATAGTATTGCATTTTTTAGAGTCAATTCACACTTTTCGCATCATACAGATATCTTGTATCAATCATTTTGTAATTGATCTTGTAGTGACTTTAGTAGACAGTAAATGACAGCATCACCTGCGAAAAATCTAAACGTGCTGCTCAGATTATCTCCTAAAACGTTTACAGAACAACAGGGGGCCTGCAACACCTCCTTGGGGAACGCCACGCGTTATTTCTGTTCATCTCAATGACTGCGTTATTTACTACTCTCTGTGAAGTTTCTGACAAGAAATCACGAATTCTATCGCACAGATGAGCTGAACTCCATAGGCAGCTATTTGTAATCACTGAGAGGAACGATGTTAAAAGCCCTCCGCGAATCAAGAAATATGGTACCAGTTGGAAATTCCCTGTCCACAGCACACATTTCCTCTTGTTAATAAAGAGCTAGTTGTGCCTCCGGGATATCGCAACGTTGGAACAAAGTGTGTGTTCCAAGATCCTACCGCAAATCTAGGGTTCTGTAATTCGGTGGACTACTCCAATTTCTTTTCTTGCATATTGGTGTGAACTTTGCTGCTTTCCAGTGTATAGATCGTGTACGATTGCTAAGTATGGAGCTATTACATCAGAACTCTCTGAAAGGAACCTGACTGACATGTCATCTGGAAGCGAAGACTTGCCTTTATTAAATGATTTAAGCGGCTTTGCAGCACCAGGAATTACCAAGTGTTGGATAACTACCCCCTGTATTCTGTTTCATGCATTTGCGTCTTAAGCATTTCGCTTCTGTGTTGATTCTGTGGCCTTTCTTATTATACTGTCTCCAGTAGGTTCCTGCGTAAGTCACCCATCCACTCTCACGATAAAGTACAATAACTTACAACACCTCATTGTCGATACATTCGTCTCGCACTTCTTATATTACTTGTTCCATTTGTTTAATCGTTCGCTCTTCTATAAATGCTCTGAATGCAACTGTCCTCTGCATCGATCGCTGACGAAACCCTCAGATTTTCGATCGTATACGCATTAAAGATTCGTATACTACATAACTAGTAACACAAACTGCTTGTAAACTTTCTTTGTCAGACATGCCGAAAGCCGTGTTTTGAAACACCAATTTAGTAGGTCAGAATGAAAACCATATTCGATGCAATGGTAATTCTAGAGAGCTGTATAAAGTCAGTAAGATGGATAATCTGTTTCAGGTAAAATGGATTTTATGAATTCCTCTCTAATATTCTGGTTATGTTTCACACGGTCACACAAACACAGATATAAGAACAGCTAAGATCATTGAGTGTCTATACGCTCTTCACTGTTCTGAGGGAAGCAGTGGTGACACGAGCTCTTCTAATAATAGTTTCAAAAATTTTCGGGGTACAGCCCCTCTCGTAGTATGGCATACCTGTTTTCGACGCTTACGATACGATCTAAATATGAGTTAGCAGAGAGGCGGATGACTACGCAGCTGCGTGCTGCTATACCCATATTGTTGACTACGTTTATTACATCTCAGGGGTAAACATATACAAAGAGTAACCATCATATCTATTTCATAGCTTTGTTTCGTGTACATGTATGAGTTTCTTCAAGAGTTGACCCGGAGGACTATATTGTGACGCGCGGGATTAGCCGAGCGGTCGCCGGCACGATAGCTCATCGTGTTCGGTCAGAGGGTTACGTACCCTCTGTAATTAAAAAAAACTGAGTTAACTGATCATCTGCTCCGAGCAGATACAACGAACAAAAGCGAACAAAATGAGATTTAAAAAAAAGCGGTCTAAGGCGCTGCAGTCATGGAATGTGCGGCTGGTTCCGGCGAAGGTTCGAGTCCTCCCTCGGGCATGGGTATTTGCGTCTGTCCTTAGGACAATTTGGGTTAAGTAGTGTGTAAGCTTAGGGACTGATGACTTTAGCAGTTAAGTCCCATAAGATTTTACATACATTTGATTTTTTTTACTATATTATGTGGTAATCGAAGGTGTGAAGAAAACTAAAGAGAACTCTTCTGCAGTGGTCTAAAGAAGGAAAAAAGAGACATGATGAAAACATAGAGAAATATATATGCTAAGACAGTGGTACGCCCCTTTAAGTTGCCCTTTATGTCAAGCAACCCTGGACATAATATTTCGGTAAGATAATGCCAGCCCGCACAGGGCGAGAGTTTCTACTAATCGCCTTCTTGTTTCCAAATCGTACCTTGGCCAGCAGGTTCTCCGGATCTCTCCCCAATGGAGAACATTTGGAGCATTAACGGAAGGGCCCTTTAACCAGCTCGACGTTTTGACAATCTAACAAGCCAGTTGTACGGAATTCAACACGATATCCCTTAAGAAGAAGTGTATGAGGAAAAGGTAAGCGTTAATTCGATGGAACGGTTTTTACCACTTGATTCTTAGTTGGAGAAAATGGAAAGAAAATAAAGAAATTAGATACACTGTCGGTAAGTACTTGTATTTAAAAAAAGAAAATAAAGAACCAATGAAGTTTATTTGGTGTTTGCCTAAAATAAGCAGTATGTGCAGAGGTTAGAATGCATTTAGACGAGACTCATTTGTGGCATAGGATTGCAGTGTTCGCACATGGGGCAGCGCAATAGTGCCGCAAAACAGGGCAGGGTGTGGCCGCGGCAGGTAGTTGCAGGACATGTATGTAGTCGCGCAGAGGGGACAGAGGGTGGAGCTGACGTCGCGATACGGCTTAATCCTGGGCGGCTCTGTAAATTTGGACAGCGCGCCCGGAAGCTCTACCGTAATGCCCGTATTAATAAAACCAGCTAGCGGTATTTATGGTCGGCTACCCCCCTAAAGTGGTTTAATTCTTCCTTTCTGCCCTTTCTTTCTTCAGAAAAAGCCTTTCTTTCGTTTAACGAGATAGGAAAATTAAGTTTTAAATATGGAACGATCATTTCGCTATCTGAAGGTTATGCATTTAATCCAGGGGAAACACCTACAAATGGAATACCTCAAGAGGGTGTGTAATATAATGGGGGAGTTCTTCAACAGGATACTCCGGAATACAGCATTTTTCATGTTACCTAATTTGATCTTGATTTTGGTGACATAGTTCTTCCTTTTATTTAAACAGTATTGATATCTCAAGACGTTTTTAGCTTTCTGTGTTGTGGCCGAGCGGTTCTAGGCGCTTTAGTCTGGAACCACGCAACCACTACGGTCACAGGTTCGATTCCTGCCTCGGGCATGGATGTGTGTGATGTCCTTAGGTTAGTTAGGTAATTCTAAGTTCTAGGAGACTGATGACCTCTGATCTTAAGTCCCATAGTGCTCAGAGCCATTTGTATTTTCCTGTTGGTACACAGAAGTAGTTTTCAGTGCATGAAGGATCTTTTTAAGCTTTCTGCACAGTTCCTCCGAACTCTTGTGATTTCGTAATTGCAGGCAGTATCTAATACAATAAATGACTGGATGTGTAAATCAACATTGCTGGAACCAGGTTGTAACCTCTGCTCCAACGTATTAAGATTCCAGTGTCTAAACCATTCTGCCACTTGCCTAGGTACACGCTTTCAGTCCTGACGGGCTTGTCAAGGTGCTGAACGCAGAAGATCTTTCGGAGTTTCATAAAATATTAGTCGTGTTACGAAACAAAGTTGTTAAGAAGAAACAACTGTTAGATATATGAGAGGAAATCACTACGTACACAAACGTATGGACTGCAATGAAGTAATGGCATCTCGAGAAGATAACCTCAGTATAATAGCATATGAACAACACAAGGAATTATTTTTCATGTCATCTTTCACTTTAAGACCTACCTAACCCACAGTTAGTAATAACCATTTTCTTCTTTTTTTTACATACCGCTCTTAGTTTGCTACCAATAGTTTTTCATGGTACTATTTTTTTCTGGGAGACGTTTACATTTCGTGGATTCGTTGGCACATATCCCGATAGATAACGCCGATTTCTGGTAAGGTTTTTGCATGGAATACATGTGGTCCATATTATTTCTAACATCTAATTGTTTCTAGCTTCACCTATTTACTTCTGTAACGTTTTTATTAGCTTTTAAAACAGTCTACACTATTATTTACTAGTCTCCACAATATTTGTTGTGGTCTTCAGACCGAAGATTGATTTTATGCAGTTCTCCACGCTAGTGTATCCTGAAAACGGTCATTCAATCTGTGCATGGCTACTGTAGTTAACTAATTTGAACATTCCTGGAGCCATCTAAGATTTCTTCCCCTAGAATTGACTCCGTTAATAAATGGATGATTCTCTGTACCTCATATTTGTCCTCTCATCAGCTGTCTTCTTTTAAACTAGTTGTGCGACAAATTTCGTTTTTGCCAGTTTCATGCAGAATCTCTTCATTTGTATTTCGAGCTACCCATCTAATCTTCAACATTTCTCCGCATCACTAGATTTCAAAAAGTTGTATTTTCTGTTTGTCTGAACTGTTAATCGCGCACAAGGCTACACTCCAGCCAAACGCCTGCAGAAAAGTACTTCCTAGGATTTAAATTTATACATCCGATTTAAACAAAATAATCTTTTTTTCTGCTGCCGGTATGCATTTTATAATACTCTCGACTTCGTCCACCAGTACTTACTTTTGCTGTCCACATAGAGAGACGCATCTACTGGTTTTAGTCTGATCTATGAATCTAATTCTCATCTATGAATCTAATTCCCTTAGCATCTCGTGATTTAATTCAACTACATTCCCTATCCTTGTTTTGGTTTTGTTCCTGTTTAGCTTACATCCTCTTTTTAAGACACTAGCCGTTTTGATCAGCTGCTGTCCAACTCCAGTCACTTCTCCTTTCTGAATTTCTATATCGTTCAATTTATTGCTTCTTCAGTGGGAAATCTGAATTAAAGGAGGCGTAGGCTACAAACCTAGCTCCCTTATCTATCACAATGATCCTTTCATGTCCTTCGATTCTTATAACTGCCGTCTGGTTTCGGAACACGTTATGAATACTATTTCGCTTCCTGTATTTTATCCACACGACCTTCAAATTTCAACGAAGTATTCTACTCAACTTTGCCAAAAGCCTTCTCTACATCAGGAGATGCTATAAACATAGGTTCGCCTATCGATAACCTATGTTCTAAGATAAGTCGTAATGTCAGTACTGCCTCGGTGTTTTCTTTTACTTATACAGATGCGAAAGAGAACTTTCACGTTGTCGGCCTGTACCAATTTTCCCATTCTTCTGTAAAGAATTAGTGTCAGTATTCTGCAACAATGACTTATTAACCTGATAGTTCGGTAATATTCGTACATGTGAAATTTGGAAATGCAATTATTATTGTAGGATGTTTTAGTCTGTTACATTGTTTTCGCATCATCGTAACTGGTGCAGTTTCGATTTTTTTTTCCAGGCGAACTCAGGTAGTCTCAAGTATCGATAGTTATAAATCGTAGTCTCTTCCTGCTGCCGTCCTTTCCTGTGTGACTACTACTAATCTTGTGTTCCATGATCAAGAACATTGCCATTTTGATCATAGAATGAAGGCTTTCACGGCAGGTGTTGTCATCACTTAACACTTCCGGGCTGAGATGCCGAGGTCCATACATAAAACTCTGCCCTGACGTTTGGCCTTCGACTGCGGAAGGCATCCTCCAAGTGGCGAAACCGCAGTTTCACCGCTTGTCCTCGGAGGATGCCTTCCGCAGTCGAAGGCGAAACGTCAGGGGAGAGTTTTATGTATGGACCACGGCACCTCATCCCGGAAGTGTTAAGTGATAATTGCCATCTTGGTTCGAGAAAGGGGAACTATGCTGATCTGTTAAGCGATAGGAGTATATCTTCGTTATACGACTTTACAAATAACTAGGGCGACGGCAGCGTCTAAGAACAATTCGCCCAAGTCGGGCGACAACTATTCTCAATGCTTCAATGAAAATCAAAGATTGTCCTGCGATGAGGGTATCAGAATTAAGTAAAAGAATTGCCTCGTTGTTAACAGCTGTAACGGAAGATAAATAACGTTCTATTTCATAACGCTGCCTTGGAAAGGTTGACAAATATATGTTAAAATCATATTTTTGTTCTATCACTATGTGCAATATATACTGTGCTCTTGCTTTACATTGCTTCCTTCCAAGGAATGCTATTCTCGAATATAAGATTTTACAGCCGATTGATATACTTCCATGAAACCAGATTTTGAATGAGAAAAAATAACTACTCGCTGTAAGCGCTGTTAAACTGGACACCTTGTGGTCGAATATGAGAATGGTATGAGTGAAGAGATTTATTTCTTTCAGTAGAAATTCAAACGCTCCCAGCAGTATTACGTATATCGGTGGAATGAATATAACGATATTGATATTGTAACATAAACTGGGGAAGTACTGATGCCTTTTATCTAATATCTTCGATAAATATATTTGAAGGATAAATTGGCACTAACTAGTTTAATTTTTGGAGTGCCATAAACTGTACGGTCGCAGTTTCGAATACTGCCTCGGGGATGGAGGTCCTTAGGTTAGTTAGGTTTAAGTAGTTCTAAGTTCTAGGGGACTGATGACCTCAGATGTTAAGTCCCATAGTGCTCAGAGACATTTGAACCATTTCTTAATGTGGAATTGACCACTAAATGGCATGAATGGTTTACCCGGTGTTATAAAAGGAGACAGGAAGCACTGCGTTGTCAGTAGAGAAACAGTAACAGTAGACTGCATCGTTCAGGGGAACCCACTGACGTCGAACATCGAATAGTTATTTAATGTATGTCGCCTAAAAATTAAATCAGGCACATTTCGACGCTTCTAAAGCTTCTCACGCCAGCCGTTGGTGACGTCATTGTGGAGTGGAAACGTGAACCAGCAACAACGGATAAATCAGTACCAGACAGACCTCATGTTCTGATGGGTCATCGAGCACTGCGGAGGGTGGCTGTAAAATATCGCGGAAGGCATAACTCGTCTCACCCCAAGTGCTACCAGCAGTCGAGCTTCCGCAGTGACTGTGCGTGGAGAGTAAAAGATAATGGGTTACAATGGCCGAGGAGCTCCTTATAAGATACACATTTTTGTAGTCACTACTAAGCAACGTTTGCGGAGGCGTAAAGAGCAACTCCACAGGTCAGTGGATGAAACAAAAGAGAGATGAAACACACTATACCTTGTAGCAATCTGGTGGATGGTTTGGGGTTGGCGAACGACTGGAGAATGTTATCTACCACCGACAGTAATGACAACAGTCACGTAGAGAGCAGATGGTGTTACGATATGGTGGTGTTTCTTGTGGTTATTTTTTTTTCCTTTATTGAATTTCAATTCCCCCCGAAGGGGGCGGGATGGCAGCAGCTTAGTATGCCGCTCTTCAGCCTACAGACTTTGTTAGAAAGATGAAGAGAATAAATAATAAAAACAGGCGATAAAATCGGAGACTTAAAAAGTAACATGGCGAAAAGAAATCGTGGAACTTAAAACAAAGAACAGAGGGATGATGACGCTAAGAAAATACATACAAAGCAGACAGGTAAAACAATAGACAGACAATTAAAAAAAACACGGCGACAGTCCGGTTTCTGTTCGCAAAAGACATAAAATTCACACCCAGCGACAGCATGGTTTCTGTTCACAACACGAGAAAGACGAACAACACTGAACAGTCACTGGAACACTGCACTAAAAAGTTGGCAAATGTGACATACCACAGCCGAGAGCAGGTGGGGGGAAACTGGACAGATGATGGGAAAATAAAAAAGGGGGGGAGCCAGGAAAGGAGCTGATGGAGGATGAGGACCCATAAGAGGGGTGGGGGGCGCTGGGCAGACGCGACAGGGAGTGGGGTAGGCAGAGGAGGGGAATACAAAAGGACTCGGGGGGGGGGGGAGAAGGGATGTAGGGAGAAGTTTAGTGGGGAGAAAACAGGACGGGAGGGAGGAAGAGGGAGTCCAGGGAAAGGACAGAGGAAAGGAGGGGGAGTGAGGATCAGAGTTGATAGGAGGGATAAATGGAGGGAGAGAGGGCACCATCTGGGAGGGGGAGTTGATGGAAGCCACCTTGGGAAAGGAGATGTAGGGTGTAGAGGTGGAGGGTAGGAGGGGACACAATGGTGAAGATGTGGCAGGGGGCGAGGATGGGAGAGGAGTCTCGTGGTTAGAGTGTTTTCCCTTTAAGTAGAGAGGAGATGGTGTTACGTTATGGTGCCGTTTTGGGTGGTTCCTTTGTTTTCCCCTTAAGCAGAGAGGAGATGGTATTACGGTATGGTGGTGTTTTTCGTGGTTAGTTTGTTTTCCCCTTGTTGCCCTTACCACAACACGAGATGTGGAAGGATCCAAACACATTTTACACCAACAGTTAGGAGACAATGATTGTTCGGACCATAATGATAAGCATCTTGTGATAAAGTAACATACCAGGAGCGTTTGAAAAGCCCGTGCAAAGTCAAAGAGATGGCACCACCGTCGCGTATCGAGGTCATGTTTAGTTACTAGCATCTTTTGAACGCACACAAACTTTCAGCCATATTGGTCTATTTCTTTGTGTTTGGCATTCGTATGAATCAAGGAAGTCGGGTGTTTGTTAAAAAATGGACGAAAAAGAACTTCATATGGTGATTAAACATTACATTATGAAAGGCAAAACGCCTCAGGAGACTAAAGAGAAGCTTGATAAACATTATGGTGACTCTGCACTTTCGATGAGAACAGTTTGTAAGTGGTTTCAAGATTTTCGGAGTTGCCATATGGGCACAAGTGAGGCTGAACGTTCTGGACGCACTGTGGGGGTTACGACTCCAGAAACCATTGATAAAATCCATGATATGGTGATGGATGACAGAAGAGTTAACGTGCGTAAGATTGCTAGTGCTGTGGGCATCACGAATGAACGTGTACATAGTATTTTACATAAACATTGGGACATGAGAAAGCTATCTGCAAGATGGGTTCCGCGATTGCTCACGCTTGACCAGAAACGGAATCGTGTGAAGTGTTGCAAGGATAGTTTGCAGCTGTTCAGGAAGAATCTGCAGGACTTTAAGCGTTGTTTCGTCATTGTCGATGAGACATGGGTACATTACTTTACTCCTGAGACCAAACAACAATCTAAACAACCTGGGTTACCGAGGGAGAATCCGCATCAAAAAAGGCGAAGACCATTCCTTCGGCCGGAAAGGTTATGGCCACTGCCTTTGGGATTCGCAAGCGATAATCCCCATCGACTTTCTGAGAATGGGTAAAACTACTACAAGTGCATGTTATTCATCGTTATTGGACCGTCTGGAAACCGAGCTGCAGGAAAAACGTCGGCGATTGGGCAGCAAAAATGTCCTTCTCCATCACGACAATGCACCAACGCACACCTCAGCAGTTGTGGTCGCAAAATTAATGAAAATAGGATTTCAACTCATCCCCTTATTCTCTAGACTTTGCTCCCAAGGACTACTATTTGTTCTCCCATTTCAAGACATAGCTGGCGGGACAAAGATTTTATTCAAACGAGGAGGTGATTGCAGCAACTAATAGCTATTTTACAGACTTGGACATTTCCTATTATTCAGAAGGGATTAACAAATTAGAACAGCGTTGGACTAAGTGTATAAATCTAAAAGGAGACTATGTCGAAAAATAACAATAGGTTTACCCCAAATACGTAAGTAGTTTTTATTTTTGCATGTACTTTTCAAACGCTCCTCGTATGTGAGCCACTATTTTGTGAACAACAACATTTCTGAAATTGACTAGCTTGGCTATTGTCACAGTATGGACCCAAGGGAACACCTCTGAGTTTAATTAGAATGTTGACTTCGTCCCAGAACCAAGCGTTCAACAGCACTACCTTCTTTGGTTTCTACTCGTGACGATGTTGTACATCGACCCCTCCATGCGCATTCAGACAGAACTTTGAAACCGTCCCCACCAGAGTTCGAGCCGTCATAAAAGCGAAGGATGTAACTACACGTATGAATGCCCACTAACAGGTGTCCGGATACTTTTGAATATATAGTGCACGTAAACGTGAACCATTAGTCTGAGGAAGTCATTAGGTCATTGGGTTAATTTTAGGTGTGGGGTATATTGCCAGTACTAACTTATGAAAGTGAAATATGGATGTCAAATGCGTAAACGTACCAAAAAGCAAAGGTTGGCAAACGAGCAATGGAACGATGCGTGTTGGATATAATTAGAAGTGACGGAAAGAATAAGGCATGGAGAATGTTCTATAGATGAGACCTTGATGGTGGCTGTTACAGAACACCCCATGTGGCACACAGTGAGATGAACTGACTGGATTTATCATATTCTATGATAGATTTCTCGTGACAATATAAGACGTGGAGGGAGATGTAACTGAAGATCGGCTGATGACGTTTGGAAACGAGTAGTACCAACTTGGATGCGAGAAGCTGAAGCTCGTGTGGAGCAGTCTGGGAGACGCCTATAACCAAAGGTGGAGTATGAATAAACCTACACCCTCCACATAATGCGAGACACCAAGATGATTAAGCAAGGATATGACTGTGAATATCACCAGCTACTCTTTGGTAATGTTCAACACCCCTCCACGCTTGCATACTTGCTATACGAGTACGACATCATGACATCACTAAAAATAATCTGGGCGAAAATGTTACGGTGGTCCTTTACTCACCTCGTGATTCTGAAAAACTGTTGTAAGTAAACAACGGACATTTAATTAGCTGATGTTAATAAACGTGGTACAAATTATTTCCTTTAAATCTATAATATTTCTTGTTTACGCGTTTTAAGAAATTTATTAGAAGCTTAACAGTAATAGAAAGATATCGTATAGACGTCCAGTAGTGAAGATAGATGAAATGGCAGCGTAGTTTGGAGAAAGATTATAAATTATTATCTGTGGGACATCCACAAATGTTCTGCAACAAATTCATGGTAAAGAAATCCTACACTTTTTTAAAATACTTTTCTTGCACGAAGTCTTGCACAACGGAAGTCGCTATACTCTATCGCGGTTTCGACATCTTAGCCCCATCATCAGGTGTATAACAAATTTAGCAGTAGTCATGCCCAAGCCCAAACATCTGCAAGTCATGTACCTGCCGTAGGTGGACCGCCGAGCGACACAAACGCAGGCACAATTTGGGATGTTATTTGACGGCCCACCTACGATACATGTTTGAGTAGCAGTTTCTGGGCTTGGACATGACGACGTAACACTGTTAGTTTACGGAAACCGTTTTTGGGGCTAAGAGACCAAAGCTGTGGTAGGTGTATAGCGACTACTGCCGTGAAAGACGGTCAATAAAAATATTCTACAACTGTGGTGGATTTGCTTCTCATGAACGCAAGGCACGTGCGAAACGTGCGGCCGCACGGGACGGCACTTTCCGAGGGGCGGCAGAAGACGAAATCTAATTTGGAAATTCGAATGCAATATTCGATACTGCGATTACTTGTTAAGCTTGAAGCAATTTTGCTAAGCCCTTCAATGGCAGTTTTCGAGTACTTTATTCTTCCCGCATTATGGAAAAAAATTGTTGAACATTACTACAGTCAAATATGTCCAACACCTACAATGGCTAGAAGTATTCAGAATGGGTAAATACACTACGAGTAATTACAAGGGATAAAGACATTGCTAATAAGCCTGGTGTACGTTGGGTTTCGACTTATTTTTTAAATTGTTTGCTATTCGTTTCTGAGTGATAGTCGGACGTTTTGGTCTTTGAGTCATGAAACACCTGTCTCCGCCTACACGAACAACAATTAAACTCTGACCGGCACTTTTGTTTGACAATACTACTCGCACACTATCTCTTTGCCAACATTTATTTACTGTATGATGCGTGTGAACCCATGTTTGATGTTAGTAAACTACTGGTCGCTTTGATTCTGATGAAAACCTGAGAAAGTATGGTTATTCAGCAACAATGTCCTCTCGTCCGCACAAAACAAAACGTTAATTTTGACACCTTCTAAAACGAAAATCCATAGACAGAAAATTGCCTCTAAGGTTTTCCTTGCTAGCTTTGAAGCTCATCTCTGTTTGACAAAAGTTGTGCAGTTTTCGCAAAGTTCGTATTTCTTTCTATTGTTCGTAATGCCATAGAAATTGCTGCCTGATAATACATTTATCCATATCATCGGTCACATACTTATTGTGAGCTTCTTGCTTCTTCTTGGGCGCTAGTTTAACCGTAGCCTCGCTCTACCTCATCACGTGACCTAGTTGCTGGCACTACGGCGTCACCACTTCGCCTTTCCGGGCAATAGGTATTGTTGCGTTCTCTACAACGAAAACTACACAATATGTGTCGGTAGTTGGCCGAGGGAGTCAAGATTGGACACAAGCACTTTCACTGCGTTTCGTAAGAAAAATTGCGATTGATTGCTGACATTTCTTACAGATTTGTATAACCCTGTGGTGCATGAATTTCACTGCAGTGGAAAACTTTTAATGGTCAATTCTCTGGCGGTTTCAATCAGTCACGAGGCTGCAAATGCATGCAGGACACAATACCAGTAGCGCGTGCCGACTGCAGTGAACTGTGTGCATTTGCAGCCACAGGACTGATTGAAAATGCCAAAGAAGCGACCATTAACAGCTGTCCCCTGTAGTAAACGCTATGCGTCACAGGGTTAAATAAAATTCCACAAACGTTTAAAAAAAAAAATGGGTGGGGGGGGGGGGGCGGCAGTTTAATAGCTCGCACGGGGCGGCACTTGAGATTGCGCTGGCCCTGCATGAACGTGTTAAGAAAGAGTGTGATATTTATCATCGCGTAAGACAAATTACGGCGTACAGCGAATAAGGGGCAGAAGCGAAAGCGCACCGTGAGGGTAGAGGTGTAAATGGGGTCAGACTTCGTGTCGGAAGTAGTCGTCAGCGCCGGGTGACAACAGCTGACGCGGCTATTTCGGTTTGGCTGGCCGAGCCGCACGCTAACTAGACGTGGCCACTTCGCAGGCTACAGGTTACCAGACCCACCTTTCTGCATCTACCGCTGGAAAGCATCAAGTCTCAGTGGAGCACCTTTCAATAGAATTGTACGTATCTTATTCGCTGCATACATTTCAGAATATGCTTCAATGTTCTTCCATGTATTAGGCATACTTACATCTTAAAGAGTAAAACCAATATTTACCACGTTCATTATCTGACCTCCCAGGTACTGATTTATTATAGTGAAAAAGAGTGGTATATTGGCATAGCTCTCACCAGTGTTCACAGTGAAGCCCCAAAAATTTTAGCACACTACAGTGTCAGTTTCGCATTCATTTGACGTTACACAGTCACGGGTCTGGTTTACTCTGCCCAAGCCATCGAATTCGTTCTTCACTTCGGCGGGATGTTAACTCCAATTTCTAGAATGTGCCTTACGTTACTTCCCACGCCCGGGTTCCCGGGTTCGATTCCCGGCGGGGTCAGGGATTTTCTCTGCCTCGTGATGGCTGGGTGTTGTGTGCTGTCCTTAGGTTAGTTAGGTTTAAGTAGTTCTAAGTTCTAGGGGACTGATGACCATAGATGTTAAGTCCCATAGTGCTCAGAGCCAGCCTTACGTTACTTCATTATTTCGAAATACATCGTAAAACATAACTCAAACTATAATGAAGTATGCCGACATTAATTTACAATCATTGCTCTAATTGATAACAAGTAACCGGATACAACTCTGTAATACGGAATTGATCAGTATATGTCAAGAGAAGCAGTAACAGCAGAATGGCCGGCCAGTGTGGCCGAGCGGTTCTAGGCGCTACCGTCTGGAACCGCGTGACCGCTACGGTCGCAGGTTCGAATCCTGCCTCGGGCATGGATGTGTGTGATGTCCTTAGGTTAGTTACGTTTAAGTAGTTCGAAGTTCTAGGGGACTGATGACCACAGCAGTTAAGTCCCATAGTGCTCAGAGCCATTTGAACCATTTTGAACAGCAGAATGGATCGTTCAGGAGAGCTCAATGAATTCGAAAGTCGGCTAGTCACTGGATGTCACGTAAGGACTCCAACTCCCAGCCCATCAGAAGTTGGCCAAGCGTAATGTTGGTAATGTTATTATTGTTATTATTATTATTATTATTATCATTCTTTTTGAGATATAACTTTTCTGACCGGTTTGATGCGTCACGCCACGAATTCCTTTCCAGTGCTAACTTTTTCATTTCAAATTAGCACCTGAAACCTATGTACTCAATAAACTCCTGGATTTATTCCAATTTCTGGCACAGTCCCTCTGGTATCATGGAAGTTATTGCCTTGTGTCTTAACAGAGTCCTACCATGTTGTCTCTTCTTCTTGTCAGTGTTTTTTATATAATCCTTTCCTCACCGATTCTGCGGAGTGCCTCCTTATCCTTTACCTTATCAGTCCACCTAATTTTCATTATTCTTTGCAGCACCAATTTCCAGATGCTTCGATTCTCTTCTGTTCCGGTTTCCTCATAGTCCATGTTTGACTACCGTACAATGCTGTGACCCGAACGGATATTCTCAGAAACTTCTTCCTCATATTAAGAGCTGTACTTGAGACTTATCTTGGCCAGGAACTGCCTCTTTGCCAGCGGTAGTCTGCTTTTTATATTCTTCATCCTCGGACGATTATGTGTTATCTTGCTTCAACTACTTGGTAATCTTCAGTTTTGATTTTAAGGTCATCACAGTTCTCATTTCTACGACATCTCATTACTTTTATCTTTCTTCCAATTGTTCTCAATCCATAATCTGTACTAATCAACACATATCGTAATTTGGCTTCACTATCACTGATATCCCTTCAACAAGAATTTCAATCCTACCCTTGAAACTTTCTTTAGTTTCCGTCATTGCTTCGGTGATATACAGACTGAAGATTAAGGAAGAAAGACTACATCGCTGTCTTACACACTTTTTAATCTCTGGACTTCATTCTTAGTCTTCCAACCTTATTGTTACCTCCAGGTTCTTTTACATGTTGTATATCACCCGTCTTTAGCTACAATTATCCCTTTTTTTCTCAGAATTTCGAATATCTTGCACCATTTTACATTATCGAACGCATTTTCAGGTTGACAAATCCTGTGAACACATTTGCGTTTTGTGTAGGCTTACTTCCATTATCAATCTCACCGTTAGAGCTCTTTTCACTTCTGACTACTATTGGATCCCGTACCTCCTCAGTATCGTCTCCTGTTTCTTCTCCTGTCACGTCAGTAGACAAGTCCTCCCCCAAACTGAGCTCTTGAATGTACTCTTCCCACCTATCAACTATTTCCTCTGCATATACCAGTTCAATTTCCATTGCAGTCTAAATCTTGCCGTCCTTGCTTTTAATTTCACAGAAGGTTCTTTTGACTATGTACTGAGACAGTCCTTCTGACAATCGTTTCTTTCTCGATCTTTTCAAATTTTTCATGTAGCCATTTCGCCTCAACATACTGCACTTTCTGTTTACTTCATTCCTAAGTGACTTGTAGTTCCACATTCCTGACTTTAAATTAACATTTTGTAGTTTCTTCTTTCGTCAACCAATTTGAAAGTTACTTCTGTTACTCATGGTTTCCTCTCTACTACTTTCCATGTACGTACATTGACTTTCCAACTTCTGTGATGGCCCTTTCTAAAGCTGTCCGTCCATCTTCAACTGAACTTTTTAATGGGCTATTCATTATATCAATGTCTATAGCCTCAGAGAACTTCAAACGTACCTCATCATTCCTTAGTAACTCCAAATCCCACTTATTTGCTCTTGATTCTTTCTGAACAGTCTCTAAAACTTCAGCCTACTGCTGATCATTTCTAAGTTGTGGTCTGAGTCTATATCTGCTCCTGTGTATGCCTTACATTCCAGTATTTGATTTTGAAATTTATGCCTGACCATGGTGTAATCTAACTGGAGTCTGCCAGTATATCCCGATCTCAGTATATCTTCTCTACCTGTATTTCTTGAACAAAATATTCACTACGTTAGCTGCAATTTATTGAGAGCTCAGTCTTTCAGTTCAATCAGTCCTTCTACTGTTGTCAGTGTTGGTTTGGTTTTGCTGCCCCTGCCCAAAACAATTTGTAAAATTTTTTGTGGGGAGCATGGGGGCTATGTAAGTAGGCTGTTTAGGTTTTCTTAGCGCTCTGTATGAAAATCACTGGCTGTGCTGTGTGCAGTCTGTGGCTAGTTTGCATTGTAGTCTGCCATTGTTGTGTTGGGCAGCTGGATGTTAACAGCGCGTAGCGTTGCGCAGTTGGAGGTGAGCCGCCAGCAGTGGTGGATGTGGGGAAAGAAATGGCGGAGTTTTGAAATTTGTAAGACTGGATGTCATGAACTGCTATGTATATTATGATTTTTCAACACTATTAAGGTAAATACATTGTTTGTTCTCTATTAAAATCTTTCATTTGGTAACTATGCCTATCAGTAGTTAGTGCCTTCCGTAGTTTGAATCTTTTATTTAGCTGGCGGTAGTGGCGCTTGCTGTATTGCAGTAGTTCGAGTAACCAAGATTTTTGTGAGGTAAGCGATTTGTGAAACGCATAGGTTAATGTTAGTCAGGGCCATTTTTTGTAGGGATTTTTGAAAGTCAGATTGCGTTGCGCTAAAAATATTGTGTGTCAGTTTAAGCACAGTCATGTATGATTTTTCTAAGGAGACGTTTCAATACGAACAACTATATCACTGAAAACTATATCATTGACTGGAAAATCATAAGTTACTCGGTAACTAGCGTCAAGATACAAAGAGTGACGAATCCCAGTGATCACTCTCAAAAAATTGGTTCAAATGGCTCTAAGTATTATGGGACTTAACATCTAAGGTCATAATTCCCCTAGACTTAGAACTACTCAAACCTAACTAACCTAAGGACATCACACAGCCAGCCGGAGTGGCCGAGCGGTTCTAGGCGCTACATTCTGGAACCGCGCAACCGCTACGGTTGCAGGATCGAATCCTGCCTCGGGCGTGGATGTGTGTGATGTCCTTAGGTTAGTTAGGTTTAAGTAGTTCTAAGTTCTAGGGGACTGATGACCTCAGAAGTTAAGCCCCATAGTGCTCAGAGCCATTTGACATCACACACATCCAAGCCCGACGCAGGATTCGACCCTGCGACCTTAGTAGCAGCGCGGTTCTGGACTGAAGCGCTTATAACGGCTCGGCCACAGTGGCCGGTAGTGCACTCTCAGCACAGCAACCAAATCTCATCGACCTGGTCTTCCTTTCACCAGCCCAAAGGACATAAACCCCGCAAGAGCATCCACCAAAACGCAACAGACACCACAAAACACTTTACCCAATGCTGACTTTTGCAACCAAAGCCGCTTCATCTCATTGGCCAGCGTTTTTTTTTTTTTTTTTTTTTTTTTTTTGTCTTTCGGGCCAAAGATATCGAGTTTACGTCCTGAGCAAACCGCTTGGACTACGAAAGTTGAAGGCCGATTGCTGTAACTTACGTTAATATTGTTAGCAAAAAATGAGCAAGATAAACCTGGCATCAACCTACTGTTGTCAGTAAACTATCTGATTATTTCTCGTTATTTATTCTTTGAAAACAAAGGGAGGTGTCTCGTGTCTCGTCTTATGAAACGGATCGGCCCAATATTCGGCTGTCGCGTTTCACTATTCATTACAGTATAATTAATGGAACAGGATAAACGACAGCGCATCGGTAGTAATGAAACACGTGGTCGGCAACTGTCATAAAAGTGCTTCCTTGTACGAGGCATGCAATCCGGAGAGGCGTGTCTGAGGAAGGTACACAGGAGCGCGTCTATTTGCGGTGCGTGTGTTTACCCTGAGAGCGCCCAGAGTCGTTAAAAGGAGAGCCGGACGCGGCGGCTCGCACCGTGCAGGTCGCGTGTCGCCCGCCAGTTGTTACGTCAGGTCGCGTGAGCTCCAGCCGCGGCGTGGCCCTTGTTTACTGGCGCCACACAGCCATGATTTGCGGCCGTCTATTTCTGTACACGTGTTGGTACCGGCTAACGAAAGCACTGAAACCTTGCTGCCAGGCACTTAACGTCTGCTACCTCATAAACCACTACATGCACTTGGAATCCCTTTTACAAAATACTTTAGTTACGGAGTGGGTTTCACCAGGGGCTCCATCTGCAACACATGCACATTTCCTTTAAGTCACACATCTTTAGTTACGGCGAAGTGTTGTATGTCACCTGAAGGCTGCTGGTAAGTTTCTCAGGGATTTCAAAAAATGACACTGCGTGTCAGATAATAGCAGTAAAATCAGCTACGGAAAAAATCGAAAAATTGTAGTCCTACAAAAGACATTTATCAGGAACGGAACTGTGGTGTGACCGCCAGACACCACAATTGCTAAGTGGTAGCCTTTAAATAGGCCGCGGTCCGTTAGTATACGTGGGATCCGTGTGTCGCCACTATCAGTGATTGCGGACCGAGCGCCGACACACAGCACGTCTAGTCTAGTGAGACTCCCTAGCACTCGCCCCAGTTGTGCAGCCGACTTTGCTAGCGATGGTTCACTGTCTACATACACTCTCATTTGCAGAGACGATAGTTCAGCATAGCCTTCAGCTACGTCATTTGCTACGACCTGACAAGGCACCATATTCAGTTACTATAATGACTATCATCAAGAATGTATTCTGAACAGATAATATTGTGAATCATGTACCGTCAAGAGCGACGTTCATCATTAATGGATTAAAGTTAAGTATCAATCTAATTACGTCCGCTTTCTGAATTATCATTCCTTGTCATGTTCCAGAACTCACGTCAGTATAGTTCTTCCCTCCTCACGCCAGCCTGCGTGAGCTAAAACGCGTGCATTCCGGCCTCCACTCGTAACACGGTGTTGGCTCTTCTGCTAACAGAAAAGGAAGTACAAGATTTTTAAAGAGAACTCGCACATCAGTTTTGGAATGAAGTACATAGAGAAGCAAATGTAAATCGAAATTCTCTGAATTCCCTACATTATTTACACTGAAATCTGTAAGGCATTATTCCAAATGTACCCACATCTCTGAATTCCCTACATTATTTACACTGAAATCTGTAAGGCATTATTCCAAATTTACCCACATCAGTATCTCAAGAAAACCAGCGGATAACAACACATACTACGGAGTCCTCCTAAGCCATTATGTACCACAATTCCGTGAAAAAGAGTCGTTATGAACCACAGTTATCAAAATTCTAGCACAGCTACAAAAAGATTTTTTGGAAGGTGCACATTGCTCCAAAAAAAAGTCATTTAATGACAAAATAATACACAACACACAAAATAAAAGCAAATTAGTCTTCGGTGACATTAAAAAGGAAAGAGTAAGAGGTAAACAAAATCATAATAACGTACTGCTCGAACAGTCCACAGGTTTACTGTCAGTCCGTAGTGTCTAACGTTGGACACTATGGACCTGCAGCACACCCGTGGACTGTTCGAGCAAGAAATACGCCGGGAGAAACTGAAGAATCACATAATAACGTGCTGATCAGGGAGGGGATAAACTAATAAATGATCCACACCATGGTAAACTGTGTTAACAAGCATTTTGAAATATAGCACAGAAATTACTACAACAATCCCCTTAAACAAATATGGCACCCGTAAATGATTATCCACTAGCTACAATTTGTTTCTATCAACCACAGAGCAAGCAGTCACTGATAGTGTTTCTTTCTCTGCGACTTTTTTCTCTAAATATTAGACTTAGTTATGAAAGACCAATTAATGAAATACTTGAGTAAATACAAGTTTATGAGTGAATCACGTCGCCTGCCCTTTGTTTTGCTGCTAAGTTTCTTAATCCAGACAACGCTCAGAATTTGTAACTTACATCATGTGCACATTACGATTTCTTCAACAATGCATTTAGCGTTTCATAGCCTCGGTTTTTAAACCAGCAACAAGAAAACTCTCCTACTTTTACATACATTTTGTCTCGTTATTCATCTTTATCTTAAAGCCAGACTGGCCTAGGCAGCCGGCGACAGTGGTTATGTGTGTGTGTGAGTTGTTTTTACTTGAATGTCTGTGTGTGTTTTCTACTCCAGAAGAAGACCTTTTGCCCTAAAGATAATTTGTTTGGCAGTCTTTCTGTTGCGCCTGTCTGAGACTCAACATCTCCACTATACGGTGGGTTCCAATCTATTCTTTTAATAATATTGCCTTTATTACATCCTGGATTTTCCATTGTCTGAGTTTATGTAAATGAAGCATACATACCAGGGATAATATTTTTTGAAACGTGTATTTTACCTGGTGCTCCTGCGATATGTATTTAATTGAGAACGGTGATACGCACTAGAACATAAATATGTTAAATTCTGCAGTATCCGACGGATCCAATGATAAGAAAGGCTCAGCGCTATGGCACTGGGAAACATCTTTTTTTTCCTTTATTATTATTTCATCCTAACCACCCGTATATGTGGGGGATGGGTTGTCAGCGGTAGAATACTCCACTCTTCAGCCACGAGCAGTCTTAAAAATATAACAAATACGAGAGAAAGTATAAAGAGTATTTTTCATTTTCAAATTAAAAATGTTGAAGATGGATAGGGAAAACGACGGAAAATGTAAACAATTTAAAACCGCAAGTGCAACCTGCTGATATTTTTCTACGAAAAAGAACTAGAGCACTCCACTTCCACTTAACATCAGAAAGACCTGCACTGGGTGAGACTTATTGTTGGGGGAGTGAATATGTTCCGTAGGGTTGAGGGGTTTGGTAAAGAGGTTTAGGATCTGTTAGGTAGGAAAACACATGTTGATAGACAGGAGTTAAGGTGGATATTGGGAATACAGGTGGTCGGAAAGACAGAAGGTGAGGAGTGGCATGGTCTGTCGGTAGAAGAGTGGTTACAAGGGACAGAGATTAGGATAAATGGAGGCACCACAGTCGTCAGTAAACTACACTGAAGTCCCAAAGATATTGGTACAGGCAAGTGTATTCATTGTAGCTGTCACTGCCAATGTAGATGTTGGCTTGTGGTGGAGGAATGTTGGACATGGATGGAAACTGCCAGGATGCACCGTATTAAAACTCGGTCATGATCTCAAAGTGTTTTATTATTCCCAGCTACAGTATCACCTTGCTCTCTGCCTACGTCACAGGGTGTCGCGATACTGAGGACGCCACTTCGCTCCCTGCAAGTCAGCTTGGCGCAGAAGGGCTACCTCAGCAACCTGTGCAATGAACTGCGGTGTGCTGGCCTTGAACAGCCGTGCTTCGCCTTGGGATGCCTCTGGCATCTGTTGGGAGCCAACAAGACTGCCCACGGCAGCGAACCGTCGAGTGGCCCACAGCTGGATGACTACGGACCCTGCATTGGTCCCAGAAGGTCGAACCAGCGACCCACCATGAACTGGAAAGTTGGCACCCCATCTGCTGCTGCGTGTAGCCGGTGTGTGACATGCCCCGCCATCCAGGAAAGCTTCCACACTTGAAGCTCCCTCCTCAGAAAAAGCAGCACCTAATTACACAAGGCTGTGCACCTCTGTTTTGCTAACATGCCCCCTGAGTCATGTACGCATAACACCAACGCTGGGCCAGTGAGCCCCTTCTGCCTGTAACTTGCACCATGGAAACCGCTGTGTTTACTCGTTTCAGTGGTTCTACAGCCTGTGGCCTCCATTATACTTCGCAACCGCTGGTAAGCATAACTTACTATCAACAGGCCTATGTCCAGCTGTAACTTGTGCGCTCAGAAATATTGCACCGAATCTAACGTTTTCCTGTCTTAAATGGTGGTGCTGCTACATCAAATACAGAGATATGTAAATGGCAGAATATGGCACTGTGGTCGGGAACGACTATATATGTCAGCAAGCGTCCGTCGCATTATTAGATGGGTTACTGCTACTACGATTGCAGTTTATCAAGATTTAAGTGAGTTTCAATGTAGTGTTATATTAGGCATACAAGTGACTGGATACAGCATCTCCGACATACCGATGAAGTGAGGATGTTGCCATATGACCATTTGACGAGTGTACCGTGAATACGAGGAAACCGTTAAAGCCTCAAATCTCCGACATCGCAGTGGCTGAAAAGAAGATCCTGAGAGACTAGGACCAACAACGACTGAAGAGACTCGTTCGATGTGACAGAAGTGCAACACTCCCGCAGATTTAAATGCTGGGCCATCAACAAGAAAGTGTCACATGCGAACCATTCAACGAAACATCATCGAAGTGGGCTTTCGGAGCCAAAGGCCTACTCGTGTACTCTTGATGACTGCATGACACAAAGCTTAACACCTCGCGTGGGCCCGACAACACCGACATTGGACTGTTCATGACTGGAGACATGGACTGACGAGTCTCGTTTCAAGTTGTACCGAGCGGATGGATATGTACAGGTATGGAGACAATCTCATTAATCCATGAATTCTGCATGTCAGCAGGGGCTGTTCTAGCTGGTGGAGGCTCTATAATGATGTGGAGTGTGTGCAGTTGGGGTGATATGGAACCCCTGACACGTCGAGATGCGATTCTGACTTTCCGACAGGCTTGGGAAATTAGATCAGGAAAATGCGACACCCCACATGTCCAGAATTGCTACAGAGTGGCACCAGGAACGCTCATCTGAGTTTAAACACTTCCACTTGCCACTAAACTCCCCAGCCATGAACGTTATTCAGCATATGCACGTGCTGCTCAGAAGAGATCTCCACTCTTACGGAATTATGGACATCCCTGCACGATTCATGGTGCCAATTCCCTCCAGCACTACATCAGACATTGTTCGAGTCCATGCCACGTCGTATTGCGGCACTTCTCCGTGCTCGCGGAGGCCCTACACGATATTATGCAGGTATATCTGTTTCTTCGGCTCTTCAGTGTATAAGCAGCAGTCCATATAAGTGGCACCGCTGCCAACGCCAGATTAGTTGTTACCGGGAGCCCCTCTGAATAGCAGTCGTTGCTATTCAGCCTGCCTCCGGTCTTGGATTTGGAAAGCGCTATTCTGCTAGTCGACATCGCATTCTTCTGTGGTACGTTCCTGATTTATTCTATTGTAAGTTGCCGCTGTTCTCCATTTGGCGTCCTGGTGGGCTTACGTTTTCGGCATGGACTCCGCTGTGCGCACGGCCAGATTGGCCATCTTACTCGCGACATCTACGGCATTTCATCAGACGCACATACAGGTAGTGTGTCATCTAACCTAGTGCGGAACTTTGGTCGGTGCAGGTGTGTACTAAGACAGCAGAGCAGTTCTGTAGTGTAAAGAGCGTTGTTTCTGGTCAACAAGCAACGCGCCTTGGAAGAAACCGTCATTTTTTGTTCGACACAGAAGGAAAATATCCAGCTCGATTAAGCAGTGGCGTGAAACGGGTTGTGTAACCAATGTGAAGCTTAAGGAGTCTGAAATGACATTTCGAAACCCATAAGGTACCCGATTACTTTACGCAGCACTACAAGAAACCTGAGAGCGGTCTGCCCGTCACCATTACAGAACATTTAAACAATACAACCGATACTACACGGACAAAAACCAGCAGATCATTTTTAAAAGGCTCAGAATAGCGCAGAGGTCCTCGATCGGTGTGCTATTGAACACTGGAGTCATTGGCTCATATTTTTTTCAACAGAACAATGGCCGATCAGTGAGAGAGAATTCCGAACTGGATGCAGTCTTCCATAACTCCTGGGCATTTTATGTCTAAAAGCAACTAGGATTCACCAAGATGAAGCTACAGTCAATGTGGACGGTAATTAAGTGACTACATTGAGGCGCCTCTTTCTATATCAGTTACTGCAACGACTCGGTTATCACGACGAGAAGACCTGGTCTTTCAGCCCCTGATTTACTCTGATTTGAAAGCAGCAATTCGAGAAAATATAGAGGCCATTCCTCAAGAAAAATATTGAGAACGTAGTGAGGAGCTTTTACTTTTTAAGAAATAAACTTGTGTTTGGCTTTAGAGTAGTGAAATGGAATGTGTGGTTCCAGAAACCTTTTGAAGTCTCAATCATCTGTTATGTACATATGCAGAATAAAACAACGAATGAAAATCTGTACCAAGGAAAGAACTAGAGCCCAGATCCCCTGCTCACTGGGCAGATGTCAGTAACCACTACGCCATCCTAGCACAGTGCTTTTGCACAACTACATGGACTGCCTTAGGACACCTCGCTCCTCCTTCCATATTCCCATTCAATCCTCAGCCCACTTGATATTTCCTCTAAACATGAGCAGCACTGCAAAGGCTGTCCATCTGGTTTGGAACAGCAACTCAGCATCAAATGAAATGGGAGATTCTACCTGAAACCCAGGCATAGCTGCGTTAATCTGATGATTCCAGAGACCTTTTCAGTTCTAAAAGATCAAAATATGTGTGAAGACAGAAGCGGCGAATGAAAATTTGTGCCCGAGTTGGGATTCGTACCCAGGTCTCCTGCTCACTTAGGCAGTCGAGCTAACTACAGCGCCACTGGGGCACAGTGGCTTTCCACAACTGCAGATGGGCTGAAGGGTGAATGGGAATTGGGACTGAAGGGTGGTCAATGCAGTTGCTCAAAGCCACAGTGCCCTAGTAGCGTAGTTTTTAGCGCGTCTGTCAGCATCAGACCCAGATTCAGTTCCCAGCCTTATTACAAATTTTCGTTCGTCTCTTCAGTTTCTATATATACGTCTTTTCAGTAACGGCAATGCTCTCACAAAAACAAAATGAAAGTGTACTAATTCCCTTTATAACAATAAAGTGTAGTTCCTGCGGCTGCTACAAATACTATACTAATTTCCTACAACAGATACGATTTACGTGTGGAACTCTAAGCTGAGCGAGGTTTTTCTTTGCTCACAGTACTCTCTGCCTACATTTACGTATTTATTTCGATATTGTGTAAGGAATGACAGTCGAATTCTCTTTTTCTTTCTACAAACCACACAACCAACAATCACCATCGACACCTGGTAGTTATTTTCAGGAACATTACAGTTTGTGACTAACATAGGTTAAGGCCGATGATTTAAGCACTGTGTCTCAGCACTGCACATCACGCTTGAGTGACAGCTGCATACAGTATTGGCGGGAAAGAAAAAACAGGAACCAAATATTACAGTTCAAGATGGCATGCAGTGATAAGCCAAAGAGGCATTGAGCAAATAAAGTGAAAGAGCAAGTGTCGACTCATCAATTCAGATTTCAGGCACATACACTCACCGCGTCCAGAAACGTACAGGTTAAAATCGCCAAACAGAAAAGAAAAATTATTAATGTGAAGGTGTAAGAGAATACTGAGTTCTTTGATGGTTATCGATCACGCACTGTTTTCAGGACTTTAGCTTTATTATTACACAAAAAGAGATGTTTATTGGTGTTGGAAGTAAGGAACAAACATATTCGTCAGAGCGCTACGCGACGCTTTGCAAAATTTCTATGAGGGAAGGAAAATAAACGAGACGGAAAGCGCGGAAGTGGAGGCGTCAACAGAGACGCGCCCCGCCACGCCACAGGTTATTTATGAGAGCTGCCGTTTGATTGTTCTTCGGCGGCTCTTTCAAACTCTTCACCGCTGTTTGACGTCTTCCTGCAGTGAACAGCTAAACAGCACACCGCACCGCACGTACACCGCACCACTGTAGGAAAAGGCAGCACGGCGCCACGTTCTCACGGGTGCTCTGTTTCATTATATGGCGAAAGGTCGGAGTGGTGGATGTTTCGACAACTCTCGTACAGTAACACATCAGACTGGAAGGGTCACGTTTCATCATTAGCAAGTGTTAACACAACTGGTATATTTGGAAATAGGTTTCTTCTGCTATATTTTCCATTTTGCACAAAGAAGTAACCGTTAATGTCAGGCAGTTCTTTCTTACAGAATCTCACAACTTTATCCTCAAAATTATGCTGACAGTAGCACTTTGAGATAAACCATTGGTCGTTGATGAAATGGTACGAGCTCTCAAATGACTGAAGCGTGCTGGTGACGTATTTGTTAATTGCTCAAGTTTCATGAAAAACAACTACCTATCGCATAGACGCTCGTTGGACTATCTTGAGAAAGGATAAACATTATTTGTAAGAATTTGCAGAAATGCTCAAGTCACCATAGGTGTCATTCTGACTGGAAGAGATGTATTGCCGTTGTGAGATATACAGAATGACAGTGCAGAATGGGGACAAATAGCAGGAAACCAGCCGTCAGAGGACAAGGAGCAAAAAAGATCAGGCAGACCTATGGCCGGAAATACGTTATAAGGGAGGTACACCGACTTGAAGACATAGATAAGAGATCTCTGACATTGTTTCAGTGATTAAAAATGGTAATGAGAATACATGAATTAAGTTGCAATGTTCTGTCTGTGGTAGTGTTTCAGCATCACACTCAAGAAGACATTGACAAAGAGTACAATGATGTGGTAGCCACATTCTCTTTGTACCACTAAAGGTACGTCCTCGAGCAGACGACTGAGGGTCATCCACAGGGAGTGCAGATATGTTATGTGAGGGGTTGGGGGGAAATGGTTGGTTCCACGAGACGGTCGCCAATAATCTCAGCCCACATGTAGATGCTGAACCGGTGCTGATAGCAGCTGCCATCACTCCACGGGATTCTCTTTCGTGTTTCTCCAGATGAGTGTACCATCCCTGGAACTCACGTCAGGCCATTAGGCCGTAAGACGTTGCGCGTTGTCCTCTGAGGAATCATTTTCTGCTGTTTAATGTAGCAAAATTATGGGGTATATCTTACAACGGCAATACATCTCTTCCAGTTAGAATGCCATGTGTTGTGAAACATATCTGAAATGCGTGCCTCCAGATTCGTGCAACGATTGACGCCTGATGGGTGTCTTACAGTGTCCAACACTGACGTTAAATTGAGAGAAGCAGTGCATGTTATCAGCAATAAAAAATACATTGATTTCCAAAATGTAGCAAAGACTGAGATCCAGGTTACTGAATCTCTACATCTAGAAGAAAAGGGTGATCATGAAACATAGTCAGCGATAAGATTGGCGGAGGGAGACTACAAGAATATTAAAAATCATGCAGTTGGGAATTTTCAAAAATTAAATGACGGCATAGTGTTAAAACCGAAATATATTTTGAGAGCAGATGTGGGAAAAAACGCACAGGAATTCCTGATCTGACGCTGAAGAAGTTAAGAGTATATACAGAGTCTTCCAGATTTAAGTGCAGATACACTCCTGGAAATTGAAATAAGAACACCGTGAATTCATTGTCCCAGGAAGGGGAAACTTTATTGACTCATTCCTGGGGTCAGATACATCACATGATCACACTGACAGAACCACAGGCACATAGACACAGGCAACAGAGCATGCACAATGTCGGCACTAGTACAGTGTATATCCACCTTTCGCAGCAATGCAGGCTGCCATTCTCCCATGGAGACGATCGTAGAGATGCTGGATGTAGTCCTGTGGAACGGCTTGCCATGCCATTTCCACCTGGCGCCTCAGTTGGACCAGCGTTCGTGCTGGACGTGCAGACCGCGTGAGACGACGCTTCATCCAGTCCCAAACATGCTCAATGGGGGACAGATCCGGAGATCTTGCTGGCCAGGGTAGTTGACTTACACCTTCTAGAGCACGTTGGGTGGCACGGGATACATGCGGACGTGCATTGTCCTGTTGGAACAGCAAGTTCCCTTGCCGGTCTAGGAATGGTAGAACGATGGGTTCGATGACGGTTTGGATGTACCGTGCACTATTCAGTGTCCCCTCGACGATCACCAGTGGTGTACGGCCAGTGTAGGAGATCGCTCCCCACACCATGATGCCGGGTGTTGGCCCTGTGTGCCTCGGTCGTATGCAGTCCTCATTGTGGCGCTCACCTGCACGGCGGCAAACACGCATACGACCATCATTGGCACCAAGGCAGAAGCGACTCTCATCGCTGAAGACGACACGTCTCCATTCGTCCCTCCATTCACGCCTGTCGCGACACCACTGGAGGCGGGCTGCACGATGTTGGGGCGTGAGCGGAAGACGGCCTAACGGTGTGCGGGACCGTAGCCCAGCTTCATGGAGACGGTTGCGAATGGTCCTCGCCGATACCCCAGGAGCAACAGTGTCCCTAATTTGCTGGGAAGTGGCGGTGCGGTCACCTACGGCACTGCGTAGGATCCTACGGTCTTGGCGTGCATCCGTGCGTCGCTGCGGTCCGGTCCCAGGTCGACGGGCACGTGCACCTTCCGCCGACCACTGGCGACAACATCGATGTACTGTGGAGACCTCATGCCCCACGTGTTGAGCAATTCGGCGGTACGTCCACCCGGCCTCCCGCATGCCCACTATACGCCCTCGCTCAAAGTCCGTCAACTGCACATACGGTTCACGTCCACGCTGTCGCGGCATGCTACCAGTGTTAAAGACTGCGATGGAGCTCGGTATGCCACGGCAAACTGGCTGACACTGACGGCGGCGGTGCACAAATGCTGCGCAGCTAGCGCCATTCGACGGCCAACACCGCGGTTCCTGGTGTGTCCGCTGTGCCGTGCGTGTGATCATTGCTTGTACAGCCCTCTCGCAGTGTCCGGAGCAAGTATGGTGGGTCTGACACACCGGTGTCAATGTGTTCTTTTTTCCATTTCCAGGAGTGTATATCTATAGACGACTTATGACGGGGTACTGAACAGTATTACACCAGTGCTTACATTTGCAGATTAACAATTATATTCAATACAAATTCTATGGTTTTCTACTGGTTAATAACTCCAAGTACAAGTGGCAAGAGCAAGACATTACTGCTTATTTGGCCCTGGGCAACAGGTCAGGTGTCGAAGCGTCGAGACATGAAAGCGAAACGTTTAGTATGTACTGACACTGGAGCCGTACTCTATAGTGTTTTGCAGTAGTGCATTATTTGCAAATTCCTCCACATATTTCGACCATCCGCCTAACCAATCTGAGTCTCCCATTCACATTAGCTACAGCTGATATCCTTCATGCTTGATAAGGGTTTAGGTATTGCCTCTAACATATTGTGTTCCGTGACAATATCCAAGAGTTCGCCACTAATCTTGTAGTCGGGTACTATCGGATTCTTCCACTTTCGAATGGAAATTATGTTGCATATGCAGTAAAAAGCATCATCAGTCAACACGTTGTTGGTCTACTCACTGTATTATATGTTGTTCATATACTGAGTCTAAAAATCTACGAATACAAATTGTTAGAGCGTTTGGAACAGATATAAAGAAACATTTATTAATGTGACAAATATGTTACAGGTTCTCTGTTTCCCCGATAAGTGTCAATCAATGTATTTACTTGTGTAGCTTTCACAGACGGTGTTCAAACTGGCGTGCGATAAATATTGTTTTGGAGATATTGCTGAAAATGTCGTCCGCTTAGATTAAACCACACGGCTATCAGCTAAAGTGGTTATCGATAACATCGATAACTCGTATGTGAAACGCTTCACGCCCTCCTCTCCCCCCCCCCCCCCCCCCTTCCAGCGCCCCCACCCCCCACAACCCCCGAAAAAATCATCCTCTGGAGTGCGAAATTTTTAGCAACCTCTCTAAAAAAGCATTCACCACACAGCAGTCTGACTACTATTTCTGAACAATTCTAGCATCAATATCTTTATGGGCCTCTTGACTGGAAACAGTGCACCTCTTACATTTTCATCCCATAAAAAGAGTTCCTTTTTACATCCTCTAAAAACTAAAATATTAGCTACGCCATTTATTCATCCTGTACAATGATAACGGTAGAGGTCTAATCATTCTTCCCAGCAATATAGCTGTAGATAAGAGGGAACTTGAAAAAAGTAATTTATACATTTTTTTAACAGGACACGTTACTTTTACTGGATGCTCCTCTACTCTTCGAAGTAACACTGATATATGCCACTATTTTAAACATATTTTTCGCTTCTTGGTCGGAAAGCTCTATCACCAGTTCAGATCCTTGACGATAGATGTCCGCTGTTTGGTCTGGATGCACTTCCTGTTGCCACCTCGTACCCCCCACCCCAACCCACCCCTCCCCCACTTCCCAGCAAGGAATTAGTGTACCCCAGCTGTCTGCATCGAATGTAATCCATGGAATAGTGCAAATTCTTTCAGATGTCTGCGAGTCACGTAACTGAGGTGGAACGTGGGGACCAGCTCGGTATTCACCTAGCAGGATGTGGAAAACCGCCTAAAAACCACATCCAGGCTGACCGGCACACCGGCCCTCGTCGTTAAGCCGCCGGGCGGATTCTATCCCGGGCGGCGTGCCTATCCGAGTCCAGGAAGCAGCGCGTTAGCGCTCTAGGCTACCCTTGCGGGTTTGAATTTAGTCCTTATACGTCCAGAATTTCACTTAGCGTATACTCTACCGCGTACTAGTTCGCCGTCCTCTGTTTAATTGCATGCATTTACCAATCGCTATAAATACTACAGCTAAATTGGATCTTTATCTAGGGGAGACATATCAACTGCGTCACATTCCGTGGTGCCGTACTAAGGGTTCCATGCTGAAGACGCTGGCCTCAAATTCGTAAACTCTACGACCTAAACATCCATCCAACCAACGCGATTGAGGTCTCTTTTTCTAAGCTGAGATGTATTCTTCGACAAGTCACAACCCTAACGATAGTGTCTGATGACTTGGATAAGGTTTCCAGTCTGTTTTCCGCTTCGCAGATGAAATGTCTCTGCAGAAAACTGGCAATATCTACTGTCTTATGACAGGCGTCACACTTGTTGCACAATCGTCTTAGTGTCGGACGACATGCCAAAAATTCTATAAACCAGTCACAAAATGTGAAGATGTTCCATATAACCATACGTAGATTAGTAGTCAAGAATGTAGCGAAGTGCTGAAAATCTCTGGGATGTCTACTGAGTCAAAATGTTTCACATTTGTCTCTGGCTCTGAGCACTATGGGAATTAACATCTCAGGTCATCAGTCCCCTAGAACTTAGAACTACTTAAACCTAACTAACCTAAGGACATCACACACATCCATGCCCGAGGCAGGATTCGAACCTGCGACCGTATCAGTCCCGCGGTTCCAGACTGCAGCGCACGTTTGTCTAGTTTAACTCTTAAGGTAGTAATTGGTAAATAAATGATGATTGTTCCCATAGCACTGGTGTCGGGTCGACTCTCCGAAAACTTTTCTAATACTCTTAGAAAAATAACGTTGTTATTTCGAGAATTTTCAGTGCCAATCATCGGTAGGATATTAAAATAAGGTACGACTGTATTGCACAACGTAGGTTTCTATGAATTCACTTCCATAATTCCGCACCATTTTATTCACTTACTCCTTCTCGTGTATTTGAAGCCTAAGCCTGACAGATTCAACCCTTTCATCGGTACAGGAATTATTAGACGTATGAACTAGTTGTCTCCCATGTATTCGGTTGTGTGACTAATTACTGTCTTGGCATTGGTACTGTGCGATAGAATGTTAGACATGTAAACCAGTTACATGTCCTCCCCATATACGAACATGTGGGTCATTATTCTCTTTGTATCGGTGATTTCGAAGTCGACTACTTCGTCGTGTTCACTGTCCCACATGTATCCGAGAGGCAAATATTTGAAGTTAATTACGTATGTCATGGGCGATCGCATGTCAAAGCAGCCGTCACGCAGATGTATCCGGAAAGTACCCCTCCACTCTCTAACTCTTTTCTCCTTCAGTGACAGAGCTAAGCATTTTGGTATTTTCAGTTCGCTTTCCAAGTTTGTCGTCGTTTCTTGCGATTACGAACCGCATTGAAACTGACAAATATTGAGATTATGACTGTAGGCTTTCGCAGATAATAGTGGGCCTACAATTGCGTTCTTCATAGTATGACGATTTTTTTCCCCATTGGCTTAGAAACTTACTTACTTGCATGCCTGTTTCGAAGTGTTATATCTCCATTTACAATTCAAACTGTTTTATTAATTCCGAGTTGTGCTAAGACCATGGGACTGTGTTACGAAACACTGAAGTGGCCAGTAGCAGTTCACATATCTAACTTTCATTATTGTGTTTGCTTGTGATCGTGAAGGTGTAGAGGATACTGTACTACACTCAGTCCAATGGTGTGCGGGGTTCACTCCCGGATAGTAGCGGAGACTTTTACTCATTCCAATCCCTCCTGCACGGCCCCAGGTCCCCTGAGCCTGCTATCAAATTGAAAACGAATTCACTTCGTACTCCATGATAGCATTGAAGACACTTTCATTTTTCCAAGATAACCGGTTTCAAAAGTCTTACCCTGCCATCATCTGATCTAACGAGAAAATATAGAGACTGCAATTCATATAACGTATTACATAAAATATAAAAAATTCACCTACTTTATGGATTTGCTATTAAATTGCCATTTTAAATTACATGCAGTCATAAAGGCATTCCCCGTGTTTACATGTCTTGATAAAAACCCAGTTGATAAAATACATACAGTTGGTAAAATGCACACAGATGGTAAAAAGCACAGTTAAAATTATCGTATCGTCCATGCATATTGGGGGCGAACATTACTCTCCCAAACTTGCCGCACAGCCATACGCCGCCAGCGGAATGTTAACATAGAAACAGCAGACCCGCTACTATGGTACCTATCTCGCCACTGGATGGCGTGTGTAGAATATGCTGAATGATCAAATACAGTGGTTACAAGCAATGAATAGCAGTACACCACAAAGAAAAGCAGATTTTTCAAAGTGCCCGATGTAACAACTAGGCATGCCACGTGGCCATACATATAAAATTACCGCGGGCTAGTGCTCCATATAATATCTATAGTAATTACAGGCTGTGTGCTTGTTGGCAGTGAGTAATTTACAGTAATAAACAAAAATTTTAAAAACTACTATCTTTAATTAAAAAAGCAGCGTGACCCAAAAAGGAAACCGCAATGGTGCGAGCGCAAATGCTAAACCCGTCAGACCTGTAGGTGTCCCGCGAACTAACCCATGGAAAAAGGAGGGAAGGGGGGAGGGGACATGCGCAGAAACCATGCCTTACTGAAATTACTACTAAAAGGCAATTGAAAGTTTAATTGGGTGCCATAAAAAGTAATGTAGATGACCACAATAAAATTAAAGGCATGAATGGGTCGTAGTAGTGCGTTTGTCAATCCTTCATACAGTGCATAGAGGATGTCTGCAATCCTCGCTGTATGTCAAGAACTACAGTAAATGGGGGCTTTTAAGCAAATACCAATAACGAAGATGAGGAAGCTGGGCTGAGTCTTAGGTCCATAGTTAGCATTATGACTAAGGTATGAAACAGAATCTATCTGCAGCCCCAAAGATATACGATAATCAGGCTTCAAATTAATGCAGTAGACGTTGAAATACTAAATGACTGTCATATGAGATACCCGATAAGTGTTGAATGCGAAGTGCGCATTCGTGTTGCGGTATGACAATTACACGGGATCTAGGTTACGTAAAAGGTTTGGGGGTAACGGCATGGTACCTACAAACTGTTCTCCTGTAAGCGCCTGCACGTTAACATACACACACTTTATTTTAAACCAAGCAACAGAAAGGAAGAATGAAAGAAAACTCGTCCTGTGGATTACCTACACTTATAATACACTATGAAAAATGCTGAGAAAATTATGGTCAGCTGACTCCCATTGGTCATTCAGGAGGTAATATTTTATTTCCGTTTATTTTTTCCCCTAAAATTGGTAAGTTATCCAATATATTAAGTTAAGCCTCTGTAATGAGGAAAAGATACATATATATATCTTTTCCTCATCACGCCACAGCGCGATTTGTACACTCCAGCATTTCTAAACTTCTAATGCTGATTTTATATTGTAGCCTCAGTTTAGATAGTAAAAGTTAGTTGTATGAAAGGCAAGGGCTCTATGAGAATTACGAAATTGTTGCTCAGTTTTACCAGAGAGTGGGTCAATGTAGGTCGAAGATCCAGGTTATGCATTTCTTTCTTTATGTTATATGCAGTTTTATTCCTTTCTTTTCCCTTTTTCACTTGTTTATAACTGTTATCGACTATATCTGGATCATAGCCATGTCGCTTATAGCAGTGGTTGTGATCCAGCTATAGTCGACGACATTTGTGAGATTTATTTCTAATTTAACTTTCCTCTCTCTCTACCTCAATTTCTTCATCTCTGTCTCTCTCTCGACCTCCCCATCTCTCTTTCTTTCATTCTTCCTTTCTGTTGCTCTTCTGTCTCTCTTTTCGATTTTTATACATACGGTGGAATGTTTGTACTGCTATAACAACGTTCGATGGCATTTATTTCAAAGATTGGCTGTGACATAGGTAGACTGCCTAAGTGGCACAAGTCATCGACTTTACTCTGTTTCACACTTAAGCACACGTGCACATCCACCATTGTTTTTGTCGTCGTCGTCGTTGATTTCCTGCGCAGTCAGAAGTCTGGTCTGATCCAGCTCTCCAGTCTACAATATAGTGTCAAAATCTCGTCATTTCTGCTTAATTACTGGAACCTACCACGTGAAGCTACTTACTTTAGTCAAGCCTCAGTCTGCCAATGTTTTACTCCTCCCCTCCAACCTCATCTCTACAACAAAATAAACTATTCCTTCACGCTGCAGAATGCGCTCTATCACCCTACACTTTCTTCAAGTCAAGATGTGCGATAAAACTCTTTGTTCCCCTATTCGATTCGGTACCATCTCATTACTTACTCGACCTAGCCACCTAATCATTAGCATTCATTGATAACACAACATTTGAAGAGACTGTACTCCTTGTTTGTTACGATTTTGGTCCATGTTTAATTTACATATGATTTATAATAAATTCCTTCAGAAAAACTACCTAGAAATTAAATTCATTGTTAGCACAATATTTTACTTCACAAACTCCTTTCATACAGTTCCCAGTTTGTATTATGTATAGCAACTCTTCATGTTTTTTGGTGAAATGTCTGAGAGGAGGCAGAACAATACTTCCTAGTAATTACCCAGTAGATGTTTGTGGATATTAGTCCGAATTATCATAGCCAAATTAGGAGTGGAAAATGGACCACTGAGCTATGAAACTGAACAACGAGACGGGACTACAATGTGAACCATCAGCATCCTGTTATGTGGAGAGATAATTCTACTCGTAGAAAACATTACTTTTGATGTCGACATTATATCATGGCAGAGAATTTGGAAGAATACCTGGTTGCTCAAAGCGCTTCGAAGTGAAAGGATAGGTAAAATACCTTTCTAATTTCGGTGAAGATGGGCATTTTAGTAATCAGATATGTTAGATAATAATTTTATTTTACTAGTAAATTGTAGATACGTTGTTTATGATATTTTAAAATGTGTATTAAAGCAATATAGTAGGCTGTAGTGTTATTCAGAAGATAACTGCAGTTGAAATTACTACTTTATATTAAACATTTAGCAAATTATTTCAATACTACTACATTTTTCCCTTATATATTTTACCCTTTATCATTATAAAAATATTAAAACATTTTTGATACAGATATAACACCAAAATACGGTCTCTAGCTATGGCGGACGAAGCAAGTAATTAAACTAGAACGGACAAAGAGGGTGTTTCGGGGAAAAGGAAAGTTACTAGTATCAATTATAGGCCTTAGAATGACGAACTAATTTCTGAGAACGAAAGTGTGGAGGACTTGATTGCACAGCAGATAAACTCGTCTTTTTTTTTTTTTTTTTCATCCTCTAGGAGATGTAAGTATTGGGTTGGTGCATATGTTCGTAGCGTTTTCATCTAAATTTTAATAATCACCACATATGCACATAATGGAGATTTTTGTTGTCAATAATACAGTCCCCTTCGTTATTTACAACAGTCTGTTGACGCTATGGCATGTTTCGGTTCCGCGACTGTACAAACCACACAGTTTTGATTGCATTTTCATCCGGAAAGGAAGTTCCTTGAAGCTTATTCTATAGAGAGCGGAAAAGGTGGAAATATGACGGCACAATGTCAAGTGAATGAGGTGGCTGCAAAATTATTTCCTAACGCAACTACTACGCAGCGTATTTTAGAAAACTGGAAATTTATGGTACGGTCTTATGGGACCAAACTGCTGAGGTCATCACGTGTCCCTAAGCTTACACACTATTTCATCTAACTTAAACTAACGCTAAGGATCACACACAGGCCCGAGGGAGGATTCGAGCCTCTGACGGGGAGAGCCACGCGGACCGTGACAAGACGCCCAAGACCGGGCGGCTTCCCCCGCCCCAGCGTGTTTTGTCAAACTAGCAAAATGAGGCGGACGTTATTGTGGAGTACCATCACTTCATGAAGTCTTTCCGGTAGTTATTCCTTTATCGCGTCTACAAGACGTCTCAGTTGTTGACAATAAATGTTTGCTGTAGCAGTTACACCTCGGACAAGCAATCTGTAGTACACCACATCGGCCTTGTTCTAACTCATGCATAACACTGTCTTTCGTCGATGCGCGCACGTCTTTATGTGTGAAGTTGCTGCTTTGTTCGCGCTCAACCGTTCTTTTCTTCTCCTTACTTTAGCATAAAGACACCATTTCGAGTCAGCAGTAACGATGCAGGATGGTCGGTGTTGTTCACGAGCCAGCTTATGACGAGCAAGCAGATGCACATAAGGCCCCTAGCTGATCTTTGTAATTTTGGTTTATGGCGTGCGGTACCCAAACACCCAAGTTTTGAACGTTCCCCATTGCATGTATATGTCGTATGATCGTGGAATGATCACAGTTCATCACATTTGCCAATTCTCAAGTACACTGACGTGGATCATTGCGGATTAACGCGTTTCAGCGATCTTCACCAAACCCCCAAGGTTTTCTCAACGCTGAGTCACTACTGCCAAAACATTCCTCCTTAAAACGAGAAAACAATTTTCTTGCCGTGTTTTGTCGAATTTGTTTATCCTCATACACGGTGCAAATGTCTCTGACTGACTCCGCGGCTGTTACTCCTCTATCGAAGCCTGCCTGTGTGGCCGAGCGGTTCTAGGCGCTTCAGTCTGGAACCGCGGGACCGCTACGGTCGCAGGTTCGAATCCTGCCTCGGACATCGATGTGTGTGATGTCCTTAGGTTAGTTAGGTTTAAGTAGTTCTAAGTTCTAGGGGACTGATGACCTTAGATGTTAAGTCCCATAGTGCTCAGAGCCATTTGAACCATTTCTTCCTCTATCGAACTCAGCAGAATACGTCGTAATTGTTCCGATTTCTCCACTTGACGCTCCATTTTCTAGCGCCCACAGGTGTACTGACTGTTTAGCATCAGTGAACCCGATTTCTCCACTTGACGTTCCACTTTCAAGCGCCCACAGGTGTACTGACTGTTTAGGATCAGTGAACTACAAATATAAAATGACTATCGATACAGTCGCAGGTTCGATTCCTGCCTCGGGCATCGATGTGTGTGACGTCCTTAGGTTAGTTAGGTTTAAGTAACTCTAAGTTCTAGGGGACTGATGACCTCAAATGTTAAGTCCCATAGTGCTCAGTGCCATTTCAAACTTTTTTTTTACTATCGATAAACAAACCTATAGCAATCTGAATACCAACATGCAAAACAAAAACGCTACGATGTTACGCACCAATCTAAGAGAATGATAATTTCAAGTGATCCGCACGATTTCCAGGTATCGTAGAGGGGCATAAGGCAGGGTAACATCTGATACCAGGATCAACAGCAAGGAAAATAGGTCCTATAAAAACATCTGAAAGTATCTGCTCTACTGCATAAAGAATTCGTATTTTATTACTGCGAGACTATACCCCTAATACCAAACGAGTTCGTGCTTTGTTATTGCCAGAGGATACCATTGTCACACTGATGACGGTAACATGAGAAGCAAAGCCCGTGATCTCTGAGAGGGCAGGTTTCGGCTGATGGAACTGCTTAAACGAGACATTGTCTGCTTTCCTCAGAAAGGGAATGGCCTCCGGAGACTGAGGAGAAGGTGTGACGGTAGTTAGGAAAGTTTGGGCCGGCGAATACTGCAGTACCGGGGGCCCGCAGGAATCTGTGCGCGAGTGTAGCGGGTTGCCTACGTAAGCGGCGCGGGTCGTTACACGGGGACTGGGGCGGTTGCGGCCGCTGCCTTAACGAGGTTACTCCGACCCAGCCGCAGGCAGGTTGGGTCTCCTGAGAGACCGCAGCGCCGAAAGACCGCCCCGGCTGGCCTCGCCTACACAGAGCACTCTGCCTGCACAGATTCCCGCCAAGGCTGCAGCTCGAGGCAACACTGGTTTCCCTACACTGTTTGCTTCATTACAAACTTCAACAGTCGAAAACTGAATTTATTATAATCTGAAGCGAAAAAACACAACACCAACAAATAATAAATGTAGAGTAGTGAAATTTCGGGAATAGATTTGTCAAAGCAACATGTTTAAGCCACAGAATTGCAAGTATGTAAGCGCGCAGTGAGTTATTACAACTGTCAATTGCTAGACGTTAATAATCGGTGTAGCCGCCAGAATATTGATTACATACATGAAAACGTGTATGCATTGTGTAGTATACGTGCCGGATGTAGTTTGTGGTATGTATTTGCATGCCTGTTGCACGTTTTGGGCCAGTACAGGGATGGTTAGTGCTTTTGTGGCGATGCTGCAGTTGTCATCGAATGATGTCCCATATGTGCTCGACTGGAGACAGATCTGAGAATCGAGCAGGTCAGGTTAACACCATGCACAGCGTGTTGGGCTACAACAGCGGTATGTGGGCGAACGTTATCCTGTTGGAAAACACCCTCTGAAATGCTGTTTATATATGGAAGCACAACAATTCGGCTCACCAGACAAACTGATTTGATTTCAGCGTACGTGGGATAATCACGAGAGTGCTCCTGCTGTCATACGAAATCGCACTCCAGACGATAACTCCAGGTGTAGGTCCAGTGTGTCTCGCACGCAGACGGACTTGTTGCAGACCCACAACTGACCTCCTTCTAACCAATACACGATCGTCACTCAGCATTGCAGTGAGCACTAGCCTGACACCACCGAAGTTGCAAATGGCGGTGGTCTGGGGCCAGTGGAACGCACGTTACAGGTCGTCCGGCTTGCAGCTGTCCTTGAAGTAAGCGATTTATAACAGTTAGTATCACTGTGGTGCCAACTGCTTCTCAAAATGATGCTACAAATGCAGTACAATGCGCCAGAGCCATACGCCGAACGCGATGGTCTTTCCTCTCGGTAGCGCCACGTGGGCGTCCGGAGTCAAGTCTTCTGGCGACCGTACACTTCAGTGAGCTCCGCGGCCAGCAGTCATATGCAGTTGCTACATTCCTACCAAGTCTTTCATCAGTATCGCAGAAGGAACGTTCAGCTTCTCGCAGCCCTAGCATACGACCTCGGTCAAACTCAATGAGGTGTTGATAATGGAGTCTTGGTCGCGTTAAAGTCATTCTTGGCTAACATAAGGACACCAATTCTCAAACTAATGCTCACGGCCATTACAAAGTGTATTTAACGCAAACCGTACCTGCACCGTCACAGTGGCGCTGCAACAGCCACTCTTATGCGACTGGTGCGAAATTTGAATAGATATACGAGACAAGCCGATGTTACGACCCATCCCAGAGATTTTCCATTCAGTTCAGATTTGGATGCTCGGCAGGGCAATCCATTTCAGTAATGCTACTATCCAGGGACCAATGCCTCATCGAAGCTGCTCTATAACGGAAGCATTGTTATGCTGATGCCATTAGTCCCCTACAGTACATAGTACAAAATGCTGTACAAAATTTTCATTCATTTTCGTGCATAAGATTTATTTTAAAACTCAATAAGGGAACCACTCTCTAACTTCCCTACTGTTCCACATTTCACTGTTAGCTCTACACAAGACTTGAAGGCAACTTACATCGCATTCCCACAGGGTATAACATGATTCTTCATCCAAATCACTCATTTGCCTCATTCTTTCCCGACATGAAGTGTCGCTTTGCACTAACAACCGAAATGTGTGGCTTATGTGGAGTTGTTCTATCATTTAACCCCATTATTTTTAACTTCCTACGCAGAGTATTGTGCTAGCTGGATGATGGTAGCACTTTGGAACTCATGAGTTATTCCTTCCGCTGATTGCCGGCCGGAGTGGCCGTGCGGTTCTAGGCGCTACAGTCTGGAGCCGAGCGACCACTACATTCGCAGGTTCGAATCCTGCCTCGGGCATGGATGTGTGTGATGTCCTTAGGTTAGTTAGGTTTAATTAGTTCTAAGTTCTAGGCCACTGATGACCTCAGAAGCTAAATCGCATAGTGCTCAGAGCCATTTGAAGCCAGCCGTCAGCTGATTTTATGTTATTTTGTGCAACCACGCCTCGCAGTCCCCGAAGATCCCCGTCTAACAGTACGTGAGGTCTACCTGATCTCGGTATAGATGTGATTATTCCTTTGCTTTCCCACTGTACAGCCACGTCAGTAAGGTTAATTTGGGCAGCTTTAATTTTTTCCTATTTGGGTCGTTTTCTGACTGGTTTGAAGCTGCCCGCTACAAGTTCCTCTTCGGTACCAGTCTTTTCATGTCAGAGTAGCACTGGAACCTCCGTCCTGCTGGAGGTATCCCAATCTCTGTCTTTTACTAGTGAGCTACTCTTGGACAGGAATGCCGTTTATCCCAACGATAGTTTGGTTTTATGTCCTAGTTGCTTCGTCTGTCATGGGTTATTTTGATGCCTAGGTATCAGAATTGTTCAATTTCAAGTTAACGAATTATGGTGTTAAGTTTTTTGATTTTCACAGTTCTGTAAGTTGTCATATTTTAGAACGGTTGAAATGTCCACGAGCGAAGTAACTGAGCTCTCATGCCTGATCCATTCAACTGTTACTGGATCCTACTGATATCATCGCCTTACTTTGTACCGTAGGGGCCGCCTCTCATGACATTTTTTGGTCAACTCCGCATTAAATAGGAATGTTTGGATACTTTTGATCAAAAAGTGTACTAGGTTCGTCACAGACGGCAGAAGACTGCGAATATCAAGTGAACCGTACGGATATTATCTTGAAATGAAGTTTAAAATTAAGACAGGTTATACAGGGTGTTTAAGGAGAAATAGCAATATTTTAGGAAGTGGTAGTATAACGTAATAAATCTAATAATCGCTCAGAATTACATGTGTCCATTTTGAGCTGTACAGAGAAAAGCAAGCTACAAAGAGGATGTTTCTTATCGCAGGTTGTACTTTAGTAGATATGAGTTCATTAATCAAGTGCGGCTTTTGTTTTGAAAATAAAGTTATGAAATTGTGTTTCAGTTTCTTGTTGTTGTGGTTTCAGACCGAAGACTAGTTACATACCACCCTCCTCGCTAGTGCATCACATGCGAGCCTCGTCATCGCAGAACAGCTACAGTAACCATATATCCATTTTTGCTTTTTTACTGTATTCATCCCTAGGTCTACCCCCACAGTTCCTTCCATAGCCAAACTGATTATTGCTTGATGCCTCAAGATGTGTCTTGTTCATTGATCCTTTCTTTAGTTCATTTGTGTCATAATTTTTTTTTCCTCGACTCGATTTAAGGTTTCCTCATTTGGCATCTAAAATTTATTGTGATTACTCTGCTATTCACAATAAAGTGATTGGCAGAGGGTTCAATGAACCACCTTCAAGCTGTCTCTCTACCGTTCCATTCTCCAACGGAGCGCTGAAAAAACGAGCTCTTAAATTTTTCTGTGCGAGCCCTTATTGCTCTTACTTTATCGTGATGATCATGCCTCCCTATGTATATGGGACCCAACAGAATGTTTTCGCAAATGCAGGAGAAAACTGGTGATCGAAATTTCGTGAGAAGATCCCGTCGTAACAAAAAACGCTTTTGTTTTAATGACAGCCACTCCAATTCACGCTGTGCACCTTCTAAGTGTTCTGCCAATGAATCGCAATCTTTCGGTGGCTCTACCCACAACATTATCTACGTGATCGTTACAATGTACGGTAATTGTAATTATAATTCCTAAGTATTTAGTTGAATTTACAGCCTTCAGATTTGTGTGACTTATCACGTAATCGAAATTTAGCGGATTTCTTTTAGTACTCATGTCAATAACTTAATACTTTTCTTTATTCAGGGTTACCTGCCACTTTTCGCACCATACAGATAGCTTATCTAAATCATTTTGCAATTCGTTTTGGTCATCTGATGACTTTACAAGACGGTACATGACAGCATCATCTGGAAACAATCTAAGACAGCTACTGATATTGTCTCCTATGTCGTTAATATAGATCAGGAACAATAGAGGGCCTATAACACTTCCGTGCCGGCCGCTGTGACCGAGTGGTTTTAGGCGCTTCAGCCTGGAACCGCGCTGCTGCTACGGTCGAAGGTTCGAACCCTGTCTCGGGCATGGATGTGTGTGATGTCCTTAGGTTAGTTACGTTTAAGTAGTTCTAAGTCTAGGGGACTGATGACCTCAGATGTTAAGTCTCACAGTGCTTAGAGCCATTTCAACCATTTGATCACTTCCGTGAGGAACGCTGGATATTATTTCTGTTTTACTCGATGACTTTTCGTGTATTACTACGAACTGTGACCTTTCTGACAGGAAATTACAAATCCAGCCGCACAACTGAGGCGATATTCCATAGGCACGCAGTTTGGTTAGAAGACGCTTGTGAGGAACGGTGTCGAAAGCCTTCTGGAAATCTAAAAATGCGGAATCAATTTGACAACCCCCGTCGATAGCACTCATTACTTCAAGAGTATAAAGGGCTAGTTGTGTTTCGAAAGAACGATATTATCTGAATCCGTGCTGACTATGTGTCAATAAATCGTTTTTTTCGAGGTACTTCATAATGTTCGAATACAGTGTATGTTCCAAAACCCTACCGCAAATCGACGTTAGTGATAAGGGCCTGTAATTCAACGGATTACTCCTACTTTCCTTTTTGGATAATAGTGTGAGCACTTTTTCAGTCTCTAGGTACGGATCTTTCTGTGAGTCAGTGATCGTATATAAATGCTAAATATGGAGCTATTGTATCAGCATACTCTGAGAGGAACCTGACTGGTATGCAATCTGGACCGTCTTGTTTTTATTATGTGATTGAAGGTGCTTTGCGACATCTTGGCATTTGTTCTTGATTGGAATTCAGGAATCCTTACTTCGTCTTCTTTGGTGCAGGAGTATCGGATAACCGCGTTTAATAACTCTGTTTTAGTGGCACTGTCATCAGTGACTTCACCGTTGTTGTCGTGCAGTGAAGGTATTGATTACGTCTTCCCAATGGTGTGCTTTATGTATGACCAGAATCTCCTTGAGTTTCCTGCCGGAGTTTATTTGTGGAAATTAATGAAAGCATCTCGCATTGAAGTACGCGCTATTTTTCGAACTTCTGCTAAACTTTGTCAGTCTCGGGGGAGTTTGCGTTCTTTTAAATTTGGCACTTAAAGCTTATATCGCTAATAGTAAGATTGTGTGATCGAGTTTCGGACCCACATAGAGCTCTAAGCTATCTGTTAATTATATCTTGTAGAGTACCACAGGACTGCACACTAGGCCCAGTGGTTATTGTATATTCTCCAGCCTTGTATTTAGAATGCGAGCATATATCTTCCTGGTAGTGATGCAAACATTGCAATCAAATTGGCACATGAACAGAAAGTGTGAGGGTGCTTAACGATTGTGTGTAAGATTGCTCATGCTGCATAGTAATAAACGTACTACGTACTGTTTCGCGAGAGGAGCTGCCTGAAGCACAACGTAAACCGCGTGACCTGCGGCCGAACTCTGTGAGAGGACACGTAACAGACGTCGACACACCACAGGGTTCACTGAACCACGGCAGACGAAACAGAAGCTGCTAACGACCTATGATAACATTTTCGATACAAAAAAGAGCTACGTTTATGAGATTCCTGCGACAGGAAAACAAAAAACTGCTCGTTAGAGCTTGTTTGACAAGCTCTTCCGCGCCCGGCACCCCAGTGTGCCTCGAAAGAAGAACTAATTTGTAGAGATTGTAGCCTCCCCACAAAAATGTAAATGACAATAATTAAATGTTAACGCCCATAAACCCAAAGTGTGACTTCCCAGCAAAAATAAAAGAAAACTCAATGATAATGAAAACGTGCCATAAGTTAGTTCCCCACAAGATTACTGAATAATAATGACCCAAATGTTGTTGAGCTCCCACAAAACATCGTTAAATTGAAATAAAACCAACTATACCTTCGCTACAAAAATATTGAAAAATAATGGCCCAATGTAAACTCGCCACAAAAATTGAGAAATGAAATTTAATCATTAAACCCACAATAATAGGGCAGCATCGCTGACCTTAGGCCCTGTGCAATAATTAATCTGATAAATTGATGCTGGGAGGAAAAGCATAGGAAATATTGTTTCAATTAGAATGATTCTTTTCTTAAAAACGATTGCTTTGAAAACAAAATTATTATTGGGGCATTTCTTGAACAAATTAATTACAATTAACATACATTACATTATCAGATGTGCGCAATGCTGCTTCATTACCTTATTTCACAATATACCTCGTCCCGAACCGTGACCAGAGACCCATGTCGACGCCCGCCGACTCCTCACACACAACTTCCGACTGAGTACTACTCGCAACTGAACTTTCGCGCGGACAAGCGCAGACTAGCAACGATAAACAACTCTCTGGTCAGAGATTCTGTCATGCCTCGCCATCGCTGGTACTGAATACATACGCGTTTCAAGATGCAACACTTAAGCCGTTCTGCTAAGCGAGTATAAAATACTAGGATGAAAGGGAAATTAGCTGTTTGTTAGAGCTGTTAAGCAGGTTAAGCGATTTGCCATAGAACGTAGGAGATAATGTGATCCCGTTTAGAATAAATAATTATACATCTCACATGCATTTCTAATGTGTTCGCAATCTATCCTGTTGGTAATATTAATCGGTTTTTCTGCAATAATGGGTAGACTGTAGAAAGAGAAAGTTCTTAAGTTCTATACAACGCCTGAAATGATGTATCTATCGGAAAAAATCACAAAAAATCCGTTGCGTTATTTAATATGTGTGAGTGGTAGTCAATTTGCTACTAATTGTTATTAACACCCATTTTCATTCATGGTTATTTGCAGGCAGCACCTAAGCTGATGCTGACATTAATATCTGCGTACTACAAATTTAATGAAAAATAATTATTCTTAGATATTACTGTTCTTCTCCCCACGAGTCGATTTCTTTACTCTTTTAGTATACAGCCTAGTACACCTTGCCATCACTCTATCTCCTACAAAGCGATTCACGGAGAAATTTTCATGTAGATATATTTGATTGTCCCAGTTTAGTTTTCATCATGGATTAAATCTTTCGTTTTTGTGTGTGTGTGTGTGTATGTGTACTTAGGGACCAACGCAGAATATCAATGGAAATATTGAAGAAATAATTATCTCCTTATCTCTTTCGGGCTATAGCTATCTCATTTAATATTATTGCACTGACAGTAGCATCCTTTCCATTCTACTCTTAGGATGGTCCTCAATATCATCGTTAGAAAACTGACGTCCACTACTGCTTAAGACACTCCTGAAATTTTTTCATGTACATGTCATCTATCCACCTACGGTATCTCGAGCTTTTCCTATTTCTTATAATCCAACAAAATACTTTCTTGTTCGATGTACTATATATTCGATTAACTACATGCTCCATCCCGTTCACTTAACTTTCGTGGCAGTCATAATTATATCCACTACCCACCTTCCCTGATTCATACAATTTTTTTTCTTGCCGTCGATGTAATTTCCTACATACAACCCTCCGCTGCTTGCTGGAAGAATCTGGTTTTGGAATAGTATTCATAGCAAGAGCTGGTGACTCACTGTCATACGTCATAATTGATATTTATAAACTTTTCTATCGAGATGGATACGAGACATAGTTTTGACTTTCTCCAGTTTACTTACTCCACACCATTTTTGTTGATTTATTGGTTTGTCTGCCTATCCATTGACTGCCCTCCATACAAGAACTGGTCAGGTGGACCTATGACTGAATGTAGATTTCGACTATTTCTTTTAAAAAATACGGTTACTCTAGTTTTTGTGTACTGGCTTTTTAGCACCTTTTCAAACTTTCACTTTAATTCCATTCGTTATTGACGTTTGTGTACAAGAGGGGTGGAAAGTAGAGGGTAAACTGGTCCATATTGGTTCAGTGAACATACATTGCTTCTTTGTTCTCCCACTTTAATGAAATGGAAACACTCTGCACGAGTGCTGGGATGAATTTTATTATACTGGTGCTTGAGTGTTAGGAGCTTCTCTAGAGATAGGACTATTATTAAATAGGTAACCCGCAATGGTAGAAACAGTTTCTGACCTTTCCCCTCTCAAATTAAGTAGTTCTTGTAAACGCTTCACTACTAATTAAACATAATAGTGTCATCCATTCTGTAGAATATTCTGTAAATTAAAACTAAGTATACAAACTCATTCATATTGAGAACAATGAAACCATGTTTTCCGTACTGAGGACTTAAAGACAGAAGTTACTTTCCCTCTTATCATCGATTTTTGTACAGTTTTTGCGAAGTTGTTAGTTTTCTCTAGCACTAATGTGTCGATAGTCAGACAAATGTGTACCAAAAAAAATTAGTACAATAAATATTTGCAGTTATGTTTAGTACACGTGTACCAGGTGTCGGGTATTGGCCAGAGAATTTCAGAGAATCGTAAATGGTATACACGCCCCTCACATGCTGCTAGAGCACGTAGTGTTCCGCTGTACATGAGTGGAGATGCACCTGAGTGATCCACTCTGCCGCGTTGATCTGTCTGGCGTCTGGGCTAAGCCACTATTGGCGCGGCTTCCCTGTGAAGAGGACTGACAGCCGCCTCAGTGTTCGTAACAGGTGGCGGTATCGGTTTCTGCTGTAGAGGGTGAATGAGAGAAGGCCGCTCGAAATGTATCCAAAACGAGGGAAAACGTCCTGGGGGGGGGGGGGGGGGGAGTGCAGTTTTCTCTGTGATGTAGCGGACGATGTCGCGATTTTCTGGTAGTCGTTAACGTTGGCAGCTGCCTGATTAGGACATAATCTTTTTATATTTAAGGAGCTATATACTTTTATATGAGAAACTGGAAAGAGCTCTGAAAGAGGATTCCAAAGACACAACGTGTGACGAGCCAAAGAGGTAGTTACATCCACCACACGAAGGCAGATAATAATTGGTGGATCTGGAGGTTCGTCAACAGGCTTTGGGACACTTTGAAAGTTGCAAGTAAATGTTCTGCAAGTGTGAGTTTTTAGAAGAAGATGTGGAGAAAGTCAGTGTTTGGAACACCAATGTACATGCAAGCTCTGCCAGTTTATTCAAATTGCAGATGTAGTGCAGTGTCGGAATAATGCCACTGAAGCAGCCCGCTACTGCACTAACCGCATATGAACATTGATACTTAGAATTCTTAATAGAAGCTTCAACGTCGTTATGAAGACTCTGTTATTATGTGAACACTGTCACTTCCAGCAACTGGATTACTGTTCAAGATTGTAATAGCTTAGCAGGTCTTTTTAGTGTTACCTACTAATGTTAATGATATTCACACGTCACTTATTATCTCCAAGACGCAAATGACCCAAGCTTGCAGTTATATTTCACCACCTGAAACACCTACATGACCTGTTCATCGGTAGTACCAATAAACAAGTGTTATTTGTTTCTCGTTGGAGCCTATTTATGTTGTCACGTGAGAGTGTACGAAAACAGTCACTTGTGAAGTGTTTTGAAAAACTATATTTGCGAACTACTAATGTCATACGATGACGCAAGACTACATCGGTCTTGTGGTTTGATTTGAAAGGATACAGGCGACTGTAAGTGTACATCCTGATTGCAATCGCTTTAACTTCTAAGCCTTCCACTTGTCTGTCACACAGTGGTTGTGGTTGCTAGCCTGCGTTTGAGATTATCACTTTCATTATAATCTTAATTAAAACTGAATGCTGAAACAATTTTATGAAATGGTGACCCTGTCATTACTATAATCAATTACTGATGGGTGGTTAATATATCAACTACTGGTTAATCTTTTATAAAAGTTATGGAAAAGCTTTGTTGACCTTCAAATAGGACAAGCAACATAAGTTAGGCGAAATGACAAACAAATCATGATCTGTTGGCAACACAAATACACACAACAAGTAATTAGAACTTCACTGGGTGGCGATTGGTTGGGAAAGGTTTACCCGTTTAATTTGTTTACTCTGGCTCAAAACATAGATAACACAATCTGAAAATATCTAACACTGTTTTAATAGACTGATGGGTTTATTCTACACAGAAATGGTACTACATTGGAGCAGCTGAGAACAAATGGCGGGACAGTGAGTCTCTTTGCCCTGATTAACTGGAGTAGGAATAATACACACCTTAAAACTTCCTGTCAGATTAAAGTTGAGTGCCGGACCGAGACTCGAACTCGGGACCTTTGCCTTTCGCGGGCAAGTGTTCTACCAACTGAGCTACTCAAGCACAACTCACGACCCGTTCTCACAGCTTCAATTATGTCAGCACCTCGTCTCCTACATTACAAACTTCGCAGAAGCTCTCCTGCATGCCTTGCTTAACTAGCACTCCTGGAGGAAAGGATATTGCGGAGACATGGCTTAGCCACAACCTGGAGGATGTTTCCAGAACGAAATTTTTACTCTGCAGCGGAGTGTGAACTGATATGAAACTTCTTGGCAGATTAAAACTGTGTGCCGGACCGAGACTCGAACTCGGGATCTTGATGCTTAGTGCTGTCTCGGGTGAGGATCTTGGTGCAAGCGTCTGCAGAATAGCGATGTGCAGTGCCTGTAGTTCATTACCGTGTGCACATACCTTCACAAAGGTTTTGTGCCAATCACAAGACTTCATGAGCACCATGGTTCAAAATGGCTCCGAGCACTATGGGACTTAACATCTGTGGTCATCAGTCCCATAGAACTCAGAACTACTTAAACCTAACTAACCTAAGGACATCACACACATCCATGCCCGAGGCAGGATTCGAACCTGCGGCCGTAGCAGTCCCGCGGTTCCGGACTGAGCGCCTAGAACCGCTAGACCACCGCGGCCGGCATGAGCACCATGACTTCCCTCTCACTTATCTCTCTGCCCTCTGACCAATCCTAACCGAAGTTAATGATGTTCTATTCCCTGCTGGAGAAGCAGGCAGTGCCTGTCCCGCATACGGAGTAAAAGACGTTACGCTTCTGAATTGTATTTCCCACGGCCACTTTAGGCAGCCTGTTTTGAGTTTCCGTTTGGCCTTACGCGAACAACACATTTCTTAGAGAGAAGTTACAGCGTATATGACTAGGGGCCTCAGCCTCAGGTAGAGGGACAACACCACCTGATAGCTCCACCGATAGCGTCAGTTATAAGGTCAACATGGAAACTCGCAGACTTTAATGGCCACCATCCATTCGCAACACTGTCGAAAAGCCTTGGATGGTTGACCTACTTCTGCGTCCCTGTCCCTGTCATGTGAAGAGATGCCTAAGAGGTAGATTCATGTAGGCAGTTTTCCGCCTTTTGAGCGGAAAGCATTGTCTGCACACTGCTGCTTTAACTTCTTGGGACCAGCGTTCTTCGAGATGTCCCTCTACCTAATAGCTGTATTTGGCTTAGAAGTCCAAAATGTCCACTGCAAGATCTTCTGTTAAATATCCAAACTGCCTGCTTGTTCTCAACACCAGAAAATACTATTCAAAGGAGAGCTGCCGTAGAGATCCCACGTACATGATGTGCATTTTCTCATCAGTGGCTGCTTATGTTGATAACTACCTGTTGTCTTACTGAAATGACGTCTAGGGTGTAATAACAACATTAAAGAGTAGCCTTGTATATGAAAATAAGTGAGAGAGTGACTTGCCCTCCCTCAATGACTTTCCAACTTTTTGTGGCCTCATTCATGTATAATAATAACACTTACGTGATATGATTGTATTTCCTTTCAGACACTATTGTAGTTCCGCTCTACATTCATTTGCAATTGGATAGTAGCGAGAATCTTGAAAATAACTATGTAATAAAAATGGTAAAAGTGTCCAAAAGACAAATGCTGAAAGTGTTGTTACTGTCTAAGTAACGGCCGCAGGTCGTGGTCGTGCGGTAGCGTTCTCGCTTCCCACGCCCGGGTTCCCGTGTTCGATTCCCGGCGGGGTCAGGGATTTCCTCTGCCTCGTGATGAATGGGTGTTGTGTGATGTCCTTAGGTTAGTTAGGTTTAAGTAGTTCTAAGTTCTAGGGGACAGCTGATCACAGATGTTGAGTCCCATAGTGCTCAGAACCATTTGAACCATTTTTTTGTCTAAGGAACAACGATTAATGATCACTTATTACTAATTACTCCAACAAAAGAAAATCCATTGGAATTTCTGTTTCAACTTTCTATGATTTATCACATCAGCCACATTGTCAACTTACTTTAAAAAAAAAAAAGTCTCTGAGCACTATGGGACTTAACATCTATGGTCATCAGTCCCCTAGAACTTAGAACTACTTAAACCTAACTAATCTAAGGACATCACACAACACCCAGCCATCACGAGGCAGAGAAAATCCCCGACCTCGCCGGGAATCGAACCCGGGAACCCGGGCGTGGGAAGCGAGAACGCTACCGCACGCAACTTACTTTAAAGTAATTATGAAAACGCCCAGGTGAGCTAGTGACTGAATAAGGAATGGCTGCCTACAAAAAAATATTCATTACACGTGATACAGGGTATAATGACTGACTTGTAGAGAGTTGACCGTTAGCGATCTACAGACGGATTATTAAAGCGGACGAAATCAAAGTAATTCTTTCCCGCCAAAATATATCATAATCTGTGTCAAAAATAATGCAAATTATTGAGCATTTCTCTTAGGTGACACAAAGCCGTTGTTACGAATTGTAGCACGATAATAATACTGTCGCCATTCTAAATACGTCAAACATTTTAGCAAGGAAGATGAGTGTAATATTAAAACCCTAAATTTCAGCGAGTAGTACCCTACTGGCCATTAAAATTGCTACACCAAGAAGAAATGCCGATGATAAATGGGTATTCATTGGACAAATATATTATACTAGAACCGACATGTGGTTACATTTTCACGCAATTTGGCTGCATAGATCCTGAGAAATCAGTTCCCAGAACAACCACCTCTGGCCGCAATAACGGCCTTGATACGCCTGGGCATTGAGTCAAACAGAGCTTGGATGGCGTGTACAGGTACAGCTGCCCACGCAGCTTCAACGCGATACCACAGTTCATCAAGAGTAGTGACTGGCGTATTATGACGAGTCAGTTGCTCGGCCACCATTCACTACACGTTTTCAATTGGTGAGAGATCTGGAGAATGTACTGGCCAGGGTAGCAGTCGAACATTTTCTGTATCCAGAAAGGCCCGTACAGGACCTGCAACATGCGGTCGTGCATTATCCTGCTGAAATGTAGGGTTTCGCAGGGATCGTGAAGGGTCGAACCACGGCTCGTAACACATCTGAAAAGTAACGTCCACAGATCAAAGTGCCGTCAGTGTGAACAAGAGGTAACTGAGACGTGTAACCATTCGCATCCCACACCATCACGCCGGGTGATACGCTAGTACGGCAATGACGAATACACGATTCCAATGTGCGTTCACCGCGATGTCGCCAAACACGGATGCGATCATCATGATGCTGTAAACAGAACCTGGATTCATCCGAAAAAATTACGTTTTGCCATTCGTGCACCCAGGTTCGTCGTTGAGTACACCATCGCAGGCGCTCCCGTCTGTGATGCAGCGTCAAGGGTAACCATAGCCATGGTGTCCGAGCTGATAGTCCATGCTGCAGCAAACGTCGTCGAACTGTTCGTGCAGAAGGTTGTTGTCTTGCAAAAGTCCCCATCTGTTGACTCTGGGATCGAGACATGGCTGCACGATATTAGAGCCTTGCTGATAAGATGCCTGTCATCTCGACTGCTAGTCATACGAGGCCATTTGGATACAGCACAACGTTCCGTATTACCCTCCTGAAGTCACCGATTCCGTATTCTGCTAAACGTGATGGTACGCATTTCTCCTCCTTACACGAGGCATCACAAAAACGTTTCACCAGGCAACGCCGGTCAACTGCTGTTTGTGTATGAGAAAAAGATTGGAAACTTTTTTCATGTCAGCACGTTGTAGGTGTCGCCACCGGCGCCAACCTTGCGTGAATGCTAATCATTTGCATATCACAGCATCTTATTCCTGTCGGTTAAATTTCGGCTCTGTACCACGTAGTCTTCGTGGTGTACCAATTTTAATGGCCAGTAGTGTAAATCTCTTCACAACTGTTTCAGGAGACAGTTATAGCATCAGTTTTTCATTATAGTGGTATTTACGTAGTTTCACTTGAGACTCTAGTTAGTAAGAGAATCATTGCCTCAGACCAATGGTTACGAAAATAATCTGTATGGTTCGAAATTAGCGAACGTCTCAGGTAATTATTGAAATTAATCTGCAGCTTCACTTTGTTCAGGCAGATGTCCCACAAACACAAATGCATATAAATGAACATAAAGTGCTATAGTTTGCAAACAATGAAACGCTAACCAAAATCATTATCATTAACGTTTTTTGAATAATACTGTCAGAATAACATTATTTTTAGGCTAATAGTTAACTTTCCATAAATTCAAATTATATGCAGCACTGCGCAACGGTTAAGTTTGGAACTTCTTCTTAACTACAATCAAACGATAACTTTCGAACAATAATTATTACGCTAAGGTGTATTTTAGGATTCTGGCCAGAGCCCTATCACAGCTATCATGACTTCTGTAAATATCTTTCTGTATGCGCATGTGACTTAAATTATCTGGTACATTGACGAAGAAACAAACAAGGTATGTACTGGCTCCTGCTATTTAGATACAAAATAATAAAATTATAATGCCTGAAAGTGACGATGCAAAACAATTGGTCGAAGACGGCAGTTATTGCAATATAATAGCGTCAGCATTTCCGTAGCCTATTATTACAATTTCTGTTCCTTCAAACATACGTGCATGTTTGAAGGAGCGGACATTGGGTGATGATTCACTACTGTAAAAATATTACGAAGTTTTGTCGAAATTATGATTTTCTTGGTATCGGCAACATAACATTGAGTTCTGGATTAGTCCCGGAATCGTGCACGGAGATCGAAAATGGTCAACACGACCTCTCGTGATAGGAAGGAAATCCGCATTCGAGTCCCGGTCCGGCACAAATTTTCATGTCTCCAGGATGCATAATACAGCTTATGTCAAAGAAATCGTAATAATTTACATAGCTCACAAATGGCTCTACTATCAGTTTCCAATGCCATGGAGGTCAGAATACCCATTCCACACTATTATAAGGAAAACCAGCATCCATCCTGTAGTGTTGGCAGAAGAGCCAACACCGTGTTACCAGAGGAGGCCGAAATGCACACGTTTTAGCTCACGCAAGCTGGCGTGAGGAGGGAAGGACTATACTGACGTGAGGTCTGGAGCATGACAAGGAATTAGAATTCAGAAAGCGGACGTAGCTAGTTGATACTTAACTTTAATCCATTTATGATGAATGTCGCTCTTGACGGTACATGATTCACAATATTATCTGTTCAGATTATAGTAACTGAATATGGCGCCTTGCTAGGTCGTAGCAAATGACGTAGCTGAAGGCTATTCTAAACTGTCGTCTCTGCAAATGAGAGCGTCTGTAGTCAGTGAACTATCGCTATCAAAGTCGGCTGTACAACTGGGGCGAATGTTATGGAGTCTCTCTAGACTTTCCGTGTGGCGGCGCTCGGTTGCAATCACTGATAGTGGCGACACGCGGGTCCGATGTATACTAACGGACCGCGGCCGATTTAAAGACTACCACCTAGCAAGTGTGGTGTCTGGCGGTGACACCACACATCCGAGGCTATAATTCCTCGTAAAGCGCGCAGATTTTAGCATTTCTTCGAAGCCATGATTCCATGAGTGCGTCGGCTGACCACTTACGGGTTCTTTGTTCACAGTTGGTGCTCTCTCCATGCGCACTTCATCCTTTCCTTTGGCGCTCTTTCTGCCTCCCTGCCATAGGTATACTTCCCCTCTAGATTTTCATAACCTATGATTACAGTTTTTTCGCGTGGATCAATAAACGGTACAACGATTTTCAGATTATCTTACGGTATAAACTAAGCAATATTTCACATTCGGTAAAAAATCGTTACAGTTCTTTGAATGGTATGTATAGACCAATGAACAATATAACGATATTCAGTTTACATTATAATTCAAGTATCTGTCCACATTCAGTAATAAATAATAAAATGAAAATAAATAGGACGAAGTATAAACAAAATGAAGGTAGAACATTAGTTACAAAGAACTGAAAGTAAAAGTTGATATGACATGTTGGTATTGCAAGTTATTTGTAACATAGCAGTTCATCTTTAGGAGACTCCGCCCCAAACGAAATGTACACGAATAACATCTGAGATGTGGTACAAAAGAACACAAGGACTTTAAAAAATATATATAATTTACCAGAATCACCAAGAGCCTCTTATGAAATAAATCATCATTCACGAGTGGTTTTGATCATCTCATCAGTCTCTGGTACAACAAAAGTACTTACTACAGCCTGTACAGGATTATTACTATGACGTTAGATAAAATGAACAGCATGGTATGCCGCTGCCTTCAATAGAAAAAACTACGTACAATGCAATACAGTATATATATTGGTACTCTCTGTAAAGTGAAATATTTTGACATAGGTTACTGTAGACAGTGCATTGCATTTTAATATTGATTTTAGTAACAGAAAACGGTTTTTCTTTTTATTTGTGCCATACACTGTGCTGTAAATACTGTTGTGGTACACGGTGATAAGATCGTTGATCGGAATCGTTACTGAATGATGAATTACTTCATTAGACGCTCTTGGCGTTTCTGGGATACTACATTTTATAAAGCCTACGAACCGTTTGGCATCAGCTGCACATTACGTATACTGAGACAGAGCTCGTAGTCTGAGATTTCTCGAGCCAAGTGAAAAGCAAAGATCGGCCACTAATCTGCGAGACTAGCTTCGGTCCTAAGTGACCCCGCAAGGTCCAAAGGCTGTGAACGCTAGGGTCTCTAGTTTGATGTATGTGTGGCGATGATGTGCCGTGCCGCCTGCTCGAGCACATTCAATTACCGTCGGCAAGAGCGATAGGGCGAGCTCTGTTTAATGAAGTCGACTCAGTTTACTTAATTAAGGCGACCCGGCCCTGGCTGCTCTCTCATCACAATGTCACACGGGGCCCTCCCCTCCGCTCTCGACCTCTCCCCTCCTCCTCCTCCCTCCCTCCCTCCCCCCCCTCTCTCTCTGCCTCCACCCACGTGCTGATTTGTACTCTGGAGACCGACCTGGTGGGCCTAACTACTTGTGCAAACAAGGGCGGCGCAGCGGCGGCGCAGGACCGCTCGGCTTGCTTGCGCTCCGACTGTTCCGTTTAGCATCCAGCTGCGCTATGATTTTCGCTGCGATTGTCGCTTCCCGTTCCCCGCGTCTCTCCCGTCTCTGTGGTTACGAGCCGCCTACCTCGCTTGCCGTCTCCAGTTTCATTAGCGACAACGAGTAAGCGGTAGCGCCGCGTCTGAATTGATTAATATCTGTTGCTGAGACTCCAAGTGGCACGTTGTGGCTAGCGCCGGGCTTGGAAATACAGGGTTCGTTTACGGTTCACAGCACGGTGGATGTTGTGTGAGCAGGAGTTGGAAGAGTTCAGAGGACTGTAAGATGTCTCGTTTCAGAATTACTAAAGCTCGTATCGGCGAATAGCGAGTGCAGACACAGACCTTGTTACTTCGTAGCTGGGTGCTGGATTTCGCTGGGTCCTGATACGGATATGCACTGACTGTGGAAACCAGTTTGATTGTATCAGTAGCAACGGACGCTTTGGTTAAGGTCAATGAGGGTAACCGTTGCCCACTGTATACTATGCTATGCTTTTTGGGAACATATTGTATGAATAATTACGTCTAAAACTACATCTACATAGTCACACTGCAAATCACATTTAAGTGGTAGCAGAGGGTTCATCGAACCACCTTCACAGTTCTCTATTATTCCAATCTCGTATAGCGCACGGAAAGAACGAACACCTATATCTTTCCGTACAGCTCTGATTTCCCTTATATCATCACGGTGATCCTTTCCCCCTATGTACGTCGGCGTCAACATTACTACTTAAACCTAACTAACCTAAGGACATCACACACATCCATGCCCGAGGCAGGATTCGAACCTGCAACCGTAGCGGTCGCGCGGTTCCAGATTGTAGCGCCTGGAACCGCTCGGCCACAACGGCCGGCGCGACTGTTTAAATTTGGCATGTTTTCTTCATGGTTTCTGCAACAGTGATCTGACTCGTTTTGTGTACCAATGAGGGCCATCTCCGTCGTTTAATAATTTATTTGGTATAAGTCTCTCAATTTCTGCCGATACTATTTCTTTCAATTCAAGCCACATCTGGTCTACACTTGTATTGTTAATTTGGAAGGAGTGGAGATTGTGTCTCAGGAAGGGATCAAGTGAATTTTTTCTGCTTTTTTGAGTACATAAATATTTTTCGTTTATTTTTTGAGGATTTGGGGCTTATGATATTCAGTCTCGCTACGACAACACTGTGTTCACTAATCCCTATATCTCGTTATTAACTTAGGATTATTTTTTGCTAAGAGGTCAAGTATGTTTTCACAACCATTTACTATTCGCGTGGGCTCATGAAGTAACTGCTCGAAATAATTTCCTGATTACGGTTAATAGCAGGGTATGTGCTTTGAAAGCGGGTGTGCCAGCCCAAAACCGGTAACCACAATAGCTGAATGTTATATCAGTGCAACTGAGACGAACAAAATGAAAAATAAATTATCACATTTCCTCAGTACTGAGCAGCTGCGGACCGACCATCCAGTAACAGCATGCCTCGATTAAGCTAAAATCTCCTGCTAGCCATCCAGACACATTGTCCATAAGAAAAGGAAGACGACCGGTGGTAAAGTAGAGATCACAAACGGTGTGAGTACGAGTGTAATGTTGAAGGTTTCACGCATTAGAAAACTAAGTCCTGCTTATACGTCAGTGCTGGCTTCCTTTGTTCCCGTTGTAGTTCCGCGATAGTATCGAATGTGAGAACGGTGGCGCTGTTGTTGCGGTATTCGCCAACTCGTTCCCTCTAGTCGGCGTTCACAGTTGTCAGGGTAATCGTGACGTACAATGAGAATGGTATTTGAGTGCACTGTCTTATTAACTAGCACTTAGAAGGCGAAAACGGCCTATTGTCGGGGTCAGACGACCTCTAACGAAGTTGTCTTTTGTGAGAACTGAGGAGCGCTAAGACAAAAATGGAGTGATGCTGTGTATATGATGGCAGACGTGCTCCACCTGCTGAACAGTGACGTCTGGCAAAAATTCGAAGCCATAGTCGATGCTTCACACGAAAAGCATAAAAAGTTCGTGCAATCAAACAACAATCGTTGAATCCTTGTTTATTCCACACCAGCCATAAAAAAAACATGCTTACTCCGCCAAACGAGAAAGGAACACGGAGAAAAGTCACTGTTACGTCTCTGTCACTTAAAACGTGAGCTGTATGTTTATTCTTCTGGTCTCAGTAACTTGAATTTACGAGGTAATAGAGAATTGTGTAGTTTATCATTCATTACTGTAACTTTATCAACCACTGCTGTAAATTTATATTAAAAATTAACCACTATTCAGAGAGAATACTTCACCATCGTATATACGATATATATATATATATATATATATATATATATATATATATAATTTCGTTTTGTAATGTGAACCTGGAGTCAGCCCAAATATATGTTGCTCATCATGTCATCCATGCGACTACCAGTGTCAACGGAAAGCGTTAAAAGGAAAATGATTTTTAAAGCGGGAATTTATATATCCAGCCGGTGGATAGGACTCAAATTAGTTTGATGCATATTCGGTTTAGCTACACATATGAACAGTGACAATGACGAGTTTCCAGTTAAATGAGCAGTGGCAGAAACTCGCGAGTATCCGAGAATACTGAGACGGTGAGATCGACAGATAGATGTCGTGTGACTAGCGCCTACCGTCTTTCGATTTGACGCCACTTCGGCGACTTGCGCGTCGATGGGGATGAAATTATGATGATTAGGACAACTCAACACCCGGTTCCTGAGCGGAGAATATCTCCGACCCAGCCGGGAATCGAACCCGGGCCCTTAGGATTGCATTCGGTCGCGCTGACCACTCTGCTACCGGGGGCATACATATCGAAGATGATGTCATAGGGCCGGCTGGCGAGTTTAAGGCTAGTATACAGAGCTCATATACTTTTCAAAGTAAACATCCTCGCTTATAACTTAATCAATTTAGGTCAACACAGAATCTACTGTGTTTTCATATGAGGATACTTCGGACGCACTAAACATTTATCTGTCCTCCCATTTACCAACAGAGAAGTGGGCCTGTAGGTCTAAATTACGGAAAATTTTAGAAATGGAAGATAATTTTGATCTAGTTCAAAAGCATTCAGCTGCAGTATATCTGTCGTAAATTGTCAGTCGAACAGCGTCGCAGCTGGTAAAATTTCTTGGTGACGTTGTATCACGAACGGAAACTCTCGAATACGAATGCTCGGTGAGCTGGCACGTACGCTGTGGCCTCAGAGTGCGAGTTGTTCATCAGACGTCGGCATTCCCGGGACGGTGTCCCCTGCCTCCCTCCAGATCGTAAATGTGGGCGGCCCACTGCTGTCAAAACAACGGGGGTGTCCCCGAGGCGGCTTCTAAAACTGTCAGCGCCCACGCCCGTATTCCTGGCTTCCGGACGCCGGCAACGGGGCGTGTCTGTAGAGGTGCTAGCACTGCTGGTAGCCTCACTGGTCTCCCAGTACCAGATCTTGGACGGCACAAACCTAGTTTCCCCAGACTAATGCAACACAATTTGACTAAAGAGTAACTGGTGGTTGAGTAGAAGTGAATGATACCTATATCCTTAAAGGAGAGGGCGGGAGAAAGGGGGGGGAGGGGGAAACGTAGTCAAAAGAAGGAGAACCAGCACGACGGTAAAGAGGTCACAAACCACATTCTCGAGGACGATTGTGGTATGCCCTTGATACTTGCCGTCATCACCTTGTGCGCGCTTCGTGAGAACTTTCCTAGTCAATTCTCTTAGCGGATACACTGAACTGACTTTTAACCCCCCAAAAAAGGTAAAAAAAAAAAAACAACGGAGTATGCCAGTGAGAAAATAGCATCTTGTGGTGGGAATTCCAGATCGAAAATACTCAGTTTATCAAAATTTTACACAATTTTTTTCCGGTCATAGATGCTTTGGGCCGCGTTTGGGTGGTAGGTTGGGCACTCTTGGCCTGCATTTATGCAACAATGATTTGTACTCATTGCAGATGCAGTGCGATTCACCACAGCCATACACCGAACATAATAATCTTCTCTCACGGTAGCGCTCCTGGACGACCGAAACCCGATCTTCTTTCGACAGTAAATTATCGCGAATGCCGCTGCCAGCAATCACGTATAGTGGCTATGTTCCTGTGAAGGCTTTTTATAGTGTAGCAGAAGGAACATCCAGCTTCTCGTAGCCCTATTACAAGACCTCGTTCAAACTCAGTTAGGTGTTGATAATGGCGTGTTTGTCGCGCTGAGGGCATTCTTGAATGACATCAACTCACTAAGTTCAATCTCGAAGATAACTAACGCTTACGACCGTTGTGGTGCGAAATTAAAGCAAACCTGATTTGGATCGTAATAGTGGCCGAAACAAGTTTGTTGTGGACTTAAGTAATCAACAGGAAATAAACAATCTGCAGCTAATTTTGTAAGAAGAATAAAGAAAATCGCTGTACTTGGAATGACTTAGGTGTTCTTATTTGCAGGAATGTCTTATAAACAGCTTTGCTACAATTTTAAAACGTTGGCGTTATTTTCGCATGTCCTAACTGCCACGACTTATCCACAATAACTTACATGTAGCGAAATGAAGATTAAGTAGGTTTAGAAGGCTAAAGTAACGCATCGATTCACCTTGAATCTGAGAGACGCTGACAACTGTTTCAATTTATCTTTTAGAACATAGCTATTCGCAGTTTCCAAAACACAGTTCAACATGGGCTGACTCCGTGAAAAGTTAAGTACGTTGTTGCAGTAGTGTCGTAGTCAACGATGGAAAGTCACACGTCTAACGCAGTGTCCGAAAACAGGTCAGAATATTTGGTGCCGAATTTATTGTGGCATGTGGTATCTTCATCCTGTCCCTGGCTCTAGAATCTGTGACCAAATGTCGCTCTATCATCAGAATCTTACTTTACACCAAATTGATGAATCTCGTATCAGTCATTTGCCTGCGATCCGTGAGACCTTTGCTCCTCGTTCAACTTTATCTGCGTTGCATTTGTAATGGTGACACAGCAAATCAGACGTAATCCGTCTTTTTGTACAACAGCATCAGCGGTATCGCTCTAGAGACACTAGTTAGCTAACTTCTAATTGTTTGGCCCAAGTAACATTCGCATTCATAGGGCTTTTAATGTTGAATTCCCGTATCACCGCCCACAACGACACAATAGATATCAACATTATTCGAACGGGGTGGTGTGCTGCAGTTTGACGTCGCGTCGGATTTCGTGCAGTCAGTCGTGGTTTATGCACGCCACGTTCGCTTTCATTAAACGGGAGGTCAGATAATCAGTTCCGGCGCACTATAACAGTCACACGATGATATAACTGTGGGCAACAGCTAAGTGCTGCGCGAACGAAACGGTGTCCGTGACGTGCCGTTTCATTCCATTAGTCCCCATCGGAGCATCGATTTTGTGACAGCGTCATGTCCCGCGTAGATGGCATCCACACAGAGAGCGACTATATCACTGCACATTTCCCGAAGCCCACCGCTCTGACAGGGCGTGTAATTTGTCACGCTATGAACTCGCCTTTCCGCTACCCTGGCCCGCTCGCGCGCTGCTCATTTTCTAAATGTGTTTCACTCCGCTATAAATCTAAGAGGGTTATCTGGAAGGTAAACATACAAGTGAATTAGAAATGGATGGAGAGATATTTTATCGGAGTAAGTGGTGCTACTGTTCCTTCTACTGCCTCCATGACATTCAAGAAATCAGTCGCCTGCTATGTTCATAATGAAAGTGTGAAAATTCCGACATGATTGCGAAATAAATTTCCTTTACTTTACCTCTATTGTCAGAAAGGTTTTGTCATCAGACTACCGGTTTCGGTCTATAATGACCATCTTCAGATCTGTTTTACGAAAACATGTCCTAATATACTGGAGCCAGTCCGATATATTGCCGCCATGAGACTGCTATTTTCTGTTGCTCAACGTGTGGTTGACGTCGAAGTCATTAAGGATGAAGGTTGACGAAGGGAAGACACTGTAACGTTTTCGAAATATTCACATTACCCAAGAGAAAAAGTAAAATATATTAAATGGAACTCGAATATTTGTGCTTCCTGGTACGACAGGTGTGTGTTACATTGTACCACTTTTATCAATATATTTTCATTTCTTCATCCCAGAAACGTAGTAGACATCTGGCCCTCACATACTCCTGATCAGTCTTCATGTTCTCTACGACAAACATGTAGAAATCTTAAATATAATACATGATAAAACACTAAGAAGTACCTATAACACAAAAAGTGGAAACTCCAACAATAGTAGCATAAGAAAAACCATCAGCTTATATTCGTTCACGAAAAGCAGAACAACAAAGACTAATTAAAGACCGGTAGTTTGAAACTTATGGCAGTGGCAGCGTTGGCCCTTAAAGAAGAGGAGGGGTAAAGGAAGTACAAGTAATACAGGGAGGCGGAAATTGACGTGGCTGACAGAGGAACGAACATATAGAGATGTGTAATTGGGGTAGGATGGGAGCATTCGATTTGCTAAGAGAAGTTAACTTGCGATGTACGCTAATGTCTAGAGAAAATGTTGTAAAGTTGTCTCAGAGAAGTGTTTCAGGTATTTCTTGAATGCAGCAGAGCATTCTACTGTGTGCAGAACAGCGGACAGCAGCATCAGGAACGGAGTTTGCGAATGTCCTCATGTTGTGAATCGTCACAGCTACGACTCTACGTAAGAGATATTTTGTATCCTGATTAAAATGAAATGTCAGCTACTTGATTCCGAACTTGGAGAGCTGGATTACTTGCGCACAGAGTAGCCACAAAAGTAAACTTGGCGGTTGGTAGGCACATACATTGGGTGGCCGCAGACTTCCTACCTAAATGTGGCTCCCATTCTCCTTATGAGATATAAACATCAGGAATCTACTGCTCTAATTTTATTTTTGCAGCTTGTTCACTCCTGATCCGACTCTCCATTTGTTGACCTATCATGGTATATATGTGTTACACGTAACATTCTCTACATTATGCGCACTAAATAATCTACTCGTGTGTCATCAACAGGTTTTATCTTTTGTTTTCGATTCCGGCACATGCATTAGTTAGTTTGTATACCGTTGCGTGTTCCCAGCATAACTCTCTCTCGGTTTTAAAATAAGTTTTGTAGATTATATTCTTCGCCTATTATTTCTCTGAAAAGTCATTAAAGGACAGGTTCGCTGCAAAGTTAGTCAGTAGAGTGAATTATTATGTAGCATTAGAACAGAGAATTTGACGTACCAGTTGTCGAAGCGCGTGATTTTATCTAACACCACATGTGTTGGGACGTCATAATTTTAAAGTCAATTCTAAAAAACAAGTAAAACACATATCATTTTTCACATTTTTGCACATACTAACAGACATCTAATGCGAACGTGTCTTTATTCCTATGTAGTACTACTTAAATTAAAACTCATATGCTACTGGTAGCAGTTAAAAAATATAAGCGAGCAGCAAACGTGCACACCAGCAGACAAGTATGTCTTATCATTATACACATCATGGTATAGCGCTCGTAATTGTATGTGGTGCTTAACGCTCTCACAGAGCTCTCTTTCCTAACTAACTGCCAAACATATACCAAAAATTGAACTATATATTACGTCTGCTTATCATATCATAGCATAGCATAGTTTTAACATGACATACACTCAAAACTTTTTGTTTTGACAGCAATACTGTTAGTGACATTGACGTATAAGTGAAAAGATAGTACAATGTTTGGTATGTGATTGGGAATTGACTTTCATTAGTAAACAGATCTCTCTGTGAATGTTAAGTGCCATCGATAATTACGAACCTAATACCACCATATGTGTAATGCAGAAAATTATATGTTCGACAATGCATGTTTACTGCTTGCTTATTACTAATTAGTATACCTCTTGACATATTAACTTTGAGGTACGTTGTAGTGGATAGTATAACTGACAGATTTTCATTACGTATATATTACTATGTTTAATAAAGCGAATTCATGATTTGTGACTCGGCCGGAGTGACCGAGTGGTTCTAGGCGCTACAGTCTGGAACCGCGCGACCGCTGCGGTCGCAGGTTCGAATCCTGCCTTGGGCGTGGACGTGTGTGATGTCCTTAGATTAGTTAGGTTTAAGTAGTTCTAAGTTCTAGGGGACTGATGACCTTAGCAGTTAAGTGCCATAGTACTCAGAGCCATTTGAACCATGATTTGTGTTTCCTTGTTTAATAGAACTTGGTAATGGATTTATATCCACCCGAAACACGTCGTGTAAAATAGATTGTAGCTTAAAAACAGATAATATTATCCGGTAACAACGAAGTGAAATATTTTACTTAGAATGTAAGGTTACATTACATCCTTCTATTACATTTTAGAAGTAGTTGTCGTGTGTAATTACACACAGAGGTACCGAAAGCGTCGATTGCAAATGGTATAAAGACTTTGAACAGCATGAAATCATATGTATTAAAGGAACGAGTGAAGTTTCTCGCGATACTGAACAAAGATCTCTCATGTTCGGTCTGAATCAGTTTACGTTTTGCATAAACGTCTTGCACCGATAGGAAGGGCCTGTACACGCGAAATATTCTCCTCAGTACTTGTTAGAACTGAACAGAGCGAATTTTTAATAGTAGTGATATAATTGCAAGGTAATCCACGTAAAAATGATTTGTAGAGTGTGCGCTTAATTGTTTAAGACAATACCTGATCGCGATTGCCCTCCACAAGCACTGAAGCATCCTGTAAACAATCTCCCTCGTTCCTTTAGCCCCTTACGCGCGTAAGGCCACTTGCGCTCCAAATGGGCTAATAAGCACCCGCATTAAAAATACTTTATAGCTTGGGGGACCATTTTCCGGTGGTAGTTTTTAGGAATTTTTCCGCTCGCTGTCTAGCTGGAGGGGGAAAAGAGGTCAATTGCCACATTTCTTTCGAATAAGCCCGGCCGTACAAGGGCGCGCGTCTGCTGACATATTTCATACACTCCGTTTAATTACCACGCACATTCCACTGTCCGAATGCATTATCCCATAGCCAGCTGTGGCATATTTAATTCAACAAATATGCGCGTAACGCGAGTTGCGTGGAATTTCGGACACAGTGCAGCGTGTAATTACTTGTAGCACGAGTTACAGGCACCCGGAGTTACTGTCCTGCTTGCTGATTAAAATAGTGGCGTTTTGTGAGGCTACTAACACTTATTTGTACGTTTGTTTGTCACATATATTGCGAGCAATACGTTTTGTTTTGGAACCCATGATACCCTCCTCAGAGACGGAAGTAAAGTTTTACTCCTCCGAAGTGATGCAAAAGCACTCAGAGCTAACAATGCCGCCAGTCACTGAACCTTACCAGCATAAAGGAAACTAATAGTTCCGGAATGAGAGTGTGATTAAGACGTTCCGAAGCCATCTAATGAAAACAGAATATGACTTGGACTGTGGGAAAGCCGGAACAGAATAGAATCGAAACATTTGAGACTTGGTGCTACAGACGAATGTTAATAATTATCTGGACAGATAAGGTAAGGAATCAAGGAGGTTCTGCGCAGAATTGGAGAGGAAAGGAATATATTGTGGGATACACTGACAAGGATGAGGGACAGGATGATAGAACATCCGTTAAGACATCAGGGAATGACTTCCATGCTACTTGAGGGAGTTGTAGAGGGCACAAACTGTAGAGCAAGACAGAGACTGGAATATATCCAGAAAATAAAAGAGGACGTAGGTTGGAAGCGCAACACTGAGATGAAGTTGTCACAGGAGAGGAATTCGTGGCGGGGCGTATCAAACCAGTCAGAAGACTGATGACGTAAAAAAAAAAAAAGTACACTCCCCTGCGCAGACTGGTTTGATGCTGCACTCCATGCTAGTTTACCTGGTGCAAGCCTCTTCATAACTATTGCAAACTACACCCAGTTGAACAACCTTAATGAATAATATTTTGGTTTATTATACAAACACTTCCAGCCGGCCGGGGTGGCCGAGCGGTTCTAGGCGCTACAGTCAGGAACCGCGCGACCGCTACGGTCGCAGGTTCGAATCCTGCCTCGGGCATGGATGTGTGTTATGTCCTTAGGTCAGGTAGGTTTAAGTAGTTTTCTAGGGGATTGATGACCTTAGAAATTAAGTCCCATAGTGCTAAGAGCCAAACACTTCCCTCCTTTACACAACTAACTATAGCTAGAGTGTCGAAACACATGTCCTTGCTTTTAGCTACATTGTGTACATAACCTTCTTACTCCCTAATTCGGTGCCGTGCGTCCTCAATGGTTCGTAGATCTACCCACCTAATTAGAATTATTCCATAAAAGCCAACGAATGTTGGTGGCGCAGTGATTAGCACACTGGACCCATATTCGAGAGGATGACGTTCAAATACCCGTCCAGCCATTCGCGTTTAGCTTCTACGTGATATCGCAGCATAGCTTAAGGCTAATGGGAGGATGGTTTCTTTGATAAGGGCGCGGCCTATTTCGTTCCCCATCCCTTCACTAATCCGAGATTCTGCTCCGTCTCTAATGACCTCGTCGTCGATTGGGCGTTCAACTCCAATCCTACTTCCGTCCTTCCTTCTGTTAAACCACATTCCCAAAACTTCTACCTTCTTTGTAATTTTTATCGACCATTTTCACATCCGTAGAGACTATGCTCCATGTACCTTCAGAAGGAACAATAACTCTTAATGGTCAAAATATCCACGGGTGTGCTGCCGTTCTATAGTGTCCAACGGGCGCAATATTTCGGCGATCATACATGTCGCCATCATCAGGTGGCGACATGTATGATCGCCGAAATATTGTGCCCGTTGGACACTATAGACCGGCAGCACACCCGTGGATATTTTGACTATCAAATACGCCGGGAGAAACTCAAGAATCACAATAACCCTTAAATTTATATTCTGTGATTACAAAATTCAGTTTTTCATAAAATATTTTCTTCGTGTAGCGAGTCTACACATTACATCCTACTTACTTTGGCCATAATCAATTCTTTTGTTCTGTTCGCGATCGATGAAACTCTTCTACTGTTTTTATTGTCTCATTTCCTATTTTCTCAACATGGCCTGGTCTAATTCAGTTACTCATTAACATATTCCGTTATCCTTTGAGATTTGTTAATGTTTAGCTGATAACCTCATTTTAAGAACTGTGTGTTCATTTCAACTCATCTTCTAAGTCAAGCCTGACATAATTACAATCATCAAAATCTTAATTTCTTTTACTTGAACTTAAACTTTCTTTCTTTATCATTTTATTTTAATATTGCTGCCTGGTTACCTTTAACCTCAGTTTCACCAACTTCTTTCCATAGTACTTTTTACTACTGTCTTCCCTTTATAAAGCCCTTCCATATTCCTTCCGCCTTTCTACCTTTCGTTGTATCCTCAGTGCTGCCTATCCACATGAGCTTTTGAAAATGATGAAGCTACATGTATTTTCTCAAATGCTTTTTACATTTTCCTGCATGTGATATCAACATTTTCACAATCACTCATGCTTCGCAGTGGTTTTTCTCTGGTAACTCTAAATTCGGAATTTTGCACTTGCTTTCAGTCTCACATTTTGGGTATCTGTATTCTATTTTTGTTTCTTCATTTGCTACATCTTTATATTTCATCCTTTAATGAATAAAATTTCGCTTCTAGAATGTTATCCAAGAGCTTCCAATTGCCTACTTTCTTTCTCATGCCTCTGCTGCTTCCCATGGCCTGAGCACTTTGTCGTACAAGTTTTGCAGTTGACTTGTGTCGATTTTCAAGTTATTTACCTTCGGCGGAATTCGTTTCAACACTTCTGGAACAGGGAAAGTATTTCATCAGCCGTTGTGATTATATTATCAGTTGGTGACTTGTCACTTACTGCATTTTCCAGACTGGTAAGACAGTTTAATTTATGGTTCAAAATTATTTATAGCTTTTGTGCTACGACACCCTGCATTTGGCACCTACTAAGTCATTTCTTGGCTTCTGATCTGAGATTCGGTTTAAATTTCCTACTGTATTTTATCAGTAGCTCCTATGTTTTTCCCATCTAGAGCATGTGGTTCCTGACATGCTTCTGTAAACATTATAGTACTATTGGGCAAGAGATCTTGCGTATATTTTGTTTGTTTGTTTGTTTATTAGTACCTTTAAGGAAGTCACAAAATATCCATCACTTCCTTTCGTCTTCACTGTGAATTCGGTATTCCGTCTGTGTGCACGTTTTTACTCATTTACCTTTCTCCAGAAAAGTGTTGCTGTGGGTGCGTCGATTCGTGTTCTTGGCTGGGGATTGTGATTTCTGCACTGGGACAGGTTATTCTGAATTAGAGGTGGTCGTCAGAGTCTGGCGTAGTTAATGTTTCATTAGTCACTGTTACTCCTGCCTTTTTATACACACAGCTATTTAGTTTTTTACATTAGTTCACCAGGGCCTGAATAATTTCTATCCATAATCAATGCATCGAGTTTATCGGTGTAGCAGCAGTTGATACTCTGCTATGCTTTGACTGCACATTTTCTTCCTTTTTTGGGGCGGTTTAATGTCGGCAATAATTATTTTGGACACCAGTGTAATTTCTGTATTTGAGTGGTGCTGACGCGAGAGTTTTGTTTAGTGCTAACGGTAGTTCATAAGCAAAATGAGTCACACAATGCAGAAAATACGTATGAAAAGGGGCAGTTCCTTCCAGACATGAAATGAATGTATAGCCCAGTAATTCTGACGCCCATTTCTGTATTTGCAAATGGTTAAAATGGTTCTAAGCACTATGGGACTTAACATTTGAGGTCATCAGTCCCGTAGACTTAGAACTACTTAAACCTAACCAAACTTAGGACATCACACACATCCATGCCCAGGCAGGATTCGAACTTGCTACCGCAGCAGCAGCGCGGTTCCAGACTGAAGTGCTTAGAACCGCGCGGCCACACGGGCCGCCTATGTACTTGCAAATTATTTTTTGTGCTATATAACGTCTCAGTTAATACGGCACACCAACATACGATACGTCAAAACAAATGCATACCGTTTCCTGAGGGGAGCAGAAACGAAGCAAGCGGAACGGAATGACGTACGGCTGAGCGATAGCATTACTTCAAAGAAAAGAAGGCCATTTGCTCAGCTAAATGCACTGTGAGGATATTGATTTGACGTGTAGAGCTCTCTGAACGAGTTGACTCACGTAGCTATCAAGACAACGGATTTCCGGGAAAATAAAGAAGAAATCTCGATTGATTTCACGGCACCCTATTTCACGCGTCACCTGCGATGGAACAGCCGCATCGCCAGCACTGCACTTTGTCTATATACGTCACGAGAGACACGCCTTGCTAGAGAGCAGCCAACATTAACGTGGAATCTCACTCTTCGGACGATACCAAAATTACCATCGCTTTTTCCTCGAGTATTAAAAACTTTAAGTAGGTGTATTCCCAACAGGCCCTCCATACCTTTGCAATTCGGTGTCGTTTCCGTCGCATCCTGTGGCTTTTCTATTTTTGGGTTTGCTTTGGAAGTATTGCTTGTATCCACTACACAACTCTAGTAGTAGTGAGTCCAAGTTGCTTCGCAAATTACATGCAGCTGAGCATTACCTTTTTCTGTTACAGTTACGTGTTTCGTGATTTTCATGCTGATTCCTCCATTCTGCGAATCTCGCGTTCCATGTCATTTGTTGATTCTTCCCAAGACTACTCACAGGCTTTTTGGGTCTCCTTTCAGTTGTTGAGCTTTACCTTGTACCTATTTTTATCTGTCTTACTTTGTAAGCCTTTAGAGTATTCTTTTAGTTTTTTTTTTCTTTACTAGTATTTCGGCTTCTTCGTTCTGTATCTTCAGACCTCTCAGATTTCTTCATTTTTTTTCTTAGGCCTCCATTACTGGTTTTCTGATAGGTCCTCTTTCTATTAGTTGTTGGTTTCATCAGTTTCCACGCGGTGTATTACATAATGATTTGCCGGCCGGAGTGACCGAGCGGTTCTAGGCGCTACAATCTGGAACCGCGCGACTGCTACGGTCGCAGGTTCGAATCCTGCCTCGGGCATGGATATGTGTGATGTCCTTAGGTTAGTGAGGTTGAAGTAGTTCTACGTTCTAGATGACTGATGACCTCAGAAGTTAAGTCCCATAGTGTTCAGAGCCATTTGAATCAATTTTTGAACGTAATGATTTAGTCATCTCTGATAGATGTCCGCCATGGTAGCTGAGTGGTCAGCGAGACAGAATGTCGATCCTAAGGGCCTGGTTCGATATCCGACAGGGTCGGAGATTTTCTCCGCTCAGGGACTGGGTGTCGGAGATTTTCTCCGCTCAGGGACTGGGTGTTGTGTTGTCCTAATCATCATCATTTCATCCCCATAGACGCACAAGTCACCGAAGTGGCGTCAAATCGATAGACTTGCACCCGGCGAATGGACTACCCCACGGGAGGCCCTAGTCACACGACATTTACATTTTATTTATCCCTGACAGATATGTTTCATACTTTGTTTCATTCTTCTGTAGTGTAATAATCATCCTCAGTGGTTTGAGTTAAGAGCTGATATAGCTTTTCCATAGACTCCAACGTCTTGCACAAAGAAGATTGGCTTTCTAAAAACCGTAAAGTAATGTGCTTTCGACCTACTACTTCTTGGCAGCCCGTGGATGTTTATGAATATATTTTTGAAGAAGCTGTTATCTCCAGATTATTGCAAGTTGCGAGGGTTCTTAACTTTTGTACGTAGCAGTACATGGTTTTCCACAAATTTTCGAATTAAAACTCTCATTGGTGACTTTCCTATTCGATCCCTAGATCACCATACTTAATCGGGTAATCTTTTGTTGTTCGCTTGTTATGAATCTTCTCAGAAAGTCAGAGTTTCTTCTTTCTTATTTATTGCAGGTAACATGAATGCGACTTGCTGATAGCTCTTTTAACATCTGCAAACCAAATCTGCTCACAAAGAGCAACGCACTTGACGTCCGGGCCTATCATATGGCGTTTACATGATTTCCATACATTTTAGGTGAATGCTAAAGTCTTTTTCCCATCCCGGCAGGTGAAACGAGCAAAGAAATATGAAAACATAGGTGACATACTTTACACTCTGCAAATCTCTGTCTTCCCTATAGATTAGGGAAGGGGTGGGGGTGGGGGAAAGGAAATTGGAGCCTCAATAGGTTCAGAGGTTCAGGGAATACTCAAAGGATGAAATAATTGTAGGTCAGCAGTATAAATTGCTACCGTAAATCTCACAAGGCAACAAGTTCGCTAGAAGCTCTAACAACATCGAAGCGTTGACAGTACACAATTGGAAAGGGTAAATATCAAGTTAAAGTCGTAGCTTAAACGGAGGTCTTAGAAATATTAGCAGCAGTAAATGCATTAAAAAAAGGTATGCAAAGCAGAAAATGGAAGTTTAAGACTCCTTTCGACGTCCTCCAGCGAAAAATTGAGCACTGACTGTACCAACCCTAAATCCATCGGCGGCCCCCTTTCCCCACGAGGATCCGTTCCTGGCTGTGTGATTCACGGCGTCCCAGCTATATCACGCCCCCCCCCCCCCTCTCTATTGCCGCCATCATCGCTGAACCGAGAGTTCTCTCTTTTGTTTTAACTCCTGAGGGATGTACGCGTCAGTCACTTCAGGGCGACAGAATAACCAGACCTTAAGGCGCTGTTATTGTCGGAGGATGAATACGCGCTACGCAGACGAGCCGCCCCGAATGGATTCATTCTCCAGTACCCAGTGAGGAAACGACTTATTCATATTTGTCATGGACAGTTCTAATACAATCTCAGCTAGCGAATTCTTCGTATAATTCGCTAGTATATCCAACTTTTTAAGCTCACATCCCAAAGCAGACATAAAAATAATTTGCAGTTGTGTTTTTTCCACAGTAAATCTTGGTTTCGTCACTGAAACCGACATACAGCAGAATGTCTAATAGATTGACTTATAAATGTTTTCAAAAGACTTTTAGAGACATCAGGTGTTCACATAAATTAAAAGTTTCTGGTTATAAAAGGGACAAATTTCATGCAGTTATTGTCGTATACTGGGCGTCAGATGGCTGTAATTTGACTGTTTTGATAAGGTTTTCGCGTATGGAGAGGTACACTTTTGGGTATAATGCACAGATGTAAACAATCTGTTCAATAAATATGGAAAAATCCACTCCATACTTCTTATCAAATTCATGGCAAACATTGATATTATTATTTATAAATCTTATAACTGGAATCACTGTCGTAATTTTTTGCCGTTTCCTGAACTGCAATAGCATTCATATACCAAGTGCACTTATTACTAGTCATTTGCATTGTTAACCTAACTACCGTGGTCTGGGGGTCGCGTCTTTGATCAGAAATCTAAACGTTGTCAGTCCCCGATTCGAGTCAGACTACATCTTGAATTCTGAATAAAAATCACCAGCTTAGGCGGCCGAAGATTTCCGGCGTAAGACGTCGCCCTCATTCTGCCACTGCCAACGCCCTTATCAAAGGGGACCAGGAGACGAGGTTCAGGCCAAACACTTGGCTCTGGGCTGGGAAACTGTCCCTAAAAGCTGAAGAATCAGCAATGATCAACGGCATGAGGACGCAGGAAGCAATGGAAACGACTTCATTAAAGACATGTGGCCTGTAATTGAAAAAGAGCCATGACGATGTCTCCATTCGCAAGAGATTCCGGAATTCGAATTTATGGGAGGGGAGTGTCAAAGGTTACCATAAGAAAAGGGTTGAATAACCGAGGAAAGGATTCTGTGGCGTAATTGAAAGCCTAGTGGATAGAGCTAAAGGGATTTGTGCGCCGGAATACTTGGACGCCGAGTCTAAACACCTAAAGCAGGCTTTTGAGAAAAATGGGTGCTCTACTAAGGAAATAGATAGAGTTTTGCGACCAAACAACAGGAGGCCTAGGGACAACAATAAGACATAGCGATGGAAGAAGACGGTTTCTCTACCCTTCATCAAAAAATAACGGATCAAATCGGGAAGATTTTAAGAAAACATAATGTTCGACCGATTTTCAGACCAACTAAGAAAATAGGCCAAACGCTTCGTTCCGTTAAAGATAAACGTTCCCCCTGTCTGCAAGTGGTCTATAAAAGATTCCGTGTACATCTGGTAGGATCTACATTGGAACTTCAAAGAGAAAAGTGAATACACGCTTGAAGGAACATACAAGTCCTTGCCGACTAGGGAAAACAGACAAGTCCGCCGTGGCGGAACATGCTCTTCAGTCGGGTGATCAAGTGGTGAAATTTTCGGAAACTGAAGTTTTATGTACTATGACGAACTATTATCCACGGCTATATAAAGAAACCACCGAAATATATAAACATGGGGTGCTACAGAATCGATGAGATGTTTTTATCTTTGACGTACTATGATCGATAGTTATATTTCATCCGTGACAAAGTTTATCTCTGGTATCACGTGAAATCCAGACCACGCCCACTTTCCACGGTATTCAGGCCGTTCTTCAACGTCCTACTCGTGAGTCGGAAAGACTCAGCACAACCAGGAGCACCTCCGAAAATGTCGTACGTAGCTTTGGAAGAAACGTCAGGAATAGAAAAGTTCCATGGACCACGGCCATACAACCCGGAAGAATTCTCAGCAGCTGAAACATCCGGTCTTGAAAGCCTTCATTGTATGAAAGGATTCTGTCCTACTAGCCATTCCGTGGAAATGTGGAAGTTTCAACGTCGAAAGGAAGCTAGAAAATCTGAAAAGGGAAATGAAAAAGCTCAGTCTGGGTACAGTGGGGGTCAGTGAGGTGAAATGGAAAGGTGACAAATATTTCACGTCAGTAGAACGGTAGAAGGATTCGTTATCAATAGGGAGGTATGGCGGGGAGTGAATTATTGTGAACAGTTCAGTGATAAGATTGCTCTCATCAGAATCGACAGAAAACCAAAGCCAACATCGACAGTTCAGGTTTATCTCCCGACTTCGGAAGCTGAGGATTAAGAGATAAAGTATACGGCGATATTGAAAGGAAAATACAATACTTAAAGGGAAATGAGTGTCTAGTAGCTGAGAGAGATTGGAATGCAGTTGTAGGGAAAGGAGTAGAATAAAAGATTAAGGTAGAATATAGGGTTGGTACTAGGAATGAGAGAGAAGAAAGACTAACTGAGTTCTGTAATAAATTTCAGGAAGCAATAGCGAATACTCCGTTCAAGAGTCACAAGAGGAAGAGGTGTTCTTGGAAAAGGCCGGAAGACAGGGATAGATTTCACTTAAGTTACATCATGGTGAGGCTGAGATTGCTAAATCAGATACTGGATAGTAAGGGGTACACAGGAGCAGATTTTTTAGTAGTGATGAAGAGTAGGTTGAAGTTTAACACATTAGTCAGGAAGAATCAATATTCAAAGAAGTGGCATACGGAAGTACAAAGGAATGACGTTATACGCTTAATGTTCCTAAGGCTACACACACTGCGATAAGCAGTAGTTCAGTAATGCAGTTCACTTGAACAAGAATGTAAGTCTCTAAAAAAGACCATTACAGTTGTTGGAAACAAATCATAGGTACAAAAAGCGTAGCTGCGAAGAAACCTTGGGTAACAGGAGAAACACTTCAGTTGATCGTTAAAACAAGGAAAGTACAAAAATGAAATTAATCGGAAGTTCTGGGAAACTAAGGCAAAATGGTTACATGAAAAATTTAAAGAAGACGAGAAAGAAATCATTGTGGTAGGACTGACTCGGCGTCTAGAAAAGTCAAAACAACCTTCGAAATTATAAGCGTGGGTGGTAACGTAAAGAGTGCAATGGTAACTCCACTGTTAAATGCAGAGGAGAAATCAGATAGGTTGTCTGTGTGGAGAAAGACTTGTGTGATGTGATAGAAGACGAAATATGAGTCAATGTAGAAGAGGCAGGGGTGCCAATATTAGAATCAGAATTTAAACAAGCTTTGGAAAACTTAAGATCAAGTAACGTGGAAGGGATAGATAACATACCATCAGAATTTCTAAAATCATTGGGGAACGTGGGAACAAAACGGCTACTAACGTTGGTTTTTTTGGAAGTATGTGTCTAGCAATGCATCATCTGACTCACGGAAAAACATCATCCACACAATTTAGAAGACTGCAAGAGCTGACAAGTGCTTGAATTATTGCAAATCAGCTTAAGAGCTCATGCATCCAAGTAGCTGACAAGAATAACATACAGGGTGGTTCTATGAAAGGTAAAGGCACCAGAGAGGCAGTTCTGACGTTGCCGTTGAAAATGTAAGCAAGAGTAATGAAAAATCAAGACACATTTATAGGATTTGTCCAGCTGGAGAAAGTGTTCGAGAGGATCAAATGGTGCAGGATGTCCACATTTCTAAGGAGAAAACGGGTAAGCTAGAGAAAGATTAAAAAGGTTGTAAGATAGGTATGAAGTCCTTAACCCCTAGTGTCAATCTGTACATGAGAGAAGCAATGATGGAAATAAAACAATGGTTCAAGAGTGGAACTGAAATTCAAGGTGAATGGATATCAATGATAATATGTGGTGATGGCATTGCTATTTTCAGAATAAATCAAAGAAAGAACAATGTAATAAGAAGGATGAAAAATGAGAACAATGATTAACTTAACATCAGGATTGATGGCCACGTAGTAGAAGAGGTTAAGGAGTTTTGCTACCTAGCAAGGAGCAAGGAGGACATGAAAACAGACTTGCAATGCCAAAAGTTCATTCTTGGACAAAAGAAGTCTACTATATGAAGAAAAGGCCTTATTTTGAAGAAGAAATTTCTGAGAACATAGTTCTGGATTACAGTACTGTATGGTAGTGAAGCATGGACTTTGGGAAAACCAGAACAGAAGAAAATAGAAGCATTTCAGATGTGACTCTACCGATGAATGTTGAAAATTAGATGGACGGATAAGGTAAGGAATGAGGAGATTCTGTGCAGGTTCGGAAAGGAAAGGGAATATTTGTGAAATACTGGGAAGAAAAAGGAACAGGATGATAGAACATATGAGGGAATGACTTCCATGGTACTAGAGGGAGCTGTAGAGGGCAAAAACTGTAGAGGCAGACAGAGACTGGAATACATCCAGCTGATAATTGAGGACGTAGGTTGCAAGTGCGTCTCTGAGGTGAAGCGGATGGCACAGGGTAGGAATTCGTTAGATGCCGCAACAACTAATCGGAAGACCAAAGATGCAAAAAAGGTTTGGGCACAATTATGGCCCATTTCTGGATAAATGTTCCATGTATACCACCCGATGAAATTTAGCCCAATCATATTTGTACTAGGTCGGTAACACGGGTTTCCACTACTAGAATGAGCAATGGACAAAACAAGGACGTAAACGTGAATAAAAATCGTGGCGTTCCAGACAGAAATACATTGCTTAAATATGGGAGTTTCTTTTCATTACCATCGTTTACTTACAATAGTTCTCTTCCCTTGAATGGACATTATTAATAAGAGGGCATCAATCTCCACGAATAGGATTGGACTTTGTTAGAAATCGTAATTTAAGGAAACGTTACTAGATTTGAACCTTAATATTATTATGCCAATTGGGCGCATAATGAAGATGAAGCGCAACATGTAATCGAGTAACAGTTCATAGATTCATATCACTTGCACGCCCAGTTGTAATTATGATGAGGTATCTAAGATATGAGATGGGGCTCACAATACACGTGGCCCACTGACACAAGAAACGAGAAAAAGCACACTGATTTTAGTAGTGTGTCCATGACTTGGGGCTGTACAGTCCATGCGACACAGAAAAGGAGGAAGAATACACGAGAACATGAAGAAGAAAACCCTATCCACGCATCCGTAAAAGTAAGAAGACATGTTACACCAGAACTAGTAACCAGACGTTCACAGAAAGCCCACAAGAGAGTGTCCCCATCCCACGGGGGGCCACGAGTTTCCAACAACGTCAAGTGTTTTAGATCGAATTTTGTATAAACTACGGCAATTAATGTAGAAATACTGGCATTGGTAGGGTGCAGAATTCCTATTGTGATCTGCCGAAGAAACAGTTTCAGTTGTTTACTAAGAAAACAGATACATGTATTTCTCTCTCCACCAAGATTTCACATGTGAAAGGGAGAATCCGGTATCAGATTCACAACAAGGTTCATTCGATTAGTTTTGATGTAGTACAAGGAGACGGAACACATTTACTGATTCCGCCTCAGAGGAAAAGCAGTTCTGATGAACTCGTGATCACACGTGGCGGCAATAACGGAAAAAACTATCTTTCTCAGAGACCTATAATATTCAACTAAATATTGTAAGTAAACCGGTTGTTAAATAAATTCCGAAAGCACATGAAACTGAAATTTGCAGGGCAAGCAGATGACTGTGAGTTAACACCACGTGGGAGGTCTCTCAAGTAAACAAGTCTTTAAAACAGAACATTCCTGACCAAACTAGACAGATGTAAGGAGAAGTAACATTCAGAACGGTTACAGTAAAAGTTGATATTCTCGCGTTAAGAGAGCTACCGAAGGCTCACAAGGAATAAAGCCTGGGGATGGGTTCAGACCAACATGTATTAGCTCTGAACGTCCCTGCACATTACATATTCCTCGGATGTAACCACTGCGCGGAACAATCGCTGCATCGAATTTGACACCGCATTGAGTTGCCACCTGTGACAGACGGGTTACGCCTCAGCATACATCATTCACGCTTCGCTTAGCACCACATACATGTTGGACCACATGCTGGAAGTGATGTAACCCGGTCACAGCAGCTGCCTATGATAAATGTTGTGAAAAGCAGAACATAACGTACGCCAGGCACGTCTTACACTGTTTCTGCAGGTACACTTTCCACAGTTATCGGAAGATATGGAACATGTAATAAGTTTTCTGCAGACTTCTCTAGTTACAACACACTATAAAAAATCCATTTTCTTCGGTCTTCTAGTTTTAAAGCTAATGGCAACTACAGGGAAAAAACAGTTCTGAGATAAATTAAGATAAGGAAAGGCATCAGTCAGTCATTAGAGTTCAAATGTCATCTCAGCCACCGATACACAGCGAAAATACTAAAATATACTCGTTTGCAGGCCACGTCTTCATTATGAGAACTATAGCACACTAATCTCTAAAAGTGACAAAGATAAAATATAAATAAGGACAATAAAATAACGTGGGCATCCTCTTTGCAGCCGTGTCTTCTTAACACTATAGTGGTGGTGTATTTACTTCTTCTGCTATTTTGTCTAAGACTGACAGAGTGAGACCGTGGGTGTGTACAAGAAATATAGGTTGTTTCTTTTTAAGAATCAACCTACATTAATATTTACTTACTTGTTTCAACAAAAAAATAGGTTACAAATTTTTGTTGCTAACGCTACCAAGTTTCCTGAACTGTAGATCTTCGTTTATTAACTATTTGTACAACCTAGGAGACATATTAATATGTTTGGTCCATATTCTTGTGTGTGGTTTGAGGTTTACGGGCGATAAATAGCGTGGTCATCAGCGCCCAAAAGGTCCATTGACTCCAATATGTTTTACACGTGGATTTCTATAGCTTTTCACTCAAGTCACTGGAATGTGCTGGACGCACTTAGCACAGATGATCTTTCATTTTACGCGCTCATTTTTCGCACGTAGCTTTGTGGCACTTTACACAGTTTCCGCTGGTATGGCACTTCCTCCGCTTTCTACGTGATTTTAGTCCCGTATCATCTTCCTTTGCCTGATGTTCTTGCTCTCTAGCTCGCTTGACTTATTTCACCAACTGGAGTATGAACTACTTCCTTTCCATTTTCTTCTTCGGCACTATGTTGTAGACAACGATGCATTTATTGTCGCCATTTCCGAGATGTTGTAGGAGACATGTATTGGCCATCTACTACATGCAACCTTTGTAGTATATTTGCTGGTCATTTGATCAACCACGTCCACCCTGTACTTTGTTACATTGTGGATTGTTATGGTTTCAGTTTGTTCTTCCCTTCCTTGCTTATTGCTACATCATCATGCAATGTACTCAGAAGAATGACATTTTTATTCTTCCGCCTTTCGTATCGAGTCATGGTGCAGTCTGTGTTGCTACTTTGGTGCAGGATAGCGGTGGAGTGTATTTCAGCATTGGGCTTCGTTAATTCATCGTGGATATTTCGATGGATCTTGTTCATCGTAAGATCTAAGAAGTTTTCTTGTCTTTGAGTTTCTTAGCAAATTACAGATACGTAAAGAAGTTGTCTGTTTTCATATTTATTCCTCTACTTGCGTCCTCTTTGCCGACGTATGGAAAAGCAGCGTTACGTCGACAGCCAAACAGAATTTCAGATAGTATTTGTCTCGTCTGTTGGACATGAACTGAGTGAATCTGTATCTTGTTATGTTTGGTAATAGTTGCTCGTCAGTGGTTATATTTTCTCCAGGACGGTAAGAAGGAATACTTTTTCAATGAACTTTCGCAAAATTTTTGATACAAGAGCGAATTTTTTGGACGCCAGGAGTTCAACTCGGCTTGATTTTTCATCGAAACGGAGAAATCTGAGACGCTCCTGAAACCTATGCCTTGACACAATGGTCTTGATAAATGAGTGTTACGAGTAATCATTTACACAATAACTTTTGTACAAATGATACCACGAGCGTACATGATTGCTATTGGTATCTCTAGTTCCTCAGGTGAGACAGTCTAGTCGTTGTTTTTTTGGTGCTTCCGAGCGTTTAATTCACGAGACTACACTGCTTCGTCAAAAGTAAGACGGAAGGCAGTGGTGACGCAGTCACCTAGTCGATGGCAGGCATAAGCACTGGGACCTGTGCTTCAGAACATTCACGGCAGACCTACTTCCTGAAGATGACAAATTGGCAGTCTCCAACAACCTTTCTAGCCTACCAACCATCTTTGTAGACGCTTCCAACTGTGCCTCTACAGGAGTACATGTTCCAGTTGTTTTACGCACGATCAAAATTTTCTTTTACTGCAGCGTGCCCTCAGTCGGATGCGTAACAGACGTGTATACCGCTGTTGAAAATCGCTGAATCGGTTCACAAACAAAATGTTGTAAAAGGGAGAGATATGGTCAGAGTTTTTCATAATATTCCACAAGCCTAAATCACGTACTATGAGATCTGGCGACCTTTTTATGTAATGGTGGAATGTGAAACCAGTAGGCCTCTTCCAGCTGGCAGTTCATATGTAAGAAACGATCTCGTATGTGGCATTGCGATGTTACTCCGTCATGTTGAAACTTGAAATTGTGGGCATGTTGTCGCATTTCTGTAATGGGCGAGCGAGCTAGCTGCCAGAGAGATTTCCACCAGAAGCCACATTAAGCAGCAACTTAGAATTGGCGCCAAGGTGAGCTTATATATTAGGACCAAACGTTCTTTCATGTGGAAGATGCATGGGGTGGACATAAATATGGAAACACCGAAACTTAACATATTACCATGCTTGATCCAAACCCGTTATCTTTCAGAAGAGCTTATTGTCATCCCGTAAAGGATGAACACAGGTCTTGTGTGGTTTTTAAGTAAATGTTATACCCTTGTCCTCGAAAAATAGAGGCAAGTTCACGTAACGATGATGAAGATGGATGGCGATTACATGCCCTGCCCTTCTTTCCAAAGTGGGTTACAAAGGCTCAATAATAATGAGATCACGTGACTATGGTGGTCAGGGAAGACACATGCTCGTGGTAACGAAGCCACTCCTGAAGTATGCGAGTTTTGTGAATAGATTCCCTGTTGTCTTGAAACACAGCATAACTATTAGGGAACAAACATTCTGCAGTGTTGTGGATTTGATCAGCCAAAATGGTGACATGACCAGTCAAAATGGTCACATAATCCTTGGTAGCGATTCGACCATACACAGTAACCTATGATTTTCAGGGAAGATGTGACACTTCATCCCCGTGCTCACAAAGCCAGTCCTGAACTATGTGAGTCGTCTCAACAGAGGCCCTATTGTCTTGGAACACAGCCTAACGATTAGGGAACAAACATTGTAACATGGTGTGGACATGATCAGCCAAAATAGTCACATAATCCTTGGTAGTTAGTGTGAAATAAGACTAGTCCGACCATATGACTTCCTTCCGTTGCTACAAAGTCCAAGTTTCATTGTTTCAGCACCACGTTTTCATGTTACGGGAATTTCCATCACTGATGAGTAGTTTTCGAATTCCAGCTTGCCCCTGGAATTCCCTACTTATGGGCCTCCCTTCCTATAGTTTTGGTACTGACAGGGTTCGGGAGTGTGACATTCAGTTCTGCTGTGACTTCTGCTGCTGTCGTCCATTTTTCGTCACAGCCCTCTTCAATGACCGTCTGTCAAGATCACACAACACGCTCTTTCGTCCGTTTTGTGACTTATCGGATGGTGGTTTTCCGCTTTCGGTGTATGTGCCATAAATCTTCGATAAGTTGTCAATCGAAACACAAATAGGAGCAGCTATCTGGGGTACAGAAGAACCCACTATACGAACACGAACAAGTTGTCCACTTTCGGATTCACTTAGCTCCGACAGAAGGCAGTCACGGCTGTACAGAACACTGTTCTGACGACAACCGACACTTGCAACTTATTGAGGACTTTGGACAATAGCCGTTCGTGGTCAAATACAATAGGGCATCCTGCGGACAAAGCTACCATCTGCATCTATGTTCAAGCACGCATTTCCCGCACTGTTTCTCGTAATTTCACCCAGCCCCTGTATAGTATTGTGAAACCGGTTGACTACTTTTGAGGTAGCCGGTATGTTGACATAACTTCCACGGAGTACACTTTCAGACGTTAAGCGTCAGGAGGAAATGGAAGTGCCGTGTGGCTAGGGCTCCCGTCGGGTAGACCGTTCGCCTGATGCAAGTCCTTCGAGTTGACACCATTTCGGCGACTTGCGTGTCGATGGGGATGAAATTATAATGACAAGGACAACACAACACTCAGTCCCTGCGCGGATAAAATCTCCGACCCAGCCGGGAATCGAACCCGTACCGTTAGGTGTGGCACTCCGTTGCGCTGACCATTCAGCTACCATGGTCGGACGTCAGAAGGGAAGAGAGCGTAAACAGTTTGGGTGATGACTAAAACTACTGTTTCGACAGAGCAGAATTTTTCTAACTCCACATAATCGCGTATAAAACTTTTTTATTTTATTTTCCGCTGATGTGTATTTTCTGCTCTGAATTATATGTTGTTGCGAGAGAGATCTTTGGCATACGGCTTCATCGAGAGCAGCTATCTTCAATAGGAGCGGCGAGGCTCTACAGACGAACACGAAATTATGCAAATTGTACGTAATTACGGGGAGCGCAATTTGTGGTTTATACGCAACTGAGAGGGAAATAACGTCGGCGTAGCATTAATTGGACCAAGTAAACAGATACCTTTGGCAGAACGTTTTGCAGTGCCCGCTAATTGGTTTCGTCTCGGTGGTTTAACGACGGCGCCGGCATCTATCGGCCGAAGTTGGGTCATAAAAGAGATTCAACTGGTCAGTTCGTCAAAGCATTCGAGCCGGGGCCTTCGAAACATAGATCACTTTCACAGGGAAAAGAAGGGCGGAATCGTGGTACATCGAAGGTTTTTTTCTCCTTTTAAGTAAAATCTAAAACATTCTAAACAACCAAAACCAAAAATTCTTCTCGTTTCAAAATTTCGCCATCCGCGTGTGGTGTGTTCGGTCCCCAAATAATTATTGAAGTAATTGCCATTGTTTCCGCTGGACTGATTCTTCTTTTTCTTAGTTCATTGTTATTCTCGTTAAATACTGATTCAATTTTCGCCTTTCTCACTTTCGTACATTTTTGATAATTTTTCGTTTTGTCTAGTGAATAACTGCACATCGTACGACGTTGGTACCACACTGGCCTTTTTTTCTATCATTTCCTCCTTCACTATAATAAATATCCCTTTTACTAACCAAATAAGTTTTAACATTAGGTCGCGCTATTTCCTGTCACTCCCACTGATTTTTCCTGTGGCAAATGTCTAATTAGCCCCATCTATTTTAGAATTTTTTTTATATTGTCTTATTTTTCAGTGAGAAAAAACTTTGTTCCAGGGCTTCTACAGACTATACTATTTCGAAATTTCGTTCTAGCAATGCCTTAGATTTTCCAAAGCACTACTTTTCCACCAATATTGGATGCCGCTCTGAGCATTCATACAAAGATCGTAAAGCATAGCGAAATATAACAGTCATTTAGGGACAGCAGTTTCAACTTGTCTCCTCTGTAATGCACGCGCAGAGTTCGTAAGAGCTTTTACTGGAAGTGAACATTAAACAGTGTGTTCTTTTTGTGACTTAACTATCATTGCGGACTACATGAATATATGAATGTACCAATACGTAAAAGTTTTTGTATACTCACTACGACAATCTAAGATCCATGGAATTCATCAGAGCCGTCCAAAACCTCCGAGTATTCTTAAGAGAAAGAAGTTTTACGGTAATTGATCATGTATTTACAGTAGCAACAACATGCAGACAACAGTTCGAATACGGAGCATTGGCCAATAAGTAAAGATACTGCTTCAAGCGATACAGAAGAGTAAGTTAACGAAATACAAGAAACTTGTAAAACTAATTAAATTCTAATAACCTCATTTTACGCACACACATGATGCATACTCACGCACACGTCTTCAGATGCGCTCCTTGGTACTGAAAGTTGGCCGTATTTTTAGAAACCTCCGATGTAACCTCACATTTCAGTAACTGCAAAATAATTAAACTTTTTACAGGTAAATGAATAGCAAAATTCACATGGATCTGAGCTCAAAGTCTGTAGAAATTTGATAAGCACTATTTCAAACAAGAAAAAGAAACAATTTATAAGAATACCCTAGTCATCGGCAAACACGTGAAGCCATTCGGTGTAATCTGTGAAAGGCATTGCGCGCGACACGCAAACGGTAAACAGCGAGTGAGGACACCTGGGCCTGTTACAGAAATACTGAGACAATTAACTGTTTTTAGAGTAAAGAGGGCATCAGAGAGGTGTCATTATTGAAGAAAAAAAATTATCTAATGAGTTATATTTTAAGAGAACGTTGAACATACTGAAGTAAGTAGTGGTAAGGCTATATGACAACAATCGCTAGCAAAAACACAAATAGTAAATTATAATTTGTTGCTCAAGTAGAATAATTCAAATGGTTCAATTGGCTCTGAGCACCATGGGACTTAACTGCTGAGGTCATCAGTCCCGTAGAACTTAGAACTATTTAAACCTAACTAACCTAAGGACATCACACACATCCATGACCAAGGCAGGATTCGAACCTGCGACCGTAGCGATCGAGCGGCTCCATACGTAGAATAATTTTAGGTCTATCTTTTCATCTGAACATTTAGCTACGAATCGACTTCAAGCACAAACAGACGCACCCAGACAGAGCTGTAACAAAGCACACTGTACGTATGTGTTGCAGAATACTTCTTCAGAGTACAAGATACGCCGTAACACTATTCAAGATAAGGAATCGAGAATTTGTATAAAGAAGATTCTAATCTGCATGTAGAAGATTCAGTCACTAACATGTCACTGGAATCAGAAGATATATTATGAACAGATGTAAAATCCGTTACGCAAATAAGAATTTAAAAATCAACACTTAAAATTCCAACAATATTAAAAGCACAAGAGAAGTCACATGCTTGTCTGACCACGCCAAGATTGTAACAGACAGGAACAATATGAACAGTTATAAAGAAAGGGCGCGTTTCACAATGTTCTGCGCCTGACCTCGTTATCAACGTGAGTGCAAAGCTGTCCCCTGACCGCAATCGAAATATGAAATTAAAGTCTATAAATGAATTACATAATTTGAGTAAGGAATTGCTGCAGAGACCATGATTTACATGGTGCACTTTGTCTCTCCACTTCCCTAGCTGCTCCAGAATTTGGTACTTTTTCTGCACAGCTTTGTCAGGAAGCAGCGAATATCCACGTGCGTTCTTGAGCAGATTACCTGAGAATATTGGTATATTGAGCAAGCACTGAAGGAAACAAAAGAAAAATTTGGAGTAGGTATTAAAATCCATGGAGAAGAAATAAAAACTTTTAGGATCGCCGATGACATTGTAATTCTGTCAGAGACAGCAAAGGACTTGGAAGAGCAGTTGAACGGAATGGACAGTGTCTTGAAAGGAGGGTATAAGATGAACATCAACAAAAGCAAAACGAGGATAATGGAATGTGAGGGAATGAAGTCGGGTGATGCTGAAGGAATTAGATTAGGAAATGAGACACTCAAAGTAGTAAAGGAGTTTTGCTATTTGGGGAGCAAAATAACTGATGATGGTCGAAGTATACAGTTTAAAAAATGTAGACTGGCAATGGCAAGGAAAGCGTTTCTGGAGAAGAGAAATTTGTTAACATCGAGTATAGATTTAAGTGTCAGGAAGTCGTTTCTGAAAGCATTTGTATGGAGTGTAGCCATGTACAGAAGTGAAACATGGACGATAACTAGTTTGGACAAGAAGAGAATAGAAGCTTTCGAAATGTGGTGCTACAGAAGAATGCTGAAGATTAGATGGGTAGATCATATGACTAATGAGGAGGTATTGAATAGGATTGGGAAGAAGAGAAGTTTGTAGCATAACTTGACTAGAAGATGGGATCGGTTGGCAGGACATGTTCTGAGACATCAAGGGAACACCAATTTATTGTTAGAGGGCAGCGTGGAGCGTAAAAATCGTAGAGGGAGACCGAGAGATAAATACACTAAACAGATACAGAAGGATGTGCGTTGCAGTAGGTACTGGGAGATGAGATAGAGTAGCATGGAGAGCTGCATCAAATCAGTCTCAGGACTGAAGACCACAACAACAACAACATTGGTATGTCGTGCGACAAAAATAACAAGTCGCATTAACGACAGAAGTTCAATTTCCTTCATAATTAGATTATCTGAAACTCCTGTATGAGAAAGAGAAAACTTTCTTCTACTTTTATTCCGCAATAAAGCAGTGCTTTCGCTGTAAAAATTGGCCATTACCTATGACAGTCGTAAAATTCCTACTGACACTAAAGACCCTTAATTTTACAATAAATACAGATTGCAGCTCCAGAATTATGTTTTCAAAGAGAGCGAAGTATTTTTACCGAAAGGCACGGCTCTAAGCCTCTGTGATTCTGTTGCGTGCCCCCAGCACTGGAACGTCACGGCCTGTGCCAGCGGCAGCTTAATCACGTTAGGCAGCGCGATACGCCGCCACGGCACCCGGGAACTCGTTACCGTCAAATTGGGAGCTCCCCGTGACGTGACGAGACGTCACAGTCGGCTGTGCCAGTGCTCCCACGTGCCGCTTTATGCACTGTGCGGTAACCCACTAACGCTGCCTGTGCGTACTATACACAGCGAAAGACGCCGTTCTGCCGACCTCAAACGCTAAGAATCAATTCCTGCCCCTGGGACAGAGCGAAGCGGTGATCTCGTCAAACAATCAGTATCACTATTGCATTCTGTATTTAGACCAAAGATGCTGGCTGTGTTTATTACTATAGGTCGATTTCGGGGTGATTGCTATCTTCGGGTTATCTGTGAAAAGTACATTGTTTGGTATAATATTTCAAACCTTTTAAGTTGATAATTTAATGTATTATTTTTCGTCGTCAACGAAATGAGCCTAGCACCACATGAACACCAAACATTTGAATAATAGCATAAACCTGATCAGAACGAAAATATGATCTAGAGAATAGCAAAGAAGCAAACAGCCTGTAACCATGTAACATAACTGATTCATATGTCACTGCAGCTGTCACGACACGTCGTTTTGAAATTCGACAATTTCCATAATTCGACAACTAAATAAATAACTGCTACAGCAAAAAATTTTACATCTGCTATAGCTCCAATAGCATCAAAGGAGCAGACTTATACAGTTGTGTGACAGCAGCTGAGACATCGATGTCATATGGATATCAAGACCAACCTGAGGTAAGCAGCAAGAAATTTTATATATTGTTCAAAATGGCTCTGAGCACTATGGGACTTAACTGCTAAGGTCATCAGTCCCCTAGAACTTAGAACTACTTAAACCTAACTAACCTAAGAACATCACAAACATCCATGCCCGAGGCAGGAATCGAACCTGCGACCGTAGCGGTCGCGCGGTTCCAGTCGGTAGCGCCTAGAACCGCTCGGCCACTCCGGCCGTCCTTAAATATTGTGCCAAACTATATACTTTTGACAGATAACCTGAATATGGCAACCGCGTGGATATGGGCCTATAGCTATAAATAATATAATTACACACAGCAGAGTCTTGGGCCTCACAAAATAATATAATAATGTCCTTATATTTCCTGCGCATAGATGGACAAACAAAAAAGGACAAATACTTGTCGAAACGTGCCAAAATTGTAATTTTAAAATCATGTGAACAGATTTTAAAAAGAGTCCTTCTAAACAAAAAATTTGGCAGGCATCCAATACATTTATTGGGGAGTTTCAAATCAGTGCTGTAGCAATTTCATACCCTAACTACAAAGAAATTTTAAATGGTCACGTTACGAAAGTGGCTAATATTGATTCTGACCATTATTAAACGCGAATAGAAGTAAAACTTCAACCTCATACACCTACCTACATGGATAATCTGCAAATCACATTTAAGTGCTTGAGCATTGTCCTGCAAAGTGATGGTCAGGTTGAATTGCCCCCTTTGTTTATTGATTGGATAGCCACTGAATTGCTATTTATTTATTTAATGGGATAGTAATAATAACTAAAAGGTGGCAATTTTATTTAAGCGTTGATTTTACTCTTTCGATTGTTGCGAGTCAGCGATAGTGCAATGCTGCTCGCTTTGGAAAATACATATTTTATAAGAATTACATGGTCCAGGAAACACTTTTGCGATCACGGTTGCGATTTAGACGGTATTCGCGTAACTGTACTGATTAAAAGTTATCGTTTCCGAAAGACGCAGGTTCGATTAAAGCTGTGTGCACTTTTGCGCGTATAATGAAAATATTCATAACACGTCGCGTAACAAAAAGAAACATGCGAATCACAACCGTGGGCAGACGACGAAAATATATGATAACATAAATGTTCTTCGTTGTTATTCAGGACAGGCTCAGATTAGACCTTGCAATTTTTAGTTATAGGAAATCACAAAGCGTTACACCTTCGAGATATTTGTTTTCAATAAATTGTATTTACCTTCTCTCTCTCTCCTTTTTACAGCCTTTATACCTTCACATCGATTAAGGAACTTTTCCTTCTCTACCGACCAGTACGAGAACAAAATTCAGACTCAACAAAATGCCTTACATCGAATTATTACATGCTTAACCCTTAACAATCATATATAGTTTCGTAGTACAAACAATGCTAATTTATTCCGTGCACTGGAAATTCTTTGATACACTGAGCACAAAAATGAAAATAATAAAATTATAATTACATTTTTAATATCATGAATACTTCTTTAAATCATGAAAATAAGGTTTGACATCGTCGTAATATTAATTTTTATCGTTGTAGCACTACATTGCCCCCTTTGGATGTGCAGTCACACTTGTTTCGCTGGACATCCAAGCAGGCTTATTTTCCTTGTCTGTTCTGTTTAAAGTTCACTGTGTTCTTTCACTTGGAAGCATGTGCTTTATTTACTTTTAAGTCTCAGGGATTTTGAGTTACGCTCCCCCATTCGGGCAAAAGACAATGGGAAAAACCCCGGAAAAAAACCACGGCGGAGCGAGCACATCTTCCATACCCTCTTTTTTAATTTTCAACATTTGAATATTCACTTCGTATGACATTTAATAATGGCACAATTTCGTGATAGTGCTGCTAGTGACGACGGCTGGCGACTTGGTGTACTGCAACACCGATGTCTCGCCCCATCGGGTAAGTCTGCGATGGACTGCGATGACGTGGCAGGGTGCGGCAAGGGATGACGGATGATGTCGCTGCGGTATGCTGCCCTCACCGACTCGTGTGCTCAGCATCCCAGCATACAGGCACATGAAATTCAAACAGCAGTATCAGTTCCTTAAATTACATCAAATTTCATGCACTCTTTCACTCAACAAGAAGAATGTGGTTTTTTTTGGTGAGGTGTTCGACTGTTTGTGAGTTTCTTTATCATGATGCAAGTCCATTAGTCCTTTCAACGTAACTATCTGCAATTAAAGATTCATGTAATTACGTTCCAACATTGATACAGTTCTCCAACGGGTTTAATGATATAGTCAGTAGCAGTTCCCAACACTGTTACGACTCACCACTGTTGCTGACTGATCGATAAAAACACTTGCTCATGAGTTTTAGTTTGCCTGGAATGTTAAGTCCACGCATGTGGTACCAATAACACTCTGAATACTTGGCATTACTAAACACTCGTAGCACAAACTTTGAAAACGAAATCATGGTAACACAACGCAGTCATTGAGAGTCCACTTTTGTGTTAAATTCCACTCTTTCGCCAGTGAAATAAAGTTCGTACACGTAGAGGATAATGTTCACTGGAAGTCTTTGTTCAGAGGTCATCTGTGACACGTTCACTCCACCACGTAGTCACTTGATCACAGTTATCAAGTCTGACAAGGTAAAGTCCTTGTGCTACCCATTAGAATGTCTTTACACAGTCTAGTTCTATAATGATAAATAACTGAATGATTGTATATATCAATGCAGTACATAATTGTAGTCATTTACAATGTAAAAGCACATCCTAAGTCATATATTTTCTTGAAAAGGTGCTCCTGGACTTACAAAGAATTGTGCAGTGATAAATACAAGTCTGTATATGTTTGTCTGTGCAATGATCTGTTCAGTCATCGACAACATCTTGTTCGACCTGGTTTATAGCTCATGCAAGTCCGAGCACTAACTTACGGTGGAAAATATGTTAAACCTGTATGTAACTCGCGTAAACTTTACATGTTGTAAGTGTATCCTGTACACAGTCTGAAAGAAGAAAAAAGGACATAACCTGCTCACCCTAGTGAGTACAAAATAGTTAACAATCAACAAAATGAAACGTTTATTTTCTAAAGTCACTACATCCTACTGTTGTGTGAAATACGCAGTTCTGTTCACTGTTCGTAGTTTCACACGCATAAGTTCCTGAAAGTTTACTAATTCTCAACAAGTTTGTATTATGTTTGATTAAGTGTCTTAGGTTGGAATCATCTTGAAGCAATTCTTCTCCTCCTTGCTGCAGCTCGGCGTCCTCTTCTCCGTCGAACTGGAGCTGAAATTTTCTTACAACTAATTGGTATTCTGAGATTCTCTTCCTCCAAGCAGTACTGATGTTTCCAGTGTTGTATGTTCCTATTCTCCCACACGCCACATCGCCGTGTGTCCTTGAAATACTTATACACTAGTCCTTTAATTCATAATTGTCACTTAGCCTACTCGCACAGTACTTGAGTCTTTGATGTTTGACTTCACCTCATTACGACACACGTAAAATGTCATCTACTGTACTTAAGATACATATCTTTTCAAGTTTTCTGATTGTATAGTTATTTCTGTCTATTTGAGTTGGGATGGACCAAGAAATAACTATTTTTATGTGGTGTACCTAAGATCACAAATGGTCCTGAATATAACGGAAACCACTTCTTTATTTTTTTCTTTAATAATGACGACTTCGGATAATTCCTTACTAACACCATATCTCCCACATTAAATTGTTGAGTATTCTGTAGCCAACCTTACGCTTCCATCGGATTTCATTACAGGTAAAAGTGGGTTACGATATGGTGATAACGAGGTCTCAATAATCCCCCATTCCAGAATTCGTCTAATTACTTTTGTTACTGCTTCCCTTTCCGCGCTAGGTATTGAGTACATTTGATGACAGTAAATTTCATGGGGAAACACTAGCATGTCGTACACGTAACCTTTAATTAGTCCAGGTTCTTTCAAAAATACTTTACGATAATTGGTAAGGGTGTCTAATAATTGCTTTCGTTGCAGACTCTCAAGACCAGAGGATTGTTGTACTTTTTCTACTATTTCAGAGAGGTGGATATTCTCCTCGTCCTTCACATCTTCCATGACCGGGAAGGTACGGCAATTGAAACTATCTTGAAGCCGCCATAAATGTGCGCAAATCGGTTCTATCTTTAAAATTTGACAATATTTGCCATGCAATTCTTTGGTCTTTACCAAGTCTAACCTGACTCTCGTGTCACCGAAACACATGCTGCATTCACCCTTTGCGAGATCGATTATAGTTTCTGTCTCTCGCAAAATATCTAATCCGAGGAGACAGTTCACGGCTAAATTCTTTACAATAAGGAAGGTGCACTCTTTGGCTCCCATTCCAAAATTAATACAAATCCGTGTGTGTTCCCGAACTAGTTGGGCTTTCTGACTAATGGCTCCTGTAACTCGACAATTAATGACTGTGAAAACCGGAATCTTTCTAATCTTTAAGTGAAGAAAGAACGATTCATTCAGCACAGAAACAGATGCTCCAGTATCTAAAATCACCGTAGTTTGAATACCATAAATATCACAAACTATAGCTGCTTGTACAACTTCCCGTTCAAACAAATTACACTTCTTCCGAAAATCTTGACATAATTCCTCTCGTATATCGACTCCGTCATTATATCTTAACATATGCATAGTTGAACTCCGTTTCTCAGCAACATCAACGGAATTATTCCTACACACTGCATCTTTTGCGTCGTCCGACCCGATCGCTGTTGATTCTATGGGACACACGTTCTCATTGTTACTACAGCTGGTTGTTTGTACGTTTGGTTGCTCGTTATTACTAACATCATTCATGCAAGTGCCCCCTAGACACCCTGCGACTGACACACGGGAGCAGAATGTCGTCGCATCTAGTTTGACTGACTGGTACTGGTTGATGGTTGCGGTTCACTTACCTCAATGATCTTGATATTTTGATTCGGTGGTTGCCGTGGCTGCGCATTCATATGCTGCTGCATGTTATTTGACATATTTGTATCGTATGAGAGTTGTACATGATTGTTGTTATGATATTGCGGTGGCTTAGGCTGCTGCTATTGCTGTTGTGCATAATTCTGTGTTGACCAGTTATGTGGTGGTTGCATGTTTTGCTGATTATTTGAAAAATTACCGTTATTGTAATTGGCGTTAGCTCTAAAATTTCCTTTCCGTTTCTTTGAAAAGTTTCCGTTATTGTTTTGTCCGCTATTGTTCTGTGGATGATAATTGTGATTCGGTGCCTTACTGTACTGTCCATTTGTGTTCATCTTGTGGTTCTGCCATCCTGATTAATTCGGACTATTCCAACGATTTTGATTCCCATAGTATGTATTTCTATTACTATTGTTCTTGTGGTTTCGCTCATTGCCATTACCATTGCCATTATTTGACGAATTATTCCCATAATGATGTCTGTCCTCTTCGATAACCAAATCTAAAGAGTCCAGTACAGATAGAAAATGTTCCACGTTGTCTTCAGAAATGTGAAACAATTTCTCCTTTAGATTACGCGGTAGCTTCTCCTTTAATATCTTTAAAACATCACACTCAGGAATTGGTGTGGATAAATATTTCACTTTGTCCAGATACTTTTCGAAATTTTTCCGCAAAGTACCGCCTTTTCTATTAAATGGCTCAGGACTATAAACAACTTTTCTTAATCGTTCTTGTACCCCACGCGACCAATACTTGTTTAGAAAAATTGTTCAAATTCATCGAAGGAGCTTCATTGTTCAGCTTTCTGTGTGGCGAACAACGCTGGCTGACCTTGAATATGGGTAATGGTAAAGACAATTTTCTCCCTTTCGTTCCAACTTTTTGGCATTATTCCGCGGATCCCTTTGATAAACACAATTGGATGGGGTCCGTTCTTACCATTGGTAAACTTCTGAAACTGTGAATTCTTCACTAAAGCATCCTGAGTCACCAATGATTGTGTATGGTCCTCATAAACGGATGTTACTCCACGTGTTGGATTGAAATTATTGCCCGTCTGCCCCCTACTTTCAGTTAAAGGCGTTTCATAATGATCAGGGTGCGTTTCTGCGATACTAACACACTCCGGTGAACTGTTATGAGATGTTTGCATATGTGTTTCATTAAGCACTTTCTGCATATTTTGTAATTCAGTCTGGAGTTCATGAATCTTTGTATTGTAACATCACAGGTAGTTCCTTCTGTATAACAGTACTAATTTGTTTGTCTTTGTCATTTAACCATGTGTTGAATGTGGTCACAACGCGTTCTTCGTGTTCTTTGCATTTTTGTTCTATTACGTTTTGATTATCAACCGTAAGGATTTCTACACGTGTGCTTATGTTGCGTATTTCTGCTTCCAAAGAGGTGTGTGTTTGTTGTAGTTTGTCCACATCTTGGGTTACTTGCTTTACATTCTGTGGTAAGTCATGGTATGTTTGTTGCATATTTGAAATGTTGTTCTGTATAGCAGACAACTGGGCATCTATTTGCTGTCGCAGCTGGCGATCGTGTTCTCTTAACCGGTTTTCAAGCTTTTGATCTATCTCTTTTGAGAACTGTGAGAAGCTTAACTGTGTACGCTCGTCTAATTGACTGATGCGTTCATCCAAGGTCCTAATCCGTTCATCTACTCTGCTAATATTATTATTAATCTCAGTTGCAAGCTGTTTATCAGTTTCTTGTTCGCGCTGTATCTGTGATCCTGTATTTTACAAATTTGTTCCGTTTTCATCATTAAGAGAGAAAATGGATCCATTACTGTTTGTGTTGGCTCTACCAGTGGTAAATCGACTGTAACTGGTGTTTCTTGTGGTTCTGCTTCAGTATGCACTTGAACTACCGTCTGTATTCTGCCTGAGTGTTCTACAGCAGATGGATCACCGACTTTAATATTAGTGTCCTGTTCTGTATCCTCTGTCTGATCTGAAAAAAATATTATCACTTTCTACATCACTAGTTGTTATTCCTTCCTCCTCTGAATGTTCTACAGTTACTTCCTGCTGTGTAGCTTTTCTTACACGTCGCACTGTTTTCACCATGTTTGCAAATGTTTGGGTGCAAGTCTAATCGGGAATACGTCACATGCAACACATCAATTATTCCGTCACACAAATCAAATAATAATTACTACACTGCACCAGATTGGAATCAGTACTATAAATGTTCACTTTCATTTGATTAAAATTCAGTTCCAATCTCGTTCAGTTAACCTCTACTGAAAACACTTGATGCTGTATTTTACTGATCCTTTTCGCAGTTATTTAAATATAATTGACTTTTATAGCTTCCTAAGAGGACACACTCACAAAATCAATTTTTTTTTTGTTTCGTTAGTAAGATACAGCACCATGTTGAAGAAGATGTATTGCCTACCTTACGCAGTGCTTCGTTCTGCTGCCGCTGGGATGGAATGGTACAGCAAAAATATCGTGCTTAGGGTCGTCATAGATTTCCGCTCATTACAGCATGAAACAAATAGAAAAAAACACACATTAGCACACACATATAAGCTAGTCCTGTCACGGTCGCCACTGAATTGCCCCATCTGTTTATTGATTGAATAGCCACTGAACTGCTATTTATTTATTTAATGGGATAATAATAATTATTGAAAGGTGGCAATTTTATTTAAGCATTGATTTTACTCTTCCGATTGTTGCGAGTCAGCGATAGTGCAATGCTGCTCGCTTTGGAAAATACACATTTTATAAGAATTATTTGGTCCTGGAAACACTTTTGCGATCACGGTTGCGATTTAGACGGTATTCGCGTAATTGTACTGATTAAACGTTATCGTTTCCGAAAGACGCAGGTTCGATTAAAGCTGTGTGCACTTTTGCGCGTATAATGAAAATACTCATAACACGTCGCGTAACAAAAAGAAACATGCGAATCACAATCGTGGTCAAACGAAGAAAATATATGATAACATAAATGTTCTTCGCTGTTATTCAGGACAGGCTCAGATTAGACCTTGCAATTTTTAGTTATAGGAAATCACAAAGCGTTACACCTTCGAGATATTTGTTTTGAATAAATTGTATTTACCTTCTCTCTCTCTCCTTTTCACTGCCTTTATACCTTCACATCGATTAAGGAACTTTTCCTTCTCTACCGACCAGTACGAGAACAAAATTCAGACTCAACAAAATGTCTTACATCTAATTATTACATGCTTAACCCTTAACAATCATATATAGTTTCGTAGTACAAACAATGCTAATTTCTTCCGTGCACTGGAAATTCTTTGATACACTGAGCACAAAAGTGAAAATAATAAAATTATAATTATATTTTTAATATCATGAATACTTCTTTAAATCATGAAAATAAGGTTTGATATCGTTAAATTTCATCGTTGTAGCACTACAAGGTCCTGCAGAAAGTGTTACCACTTCCGTCTCTAAGGTGGTGGTAGGTTGTGATCCAAAAATGAACAACACAGAGACAGAAGTAATGACACTTCCTGCAGGACCTCATTATCAGTTTCAGGACAATGCTCAAGCACTTACAGTGCAAACTGTTACTGTTTTGTTTTACTGGTGGGGCTGCTAAGTGCTATAACACCTACTGCACTCCCCTGTGTTAAGCCCTCGTGAGTTCAACTCGATTTCTAAATTGAAGGAAAGACTTCACGGCATTCGCTTCAGAACTGCTACAAATTCGTCGGGCAATAGACAGCGCCGCTCGAATTGTCAACACAACTGGCACTGCTAAGAGTATCCTACGACTTCCACATCGCTGGCAACGGGTTATACACAATGCTGGTGACTATTTAGAAGCTCTGTAAAAATTGAAACATGTATTTATTTTGTACGAGCTCTAATAAATAGTTACCACTATTAAAGTTCCAACCCTCGTATATACTGAGCAAGCAGTGAAGGAACGAAAAGAAAAATTTTGAACAGGAATTAAAATCCACGTGGAAGAAATAAAAAAAAGAATTAGGTTTGCGGATGGCACTGTAGTTCTGTCAGAGACAGCAAAGGACCTGGAAGAGCAGCTGAATGGAGTGGACAGTGTCTTGAAAGGAGGATATAAGATGAAAATCAACAAAAGCAAAACGAGGATCATACAATGTAGTCGAATTAAATCAGGTGATGCTGAGGGAATTAGGTTAGGAAATTAGACACGTAAAGTAATAAATGAGTTTTGCTATTTGGGGAGGAAAATAACTGATGATGGTCGAAGTAGAGAGGATATAAAATGTGGACTGGCTATGGCAAGGAAATCGTTTTTGCAGAAGAGAAGTTTGTTAATATCAAGTATAGATTTAAGTGTCAGGAAGTCTTTTCTAAAAGTATTTGTATGGAGTGTTGCTATGTGTGGACGTGAAACATGGACGATAAATAGTTTAGACAAGAAGAGAACAGAAGCTTTCGAAATGTGGTGCTACACGAGAATGCTGAAGATTAGATGGGTAGATCATGCAACTAATTAGTAGGTACCGAACTGAACTGGGGAGGAAAGGAATTCGTGGCACAACTTGACGGTTGTTAGGGATCGGTTGTTTGGACATGTTCTGAGTCATCAAGGTATTACCAGTTTAGTATTGGAGGGCAGCGTGGAGGGTTAAAACCGTAGAGGAAGCTCAAGAGATGAATACACTAAGCAATTCAGAAGGATGTAGGTTTCAGTAGGTACTTGGAGATGAAGAAGCTTGCGCAGGATAGGGTAGCATGGAGAGCTGCCTCAAACCAGTCTCTGGACTGAAGACCACATCAATAACAAATATGCACAGGTTGCGTAGTGGAGCTAGCTTGCATCCGCTGCGTCGGCAGCGTCCTACTGGCCAGTCTTAAGCAGCGTGCGCACATACGGCCACTTATTCATGACATGCGTTCGCCGAAGATAAGGATCATAAACTCTTTCACGGTTCCACTACCAATACGGCTCTTCGTTGCTTGTCTAGGACAAGATTTTTGTTTTATCTTTAAATATTGCGGTCTAGGTGCAGCCCCGAAAGTTGTAATAAGTTAAGAGTAATGAGTTACTTACAGCTCCTAAACTTGTCGCCATTCATTTTGTTGTTTTTGTTGCATTTTAAAGAATGTTTTACCACCTTCTGATGCTATGTAGGTGCATACCCCTAATCTGCTTTAATTTCTATTTTTTTACCCCTGTAGAAATTTACAAGTGCCTCAAAAAGCGAAACACATCAACAAAACTTCTGCAGTCATTGAAATTTAGACTGTTCCTTCCCACTGATAATTTTTATTAGGATCTGATAATAGTGAACAATTATGAAAGTGACCAATTCATGAACTTTATTACCTGACGCGAATGATTTTATATCGCTTAACAGGATGCAGTAAATGCTATTATCAACCTGATGAAAATCAGTGGATGGAAACTGGTTGTTAAATAAACAAATTTTATCAGATACTCTTATCGGTAATCAAAAGGTTCAAATGGCTGTGAGCACTATGAGGTCATCAGTCCCCTAAACTTAGGACTAATTAGACCTAACTGACCTAAGGACATCACACACATTCATGGTTCAAAAAATGGTTCAAACGGCTCTGAGCACTATGGGACTTAACTGCTGTGGTCATCAGTCCACACACATTCATGCCCGAGGCAGGATTCGAACTTGCTGTAAGGTGGCATGGTCTCCTAACCTTCATTTCTTACACATTCCGTCCTCACAATCGTATTCTGCATATCGAGACGCTTCATTAGAACCCAAACTCGATAAGGTAGAGTAAATTTTGTATGAATTCATGTAAGCGATATGCAAATCTAATAAGTAAATCGCAAGTGTGCACTGAGGTTGAAAAGTCCAGACTGGCGTACACAACATGATGGCCACAGGAAGTTTCGTTCTAGGGAGGCGGCTGTCACGCTGGGAGGTCTGTCCCTTCAGTGGGGTTGGTGTAGCAGGTGCTCGGTTCTGGACTGAAGTGCCTAGAACCGCGGCGTCTCTTGATGGTAATCATGACGTTCATCGATTTATCCTCTAGTTATGCGTTCCTGTTAGGATAATAGTGAATTAGGAATGTGTCCACCTTTTTCTGCAAGTACACATACCATTGTTTTGACACCCAAACGTGTCTGGCCACAGTGATGGCGTCCTCAGAGTTTTTCTTCTTTTTATTTTCTTTTGTTATACATTGTATAAGTCCTGTGGCTGCCAACCGAATTTACAGTGTATAAACTCACATGCAATCTAGACTTCATGAAGTGGTATAGCGTAAGTTTATATATTATGAAAAACAAGTATGCAGATAAATTATTACCTCAGAAATGAATATAAGTTGCTGAAACCAGCAATTTAAATAGCGTACAAATTAGGCTAACACTGTTTCGTATCCCGCCTGGAAGGCGGCTCGTGGGTCTGCTCCTGTAATTTAGAGGGTAGGCCGAATGTAGGAAGCTAGGAGGAGCAGGTGAGGTAGAACTCTCGGTACTGCAAGTAAAGTAAAAGCGGTTTTACTATATCTCAACACAATAATAAACGTGAATACATAATTTTGGCACTGATGAGCACGTAGGTGCGAAACCGGATGTATCAAAGCTAACAGCAGTTACAAAGGCAAAATCTGGTTTGACTACGATGAGCACGTAGCTGCAAAGCCTTATGTATCAAAGCTAACAGCATATCCACAGGCAAAATCTGTAGTGGCTCGCCCACTATGAAAATGAAACAATGTTGGTTGGTCGTCTGCTCGTGATTAAACGGGTTGAATCTAGAGCGGCGCTCGTAGAGCTGCACAGCGCCGCCTGGAGGGCGCGGTCGTCGTTGTGGATCGTCCGCTCTCGTATTGCCAACCTAAGAACTTGTACCTTGTAGCTATCGATACCACCAACTGCACTTAACGAATTATTTTATAGCCATTTATAAGTTCGCTTATTTGTCTTTAAAAATATATTAATTCCTAAACAACAGCAGAAGATACTGAAGAAACTCCCAGAAGTTTGATCGGAATGTCCATTGTGTGAGAATACGTTGAAGATGAAGATGACGTGGTCTCACAACCCAGACCAGGGTCAGCCACGGCGTGCAAAATTTGATGCGTGGAGCGTGTGCACGCCGTGTGAGGGCCACAGATTCGGCTTTGCTCGGCCCATCTGGAAGTACCCGGGATAGCGGGACATTTCTTTGAGTATTGCGGTGTGACGAATTTCGGTTGGCGCAACTCTCTTCAGATCGGCAGAATCCTTTTGTCAGCGGTGTTTACTCTTTGCTATTTGTTCTGGGTATGAAGGACAGTCACAATTCCAGCGGCAACTGCATAAAAATGGGCACTCTAGCGATCTATGGTGACAAGCCTCTAACAAAAGAGAGGGACGAGAGCTCTCAATATCTGTCATAGAGTCACATCGGTGACGGGTGCTGTAGGATATGGCAAGAAACGAATTTACAATACCATGCAGAAAGAATTTAAAGGTTTAGTTGACAGCGAAAGAACAAAAATCTACAACGATTAACAGGTGCGTTTCATTGTTCTGTACATCAAGAAGCACTTTGCACTAAATTTGCAGGCTTGGAGCTAATGAAGAAATTGGTGGTACGAATAATAATTTATATGAAGTCGCACACATTATTGTACTTTGTGTGGGTGGTCCATTGATAGTGACCGGGCCAAATATCTCACGATATAAGCGTCAAACGAAAGAACTACAATTAACGAAACTCGTCTAGCTTGCAGGAGAAAACAAGATGGCGCTATGATTGGCACGCTAGATGCCGCTGCCATACGTCAAACGGATACCAACTGCGTTTTTTTTAAATAGGAACCCCCATTTTTATTACATAATCGCGCACTACGTAAAGAAATATGAATGTTTTCGTTGGACCACTTTTTTCGCTTTGCGATAGATGGCGCTGTAATAGTCACAACGTAAAAGTACTGGTATCACGTAACATTCCGCCAATGCGGACGGAATTTGCTTCGTGATACATTACCCGTGTTAAAATAGACCATTTACCAATTGCGGAGAAGGTCGATATCGTGTTGATGTATGGCTATTGTGATCAAAATGGCCAACGGCCGTATGCTACGTATGCTGATCGGCATCAGGATCAATCTAGATATAGTAGAAGTCAGTGAAGTGAAGTGGAAGGAAGACAAGGATTTCTGGTCAGATGAGTATCGGGTAATATCAACGGCACCAGAAAATGGTATAACAGGTGTAGGATTCGTTATGAATAGGAAGGTAGTGCAGAGAGTGTGTTACTGTGAGCAGTTCAGTGACCGGGTTCTTCTAATCAGAATCGACAGCAGACCAACACCGACAACGATAGTTCAGGTATACATGCCGACGTCGCAAGCTGAAGATGAACAGACAGAGAAAGTGTGTGAGGATAGTGAAAGGGTAATGCAATATGTAAAGGGGGACGAAAATCCAATAGTCATGGGCAACTGGAATGCAGTTGTAGGAGAAGGAGTAGAAGAAAAGGTTACAGGAGAATACGGGCTTGGGACAAGGAATGAAAGAGGAGAAAGACAAATTGAGTTCTGTAACAAGTTTCAGCTAGTAATAGCGAATACCCTGTTCAATAATCACAAGAGGAGGAGGTATACTTGGAAAAGGCCGGGAGATACGGGAAGATTTCAATTAGATTATATCATGGTCAGACAGAGATTCCGACATCAGATACTGGATTGTAAGGCGTACCCAGGAGCAGATATAGACTCAGATCACAATATAGTAGTGATGAAGAGTCGGCTGAAGTTCAAGACATTAGTCAGGAAGAATCAATACGCAAAGAAGTGGGATACGGAAGTACTAAGAAATGACGAGATACGTTTGAAGTTCTCTAACGCTATAGATACAGCAATAAGGAATAGCGCAGTAGGCAGTACAGTTGCAGAGGAATGGACATCTCTAAATGGACCATCACAGAATTTGGGAAGGAAAACATAGGTACAAAGAAGGTAGCTGCGAAGAAACCATGGGTAACACAAGAAATACTTCAGTTGATTGATGAAAGGAGGAAGTACAAACATGTTCCGGGAAAATCAGGAATACAGAAATACAAGTCGCTGAGGAATGAAATAAATAGGAAGTGTAGGGAAGCTAAGACGAAATGGCTGCAGGAAAAATGTGAAGACATCGAAAAAGATATGATTGTCGCAAGGACAGACTCAGCATACAAGAAAGTCAAAACAACCTTTGGTGACATTAAAAGCAACGGTGGTAACATTAAGAGTGCAACGGGAATTCCACTGTTAAATGCAGAGGAGAGAGGATATAGGTGGAAAGAATACGCTGAAAGCCTCTATGAGGGTGAAGATTTGTCTGATGTGATAGAAGAAGAAACAGGAGTCGATTTAGAAGAGATAGGGTATCCAGTATTAGAATCGGAATTTAAAAGAGCTTTGGATGACTTACGGTCAAATAAGGCAGAAGGGATAGATAACATTCCATCAGAATTTCTAAAATCATTGGAGGAAGTGGCAACAAATCGACTATTCACGTTGGTGTGTAGAATATATGAGTCTGGCGATATACCATCATCCACACGATTCTGAAGACGGCAAGAGCTGATAAGTGCGAGAATTATCGCACAATCAGATTAACAGCTCATGCATCGAAGCTGCTTACCAGATTAATATACAGAAGAATGGAAAAGAAAATTGAGAATGCACTAGGTGACGATCAGTTTGGCTTTAGGAAAAGTAAAGGGGCGAGAGAGGCAATTCTGACGTTATGGCTAGTAATGGAAGCAAGGCTAAAGAAAAATCAAGACACTTTCATAGGATTTGTCGACCTGGAAAAAGCGTTCGACAATATAAAATGGTGCAAGCTGTTCGAGATTCTGAAAAAAGTGGGGGTAAGCTATAGGGAGAGACGGGTCACATACAATATGTACAACAACCAAGAGGGAATAATAAGAGTGGACGATCAAGAACGAAGTGCTTGTATTAAGAAGGGTGTAAGACAAGGCTGTAGCCTTTCGCCCCTACTCTTCAATCTGTACATCGAGGAAGCAATGATGCAAATAAAAGAAAGGTTCAGGAGTCGAATTAAAATACAAGGTGAAAGGATATCAATGCTACGATTCGCTGATGACATTGATGTCCTGAGTGAAAGTGAAGAAGAACTAAATGATCTGCTGAACGGAATGAACAGTCTAATGAGTAGTCAGTAAAATAACCAATGACGGTTGGAGGAAGGAGGACATCAAAAGCAGACTCGATATGCCAAAAAAGGCATTTCTGGCCAAGAGAAGTCTACTAATATCAAATACCGGCCATAATTTGAGGAAGAAATTTCTGAGGATGTACATCTGGAGTACAGCATTGTATGGTAGTGAAACATGGACTGTGGGAAAACCGGAACAGAAGAGAATCGAAGCATTTGAGATGTGGTGCTATAGACGAATATTGAAAATTAGGTGGACTGATAAGGTAAGGAATGAGGAGGTTCTACGCAGAATCGGAGAGGAGAGGAATATGTGGGAAACACTGATAAGGAGAAGGGACAGGATGATAGAACATCTGCTAAGACAAGAGGGAATGACTTCCGTGGTACTAGAGGGAGCTGTAGAGGGCAAAAACTGTAGAGGAAGACAGAGATTGGAATACGTCAAGCAAATAGTTGAGGACGTAGGTTGCAAGTGCTACTCTGAGATGAAGAGGTTAGCACAGGAAAGGAATTCGTGGCGGGCCGCATCAGACCAGTCAGTAGACGACCAAAAAAAAAAAAAAAAAAAAAAAAAAAAAAAAATCCTGGACGACATCATCCAAGTGTCCGGACCGTTCGCCGGATAGTTACATTATTTAAGGGAACAGAAACTGTTCAGCCACATGTGAAACGTCAACCACGACCTGCAACAAATAATGATGCCCAAGTAGATGTTGTACCTACTATCGCGGCTAATCCGCACATCAGTAGCAGAGAAATTGCGCGAGAATCGGGAATCTCAAAAAAGTCGGTGTTGAGAATGCTACATCAACGTCGATTGCACCCGTACCATATTTCTACGCACCAGGAATTGCATGGCGACGACTTTGAACATCGTGTACAGTTCTGTCACTGGGCACAAGAGAAATTACGGGACGATGACAGATTTTTTGCACGTTCTATTTAGCTGCGAAGCGTTAGTCACCAACAGCGGTAACGTAAACCGGCATAATATGCACCATTGACCAACGGAAAATCCACGATGGCTGCGACAAGTGGAACATCAGCGACCTTGGCGGGTTCATGTTTGGTGCAGCATTATGGGAGGAAGGATAATTGGCCCCCATTTTATCGATGGCAATACAAATGGTGCTATGTATGCTGATTTCCTACGTAATGTACTACCGATGTTACTACAAGATGTTTCACTGCATGACAGAATGGCGATGTACTTCAAACATGATGGATGACCTTCACATAATTCGCGTTGGGTTGAAGCGGTATTGAATAGCATATTTCATGACAGGTGGATTGGTCGTCGAAGCAGCATACCATGGCCCGCACGTTCACCGGATCTGACGTCACCGGATTTCTTTCTGTGGGAAAAGTTTAAGGATATTTGCTATCGTGATCCACCGACAACGCCTGACAACATGCATCAGCACATTGTCAAAGCATGTGCGAACATTACGGAAGGCGAACCACTCGCTGTTGAGAGGAATGTCGTTACACGTATTGCCAAATGCATTGAGGTTGACGGACATCATACTGAGCATTTATTGCATTAATGTGATATTTACAGGTAATCACACTGTAACAGCATGCATTCTCAGAAATGATACGTTCACAAAGGTACATGTATCACATTGGAACAACCGAAATATAATTTTCAAACGTACCTCCGTTCTGTATTTTAATTTAAAAATACCTACTTGTTACTAACTGTTTGTCTAAAATTGTCAGCCATATGTTTGTGACTACTACAGCGCCAACTATCACAAAGCGAAAAATGTAGTCCAACTAATACATTCATATTTCTTTACGTACTATACGAATATGTAATAAAAATGGGGGTTCCTATTTAAAAAAAACGCAGTTTATATCCGTTTGACCTATGGCAGCGCCATCTAGCGGGCCAACCAGAGCGCCATCTGGTTTTCCCCTTCAAGCTAGACAGCTTTCGCTCGTTGTAGTTTTATCGTTTGACGCTTATTTCGTGGGATATTTGGCCCAGTCATGATCAGTGGACCACCCTGTATATTACAACAGTTAAATATTACTGCAAATACGTTGGCACAGTCAGGGGGCATGCCTATAACTATTTTTCCTTTTGAAATTCGCTATTGGTGAGTTTATGAAGGCAAAAGGAGTGCAGAAACGAAAATTGGGACATCCGGCATGGATTGCAGACCACGTATTTTAAGTGAACTTGCCTGCGCACTGCCCACAATAAGACGCTGCAAAGCGAGAAACAACTGGTCTCTGATATGTTGGAAATGCATTAAAAACAAAACTGGCGATGTAGAAGCGGCACAATTTGACGAACAGAGTTCATTTCCGTAAGCTCACTGACGTTAAAGGAAACGCGAATTTTGAAGATTTCGTTGTAGCATTGTAACAGTTGCAATGGTAGTTTTCTAAACGTTTAGAAGGCTATGCCTATCCTACATTTGTTTTCGAGCAGTTTTGGAGGCCTCTTGCCATTTCAGTTGAGAACGCCCCGTGCGTGACCAGATGTAACTGATACACCTGCAAGGTAATTGCCTTTCGGGCAAATCCTTTTGTCTTTAAAACTATCGACGGCATCGACGACATCTTCAATGCTTTCCTTAGGTAGAATTCCCACGTCTCTGCCGTGAGGTTCCTTAATATTACAACATTTCGACCAACATACGTGTGTGTGAAAGACTTTTTTCAACTACGAAACTAAGTAAGTCAGTATTATGTGGCAACCAGAATATAAGTCACGATTACTTGGCAACCTGAGTGCCAAAAGTCTGTGAAATTGTCTGTGTCAGATCGTATGTCAAAAGTTTTTACCTAAAATTTTATTACATCTTCAGCGCGCCAAAAATAATTAAATATTACTTAAAATTTCTTGTGGTTTTGATCTTTGTGGTTGATAAATGTGGAATATAAAACCACGTCGTATGCATTGCGACTGTATTGCCATTTATATACTTCGCGTTCGCAGTTGGTCCCCAGTCCGTCCTTTTCTTGTTCCTAACGCTCAGATAGTTTGTTGTGACGGTGGGAGAAAGTGCCAGCCAGGCTTAGCGCTATGGCGCTCGTGCAAGGGTAAGGCTCGTGGACCGAATTTTTGGCTACCCCTGATATAGACCATCTTACGTTCAACGACAACACCCAGGAAAAAATGCAAACTTGGGAAACTTTTTCCTAGCTGGGGGATCAACAAATAATTCTGACAGTTTTCGACTACAGTGTTTTATATTTGTAGGGAACCAAAATAAAGTGTCCCGACAGAGTATAATAAATACACCCACTAACGAAGCAGGAGATATCCTAAAACATGGCACAGTGAAACTGTGCTACTTGCACGGCAGATCGCGCTGCGCCAGTTAGTTCTCGTATGGAGCCAAAACACGTTTGGAGTGTTGTGCTGCACTGCAGAGGAAAATACGCGGTCTGTATCATAGTACCTTGTGCACGGGCAACGGTTTTTCCGTGCCACGTACAGAAGTGGCGAATTCAGTGTGGCAATTCGGAACACGAATTGGCAGCCCTCTGTCGGCAGTAACGCTCAAGTCGTCCCAGCGTACGCGCTGGGTCAGCCCTCGTTATCACCAGCGGCCCTCTGCGTGCCCAGTCGCGACCTAAGGACCAGGCCGCCCTCCTCCATTATGACTTCAGCAGGCGGGACTTCTAGGTGAAGCTTCCCGCTTAGCGGCCGCGGCTTTGGGGCCATTTACATGCAAAGGTGTGGCCACGGTCGCCGTGCGTCTTTATTACCGCCCTCACACACACACACACACACACACACACACACATACACACAGACATACATGTGCCAACCTCTGTAACGTCCTCGGAAATTGCCACCGGGCATCGTAGGGTTTAGTACTTTATCCTCGTACCTGCCTGAATCACGCGAGGATACTGAAAAGCATTTAAGGAATAGCGCAGTGCCTCATGCTATAATAAATGTACATTTCCTTTGATAATGTTTCGTATGAATGGAATAAAAATACTAAAAGATAGAAACCTGCAGCACCAAAATATAATTAATGTAGAGAAATGAAATTTCTGGAATACATTGTTCTAGGTAACATATTTAAGTGATTAAAATTGTAGGATCAGGTTAAAATAAGCGAGAGGTAAGCCATTGCAAATGCGGTGTAATCGCTGGACTGTTGAAAGCAAGCATGCAAACCTTCACGCAGTTTGTTGCACATGTGTCGGATGTCCCTATGTGTGATGATGTTCCACGCCTTTTGCACTTGGTTGGTCAATACAGGGAACGGCTAATGGTGACGACGCTGGAGTTGTCATCCGATGATGTCCGACATGCGTTCGATTGGAGACGGATAAGGCGATCGAGCAGGCTAAGGAAGACGTCGACACTCCTTGGGCTACAATAGAGGTATGCAGGTGAGCGTTATCCAGATACCCCCCGGAATGATGGAAGCACGACAGGTCGAATCTCCAGCTTGAGATACGAATTTTCAGTCAGGATGCGAGCTCCAGCTGTCATACGAAATCGAACACTGGATGTAGATCCAGTGTTGTCTAGCACGCAGACAGTATGGCTGCAGGCCCTCAACTGGACTGCTTCTAACAGACACACGGCCATCCCTGGCACCGAGGCAGAAGAAACTTTCATCCCAAAATTCAACAGACCACCTGCGCTCATTAGAGGGCATCTGAAGTCACAAACGGCCATGGTTTGGAGTTAGTGGAAAGCAAGCAACAGGGTGTCTGACTCCGAGTGGCCAATTGCTGCTCAAATTGCTGCTGCATATACGGTACGCCATAGTCACACGCCGAACACGATGGTCTTCCTTCTCACTGACCGCCCAGACCCCAGTCTTCTTGCACCTGTACATTCACGCCGCCACCACTGCCAGTAATCATTGTAGTATCGCAAAAGGAACTTCCAGCTTCTCGTAGCCCTTTTACACGTTGAGACTCAGTGCGGTGCTGATAACGAGGAAAACTGAATAAACATCATCTTTTAAGTGGGGGAATTGGTAAATAAGTTTCCTCTGTCGACTGTGGTCAGAGTTGTGTGCGAAAGGAAAAAAACAGAGAATGAGACATTAAAGATAAGACATATCTTTATTTTTCTACGTAATTTCCAAGTACAATGAGACATTTGTCATACCGCTTTATACGCTTCAAAAAGCCTTCCGGGAAAAAAATCTGGGCTTTGCATACCGAAGAGGCGTTGAGCGGCTTGTTTGACGTCAGCATGGCTGAAAAAGCGCCTTCCGCCGAGAGTCTTCTTCAAAGCAGGAAACAGATGAAAATCACTTTGTGCGAGATCCGGAGTGTAAGGCGCTCCCAACCAAGAGTTGCAATATGGATTTGTGTTGCCGTCGCCGTGTGTGGTCTCGCATTGTCATCCAACTTCAAAACTCCAGATCTGAGAAGGCCAGGCCGCTTTTTCCGAAGCACCTGTTTCAATTTCGGCAGAGTGGCACAGTACGGCACTGCATTGATGGTTGCATCCTCCAGAAAGTCCAGCAGCAATACTACTTTGATGTCCCACAAAACGGTGAGTAGCACTTTATCTGCAGACGGAGTGCTTTTGAACGTCTTTCGGACAGGCGATGACGGATGTTTCCACTCTATGGATGCGGCCTTCAATTTGGGCTGCCGGCCGTGGTGGCCGTGCGGTTCTACGCGCTTCATTCCGGAACCGCGGGACTGCTACGGTCGCAGGTTCGAATCCTGCCTCGGGTATGGATGTGTGTGATGTCCTTAGGTTAGTTATGTTTAAGTAGTTCTACCTTCTAGTGGACTGATGACCTAAGATGTTAAGTCCCATAGTGCTCAGAGCCATTTTCAATTCGGGCGTGTAATGGTGGACCCACGTTTCATACCCCGTCACAATCAAAAACAGAAGGTCAATGCCAAATTAATGGTAACGCACGAGGTGTTCCAGGCTGAACGCCATGCATTGTTCCATGTGTGTCGGGGTCAGTTGGCGGGGAACCCATCGTGCTAACACCTTACTGTATCGAAGAATGTCGTGGGTGATCTTGTGAGCTCGCTCATGTCCGGTTCCAAGTTTTGCCGCTACTCCATCGATGGTGATACGCTGGTTCGCTTTAGTCATGTCATCCAGCTTCCTGACACTTGCATCTGTAGTAGCCGTGCACGTCCGTCCAGGTCTAGTTATGTCCTGCACTCACTGACGTCCATCACTGAATTGCTGGCACCATATCCTCACCATTCGCCTCGACTTCACACCTGATCCATACACCTCAACAAGGCGGTTATGAATTGCTCTGCCTGATACTCCACGTGCCCATTCATAGCGGGTAACGGCTCTCACTTCCGCCTTTGACCACGACTCCAAAACGCACCTTCTCTCCATAGCTCCGGGAAAAGACTGAGCGGCTGGCCCCGTCTTTACACAGGCCCTGAGACAGCGCCATCGCTTGATCGCGGTCGACCTCTACCCAATGGTGTGTCGGTGTCTTGCACGTGCGCGTTCACCTGCCGTGTCGTCTTTCGCGCATATCACACAACTCTGCCCACAGTCGACAGGGAAAATGTATTTTCCAACTCACCTTCGTAGATGTAGAAACATGCCCATCAACTTTTCTTTATGTCGCACAACTCCTTCTTAGCGTCGTGATTTTCTTTCCCGTCACTGTGGTTTATGACTCTCGTTACGGCTGGAGCAATGAACTGACGTCCGTCGCAAATTGCCGCAAAAGGGACCGAATTCTACGTGTTCACAGCGATCGTACATTATCATCATCATTATTCACGAATGTTTGCACATAACTAAGGAATAAGTGCTTTTCATACTGGAAGCGACACCCACAAATTTACTGAAAACAATTCCTTTTCCTACCTTCGCTGTATTATGATCGCACGATCAGGTGGTTTTGGCACCGCGTCATTTTCAAGTGTTTACGTATATCCTCGAAATTTCACACAAATATGCAGTGTCCCAGGAGGAATAGTCAGTATTCAGGGATATGACAGGAACGATCATTCGAAGCAGAAATGTTTTGTGCGCGAGGAGCGATGTTTCCACATCACGTACAGAAGGGGCGCCAGCAGGGTGGTAGTTAGGAAAACGAGCTGGCAGTCCTGTGTCGGCAGTGGCGCACGAGTAGTCCGGGGCCGGTGATCACATTTTAACCTATCATTAGTTACAGATCCTTCATGGACTCAGATGCTAATATGAACCTGAAGACGGGAAGTATGTGCTGAAAACAGGTAGTGCTTTCCTTTTTAGGCAAAAATAGTTTTTACACTGGAGCGGATTTTATTATTGGCAACGAATGACAGTTTCCGATGTCCCGTCAAGAGAAAAATGTGACAGAGCAAAAATGTCTAGTAAACATGGGGGAATAAAATTGACACCTTGTTCATCTTCGCTACTGTGGAACACATTGCCGCTACTGAACAACTGCTTATGGCTCTTAAGGTCTGTGATTTAGAGCTCATGTTAACTCGGCATTTTTTTTCTTCTTTTAGCCCGTAGTGCCTTCCCACAAAATACGGAAAGCCAAGAGCTTGCAGCAGAATAGATTTGTTTCTTCGCATGAAGATGAAGGCCGACCGTAGTGGCCGTGCGGTTCTAGGCGCTACAGTCTGGAAACGAGCGACCGCTACGGTCGCAGGTTCGAATCCTGCCTCGGGCATGGATGTGTGTGATGTCCTTAGGTTACTTAGGTTTAAGTAGTTCTAAGTTCTAGGCGACTGATGACCTCAGAAGTTAAGTCGCATAGTGCTCAGAGCCATTTGAACCATTTGAAGATGAAGAAGTTTTTCTTAATTTGTTTACAATGACCGTACTTGTCATCTGCCTGAATGCTGACCATTCCTCCCAGAACACTTTGTGTAAATGCTAGCGTATTGGTAGTAGTATTTAAATCTTTCAAAGGTAGGGAACGTTCTTCTCATTACAGACTACTACTCAAGCAGTTGTATTTTTAAGACTACTGCTACAGCAGTTATACATTTAAACGACACACATGTAAAGTATACATCCACACAGGATGACTAAAAATATAATGACGTAGTGAGCATTTCACACAGCCCGCTTCAGATGGTCGATTGTTTGTCATTTTTGTTCGCCTTTGGAAGACAAAGGGTAGTGGTAGTATGTGATAAAAGAGTAAGTGGAAATAAGGCCACATGGCAAAATTCTCAACAGGGGCTAGCGGTTTCCAAGTGAGCTCCGTAAGGGATGTGTCGTTAGCAGAAATAGGTCAGGATCGTTCCGAATGTGTGGAGCGGAGGCACTGAGCGGAACAGACAGCATTAAGACTCGACTCCCGGGATCCCCCCTCTAACAACCCTACCACAACAAAGGTCAAAATTTAATAATGATCGTGGTGTTGCTCACGCTGCTAAATACTGCATTTTCGGGCAACAACAAAGTAATTATGTGGCAGGTGTCATTACAGTACAGTAAATGAAGTCATTTCATGTAATAACGAATAAACTAGGCACTCATCTTCTCGTGTTTCCCACACTGGTCTCGTTGTAAAATCATGGCTCAGTCGTCGAAAATCTAGGTGGTGATGATTCCGAGTTGGGATGCAAAGGGGCCTTGGTTTTATTCTGCGATATTCAAAAGTTTTGTAGATGCGCTTCACAAACCATTCTTGAAGATTACACTTTTGCAAGACAATGGTGATGTAAAAAAGTAATCAGCACTCCGAATTTAAGTTACACTTCTTTTTTTATTACTTTTGCTGCAACATGACGTAGCACACAAAACATCGCTTCACAATACAAAACATACTTGAAAACATCTTTATCACTGTTAAAGTTCACATTTTATAAACTGGCTACAATATGCGTCTTTCCAACACGACGTCCAAGACTTGACATTCTCAAGGTCCGACTCTCTAACAACTCTAATAGTCGCTTACGCGCCCAAAAATCAAGAGTTACAAGTACGTCAAAGATCATAGCGACAAAAGAAGGAATACACATAAGAATAATATCATTTGCAATATAAACATATCGATGTATCAATGTACCTCTACATTAATGAAATTAATTCTGAATGTTGTCTCAGAAATGTTAACTATTCTACAGAAACACAGTAGAATATTGATGGTATCGAGAGGTTCAGGTGAGGTGCCTTAATGGTTACGTAATTTAAGTACCATTACCCATCCCCCCCCCTCCCCCCCGGCCCTCCTCACTGCCGCACGAACCCCGATATCTCTTACCGTAAGCCGGCAGCTGTGGCCGAGTGGTTCTAGACGCTTCAGTCCGGAACCACGCTGCAGCTACGGTCGGAGGTTCGAATCCTGCATGGATGTGTGTGACGTCCTTAGGTTAGTTAGATTTAAGTAGTTCTAACTCTAGGGGAGTAATGACCTCAGATGTTAAGTTCCATAGCGCTTAGAGCCATTTGAACCATTTGATATTACAGTAACCTCGCGACTGCGCACCCATTGAGTCCTCAGTAAAGGGTTCTGCGGTTCGACGGCTGTAAAGGAACACCAGTTGGACACGAATCTCACACTTGGCCTAAAGATGATGAGCAAGAAACTGATTGAAACGTTGGATTCGGATCGTACCCCTACAAGACTTCACTAATGAATATCTCCGAGAAAGCCTGGATTCCCATACTACTAATTTGTACAACACCATTTCCATCATATCAAGAGCAATCTGCCTTAACTAGTAAAGGAGTCTATTAACTCAACATCAAATTACCTAGTTGTGATCACCGTATCAGTGGTCTTATGCCTAGTGAATTTAGTTTTCATCCCAGCTCAGTCGTTGTCTCATGAGCGACTAGTTGTGGACTTTGTCACGTTTCGGTGCTTTCGGTCTGCCCAGAGAGGTGGGAAAGCGTCGGAGTTTGAAGGGAAATGGGGTGGGGCGTGGGGGGAGGGAACACGGCGAAGCAATACACGGCTGGCAGCTGAACAATCAGCCGGGTAACGCGCTTAGCCGCCACGTGCGGGCTTCCCTAACCGCCGCGCTCTAGGCTCTGAGCCACCCGCGCCCCAGCCCCGGCTGTTTGCCTTTGCACCGTTGCCGCTGCTCTCGATCGACTGCTCTCAGTCTACTTCTCTCTCTCTCGCCTCTGTCACACGTTCACTCTTCCCTTAATTTTCCAATCACTTTCACTCTCCCTCTCTTTTTGTTACTCCTGACTCAGTGCAAACTTTTTCCTGACTGGCAAGACAGCGATCTGTCACCATTTTGAGTCTGTGCTCTCTATGGTCTGTGCTACATTCGGAAAATACGGGATCGTAGATTAATGACAAAGAATCAAGATACAACGCCTTCATTATATACAGGGTGTCGTCACGCGCATTTTCTCTAGTGTTTCAGCAGATGTTTGCAATTTAGTTTTTACATTGTGTAGCTAGAATCAGCCAAAGCAGCTGCTGATGGCCACATCATTCAAGCCGTATTGTTTCTCATTGCAGACTAAACTATTTTTAAATTGCAAATTTTTGTTCCAATTCGATTCGTTATATCGGTATGCCGTAACAGATGCAGTAGAACTTGAAGAACACACATCCATCCAATAGCGACACGGTAGCGTTGGATACTTGGCTGTAGCAGTCAGCACGGGCCTCGTCAGTACAGTCGGTACTGGAGTGCTGAAATTTTTTCTAGTCGTATCCTCCCTGTTACTACGAATCGACAAAAAAGTTACCAGCGTAGATTAATGCGGGAGTGCTGTTTCTAATCAGCACGTAAAAATCCGTGTCAAAAATTATTTTGTCTGTAGCGTCAAAGAAACCGTCGCTTCTCGTCGACACTGGGCATCGCGTGAATGACGTAATGAGCAGTATTTGTGTGGGCTAACTCCGGCCACAGAAAGCAAAATCGAAATTACAGATATCTGCTGAAACACCATAGAAAGGGCGCCTGACGACTCTCACAAGAGATACCCTGTAGATTTCGGATTTTCTGCAACAAGAAAAAGTCATGAGAAAGGTCTGAAAATAGCTTTAACAGTTCAGTGCAAGATGTTACATTAAATGTAAAATATGATTCTTTAGTAAAGCACCGTTTCATAGGAAATTCCTGAAAGAATACTAAAATTACGCCAAAATAATAATAGTAACTCAACTGCTTCCAGAAATAGAAGACATATGGTGATGATCCAGCAGAAAATTTAAAACTTCTCTTGTTTCTCTGTCTTCTGCTAAGGTAGGTAGCCCGTTAACGACGAATTTCGCAGCCCTGTTCTAACGAATACGTTCGTTGTACTGTGGCGTCTTGCCACCGTTCGCAGCTCCCCCGTTGGTGGTTGGAGGCCTCCCTCGAGCGTGGGTGTGTGTGTTGTCCTTGGCGTAATTTAGATTAAGTAGTATGCAAGCCTAGGGACCGATGACCTCAGCAGTTTGGTCCCATAGGAACTTACCAAAAATTTCCAAATTTCCACACTGATTTCTTTGGTTATTTACGCGATGTTGCTTCCCTGTTAGCGCTGACAACTATGCCAAAAAAGCGCTCACCTCAGCCGTTAATTACAGGCCGTTGGCCTCTGCGTTATCTGTGGTGAAAGGTCATACCTGAAACTTTGAATTCTCGGCACACTCTTGGCACTGTGGATTTTGTAACATGAATTTCCCAACAATTTGCGAAATGGAATGTCGCACGCGTATAGGTCCAACTACCCTTCCGCGTTCAAAGTCTGTTAATTCCATCCGTATGGTCGTAATCACGTCACAAACCTTTTCACATGAATTACCTAAGTGGAAATGACAGCTCTGCCAATGCATCGCCTTTTTGTTCGTTGTGTACGTGATATTACCGCCTTCTGTATATGTACATATCACTACCCCGTGACTTTTGTCACCTCAGGGTATATAGTATTAAAAGTAGCAAGTCTGCAACCGCTGGTACACATAAAATCCGCAGCGCGTGGTAGCCGCGCGGTCAAAGCCCCCTTGTCACGATCCGTGCGGCTTCCCCCATCGGATGTTCGAGTCCTTCCTCGGGCACGGGTGTGTGTGTGTGTGTGTGTGTGTGTGTGTGTGTGTGTGTGTGTGTTGTCCACAACGTAAGTTACTTTAAGTTAGATTAAGTAGTGTGTAGGCTTAGGGACCGAGGGCCTTAGCAGTTTGGACCCATAATACCTTACCACATATTTCCCACATATTTCCAAAATTTTACATAAAATCCAATGGATTGAATGCGAAGATTTTTTGATAGTTAAGCTGGCACTAACATCAAAACTAGAAAGCACTTACAGCAACACGGCGACAGATAAAAATGCGTAAGATAAAACCACCTTTAATTCATATCTAATGACGAAAAGACAAAATGTTACTAATAAGGAAAATAATCTTGCGATTTAGCAGAAAGTGGAAAAGGATACCTACATGGATATCCTGGAAGAAATAGAAATTTCTACCCATGTGCACTAAAATGAGAAGCAAAACCATAAGGAACAGAAGAAGTTGGACAGTATCGTTCTTGTAAAAGCTCTTCAGATTATGTTCGATGTTTTGCAATTTAAATGGATCTACACTTTTACCTATCGTTACACAGTGTGTGCGTCTCGTATTGTAAACAGCAGAGCTGGCACAGTAGTTGTGGCTTTATGTTGCGTAAACATACTTTTTCCGTACAGAGATACATTTGCTGATTTTCCTGGTTTGCCATCATACGCTTTCCAGCCCTGGCAGTACTTCCATCGAGGTTCTCGGAGGGTCACCTGTCGTCTTTATAAACGCAGTGACGTTATGAAAAAATGTTTATAAAATGACGAGTTTCCATGCCACAATAAATTCTTATCGGTTTACAAGAGGCGTCACTTCGAATGAAAGACTGCTGGGGCAGAAGATACAATGTATCGAGGAGATATCTGATGACGGTGGAACCGAAGCGTACTATGAGTAGTGCAAAATTTAGAGATATTTTTGCCGACTAGGCCAGTTTCAATTATTAGTCAAACACAGTCAGCTACAGCGTGCCATTCTTTCAGTGGTACTTCAAAGACTGGAGGAAAAAATCAAGCGTTCGGTGTATGTATGGTGTGTTAACAGAACTTAATTTCACTCCTGAGTCGGAAATAATTGAGCCACTGGCGGGTGGTTGGCGTCGCGACCCGCAGGTCTGTTATCTGCACCTACCAGCTACTCTTCTCCTCAATGACGCATGAAACGTTTCCTCAACAGCGTGGTCACTGATTAAAGAAGGCATTACGTGTAGCCACTGTGGATATCACGCTGCCCTTCTTTGCTATTACATCCGCCAGTTCACTGACACGAATTGCCACATGGTCCAGCAGAATAAGTCACCCTTCCCTACACACTACAGGCGGAAGGTGGTGTCATAGACATCCTCCAGTGCTTTCTCTCTTGGCCATCTGGTGTGACGTTCCCCGGGAAATAGTGGCCCGGATAAGTGTACCAGACATTCATTTTTTCCGGACCTCGACTCAGAGTCGAATTTCCCTCTTTACGCGAGCGGTCGCTAAATCACTTTGGCTATCTGTGCTCGATGCACAGCCAGTCCCAAACTCTCTTATATCGTCGTTCTTGCGTTACAGCCTGTCCTCGTACACACTTCATGTAACGGCTGTACAGGACAGGGCATTTTAATTGAAAGTTACTGCCTGGTATCGGCATATAAGCACCACATTTCAGTGCCTGTGTTTTTAATAAGAACGATGCAGTGTTCTTTCGGACATAGATGCATGTTCGAAGAAACATGGCATCCTTCTTCCTAACAAGACAGGCACTGAATATCGCAATCGGTAACATTAAACTTAAGAAAAGTTCCATAAAACATAAATACAAATTCCTACTTGTTAGTAAAAAATGTTTAAATGTGAAGTTAATAGCGGGGCGCAATAATTTGGAGTGGTTAGCTCATAGTTACGCCAATCCAATGCCACAATGCAGAAATCGGCCTCTGTAGTATCACGTGTCCCTTCAAGTTTCCCCTTCATTATCACATCGGAAACAGTGGACCTAGGGATGTCTAAGAGTGAGGAAATCTCACGTACAGACGTATGTCACAAGTGACATCCAATCACCTGACCACGTTCGAAGTCCCAGAGTTCAGCGGAGCGCCTCATTCTGCTCTCTCACTAATGACTACTGAGGTCGCTGATATGGAGTACTTGGCAATAGGTGGCAGCACAATGCACCAAATATGAGAAACGTATGTTTTGGGGGATGTGCTTACAGTTTTGATCACATAGTGTATATGTACATCCTGTGGCGAAAATAATTTCAAGAGCCTGTATTGAATTTATAATAACATGGATCAAAACCAGCGACGAGCGACATTGCCGTCTTTACTCAAAAGTAACATTCAATAGTCCGGATGTGGATCTATTCTCGCTACAGTGATTAAGGATTTGCTGCCATTTTCATTCCCCTCCCGTTTTTTCTTTGAGATTGTGCAGGCCATCAGCACAAAATTTTTTTTCGCCGCAGCTGTGGAGTCTCAACATCGACATCACAGAGATTCAGTAGATTAATTCTTCTGCCAGCGAATCTCTATTGCTGGAGGAGATACAACAATAATAATAATAATTATTATTATTATTTTCAGAGAATCTTCGATTTTTGTTAGGAACACTCCTGGTATAAACTCCACAAACATTCATAATATTCTTGGCTTTTCACTTTCTGCTGCACAGTCACCCAGTATAGTACACATTCATTCAAGAGAGAATTAGTACATTATTTCAATTAACTTGGGGAAGGGATATTATACCTCTCACCCTAAAATTAGCGTAACTGCTTGGCAAGATTCATGATGGGTCTTCATTAAAGCGGAAAGGTATGAATCATAATTAAAGATATTAAGACAAACGCTACCGTAATCATATTGTAGTATAATGTTGCCCATTTGTGGAACAAAATCTTTATTGTGTCCTAACAAGAGACTCAAGTGTCATCGTTTCCTTATAACATTAACAACCCCGTGAAACTGTGTAGAATGAAAGTAGCTAGGTAATTTCGTTCCTTGAATGTTGCACGAAAAACCTTGTGTGAGTTTGTGCGCGTTATTGTAGAAAATAAAATAAGAGTTACTGAAATGCCGTTTTGAACTCTTCTACGTTATGAAAAATTGTCCAGTTGTGATCAAACAAAAAGAAGAAAACTTTCTTCCCCTTTGTTCGTCTTTTAGAGATCCTGAGTACGAAATGCTTTGATGATATGGATGCTAGTCATATAAACCTTGAAGAATAATATACATTATTATTACTATTATTATTATTGTTACTGAGTTTGAACTCATAAGTGGTTTCCATCTTAAAAACCGGCAGACAGCTAGAGCGTTCAAAATCAAGTGGGAAGAAACATCACTAGAACACTGTACGTATCCCAAATACCTAGGGGTCACCCTTGACCGTGCATTAACATATAAGAGGCACTGCCTAAATACCAAGCAAAAAGTGGGAGCCAGGAACAATATCATCACAAAGCTATCAGGCACAACGTGGGGAGCACACGCCAACGCTGTGAGAACCTCTCCCCTTGCATTGTGTTACTCTGCCGGAGAATATGCAAGCCCAATGTTGTTCAATTCTTGCCATGCCAAAACAGCAGATGTCGCTCTTAATTATACTTGTCGTATCATCACCGGGCGCCTGAAGCCTACTCCTCTGGATAAACTGTACAGCCTCGCAGGAATTGCTCCCTCCGACATCCGCCAATAGGTAGCATAAAAAAGTGAGAAGAAAAAGTCAGAAACTTCTGAAGCTCACCCCCTATACGGCTATCAACCAGCAAACCCACGACTAAAATTCAGAAAAAGCTTCCGCAAATCTACCGAGGCTCTTGTTGGGGCAGCGCAGCAATGCCGAATCGAACTATGGCGTACAGGGCTTACCAGCACTGTGCGATCACCAAGCGAAAGACCACCAGCCGGCTACACAGAGAATTGGAGTACATTGAGATCCCTTAACAGACTACGCTCGGGTGTCACGAAATGTAAGAGCAATTTGAGTAAATGGGGTTTCCTTGAGGAGCCGCCACTCTGTGAGTGTGGAACAACGCAGATGACCACACCTGCTTCAGTGTATCCAATGTCCAGCAACATCCACAACAGAAGACCTGCTACGTGCAACGCCAGATGCAATAGTGGTCGCTAAATTCTGGGCGGCAAAAGTGTAAATAATTGTCCTGTAAATATATATACACACACGAAATGTAAAATTTGTACATTATTTTACACATCGTAAATGCTTCTGACACGAATAAATAATAAATTACTGAGTTGTGACGACTGATTTTAACTTTCCCACTATCAACAACTTTTAGCTGGCGTCTCACCACGGGGCGCGGGCTACTCCCTTGAGCTGTTATCGCTGCCACGCTAGGCGGCGCTGACAGTTGACGGGTAGTACTCGCACAGTGTGGAGCGACGTACTCGGGGCGAGGATCGGCACGATGTCTTTCCCGGGTCGTCGTTCACTCTTCTTCGCCAGCAATGAGCAGAAGGCAAAGGTGCGGTTCGTTTACGTTGTGAGCTAGGCAAGCTGTTAAAGCAGATGATTGTGTTTGTGTCCATTGAGTCGTCATGTACGCCTTATTATTTGGCTCTGTGATTCTAGGGCTAATGTGTTGCCTGCCGGCTCTGTGTGATTTTGAAATAACTTGTGTTAATTTGCTAACCAGAGTTCTCCCTCAAAAATTATTATTTAACGTCCCCAGTTGTCACGCATAACTATACCAGGGGCCCACGTTTGATCCAGTTAAAGAAAAGTTTGTTTTAAAATTTTTATTCGAGTCAACAGCTGTTTCTAAATTTTAATATCTGTTTTCTCTCTAGTATCACTAGTATCCACCCCTTTAAGCATATTGTGAGCTCCAAAAAAATGGTTCAAATGGCTCTGAGCACTATGGGAGTCAACTGCTGAGGTCATCAGTCCCCTAGAACTTAGAACTAGTTAAACCGAACTAACCTAAGGACATCACATACATCCACCCCCGAGGCAGGATTCGAACCTGCGACCGTAGCGGTCTCGCGGTTCCAGACTGCAGCGCCAGAACCGCGCGGCCACTTCGGCCGGCTGTGAGCTCCAGTAAATGGTAAGACAGTAGCGTGTTAGTATTTATATTCCTTCCTGGAAGAAATTACAGCTCCCTTTCAATAGTTCTCTGTTTGCGAAGCTTATTTCCTAGGGTGTATTGACTTATTGGAAAGACTCCCTGTGTGCATTCATGGTTGAACGATGTAATGTAATCCAGCGTGACACTTATTTTTCTTGTCTGTTAACAGCTAAGTTTCTGTGAGAGTGTTCCGTGTTGTCGGCTTCTAGCCGGGTGGGCCTGGCTTACTTGCAGCCATGTGCGTGGCTCTCGAGCATTTCCTGACTCGGCTTGCTGTTTGTCTGTAGTCGCGTGTCCTGGCTGTCTGTGCTCAAGTTGAGTATCTTGCACTGTAAACTAAGTTTAGCTGTCGGCCAAGAGACCTTTGATTAACTGGCTTCGCAGAAGAAATTTTTAATGTTTAATATATACTGAATCCTTGTTCTAAGTTATATTGTAAATTTTTTGGTGTAAACCTTTTGGTGATCTTTGTTAATATTTACCTTTGTGAAGTCATCCTACTATCTTGGATTTGAATTCGCTTGAAGAACTTTGGCCAGAATTGATTTAATTATTTTATGATTGTAATTCAATGGATGCCTCAATCATCATTCGAACGTCTTCATGTTTGTAATAACAAATTAACTTCAATTTTCCTATCTGTTTTTCAACGGGATTCTGTTATCATAAAAAATATATTAAAATAAATATTGTTCTCCAAGGATAAATGATGTTACTTAAAGGGGCTTAGACCTTCCAGGTAATTTCCTTGATACGGGTAATTCCCGATTTCCGTAATTATTATTAAGATATTTTATGCGAGTGGGAGTAATACCCATCAAGTCGTGCAGCATTCAGCGTTAAACTTGTATGACACCGATGTAAAGAATAATTTCTGGAACGATACTGCTTTCTGAGGCTTACATTATGAAAACTTGTTCGTGAAATTAAAAGCGATCAGTGAAATATTCACCCAAATGAAAAAGTCAACGTTACCAATGATGAAATGCGATACGTATGTAACATTATATTTATGTTTTTCGTAAAGAACAAAAGGTATTGCCGGCATTGTGATTTATGTGGCATGATTGAAATAGACAGACCAAAATTAACAATTTTGTTAGTTATTGGAGGTTGGCGTCACATTCACAATGAGCGTTTTTGAGGGGTATGAATAGAACCTATTAACAAAAAATGAAAGCATATTTATGACAATCCGCATTTTATTCAGTGCTACAGGTTACACATATTGTTCCTGTTAGCGTTCGGCTGGCCAGTTTAAGCAATAAAGAGCTGGCAGTAGCGGTATTGTCCACTTTCTGGGAAATTCAGCTCTGCTCGATGCTATTGTGTTGTCAGTTGCCAATTAGAGACTTCCAGACTGTGCGGATTTCTGTGAAGCGGTGGGTGATCGCTTTGAGGATAAACTGCGGCCGAGAGATGCGTTATCCGGACAGTTCAGTGAGGATCGTTGTCAAGCACTGTTCTAGCGCGTTACTTGTTCCTACTGACAGAAACAAAGAATAACATGTATGGCAATATTCTTACGTCCGTAATGAGTTACTATGGTACGTTGAGATGCAAATGCAGTGTTTTCACTTTCGTTACCAAAAATATTGGCTGCAAATAAAATATTCCTGCATTTCGTACTGCTACTTTCTCATTTATACTGCAAGAGAAACGGTGAAACAATAGGTGCTACTATTACTTTCATGAATGGTTGAGATTGCGTTATCTTCATCTGTGCAACGGAATTTACCACTGACACTCTTCTCCTAGAGCTTCAGATAGCTTCCACACGTATTTCAGATTATTGGTACAATACATTTTGACAACTTGTTTATGTAACAAAATTGTTTCGTATAATTGTAACCTCGAAAGCATGTGTATACTCACTATTCAGGTTGCGGCTGTCTATTCCTCAATCGGCAAAAGTCTGAAGACTCATGATCGTCAGTGACCTTTTATTCTGCTCTTGTTAGGAAACAGACTACAGGGTACTGCAGGAGTGTCCATGAGTGCTGGTGTGTTTCCTCTGTTCCTACCACTGCAGTGAAAATATTTCCGCTAGGAAGATGATTATACAATCCCAGGTACATCGTAGACCCCCACCTGGGAACATCTTGTGGTAACACATTTTGGTGGAGGTACAGATCAACTACCTTCAAACGCTTGGATCTCTGATGTAGCCAGTGCGAGCGTTAGAGAATTCTTCCATACTCGCACAGTTAAGATAGAACCTGGTTTTCCGAATTTTTTTGTAGATTTTAGTTATAATTGTTACCAATTTTCAGAAAACATCCTTGATGTACACCTATGAGGTCTATTTCATAATGACTGACGAGGTAAGTGAACTACACAGACGACATCATGTGTCCGTTAGATCAGCTGTGGCTAATTTCTGTGAATAGGTTCCACGCTGTTACGATGAAACGTGCCCACATAATATATTTGGCTCAGACGTAAATCGTGACATGTTTGCAAAACAATATGAACAGTCGGAAGAGGATATGTTATTTTGTACAAGGTGATTATAGGACGTAATTATTCAAGGATTATGTTTCCATGTGTATAATGCAGGAAGTTCTAAGAGATTTTTTTGCGAATGACGCTGCTACATAGTATAGAGATGTTGCAACGGCAGAAAACTGTACCGAAATTCAGGAAGACATGTAGATGATCGATTCTTCTTCATCTACATGTCCATCCATACTCTGCAAACCATTGTGAAGTGCATGGAAGAAGGTACTTCCCATTGTACCAGTTATTAGTTTCCTGCCGTTCCATTCTCGTATTGAGCGCAGGGAATATTATTGTTCGAACGCCACTCTGCATTCTGTAACTAGCCTAAACTTGCCCTCACCGTAGTACGGAAGCTGTACGTACGGAGTTGTCGTATGTTCTTAGAGTCGTTATTTAAAGCCGGTACTTTAATTGTAAGTAGGCATTGTCGCGGTAGTTCGCGTGTATCTTCAAGCGTCTGCTAGTTCAATTCCTTCAGCATATCCATGACACTCCTCCGCGCATCAATAAAACTTGTGACCATTCGTGCTGCCCATCTCTGTATACGCTCAAAATCCCCCCTTACTCCTATGTGATAAAGGTCTCACACTCCTGAGCAGTGTTCTTGGATGTGTCGCCCGAATGTTTTGTGGATTGATTGCTTTTCCCTATGTTCTATCAATGAATCTAAGTCTGCCACGAGCCTTCTCTACGACTGAGCCTCACATCCCTACAACTTGCTATACCAAGACATTTGAACACGTTGACCGACTGCAGTGATACTCGTTCATATTGTAGTCATAGGATACAATGTTTTTCGTTTTGTGAAGTGAAGTTTTGAAGTTGTCAACTTTTAGGACACTTGCCCATATTTTTACTACTTTGAAATCTTATTAATATCCATATGAATATTTCTGCAGATCTTTTCAAACAGTACTTCACTGTGCAGGTAATTGCATGACCGGAGGAAGACCTCAGTTACCTTCAACATTGAGAGCAAGGTCATTAACGTACAACACGAACGGCGGTGGCGCCAACCAGTTTCTCTCGCGGCAACCTGAAGTTACATCTACAAGTGTCGATGACTTTCCATCCCTGATAACATGCTGCCTCCACCCTACCAATAAATCCTCCACACAGTCCCAAATTTCTTTCAGTATTAATCGTAGGTGTGGTACTGAGTGACAAATTTATGTTAATGCTACACAAGGTTTTACTTTCAGTAATAATCGTAGATGAAGTAATTAGTCAAATTCTCTCCAGAAATCAAGAATTACTGAATCTGTCTCACCGCCCTGATCTGTAGCTTGCAGTATGTCATGTGAAAAAAGGGCGAGTTGTGTTTCACATGAAGCTATTTTCGGAGTCCATGCTGAATGGGATGGAGGTGAATATTCTATTCTATATATCACATTACATTTCAGACCATAATATGCTCTAATATTCTACAAACCATGGATATCAGTGATATCACTCCTGATACCCTTCTTGTAAATGGGTGTGACCCGTGCTGCCTGCCATCTGCGGGGTAGAAATTATTGTTCGAGGAAGTGTGTGGTTAAAAAAGGGCCTGACTCACCTGCAAATTCGATGTAGAATCATGTAGGATTTCCATCGAGGCCAGGACATTTGTTAAATTTCAACGATTTCAGCTGTGTCTCAAGACTACTTTTACTAATATCGCTATCATTTTTCTATGCAGTGGAGTGAGAATTAAATTGTAGAAATATTCCTGGAATTTCATTTGTAAGAAAACATTTGAAAACATAGTTCAACACGCCTGTTTTTATTTTCTACAATCCGTTCCATTTGCTCTCTCGTTCACTACTATCTGGACACTAACGTTGGTGCCACAGGCCGCCTTTACGTATCACCACAATTTCTTTAGATTTTGTGACGCATCTTTCGATAATATTATACTACGGTAGCCGTCAAAGGCTTCAAGCGTTGCGCTGCGTTTCATTCACCACCACTGTATTTATAGCCTACTGATTTGTGTTGCTGATATACTACAGCTCTCTCTGTTTCTTCAGAAGTTTCTTTTCAGCGACCATATACCATGCGCGGTCATTCCCATCATGAGCTGTTCTAGTAAGTAGGCTACATATCTGGCAAGTATACTCACACCTATTCTTTAAGTCACAATCACACTTGCTCACCTGTTGCAGCGATTGACAGTTGACTCTCAGTATAAATAAATCAAATGTATTCCGCATAAATCGGCAGAATGTCCCATTATTGTGTGATTAATAATTAAATAATTTAATAATTAATTCAATAATTTATAATTCAATAATCTTGAACTGTCAAATCTACTAAATATCTGAGGCTATGGGTATGGAGCGGTTTAAAGTGTAAAACCACATGAAACTAATCTCAGGTAAGGCAAATGCTACACTGAGACTCATCGGAAGAATCCTCATGACGTTTAATTCATTCATAGAGGAAATGGCCTACAAAACCCTCTTTCGACCAATACTTTAATACTGCTCGTCAGTGTAAGATCCGTACCAGGTTGGAATGAAAGGTCAAATACGGAAGGTTAAGAGAAGAACAGCACGGGAATGTTCAGCGAATTCTAGAGGCAGAGACTACAAGAAAGGCGTTGTGTGTGCACCACGGTGCGGTTGATTGTTAACATGTCCAGAGCGTATTTTTCCGGAATTGTCAAGCTATATATAGCTCCCTTCTACGTATATCTCGCCGAAAGGCAATGAAGGTAAATTCATAGATATTCTAGGCAACTCTGAGGATTACCCAAATTCATTCTACCTGCGACCATCTGCGATTGAAACACGATGGCCCGGAAACGATAGTAGTAAGCAAACTACCCTCTACCACACACTATAATGTGGCTTTGGGAGGACGATATAGATTTATCGTTTCCTCCTTGCAGGATCGAATGGGAGAATAAGATCTAGTAACGAATGTCGGTGGTGTGTGGCGATGAGAGTTGACACTATATTGTTATGCCTTCCAGAAATGGGAAACGCAGAAATAGGAGATTCTTCATGCAGCGTGCGAAGAAATAGGAAAGGAAATGTCCCTCTTTCCCAATGCAAAATTGTATTATTCATACCGTCTTACGAAACAGAAAATATTTTTAAAAAGGTATCAACGATTATTATGATAACAATTTACCTCTTCGAGCATATTTCAGCCGTGAAAGAGGTAGTGAAAGGTAGTACCAGATGGCTGTGACTACAAGCGAAACTGCGGAGACCAAGTGACAGTTCAAGTTTCACTGGCAAAGAAGAAGTAGCCTATCCGCTCAGCCTCGGCTGCTAAACCTGCCAGTCTCATTTCCTCGTTCATGTAAAATCCGCTTAGAAGCGAAGCGTTAATATTCGAGAGGCCGCTGACGCCAGGATCGAGGGACGCAGCAGATCAGAATTTAGGATGAGTATCAGCTTCCACGCAGGAAGGGTGGTAGAAGTAGATGAAATTGCGAAAGAAAGATTTTGCCGAAGACAGTCTTCTTCGGTACGGTATTCCGTAAGGAGCAAGGCGCTAAGTCCTTGCTGATTAAATCGGACCTACTTCTCCTCTACACGAGGGCTACTTTATGTAATTAAATAGGTTACATTACCTGCGAAGATCTGTTCTTGGAATTTTTTGATAGCGGTAAATCGTCTCTCTCTCCAGAGTAAAATTTTCACTCTGCAGCGGAGTGTACGCTTGTATGAGGATTCCTGGCAGATTAAAACTGTGTGCCGGACCGGAACTCGAACTCGGGACCTTTGCCTTTCGCGGGCAAGTGCTTCACCGACTAAGCTGGCTAAGCACGACTCACGACCCGTCCCACGACCAGCACACACTTCGCTGCAGAAAGAATATTCATTTTGGAAACTGAAGGCTGTGGCTCCGCAATATCCTTTCTTCCAGAAGCGCTAGTTCTGCAAGGTTCGCAGGAGAGCTTGTGTGAAGTTTGGAAGGTAGGGGGCAAGGTACTGTTAGAATTGAAGGTGTGGGGACAGGTCGTGGGTCGTGGTTGGGTAGCTCAGTCGTGGGAACACTTGCCCAAGAAAGGCAAAGGTCCTGAGCTCGAGTCTCGGTCCGGTACACAGTTTTTTCTGCCAGGAACTTTCGTCTCCCTCTCTCTCTTTTAGCAAAACAACTTGGTAAGTAATATGTTGGCGCTTTTTTCCTCGGAGTGATGGTGCTATTTATGCTTTCGTTCAAACATTGGTTCATCTCAGATGCAACGCGTGGTTGCCCTAAACTGTCTGAAAAACGGATGAAGACGAGTACCGTGCAGAAGTGAAACGTCTGTTCGGCCGAGTCGCAACCTGTGTAGAAGTATATGACATCTGTATCCACAAGCAAGGCCATGTTGCAGAATCGATGAATTTTTACTTAATCGTAGGTATACAGTGGTTTCAGTGGTCCCCGAATAAAATTTATATTACAGCAGCAAAGGATGTTCTCTTTAAGAATTAAGAGTCTGCTCTGAAAGCAGTCAGGTCACCTGAATACGTATGTAACAAGAAGATTTTATGGCGGTACAGCTTTTTCGAATAATTTCCCGTAATAACAGGGACTCACATAAAGATATTCAGCCATGGCGCTCAAATCGATTGGACACTTCCATTCTGAGAGAATTCCGAGGGGCTGAGTAGAGAAATTAGCCGCGGGAGGTCGGGGCTGCGGGCTCCTTAGAGCCCACACAGAGGCATACCGACAATCCTTCTTTCCACGAACAATAGGCGACTGGAATAGAAGGGAGAACCGATAGAGGTACTCAAGGTACCCTCCGCCACACACCGTCAGGTGGCTTGTGGAGTATGGATGTAGATGTAGATGTAGACGAGTGCTAACGGAGACAGGGATAGGGTGTCTGCAACAGTGCTGTGAGCCCGGACGGGGCGTGGTGACCGGCCGATAGCGAGTCGCCGGCTGCTGCCTTGGTCGGCTACCATTGTCTTTCGCTCAGTTGGTTCATGGAGCTCTGAAGTGGTGGTCTCCTGTCTATTGATACCACTGTATACACTGCCTGACGGAACCAATTCTGGCCATTGAAAACAGTGAGCCTTGCAGCGCTTCGGACAAACTTGTGTGTAACGAATGTTCGCAAATGGCGAGTTAAATCACAAACTGGTTGTGGATGTCTGTAATGAACCGAGATTAATACTTGGAACTGTGTACGCTGATTAAAATTGCCGCAAGTGTAGTAGGCTCAAGTACGTTTGCATGTGGCTTTGTGGTATAGTTTGGTCAGCTGAATCACATGCGCTAGTCTGTTAAGATTCGCAACTGCGAACGCTCCCTTAGCGTGTCGTGCTTGCTGTAATTACGTGCACTGGACATGTTAGCGCAGACTGATAGTGACTTTGTACATTCAGGTTTCATTCTTGTCACACAACGAAGTTTAAACTTGTGTCAATAATCACACATCGCCCCTCTAGGCAATATAAGCTTTCGGTGTGGCCGAGTATTGCTCCTTAGTAACGTTGTAAGCTTGATCCGTTTTATTGCACTGCCTCACGGTTCCTATGGCAACGGCCTTGCCGCAGTGGATATACTGGTTCCCGTCGGATCACCGAAGTTAAGCGCTGTCGGGCGTGGCTGACACTTGGATGGGTGACCATCCGGGCCGCCATGCACTGTGGCCATTTTTCGGGGTGCACTCAGCCTCGTGATGCCAATTGAGGAGCTACTCGACCGAATAGTAGCGGCTCCGGTCACAGAAAACCATCATAACGACCGGGAGAGCGGTGTGCTGACCACACGCCCCTCCTATCCGCATCCACAGTGAGGATGACACGGCGGTCGGATGGTCCCGATGGGCCACTTGTGGCCTTATGACGGAGTGAGTGCCTCGGGTCCTATAACTGGTTGCCTTTCTCTCCATGTTCTTGCGTGAGTTAAAGTTGTTACGGCTGTACAAATGGTCTCGACCGATCAGTTGATGGAGGATGGAAATTGCCCAATGAAGTATCTGTATTTGTAAAAATAATGTGACAAAAGAGAATGAGTTAGCGCCTTGGCCTTGTATTATGAATAAGCTGCGTACAAAACAGCTGAGTTAAAATTATGTGTTTAAAGATTTCTGTTAAAGTGTCTCGCTTAATTTGTTTTCCATTTGACAACGGAATTGCATTTAAATGTGGGGCTAGCAGTAGTTTCTTACATTCTGTGTAAGTACACAAAATTAATTTAATCACCGTTTAATCTCTGTAAATTATTACTAGCCAGTTATTGAATGTGGGTTTTACGATATTTGCCTGTTGTGTCTCTTCATAAATAATTGTTCCTGAAGTGTAGTGGCTAACGACCTTATTTGTGCTGGTATTCTTGATGTCATAAATTTAATCAGTCATTTTCTTAACGTCAGAATTTGTTAGCCTTAAGTTTTGGAGCGACTTCAGGGAGTTGCTAGTAGTTCAATATGTTGATTGTTTTATTAATTCGCATGTAGAACAAATATCCAACTTAAAATATTATTACTCTGATTGTCTCGGGATTTGATAAAGCTACTTTTTTTTCAGAAAACTTTTATGTTATTTAAGGCGATCCTTATTTTTACCTTTATTTACATCATTATTATAAATATATTTTAGAGTGTTCAAGCTGAGTAAGGTCTTAAAAAAAATCTCCTTAAGAATTCATTATCATAAATACATGTAACTAGTAAAGGTTGCTACATCAAATTAAACTTGCCAATTGTTAAATAAATTTCATGTTAAAACTTTTAACTGTGAGTGGTGTTGCTGTTGTGCACTCTTGCTTTCCCTTCCACGCCACAGCCCTTTGTACAGGTCTTTATCCTTCCCCTGGTAAAATACTTTTCTGATCTCTCGTTTCCTGTAGCCTCAAAATCATTGTACGTGACCCTATTTACAACCGTCAATCAAAAAATCAATTCTTCGTCCTTTAATCGACATTAAACAGGACTAAATACCATTTGAGAATCATAGAAACGGGCAGAGCCCAAGTATGATCTGAAATGCAGTGAGCATTAAGGATTTACATGAATTTAATGAAATATGGTATTTTACATTGAAATCAAAGGCAAAAAGGTAAGCTAGGATTTGACTACTGGTTTCATAGATTAACAAAATAACAATATATTTAATAAAGGGTTGCAAAATGAGTATTTTCGACATTTATAAAGTTAGCAGAGAATTAAGAAAATCTGGATATGAGTTGTATCTGTTACTCACGCTTCCTTCAAATGATACTTTACAATCAATCAATCAGAGTACTGGGCATGCATCCCAAAGTAGCCCTTGCACAATATATCCTCAATTGTTTGTGAGATTTATTTCCATTTCTGACTTCGTCTATTGTTTTTCACCTCTAGAGATGCCTCTCGTGCCAAGGAAGTTATTCCGTGATGCCTTAACCAAGTCGTATCGTACTATCTCTTCTGCTAGTCAATGTTTTCCAGAGCCTACCGAAAACCTCCTCGTTCCTTACCTTATCATTCCACCCGATTTTCAACATGCCTCTGTAGCACGACGTCTCGAGCACATCGATACTCTTTTGTTCCGGATTTCGCACAGTCCATGATTCGCTACTATACAAGTCTGTCCTCTAAAAGTACTTTCCCAAAACTGACTTCTTCAATTTAAGGACTATGTTTGTTATTGGTAGAATTTTTTTGCCATATCTTGTCCTACGTTTTTTGTGTACTGCTTTCTTCGTCCATTTGTTAATTTGCTTACAAAGGAGCACAATTCCTTAACTTCTATTTCGTGATAACCAGTTTCGATGTTAAGCTTCTTTCTGTTCCCGTTTCTGCTACTCATTACTTTTGTCTTTCTAGGTTTACTCTCACTTCTTCACATTATGTACTCATTAGACTATTCATATCATTAAGAGAAGCCTGTAATCCTTCTTCGCTTTCCCCGTAATGTCATCAGGAAATATTATCACTGATATCCATTCGCCCTCTCTTGAACGTTACTCTAATTTCTCTCACTGTCTCTTCTATCTAGAGATTGAACCGTGGGAGGGAAAACTGCATCCATGTGTTACTCCCTGTTTAATCTGATCATTTTGTTTTTGGCCTTCCACTCTTAATGTTCCCTCTTGTTTCAAGCTGTTTCATATTACTTGTCTTTCCCTGTAGACTACTCTTAAGAGTGATAAAGAGTGAAAAAGAAAGATTAACTGTAACTTCTGCAGAAACAAGACTGCAGTTATTAGAGTCGACGGACATGAAAGGGAGGCAGTGCTTGGGAAGTTAGTGAGACAGGTCTAGTCTACTCCGATGTTATTCAATCTGCACACTGAGCAAACATTAACGGAACAAAGTTATATTTCAATGTATTTTAAATTTGTGGGGAAGAAATGGAAATTTTTAAGTTTGCGATGATATTTAATTTCTTTCACGTTCTTCAAAGAACATGGATTATCACCGGTAAGGATAATATCTAGAAGGAGATGACTTGGAAAATCGGTTGGACAGAATACACATCCTATAAGTTGAGTAGCTCGTAAAGGAAAACGTGGCTAACGGAGTGTAGTCGAATTAAATCAAACGATGCTGAGGGAATTGGAGTAGAAAATAAGTCACTAGAAACTGTCGATGAGTTTCGTTATTTGGGCGACAAAGTGCACTAAATCTCCAAAGAAACGGCTTTAGGCACGCGTATTCAAATATAGAGATATGTAAAGAGGCAGAATCGGTGCTGTGGTCGGCAATGCCTATACAAGACAACAAGTATCTGGTGCAGGTGTTAGATCGGTTGCCAGGTTATCAAGATTTAAGTAAGTTTGAACATGGTATTAACGTCTGTTCACCAGCGATGGGACAGAGCATCGCCGAGGTAGCGATGAAGTGGGGATTTTCCCTTACGACTATTTCACGGGTGTATCCTGAATATCAGGAATCCGCTAAAACTTCGTGGTTGCCAGTAAAAGATCCTGCAAGAAAGGGGCAAACGACGACTGAAGAGACTCGTTCGACGTGACAGAAGTGCAACCCTTTCGCAAATTGCTGCAGATTTCAGTGCTGGGTCCTCAATAAGTGTCAGCGTGCGAACGATTTAACCAAACATCTTCGATATGGGCTTTCGGAGCGGAAGGCCTACACGTGTACCCTTGATGACTGCACGACACAAACTTTTACGCCTTGCCTGAGCCCGTCAGCACCGACATTGGACAGTTGATGACTGGAAACATACTGCGTGGTCGGAGTAGTCTCGTTTCAAATTTTATCGAGCGGATGGACGTGTACGGGTATGGAGAAAATCTCTTGAATCCATGGACGCTGGATGTCAGCAGAGGACTGTTTAAGATGGCGGAGGCTCTGTAATAGTGTCGGACGTGTGCAGTTAGAATGGCATGGAACTCCTGATACGTCTAGATCTATGACTTGGACAGGTAGACACGTACGTAAGCATTCTGTCTGATCACCTGCATCCATTCATGTCCATTGTGCATTCCGACGGACTTAGGCAATTCAAGCAAGACAGTGCTGTACCCAACAAGTCCAGAACTGCCACAGAGTGGCTCCGGGAACACTTCCGCTGGCCACCAAACCACCCAGACATGAACATTACTGAGCAAATCTGTGTTGTGTTGCAACTTCTGTTCGGAAGAGATCACCAGACCCTCGTACTCTTACCGATTTACGGACAGACCTGCAGGTTTCATGGCGACAATTCCCTCCAGCACTACTCCAGACATTAGTCGAGTCCATGCCATGTCGTGTTGCGGTGCTTCTGCGTGCTCGCTGGGGCTCTACACGATATTAGCGAGGTGTACCAGTTTCTTTGGCTCTTCAGTTTAACTGGCTATACCCGAAGGGAAGCGGAATAAAATGCTGTCTGGCAAGAGCAGGGAAATAAACCTGAATAATGTGAACATTGCAACATGTAATATGTGTTAGGGATTCTTTTTTTAAACTCTTCGTCTGTTTTTGGCATTGAAATGTCAGAGAGAAACGTCAGCCATATACTGTGCTGGAAAGAAGAGACAAGGTTTGAAATGTGGCTCTGCAGCAGAATACAGAATGTTAGAGGGGTCAGCAGCTATTGGATAGGTACTCAGTTGTATCAGGACGAAAGGTACTTTGTGGCACAATTTGGGTAAAGGGAGTGATCAATTGATAGGACTTTTATCTGTGTTTAGCGCATAATCATTGGTGGAACGAAGAACGATCTGAGATCGCAAACTTGATTCAGTGACAAGTTTAGATCGTTGTGATAATCATCAGATGGATGTATTTCATTAAATTTAAGGCAAGAGATCAATCTAGTGTTGATCATAACCGTCGAAAGAGTTCACCGACTAAAACAAATTTACCATCATAGACTGATTTTGGTATCCCGATATTCATAAACAGCAATAATGCGTCTCAAGGAGGGGTACAGAATAAGTTGCAGTGCAAGTCTGAGATATTTAACAGTGAACTGACACTGGATGTTCCGGGACAGGAACCGGGCAAAAGTCCTGATATTCCTTTCGAGGAACATCCGTTGGGAACTGTTTGCTTGCCGTCAATCGCTATTAGCGAAGGCGGGTGCTGTGACCCGTCTGTAAGGCAGAAAGACAGCTACCACGCCGCGATGACCTTTCGTCCGGGATAGCACGTCACTAGCTTGCGACATACCCACTGGAAGGTCACTTCTCGCCAGCTTTATCGCGACCGCTAAATCCGTAACATCTGTAGGTAGACGCTTACCAATCGGTTCCCACAAGTTGATGCAAGTTAAGTTTATCGACCTCTCTCTGAACAGTTAGAGAGGTAAGTACATTATTCTGATAACAGTATCGGATTAGGCAAAATATCCTCCTACATCTACGGACACTAAACTACACGGTGAGAGACCTAAGACGGGCCACACTAAATTTGTGACTTGAACATGTGTAGGACAAATTGTAACGAGATAACAGCGCAGGAAACCACTGTCCCGTCGTCAGGACAAGAGGTCCCACAGACATGGTACCCAGAGTAGCGGGGAATGCTGAAGAATTCATCGAAAGAAGATCCTAAAACTACTTCTTTCGAGTGCGATTTTCATTTTCTTTGACGGATTTTAATGAACATCTGGTATCTGCACTTTCTACATCATTTCTCTGCGGCCTTCTACTATAGGTCTTTCCAGAAGTATACCGTTTGACATTGTAAGCTAGTTACTCTTTCCAGCGATTAATCGGCAGTAGTTTAATCGAAAATTAAGATAACTTTCCGCCTGCTTATGTGCCACAAGTTCAGTTTACTAGTGTTGAAGTCCAACTGCTAGTGCTTCTTAGATCTTTCTTGTGCACACCATAATCACCAGTGTCGACAAAGAGGGTCCGGCTTTATCCACCAGGTGCATCGTAAAGGCTGAGTAAACCCCATTGTGAACGTCATCAGCTAATCCAGTCTGAAAGCTGATACAATAATCCGTAAGCTCTTATTATGTTCGGTAGGCAGTAGTAAGTGAGTGTATCGAAGGCCTTTCGGCATCAGCCAATGCTCCATTATCTGCAGCCTTGCGTATCGCTAGACGAAAGGAGCAGTCTGAGATTTATGAGGAGATCTAGTTCGTCCTCGCAGAGGACATTTTCGATCCACAGATAAAGTCATAGTATATGTGCCTAAAAATGTTCATCATATTAACAATAGATTGCAGTTATCGATATAGGCCTATACTGCATCTGTCTGTACGACGATACGAGTAGAACGCGGCGTTTTTCCAATCGCTTAAAGCGTTTCATTGCACCAGTGACCTACTATGGACTGCAATGCCATTGGTTCAGTTGTCTCTAAGCTCTATGGGACTTAACATCTAAGGTCATCAGTCCCCTAGACTTAGAACTACTTAAACCTAACTGACCTACGGACATCACACACATCCATGCCCGAGGCAGGATTCGAACCTGCGATCATAGCAGCAGCTTGGTTCCAAACTGAAGCGTCTAGAACCGCTCGTCCACAGCGGCAGGCACTATGGACTTCAATCAGGAGTACAAATTATGATATTCGTCAAATTGCAGCAACCAGAAGGTATTTGGAATAAAATAACAAAATAAAGTTGCTGCCCTGTTTACTTACATATATAGAAATACTGCATTATATAAACACATATTTCGGTACATCTTTGCAACCAAAGACCTCTAATGTGTTTTGCGACGTATTCCTAAATAATAATTTCTTTTGGCAACATTGTTATTTTACGCATTATGTGGACTTGTGGAGTCTACACTTCCAGTTTGCTCGCTTCATTGATTCCAAAGTACATGTGACGTTTTATGTGATGCAACACAACAGAAAAGGGAGCCAGTGACAACTGGAGGTGTCAATTCATTTCCAAATGTATTTTTGCAATAAAAGTGTCCATAAATCTACATTTACTAAAATAGTATTTTGGTTTTATCTTGTGATACTAGACAGAATCGTAGGTTAAGCCAACACTTCATCGGAAGCAAGTCATATTTTTAAAGTAGTCGTAGTACTTTACCACATAAACTCACGGCACGTAGATTTACACATTCTTCTTTCTCATGAAGTGGTGAAATTCCGATAGAAGGCTTCAAAATGTTGTTAGTAGACGGGGAGACGAAGAATGAACGAACACTCGTTTGAGATCTTAAAGAGGAAAGCAACTTTCACTGCTGTGTCAGTTACAAGTAACATACGAAGGTTGTCAAGAAAGTAAGTTCCGATCGGTCGTGGAATGGAAATCACTGGGAAAATCCAGTAGTGCTTTGCACAGATGAGTTGGGCAGTGTCTCTAGTATGCCAGTCGATCGTGTCGCGTCGCTCTTTTCAGTTTTGATAGAACAATGAGCACGTAAAGATGGGTATGGAATAGAGTCTCCCGGCAAATATGAGGGCGTGGTTACGGATTTCGCCTGTGTGATCCAGCCAACATAACAGAACCGTCGAGCAGTTCCTTCTTCATGCTCATTCTCGGCCGCACACTGCAGGGGCAATGAAGACACTCCTGCAGCGTTTCGGATGAGAAGTGTTTGATCACCCACAATACAGTCCGTAATTGGCTCCCCCTGAGTCTCATCTCTGCTCACAAGGACCGCTGGCTATGAAGACAACATTTTTCCAGACGACGAGCTGCAGACCAGTGCAGATAATTGGCCGAAAGCACAGGCGGCTCCTTTCTGTGACGAGGACATTGAAAAGTTGATGCAACACTACCACAAAATTCGAAGTTGGAGTGTCCACTAAGTAGAGAAGTAGATCAAAGGTGTACCTAACCGTTGCAAATAAAACTTCGCTGGTTTTCACTGTAGTTTCCATTCCGCGACCAATCGGAACTTACTTTCTGGACAACCCTCGTAGCTCGACGAAACGTGGACCATACAAGAAAAGAACTGCTCGATTGTAGTACAGAAGATAAATGAAAGAAATTCGCAGTGAGACTAACAGACGTGACACTTTTATAGAAGGACAATAATGGCATTAAACTCCCCCGTGGTCTACAAAACGCAGTACATTGTTTTTAACAGGTTATATGATCACCACAGAACTGAACCACGTGCTCTGGAACGCGTTCTCATGCCGGCTGCAAGGTAGGCAGTTCCAGCGCTCCAAATGCTGAGCCCAGCGGTTCACAACTGCTGGGTGGTCGTAGGTGCATGTGGATGTGCTGCAATACGACTCCTCACCACATTTAACACGTGCTCGACGAGATAAAAGTCGGACGGAATGGGCAGGCCAGTCCGTTTGCCGAATATCCTCTCGTTACAAGACACAGTCCAGCAACACTGTTTGATGCGGTCGCGCATTGCCATCCGTGAAAATGAAGTCAGTTTCGGAAGCACGCCAGAAAAGACGCAGATAGAGCAGCAGTGACAGAATAACATTTACCAGTGAGTGTACCGATTTCAAAGATTTGGAGATAAGTAAGCTACGACGACTTTATGCTTCTCCAACTGGTCCTCCAAAAGGATCACGTTCGATAGTGTTCCTGGGTGCTTTATGTGTTCCCACATCTCAACGTATGAGGATACGTCCAGAATCACAACTGACACTGAATCTGCTCTCATCTTAGAAATGCACACGAACCCACTCCTCGTAGGTCCAGTCTTTATGCACTTGGTGCCACCGGAGTCGTTTACATTGATGTGACGGAACACAATGTTGTCGGCGAAAGGGACTATCCCCATGCAGTCTCAATGCCAGTATGCAAGGTGAGATTACGTGCTTTGCTGTCCTCTTAAGTCTGGTTGTAATTAAACCCGTTTTCGACGTGTGTCCTTCTTGAGTGTCGCACAATAAAGGATGATCTGCTTCTGAAGTTGGCCGTGCACTATCACGTCCTTTCTTTCGAGCAGCAGTGTCTATTGTTCGGAACACTCTTCAAGACCTCGAAACGATGCTGACAGTAATAATAAACTCATGGATTACACTCGTTGAAGCGCCCGCTAAACCCGCTGGGCAGAACAGGTAATTAGGATTGTGGAAAGGGCTAAATAAGTTTGTGGTCAGTTTCACCTTCTAATTGTAATTTATTGTAATTTAATTACACATTTACAACCAAAGCGGCACATAGTCGAACCTCTACCAAATGCAACTCTTTCACGGCTGCAAGCCTCCAAACAAGAAATCTTAACAAATCAACAAGATTAAAATCCAATTAAAATAACCATAAAATAATGAAAAATAGGACATCTATTACAGCTAGGTGGAAAGCCGCAAAGCAGAGCAGACAGAACAAACATATGTAAGGTGCAACGCAAATGGCTGAAGGCCACAATAAGTTTCAAAATTTTAAAATATATTACCATAATCTTTTAAAGGCAGAAGGCCGCAATGTTTAAGCTTGAAAAATAATTTTAAGGATAAGGTTGCAAGACTAAAAGCCGACAGTTAAATTTGCAAAATTAAAAAAAATAACCATAAGTCTGAAAACAGATAATTAAACACCGGCTAAAATCGTTGTTAGTGGAAATAACGCCAAGTACACACACAACCTGACAAACACTTGCACGAAGACCTATACAACAGTAACTAAGCACGCACGAAGACAAATCGGGAGTCGATGCACACACACACAGCCGACTCATGAACAATCAGCGAGCCAAAACGCGTCGTCCAGTAGCACGACCGTCCGACGATCCACCAAGACCGCGGGCCGGCTCAAGTGATGCGTGGCGGCAATGGTCGGGCGAGGCGTGTCAACGCAGACCTCATCCCACTGCACTAGTGCCACATTGCAACTCTCCGACTGACAGGTGTGGTCTGCGCTCCAGACGCGTTCCAACTCACTGCAGACCCGAACTCGCTATCCGATCTTTCCAGCCGACAGACAACGACCGGGAAGTAATAGCAGTCAAGAAAAGATACCACGAGAGGGGATACATCGATACGCGCTGCTACCGCCGCTCACAGTCAGGCAAAGCACCAACTCAGTGACAGTAGAAATTTAAATTAACGTAGTGAGGTAGAAGTACGTTAAAACAGGGTGTAAAATACATGATGACGGGAACACGAGCCACGCACAGCTCACTCGTCAGAGTACGTCCTTCTTCCAGTTTCCCGATGATACTTTCCCATGTGACCCTCCAAATGTTGTCTGTGCGCCAAGTTGTAAAGGAAAATACCACCACAGAGCACCGTCACTTCTCACTGATTGGCACACAGCGTCTTCCCCGTTTATTGAACTGGCCTGTGTTGCTGTGCCAGCCCCTAGTTATGATGTGCAGGTGCTTTCATTAATTTCCAAAGAGTAAGTTGTATGTTATGTCACTTAATTTCTCTCGACTTCAGTTTTATAGAGCAATGTGTAATGCTAAGGGTATATAGTGAGAAATGAAGCACGTATATTAATTCACACAGGATAGTGACGGATCATGGTAGCGTTGAAATGACGAGATGGATTCCACAACACCAGAACATTCATCGCACCGTACAAAACGACCGAATGTCGCCCCCCCCCCCCCCCTGGGGTGGGAATGGGGTGGGGGGAACCGCGTTAATTCGACGTTCCGCCGAACAGAGGCACGTGGCGTTTCGACGATGGTGGAATTCTTCGGAATAACAAAGCCGGAAATGAAACAGCGACAAGAGGGGATGCTGCGTGACGAGCCGGCATCCGGCTGGCGCGTTTAATCAGCCGCGAGCTTATCACGAAATTATAACAGCGGTGGCGCGGATTTGCAGCGGCGGGCGCTGGCAATGTAAGAGATTTAATTAAATTGCCACCGGGGTGTGGGCCGCCATTACGCGGGCAGGTCGCGGCGGCGGTGGCGGCGGCGGCGGTGGCGGCGTCCGCTAATCCTGCCATTAATAACGCGCGCGGAACCAAACGTGCCACCTGCCGCCAACACAAGAGATGCCCCTGCCGCCGCGCCTAAACCTCTCCCGCACCACACGTGTATGACAGCGGAGCTGCAGTCTCGCGAACCCTCATCGCAGAGACCTCCAGCAAAGTTCAACATGTAGCGAGAGAGTAGCACAGAGCATCACTCACTATTCAGAAACTGGTACCTCAGCTTCGTATCAATTTTTACTAGTAACAATTAACAGAAGAAATATTTCTTGAAAATTTGCTGGACGATAACAGAAAACGCAAAAGAATATTCACGAAAACAAGGGAGTTGCTTCCTTTCTCTCTTCCATTGAACATGTTACCTACTTCCATAACTGGAAAGGCATGTTTATTTTTTGAGTCACTAGTCTTCTGACTGGACTGGTGAGGCCCACCAATTCCTCTCCCGTGACTGCCTCTTCGTCTCAGAGTAGCACTTATAACTTATTTCCTAAATTATTTGGTGAATGTATTTCTCTTCCCCTATACAGCTTTGGTCCTCTAGAACTCCCTCTAGTACCATGGAAGACATTCCCTGATGTCTGAACATACATCCTATCATCCTGCCCCTTCTGATTACGAGTGTTTTCCACACATTCTTTTCCTCTCCGATTCTGCGCAGAACCTCCTCATGCCTTATCTTATGCCCACCTAATTTCCAACGTTCGTCTGTAGCAGCACATCTCAAACGCTTCGATTCTCTTCTGTTCTGGTTTTCCCACATAACATACAATTCTGTGCTCCAAGCGTACATCTTCATAAATTTCTTCCTCAAACTAAGGCCTATGGCTGATACTAGTAGAGTACTCTTGGCGAGGAATATCGTTTTTGCCAGTGCTATTCTGCTGTTGATGTCCTCCTTGCTCCGTCAGTTACTGGTTATTTCGCTGCCTAGATAGAAGCACTACTTTAACTTCATCTACTTTGTGACCATCAATCCTGATTGTAAGTTTATCGCTGTTCTCATTCCTGTAACTTCTCATTTCTTTCGTTCTTCTTCGATTTGCACTCAATACATATACTGTACTAATTACAATGTTCATTCCACTCAGCAGATCTTGTAACGTTTCTTCACTTGGTAGCATGGAACATAAAAAGGAAAAAAATGGTCTACTAAACGTGGGCTCCAAATACTTTAAGAGCTAATGGGACTCGTTGAATTGTAGAGATGTTTTCCACAGTATCGAAGATAAACAACTATTCATAACTCTTAAGCTAAGTATTTTAGAGTCCATGTTTACTAAACTTTTTTTCTTAGTACTATCGTTCGTATCACATGCGAAAGTATACCTCTTGTGCTGCCACAAATAGGAAAATCAACTGACACGAAATGGCTTTATTGGCCAGTTAACCTCTTGTGAGGTTGTTCGACATGATGGTGCATTTAGTTCTATTTGACGCCACTTTAGCGATTTGTGCGTCGGTGAAGACGAGGTAGAAAGATGACAAAAACACTCAGTTTCCGAGCGAAGAAAATCTGTGACCCGGCCAGGTATCGAACTAGTTATCCCCATGTTCTAGTAGCAGCGACGCTTACCACTAGCCGTGTACAAACGACGCAGGGCGTAACAGCCTGGTGCAAGTCTTTCAAAGGGATGCCCCTTCGGTGACGAGGATGGCCCTGAGCCTACGGCACGCAGCATATCCAGATGGTCACCCACCCACCTCCTAACCGCGCCTAACGTCAACTTTAGTGATAGGGCGGGAACCGGGACATCCAATATGGCAAGGATTTTTGTAAACTGATGTAAGCGACTTTGAAATTGGGCATATTGCAGTGACCCATCACAAGTCAGCTTCACGAAAATGGCAGAGCTGGTAGTCTCTTTGTCTTGTGAACGTCTGTGAAATCCACAGACTGGACGGTGAAACCGTGAGTGGCTGTCCACAACAGAACGTGGCAGTTGCTGGCTTGCCTTCTCTGTACATCAATACATACAGACTGCTGTCTGCGGCAGATCTGACAACAAACTATAACTCTGGTGCAAGCACAAGCGTCAAGGGTGTGTCGTGCACGGTATGTCTTCAGGATATGTCATTCACAATACATGGTTAATACGGGGCTCCCAAGTCATACATGTTCCCATGAAATTCCAACGACAATGCCTCTTACAAATGCGCTAGGTGTGGGATCATTGAGAGAGCTGCGTGGATCGACGGAAACGTGGCGCCTGGTCACATCAATCGTTCCTTGTTAAACGAAGCCAATGATCCTGTCCGGATATTCCGTTATTGATGCTCACGGCTGCTCGAAATATGGACCGCGCCAAAGACGTTTGCCTACAGGGTTAGTTTATGTTATAGAGGATATTACCCTAAGCTACCAAGGCATTGTTTTAATAACTAAAGACATAGTGGCAGGTGTGCTCTACCAAAAATTATCGCGGAGCACCTGCATCTCTTCACGCCTGATGTTATTCCCAACTCTGATAGCCTGTTCCTGCTGGATACTTGTCCATCTTACTAGACTAGAATCACGACACAGTGGCTTGAAAAACTTGCTAGTGAATTCATGTTGATGTCTTGGCCACTAAATTGGACTGGGCTGAACCCGACTGAACAAATAAGGAAAGATATAGCGAGCTAGCTGCGCACCCACAACCCAAGCCTCGCAGTTTACCGGAATTACACTATCTCTGTCTGGAATGTCATCAACAAAGAGAAAGGGGGGGGATGCAAAGCGATAAACATGAAGAAATTGAAAACGGTCGGAAAGACTGATTTGTCAGACCCAAATGTCAAATCATATTAGGATGAAATTAAAAGCAAGGGCGTCAGAATTCAAATTGGAATGGAAGATGCACTTTAAAACTCGGAGAAAGGATCGTGTAAGCGACAAGTCTAAATGGTTCAAATGGCTCTGAGCACTATGGGACTTAACATCTGTGGTCATCAGTCCCCTAGAACTTAGAACTACTTAAGCCTGACTAACCTAAGTACATCACACACATCCATGCCCGAGGCAGGATTCGAACCTGCGACCGGAGCGGTCACGCGGTTCCAGACTGAAGCGCTTAGAACCGCACGGCCACACCGGCCGGCTGACAAGTCTACATCGAGGGCATCTACAAGACGAAGTAACCCTATGGTGACTGAACTGGTACCGATTTGGAAGACAATGGTTATCCACTGAAAGTATTTGGAATACATCGGTGGAAACGAGACAGAACGGAAGCATAACATTCCATTGTAATCTCCAAAATCATTTGTGGGACAGGTAAACAAAAGGATTATTCAGGTGTACAATCTAAGAAATAATATTGGCCTTTCGGAAGAGTGTCACGCATACAATACCGAAGATAACTGAGGCAGAAAAATCGAAAAATTTCGAACAGTCAGCTTAAAAGCTCACACGTTTAAGTCGTCAACATTAATATGCAATGGAATGGAAAAGATAATTGAGGACCTATTAGATGACCGTAAGTCTGGCTTTAGGTCCAGTGAAGAGGCTTCTGTCACCATTCCTTTCTTTATATAAGCTTATAATAAAACATTACAATAGCTCCTGTATGATAGTACGAGCATGACGACTCGTGAAGTATACGATACCCGTTCACTTCTAAGGATGTTCGAGAAAATTTAGACCTCGTGTACGGCAACCACAGTAAGCAGTGACCTGTAGACAAGTATCTTAAACTGCTGATAACACACGTAACTGCTTTAACAGTGATACATAACTGATCAGAAAGATTCATTTTTTTTTCATGTCTCTGCCATTAGTCTTCAACTTCTTCCGTGCTTTATTTAGAGTAAACCTAGATCCATTCTCAGTTACGTGTTGCACATATTCATATTTATGTCTTTCCCCCGAATATTTGCTCTAGAGTCTAGACGGTTGCCTCTAGGGCCATGGCAGTTGTTCCTCTCACTTCTTCTAGACGGTATTTTCCATCTTAATTTCCAGCAAGGCTTTACAAGATCTAATCACAGTCTTTTGGATTCTCTAAAATGGAAGTAAATTAAGGTATGACGGCTGAAGCAAAGAGGACATAATACGCAGGAAAATATTCGAGGAAAAACTGCACTTCTCACCAAAGGAAGTGTCCTATGGCGAAACGTACATTTCACTTAAAAAGAAACGTTTGAAAGTATCTGTTTCTCGCATTAAGACTTTGAAGCTTGTCGACTTCTTTTGACTAGGAATTCTCTCTTTCCCTTTAATAGACTGTTTCTGATAGACTGTTTCTAGTATCCTCCTTACTTCGCTGGTCGTGTTCATTCTCTTCCAATGTAAGAGAATTCCTTGACTTTGTGGTTACGTGATCCCCAATTTTTATGCTCTTTTCAGCGCACGTCGCGTTTCTGCTGCTCCTCAGTTCTTTGTTATCGTTCGCTTTCATCAACAACTTACACTCTCTGGTAGAAAGTTTCCGGACATTCTTCTGATGGCCGGGGTGGCCGAGCGGTTCTAGGCGCTACAGCCTGGAACCGCGTGACCGCTACGGTCGCAGGTTCGAATCCTTCCTCGGGCATGGATGTGTGTGATGTCCTTAGGTTAGTTAGGTTTAAGTAGTTCTAAGTTCTAGGGGACTGATGACCTCAGAAGTTAAGTCCGATAGTGCTCAGAATATTTGAACCATTTTTTCCGGACATCACTATATTAGGCATAATTGACCAATATATGTCACGAGAGGTGGACCCACTGATCTCAAAGTAGGTGCGGAGGATTGTCTTTTCAGTAGCGAAATGTAACAGTAGAATGAGCACGTCAGCAGCTCAATGACTAGCAAGTGGTGTGGCCACTGGATGCCAGCTGAGTAAACAAATCCGCCATGGACATCCCAACATTTGTAAGACTGGTCGGCCGCTGTGGCCGAGCGGAACCGCGCTGCTACTACGGTCGCAGGCTCGAATCCTGCTGCGGGCATGGATGTGTGTAATGTCCTTAGGTTAGTTAGGTTTAAGTAGTCCTAAGTCTAGGGGACTCATGATCTCAGATGTTAAGTCCCATAGTGCTTAGAGTCACTTGTAAAGCTGTCCAAGTCGACTATTGATGAAGCGGCTGTAAAGTAGGAGCACGAAGCCACAACTACAGTACTCATGCACTGACGGATGGGAACCGTTGAGCATTGCAGAGGGTGGTTGTAAGGAATCGCTTAAAATCAGTGGAATGGTGATTCTTCAGTTCAAAAGTGCTACCAGAGGACCATATAGCGCAGTGTGCGTCGGAATGAAGTACGAAGTCGAGCATCTCCTTATAAGCGGCACATTTCTGTACGTAATGCTAAGCTAGGTCGGTGGGCAGTGGGTGACAGGAAATGAGTGATTCTGGACGATGAATAATGTAATACCTTGAGGCCTTTCGATAAGAGTGCTTGGGTTTGGCGAATACAAGGAGAAAGTTACATGACATGATATGAAGAGCTTATTTCAATAGTGGTACAAGTACATTACCTCCACTTTTCTGCCTATAATGCTTCTGAAATTAATGGTCGGAACAAAGAGAAACAAAGGTTCATCTCTAGCAACAAGCCGTATGCTTGAATATTTCTGGTAACTGAACTGCAGATTTTTCAGCGCTCATTCAACTTTAGGACTCTTATCTCACATAGCCATTTGAAGCCATACGTAGTGACAACAGTAAAGTATAGAGGAGGTGGTTTTACATATGGGGACGTGTTTCGTGGTTTCAGTGTGGTCCCTTTAGTGCGCTTAAGAAAACGTTAAGCGGCTGGCCCACAGTAGGAAAAGAGTTCGGAGACGATGATTGCTTCAGTATGACTATACACCCTGTCATTAAGCAGCATCTGTAATGTAATGGTTTGAGGACAGTCACATTCCTGAAATGGAGTGGCTTGGCGAGAGCCCCGACCGGAAACCAATGGAACTCTTTTGCGGTGAGTTAGAACGTAAACTTCACTGCAGACCACAGTGTCAAAAAACTGGCTCTGAGCACTATGGGACCTAACTTCTGAGGTCATCAGTCCTCTAGAACATAGACCTACTGAAACCTAACTAACCTAAGGACATCAGACATCTATGCCTGATGCAGGATTCGAACCTGCGACCGTAGCGGTCGCGCGGTTCCAGACTGTAGCGCCTAGAACCGCACAGTGTCCAGTATCACTACCGTCTCTGGTTTTGGGCCTTAAGGAATAATGGGCTGCTACTCGTCCACGGAAATTCACATCTCACTGAAAGTATCCACAGTATCAAGTGGTGATAACAGATGCCTATATACCTTTGTTCAGGTTGTGTACAGTATTCACTCAGTAGACTATTCATTCCGTTGAGAATGTTATGAAGCCTACTGGCATAGCTACCAATAGTATTTCGTGTGGGGAAGACTGCTCCTCGTCGAGGCAGACTGCAAATGTTTCATGTGTCGCATGAACGCGACAGGCGCCAGTGTACGCTAATTGCCTTGAAATCCTCGCGGAAGAGGAGCTCACATGTACAACGAGCATTTCCTGAGATGAACTGTTGCCAGTGAGTTGAGTTACACTCGTCCTGGCGGTCTTGAGAGAGGGCACATTTTTCCCAGAGAGGCGCTAAACACGCCTACGTTTCCGCTGAGCCGCACTCGAGCGTCGCTCTCTGGAGAAAGTGAACCCTAAAGAGTGGAAAGGCTCTCTCCTGCTGTTTAGTGACCACCGTGGCCTCCTTCTCCCCCTTTCTCCTCCCCGCCTCTTTGTTCGCGGGAAGATTGTTTTCTCAGCACGAGCGCCGTCTCTCGTCCCCTTCTGGCCCCGGGTTATCTCTCTTGTTTACTCTGTCCTGGCCTTGCCACTTTGTTCGAGACCTCTCGCGTTTCCATGTTTTCACTGCGAACGTTACCTCCTCCAAATCTCTGAGTTCCAAATTGCATTATCTTCTCCACGCAGTAGTGTATTTTCCCGATGATTTTTATTCCTGGAAATCAGTCGCTAAAAATTGTTGAATGATGGCAACCCACTTCTGTAAATTTCGCTGTTTCCACTACAATCAGTTTCACATTTGACCTCACATAACTGAGTGCGTCTCGTTGCAAAATCACGAACCAAACCCGAGGCCTCTGCCTCAGCAGAATAAAACGCTAAACATAAGATGATTCAGAAAGCCAGTCAGTCGTTCCTACTTGAAAGAAGCTGTTGTGTTCTCTGTTGTAAGTATTCAACAAATGGCACTGTGACTTTTCCAGAATTCATTCGGTTGGAGTAGAAATAAAACACACTGCTAGTGACATACTCACTACAATCGGTAACTCTAAATAAAAAGCGAGGCTTTAATGATAGTCTATTCAGATTTTTAAACTCAGTAGTCCTTTGATTTTGTGTGGCTCCCATTGTTCCTAAATTACGCATTGCTATCCGCATGCGCCGAGCATAACTTAATAAATAGTAAACGTTTACTCTCCATTGGTGAAACGTCTCCGATATATTTACATCAGCATGGGGTGTAGCAAGCAGTTCGTTACCTGTTACAGTTGCTGAAATCATTTAGGAACACTAGTGAGATGACGACCAAGTAGTGTACAACCTATCATGATAATGGATTATGTTTCAGTCGCAATATAAGGGGCGATCAAACAGCTTCGGCATGATAATGGATTATGTTTCAGTCGCAATATAAGGGGCGATCAAACAGCTTCGGTTTGAGGGTGTTACTGCAACGTACGAGGATAATCCCAAAAGTAAGGTCACCTATTTTTTTAATAAGAACATAGACCTGTTTATTTCTACAATGGTTTACATCAGTTTACAGCTTGAACATTTAGCTATTTTTCGACATAATCAACATTTGTGTCGATGCATTTTTGTAGATGCTATGGCAGATTTTGTATGAAAATGTCATACGAGCTCGCCATGCTGTTCAGGAAGTTATGAATCTCTTCTTTCACCTCGTCGTCGGAGCTTAATCACTTTCCAGCCAAATGTTCTTTTAACCTAGGGAACAAGTGATAGTCAGTGGACGCCAAGGCAGGACTATAGGGTGGGTAGGTGATTATGTTCCACTGAAACTGTTGCAGGAGAGCAATGGTTTGCCGAGCGATGTGTGGGCGAGCGTTGTCGTGGAGAATGTGTACGCCCTTGCTCAACATTCCTCTTCTCCGGTTCTTAATTGCCCGTTTGAGTTTTTTCTGAGTTTCACAGTACCTCTCGGCGTTAATTATGGTCCTAGTGGGTTGACCAATAATACCCCTTTCCGATCCCAAAAAACGGTTTTCTTGACTTTACCGGCAGCCTTTGTTTTGTTTGAATTTCCGCGGCTATGGAAAAGCATGCCGCCACTGGCGTGATGTTGCTTGGTCTCAGGTGTAAAGCGGTATGCTCAGGTTTCGTCACCCGTGACAATTGAGTCCAGAAAGTTGTCCTGTTCGGCACCAAGGCGGTGAAGAAACGGGCGGGAAGCATCAGCTCGTTGCCGCATGTGGTCCTCAGTCAGCATGCGTGGCACCCATCTCGCGCTCTCCTTCCGGTAGTTCAATGTTTCCGGTAAAATTTTGTGAGCGGTGCTTCGGGAAACTTCAGGAACCAACGTGCAGAGATAATCCAGGGTGATCCGCCAACCACGATTGCTTTGCTCAACACTGTCTCCTCAGAAATTGACTGTCTCCCGCTCCTTTGTTCGCCGTGGATTTCGGTCCGACCAGCTGCAAACTCTCTACACCACTTACGAACATTTTTGACATCCATGCACGACTCACCATGCACTTCCGTAAATTGGCGATGGATTTCAATCAGCGCAGTGCCTTTTGCGTTCATAAACCGAACAACTGCGTGCAGTTCGCACTTGGCGGTAACATCCAACGGGAGCTCCATTCTCAACGGTTGCCAAGCCAAGACTGAGCACTTCAGCACGGCGTGCGCATGTTTACACACAGCTCGTGAAGCACTCTTCATAACAGTGTAACCAACTGCCACACAGAGTTCTGTACTTATAAAAAGTAGGAGACCTTACTTTTGGGGTTATCCTGGTATATGAAATATATCGCGGCTCCGATGTGGGTATACAAACATCGATATGCAAGCAAGGGTTTTGTGTGGCATTCGTGCATATCCGACTTGTGCCTTTTATGCGGTAAATACGTCCAAACATAGCCAGAGTGCTGAAATTCGTTTGTTGGCTGGCAGAAGACAAATACCGGTAGACATATACTGGCGAATGAGGGAAGTATGGGGCAGCAAGTCTGTCAAGAACTACCGTTGTGGAAATGTGCTCCAAGTTCCGTGCTAGTCGCGGTTCGTCACAAGACGCTGGTCGACATGGGAGGGTAGCCTCATGTATTACCGACAAGTGGGAAACACTCGATCTCCCTCCCTATAGTCCTGGCCTCTCCCCATGTAATTGTCATATCTTTGGCCTTTAAAAAAAAGGGCCTTAATGCTTTGACGATTCCCAGCGTGCGACGATGTGCAGCAGTCGGTTACGAGCTCCTTGACACTGCAGGGTACAGCATTTTACCGAACGGGTATCTACAGCTCGTGCATCAGTGGGATGATTTCCTCGGTGCCACGCCGCTTTTGTCTGACTGGCGTACCGACTCTGGACTGTACGGCCTTCCCAGAGAACTTTTTGATCGCCCCTTCTACTTCATAGTCAAGGAGAAAAGTGGACTGTCTGCGTTTATTGACCAAAGTTTTCGCTATTAATTGGCTAAAACCTGAACATCCTCCCAAGTGCCTTTTGGAGCACGGCTGAAGGAAGCCATTGATACTGATCAGGATATCGAAAACCGACATTTTGACCTTTCTAATTGATGTATCTGATATTATTCGGTAAATGTGCTTTGACAATTTGGACTCGTTGAAAGTATCAAGTTTAAAGGACATGACCGTTGAATGCTAAACGAAAACCATCTATGATTCAATTACATAAAGAAAATTCATATAATTAAATACACAAATATATTATTAATTTGTATTTTCAATGAATCCCAACTCTAACTAATGTGCGGTACGTCTCAGATTAAGTGCGGATTACTAATATAATAACGGCCTCTAAATGCAATTTCATGTGGTTCTAACCACAGTGTGACGCCAGAAACTATTGACCACTTGGCTGGGATCATGAATGTGTTAGGCCGATTTCCACCACTTCCTCGTGGAATCAATGTTCGCGTAAGGGCAATCAGTTGTCAGAGATGAATACAGATTTATTGAACGATTAGGAGATAAAAGAATGACTCTGAACAACATGAGAAAAATCATAATCCCCTTAGCGGGATGTGAACCCTCTTTAACTATCAGTTACCCTCCTTCTGCACCTTCTGTGGCACACGTTTTTATGTATTTTTGCAATGTTGGTTGGAGATAACAGAAATGCAACCAGTGATGCAAGCTGTTACTCAGCATTTGACTTTCCTACTTCTACCAGCCTATTATTTGTTCTCTTCCACGCGGCGCAGTGTGTTGGATATAAACTGGGCGTTTAAAAAACCACTCTGCAACGTTTGCAACACACCCCATCACTTGTACACCGTCTTGCAAAGTGATTACGTGCTGTGTTAAGGAACCTTTGAGGAACACGACATCACAGCAGTTACATGCTCGACGATCGGTCAAGCTACGCTTTAATTAAATCTCAATGAACATGGTATTCCAACATATTGTTGCACTAAAAGCAGTTATAAGGGAATTTGGAATATGATACATGTGTCCTTGGCTGGAACCTGTCACAGCAAATACACCTATAGATGGAAACTCACTTTATGGCACGCTTGCTGAAGCAAGTCGCCGGCCGGAGTGGCCGTGCGGTTCTGGGAGCTACAGTCTGGAGCCGAGCGACCGCTACGGTCGCAGGTTCGAATCCTGCCTCGGGTGTGTGGTGTCCTTAGGTTAGTTAGGTTTAATTAGTTCTAAGTTCTAGGCGACTGATGACCTCAGAAGTTAAGTCGCATAGTGCTCAGAGCCATTTGAACCATTTTTTGAAACAAGTCGGGACAGTGCACCACAGTGTGCCAGCTGTAGGATGCGCTTCTTCATTCCACGTCAGTTTCTAATTTCAGTAAAGCTCTTTCTTTATGAAAGCTTCATCTGACTACGGCAATCTCCCATCATGGCTCCCGTTTACATCCACCATGAAGATTTCTTTCACTTCATTAGTACACAAAAGCGACACAAAGATACAGCTCCGCATTAAAACATTATATATACTAATTATAAGGTAAAATGTTATTTTCTTCATTCCTTTCCTTTACTTTCCATGTCGCGTATGTACTTAGTCATCATTGTCCGAATCTCAAAGGCTTATTTTGCCTCGCATTGTGAATGGTTTTCTCTACGACCGTAAATGCTATGCAGCCGTGGAATTACTTCTCTGGTCATTTTTCACTGTCTGCAAGAAGTACACCTTCTCTTTTTTATTCTTTTCTGTTCCAAATATTACAAATTACTTTCGTCAGTAGCTTACGAAAGTGGCATGTCGAACCGAGAGATCAATATTTTCTAAAGTTTTTGAGTGTCAGTCATGAACTGGAAGACGTACTTCGTGCAACGGTTTCTTTTTTTAGTGTACAAACCTGTATGAGAGTGACAGTCCAAGGAAATCTCTAATTAAGAGGAGGGGAATCGAGGTCTTGTTACCTTTAACTGAACCGAAAGTAGTCTCTCCTACTTATTCCAAAATTACTTACGCTGGCTTCTGTACAGGAAACAGAACGAACTGCTAGACGCGACATGTGCATACTTTACCAAAGTGAATCCAACTATCACACAATTTTGGCTCTAACTGTAGAAACGTTTCCTGAACCCGTATGTTTACATCGCTCAAGTCATCGATGAATTATAGAAATATCTCGATTGGGGAGCCCAGATGTTTGTATTACATCGTCTGTAGAAGGATATTAAAAGTGTGACGGTATTGATGGCTCACGCAAAGAATACATATTAAAACAGGAGTGACGTGGACCTTATGGTTCGACAGATTCGCATGAAAGCTCTTGGTCCAAGTAGAAACATGTAATTAGAAATGAGTAAGTGATATAAATGGAAACGAAATGAAAATTCAGAATGAATGACGGCGAAATATTGATAAAGTTTGTTACAATTAACGAAAAATGTGTAGATGATTATGAGCTTCAGGCCTATTTTTAGTTTTGAAATGCCTCTTTCCACATAGTTCTGTACATCGCCTTACAAGATAAAAAAGCAAAAGTCCGAAAAATCGTTGCGAAGCTTATGGAAGGGTTAGTAAGGGGATACAAAAGACATTGGCAATTAACTTGTAAAACAATTTCCAGGTAATAAGGCCGTATGTGTTGCACTAGGACGTATGAGCGTGGTTTTTGAAATACATTCTCAAGTGAAGAGTACGTTTATGTAAAGAACAGTGAATATATTAAAAGTACGAGGCGGTAACACGAAAGTTCTCGCCCCATTAAATCGGACTTCTCTCTTGTTCTAACATTCTTTAAGTCCCCTCCTATCCATTTTTTCCTTATAGCGAACACCTATTTTTCATTCTTCAGTTTACGTTCTCGAACGGTTCTTTGAAACGACAAATCTATTAAAATTTCTGAAAAACTTGTTTCCTTTGTTATTCGCAACTTCAAAACTGCCTCTCTTGTGTTTATATCTATCGTAAAACCAAAATGATTGTCATAAAAAACATCGACTTTTTTTCGTTCTTCTCTATGCTGTTTGTAAATGAGGAAATAAAAAAACAGTGTTTTGAGAGGATGCGTGAAAAGGCACTGTTAGTACGGCCAACCTAACAATTATAATTCGCAGCGAGCAGGCTCTGTTCCTGTACCACTTCCCATTATACTTTAACTGCTGCGCCTTCCGGCAGATGCCCCACAACTTTAACAGCGGCGTAACGCGCTCTGTCTGTCTGGGCGTAAAAAAGTTCCGACCATGCAAGTTAACGAGCTTTTTCTGACTGTTACGACAGACGGAGAGAATTCAACTTCACCGGTGCAGCTGTGACCCGTTGCAGACTACGGGCATTCGGCGCTTGTCGTAACGGTTAAACTAGTGGCAGACGAGACAGAATATACGCACTCTACGGTTTGTTGCTCTTAATCAGATTTTGTTAAACGATTCCGCCGAAATGCAGTGGTACTCTGCTAGCCATCCTAGTTAAGATGAGCAAGTGCTTTATCGGACAACGATCAGGATAACGATATTTTAAAATTGTGAAATATCTCCACATCGCAGCTTCACGTGAAGTTCATGAGAACACTATCGAGCAATTTCAATATCCTGATTACCGCCATAACGTTGAGTAGTTCCCATCTGTTTTATTATATTCATAACGGCATCTTTTAGCAATAAATTTTCAGAACTGTTAAATATAATCTTTACTAAAACATACATCAGAACAACTCTTTATGCAAATGTACGACTTAAACATTCAGACGAAATTACAGTGTAATAGGGCTCGTTTTATGAAACTAAGTATCTCCTTCGATCCTCATATTTCCTTGATAACTGATTCAACTAGAGCATGACGTACCTTTAGTTCGTTTTATTCAGCTATTCTTTTCAGTCATTATAGGCTGTATTTTTATTTATTTTAAAACCTCTGTAAAATAGTTGCAGTACTGTTTTGATTCATTTTCACACTCCTGTAACAATAGCAGTAGTATCTGTATTCCCGTATTAGTTCACTGTACACTTGTTGAACACGTATAGGCTTTGTATTGTATTGTATTGTATTGTTTGTGAACCGGGGACCTAGAAACGACGGAGAGGCTCCGTCCCCGCCGCAGCCGCAGTGGTCCACAGCCCCACGGCCACTACCGCAGTCCACTTCACCCCCCCCCCCCCCCCCCCCCCACGCCGCCCCACACCGGACCCAGGGTTATTGTGCGGTTAGGTCCCTGGTGGACCCCCAGGGAACGTCTCACACCAGACGAGTGTAACCCCTATGTTTGCGTGGTAGAGTAATGGTGGTGTACGCGTACGTGGAGAACTTGTTTGCGCAGCAATCGCCGACATAGTGTAACTGAGGCGGAATAAGGGGAAGCAGCCCGCATTCGCCGAGGCAGATGGAAAACCGCCTATAAACCATCCACAGACTGGCTGGGTCACCGGACCTCGACACAAATCCCCTGGGCGGATTCGTGCCGAGGACCAGGCGCTCTTTCCCGCCCGGCCACCTATAGGCTTAGATGCTCGTTGTATCTGATATGCTTCATTCTGGTGGCAAGTCTGTCTACGTAAGAGTTTAAATTACATATGGTACAGCACAGAACATTTAGTGAAATCACTTTAGCTGTACACTTCTACGACATTGTTTCAATTCAGTACATGCTTCTGCTATTATGTAAACCTGTAAGCAGTCAGACTCAGCTGCCGCTTTAGGTAGTTATGTGACATGTTGGTTGAAGAATATGTCAATGAAATTGCACGTGTTACATCTATTGTATTGTTATATATTCTGACAAATCCATTAGGCATGTATTTTATGTGTAACTACGGTCTGTCCCTTGGATGTTACTAAACGACACAAGCAGTGCTCTTATGGAATGTGGCCGTGATTTGTTGCACTCTAACGTCCATATAAGTCGTTATTTTCATGCATTTATTTCTGTCGTTGCAATTATGATTGTGATACCTCATAACATGCAACATACAAACTGTATGTTATACCTATGACGTGTACTTTTCGTAGCACACCCTACACAGCTTGTATTATCCTACAATACTATTCACTGTGGATGTATGACCGCCTCTCGATCTACCAGTAAGCAGCGATCAGATGCATATTAGGCTGTATGTGATATGCATCGCTTCACAGCGCTAATGTCGACTGCTGATGTAACATGAAAGAGCACACTGCCCTGGGCAATGTGTACAATGACGGGAAAACGTCGCAACACCAAAAAATAATTAATATAGAATAATTAAACTTTGGGACAATATTTGTCTAGCTAACATGTAAGTGATTAACATTGCAAGGTGAAGGGTGAATGTAAGTGCTAGGTACGACACTAAACATTTGTGAAGTGCTGGTACGTTAGTAACAGTGCAACTGCCAGAATGTTGAATGCAAGCATGCAAAAGTGGATGCATGGTATTTTACAGGTGCCGGATGTCAATTTGTTGGATGGCGTTCCATGCTTGTTGCACTTGGTCGGTCAATACAAGGACGTTTAATGCTGTTTGTGGATAATGCTGGAGTTCTATGATGTCCCATATGTGCTCGAATGGAGACAGATCTGACGAGTGCGAAGGCCAGGCAACATGTCCATACTCTGCAGGGCATGTTGAGTTACAACAGCAGACTGACCTACATATTTCCAGTGCTCCTGCTGTCATTCGAAATCGCACCCCGGAACATAGTTCCAGGTGTAGGTCCAGAGGGTGTAGTATGCAGACATAAGAGTAGCAAGCCCCCATCCGTCCTCCTTCTGACCAAGAGACGGCCATCACTGGCGGTGATGCAGATCCAGCCTTCATCAGGAAACACAACGGATCTCCACCCTGCCCTCGAGTCAACTCTCGCTTGATGCTAATGAAGCTGCTAATAGCGGTAGCTTGGGGGCCGTAGAATTCAAGCTACAGCGCGTCTGGCTCGGAGCAGTCTTTGAAGTAATCGATTTGTAACAATTCGTTGTATCACTGTGGTGCCAGATTCTGCTCAGACTGCTGCTGGAGATGCAGTGCAACGCGCCAGATCCACACGCCGCGTACGATGGTCCTCCCATTCGCTAGTGCTACGTAACCGTCCAGAGCCTAGTGTTTTTGGGACCGTATGTTCAAGTTATCACCACTGCCAGCAATCATGTACAGTGGCTACATTCCTGCGAAGTCTTTCAGCAATACCGCAGAAGGAACATCCAGCTTCTCGTAGTCCTATTGCAAGAACGAGTTCAAACCCAGTGAGGTGTTGATACCGTCGTCTTTGTTGCCATGAAGGCATTCTTGACTAACATTAACTCACTACGTCCTGTCTAAATTTAACGCTCACGATTGTTACAGCTCGTATTTAAAGCAGACCTGATTTGCATCCACATGGTGGCGCTACTGGCACCACTCTGGTGCGACTGAATAGAAATTTGAATAGACATTATCTTTCACGTATAGAAACACGCCTACCAACTTTCGTTCATGTCACACAACAGCTTCTTGGCGTTGCGATTGTTTTTCCCGTGTACTCACGGTGTAGTTTTTATAGGATTTGAAAGCAGGCAGCTCTGTATAAACATGAAGATCTTATGGTTTAATGGTAAGGCTTGTTCATAATGAATTGCATCACTGGGTACGACATACTTTAATTTTCAGTGACAAAATCATGGTTTTCTTATCTAATTTTATACTCGCCTAATATTATGTTATAAATTGTTTTAAGTGAGCGTGTGACATTTTATTTTATGATGAATTTCGTGTACAGGAATCTAATAATGGCCAGTCAACCGAAAGTGATTGCTTAAAAAAATATTTTATCAGCTGCTCGAGGCGGTAATCATGACACTTCACAAATAATGTCAGCTGGTTCTAGAGTAGATGAATATTAGTGGAGAATTCAGACTCCAATGTGAAGCATTTCCAGTCACCGTTATATTTGAGATTTGTTGTACTTTTAGTGCTCTAAGCGACTGTATACACTACGCTAGGCCATCTTTTCCGGTGTACTGCAGCACAATATGGGATCTTTACGAGATAGCATTAAGAGAGGACGCTGAGAAAATCCATAGAACAACAGTCAATTTGTATTGTAGAGAGGCTGTCACGTATATGATAAGCGAGATGGGGTTGTAATCATTAAAACAAAGGATGCGAAATTCTTGTATCCACTTTCTCCTTCGAGCGCCAAAATATTTTATTGACTCCAACATGCTTAGTGAGAGATGACCATCGTAATAAAATAAAAGATATCATAGCTCGCACAGAAAGGTTTAAGTGCTCATTTTCCTATTTGCTGCTCGAGAACGTTTAACGAGACACCCTCCTCTAGCATTACTTTTCCTGAACAGTAGTTGTCGATACCAGTACCATTTTTCGAATTTTGGACAGGTCAATATTATCTCACTTGCTCTTTTGAAAACTTCATGTAATTTTGTACACCGTATGCTATATTACAAGCTAAAATTTATGAAAAGGAATTACTTTATAAAAAATTTATTCTCGATGTTACAATGGATAAGTACTAATACTAAATGTGCAGTTAGAGTTATTCTTTTTAGAAACTTTTGAAATTACGAAACATTTGCTCACTTAAATTTTCTATTATTAATTCCGCAATCCTACACTCTATGTTTATTTATGGATGCATTTATCAAATAATATTCGAAATAGTAACGTAACGAACACTAACTTGTAGAAATTCAATTGTTAAGAAAATCGTAAACCATTTAGAATATTGTTATTTCCAAAGAATGAGAGAGTCGTAAGCATGATCCTGATGTGATCAGATGTATTTTTGTATTTTTATGCGGACAATGTAATTTCGGATTTGTTAATGTGAAAAGTCGAAATTATGTATGATATAATAAAATGTGAGAAAATGGTGCAACAATAATCTTCAGATATATTTAGTTCAAACCGATTGTGAGTACCTATTGTGACATTTTTCAGCTTCAAGAATCAGACCCCTGGACAAGAAGAACCGGAGCCAACTAAGTATGACAAACTAAGTAAACTTTAAAGTTAATTGTAATCTTCCCTCCTCTGAAGTTGTGTAATGTGGACTATAGATGGAAGTGGGAAGGAGGTGGTAGACTGCCAACTGAACGTCGTAAAATAGCCCGAAAATGTCTCTGAGAATCATCTGCCGGACACTTGGATGTGAAGTGCATGTAGGTGTTGACGTAAATGTAGATCCAAATCTGTAGTACGCTTCACGACACTTCGACGTTTATTGCACTTCAGCTTTATGGTATGCAGTTTTAAAGTGGAGCAGTAAAAGTATCTTACATGAGTGTGCGGTATCCAATGGTTCCAAGGTTTCAACCTAACGGCCTTGCAAATCCGACCTCCAGGTCGACCCGGGTATCGACCTATCGCTCTGCGCTCCTCCCCTATCACCATCTCCTCTTCCCCTCCCCCTCCCCCAACACCCTCCCCGCTATAGCCCCCCCACAAACAAAGGCTGGCACTCACTTAGGCAGGGAATCGGATTTGCCGGCGGTAAGACGCGGCCCGCGCATAACGTCAACACGGCCGCCAGCTGCCAGCCGGGGCAGGCTAATCCCCCCGCTGCGGCCCTCACTGGGGCTGCTGCAGCCTGCTGGCTTAGCGCCGCCCCAGATAGGCCCCACTGTGAGAGGCGCGGCCACGCCACGGGCCTACTTACCACGGCTAATTTGGCCGGGACTTGATTAAATGGAAACTGTGCACTCCCCCTCTCTCTCTCTCTTACTTCAGCTTCATTATGTCGAGTATACAGCGTGTTCCAAGAGAGATGAAGAGCTTATCTCCAAAGTGACGTATTTCTAGAGGTCCGACAAGTGATGCCAGTTTTCCGCATTGGCTGTTATTGTTATTGTATTAATCGATCCTTTCATTCTACATTGCTCACTACTGCGTACGCCGAGTAGCTGTTCTCCAATGTAGAGTGTAACCCATTAAACGTTCGTACTTGGGATGCAGATAATGTTGGACAGAGTTTTGCAAACTGTACCAAATTTTTAATTGTACCATAAACATATCCAGTAAACTATTCACCTTATGCTGCCGCCTGTTAGCTAGAAAGTGTATTAGGTTCTAAAATGGTTCAAATGGCTCTGAACACTATGGGACTTAACTGCTACGGTCATCAGTCCCCTCGAACTTAGAACTACTTAAACCTAACTAACCTAAGGACAGCACACAACACCCAGCCATCACGAGGCAGAGAAAATCCCTGACCCCGCCGGGAATCGAACCCGGGATATTAGGTTCTACCTTGGCGTTGTACGTCAGCAATTCGGCAGAACGTTGAGAATTCTGGAGTGGGCCGGTGCAAGTTCATTTTGTGGTCTGATACAGTAAATATTAAATTGTGAAATTAAGCACCTTTACTCATACAGGTATGTGAAGTTTATTTATAATTTACGTAGCTTGTAACTACACTCGAGGGATACTCTAATACAGAAACATTTAAAATCGCCCTAGCCTCTGTGCAGTAGCAAAAAGTTTAGGAAGAGTGGCCTCGTGTTATAAAATGTATCACCACCTTTCTTATGATTTTTACACGCTAACTGGATAGTAACGTTGATTATAAATGCTGTAACAGCAGATTTTTTTCTAATAATTATACTGTTATATGTGTTGCCAATATAAATATTGAAGGTGTATTTACGGTTTCTTTCAACATCGAATTTCCCATATTTCATTCTTTCTTTTTACTTAAACACGGAACGAAAAAGGTTATATTATTCTGACAATCACAGTTTTCCAATATTGTCTAATATACACTTAATAAACTGCACCATGCTACTGAAACACGTAATCGTAGCACAAGTAATTATTAAAAGACTGAAAACGACATTTATTTTGTTTTTAGCCGAATTGAAAACCTACTCCTTTACTTGCTTCACACTCAATGACGACCTGGTAGGTCACATTCTTGTAGTTTAGTCGCACATGGTTGGATGCTTTCGATCTGACTTCCAAAGGCGAGCCTTTTATTTGGCAGAAGCAAATGGGATTTGAAAATGGGAATGTAAGTGAAAAAAATGATACTACAACTTCGTATGTCGAAATACTGAATTATCACTGCACCACCAGAAGCTATTTCGGCAACCAGATGGTTCAAATGACTCTGAGCACTATGGGACTTAACTTCTAAGGTTATCAGTCCCCTAGAACTTAGAACTACTTAAACCTAACTAACCTAAGGACATCACACACATCCATGCCCGAGGCAGGATTCGAACCTGTGACCGTAGTGGTAGCGCGCTTCCAGACTGTAGCGCCTAGAACCGCTCGGCCACCCCGGCTGGCTTCGGCAACCAGAGCATGTGGCTTCAACAACTAAGGTGTCGTGAAACTTTTTATTCCCGATTTAGTGGACAAACGTGGTTTTAAGGCTACGCGGATATCCTACATCTACGAGACAGAAACCTCAAAAGATCACTGAAGATAGTAAGCACCAAGTGAGGACTTAACTAGTGCAGATAAGGGGACAAACAGAAAACGTAATTTTTGTTCCAGTGCTCTTGGCATGTACGTGACTCTAATTATAGCTTTTAACAGAAAATATTTTAAATTCTCCATGTACCTAGTCTACTAATTCACAAAGTGACCAGGTATCCGTTTGTTTAATAGACAGCGCACTTAATCGAAACTGTAAAATCTTATTCTAACAAAAAATATTTTACCATACTTAGACAGACATAGAACACCTACCAAAAAATCACTAAGTTGTAACTGTAGTAAGAGATAATTGTGTAACCATGCTTTGCCGGCTTCCACACAAATCACACAAGCGACACACACTAACCGTTGCATTTTAAAGCCACTTGCACCTTATTATAACCAAGTAGCTGACAACTTGCTTTGCACAAACACTGACGACAATATTAGACAGACAAAGACTATGTATTAAGAGTTCAATTTCGTGTTCTAAGGTTTTAAGTATTAAAATAAATATGGGTCATAATCATCAATTTCCTCTATCCTACCTATATCTGAAACAATCGTTGGACGCGCAATTCATAATGTTAGTGGTGAAAGTTAGAGCACTTGTTTATAAACTGTACCACTTCGCACCTCTCCACACGTTGAGTTATATCTTTTAAACTAAGGTAAATTACTTTCGAAATTTTAGCAACATTTGTCTGAGAGAACGGGCTACAAATTATTAATCTTAGACTTACATAATGTTATTTAGATATCAGTAAAATCAGAAAAATTCTTATCGTCCTACATTTTCTGAGACCCTACCTTACCTGTTGCGACACAAAATTTTGCAAGCGGAGCGTGTTTGCACCGATTTTAGAGCTATAAACATAACACATAGAAGAATAGAAAAGAAAAATGATGGTCTGTTACATGACGATCAGCTTGGCTTACGAAAGCCAAAGACGACAGAGTGAATTTGTGACGTTAAGGTTGATAATACAAGATAAATACACATTAACATGTTTATTGACCTATGAAAAGCATGCGAAAACGTAAAATAATGTGAGATGTTCAAAATTTTCGAGAAAATAGATGTAAGACAGTTAACACACAATTTTAACAAGTCCGAAAAAGTAAAAGTCAGAATACAATATGAAGAACGAAGTATCGAAGTAGATAGAGTATTACTGTTGAGTCTACATATTGAAGAGGGAATAACGAAAATAAAAGGAAGATACCGGCGAGGAAGACAGAAAATGGAGTATATACAACTAATAAATTAGGACGTTGAGTGCAACAGTTAGACACCAGAAAGACACATTCACCCTGGCAACAGTAGGCTATGAATAAACCATGTCTTCGCCATGCGTGCTCTCCTGAGTGATGTACTCTAGCAAGAAGTACAGGAGGACATGTTGTTGGAACGTGTCTTCTGCTCAAAAGAATTTGTTAATTGGATCGCGAGGTGTTCCTGTATAGCTCAGCAGGAGCATTTTCATGAAATGCGTTCTACGATCAAGTGACAGTGCTGCATTGAACTTAAATCTGCCAGTCCGTTTTGCCGTCGCCCTTCCATTAACGACTCCTACTTACACCCCCAAATCGCCTTTACAAGGAATTCCTTGGGTTCAACGACCCTATAGCACCACTCTTAATAACTTCTGATTCAGAGTACGAGAACTCAGGAATTTTACAAATAACAGTGCAGTCAGCGTTATCGCCCCGTGGCATACAGGTCTCGCTTCAGCACCTCGAAGCACGCCGGTCCCGGCAACCTTCAGGTTTCCAGCAGGCACGTGATATCTTAGAGAGCGTGCCCTTAAAATTCCTGACGCGTCGCTCCATCCGTCTCGAGGATCAACTCTCTTTCCCGTTCTAGGTCTCTCTCTTCCTCTCTCTCTCTCTCTCTCTCTCTCTCTCTCTCTCTCTCTCTCTCTCCCTCTCTGTCTTTCTCTCTCTTCCATTTCGCTCGGAGAGGGACAAAGTGCACCGGTATCGGGCTACGCGGTGGCCTCCGACAAAATAGGGCCGGGACGCATGCCGGTCACGCCCCAGATGAGGGCAGCGATCGAGAGTGCGACGGCTACAGCCAACCCGAGACGCGGCGCGACCCCTAGTGTCGGTGGAAGCGAGCGGGCCCTGAGCTGCTTAATTAGCTTTGCGGGTTGCCTGCCACAGGGCGCTTCGCCACTTGCCGTTCGCGTCTTCAAACTGTAGCAAGGTGTGAGGGCTAGCCAGCAGAACGTGCTTTCTTCCGGCGTGGTGAATGTATGGCAACCTTTCAAAAGCAGAGAGGTCCTTTTCTTTTAGTTTTCCATTTTCAGCCACAAGGGGCGGTCTGTGATAACAGAGAATATAAACGTCTTTGCCATGATCGCTAATAATATTTATTCTCGATAACCGGTTTCGGTAGTCAATGTTGCCCTCTTCATATATGAAAAGCATTTATACAGCCTAACTGTGTGCAAAGCATACCTGGACAGACAGGTTACTGCGTATTTCTTGAAACAGCAAGAGTTCTCTCTCTCATGAATTGTCAGATACGTAACATACTACAAGATTGATGCACCAACATGTACGAAATAAAGCCATTTTTTTCTGAGCCATCAGCTGGCCGCGGTGGCGGAGCGGTTCTAGGCGCTTCAGTCCGGAACCTCGCAACTGCTACGGTCGCAGTTTCGAATCCTGCCTCGGGCATGGCTGTGTGTAATGCCATTATGTTAGTTAGGTCTAAGTAGTTCAAAGTTCTAGGGGACTGATGACCTCAGATGTTAAGTTCCAAAGTCCTCAGAGCCATTTGAACCATTTTCTGAGCCATCAGTCTTCTGATTGGTATGATACGGCCCACCACAAATCTTCTCCTGTGCTCGGAGTAGCACTTGTAATCTACGATTCAAGTATTTGCTGGATATATTCCAATCGCTGTCTTCCTCTGCAGTTTTCCCCTCTACAACTCCCTCGAGTGCCATGAAAGTCATTCCCTGATGTCTTAACAGACGTCCTACCACCCTCTCCCTTCTTCTTATCAATGTTTTACACACATTACTTTCCTCTTCGATCCTGTGCAAAACCTCCTCATTCCTTATTAGTCCACCAATTTCCAACATTCGTCTGTAGCAACACATCTCAAATGCTACGATTCTCTTCTGTTCCGGTTTCCCCATAGTCCATGTTTCACTGCACTACAGCGTTCTTCGGTTAAATCTCAATCTAAATTCTATACTCATTAGGCTCTTCATTCAGTTCAGCAGTTGTAATTCTTCTACACTTGCACTCAGGAGAGCAATGTCATCAGCGATATTCTTTCACCTTGGATTTTAATTCTAATCTAGAACCTTTCTTTTAATTCCATCATTGATTCTTCGAAGGACAAATTGAACAGAAGGAGCTAGAGACTACATCCCTGTCCCACATCTTTTTCAATCTCAGCACTTCGTTCTTGGTGGTCCACTCTTGTGCAAATTTTATATTACCCGTCTCTTCCTATAGATTTCCCTATTTTCCCCACGATTTCGAAAACCTTACACCATTTTACATTGTCGAACGCTTTTTCCTGGTCTACATATAATTTGAATGTGACTTAATTTTTCTTTGATCTTATTTCCATTATCAATCACAACGTCATAATTCCCTCTCTGGCGCCTTTACCTTTCCTAAGGCCAAACTAATCATATAACACATCCTCGATTCTCTTTTCCTTCTCAACAACCTGTATGCGTGAGCTGTTAAGCTAATTGTGCGATATTTCTCGCAATTGTCAGCTCCTGAAGTCTTCGGAATTGTGTCATGATGTTTTACTGAAAGCCAGATGGTATGCCGACAGACTCGTTCGTTCTACACACCGACGTAAATAGTCGTTTTGTTGCCACTTGATTTTAGAGATTCTGATGGATGTTGCATATCCTTTCTGACGTATTTCATCTTAAGCCCCCCAAAGGCCTCTTCAGTTCTGATTCTAATGCTACATCCCGTATCTCTTGTAAATCGACTTCTGTTTGTTCTTCAGTTAAATCATCCCTCTCATAGAGACCTTCAGTGTACTATTTCCAGCTATCAGGTCTCTGCAGTGAATTTAACAGTGGAATTCCCCTTGCACTCTTAATGCTACCACCCTTGTTTTTAATGCTGCCGAAGGTTATTTTGATTTTTCTATATGCTGAGTCAGTCCTTCAGATGATCATTTCATTTTCGACTTCTTTCCATTTTTCGTGCAGCCATTTCGTCCTAGCTTTCCTGGAGGTCCTATTTATTTTATTCCCCAGCGACTTAAGTTCCTGTATTCCAGAATATCGCTGCAAATTTTTGTACTTCCTTATTTCATTGATCAACTGAAGTTATTTCTTGTGTTACCAATGGTTTCCTCGTAGTTACCTTTTTTGTAGCTATGTTCTCCTTTTCAATTTCTGTGATTGCCCTTTGTAGAGATGTTCATTCCTCTTGAATTGTACTGCCAACTTAGCTATTCCTTATGGGCGTGTCTGTAGCCTTAGAGAACTTCAAGGGTATTTCGTTATTGCTTAGTACTTCTGTACCCCACTTCTTGGCATCTGCATCGTTCCTCTTGAAGTTCAGCTTCCTCTTCATCACTACTAAATTGTGATCTGAGTCTATAAATGCTCCTGGGTATGCCTCTCCTGGGTGTGCCTTACAATCCAGTATCTGATTTCGGAATTACCGTCTGACCATGATGTAATGTAACTGAAATCTTTCCGTATCACCTGGCTTTGGCCAAGCATACCTCCCCCTCTTCAGATACTTGAACGGAGTATTCACTATTACTAGCTGAAATTTATTATAAAACTGAATTAGTCTCTCTCCTGTCTCGTTTCTTGTCCCAAGCCCATATTCCATTGTAAACTTTTCCTCTATTTCTTCCCCTACAATTGCATTTCAGTCGCCCATGAGTATTACACTTTGATCGCCCTTAACATACTGTATTATCGTTTCAGTATCCTCATATACTTTCTGTATCTCTTCATCTTCAGTATGTATACCTGAACTATCGTTTTCGGTGTTGGTTTGCTGTCGATTCTGATAAGAACAATCCTATCACTGAACTGTTGACAGTAACACAACTTCTGCCCTACCTTCCTATTCATAACGAACCCTACTCCCGTTATACTATTTTCTGCTGCTGTTGATATTACCCTACCCTTTACTCATCTGACCAGAAATCCTGTGGATACACTTTATGTGTCTTTAATGCAGTGGTTTTCATTAGCTTATACATCCTCATGCCGTTGATCCTTTCTGATTCTTCAGCCTTTAGGAGCAGTTTCCAAACCGAAGAACAGGAGACTGCCCTGAAACTCTCTCCGCTCCTCCGCCCTCTTTGATTAGGTCGTTGACAGAATGAGGGTGGTTTTTTATTAACGGAAATTTTCGGCCTCTAGCGCTGATTATTAATCAAAATCTAAGCGGTGGTGGGTTTAGAACCCGGACCGAAGACGTTTTTGTTATTAATCAAAGACTCTACCCCCTACATACAATGTTATTCCCCATAAATATCTCTCTTCTGCCACTCACAACACAGCACTTAATTACAGCCAGGGTGCCCCTAGATTGGCAGGCGTGTCTAGTTAAGGATAGGCGTTGACAGCTGGACCGACAGGGGCCGCTAGTTTGACATGTATATTCCATGTTAATGCAATTTATGTGATTACATTAGAATGTGCTAATCAAAACGTAGATAAAATTAAATGTAAACACGTGTTTACAAAATTATTGGCAATAATTAAGGTACTCAGAACCTAAAAAATTATTCTTATGTAAAAATTGAATGCATATTTGGTAAAATTGCCGCAGACATATAAGCAACACAATACTTATCACAGACCTTCACAATGTACAAAAACCATAAATACATATACATAGATGTTAAAATTTTTAATACAAAAAATTTTGCAAATCTTAAAAACCAATTTGTACGATTTATAAGCTGAGCTTCTAAAATGTCAGTAATGTAAGAGTGTGAGCTGTGATTACATCTAATGTAACGATAATGTACTGAAGTGATAACAGAGCCAGAAATTTTATTATAAAATGAAGAAATATAATTGGCTGGGTTGGTTCAAATGGCTCTGAGCACTATGGAACTTAACTTCTGAGGTCATCAGTCCCCTAGAACTTAGAACTATTTAAACCTAACTAACCTAAGGACATCACACACATCCATGCCCGAGGCAGGATTCGAACCTGCGACCGCAGCGGTCTCGCGGTTCCAGACTGCAGCGCCTAGAACCGTACGGCCACTGCGGCCGGCAAGAAATATAATTGTTAGCAGGGCTTAAAGAAGTCTTTTAGGTACACAACCATGTTGCAGATATATCTGAGTGAAAATCGTGTGAGCCTAAAAGGAATGTTTACAGCAGTAATGGTAACACAATTAGTTTTATGTTTTAGCACTAGAACGTCAATGTGATCACCTAATTCAGAGACAGTATTTCCTTGCAAATAGCAGTTCCACAGCTACATCTATCACCTACTCTATATTTACAGTAATCTATCAATTATATGGATCAGTAGGAATACGAGACTGCACGAATCTTACTTTTCCGAGAGCAGTTGGGAGGGCTCCTGACTGGTCTGATGCGGCCACCCACGAATTCCTCTACTGTGCCAACCTCATCACAGAGTCGCAGTTGCATCCTAAGTCGTTAGTAATCTTTTACATGTATTCCAAACTCAGTCTTCTCCTACAGTTTCCTCTAGCACCATTGAACTAATTATCCAGTGCTCTAAACATGTTACATCTTCCTCTTCTTCCCTATACTCATTGAAATCCGTATATTACTTTCTTTGGCGATTCTTTGGAGAACAACCTCACTCTTTACGTCACCTAATTTTCAACAACCTTCTGCAGCATCAAGTCTAAGACGCTTCGATTCTCTTCCTGTTTTGCCGCAATCCGTGGGTAATTTCTTAACAATTCTGTTCTCTAATCGTACATTCTGATAAATTTATTCCTCTAATTGTGGCTTATTTCCAGAACCATACTCTTTGGCTGTGTTATTCAGCTTGCCATGTCCTCCTTACTGCGTCCTAGACCCTTAATTATCTTTCCTGTGTAAGAAACTTCCTTCATTTTGTCTACTTCGTGGTCCTCATTTTTGATCTGAAGTTCATGCCTAATCACATTTCTGCTGTTCTTCATTACTTTCGTATTTATTCGATTTATTCTCAGTACACCATGCGTGATGAATTACAGCGTTCCATTCATCAATGAGTTTCTTCATTTAGGACAGCATGAGCGCGACGTATCATTGACACCTTTTCGTCCTGAAATTCCACTCCTAAGCCTTTATTTTATGTCCGTTATGGCCTCTTCTATGTGTAGTCTGAGCAGTAGGGATAAAAGAATTCTCCCTGTTTTATCCCTTTCTAATCTGAGGCTTTTGTTCTTTGGCTTCCACTCTTACAGTTCCTTTATTTGTCTGCTTTTGCTACCTTCGTGATTTCATGTGTGCTAATGTTCCGGAAGTAAGAAGGTATGTTTCTAGCCTCATAGATTCTACAAACTCACTTCAATAGCGCGGTTGCCGCCTCACCCAGTGAGCGGATAGTAATATAAAATCAGGAATAGTAGAAAATACATTGAATTTTCCTGGAAACTGCTACATACTGAGAGACTGATTTTATTCACGACGACAGTCTTGTGTAACACATTACGGTTTAATACGTGACGACACTGAGGTATAATGCAGAGACAGATTATATACTTCTCGATGTTTACAGTGACGAATTTGTTAGTGGATTAACGACTTCTGAAGATGCCAATTAATTGCTGACACCACTAATATGAAGCGATCTTGACGGAATAAATTATTATACAATCCCTCTACATATTTTTGCAGAAATTTGCTCTCTTACTGTTGTATCATTTGATACACTGGATCTCAGAGCTTGAGAATACCGTACATGACAGATCTGAAAGAATATAGTAAGGAGTAATCCATGGTCAACAAAAAAAAAAAAAATGTTTCGTATGGCTCTGAGCACTATGGGACTCAACATCTGAGCTCATCAGTCCCCTAGAACTACTTAAACCTAACTAACCTAAGGACATCACACACATCGATGCCCGAGGTAGGATTCGAACTGTGGTGTCAGCGCCAGACACCACACTTGCTAGGTCGTAGCCTTTAAATCTTCCGCGGTCCGCTAGTATACGTCGGACCCACGTGTCGCCACTGTCAGTGATTCCAGACCGAGCGCCGCCACACGGCAGGTCTAGAGAGACGTCCTAGCACTCGCCCCAGTTGTACAGCCGACTTTGCTAGCGACGGTTAACTGACAAATACGCTCTCATTTGCCGAGACGATAGTTAGCATAGCCTTCAGCTACGTCATTTGCTACGACCTAGCAAGGCGCCATTACCAGTTTATATTGAGATTGTTATTAATGTATCAACAAGAGCGATGTACACCAATTATGGATTCAAGTTAAGTATTCCAGCAGCAACGTACCTTATTGGCTATATTAATTACATTGTCGTGTTCCAGACCTCACGCCAGTTTGCGTGAGCTTAAATGCGTGCATTTCGGCCTCCTCTAGCAACACGGTGTTGGCTCTTCTGCCAACACATCACGACTCTGCGACCGTAGCGGTCATACGGTTCCAGGCTGAAGTTCCTAGAACCGCTCAGCTACACCGGCCGGCACTTGGTCAACATATTAGATATCATAGATACGAATCTGTAATCATTTGGAATTAAATTTCAGAGTAATTTAGAGCAAAATTTTAGATTATGTTTGGGTAGTGAAAAGATAGGTTTAACAACTATGTTATTTTTGTAATTTTTAAATGTATACAATTCTGATCACTGCAGACAGTGTTTCCTGAATTTGTATTCCAATCGCTAAAAAACGTCTGCTGAAAATTTTGCGATTTTTCATGCTTATGGTTACAGCTAGTGGTTACTTATATTTTAGGAGAATTGCGGCGCAATAGTGTTGGACATTTGTTGAAGGTTATTAAGCCTACAAAAAGCATTGTGTAACGCACACACATTTATTTCTGCTCTCAGTGACATAGTTGAGAGAATTTCCTTCAGTCTTAAGAACGATAAAAGACCATCTATGTAGTTCATAAACTCAAAACATCTGACGAATTTAGAGCTCTATTATCAATGGAAGAGGATCTCCGGAGACATTTGAGGTCTTTACCGGAATTTTACGACCTCGTGATCTATAAATTGACCAAAAAGAAGAGGAGGTCCGGCTTCAATATATGTAAGGTAGATGCACAAATGGAATTACATATTCTTCTTTTGTAATTGCTTTTCTTGAAGTCATCAGTCTTCTGACTCGTTTGATGCGGTCCGCCACGATTTCCTCTCCTGTATGAACCTCTTCGTCTCAGAGTAGCACTTGCAACCTATGTCCTCAATTAACTGCTGGATGCATCCCATTCTCTGTTTTCCTCTACAGTTTCTGCCCTCTACAGCTCCCTCTAGTACCATGGAAGTCATATTCTGATGTCGTAACAAACCTATCATCTTGTCCCTTTTTATTTTCAGTGTTTTCCATGCATTCCTTTCCTCACTTATTTTGGGAAGAATCTCCTCTTTCCTTACTTTAGCAGTTCACCCAATTTTCAGCATTCGTCTGTAGCACCACAACGTAAATGCTTCGATTCTCTTGTGTTCCGGTTTCCCCCAGTCTATTTCTCACTACCGCACTACCATACAGAGCTGTGCTTCAAACGTACATTCTCAGAAATTTTTTCCTCAAATTTAGGCCTAGGTTTGATACTTATAGACTCCTCTTGACCAGAAATGTCACTTTTCCCAGTGTTACTCTGGTTTATATGTCCTCCTTTCTCCGTTCATTATGGGTTATTTTTCTGTCTAAGTAGCAGATTTCCTTCAGTTTTTCTACTTCGCGATCACCAATTCTGATGTTAAGTTTCTCACTGTTCTCATTTCTGATATTCTCATTACTTTTGTCATTCTTCGATTTACTCTCAGTCTGTATTCTGTCCTCGTCAGACTGTTCAAACTATTCAGAAGGTCATATAATTTTTATTCACGTTTACTCAGAATAGCAATATCATCAGCCAGTCGTATCATTGATACCATTTCACCTTGAATTTTATTTCCACTCCTGAAACTTACTTCTATTTCCCCCATTGGTTCTTCGATGTACAGATTGAACAGTAGGGGCGATAGAATACCTCCCTGTCTTACGGCTTTTCAATGCGAGCACTTCGTTCTTGGTCTTCCACTTTTATTGTTCCATCTTGGCTCATGTTCATATTCAGTCTCTCCTTGTAGCGTAGGCCTATATTTCTCAGACTTTCGAGCACCTTGCACCATTTTACATTGTCGAACGCTTGTTCCAGGTAGACAAGTCCTATGAACGTGTGTTGATTTTTCTTTAATCTTTCATGCGTTATCAACTGCAACGTTGGAATTGCCTCTGTGGTGCCTTTACCTTTCCTAAAGCCAAACAGATCGTCGTCATAGATATCCTCAATTTTCCTTCCCATTCTTCTTTACATTATTCTTGTCAGAACCTTGGATTAACTAGGTTGGTTGGTTGATTAATTTGGGGGAGGGCACCAAACAGTGAGGTCATCGGTCCCGTTGGATGAGGGAAGGATGGGGAAGGAAATGGGCCGTGTCTTTCAAATGAACCATCCCAGCATTGCCTGTAGCGGTTTAGGGAAGTCACGGTAAACATAAATTATACCGTGGCCGGATGCGGGTTTGAACCGTCGTCCTGCAGACTACGAGTCCAGTGTGCTAACCACTGTGCCACCTCGCTCGGTAGATGCATTAGATGTTAAACTGAGTATGCGATAACAGCTTAACTTAACGAAATGTTCAGTACGTTCCCCTGTTGCTGTGGCTACCCTTTATAGCCCATAGACGTCTTATGATTGATCTGTGTACGTCTTCATTACGTCATCGTGACATAGATTTTGTAAACAACAACTTTGGTGCGCCACCGCTTCTTTACGAGCGTAAACAATCCGCCGAATATCGTTGTATCTTTTCAGCGCTGAGAGACCGCTTCCACGCAACAATAATGTTATTGGCGCTTTCTCGGTTCAAACTGTCACATTAATAACGGAATCCCGGTACACAGATGCATGGCAGGATTTTAGTTTCATCAAACAGTACTGCGTTTATTTGGCGGCGCGAGAGAGTCACAGCAATTCAGGAGCAACACCAATGGGAGACGCGAGAACGAAGACACTGCGCATCTCGGAAAATATAATTCTCCAAAACTTGTTGGCTCAGGCAACTGCAGTTCCACGGCCAAGGTCAAATTGGATTGGATGGAATGAGGAGTAAGTCTCGTAATAACTATCCCGTCACACCACCGCAAAAAGAGAAGGAAGGAAGAAAATGGTTCAGGCACACCACGGAACTTCTATCACATACCGTATCGTGGCTTGCTCAATTCGTATAGCACAGATATATCTATTAACAAATATCTGCCTCAAATCATTGACCGAAGCAAAGATCTCCACACTGAAAAATGCAGCTGTTTGAATGTTGGAGTAAGAGATAAATACTTGATGCAGCATGAATGGTAGATGAGAAAATCCACTCGATTTACCAAATGAGTAAAAGTATGGTCATAGTCGTGATTTTCAGGGAAAAGCACTTGAAACTGACGAGTAGGAAATGTGTGAAAAAGTTTTATTGAGACGACCGTTTAACATGACAGGTTACCGCAGTGACCAGGTATAGTCACCTACAAAAGTTACTCTCCCAGGAAAGTTACAGAAATTTTAAAAACAATTATACAAACTAATTAAGAGGTACAAGAGAAAAACCAATTCAGTCTATTAGCGTACGATAAATTAAACCAAAAGCAGATTTGTTTAACAAAAAGTTTGTCTGAGATTTCCACCTTTGCTATCGATGTACTATAAGGAAATAGGACTATTTATGGTTTCTTTCTATGACTGACCGAAACTATACATAATCTTACAACAGTAAGAATTTTACACTTCTTCGTGACATGATTTTTCTGTTGTAATCAGAGTAAGAATTTGTTACGGAGTATGAAGCTAACTAAAAGTTTTTACTGAGTATCGTGGTTGCCCAAACTTGAAGTAACTACCGTATCATTAGTACTTAAATGCTTTTTCATACAACACCAAAGGGTTCGCTGACTCTTGCCAGAATTACGCTTGTCCTTAAATTTCATCAAATTACAAATTAATGAGTGTAATTTAACGGTAATTAGGGATTGCAATTAATGCAGCATAATCCAGCGCTTCCTTCGCGCCGCCGTCAATTAGAGATGAAAGGATGAAAAATAGTCAGGCTGTAGGAACTCGGAGGCCAGAGAAGAACACAGTACATGGAGATAACACAAAACTTTTGTATTCCAGGCGAATCCTGAGTGATGTTATTCCGCGAGGGGGGTTCAGTAAGCAACGAAACAATATTTTTTCTCGGCCAGTTTCACTTAAAATATGTAGAAACTGTTGTGGTCCGTCGTGGAATATTCCCGCTCCAGCCCCTATAGTTTGGTGAAGTTTCGATAGGTGGCGGTGCTACACATAACCTTCAAAATGGCGACTGTAACTGGGTTGCGCTCGAAGCAGGGAGCTCTCATTGAGTTTCTTTTGGTGAAAGGTAAGAGCACCGAAGATATTCATAGGCGCTTGCAGAATGGCTGCAGAATGTCTACGGAGACCTGGCATTGCAGTGAATAAATGCAAATTGAGTCGTCGGGAGAGGCGTCCGTCATTGCAACAAGGTCGCGCCAACCGCCCTGCCGCACACAGCTGTGGCTGTTGCAGTATTGAAACGTGTGAACACTGTCTTTCGAGGTGATCGACTGATCACAATCAGACACCTCCCTGGTCAACTGGACGCTTGTTGATAGTGCTGACATACTCGTTCACCAGGTGCAGTTCTCAAGGCTGTGCTCCCACTGGGTTTCTCGCCGGGATCTCGCACCTTCTGACTTCCATCTGTTTGACCTAATGAGGAATCCACTCCGCGGGAGGCAGTAAGGGGATGGTGAGTTCATTGATGAAGCAACACGTTGGCTGCGACGTCAACCAGTAGAGAGCTACGATGGGGCATAGAGGCACTGAGTGGAGATTACGCTGGAAAATAAGGAGTTTTGAGCCAAAAGAGTGGGGAGTTGTTTGCCGTATTGGAATAGTGATTGAAACGAATGTGCTTTCAGAAATTATTGAAAGCTCCTCATAGCTTCAATAATCAGACCATAAGGTTATTTCGATTCATTCCACCATTCGTGTTGCTTGGCAATCCCCTTCATTTCAGCATAACTGCTACATACTGCTAATACGTGATTCCTTAATAGTACCACACTTACACACCATATCTTAAATACCATTAAAGATGAAGTGGGATGGAATCATGGTTGGTAGTCACAATTTACAATTAAGACAGTTTATTGACATTACCCCTTTCAAAAAATTTACAGTTACAAATTGTGGACGAACCACTAGGTAAAACTGCAGATACAGTTAGAAACCCAACGTAGTCAGTAATCTAACAAACAATTCCAAATTAAGAAAACAGGGTTACTAACAAACTAGAGAAATTCAAACTCCCAAATAGAACTTTCCTCAAAATAGATATCATGAAACAATTACAGGTAAAGGGTGACTTAATAACACTTGAACACTAGTGCGAAGCTAAGACGCCATTACATATCATAATAGAAACACTTAAATAAATAAAAAATTACAACAGAGACACCGATCTTTAAAAAAATAAATGTTTACTTACTCAGACGTGTTAATAAAAAAAATTACTACAAAAACCTGCAGAAGGAACTCAGCAGATGCTATGCAGTTTAAGGTTTAGCAAATTGCGAGAAAACAAGTTCATATGCAAACAGGTTACGCCGGCAGGCGTGGCAGTGTTTAAGAACCTCTTCTTAAACACTGCCACGCCTGCCGGCCGCGGTGGTCTCGCGGTTCTAGGCGCGCAGTCCGGAACCGTGCGACAGCTAAGGTCGCAGGTTCGAATCCTGCCTCGGGCATGGATGTGTGTGATGTCTTTAGGTTAGTTAGGTTTAAGTAGTTCTAAGTTATAGGGGACTAATGACCACAGCAGTTGAGTCCCATAGTGCTCAGAGCCATTTTTGAACTGTCACGCCTAGACCGCGGATGACGCAGCCAAGGCGCTTACACAATTAAAAGCCTCTCCCCGAATCATAAAAGACATTCCAGTAACTCTGAAACATAGAAACACTCAGCAGAACCTTTGACTCTTGCACAGGGACAACTGTATTAATAGAGTGAATTCTTTAAAAACGGCAACATACAATCATTTGATTGCAAGAGAGACAAAGCACTAGTAATACTATTGAGAAAATTTTTAAATAACAGCCACTATTTAACTAGACCAACTGTACTCTTCCAGACCGTCTTAAGATTCGACTGTGAAAGTCTCACCATAATAATAAAGTTTTAAATCTCTGAGTACGTTGACGAACAAACAATTACGACGATTTACTTCATATCAGGCACACAATACGAGGGAGCGGGTTCCACAGCTTCACCGCTTCCATTCAAATTTTGTTCGCAGTGAACTCACTGAACTTGTACCTCCAAGCTGCCCATGTCAGCAAAACGCCCAACCAGTTTCACACCACAACGTGTATCGGTCATCACGCTCGTTCAGCAGCCGTTGACACTCGTCTCCCCGCGAATATCACGAGATTTCCAGGGTTACTCGTCGAAGGCTCACAACCAACTCGCTTCGCTTGAGAAACCGCAAAATAAGACACGCGTAACGCAAAGATAGCTTACCTCAACCACAATTGATCCGAACGATACATGAACAAAATAAGACTGGCGCCAGCTCGCCACAACTCACCTGCACTCTTGAATATCGGACTTGTACCTATTCATAAAATCAGATCTTTACTTCGACTTCTAGATTTTAGACAACAGAGATTTTCAATGTGTAGATCCACAGTCAAGTGGATTTTGAGCTGTATTTGTGCTCTTCGATGATAAGTCTTGCTTCCGTTTCTGGCCATCAACGCCATAGTAGCAGCAAACGACTAGGTAGACTACCACAGGAAGCAATGATTCTTGGAACTGAAATCATGGTAATTTCACTTCAACCGTTCTTATCATGAGGGACGATAGGACGACATCTGGCATGGATGTAACCAACAATAAATAAACCAATGGCTGTATTTTCATCTCCGATTTATTCCAGAAGCAATCAGTTTCGGCAGTCCACCATCAGGCCCTCTATGGTAACACATGGCTGAGTTTGTATCGCAGACAAAATACCATGTTGAAGCACACGAGAAACACAAATATACTATTGTAACATCTCGCTCGCCTTTACTAATCATCACAAGTTCAGGGCATGCCCACTGAATATTAGGCGGCTGTATCCAGGGGTAGCGTCTTTGACTATTAATCGAAACGTCATGAGTCTCCGGTTTGAACTAGGCTGCTCCTTAAATTTGGAAAACAGCCCATCAGCAATGGCGGCTGAAGACATTCCACCGTCAACCTCGTTCTGCCAGAGGCTTTGTCAAAGAGGGCAGAGGAGGAGACAGAGGTTCACGAGAGTCTCTCGCTATTGGGGTGGGAAACTTAGCCTAAAAGTTGAAAGCATCGACAATGATAAATGGCATACGGATGCAGAAAGCAATGGAAACCACTGCATTAAAGATCCATAATATGAATGTACAGGACATGTGGCCTGTAATAGAAAAAGTGCAATGATGACGTTTCGAATAGCTAAGATTCCGAACTATTCCCCCATTTGGATGTCCCGTAGGGATTTAGAAATTGTGAGGTGACCATGAGAAAAAGGTCCAGTAACCAACCAAAGGATATTATTCTGAGTTGGGACCTGGAATGTCAGAGGTTTGGACGCGGTAGGGAAGCTATACGGTCGGAAAAGGTCAACGCTCAGGTTCAGTCTGGGAATTGTGGAGTCAATGAAATGAAATGAAAGGACGACAAGGGTTTCCGGTCAGATTAGTGTAGTGTGATATCCACCGCAGCAGAAAATGTTGTAATAGGAGTGAGATTATTTATGAATAGGTTGATAGAGCATAGCATGAGATACTGTGAATAGTTCAGTGATATGGGTGTTTATCATTCGAACCGACAGTAAACCAAGAAAACAACAACGCCTCACGTAAGTTTGGCTTCAGGAAAGGTAAAGGAACAAGAGGGGCAGTCCTGAGATTGTGGTTGATAATGGAAGCAAGACTGAAGGAAAATCAGGATACGTTTATAGGATTTGTCGACCTGGAAAGTAGTTCAAGACAGGGTGTAAGACATGGCTGTAATAATTCGCTACAACCGTTAAATCTGTACATCAAACAGCCAATGATGGTAAAAAAGGAAGGCTCAAGTGTAGGATTAAAATGCAGGATGAAAGGATATCAATCATAAAATTGACTGATGACATATCTATCCTCAGTAAAAGTGAAAAATAATTACAGGATCTTTTGACTGGAATGAACAGTCCAGTGAGTGCAGAACATGTATTGAGAGTAAAGCGAAGAAAGATGAATGTATTTGGAAGTAGGAGCAAAGAGAAAAGTGAGAAACGTGGTTGGAGATACAGATTTAACCCTACTGCTTACGGAGCGAAATAACTCAGATGGACGGAGCAAATAGGACATAAAAAACGTACTGGCACTGGCAAAAAGGGCATTCCCGACCAAGAGAAATTTATTGGTATAAAACATACTTAATCTGAGGAAAAAATTTCTGAGAATGTACGTCTGGAGCACAGCATTGTATTTCAGTGAAACATGGACATGGGAAACCGGAAAAAATAAAGTTGAGGCATTGGTAATGTGAAGAATGTTGAAAATTAGTGGAATTAATTAGGTGAGAAATGAGGAGGCTCTCCTCAAAATCGGTGAGGAAAGGATTATATGGGCACCACTTACAAGAAGAAGGTGCAGGATGATAGGAGATCTGTTAAGTGGCGCTGGATCGGATTTCTTGGCATGCCGCACAGAGCCAGTCAGAAGACTAATGGCTGAAAAAATAAGTCTAGAAAACAAATATTTCATACGCATGGAGCTCTGCGACTCACTCGGCCACTTGTCAATAGCATTAGATGTTATATGTACTAAACTACGTTTCGCACAACCTGCTGTTAGTGTAGGTACATTGAGTAATAACTGCGGATTCGTCTGCTGAATCACGCTGGATTTTTTGTAGGTTTGTATCAGCTGGGCACAAATTTAAATAACGATGAGAAATATCTCTCTCGTATTAACACTGAGAAAATAATATCCATGAGGAGCTATTGTTTGGGATAAACAAAATTCATTCCTCTTCAGCACTAGCTGATAAACAGCTTCTGACATCTCTTATTAATGGCAGTCAGTCTCGAAACGACGTTCATCTCTAAAGAAAAGAAAATGGTAATGGTACTACAACACACCCTTGGTGTACGCCAGAAGATTCTTTTACGTCCGAAGACTGAGTATATCACTTCGTGCTCCATTAACTCGTAACTGTCCAATGCAATAACAATTCTGATCAGTACATAGTGCAAAGATTTTAAGAGGTCACTGCAATATGTTGCAGTGTTTGTGAAAATATTAAATCATAGTCATTTTTATGTCTTGCGTCTTTCATAAGTTGCTTCTAATTCTTGGAACGTAGTTCGCAAAGTGCAACTAAATGAGGGGCTGTTTTTATCGTACCTACACTTTTCCTTTTTTTTATTTACATCTTCAGCGGCACGTAATGCAGTTTGCTTTTGTATATAAAACCTGCATTCTACAATAATTACACATATGTTTCTGTATTACAATAGATTGTTATTTTTTGTTGCTCGTTGAGAAACAACATCTTGTTGCACAAGGATCGTCTTAGTGTCATTATCCTACAGCACACGATCAAATTATGAATATTACACATTTACTCTTGCTTGGGCAATTGGAGCAAATCGGCTGATTTATTTCACATTTGATGCGGTCGACTGTGGACTTGATGGAACTTATGAAAGCACGATTATTTCATGGATGGTTCCTCGGAAAATCCCAAAAACGAAATTTTACTGTATTTTCGCCATAACCAGGGGACCAATGCCCAGTGAAGGATTCCATACGGCTAAGCACAACAAACGACTGAAATTTTTCTGATGTGTTTCTAATATCCCGATCTCGAAAAGCCTTGAAAATTTTCTTCATATTTTTATCCGTTTCCAAGATACGGAGGCTCAACGTTACCCTATTTGTACACTACACGTAAAATATCCACAAAAAATTCGGTCTGAGGCGAAAACGTAGTTTACAAACTGGCGTTCCACGCAAAAATATGCTGCAAAGTGTCTCCTTTATCATCTGGGAAACGCAATTTGTGGTACTGAAGCACATGCAAAATTATTTTACCTGTAAAATCCGGTCTGAAGTGTAAAGTAATTTTTGAATTATTTCAGTTTTACATATGTATATTATCTAAACCTTACTGATCAATAAATTGCTGTTCATATAAGTTACATGCACTGCTACAGCAGGGAGAAGAAGGGAACCAGCGGAAAAAGGCTTTTATCGGAGCACTAGAAAATGCGAATATTTTTCTGTTTATTTGAAGGACACTGAAAAGTCGGGTACCAGCTGACTTATTCTATTTTCTGCACCACCTGAAAATTTTCTCAAAAATATTGGCGTGCGAACATATTCGCGCTTTTTCTGCTCAGACAGAAGAAGTCAATGTCAGTGGCAAAGAGAAGGAAAAGCAATAAATACTAAAGACAGCAGGCAATGGTTGTGTTATAGAAAGAGCGAAGTAGGTAATGGTAGTCTGAGAGGAAGAGAGGGACGCAGTGGCAATGGAACATAGTTGACAGTGACAGAATTTTGCTAGGAAAAGCTTCAAAGACACATTGCCATGGGGGAGCAATAAAGAGGTAATGTAAGTGGGTGAGAGCCAGTGAAAATGAGAGACAGAGTATATGATAGTGTCCACGAAGAAGAGAGAGATGGTGGCAATGAGAAGCGACGGCGGCAGTAGGCAGGTAGGAATGAATTATTGCCTTTAAGAGAGTGCAGGAGAGAGACACTAGGACGACAGAATGAAGTGGTTTGTGGCTCTGGCACAGGAGACAACAGGGAAAACAGAGATAATGACAATGAGTTGGGCTGAATGAGTGGGTGAGAAAAGGCAACTGGGAGTGGATGGGTATGAGCGATTTACAGCGATCGACTAGTGGATGTGAGTGAGTTATACTTAACGGAGTTTCTGGGAGGCTGAGTTGAGTTGCATGTTAAAGAAAAGCGCGAATGTGTTCTCATGTTTAAAAGTTTGTGAAAATTTTTAAAGGTACTGAGGGAAGTAGAGTGAGGCAGCTGGTGTCCTACTTTTGTCAGAATCTGTTAGCAAACAGTAACATATTCGCAATTTTTATGCTGCGATGGAGCATTTTTCCACGGATTGTCGTAAAACGCAAACATTGTTTATTTATTCCAATAATAACACATTTGAACGGTACGATAAATCTACGTTGGTTTTGCTTTTTTCTGTTTAGTTTTCGTTGCTCCCAGACTTCCTTCATCCTCCGAGGGTGTCGTTCCTTTTCCTCCTGGACCCACTTTCTCCCTTTTGCAGGCCTCTCTCTTTCCTGGAGTCCTTCCTTTTGAGTTGCTTCTCTAACACGTGTTCTGTAAGGTGTCCATTCTAATTCTTGTGTTTTTCATATCTTTATCGATTTCGTGAATCACACTGTTCTGGATTTGTAGCTGTGTAGTAAGTTGAAGATCTGTTTAGGTTGTTACTATCTGTTCTATATATTTCGCCATAAAACTGTAGTCTTTTTTTCCTCGTTACATTAGTTAGCTTTTCCATTTCCAAATAGAGTTCTCAGTCCGACCACAATTTGTATTCAACATTACTATTGCTTATAGGTTCACATGGCTCTGAGCACTATGGGACTTAACTACTGAGGTCAACAGTCCCCTAGAACTTAGAACTACTTAAACCTAACTAACGTAAGGACTTCACACACATCCATGCCCGAGGCAGGATTCGAACCTGCGACCATAGCGGTCGCGCGGTTCCAGACTGTAGCGCCTAGAACCGCTCGGCCACTCCGGCCGGTCCTTATAGGTCCTAGTATTTCCCATAGAATATTTCTTTCAACTTTATCCAGTTTTTCAAGATCGTCAAATCTTGTTCGTTTAAGTGCTTCTGCCGTATAGAGTGTTTCAGGCCTTAGCATTCTTTTATAGCGTCTTAATTTTGTGTCACCGGACAAGTTTCTTTGTTATGTATTTTATGTGTCATTTGGAATGCTCTTTCCATTTTATGTACCCTATTTTCTTTGTCTGTATTCTCTCTTGTGTTGTGTATTATCCATTATCCTAAGTATTTAAGACTGTTCGTTTTAGATGCTGTGTTGTTATGAATTTTAAGATTCTGATGGGCATCATTGCTTCTTGTCCTGAAATTTGGTTTTCCAAATGATATTTTTAGTCCTGTTTTGTTTCTGTAGTCTGTGATTAAGTTCTATGGCGCTGTCACGTAAGTCAGCAATTAAAGCCACGTCATCAGCAAAAGCCCGACAATTTATGGCGGTTCGTATTGACGTATTTTCTCCTTTCTCTCACTACGTTCTTTAAACTGTAGTTAAAAAAATAGGGGTGATAAACCATCTCACTGCCTTACTCCTGATTTTATATCAAAAGGATTTGACAGTTTTAACATACATTTTACTTTTGTTGTTGCATTTGTTCAAGCTGCTTATTTTGTTCTCGAGTCCGAATTCCTTTAAAATGTTGATTATCGTATACGGAAACAAGCTCTTGTAGATGAACTGTATCTCAAGAATACTGTGACGCGGAATGAGTTTTCCCTGGTTTTTGGCGGGGCCTTTTGGCCGAGATCAAAGTGTAGCGTGATGGTATGGCGGCTGACTGCCGTTTGTCGGGTGAGCGGGGCGACCGTCGCAGCCAACCCCGCCCGGGCTAGCACTCCCCGAGGCGGCACCCCGCCGCCCCGGCGCCGCTGCCCGCCGCGCCGTCAGGCAGTCGGTCACGTGACGGCCGGCCGGGGCAGCCGGGCCAGTCGTAAAAACAAAGTGGCAGCCAGCGACCGCCGTATTAACGCCGGCGCGCCGGTCCCCGGCCGTAACTCGCGCTGCCTCCAGCCTGATAACAGCCGCGGGTCAGCTCGCTTTTCTCTCGGGCGCCAGACGCACGCGCCGCGTCTGTCCCCGATAGCGAACTGCCATACGTTGGGGTGGGCGGGAGCAGGGGCCTCTCCACGAGGCCAGCCGGGGCAGCCTTTCTTCCCCACAAGTACGTCGGCCCCACTTCCACCAGAAAGCCATTGTTCTCGCTAACCGTTGTCAGAAGCATTCTTTACTTGTTTATTGATCAATTTCCAGAAAAAAAATCTCAGACTGATAGAAGACAGCAGCATCGGGCGCAGAGCTCCATACTGCTCTGTCTTGGTTCCGTTGTCTCTACTGTACATCGAAGATAATTCACTGGGATCTTTACATCTGAAACTCTTTATGTAATTGCTTGTGTACTTACGTTGCCTTAATTTTCAATCTTTGTACCCTTCGAAACATAAAGTGTGGCCACGCATCGTTCATCTCCTGTAGGTTTAATAACCTTGTACTAGCTCAGCTGACAGGACGAATTAAGCTCTAGAAGTCAGTTTCCTGTGTACCTCTACTGGAGTAGTCCGCTTATATAAAACCGGAAACAGCAGAAAGAGAAGGGAGGATTAATCGAATGTTGAGTCATAATTACGAAGCAGGAACATTTACGAATTTTATATTTCTACACAATGTTAATGGCTGAGTGATTCTTTGGATCATAAGAATGTATTATTTCTTTATATTCTACTAATTATCCCTGCACAATGCTATGAGTGAATTATGTTTCCTACTTGACCATCTATATACTCGCAGAATCGAGGCGCAAAGTACGAGGTACATTCAAGTTCTAAGGCCTCCGATTTTTTTTCTAATTAACTACTCACCCGAAATCGATGAAACTGGCGTTACTTCTCGACGTAATCGCCCTGCAGACGTACACATTTTTCACAACGCTGACGCCATGATTCCATGGCAGTGGCGGAGGCTTTTTTAGGAGTCTGTTTTGACCACTGGAAAATCGCTTAGGCAATAGCAGCACGGCTGGTGAATGTGCGGCTACAGAGAATGTCTTTCATTGTTGAAAAAAAGCCAAAAATCACTAGGAGCCAGGTCAGGTGAGTAGGGAGCATGAGGAATCACTTCAAACTTGTTATCACGAAGAAACTGTTGCGTAACGTTAGCTCGATGTGCGGGTGCATTGTCTTGGTGAAACAGCACACGCGCAGCCCTTCCCGTACTTTTTTGTTGCAGTGCAGGAAGGAATTTGTTCTTCAAAACATTTTCGTGGGATGCACCTGTTACTGTAGTGCCCTTTGGAACGCAATGGGTAAGGATTACGCCCTCGCTGTCCCAGAACATGGACACCATCATTTTTTCAGCACTGGCGGTTACCCGAAATTTTTTTGGTGGTGGTGAATCTGTGCGCTTCCATTGAGCTGACTGGCACTTTGTTTCTGGATTGAAAAATGGCATCCACGTCTCATCCATTGCCACAACCGACGAAAAGAAAGTCCCATTCATGCTGTCGTTGCACGTCAACATTGATTGGCAACATGCCACACGGGCAGCCATGTGTTGTCCGTCAGCATTCGTGGCACCCACCTGGATGACACTTTTCGCATTTTCAGGTCGTCATGCAGGATTGTGTGCACAGGACCCACAGAAATGCCAACTCTGGAGGCGATCTGTTCAACAGTCATTCGGCGATCCCCCAAAACCTCTCCACTTTCTCAATCATGTCGTCAGACCGGCTTGTGTGAGCACGAGGTTGTTTCGGTTTGTTGTCACACGATGTTCTGCCTTCATTAAACTGTCGCACCCACGAACGCACTTTCGACACATCCATAACTCCATCACCACATGTCTCCTTCAACTCTCGATGAATTTCAATTGGTTTCACACCACGCAAATTCAGAAAACGAATGATTGCACGCTGTTCAAGTAAGGAAAACGTCGCCATTTTAAGTATTTAAAACAGTTCTCATTCTCGCCGCTGGCTGTAAAATTCCATCTGCCGTACGGTGCTGCCATCTCTGGGACGTATTGACAATGAACGCCGCCTCATTTTAAAACAACGCGCATGTTTCTATCTCTTTCCAGTCCGGAGAAAAAAAATCGGAGGCCTTAGAACTTGAATGCACCTCGTAGTACAGTACTACTACTATTCCATGAGCGCACAATTAATCTTTGTTACATTCTCTCTATGTGTTGAGAGAACCTCTAGGATTTTCTCAGTGCCGAATAGCCGCATTGAATAATTGTAATTTTGCTATGGAGATTATTGGAAGAAAGAGACTGGAAATATATTGTATGCTAATCAAGAGAATATATACTGAGCATTTACATCACAGGTCTGTAATGAATTTCATTGTATATGTATTCTCTAACTGGAAATTTGCACAGAGGTGTCGTTTCGTTGGTAATCAGATGGGAACTTCCGATGAATTTGAAACGAACCTGCAATTATTAGATCCAAGATCTCCATTATTTCAATGGATATTTAAACTTTATCAAAGCAAACTTTCCGTTTGATCTGAGGTTTCCCGACTGACTATGCAACGCAAGAAAACCAAGACATTTTATTTACACAGTATTGCAGATCGCTTCGAATCATCGAGACTGCGGACAAGGAGAGTCATCGTCCGATTCTGATTAACAAGTAAAGCTTAATTATAACTTTCTTGAGTGACTGTGATGACTGTGCTATGGCTGCTTATGAATGAGATCATTAATAAAATACTAATAACTAACTTTCCTCCTCACCAGCAACCAGTATAAACACAAAATGGTTCAAATGGCTCTGAGTACTGTGGGACTCAACTGCTGTGGTCATCAGTCCCCTAGAACTTAGAACTACCTAAACCTAACTAACATACACCCATGCCCGAGGCAGGATTCGAACCTGCGACTGTAGCAACAGCGAGGCTCCGGACTGGAGCTCCTAGAACCGCACGGCCACCGCGGCCGACGTATAAACACAATATTAATTACAATTATAATAAATTTACGTCGTGAGTTTGATGCGTCAATTTAACCACATTCTCAATATGGCGGTAAGAACTTTCTGACATCAACGAGTTACAGTACTTCTTGTGGCAACCTATGTTAACTCGACTGCCGCTCTGTTCATGGTCAGCATCCCGAGAGGAGTCAGTATATCGTTTGTCCTCGTGGAAAGTGAACTGTTTGATTTGTAATATAAATTCTTCTTCTTTTCAATTTGTTTAGGGAAATATAAGTAAATCATCCCTAAAATGTGTTTAGTATTGAATTGCATGAACCGAAATGACAGGAGCTAACGTAGAGATGGGCACCAAATTCTTTCGAATTACAACGAGCTACAACTACTGAAATAACTTCAGAGGGAAATACACACTGATGAGCCACAACATTATGACCTCCTGTTTAATAGCATGTTTGCCCGCCTTTGGAACGAAATAAATCAGTGATTCTGTATATCTGCGATCCGACAGTTTGTTTATAGGTTTGTGGCGGTATTTGGCATTCGATGTCTAGGCACAGGTCATGTAATTCGCGTAAATAACGGGCAGTTTATTTGCGTGCGCGTTGCTGACGAGTTCACAAAACGCTTTTCAAACCACTGTAGCACGGTTCTGCTTCCGAGACACGGACAATAATATTACTGAAAGAGGACGTCTCCGTCTGGGAAGACACGAAGCGTGAAGGGATTCTGGTGGTTCGCAGCTGTACTGGTGTGCGTCTATTATTAACACAGGTAATATTCAATCGCAGGAGAATGTTTTCCATTGCATGCTATTGCTTCCACCATCCTGTGTCGGCGGCGCACTGCACGGTTAGAGCCGCCGTTCAACTCATTGACGGCGTTTGAGGAGACGACCTTCCACTTAGCATAGCAAAAATGTGATTCACCCTAAGCGCTGACATGTTTCCACTGATCGAAGATCAACTCTCGATGGTCTCGTGCCCACTGAAATCGTTATTGACATGTCTTAGGATCAACATGTGAACACGTAGGGGGGATCTGCTGCAGAACTCCATGTTCAACAATGTACGACGAACGGTGTGCTCCGAAACATTTGTGTGTGCACCAACATTGAGCTCACCATCCATCCTACTTTACAGAGCAGAAAAGCCTCTAAACCCCACGTTCTGGGTAGAGTCGTGTACGTCCGACCATTTAGCGCCTAGTGATAGTTTCACTGTCCTTCTACTTCATTCCGTAGCTGCTCACAACAGCAGTATGCAAACATTCGACCAGCTTCGCCGTTTTGGAGATACTCGTTCACAGACTCTGCGTAATAATAGTGTGCCCTTTGTCAAAGTCGCTTATCTGAATGGTATTCCACATTTGCAGTCCATATCATGGTTAGGTCAGTGTCTGCTCCGCTTACATGCTTTGTAACCACGTCACGTGCCCATAAGGCGGTGGACAGTGGTCATAACGTTTTGGCTTATCATTGTATGTGCAACACAGATGATCAGAGGCTGCTTTTTCCCAACTGTCTTAATTTTTCCACAAAATTATAAAACCGAAAAGGGTTGAAATCGCTTAACGAGCGACCTGGAAGCAAATTTCCTACATTATGTTCAATAATACTATTAATTAGTCATCAGTAGCACATAATATGTCTGCAATTTAATAATTACACTGCCTTTACATTTTTCCATGCAAACAAAACTACCCTTTCTATTAGGTAATCACAACGTATTTCGAAGTTGCCTCTAACATCTTCAGGAGGCATCCGCTCGTTTTGCACATCTTGCATTGATTAATTTTCAGTCTGCGAGCCACAAGAAGCCGGACAAAATGTTTGGAGTCATCTTGCAGTTTTATCTACATCGAAAAATTTAACCATATTTCTTTTAAATCTTTTCTAGTTGCTGCCAGTGTACACAGAAAATACCACTGTTTACTGGTTTTTGAGAAAAATTGATCCATTTTAAATTATACAAAAGAAATGCAACAACTTCAGAGACTTCACTGGTGCCATCAGATATGATTTTATGTATGTGGACTGAGGCGGCGAATGAAAATTTGTACCAAGATCTGGTACCGAAAGCGGTCTCCTTCTTACTAGGCAGGTGCGTAAGTTAGCCACTAAGCCACTGCACGGATTACCCTTGCACCCCTCCCTCCTCGCTCAAAATTCTCACTGCCACCCGAGTCTACTTTAAATTTCTCCTTGCACTTGAACAGAATTGCTGAGACTCTCCATGTTCTGGAAGAGCACCTCAGCATGGAACGTAAATGCGAGATCCAGACTGAAATCCAGGTGAAGGTGCTTATACGAACGAAATGACAAAATTTCAGAGACCTAACTCCCATACAAATGTGATTTTATGTATATATACTTCGTGTGATAGGCAAGGTGGCTTCGTGGCTAACGCATCTGCCTTGCAAGCAGATGACCCGTGTTCGATTAACGGTTTTAGTACAGTTTTCCTTCTGCTGCTTCATTCTATAAACGTAAAATAATAATTTACGTTTGTCAATTACAAGAGTGTGACACAGAAGACGATGCCTTTGACTACAGGCAAAATGGCGGATGGGTATTCACTTTGCTTCAAACATGGCGTGCATATAGTGACTCTAAGATATTTAAAATCATTGTCTCATGCTAACTTTCTTTGCACAAACGTCTAGGTGTGGTCGATCACTCCTTAGGGAAAACGTTTCTTAGTGAAAAATTGTTCGCGACGTTTTCCATTTCCGAATGGACCCGTACCATTGCTCAGCGTGTTCAGACAGAGGACTGGCCGAGCTTCTAACACACACACACACAAAAGTGAAAAAGTCATGCAACATCCGCATATCCACGTAGTGCCACTGGCAAGATAACAACGAGCAAACAAACCGAAAAAAAGTGATTAGCAACGGTGCGTTCAGTGCAGGAAAACCCAAGTTCGATTCCCGGTACCTCCTCAGATATTTTTGTGTAGTAGGGGCGTCTGGTATGTCTTCCACTCAGCCCTTGTCAGGCCAAATGAGGAGTTGTATGCGTAAAGAGAGGCAGTATTTTCAGTATTCATCTACTAGCAATAAAGGCTGCAGGGATTATCAGCTTCTGATCACATGTCCCATGAACACAGATCGCTCCTTGTACTGCCTCACAGACAGCATTCGACAAGCTGTGACAGTGTAAGATCTAATTCGTGGGTGGTCTTTAAATTTTTTTTAAAGGTTCACTGGCTTTTACCGGCCAAGCAAGGCGTCCAAAAAAAAAAAAAAGTTCAAATGTGTGTGACATCTTATGGGACTTAACTGCTAAGGTCATCAGTCCCTAGGCTTACACACTACTTGGTTCAAATGGTTCAAATGGCTCTGAGCACTATGGGATTCAACTGCTGAGGTCATTAGTCCCCTAGAACTTAGAACTAGTTAAACCTAACTAACCTAAGGACATCACACACATCCATGCCAGAGGCAGGATTCGAACCTGCGACCGTAGCGGTCTCGCGGTTCCAGACTGCAGCGCCAGAACCGCGCGGCCACTTCGGCCGGCCTACACACTACTTAACCTTAATTATCCTATGGACAAACCCACACACTCATGTCCGTGGGAGGACTCGACCTTCCGCCGGGTCCAGCCACACAGTCCATGACTGCAGCCCCTAGACCGCTCGGCTAATGCCGCGCGGCGCTAGGCGTCCGTTCGTATGGCGGAAGGACGTAGGGACTCTGTGTTGTGCGTATAGTTTGTGTGTTGGCAATAACCCATACATCTGCTTCGTCTGAAAGGGGTTAGCCAATTCACCTCAAAGATTCTGATTCGCTTCAAATATATCTTCCTCTATTTTGAGACACATACCCAAGGTTTTGTTGTTGAATACCGCTTTCAGATTACTGCAGTAGGTAGTACACAGCGCATCGGGTTCATAGGCACTGTTGGTACGGTGAGATCTCTTCGCCCTAGGGACGGCGGATACTAAAGGACGCCAAGCGTCACCGGAAGCGCCAACGACCATTTTTTTCTCTAAGAAAACTTGTTCCTCACGACGTGATCTATCACCCGCAGAAGTTTGATGCAAAGACTTTGAAACACTGTGCATGCTGATATAAGTGAACGTAGACGTTGATACCGTAAGGTTAATGTGAGTGTGGGAAACAGCTGTTCTCAGTTAGCAATCCAGTTTCTGCGCAGTAATGCTATATAAACAGAAACTTGCCGAAGGAAGTATCTAACGTGAGCGAACCATAAAAAATTTAATAGAGCTCAGTTTAGGTTGAAGCATCTGCTGCGGTATTTCGAGGGTGGTGGCTGGGGAGGCGAGTTAAAGAGTTGGGATCCTGAGTACTTAATTAAAAATTTAAACGTACTTAGCTACCGTAATGCTAGCCTCACCATCAGCCGGATTTACTTTGCAGTACACGCAGACTTGTGATGACTTATCGCCTTGCTGCTGCAGACCGCTAAGCGTAATTACGAATCTCAGATACCTATCTTAGCTAATTTGGAGTTCAGTAATAGAGGAGGCATTAGGGATGGAAAGTAATATAATTTTCACTGAGCCATCGGAAAGACCGGCAGTACATGGTAGGCAATATTTTGACTCCAGTGGTTTTGAGAGTCTATGGAAATCATACTGGAAAAATTTCTTCCCATTTCCTCTGGATTATGAATTCAGTGCCTTTCACTGCCATGCATTGTTACTTACCGATAGTGGAGGAACAATAACGATTACAATTGTTTATAGTAGAAGGTAAAATATCTGGAAACATATTCTTGTGAATTTTGTTGGTAAGTCAGCGACAGAATAGTCAACTGTTTTTTTATAATGATGGAATACCGTGCTATAATTTGTCTCTGCATCTTAATGTTTGTGGAAGCTTTCAGTGATGGGTTGTCGAATTTTATTTTTACTACTTCAAATTTGTTTGATTTTTGGGTACACCTAATAAAATTTCTTGAAAAGAGGCGCAAATTCTAAAATCCTTTTATTCCAAAACGAGGTAGAAAATGCCATTTCAAATGCTGGCTTGCAACTCCAAATCAAAACACTTATTATAATCAAATTTGGTATTATAAAAAATACAAATTTCTTTTGATAATTAAGGCCCTAAGAGTAAGTCGCAGAAGAATCACCCCTGTTTAATTTTTCACACTACTGACGTCAAAGTTTTAATTTTAATTGTACATGATCCTAGCGACATATATACAACTTATAACAGTTCCAGATACGTCGCATCTTGCAGCTCTTAGATACTGAGGAAAGCCTTTTTTGTATTTAACACTATAGCTACTGATTACTTTCGTGCTTTTCTCATTTTCACAAGCCGTGTATTTTGTATTTAGGATAAGTGTAGACAGTTCTGTTCATGTCACCACACTCAAATATAACTCAGACATGCGCGTAAGGGATGTCATAGCTGAAGTTACACATTACTCCAATACATTGCATTTTTTTTTTCCTTTATTGAATTTCGATTCCCCCGCAAGGGGGCAGGTTGGCAGCAGCTTAGTATGCTGCTCTTCAACCTCCAGGATTTTTAAAACGTAAGAGGAAAATAAGAAACAATAAAAGCAGGCGATAAAATGGTGGCTTAAATCGTAAAACGGCGGAAAATTGTGGAAAGTTAAAACATAAAACAAAGGGTTGGCGATGCTAATAAAATACACATGAAGCAGACAGGTAAGATAGTGGACAGACAATTAAAACACACTGTGACATTCTGGTTTCTGTTCGAAAGAGATTGAAAAATCACACCCAGCGACAGTATGCTTTCCTTCGCAAACGGTTTGGAAAAGGCGCACAACACTTAACACTCACTGGAAAAACGAGTCGGCACGAAGATGACACACCACAGCCATGGGCAGATGGGGAGGGGGGGGGGAGACCTGGACAGATGAGGGGAAAAAAAGGGGGAGGAGAGGAAAAACGAGGGGGGGGGGGAGAACCGACAGAGGGAGAAGACTCGTAAGTGAGGGCAGGGTATAGAGGGAATGGGGAAAGGCAGAGGAAGGAAATGCAAAAGGACTTGGGGGAGAGAAGAGGGGCAGAGAGGGGATAGGCGGGAAAAAAGCAGGATGGAAGGGGGAGGAAAGGGAGCCCAAGAAAAGGGAAGAGGAAGGGAGGGGGAGGTGAATATCAAAATTGATAGGATAAATGGAGGGAGAGAGGGCATCATCCGGTAGGGGGAGTCAATGGAAGCCACCTTGGGAAAGGAGATGGTGTAGAGATGGAGTGTAGGGGGACATAACGGAGAAGGTGTGGAAGAGGGCAGGGGTCGGAGAGGAGAGGAGCAACCACGGGTTGAGGGGGATCAAGGCGGCGGGAGGTGTAGAGTATGTGGATATGTTCGAGGAATAGAATCAGATGGGGGAATGGAATCAGGTTGTAGAGGATGCATGTTGGTGGCAGGAGGCGTATACAGAAGGTGAGGTGGAGTCCATGGCACTCGAGGATCTGGAGGGACTTATAGAATTTGGGGAGGCAGGGGATATCCAGCTGGGACTGGCATAACAAAGGATTGGACAGATTAAGGTTTTGTAGATGTGTAGGATGGTAGTAGGGTTCAACCCCCATGTCTTGTCAGAGAGGAGTTTGAGGAGTAGAAGGCGGTTGTGGGCTTTCGATTGGATAGAGCGGAGATGACAGATCCACTTTAGGTGACGGTCAATGGTGAGGCCAAGGTAGGTGAGGGTGGGGTAAAGGTGGATAGGATGGGTGCAGAGGGTAAAGAAGAAGTCAAGGTGCCGGACGGAGAGAGTGGTACGACCTATGATGATTGCCTGGGTCTTGGGAGGATTGATTTTCAGGAGCCACTGGTTACACGAAGCGGCGAAAAGGTCAAGGTGATTCTGAGAAGGTGTTGGGACCATTGGAGGGTAGGAGCGAGGACAAGGAATGCCGTGTCATCGGCATACTGCAGGATGTGTACTGGCTGGGGAGGGGGGGAGGGGTTGGGATGTATCTGCTGTGTATGGGAGGTAGAGGAGAGGGGAGAGGACATAGCCCTGGGGCACACCTGCAGAGGGGTGGAAGGTGTGGGAAATGACGTTATGGATGGGAACATAGCAGGGGCTGTGGGAGAGGAGGGAGGCAATCAGACGGACGCAGTTGACAGGAAGGGCGTAGGTCTGGAGTTTAAACAGGAGACCGGGATTCCAGACACGGTCGTAGGCCTTTTCGAGGTGGCGGGAGTTAAGCTGGAGGGAGAGGAGATGAGTGAGGCATTGGAGTTGGTCATCGGCAGAGAAGGAAGGAACCAGATAAAGCTGCAGATAGGTGGCAGTGACATGAGGCAGGACGCTCAAGTTGGGTGAACGGAAATGTCAGTGTTACATCAATCTAACAAGTAATCAATCGTTAATGAACACGGAAATTGGAGGTTTCATTGTAACTTGCATTCGCCAATCAATGCTGTGTCAGAATATTAATGGAACGAGGTTCGATGGCAGTTGTACGTGTTACGCCTTTGTTATGCCGTCACATTTGGGCTGCTACACGGTTTGCTACTACAGCGTGTGGCTTGTTATGTCGATATGAAGATTACACGTTGCGACGAGCGGTGTTGAGCCATGCGTTGCGACCGCAGCATGGCAAAACAGCACGTACACAGCAGAAGCGGCGCAACTCCGTACGCGTCGCTGACTCCGTGCCGGACCACTAAACGCACAGGTCTGGCTGCGTCAGCGTTTCGACGCCGTCTGCTGCTGTCTGGCTTGCCAGGACGATTTCTGTACACGCGGTTTCCACTGACTACAAACCATGAATGACTCACTTTACAATACGAATGTTTACTTCATCGTTGCCCTACTGACAAGTAAAAGATAATTTCCCCTTCATGAGTGAAACAGTTCCTTATGATCCGTTTCATTAAAGTACCTTATCATTTATGACGTTTACGCACGATCGTAGGCCCTACTGCCCTTTGAACGATGGTAACAATCCTCTGTAAGAGAAACAAACTGTTGTGTACGTGCTATGCACTTACGTTTCATTATGTGTAAATTTTTTTCCCTTCTCGTTCCCTTCTCTGCGAATGAGAGTTAGAATGAATGATTGTCTGGGTGATTTGAATTCGCTGCTCTCGCGCTTGGGGCAACAATTTCTTGTAGCGAGTAGTTCATGGATGTGGTCTGTGTCCGATGTGCATATGCTCGCAGAGACATTGGTTGCGTTAGCTTTCGCGGATGCTCCCTCTGATCACCTCCGTCCTCCTTCGTCATCTGACACCGAGGTTCAGAGTACCCTTGCCAGAACTTGGTAGGGTATTGGTAAGAGCAGACATGTCTTTAAGACACTCTGTACTCAGCTGGATTCAGGTACTGATATTGTGCTTAAGCTTGCCATAATGGTGATCTAACATTATTGTTCCAGCTTTGTGTTCTTCGGAATACGTATTTTGCTGTAATATTTGCAGTAATTAATCCCGCTTAGAAACAGCCGCGTTGCGCACAAGAGATGCTTTGTTTCGAAACGATCTGCTACCCCATAGTCCTGTAACGTAAATGGGCTCTGTCTTTCCGAGTCAGTATTCAATGGAACTCAATGTGAGCCTTAATTTTCAATTAGAAGTTTAACATTCGGAGTCTACGTGGAGTCATTCGTGTTCATTTTATATTAGTCAATTGTGATTCTTGTTGAACTCGTCGGTTTGTTCGGTGCATTCCCTTTCAAAATCAAGATTCTGTTCTACTGTCGTTTATATTTATTCTGCAACTGTTTACTTTTGTTCCGTGACCGAATATCACAAGAGCTTTAGTTTCATCCACGCGGTCTAGCTTTAGTCCATCAGACCAATCACGTGCTGCTATTGTGAATGTAATGTTCGAACAAGTCATTTGTTTATGCAGTATGCAATCTTATCATTCTGCTGAGTGACTAGATGTGCCAATGACGTCTCTTTATCTGGGGAGTATTGAACTTAACGTGTTTTCTGCGACTAGGCCATCAAACTAGGCACGTGCTTCTGCTTCTATGCTGAATGTAATGCATGGACCAATGTCTTTCTCCAGTAGCTCACAACCTGAATATTTTAATGAATAGCTAAATATTCAGCCAATGTCTTTCTAATATACAGGGTGTTACAAAAAGGTACAGCCAAACTTTCAGGAAACATTCCTCACACACAAATAAAGAAAACATGTTATGTCGACATGTGTCCGGAAACGCTTAATTTCCATGTTAGAGCTCATTTTAGTTTCGTCAGTATGCTCTTCAACCTACGCTCAATGGAAAACGTTATCATGATTTCATACGGGATACTCTACCTGTGCTGCTAGAACATGTGCCTTTACAAGTACGACACAACATGTGGTTCATGCTCGATGGAGATCCTGCACATTTCAGTCGAAGTGTTCGAACGCTTCTCAACAACAGATTCGGTGACCGATGGATTGGTAGAGGCGGACTAATTCCATGGCCTCCACGCTCTCCTGATCTCAACCCTGTTGACTTTCATTTATGGGGGCCATTTGAAAGCTCTTGTCTACGCAACCCCGGTACGAAATGTAGAGACTCATCGTGCTCGTATTGTGGACGGCTGTGATCCAATACGCCATTCACCAGGGCTGCATCAGCGTATTAGGGATTCCATGCGACGGAGGGTGGATGCATGTATCCTCGCTAACGGAGGACATTTTGAACATTTCCTGTAACAAAGTGTTTGAAGTTACGCTAGTCGTTCTGTTGATGTGTGTTTCCATTCCATGATTAATGTGAATTGAAAAGAAGTAATAAAATGAGCTCTAACATGGAAAGTAAGCGTTTCCGGACACATGTCCACATAACATATTTTCTTTCTTTGTGTATGAAGAATGTTTCCTGAACGTTTGGCCGTACATTTTTGTAACACCCTGTATTTACAGGGTGAGTCACTTAACGTTACCGCTGGATATATTTAGTAAACCACATCAAATACTGACGAACCGATTCCACACACCTAACGTGAGGAGAGGGGTTAGTGTAACTGTTTAATACAAACCATACAAAAATACACGGAAGTATGTTTTTTGACACAAACCTACGTTTTTTTAAATGGAGCCCCGTTAGTTTTGTTAGCACATCTGAACATATAAACAAATACGTAATCAGTACCGTTTGCTGCATTGTAAAATGTTAATTACATCCTGAGATATTGTAACCTAAAGGTGACGCTTGAGTACCACTCCTCCGCTGTTTGATCGTGTGTATCGAAGAGCACCGAATTACGTAGTGATCCAAAGGGAACGTTGAAGGACCTTAGATACAGAAGAGTCTGGAAAAGCACATTACGACCACATGCTAACACCTTTTTATTGGTCTTTTTCACTGACGCACATGTACATTACCATGAGGGGTGAGGTACACTTACACATGTGGTTTCCGTTTTCAATTACGGAGTGGAATAGAGTGTGTCCCGACATGTCAGGCCAATAGATGTTCAATGTGGTGGCCATCATTTGCTGCACACAATTGCAATCTCTGGCGTAATGAATGTCGTACACGCCGCAGTACATCTGGTGTAATGTCGCCGCAGGCTGCCACAATACGTTGTTTCATATCCTCTGAGGTTGTAGGCACATCACGGTACACATTCTCCTTTAACGTACCTCACAGAAAGAAGTCCAGAGTTGTAAAATCAGGAGAACGGGCTGGCCAATTTATGCGACCTCTACGTCCTATGAAACGCCCGTCGAACATCCTGTCAAGGGTCAGCCTAGTGTTAATTGCGGAATGTGCAGGTGCACCATCATGCTGATACCATATACGTCGACGCGTTTCCAGTGGGACATTTCCGAGCAACGTTGGCAGATCATTCTGTAGAAACGCGATGTATGTTTCAGTGCTGTCCGATACACACGATCGAACAGCGGAGGAGTGGTACTCAAGCGTCAACTTTAGGTTACAATATCTCAGGATGTAATTAACATTTTACAATGCAACAAACGGCACTGATTACGTATTTGTTTATATTTTCAGATGTGCTAACAAAACTAACGGGGTTCCATTTAAAAAAACGTAGGTTTGTGTTAAAAAACATACTTCCGTGCATTTTTGTATGGTTTGTATTAAACAATTACGCTAGCCCCTCTCCTCACGTTCGGTCGGTGGAATCGGTTCGTGTGTGTGCGTGTGTTTGCGTGCATGTCTCTGGATTAGAAAATCCTCTCTCCTCTGTCCTCTTTCCCTGTATTGGGTGATAGTTTGTGTAGGTATTTCTCGTAGGACGTCCATTTATGATTCTGCATACAGAAGGATTTACGTGTGTTTCCTGTGGTTAAGTTCCATTCCCACTGTGTGCTTCCCATGACCATTTTTTGCATCATTTGCTATCACAACCGCTATCTACTTGTCAGCCGCTGTTACAATACATAAGTGAAAGGTTCTGCAAGGCAGACTTCGGGCTACAGTTGTCCCCATCCCATTGCCTAAATTCTCTGTTACTGTATTAGTGTTTTCTGTGGGATGTATGAAATCGTGTTTAATATGATAAATTAAGGAGATAAATAGGCAAGAAGTATGCTCTTCCTGCCCCCACCGAATTGTTTAACTGAGTTTCAAAGTCTAGAAAAGCAGATAACTTTAATGTTCGCCTACCCTTTCCAGGTTTAATTAATGTGTCAATTAGACTGCTAATCTTTCAGAAGAAAGTTGTTTATCCTACACTCACGGCCATATGTTATTTGGGCAAAATACCCTTGGTAAATGACGCAGCACGTTAAGTGGGACCATTTTACCCAGTTATGTTAAGGCGAAAGACTTGCAAAACAACACAAATTTTTAGACGTCACAGCGGAGGTTCAAAATGGCTCTGAGAACTATGCGACTTAACTTCTAAGGTCATCAGTCGCCTAGAACTTAGAACTAATTAAACCTAACTAACCTAAGGACCTCACACACATCCATGCCCGAGGCAGGATTCGAACCTGCGACCGTAACGGTCGCTCGGCTCCAGACTGTAGCGCCTAGAACCGCACGGCCACTCCTGCCGGCCACAGTGGAGGGCACGGTGTGCCAAGTCGTTAGAAAGATCATCTGGATTGGCATGACACAGGTGCAACATTTCCGTTGATATGGAAAGAGAATGGGGTGTGCTATTCTGTTTTGGCCCCTATGGCTCCCGGTTCTGTGACGGAGATTTCAGTGTGTTCTAGAACTTCAAATGAGAGCCTACAAAACTCTAATAATTAGTTACTTCACACTACCCATCATATTTTCCACACTGCTGCAGAAGACACGACTTGACATATTAGTTGTGAAAAATTTCTGGAAATTAAGGCAATGCCCTTAGTTCAGCTTTTCAGGAATGAACGTAAGACACAGTGTTTCCGTTTTGAATCTGTACCCTAATGCAACGAAAAAGTTATTAGAAGTTTTAGCAACGATGGTTGATCTCATTACAAAATACTCAATGAGTGTGGGTTGAGATAGAAAATGTCCGAAAGAGGTTTCCAATTAAAGCAAACATTCTCAGTCGACAGACCAGTAAATGAAAATGTTGTAAATTGGAACACATAAGTTTAATGTATCTTTTTGTTCCATTTTGAAATAATAGCATTCACTTTATGCCCGTTGCTGTCTTTTTCTGATATTACACAAATTACTTTGAAAAAATAAAACTTTTCCATATGTGAATAACGATCCATTTATAACATGGTCATCTACGTCGGAACAAATATTCTATTAAAATTTAAAAGTGTGTCAATGCAGCATTTAACAGTCGAAATACCAGGTTTTTTTCGTTTTGTTTTTCTGACCTCCTTTGACATTCCTAAGGTAATTTACAGGTGATAGATAGTCACGATTTCTTTTATTTTAATGAACTCACATGCGAACACACATTACTAGGAGGAAAATAGGAGAACTGTTTGTTTAAGCTTATTCTGATACTCACTTTCTCATTCATCTTAAGTATTCTTAGTCTTTAAACAAAGTAAGTCTGAACAATGTTTAGAGACAAAAGAAACACTAGTGGCGTGTGGTGTGGCCTGCTAGACGGTACGCGTGTGCGTGCAGTGTGCAAGAGTTGCCACACTTGGTCAGTATGGTAGTTTCTCGCTGTCGTCCCTTGGGCATGGGTGTGTGTGTCCTTAGTGTAAGTTAGTTTAAGTTAGATTAAATAGTGTGTAAGCCTAGGGACCGATGTCCTCAGCAGTTCGATCCCGCAGAACTTAACACAAATTTCCAAATTTTTTCTCGCTGTCGTCGTCGGACATCGGCTGTATTGTAGATTCTGACCAATTTGTTCATTGTGTCTACACCTTAGTTGCACTATAGTCTATGATAATAATAGGTTTTTCTGGTTCACCTTCACCTATTTTCTCCTAGGGATACATAGTGCTCTTCAGTGTCACCATCTTAACCTTTTCTGGTCAGTAAGAAACTATTGTAGCTGATTCCCTGAATCCGAAGAGACTTAAACCTGCAATTCTTCCCCTCGCTAAGACAAATTCTGCTGGTATCTTAGGACGACTTTTTATCATTCCGAGCAAGTCATCTGTTTTAGCTGAAATTCCCCTAGTAAAATTTTGTTATCCGTTGTTGTATTACTACCACTCCTGGACAGATTTTCTGTCAGTTCCAACGTCACTCTTTTCCCTAATTTATTTTTCTAGGCCGGTCTTCGCTTTTAAGTGCTGCAATTCCGTTAGCGCTGCTGTGCATTATCGAATCGAATACAGCGCGACATATCTGTAATGCAGTTCCTAATCATAGAACTATTAAAACAGATTGGCTATCTTGTTTGTTCCATATATTCACTATGCCCTAATTGCGACCTTTGTACACTCAAGAAAGTATAAGCAGGCCAAGAAAGCTCTCAAATTCTTCTCTGTCAAGATGTATTCATTTGTTTCGGAAAGTAACTTTATTCTTTCGAAAATGCTAGGCTTCACAAATAATTCAGTCTCAGTTTTCCCTGTATTCATATTCTGTATACTATGCAGTATTATGCCTGGCGCCATCTTCAACATGTTTAGTTCTGGTTGCCTCGTAAACCACCTAACAAAATTTCTTCCACATGTTTCTTCTTCGTTTCTGGCCGTGAAAGCAACAGGGTTGCTATTTTACATATTTACTTACATAGGGTTATTTTTACTTCTCTTGTGTACAAATGGTTGGTTAAAATACTTATTCGAAAACATTCAAATATGAGGTGTCCTCAGCTTCAGGAACAAGAGTTTCCAGATCTCTACCATAATCAAAACCTTCAACTGCCTTCAGAAATAATAAAATAGCATCAATTACATGTACGTAATTCCTATTCTTCATTCGAAATTGCTGGGATTTGAGGACTACTCTAATGTTTTCTGCTAATAATGTAATTCTACCAAACGCTTAGGCAATCCTCAAACAACAGCGGAAGCAACACACAAAGAACAGGTAAGACAATGAATCCTAACGTTGGGTAATAAAAAGGTGGGAAGTTCTATTTAAATTTTTTCTGGTATTTCATATAACAGCTGATCAAAATAAGAGTAATCACTGTTTTCATAATGTTATCTTCAAGAAAAAATAATAAAAAATTCATATTGGTACACAGTGTAGAAACTATGAATTAATTTTAATGTGTTGTGATCAATATAAAACCGAACAAAACATATTGGATACAACTGACTTGGAGCAAAAATGTGACACATTTTGAAAAGAATAGTTTCAAAAATTAGGCATATTTATCTTTAAGATATTCTAATGGAGTCGATTTCGCCCCAGTGGTACTAGAAATATTACGAACCTACTTGTAACTTTATTGCTCTGCTACACCATATCAATCAGTATGAGAAGTCAAATTAAGAAGAAATAATATCATAAACCATCAACAAGTTAATAACGTCTTGCAATAGAAGATATTGGCAACTCACGCAAATCTCTCATTTTCAAATCAGGGGACACCACATGTTCCACAATAGAAGACATCCTTCTGTTTGAGGCACAAGATGGAGCACGACGAACGAAATATGGCTTAACTGTACATACGCTACGTAACTAGTTTTGAAAATATACAGAATTTTAAGAAATATAAAACTGTGTAACTGGATATTTAACAATACCACAAAACAAAACCTCATGCCTCATAAGAATAAAAACAGTGAAAAATACAGGAAACTGCTTATCACGGTGTCTACTACGTATTCCATCATGTTATTCTAAAATCAGTCACTAGACTGAAACACTAACCAGGAGCCATCACATGTTCCTAGGTTCACTGTCCTCCAGATATAACACTCCCCCTACATAATCATAAATTATGTGTTTATCAAAAAAACAAGCAAGACAATGGGTATTGAAGGAGGCCATTTCCCATACAACTATGTTCTCAGCAAAGAATCTTTGAACTAATTTATGGCGAGAAAGAATATGAAGCATACTCATCGGACGATGGCTTATAGCAAGAGTGCAGTTTCCGTTTTTCTTTTGGAAATGGTCCCATGGACTAATTTTCCATAATGTGTTTTATGCTTGACGTATAAAATCTGCATACAAATGAGCTGACCAAAGGTTGTGGCTATCGTGATTAATGGCGGAGAATATTTTCTAAATGAGACACACAATTTTTATAAATCACTAAAGTTTCATTTGAAGAAATGTATTACTATTTAATAGAGGAGAACAAATTGGATAACGTATAAACATTAAACCCTATCGTGTTGGAGTACTATTGGAGTACTATTTAATTAATATTTGAATTAATTTCAGAATAAATATTGAACTAAGTGGCGACACGGCTAGAATGGCGTAACATGTTGGAAAAACAGAGAGTAAAATTGTATTTTACACCAGGCGGATACAGTCGCCAAACATAATAACCGTGTTAATATTAGTCAGCAAATAATTTACAACGAACTTGCTACACATTGACAACATTATCTATTCAGCTCGCCGTCACAAGTTTTCTATTGTTCGGAAGTCTCCGCTCCCTGTTTTTGTCTGTCAACAAGAACCGTCGCACTGTCGCCAAAAGTCTGAGAACTACTTAAGTCAGCAGTTCCGTGTCTCCAAAGTTCGGAGATAGGTCCACGTTGAAAAAGTGTCTCCAGTGCGATGTAAACATCTTCGTGTCACGAGTTCATGTTTACCGATTTATGAACAATAGTTAACGCGATTTTCAAATTCTGTCCTTAGCGGAGAGGAGATGGAAGATAAAGTATGTCTGTTTCGAAGCAAGAAATTGAAAGCGATGTAATTGATGTGATGCAAGAGCAGAGCGTGTAGCAAACGGATTGACATGAGCTGCTAGCAAGTCACATTCTTGACGCAGTTCGAATTAACCCAAAAATTTGGGTTTCACACTCTAAAGATGAACGTTGTGTATGAAATAGGATAAAGTTCTGCATCCAAACAGTTTCAATGCTTCATTTGAAATAAAAGCTGGTTAATCAAATTTAATTTTGATAATTTTAAATGAACCATACAGGTAAATCACTGAAACACAATGGATAATAAAATTATTCACTTTACGAAATACTTATTAAATTTTTATTTTTTTTACAGAGCTGTTGTTTATGATTTAGTGATCTAAACTTGTAAACATCTGTGACAGACTGCTCATGATAGGATTCAATTTTTTTTTCAAATATACACTTTCAGCATCTCTCATAATAGTATATCATGCATTTCAACTATATACAATTGTAATTACATTGTGCTTACATTTACCTAAAAAAATTGATAATTCTTTCATTTTCTGCCACCTGACCAAATTCTTGTCTTTTGCTAGCGTTTCTTATCTGGCCTTTCCGTATGTATTCAGCAATATTTCATTAAGAGACATTCTAACATTCGTATCAACGATCCATTCAATTTTGGTGTTATGAATGTCTCACACCGATGCAAGAGAGTTGGCATCGACATTGCTTTATCGTATACGTGCTTGGGTCTTGCGCGCTAAAACTGTATTTACGTAATAATTTAGCATTAGTTGCATCACATTTATTGTGAGAATTACCATTTTTAGTGTCACAGCTACATATTTTTAGCCAGTTTTTTCAAGTGATACGGAGATGTTATTATTTTCAATGTGTCGAAAGCTAATCTCCGAGATGGAGTGAACGCTTTTACGAAATGTATATTCAAAAAGTATGAATGGTTTCTATTTCAACTCGGCGTTATGTACTTCCTTTCCGTTGGTATTATAGCTACTCTTTCACTTCCCGATGAAGAAAAAAAAGATTTTACCAAAGTAGCCGCAGAGCTAATATATATTTTGTTCTTGAAGTTGCGTCACCAGTCCAGTACACAGCATCTTTCAGAAGCTGTTCCACAAACTAAAGTAAATGGTTAAAGTTTCTGGGTTATTGAACGTAATTTATCCTAATAGGATTTCTTGGCTGGGAACATCAAACTATATACGTATGACCTTTAGGTTAATGTTAGTAGAATGCGAAAGGAATGATAAAATGATGATATTAAAACAGGAATTACATATTTTAAGCAAACTGTCCACAGGCAGAGAGAAACTTCCAATACAAAAGAAATGTTTTTGCTCCAGGAGAAGAGATACAACAAGCATTTCATTCTATGTATGTCTGTATCTGTGCTAGTAAAGGCGAATATTGCATACATGGACGGGTAGGGAAAGTAAAACTTTCTATATAATTAAAACTATGTATCAGTCCGAAACTCGAATCTCGAACGTTTCCTTTAGCAAAGAATATTCTCACCTTCTGAACAGTACGATACACTCTCACAATATCTCGAAACCAGGCCTATGCTTTGAGAAAGACATTGCTCGGCGATTTACTGTTTCCCAGGAGTACTAATCAAGCAAAGGAAGTCTTTGTGAAGTTTTGAAAACTGGAGGAAAGAGTTGGCAGAACTGTCATGAAATGGTCATGAGTCAACACATGGACAGCTCAGTAAGTATCATTTCGGACTGGAGTCAAGTCACACAGCTTTAATCTGCCAAGAAGTTTCAAAATAGGGCGCAGTCCTCAAGAAGATTTGAAGATTTATTTTGGAAGTACAGAGTGTCTTCACTTAATATTCCTCTAATGACGCCCAAGAGGAACAGAAACGCTGGTGGACAAAGCAGATATTTAGTCGAAGGTAGTATCTGGCGCGGTCTGTTGCTCGATGGATAAAGACGTACACACTCAACGTGATTTCGGCCTCCGCTGCTCTGGCGCCTGTCGGAATGCAAGAGGCGCTACGGCGGAGGGCGTTGGGTTGCCGATGTGTCAGGCGCCTCCCAGGGCGCGCACGTCGCGCCGTCCTTAAACAAATGACTGGCGTCAGTCTCAGCGGAGGCGCCACAGGTGGCCACTTCACTAACAAGCTGCGCTCCGTCGGACCGTACTACCGAGCAGCCGGCGTCTTTAGATGCACGGACCCACCGCGCCTAGGAGGACTCGCATTCGATACTAAGTAGCTCCAGGGCAGGGCGCGCGCAGCCCATTCAGCGGTCTGCGACTCCTTGGCCAAAGTCACAGTCTGAGCGCGTGTTATGAAATTTCCTGTGGAAGTAGGAAGGCAACTAACCTCCACCACTTTTTGCATCTCGAGGATTTAACAACTATATACTTGTGGTACAATTTGCTAATACCAGGGCAGGTTAAAATTGTGTCCCAGACTCGGACACGTACTCGGAACCTATTACCATTCAGCAGCAAATCCTATCCAGGTAAGACTATGTACCATCCCTCAACAGCTTTTCTCCCACCAGCACTTCTCAGCCACATTCCAAAAGTCGCAGAAGCTGTATAAATGTTTCTCTGTATTCAGGTACCTTGAAATGCGAGTTATAACTTGAACTATCGAGTATTACCGTCTTATTCCTCAAGAGATAGCTGTCCGCTGGGAGAAAATTCTATCTCGTTTACTAAGACGTTCAAGCTTGTCACTTCCAGGTGACAGCACTGTAATCCGTTGGGAGAGTTACGTCGTCCGGAGGGCGGATTTCACATGAACAAATAAGGGAAACTGGCAATGACGCAGTAAGCCAACCTTCTCCAGATGATCGCCGATGAGGAGCGGAAGGGCAAATGAGATTACCCATCAGTATCATTTGTGTCCTGAAACAAATAAGTCATCTTTCGCGAAAGATGATTATTATCTTTGAAAGGTCAATGTAGAACTCGGACCTGACGCATTCTGAACATGGAGAATAACTTCCATGTAATTTCACAGACTTTCTACTGCATTTTAATCTGTCACAAAGGTTTCTGGTCACCAGGCTTATTTCGAAGCGGGCCTCATCACTGAAGACACCACCGTGGAACGTCGACGATATTATACAACCCCGTTCTTTGGCCCTTTTTGGCTAGCCGTCCTCGGCTTACATTTCGGCAAGATAATGCACTGTCTCACACGGTGCGAGCTTGTGTCACTTCTGTTCGTGCTTACAAAATCCTACTTTTGCCAGGCAGGTTGCCGGATCTCTCCCCAGTTGAACATGTTTGGACTGTTATGGACTGGTCCCGTCAACGATCTCGGTATTTTGTGATTTAAGGCGCCAATTGGACAGAATGTGAGCACGACATTCCTGAGGAGGACATCCAACAACATTGTAAATTAATACCAAACCACATAGCTTCTCGCATGAGCACTGTAAGTCGACCTACGGGTGAATGACTTGCTCAATCTAAGAAGCTGTTTTTCTTGAATAAGCCATTCAGTTTTTCTGAAATCATAGTAATTTGTTCGACTGTACTCAGATCTACCGATTTCCGCCCCATTCGCATAATTATTTCGTGTTAAACTGTTTTTTTTTTTCTTAGACTGCATGCTCCATGTGGTTTGTGGCAAACTGTGGTTGAATCAATTATATAATTAATGGAAGCTTCATATCAGTCATGGCAGTTAATTAATTAATACCATCTGATCGTTTCTTTAACTCTTCAAAGGGAACCAAAGTAGTACGATTCCGGCACAAAAAAAAGAAAAATGAATTATTTTCATTTTATTATTGTGACTGAAATCAGAACACCGAAATGGTACTCTAAGCCAAAATATAAATCATAGACATATTATATTAAATAGATAAGAATTAATACACGCAGTCTGAGGCTATTAACAATAATTTTATGGAATACTAATATATCGAAGGCAGGCCTTTACTTTAATAATATTTGACATGACGCAATATGGAAGTTGCCGACTTAACTCTTTCTCTATCTCTGACTACCACTTTGCGTTTCAAATTTGTTCTGAGACAAGACCATGAAAAATAAAGTCGACAACGTTTCCTACAATACATAATTTTATCCATTCCGTCACATATAACGACATCGTCACACGTGGAATGATACCTTCCGTTCTGTTTATATTAGGAAATAACTAAATCACTGTAATCAACGTATGCGAACCTTCATGCAAATCTTTTCCATAGTGTTCTCGAAAATTTTCTGCGCACCTCAATCACTGCAGCACCGTGGGCGCTCAGAAATCGTCTGATATTATGTTCATGTGTTATTCAAGTCGTCCGTTTGAGTAATGTGCTGTGTAGGGACGTAACAGGGGCGGTAAACAGCGTCGCAACTATCGATGTTGATGGATTGAGGACAATTCGACCAAACAGCTAGCGTGACTGCCTCAGGACTGTGAAGTCACGTAAGATACACATCTGGCCGCCGTTTGTTCAAAGGAGTGTGCGGCAGGTACTCCGGTATTGTCTCCTCCATTTTTAATGTTTCTCCCCCACTGAGGCTTCCTGACGGGGTGTCTGCTATTCTACCCTACAGGATTTTATTTTTGAAATGAGTATAGAACTGCTGGAAACATGACAAACGTAAGTGATAATTTTACATATGTAGGTATACAGTGCGATTCAGCTGCCCCTACGCATGGATTTTATGCCATCCCTAACACCTTCAAAAATCGCATATGAGATAATCATATCATTTTGCTCATTATATGCAAACTATTAGTCTTACTGGAAAAATGTAAGAAATTTTATGTGGTCGAAATTTATGCTGGGGTACGTTTTTGCTAGCGGCCACGATTTTTGAGTTATTCAAGAAAAATGCATTTCAAAGTCACTTCTGTACGTTTTTCTTGAAATATTCGAAAATTACAGCTTCTAGGGAAAATGTATACCATCACAAAATTCAAAAACAAAAAATTTACAGCATTTAACTACATTAAATTTCCCACTAAAAAGTCATGTTCAATTTTTTCTGTAGCGATAAATCTGCTTTCACACTGGCGACTTAATCCTAACGGTTGGATCACTTCAATGAGCGATTATCGCCCTTCTGAGCTGCACAGTTGAATAGCTCAGCCCGCGACTGAACTGGCGCAGCTGAAGCTCTGTAACAAGAGCTGTCTGTGTGCTTGTAGGAGCCAATAACGATATGCGTTCTGGTGAGAAAGTGTTGCGTTTCGCTTTAATATTGAAAAAAAAAATTACAGACGTCACAAACGTCAACGAAAGTGTTATGGTAAATACTCTAGAGACAAACGACATTTTTTACAATTTAATAGGAACTGTGAGGACATTCTGCAAAATTCCCTAACTTCTTGAGAATTTAGTGAATTAGTTGCTGTGCTGTTACAGTTTTATAGTGAACTGCAAGACCTGCTGCACTTCCTGTAAACATATTATTTTAAATTTGGCGTCCATCTTCAAAAGGTGTGGCACACATTTCTAATAATGTAAAAACGACATTAGAAAATGCTTGCCAGGATTATCTGCTACAGGCTTTTAGGAATTTTTTTCTTCATGTTTACTTCTAGTGCCTGAAACAATTTCTCCTCTTCTGCCCTCCTTTGTCTCTTACGAAAATTAGAGGCAACTGCTTCCTGAATATGAGATTCATTCGTGTCATCAAAAAGAACAACATCTTCCAGCATCTCCTCCAGAAATCACGATTTTCGATCATATTGCTGTAATCCTTATTTCCTGAGTCCCAAATTACAGGACGATGTTCTACTTCAATCGTTCCACATTGGACGTATTGTTTTCAGCATAAAAGGACACAAAATTATTGAAATCTGTAAATAAAATCTGCGTGATTCGACAACATCTAACAAACGGCAAATGCATCACAACGACGCGAAGTGGCAACAGTATACCCCCTTCCTCTCCTACTGTTCTGCCAAGTTGCCACATCTGTTCGGGTCAAACGCCATTGAATCGCTGCGACCAGTCGTGGGGACCGGTGTGTGTAAGTGAGTAGCGTGGTCAAACCGCAAGTGTGCGAGGCTTTATCGGGACTGTGTTTTAAATGAAGAACGCAACACTACCGCACGGGCAAGTTCCGCGACCAGATCTCCGTGTGTGAGGCTCCTAACAGTTTGCACATAGCGAGCGGGAGACTGTGAAAATCTTGTGCGTGGTATTTGAAGCCGTTGCGGGTTGCATAAAACCCCTAAGTATGGCAAGATTAATCTCCCTGTATATATATGGTATGCCGCCCACCCCCCACCCACCCCCCAAAAAAAAAAAAGAAAAGAAAAGCACGGAAAGACCTTAGGGGCAGGATTCATACACCAAAACAAGAAAATAAAATCTAGTAAACAATGGATCTAAAACAAATATGTTAACAGGTATGAGCACTTTTTCATCTTCGATACTATAAAACACATTTCTTCCATTGAAAGCTCTTTGCCTTGCATGTTTTGGGAAGAGATGGCGCCGTGCTCAGTGGGTGCGTGGTTTAAGGTGCCATGTCACGGATTGGGCGGCTACTCAAGCCGGAGATTTGAGTCCTCCCTCGGGCATGGGTGTGTGTGTTGTTCTTAGCATAAGTTAGTTTAACTTAGTTTAATTAGCGTATAAGTCGAGGGACCGATGACCACAGCAGTTTGGTCCGTTAGGAATTCATACACATTTGAACATTTGAAGAGGTAGCATGGACCGTGGCAAGAAAAATAATTTAGTAAACATGACCTATAAAAAGTATGCCTTAAGAGCTGAGAGCACTTGTTCAGCAGAAGAGATGTGTTCCACACTAGCGAAGATGCAAGCGCTCATAGCTCTTAAAGTAGGCGTTTTAGAGGCCATTATTACCAGAAATTTTTAGTTATTTCTGTGTAACGAAACTGACCTTGTACATTAAAAACCTAGTAATCTCCCACGCTGTGGCCAAGTACGCTTTACAGTGCGGTGTTCCTACAATTTCTCAGTTATTAAACCGTCCCAGTTCATAAATTTGTGCCCATTTCAACAAAAAATTCTAATTAAAGGGTTTTGTCACATTAAAGGCAATATACAGAGCTACATCACACATGAAATTCAGAATTCTTACGTGAATTTTGTAGCAGAGACTTCAGAGAGGTTTTCTGTTGTGGCATTGACTCCCTGCATACAGCACTTGTCAGAACAACGACGAAGTTTTAGACTTCAAGCGTCATATAACAGCTAATTGGAAATCCACTCTTAAACGTAGAGGACTGAGAGGAAAGGTGGAGAGACTACAGTGAAGGCCTCCGTGAGAGGTAGGAATCATTTGGTACCACGATAGAAGAAGGAATTGGAATCGGTATGGATGACTTAGGGGCTCCATTAAAAGAATTTGAAAATCTCTAAAAGACTTGAGATCATATAGGGCAGAAAGGGATAATTAACATTCCATCGAAATTTCTGAAGTCATTGGTGCAACTATCAACCAAACGACTATTACAGTTGGTTTCCAGATTCTATGACATATCATCAGACTTGCGGTGAAATAACATCCACAAAGTCCCAAAGACAACAACGTCAGACCAGTGCGGGAAACATCGGACGGTCATCATAACAGTCCTCATACTAAATGTGTTGAGAAGAATAATGTACCTAAGAATAGAAAGAAAACTGAGTATCTGTTACTTGACGATCAGTTTGTCTTTAGGAAATGAAAGGATACCAAACAGGCATTCTGACGCTGGGCTTGATAATAGAAGCAAGAGTGAAGATAATTCTAGATATATTCTTAGGATTTGACGACCTAGTAAAAGTATTCGTGTAATACGATGCAAGGTGTTGGAAAGTCTGTTAACAACAAGAGAAATCTATAGGGAAGCAGCGATACAAGAACCAAGACGGACAAAATAATAAAACTGGAAGACCAATTAAGAAGTGCTCGGATTGAAAGGATGTAACGCAGGGATGCAGTCTTTACTTCTCAATCTACTCGCCGAGGATTTAATGACGGAAATTAAAGAAAGGTTTCTAGAGTGAGATTATTATTCGGGTGAAATGATATCAATGATAGGATTCGCTGATGACATTGCTATCCTCAATGGAAATTATTACAGGATTTTGAATTGAATGAACACTCTAGTATGGTCTAATGGCTAAAGGACATGGATTGAGGTTAAACTGGAAAGAGCTAATAGTAATGAGAAGTAGCGAAAATGAGAATAGCAAGGAACGTAACATTAAAATTGGTGATCACCAAGTACATTCAACTTTCCGAGGCATAATGAATAGTCCATTATATTACGTTCATGCAGCCGCGCTAATAAAATTTCTTCCACTGATATTTCGGCGCGCATCTCCGGCAACCTTCAGAATACGTCGCAAGACTGATTACGAAGTAAACTAAGTTACAGAATTATGCTGCTTTCGAACCAAAGTAACTCATGACTGGAGAAGCAAAAAGGAGAGAAAAAGTAAACCAGCACAGGCCAAAGGATATTCTTGTCCAAGAGAAGTACACTGATGTCAAACGTAGACATTTATATGAGGAAGAAATTTCGGAGAATATTCGTTTGGGTCACAGAATTGTACGGTAGTGATTCATGAACTGTAGGGAAACAGGAATAGAAGATAATGAAAGTATCTGAGATGTCCTGCTACAGAAGAATGTTAATAATTGAGGATATAGGGTCAGAGCTGTACTCTGAGACAAGAGCGCAGGAGAGGAATTCGTGCGAGCCACATCAAACCAATTAGAAGACTGATGACTGAGAAGTAATTTGAAATAGATTGTAGCTGTTATAGTACGTAACTGCTACCACGGTGCAATTCACTTCTGGATTTTTCTGTTCGCTCTTAGTGCCTCAAGCGAAGCCTACTACCTTATGAACTTGTAATTTACAACCTATGAAAGAAATAAACTCCTGACATTTCGAGCAGTGTAATGTAGGTGGAGACGGCCCGCCGCAAACAAACTGCGGCGCCGCTGGAGGCTGGGCAGAACTGCCGCCACTGCTCTTTCTGCATTCTCTTTTTTACCCCCTCCCCCCCCCCCCCCAGCGAGACTCACAACCCACGCAGGAATGATCCATCACTTCCGCCGCGCATCCCCGAGGCCTGCAATTCTCAGAAAACACCGCCGTTCTGTCTTATATCTGCCTCTCGCTAGTACGAGCGCCGACAGCACTGCTCTCCACACAGAATACCGGATGCTGTGTTCTCTTCCTCCGGCTTTAGCAATCCATTTATGCAAAACTTCTCTTCATAGGAGTCAAATACGCGCTTCTGAACCACGAGTTAAATGGCAAATAACCCCAACAACGAATCCTAGTTTGCTGTTGTGTTTTAGTTAATGTTTTCCCATCTACTACTGTACACTTATTTATCTAGTTTTTTGTACGCTTTTGTTTTAAGAATTGACCTTTGAGCTGATAAAGTCATGCGCTCTTATAAGAAGTTACAAAATAATTTTTCACTTCAAGATCGCATTGTTACTACAATTTCACATTACCAACTTCAGTATTTTATTGCCATCTTCTGATATTTTAATCGAATCACAAATAGCTTCAACAAGCTACAGAAAAATTAAAATTAAATGCTTTCTGAAAGTCATTAAATTGTATAAAATATGTCACTGAGACGCTTCTCTAATACGTGACGGAAATGTGTATCATTGAAGATATTTAGAAAATGTATAACATTTAATAACTTATATATATATATATATATATATATATATATATATATATATAAAAATTAAATGTTATACATTTTCTAAATATCTCGAATATATATATATATATATATATATATATATATATATATATATATATTGCAAACTTATCATTTCTGAGAACGCATGCTGTTACAGCGTGATAACCTGTAAATACCACATCAGTGCAGTAAACGCTTAAAATAATGTCCGTCACCCTCAATGCAATTGGTAATACGTGTAACGACATTCCTCTCAACAGCGAGTAGTTTGCCTCCCGTAATATTCGCACATGCATTGACAAATGCGCTGACGCTTGTTGTCAGGCTTTGTCGATGGATCACGATAGCAAATATCCTTCAACTTTCCCCACAGAAAGAAATCCGTGGACGTCAGATCCGGTGACTGTGCGGGCCACGGTACCGTGCTTCGACGACCAATCCACCTGTCATGAAATATGCTATTCAGTACCGCTTCAACTGCACGCAAGCTATGTGCCGGGCATCCATCATGTTGGAAGTACATCGCCATTCTGTCATGCAGTTCGGTCGTGGTAAAAAATTGCTGTTTTGAAGAGCGCGCCGCAGCACGTAGTGTGAAGCAGTCGCCCTCCGTTTTTGGCGCTGGCGCCGCTGTGGCAATCGCAGCTTTGGTGTCTCCTTCTGGTGGAAAAGGGGAAAGGTTGCCTGTTCACGTGCATTTAACGGGTGCTATGAGCTCGCCGGTCTGGGTTGCTTAAGGTCAATCCTTCCAAAACCCAGGCGATCATTGTAGGCAAAACCACCCCTTCCTTCCGCCTACTCGATTTCCATATCACCATCTATCGCCGTCCTATCGCCCTCACCCCCACCCTTAAGTACCTTGGCGTCACCCTCGAGCGTCGCCTCTCCTGAACCCCCCACATCCGGACAATCCAAGCCAAGGCACAATCCTGACTCCGTCTCCTCAAGATCCTTTCTGGCTGTACGTGGGGTCTGGACCCCTCCACCATCCTCCATACCTATAAATCCCTCATTCGCCCTATCCTTTGCTACGCCCACCCTGTCTGGATCTCCTTTCCCCCTACCTTTTCAGAGCCTAGAATGCCATGCTCTTCGCCTCGTCTATTGCATCTGTCTCCCCTCCCCCATGCGGATCCTGTACGACCTTATTCCGTTTCCCCACCTCCTCCTTTTCCTGGAATGGATACGGATCCTCTACACCTCCCATATACTTGATCCTCCTCACCCGATGGTCTCTCCCATACTCTCCCGCCCCCATCCGCTGCCGCGCCTGTATTTCCATGTCTCCATCTCTCCACTCTCCATACCCTCTCTCAAGGTGGCTTCCGCCAGCTCCCCATCCCTGATGATGCCTTCCTCCCCTCCATTTACCTCTCCTACCAACATTGATCCTCCCTCTATCTTCCTGTCTTTGTTCCTATGGGCATCCTCTTCCCCTCCCCTCCCTCCTCCCTTTCTCCCCACTCCTCCCCCGGGCTTCCCCTACACCCATACCTCCATTCCTCCTACCATCTCGTCTGCCATTGGCATCCTTGCTCTCCCCTCTTCCTCCCCCACCCCATTCTCCCCCTCTTGGCAGGTCCCCAGACTCGCACGTTACATGGACATTCGCGCGCTGGAGATCATCGCCTAGTGTTTGCGGGTGGCGTCGTGGTCGTGCTCAAGTGTTAGATTGTTTATTCGTTTGTGCTCCAACGTTCGCGTGTGTCATCTATCATCTCTGTGCGTGTCCACGGGACTGAACATTCTTATCTTGGACTCTGTGCCCGTGAACGACTCCGTGTGTTTTAATTTTGTATGTCTAAGTCTGTATATCCACCCTTTCTGTTCTACGACTTTTTGTATCTTTAGTTTTATTTGTGGCCGCTGCTGAAATTAACAATAAAGAAAAAAAGGAAAAAAACTTGCCAGTCGGTCAGTTGGTCAGTCAGAGTGAGTCTGGGTCAGTCTCTCGTCCCCAGCTTGCGAGTCTGTCTCTGGTCTGCAATTGTGAGGCAGTTAGTGTCTGTCTGTCGTCTGGAGAGCCAGTATGTGTGTCGTTCAGATCAACCTTTAAGGCCGGTTGGATCGATCGGTTGGTCGGTCACGCACTGAGACACAAGATGCCTTGTCCATCTAGAGCGTCGGCTCATGTGAGGTCGCCAGGTGAGTCTAGTGGCCCGCGCAGTGTAGCGAGGGATAGTGGCTTCGCGGTCGACACGAGAGCAACAGGAGTCAACCCACGACATCAGTCGGGCCGGTGCGAGCTGCGACGCCGTGGTGTAACTGGTTCTCCGAGAGCTTCTGGACCCCTTCAGTTACCATATTGTGCAGTTGGCTCGGTCCTTTCCTGGTACAGGGATGTCATTTTGCCAGAGGGCGTGTTTCCTCAGCATGGTTGGGTCCGAGCCAGTATATCCGCCGTCGTGTGTCTGCAAGTGAGTGGGAGACGCACCAGCAGTGCAGTCGCGAAGGAGCAGCAGTCACGGACTGAGCAGCGGGCAGTCGGTCGGTTGGTGCGCACCAGGAAATACGGGAGATCGGCGCGCCTTCCTGCGTTCGTTGAAGCGGCTGGCAGCGAACGGCTCGGGAGAGCGATTTGGGAGTGTTGCGCCAGGTCTTCTCCAGAAATCGCTGTTCATTAGAAGTTAAGTGAGTGGTGATATGTTCTGTGATTTACTCTTGTTAAATTCTACTTGTTTTCTTGGACAGTTTCTCGTCCCCAGCTTGCTCGTCTGTCTCTCGTCCGCATTTGTTAGGCAGTTAGTGTCTGTCTGTCGTTTGCAGTTGCCTCTGTCATGTTTGTCGGATTCGGAGTGTTAACGAATTTATTGCTCGGAGTGTAACGGCCTCAAACCTGAAATATGTTTTGATCTTGCCTATCATCTTGAGAGGCGGTATCTGTGTTCTGTAGAGCATCTTTGTTTGGCCAACCTTGTAGAATTTTATATAAGATTCCATTATATAGGCTTTTATTTAAATGATCATTTTAGTATATAAAGTTGCCACCCTTCCACTGTAAGACTTTTCTTAGAAGTTAAAATCAAGTTGCACCTTCGGTGGCAAGTTAATCTTTTAATTTTTGTGTTTTGTACAATTTCCGTCCCTCCTACGGGGTGCATGGTTTGTATGCTTGTGTGAATTGTTAGAACTTTTACTTTAAGGTAATCTGGTGTTTTGCAGATTTGCACCTAGTCTTTCAGAGGTTGTTGTGAGCGGTCGTGACTACGGCCGTGACAAAAGGGAGCGGCAAGGTTCTCAGCCCGAAAGCTCATACACTCAAAAATATGTTTCTTTCTGCCTCTGAATAAATTGTAACTTGATATTTAGAGGGTGCTTTCTGCTTATAATTTTAAATCTGTTCATAAAGAAAGGCTTTTAGCAATAAAATTCCCATTTGTTAAAAGCAATTTCATTTTGATTTCATCACTTACTCCCTGGCAACTACTTCCACGCTCACATAATGTGATTAAATGTGTTAATGTTCTGGATGAATCGCTAGTAAATAAAGTAAATTCTTAAGAATAAAGTTTTGAAAGTAAATTCTCGGATCAGCAGTGAAACATCTTGTAGTAACATCGGTAGATGATTACGTAGGAATTCAGCATACATTGGACCATTTAGATTGCCATCGATAAAATGGGGGCCAATTATCCTTCCTCCCATAATGCCGCATCATACATTAACCCACCAAGGTCGCTGATGTTCCAGTTGTGGCAGCCATCGTGGATTTTCCGTTGCCCAATAGTGCATATTATGTCGGTTTACTTTACCGCTGTTGGTGAGTGACGCTTCGTCGCTAAATAGAACGCGTGCATAAAATCTGTCATCGTCTCGTAAATTCTCTTGTGCCCTGTGGCAGAACTATACACGACATTCAAAGTCGTCGCCATGCAGTGCGTGGTGCCATAGAAATATGGTACGGGTGCAATCGATGTTGATGTAGTAGCACTCTCAACACCGACGTTTTTGAGATTCCCAATTCTTGTGCAATTTGTCTGCTACTGACGTGCGGATTAGCCGCGACAGCAGCTAAAACACTTACTTGGGCATCATCATTTGTTGCAGATCGTGGTTGACGTTTCACATGTGGCTGAACGCTTCCTGTTTCTTTAAATAACGTAACTATCCGGCGAACGGTCCGGAAACTTGGATGATGTCGTCCAGGATACCGAGCAGCATACATAGCACACGCCCGTTGGGCATTTTGATCGCAATAGCCATACATCCACACGATATTGACCTTTTCCGCAGTTGGTAAACGTTCCATTTTAAGACAAGTAATGTAGCACGAAGCAAATACCGTCCGCACTGGCGAAATGTTACGTGATACCAAGTACTTATACGTTTGTGATTATTACAGCGCCATCTATCACAAAGCGAAAAAGTGGTCCAACTAAAACATTCATGTTTCTTTACGTACTACACGAATATGTAATAAAAATGGGGGTTCCTATTTTAAAAAACGCAGTTGATATCCGTTTGACTTACGGCAGCGCCATCTACCGGGCCAACCATAGCGCCATCTGGTTTCTCCCTTCAAGTTAGACGAGTTTCGTTCTTTGTAGTTTTTTCGTTTGATGCTTATTTCGTGAGATATTTGGCCCGGTCACTATCAATGGACCACCCTGTATATACAGTTTACTAAATTTTATTCTTAATTTTTATTCTTAATTTAGATTACGATAAAAAATACAGTTATATGAATGGTAACATGTAGAGATGTAGCTGGGAATACTGTAATAATTCGGCGATCATATTGTAGCAAAATTTTGTATAAAATTCTATTCGCCCAGTTAATATCGTTTAGTAGGCGCAGTTCAGAGTGTAGTAGTGTATTTGTAGTTCTTCTGGGTACTCTGTGGATCATACCCACAACTTATAGACATATAGACATGATGTGATAGGCTTACAAATAAGATGCATTTGTTAAGAAACTTTTTTGCGGTACATCGCTAGATGTTGCCATCTATATAGCTGCATTTTTTATCTTAATCTAAATTAACAATAAAATTTAATAAACAGAGCGCATCCACATATTATTAACTACATTTCTATTAATCTACGGATTAAGTGGTCATAAATAGGAAATGGGAAGTAAGAGACCAATTGACAAGAACCTGGTAATAATACAAGCAAATATTTCATTTCTACCTCCAATCCTATTGAGAAGAATGGTTTTCAGTGATGAATCCCGTTTCCAATCGAGCCCCAATGACCAGCGAAGACGTTTCTGGAGGCGTCCAGACAGCAGTAGCGTACGAGGATCACTGTCGTCCACTAAATGACCTGACAACCAGGAGTGGTTGTGGTGCCTGCAGTTTATTTCGTAGTAGGACGCCTCTGGTTGTCACCCGCTGCATCCTTACAGCACAATGGGAAGTAGAAGCTGTTCTACGCACCGTTCTGTTGCTCTTCATGGCAAGCGATGCTGCCAAGAAACTGCATCCCCACCCCTTCCCCAGCACACAGCGGGAGTTTCTATTGCTTGTCTTTATAATTTCCAAACCATAACTTGGTCACAAGATCACCGGATCTCCCTACAAATGAGCACATTTGCAACATTATGCCGTATCTTTTCATAACAGGACGCCTGTTCTTGTCACCCCCGGTACCCTTACAGCACAATGGTACGTCGACGATGTTCTACGGCCCGTGTTGATAAGCCATCTGGGACTTACATTTCAGAAAGAAACTGTTCTCCCTACACCCCACCCCGCCCATCCCACACACACTACGAGTTCCTACTGTTTGTCTTTGTAAATGACAAACCCTAACTTGCCCGCAAGGTCGCTGTATCTGCTCTCAATTTCAGAACGTTTGGAGCATTATGCCATTTCTTTTCACAGCATGATACCTGCGGTTTTCACGCGTGGCACTCTCACAGCACTGTGGTACGCCGACAATGTCTTATGCCCAGTTTTTTTGCCCTTCGTGGCAAACGGTCCTTGCCTTACATTTCAACAACAAACTGCCCCCCCCTCCCCTCCACCGCCCTCTCACCGCTTGCCAAATGCTAACACTTGGCAAGCAAGATCGCCCGATTTCTCCCCAGTTGAGAACGCTTCGACCTTTATGTGCAGGTCTCTCCAACCTACTCTGGATTTTACAGAATTTAGCTCGTTAGATCTTAGGTGGATATCAGACAGCCCTATCAACCAATTCCAAGCCGAATAGCCACTTGCATAAGAGCCAGATACGGCGAAAAGCGTTACTGACTTGCCCAATTTGTGAAGCTCTTTCTCTTGAATGAATCACCCAGATTTTCTGAAATTGTAATCGTTTGTTGGCCTGAACATGGACATCTCGTCCACTGATTTCTATCCCATTCGGATAATTCCTTCGTCATGCATAGTTCATTTTTTATATTATAATGGTTTGTATACAGGGGTGGGGCAGCCAATATGTGCCACTCTGAATACACCCATAATGAATAAATACATCGGGATGCGGTTTTAGACAATTTATAGCGGACAACATGGCAAATTTCCTGACGTTCGCACATAACTCTTGTCTTTTGTACACTGTCAGTCACATTAATGTGACCTTCACCGATCTTCGACGTCACTGTGCAATAACCACTCACAAACGACAGGTGGAAGTCCTAGCTGTTGACAGTACAAAAAGTGCGTCTATGATGGGTGGAGGGTGACAAGACAGTCGTTTCCGCAATGTGAAAACCGCATGATTTATCTGACTGGTGGGAGGAAATGATCATTGGCTTACAGGTCAAAGGTGGAAGCATTTCAGGAACCGTCAGGTTTGTAAACGGTTCGCGTGCCACCGAAGTTAAAATTCACCGTGCTTGGCAATATGGCGCTATCCAAAATTGGAGCCCACGCATCTGTGGTACACCATGTGCCATATATGACAGGGGTGAAAGACGACTGCAGAGATGTGCACGGGTGAACAGACAGGCAACTGTTAAGCAGACAAGGGGTTGCCAACGGGGTCGCCGCAACGACCGTTCAGCAAACGTTGCTGCGTATTGGCTTCCGTAACAGGCGTCTGATTACGCACCAATAATGCCAGCCTTTCATCATGAAAAAAGTTTGCACACCATTACCGTAACTAGATATCCACTGAGTGGCCACAGCTGGCCTTTGCATATGAATCACTTTTTATGCTCAACAGGACACAAGGCTGTTATGGTGCACGGCATGTAACATTTGAAAGCAAACACCCTGCCACAACCTTCGGAAGGTACCAGGCCAGAAGAGGGAGCGCTGCGGTCTAACGAATGTTATCGTGGCGTTCCCCGCGTGCTCTCGTCATTCTGGAAGGGACATGGAACAACACACGCATGGATCTATTCATAGGGACCCAGTATACCGCTACTCGAAATTTGTGTTTCCTCGGCAGAATGGCCTCTACCAGTAGGACAATGCAAAGTATTACACAGCTCCTAGGGTACGTGCGAGGTTCCATGAGCACCATGATGAGTATACTGTAATCTCCTGACCACCAAACTCCCCAGATTTAAACTCCGTCAGGAATATATGCGTCCACTCGATCAGGTTGCAAGGTTAATCTAGAAATCTAGCGCTGCTGGCCAATCACTGAGGTAGGAATGCTTCTATATCCCTGTCGGTACCTTCCAGAACCTCATTCACTCTTCTCTTGCACGTCTTGGAACGGCCCGCGCTGCAAAACATGGTTATTCACATATCTGACAGGTGGTTATATTAATGTGGCTGGACAGTGCAGCTGCCGACTTACGACAACGAGTTAGATATTCGCTTGTGATACTATGTACTCTTTTCTGTGACATTTGAAAGAATCTTCTCATAAATCTTCAACAACGTAAGATGTATTGATGAAATGGTATCTAGATAACTCCTCTGCAAACTACTGTCCGCCGTCAAGGTAAGAGGTTCCCCAAAAGTCTGCCCTAGTATACCAAATGTAGGAAGACGCGTCAGTCAGGTATAGTTCCGTGCGGCTGAAGCCCATCAGGGCGTGTTCTGCTGTTGTAGAAGTCAGATAAAGCTACTGAGACAGTCGGAAAAGTGAAAACCGGTTGTGACGAACGTCGTCAATCTACGCTGCAGCGCCAAAGAAACTAGTACAGGCGTGCGTACTCAAATACAGAGATAAGTAAACACCCAGAATACGGCGTTGTGGTCGGCAACGCCTATATAAGATAACTGTCTGGCGCAGTTGTTAGACATGTTACTGTTACTACAATGGCAGATTATCAAGATTTCAGTGAATTTGAACGTGGCGTTACAGTCGGCGGACGAACGATGGGACACAGCATATTCTAGGTAGCAATAAAGTGGGGATTTGCCCGAATGACCGTTTCACGAGTGTACCGTGAATATCAGAAATCCTATAAAACATCAAATCTCCGACATCTTTGCGGCCGGAAAGAGATCCTGCAAGAACGGGCCCAGAGAAGAGTGAAGAGAATCGTTCAACGCGACAGAAGTGTAACCCTTCCGCAGACTGTTGAAGATTTCAATGCTGGACCATCACTAGTATCAGCGTGTGAATTATTCAAAGAAACATTATGGATATGGGCTTTCGGAGCCGCACGACACGAACCTTTACACCTTGCTAGCTGCAATTTCACAATTTGATTTTGTGAGTTAACTGTCGAAGAACAGAAATTAACTAGATATTTCTCTTTTACGCGATGAACTCTCATATTCATGCCCAGTCATTCTGAAGATTACTCTCAACTTTATCCACAGCTCGATGGAAGCTCATTCACACAAGATGTGTGGGTTGGATGAAGATCTCTATATACACAAAGTAAACGTAAAGAACTGGAACTTTCGCATGTCGTAATTGTAGCGCAAAGCACGAAATATATGGACATTCAAAAAGAGCAGATTATAGCGATAGTGTTAATAGATTTCCTTCTCCTTGGGAGGTAGCTACTTTGGAGCTTTATGTAAACATGAGAGGCATCAGCTGAAAGGGATCAGTAGAACTTCAGGTGTTAGCATGAGGTATACGTATTACGGCATGTACCAGATGAGCTGGACAGGATGATGGAGGCAGTGATGACAAGTGATACTGAACCAGGACATGGTACAGTTTAGCATTCTAGCAGATGATACGTCACAAAGTTGATAACTGTTAAGGTGATATTTTGCAGTTAAAGTAAATGTAGGCAAATAAGTCCGAAAACTTATACTTTTTTAAGTGGGCGCTGATACTCTTGTGTTGACACCCGTACGTTGCAAATGCATAATTTTTAATGTGAGATCAAACTGTGATGTTATTCGCCAAAATTTCGAGATCTTGAGATGGAGTGTGAAGACGGAAGCTTTTGCTTCCAAAATGCCTCGGTCTTGGTAGCAATGTTAAGGTGATTAATATTATAGATAAGGTTGAAGAGAATTTTTACCTTAATTTATTAGTCCCTATTCATTTGGAGCATTTCTAGAATTTAATTGTAATATCATGTTCATATTTCCGTAAGCACAGTAGCACACCACTAAGTTTCCGGCAGATCCAAAGGCTGTGTGCAGGACGGCGCGTACGTCAGCAGACTAGGGTGTTCTGCCGGCGAAGCTCGGCATCGACGCCGTGTTTACTTTCAATTTAGGCAACGTAGTACAACTACCTTTGAGCCCTACGAGCGTTGGACTGACCAAATTACAACATCCGACGTCCTAAGTCCATGGCGATCACACCAAACGCAATCACGTCACAGCTCATATTACTCGTTTAAGGACTACTGGCTGCTCATTTACCCGTTTCTCTGCTGAAGCTTGCATATAAAACCGCTAATTACGTTTAAAACACGCGTTTCATTTTATATTTTCATTTCCTCAACACAGAAATACATCACCTTTCTCCTACGACGATTAGAATTATCTAATTAATGAAAATCCATTCCAGTTGCTCCTTTTTTAAAACTTTATTAAGCTCACGTAACCGGTTACTGAGTTTACACAAGGCCAATATTTAGTGCATGCGAAACAGCCGAGTTTTAATACATAACAAAATGGGTGTATATATATTTTTGTTTTACGTAATAGGAGACGAGAGACAATGCTTATATGTGTACTGTTTCTGGTGCAGTTGAGAATGATCCAATATGAAAACCAAAACTGTTCATGTGAACTTAGTTAAATCCTTAAAAAAGGCAGCTGGAGCTGCTTTTCACTAATTGAACATTAGTTATGGAATCTGCAATATTATCCAGACATGGAGAAACTGATAATTATGCTAAAAGAACTAAACTCGAGTTGTGAGAAATGTAAAAGGAAGCAATATGTGAAAATAAGTAAGTCAACGGTTTCTGAAGGCACTGCTGGAGAGATGCAGGGTATTGGAATGATGGAATTTCCAGTCCTAGGATTTGCCTTATAACCAAGCAAAACCTAGACTTAGTCGGAACCCATGGATGGATACTGTTTTTAATTTAAATTGGGAAAAATACGGCCCAGACAAAAAGCGAAAGCTCTTTGTAGTACCTGAAACTGCGTTTAGTTAATTAGTTCGTTTGCTGCATATTCCATAGAACATATACATGATAAACTGTATGATGTAGAACGTTTCATATGAAATAATAGACAACCCATGAATAAAGAAGATAGCCATGTACAGTTTTTTTCTGTATGTATAAATGGCAAATTTATTCAACTTTCTTCACGGCAAGGAAGAAATTGTGAAGAGCAAACATCTTTAAATTTAAAGACACTTCTGCTTTCTGTCAGACATTTTATTTCAAAAAATGGTTCAAATGGCTCTGAGCACTATGGGACTTAACATCTGAGGTCATCAGTCCCCTAGAACTTAGAACCACGTAAACCTAACTAACCTAAGGAAATCACAAACATCCATGTCCGAGGCAGGATTCGAACGTGCGACCGCAGCGGTCGCGCGGTTACAGACTGAATCGCCTATAACCGCTCGGCCACACCGGCCGGCCATTTTATTTCCATGACTATATCGTCAAAAAGTATAGCTGTATGTTCATTTCTTCTTCTTCTGGTTTTATACTACTAATTATCTCTATTACTCTCGAAACGAGGTGTTTACAACAAGTTTCATAAAGGAATAAATGTACTATGGGGCTGTGCTTAATATCCGCCGGTATAACAAACCGCTTGTAATATGGACGTGTATGAAAATATAATTCTAGTTACTTTGTTTTGTACGATGTTTTCTCGCTAGGTGAGGAGCTACTCCAGAATGTTATTCCGTAAGATGTAAGTGAATGAAAGTATCCAAAATATGGTAACTTCCCAATATGTATATTCCCAAAGTTGGCAATTATTCTTATGACAAAAGTAGCCGAACGCGTACGTTGTAGCACCTATATTACGAAGTTTAAGCTTTTTTATCAATATACACAGCAAAGAACTTAGAATTTGTTGCCCTCTTTATTCCTCCGTGTTAGTATCCCATTTTAGTAGGAGATGAGATGTTTCTGACAGTACGAAACTGGGTGAGCAGTGTGGTTTTCTTTCCAGTAACTTTCACAAAAATATCGTCTGGCATTTTTTCTCTTGTTCCTTCTTTGGTGGATTTCGAAGCAATACTGGTATCACATGCAGACAGGACTAAATCCTCCTCGTAATTAAAATAAAATGGAATATTAACGTCAGGCAGGAACAGTAATTAGCCAACGAGCGAATCCTGTGGTGCATTCACTGCATTTTTTTTTTCCATCACGCTGATAATGTGGCGTCCCCGTTGTATTACTGGAGTAGCTTTTGCTTCTGACCGTTCGGAACAAAATCGAACACTTGTTCTACATGTAGTGAGTAGGTGGGTCGCTATCGATCGTACAGGGAGCGGTCGCGAGGTAAACTTAGGGGAAGCAGTAAGCTGTTGATCGGGTGTGGCCGGTGAGAAGAGCGCGTTGCGGCTGTCCGCGATATATACGGGCGTCTCGTCGGCGGCAGGTGATGGAGGCGCTGACCTCTGCGGCTGGCGCCCGCGCGCCCCTGCCAGGCCTGTGAATTCTGGCGAGCTGAGCGCGCCGCGGCTAATGCGATTAGCGACCGCACCGCCCCGGCGCGGCCAAACACAGCGCCTGTCCCCTCTGCACACCGGGGTCAGCCGGCCTGCTGGGCACAAATGCCGCCATTGGAGCCGAGCCGCTGAGTAGGCTTGCGTCCCGAGCCTGAGCCCCTCGAAGTTCACGACCTTACCACCTCAGATGCCCTTCTGTCACTACGTATGGCATCTTAATCTCTAAACTCTCTGCCCAAAATTATCTGGATGCCCGTATGTAAGGCGGAACTGAGCGGGAGAGGCGGACCTATTCAGTATAAAAGTCGCTAAAGCCATCACTACGCCACTCTTATCCACATCCTCTCTCTCACTCTCTCTCTCTCTCTCTCTCTCTCTCTCTCTCACGCACACACACACACACACACACACACACACACACATATATATATATATATATATATATATATATATATATATATATATATATATATATATACCGGGTGATCAAAAAGTCAGTATAAATATGAAAACTGAGTAAATCACGGAATAATGTAGTTAGAGAGGTACAAATTGACACACATGCTTGGAATGACATGGGGTTTTATTAGAACCAAAAAAATACAAACGTAAAAAAAATAGCCGACAGATGGCGCTTCATCTGATCAGACAGCAATAATTAGCACAACAAAGTAAGACAAAGCAAAGATTAGGTTCTTTACAGGAAATGCTCAATATGACCACCATCATTCCTCAACAATAGCTGCAGTCGAGGAATAAAGTTGTGAACAGTACTGTAAAGCATGTCCGGAGTTATGGTGAGGCATTGGCATCGGATGTTGTCTTTCAGCAAAAAATGTGTGTGAAATCTTATGGGACATAACTGCTATGGTCATCAGTCCCTAATCTTACACAGTACTTAACCTAAATTATCATAAGGACAAAAACGCACACCCATGCCCGAGGGAGGACTCGAACCTCCGCCGGGACCTGTCTTTCAGCATCCGTAGAGATATCGGTCGATCACGATACACTTGCGACTTCAGGTAACCCCAAAGCCAATATCGCGCGGACGGAGGTCCGGGGACCTGGGAGGCCAAGCATGACGAAAGTGGTGGCCGAGCACACGATCATCACCAAACGAAGCGCGCATGAGATCTTTCACGCAGCTACCAATACTTTGTTTTTATTTTGGTTCTAATAAAACCCCTTGTCATTCCAAGCATGAGTGTCAATTTTTACCTCTCTATCTACATTATTCCGTGGTTTATTAAGTTTTCAAATTTATACTGACTTTTTGATCAACTGCTTCTTCAATGTTTGCAGGAGAACACCTTTAGCGCTTGCTGCACCCGTGCTCTCGGGGTACCGTCTTTGCTCCTTAAATTCTGAATAGAAATCGTCAGCGACGGTAGCCGAATATTTCCGGCACAAGAAGCCACCGTGGTTCTGTCAAAGGCCATGGCAAAGAGGGCGGAGGAGCGGGCAGGGGTACAGAACACTCTCTTGCCCTTGGGGCAGAAAACAGTTCCTAAAGTATCCGCAGTAATCAATTGCATGAGGACGCAGAGGCCGTTGGGTAACACTTCATTAAAGACCCATAATGTGTAACTAAAAAGTGTCATGTTGATTTCTCGTTTGGCAAAAGATACCGGAATAGCCCCCATTAGGATATCCGGAAGGGGACTGCCAAGGGTGAGGTGACCATGTGAAAAAGACTGAACAACCAACGAGAGGATAACGTTCAACGAGTCGGGGCGTGGAATGTCAAATATCAGATCGTGATAATGAAGCTAGAAATCATAAAATGGAAATGATAAGGCCCAATCAAGATGCAGTGGGGTTAGTGAAGTGAAATGGAAAGCAGGCTAGGATTTCTGGTGGCTTGATTATAGTGAAAATGTTATAACGGGAGTAGAATTCGTTATGAATAGGAAGTTAGGGCAGAGAATGGGTTAGTGTAAAGAGCTCAGTGATAGGGCTATCAGCAAAACAGCACCAACAACGATAGTTGAAGTATATTTCCCAACGTCGGAAGAGGAAGACGAAGTGGTAGAGAAAGTGTGCTAAGATATTGATAAGGGAATACCGTGCGTAAAGGGAGATGGAAATCTAATACTCATTGGGGACTGGAATGCAGCTGTAGGGGAAGGAGTAGAAGGAAAGGTTACAGAATAATATGGGCTTGGGACAAGCTATAAGAGGAGAGAAACATTGAGTTCTGCGGTAAATTTCACCGAGTAATGGCAAATACTTGTTCAAAAATCACAAGAGTAGGAGGTTTACTTGGAAAAGGCCGGAAGATACGCTAAGCTTTCAGTTAGATAACGGTATGGGCAGGCAAAGATTTCGAAATCAGATACTGGGCTGAAGCTTCCTGGCAGATTAAAACTGTGTGCCGGACCGAGACTCGGACTCAGTTTGCTGGAGGGCTTCTGTGAAGTTTGGAAAGTAGGAGACGAGGTACTGGCGGAAGCAGAGCTGTGAGGACGAGCAGTGAGTCGTGTTTGGGTAGCTCAGTTGATAGAGCACTTGCCAGCGAAAGGCAAAGGTCCCGAGTTCCAGTCTCGGTCCGGCACACAGTTTTAATCTGCCAGGAAGTTTTATAACAGCGCACACTCCACTGCAGAGTGAAAATCTCATTGTAGATACTGGGCTGTAAGGCATGCCTAGGGCGCCGATGAAATCCGATCACTATTTGATAATGATGAAGAGTGAGCTGAAGTTTACGAGACTAGTCAGCAAAAATCAGGGCAATAAGAAGTGGGATGCGGAAGTACTAAGGAATCAAGAGATACGCTTGAAGTTCTCCAAGGCTATAGGCACTGTCATAAGAAATGGCTGGATAGGCATTTCAGTTGAAGAGGAATGGACATCTCTAAAAAGGGTAATCACAGAAGCTGGAAAGAAAGACATAGGTATAAAGTAGGTAAATGCGAAGAAACCGTTGGTATCAGATGAAATACTCCAACTGATCGATGAAAGAAGAAAGTACAAATATGTTCATCGAAATTCAGGAGTACAGAAATACACTTCCTAGTGCAGGGAGGCTAAAGTGAAATGGCTGCAAGAAAAATGTGAAGAAATCGAAAAAGAAATGACTGTCGGAAGGACTGACTCAGCGTGCAGAAAAGTCAAAGCAACCTTTGGTGAAATTAAAAGGAAGGGTGGTAACATTAAGAGTGCTCTAGGTGCTTCACTGTTAAATGCAGAGGAGAGATCGGATAAGTAGAATGAGTACATTAAAGGACTTGGCTGGTGAGGGGGTGGAAGAAGAACCCGGCGTCGACTGGGAAGAGATAGGGGATCGAGTATTGGAATCGGGATTTAAAAGAGATTTGGGCGACTTAAAGTCACATACGATCGAAGGGGTAAATAACATTCCACTGCAAGTCCTAAAATCACTAGGGGAAATGGCATATTAACGACTATTCACGTTTGTGTGTAGAATGTATGAGACTGAGGATATGCCATCAGACCATCGGGAAAACATCATCCACACAATTCCGAAGATAACTAGAGCAGTAAAATGCGAGAGTTAATAGCCTAATCCGCGTAACAGCTCATACATCCAAGGTACTGACAAGAATGAAACACAAAAGAATCTGTTAGACTACGATCAGTTTGGCTTTAGGAAAGGTAAAGGTGCAAGAGCGGAAGATCTGAAGTTCTGACTGATAATGCAAGCAAGATTGAAGAAAAATAAATACACGTTCATAGGATTTGCTATTGTGTTAAAAAGCAAGTGATGATATCTACATCCCCCCACTGACTCATCATGATGCATATTCATAATTGGGAATATTCATGTAATATCTCAATTCACTAGCGTCATCATATTCTAGAGTACGTATGGGATTTCTGAAATCATTTCTCCCTGTTTCATCACGGGGAACAAATTCCGCCATCATGCTGCTAGCAAATATTGCTACACGGCCAGTATTCTATCAGCGCCGATTTATTTGCCTAATACTGTTTGCTTTGCGATTTCCATTACGTGAAAAAACCTCATAATGAATAATATGGAAGGAGATACGAGTGAGAACTGCCACGCAGCCTTTCAACGTCTTCTCTCCGTTCTAGCCTGCCACCTCCTTACAGCAGTTTGCAGTTCTTACTTCTTGAGCTCGACTTTGCCAGTTCGATCAAACTTCTGATCCGATGCACTCCGGACGAAGTTTTCCGCAGCCCGCATTCAGGGTAGAATAGATCTCGTTCTTCGCATTGCTACTTTCCTTTCCTACACTTTTCATTTCCTCCTGCTGAGTTTTCAGCAAGTTAACGGCCTCAGTAGATGTATGGAACTGTTGAAATGGAGTATGTCACATTCATGCACAGCAGATCATGAGTGAAGGGCAGAAGTGGGGAGTGGGGCGTGGGGTGGCGAGAAGTTATATTCTGTATACTAGTTGATGGGACATTTGGTTTCCGATAGCTCTTTACGGAGCTATTTGATTTAGCTTATTTTCTTACCCCATTTGTCTTAGTATTTGTATTGTAATGAAAATATTAGATTGATGCATACGTTCATAGCGATTTTGATTTGAATGTTGCTGTTCCGGTTATTGGGTGTTTATTCATCTATTATAATTTTTACTCGTATGTCACTGTTGCTGTTTGAGTTTACATACTCTCATTTTGTTGCTTGTACCTAGTGAGTGGAGCTATGGGCTCTAGAAAGTGGAGTCCAAGTGGATAAATCGGAACATTTTCCACATATTCTTCTGTTTGAGTTCAACATAGCGGTTACAGCAGCGGAAATCGTTGAGGAGGATCGTTTTCACATTAGTGACCCTCCACGTTCACGAATACCTTCGTGGTTTTCTGAAGATCGTTTAAACGGATTAATCTACGAAGATCTCCATCAGTATACTCGAGAACTGGCAAACGTAATGAACTGTGATAATTTCACCATCGCAAGACATTGGCATGAAATGCGGAAGGTTCAAAAATCGGGTCTATGTATACCACATGCTCTAGGCGAAAATCACAAATATCAGCCGGTGGCCATATGTGCATCATACTTGCTCGTCATCAACTGGCTCATGGATAACCCCGATCTTTCCTATCCCGTATCGCTATTTGTGACCAGAAATAGTGTTCTTATGCTAACATAGGGAAAAGGAAGAAATGGTTGAGCTCAAACAAAGCAGCAGCTCCCCGTATAAAGACCTGCCCGCATCCACAAAAGATGCATGTGGTAGAACAGAGGCGGCATCTTGTACTACGAACTGCTTCCCGGTGGTATAACCACCAATGCTTGCATTTATTGTCAACAACTGAATCGTCTTGGAGACGCAGTCGAAGAACCACGGCCAGAATGATGGACGGAACTGATGCTACTCCACGGTAACTCTCTCCCGCATTGTGCTAGACTGGACAAAAAACATTAAACAGGAGTCGTTTTGGGAAATCGTTACACACCTACCTTATTCACCTGATCTAGCGCCCTCAGATTTTCGCCTTTGCCGCTCTCTATCGAACAATCTTAAAGGAACTTCCTATCCGGATGAAAGTGCGCTCCGATCATGAGTAGACTAGTTCTTCCCCCTAAAAACCACGTGATTTCTTCTGTCGGGGAATCGGAAAGTTCTCGCAGCATTCGCAGACTCGTAAAAAGTAAAGAATATATATTACAGCTTAGAAAAGATTCTGTTATGTGTATCTGCTGTGCTTAATAAATATACAGAAAAACGCAACGAACTTATACACCAACTCAATACTTGCGTAACGGTATGAGATGTGTGTATAATTTAGGAATTGAACTGTTCCACGCATCCGCCATTCTAACTGTTAACAAGCAGTAATTGCCATTTTTCTCTTTACCCTCAAGCTTCAATTACAACTCTGTCCCGTGTCAGTTTCATTTTTCCGACAGTGTTAGTTCATATTAAAAGTGATATACAACGGTAAGGACAGGTTTGCTCATGAAGAGTTGATCGCTGTGGTTTCGTATGTGGCTTCACCAATTGCAAACGAAAGGCTGCACGACGACGCTACGCCGAACTGTTCCCGCAGCGATAGTAACGACATCCCTGTAATATTATTATATTCTGCTCTGTCTCTGCTATAGGTTTCGTTTATTGCATATTAAGGCCTCTTCAGTGATTTGAAGCTACAAATTAAGGTAATTTGGTTAATAAAGCGAGTATACCATGAATACGCTACTTTTAAAGAACATCCAGAGACCACGAGTACCTTAAAAAAATCTAAAATGTCGCTAACAGTATTTAAAATTTTGATGAATCAACGTCTATAGTAATTACAAGAAGAGAATAATATCTGGGTGTAACGTTGCGTCTGTAGGGACAAAGAATAGCTGTGTCTCCTGGAACTTAGCGCTACTAGCGATAAAATGGGAACAAAAAAATTTAGCTTTACTGCTAAATAGGGGTTTGTCCCGCTTCTAACTACATTCTCTGGTACTGTTTGTGGTTTGTAGGTTATTTTTTGTGAAGGTGTGTCTTGTCCACTTTCCCAAGCAGTGAAAAAAAATACGAAAGTACTCCTGTTTATTTAAAAGACTCTGACTGAAAAGTGGAGTATGAACTACCTCATTCTGCCTTCTTCAACATCTTTAAAAATTCTCCTATAATTTTTGGCATGAGAACATATTCGCACTTTTCTTTAACAAACTCACCTCAAAGTCGCATACACTCCAAGTTGCCCTTTCTCATTCACTCATTCAGCCCTACTCAGTGTCACAATCACACATCCCTTCGTTCTATTCTACTATTGCACTCCTTCTCACAGTCATTGTCTCCCTCTTCCTCTCTCTCACTGCTAATGTCTCATTTCTTCCATCATACTCTGCCGTCTCTTCTGTCACCATTTCTTCCTTCATCGCTGTCATTGTCTCATAATCTGCCTCTCATTACCACAGGCCATCAACCTCTATCACTTTCCTATTCCTTTTATTCCTTCCCCTGGCACTGTCTCCTTCACACTTTTCCTAGCGCTGTTCTGTTATTATCAAGTATATTCCAATGACACGGTGTGACTCTCTTTGTCTCCCTCTGCCGTTGTCCCTCATTCATTTTATGACACAATCACTGCCTACTATCTTCGAATACTTATCACTTTTCCATCTCTTAAGCGCTGCCACCACTTTCTTCTGTTTCGCGTGTAAAAGCGAGAATACGTTCGCATGCCAAGGTGCTGAGGTACGTTGGATGAGGCACCAGGTACACCGGTTTTCAGTCAGAGCCTTTTAAATAAACAGGAACATATTCGCAATATTTGTGCTCCGATGGGAATATTCTTCCCCTGGTTCTCTTCTTTTCAATGCTGTAGCGGCGTATGTAACTCATATTAAAATGAAATCTACTGGTCAGTTAAGTTCAGATAGTGCACTCGTGTGAAATTTAAATAAGTTAGACTAGTCTTCAGCTAAGATCGAATTTTACGCACAAAACAATTTTACATGTGCTTCAGTAGTACAGCTCGGAGTTCCCGTAAGATAACGGACATACTTTACAGAATATATCTCCATGCTTCGTCACATTATAAACAACGTTTCCTCCTCACACCTAATTTTATGTGCGTGTATTACTTGTACTAGTAGTGTAATCTTGAACCTCTGTATCTCGGAAAAGGATAAAGATATGAAGAATATTTTCTGGTTATTTCGAGACTGGGATCTTAGGAATACATTGTCAAAATCAGAAAAATTTTATAGCTATCTAGGAATCCGCGGCTGGGTTTTGGTACCCAAAAAAGCAAGTTTTTGTGGCGTTCCTCGATAACGGCTAAAGATTTTGGCAAATTCAAATATGGTTCTTCTAGATGAATGCCTTGACAATACACAGTTAAAATTTGAGCAATTTCCTGCGATTATTTATTATTGAGATTTAGCCTCATACTAGATTTTACGTGTGGAAGTAGGATAATTTCGAACCTCTATACCTCTGAAATGGATAAGGATATGAAAAAAATTGTCAAGGACGTTTGAGGTCAGGATCTTATTAATGCAACGTAAAAATTGCAGCTGTGTACGGCTGTCTTGGTAACATCGGCTGGGTTTTGGTCCATTGGTGATAGGTAAATATAGTAAATAAATACTTGGGAGTTTTCCAAGGAGCTGCCCATGAGCTATCGGTGCCTCCGTAAGTCCCGTCAAACCAGCAATAGGGCAAATCAAATGCAAAAAATATCAACTCGTTTGGCCGATTTGCCTAAGTAGGAGGAAGAGCGTAATATTCATATTTTGACCCTATGCAGTAGGACAGTGTCAGACGATCCTTCTGCCGGATGCACGGATGGCTCCTGGCCTAAGTTCTATGCAAAACACTTGACCTTTCCTTCTTGTCATCAAATGAACTTGACGTATGTGCACTGGAAAAAAAAACGTTTTTATGGTTGGTAGTCCCGTGTTAGCTCTAATTTTCCTCATTATAGCTTCATGGCCTTTTCGTGAAAGGTGTGTAGGGAGATGACTCTTCTACATTCTTGTAATTTTGCCAGTTAATCACTCGCTGAAGCCCTACGCCTCTCTAGAAGCGTTTGTCACTTAGTTACACGAGCATCTCCATGAATCTTTTGGGCTTGCTAAACGAACCTATGATGGAACGTTGCAATTTACTGAATCTTCTCTATCTCGTCCAACTGTCTGGCAAGGGTTCCCGATTATAAGGTTGAAGAGCAATATGCAACTACCGGTAGATGGAGGGTTTTGTAAGCTCACTCGTTCGAGATTTCTTCCAATGAATGTCGGTATGGCATCTGACTTACCTGCAGGGTGTTTCACGTGGTCGTCTCACTTCGAATCGCTCCGTAAGCGTACTCAGATATTTTATGAATATGAATGTTTCTAGTTACGTTTCGCAACCGTGCAATGATACAATATTAGGCCTAATCATGTGGAATGGATGGCATTTGTTTATATTGTGGGTCAACCGCCAATCCCTGCATCAAGCGTTGATATTCTGCAGGTCTTCCCACAATTCGCTTTATTTTTCAAGGGTAGCGGCATCTCCATTTCCAACAGCATCATCCGTGAAAGGCGTCAGGAATCTTCCAACGTTATCTACTCGGTAGTTTAAGTAAAAAAAGTGTGAAAAGTAAGGGTATTGTACTATTCGTTTAGGGCACGCCGTTAGTTACTTTTACGTCTGAAAATCTCTCTCCCTTAAGAATGATATGCTGCTCTCTGTTTGCTAGGAACTCTTCTGTTCGAGTTCCACAGCTGGTCGAGAAACCAAACATTTGTACTTTGTTCATAAGGCTTCAGTACGGAACTGTATCGAATGCCGTCTGAAACTCGACACCAATATCTATCATTCTTCTTGAAAACAGTTAAATCATGCGCCCTTTTCCTGTCATTTTAAACTTTTCGCCACTACAAGGACTTATGGTATGCTCTTGCTCGAGAAAGAGCAAGAATTTTCGCATACTCTACGTAGAATGGTATTTTTACCTGTCCAGGACCAATGACCGTTCCTCCTCAGATGTTCCGTCCCATAGTGCTCAGAGCCATTTGAACCATTTTTGTGACCTTCAAGTTTACGCACCAAATGTATTACAGCAATAGAACGCATGTTGAATCGCTTCCAACTTTCTACTTTTCTAAATGGGCCCTAGTCAACTACAAAATACATGCAGACGACGCCCTCTGCCGTGGACCTACATTCACAACCGCTTAGTAGTATAAACTCCGAAAGATTTTGTACAGTGCATGTTTTCTTAATTTCTTGGCATTATGAACGTGCACACTCAGCCATCTCAAGTTCAACGTTAGTTGTAGCGATAAGAACTTAAGGACAAAAAAGTTACCCACCACCGAGCGGAGAAACTTTCTGCCTCGTCCATGAATCGAACCAGGCTCCTCGCGTAGCAATCCGCGACACTGACCACGCAGCTGCCGTGACGGACTACCGTGATTGTTGATTAGTACCTGCAAATGAATAAACCGTTCTCAAACACAATACATTGACATAAGAAGACACGGGAAGAAGTGCTGTCGGTATGTCTCAATGAGCACCGAAATCCTATCTTACCTCATGGTTCTTCCGCAAAATATATCTTAGCAGTCACGAGGTCCCTACGTGAAGTATACCTAGTGGCAGTGGAATTGTTACACAAATCTCGATTACGAGTTGACGAATACGTCCGCAAGTGATTATGCGAGCAACGTCGCTTTTGTTTTAGAGATCCCCAAAGTTGGGAGTTTAAGGAGATGGGATCTGGATAAACTGACTAAACCAGAGGTTGAACAGAGTTTCAGGGAGAGCATCAGGGAACAATTGACAGGAATGGGGGAAATAAATACACTAGAAGAAGAATGGGTAGCTCTGAGGGATGAAGTAGTAAAGTCAGCAGAGGATCAAGTTGGTAAAAGGACTAGGGCTAGTAGAAATCCTTGGGTAACAGAAGAAATATTGAATTTAATTGATGACTGGAGAAAATATAAAAACGCAGTAAGTGAAGCAGGCAAAAAGGAATGCAAACGTCTCAAAAATGAGATCGACAAGAAGTGCAAAATGGCTAAGTAGGAATGGCTAGAGGACAAATGTAAGGATGTAGAGGCTTATCTCACTAGGGGTAAGATAGATACTGCCTACAGGATAATTAAAGAGAACAACTTGTATGAATATCAAGAGCTCAGATGGAAACCCAGTTCTCAGCAAAGAAGGGAAAGCAGAAAGGTGGAAGGAGTATATAGAGGGTCTATACAAGGGCGATGTACTTGAGAGCAATATTATGAAAATGGAAGAGGATGTAGATAAAGATGAAATGGGAGATACGATACTGCGTGAAGAGTTTGACAGAGCACTGAAAGACCTGAGTCAAAACAAGGCCCCGGGAGTAGACAACACTCCATTGGAACTACTGACGGCCTTGGGAGAGCCAGTCCTGACAAAACTCCACCATCTGGTGAGAAAGATGTATGAGACAGGCGAAATACCCTCAGACTTCAAGAAGAATATAATAATTCCAATCCCAAAGAAAGCAGGTGTTGACAGATGTGAAAATTTACGAACTATCAGTTTAATAAGTCACGGCTGCTAAATACTAACGCGAATTCTTTACAGATGAATGGAAAAACTGGTGGAAGCCGACCTCGGTGAAGATCAGTTTGGATTCCGTAGAAATGTTGGAACACGTGAGGCAATACTGACCCTACGACTTATCTTAGAAAATAGATTAAGGAAAGGCAAACCAACGTTTCTAGCATTTGTGGCCTTAGAGAAAGCTTTTGACAATGTTGACTGGAATGCTCTCTTTCAAATTCTAAAGGTGGCAGGGGTAAAATACAGGGAACGAAAGGCTATTTACAATTTGTACAGAAACGAGATGGCAGTTATAAGAGTCGAGGGGCATGAAAGGGAAGCAGCGGTTGGGTATGGAGTAAGACAGGGTTGTAGCCTGTCCCCGATGTTATTCTATCTGTATATTGGGCAAGCACTAAAGGAAACAAAAGAAAAATTCCGAGTAGGTATTGAAGTCCATGGAGAAGAAGTAAAAACGTTGAGGTTCACCGATGACATTGTAATTCTGTCAGAAACATCAAAGGACTTGCAAGAGCAGTTGAACGGAATGGACAGTGCCTTTAAAGGAGGGTATAAGATGAATATCAACAAAAACAAAACGAGGATAATGGAATGTAGTCGAATTAAGTCGGGTGATGCTGAGGGAATTAGATTAGGAAATGAGAGACTTAAAGTAGTAAAGGAGTTTTGTTATTTGCGGAGCAAAATAACTGTTGATGGTCGAAGTAGAGAGGATATAAAATGTAGACTGGCAATGGCAAGGAAAGCGTTTTTGAAGAAGAGAAATTTGTTAACATCGAGTATAGATTTAAGTGTCAGGAAGTCGTTTCTGAAAGTAATTGTATGGAGTGTAGCCATGTATGGAAGTGAAACATGGACGATAAATAGTTTGGACAAGAAGAGAATAGAAGCTTTCGAAATGTGGTGCTACAGAAGAATGCTGAAGATTAGATGGGTAGATCACATAACTAATGAGGAGGTACTGAGTAGAATTGGGGAGAAGAGGAGTTTGTGGCACAACTTGACTAGAAGAAGGGATCGGTTGGTAGGACATGTTCTGACGCATCAAGGGATCACAAATTTAGCATTGGAGGGCAGCGTGGAGGGTAAAAAACGTAGAGGGAGACCAAGAGATGAATACACTAAGCAGATTCAGAAGGATGTTGGTTGCAGTGAGTGCTGGGAGATGAAGAAGCTTGCACATGATAGAGTAGCATGGAGAGCAGCATCAAACCACTCTCAGGACTGAAGACAACAACAACATTTACATTGCCTAAATATCTGTGTTACGTGTTCAACGTAAACGTTTCGTGAGTGGGGGACCGCATAAGGAGGTAAAACAAACCCGCTGCGCGAAATAATAGAGAACATGACATTACTAACAACGTTATTCCCGTGGGGTTAACTCGGTTGCACTGTCAAGGACATGTTGTGGATTAGAGCAATGTTCAGCATCTCGCACTACGTATTCGTAAAGTTGCTAATAACTAGTAAGCCATATATTGGAGAAACTGTGCAACAGACCGCACAAGCCGACTGTTGTGGCCGAACGGTTCTAGCCGCTTCAGTCTGGAACCGCGCGACCGCCACGGTCGCAGGTTCGAAATCTGCCTCGGGCATGGATGTGTGTGATGTCCTTAGGTTAGTTAGGTTTAAGTAATTCTTAGTTCTAGGGGACTGATGACCACAGATGTTAAGTCCCGTAATGCTCAGAGCCATTTGAACCATTTAGACGGCACAAGAATATGCATGTCTACAACATGATGTGCATATCCAGGAAAACGACTAAAGCACTGTACCCCAGTGTTAAGGCCATAATGTCAATATCCTTCGAAATATTTAGCCATGACCTGAAAGCTGGACAGAGTAGATGTAATTGAAAGACGGATGTTAGGAAAATTATGGGTGTAATACCAACTAAAGATGTTTGGAAAATGAAAAGTAACGAGGAAATCTATAAAAATATGCAAAAAATATCATGAATAATGGCAAAGTGAAGATTAGTCTCTTTTGGACACTATACCAAATAAATGAGAACATGCTAAAGAAACGAATAGTCCTGCAAGCCTGCAAAAAGGAATAGTTTAGTCACACTAATGTGACCGCCTTTTAAATTCGACGCTAACGTGCAATACCCACTCATAGATGAAAGGTGCAGCACTAGATTGATAAAGCATGTCCGGTGAACGCATAAAACTCTGCGGTTCTTGTTGTAACGAGAAAACAGAGTGATTTATCTGAAGTCAAAAAGGGTTTGTTTATTGGTTTTCGGGTCCAGGGTGGAAGCATCTGCAATACGGCAAAGTTTGTAAACTCTTGTCTTGCTGCCGTGGTTAAAAGACACCTTTCATGGCAAAATGGCTCTATCCAAACGTGTCACCGAGGCGATTGTAGTGCATCACGGGCTGTAGATGACACGAGTGTACGACGGCTGGAGATACATGTATGAGCGGCGCGGAGTGGCCGCGGTGTTTAAGATGCCATGTTAAGGATTGCGCGGCCCCTCCCGCTGGAGGTTCGAGTTCTCCCTCGGGCATGGGCGTGTGTCTTGTTCTTAGCATAAGTTAGTTTAAACAGTGTGTAAGTCTAGGGACCGATGACCTCAGCAGTTTGGTCCTTTAGGAATTCGCACACATTTGAGCATTTTTTGATGCATTTATGAGCGAACAGGCGTTCAACTGTTGAACAAATGGTTGCCCATGTACCAAAAGTGTTTACTTAACCTGCGTTCAGTGAACGTTGCGGCGTACGGGCCTTCGCAGCAGTCCCCCACTTGATGCACCCATGCTGACTCCTGACAACGAAGGCTGGACTTTTATGCCATTACCGCAAAAATGTTGGAACACCTGAGGCAATACTGACCTTACGACTTATCTTAGAAGAAAGATTAAGGAAAGGCTAACCTACGTTTCTAGCATTTGTAGATTTAAAGAAAGCTTTTGACAGTGTTGAGTGGAATACTCTCTTTCAAATTCTAAAGGTGGCAGGGGTAAAATACAGGGAGCGAAAGGCTATTTACAATTTGTACAGAAACCCGATGGCAGTTATAAGAGTCGAGGGGCATGAAAGGGAAGCAGTGGTTGGGAAGGGAGTGAGACAGGGTTGTAGCCCCTTCCCGATGTTATTCATTCTGTATATTGAGCAAGCAGTAAAGGAAACAAAAGGAAAATTTTGAGTAGGTATTAAAATGCAGGGAGAAGAAATAAAAACTTTGAGGTTCGCCGATAATATTGTAATTCTGTCAGAGACAGCAAAGGACTTGGAAGAGCAGTTGAATGGAATGGACAGTGTCTTGAAAGGAGGATATAAGATGAACATCAACAGAAGCAAAACAAGGATAATGGAATGTAGTCGATGCTGAGGGAATTAGATTAGGAAATGAGACACTTAAAGTAGTAAAGGAGTTTTGCTATTTGGGGAGCAAAATGGCTGATGATGGTCGAAGTAGAGAGGATATAAAATGTAGACTGGCAATGGCAAGGAACGCGTTTCTGAAGAAGAGAAATTTGTTTACATCGAGTATTGATTTAAGTGTCAGGAAGTCATTTCTGAAAGTATTTGTATGGAGAGTAGCCATGTATGGAAGTGAAACATGGACAATAAATAGTTTGGACAAGAAGAGAGTAGAAGCTTTTGAAATGTGGTGCTACAGAAGAATGCTGAAGATTAGATGGGTAGATCACATAACTAATGAGGAGGTATTGAATAGGATTGGGGAGAAGTTTGAGGCACAACTTGACTAGAAGAAGGGATCGGCTGGTAGGACATGTCCTGAGGCATCATGGAATCACAAATTTGGTATTGGAGGACAGCGCGGAGGGTAAAAATCGTAGAGGGAGACCAAGAGATGAATACACTAAGCTGATTCAGAAGGATGTAAGCTGCAGTAGGTACTGGGAGATGAAGGACCTAGCACAGGATAGATTAGATTAGCATGGAGAGCTGCATCAAACCAGTCTCAGGACTGAAGACCACAACAACAACCGCAGCTGGACGTCCACTGAGTGGTGACAGATAGCCTTTTCAGATAAATCACATTTTATGCGTGCACGGCTTGAAACACCTAAAGGGAAACACCCTGGAACAATCGTCACAACGTTCCAGGCGAGAAGAGAGAGTGTTAAGGTCTGAGGAATGTTTCGTGGCATTCATTGTGTGATCTCGTCACATACTGGATGAACACAAGTGTACATGTATCCACCTCCACACGCACTTGGTTTTTCCTCGGCACAAAGGCATCCACTATCAGAACAATGCAACGTGTCACACAGACAACAGTGTTTCGAAGAGCACAGGAATAAATTTGCTGTGCTGCCCTGGCCACAAATCTCTCCAGATTTAAACCAAATTGAGGATTTGTGGGGGTCCGCAGCTCGTGGTCGTGCGGCAGCGTTCTCGCTTCCCGCGCCCGGGTTCCCGGGTTCGATTCCCGGCGGGGTCAGGGATTTTCTCTGCCTCGTGATGACTGGGTGTTGTGTGATGTCCTTAAGTTAGTTAGGTTGAAGTAGTTCTAAGTTCTAGGGGACTGATGACCATAGATGTTAAGTCCCATAGTGCTCAGAGCCATTTTTGAGGATTTGTGGGACCGCCTCGCTGGGGCTGTATCCTCAACCGAGAGACCTAGCGCAGCAGGCCATGGCACTGGAGTCGTCATGGCTCCACATCCCTGTCTGCATCTACGAGAACCTCAGTGACACCGTGTCTGCACGTCGCGCGGCGATCCGTGCTGCAGAAGATGGTTATTTGGGCTTTCGACAGGTGGTCACATTAGTATGACTTGACAGAGTAAGAAAGGCACAACACGAAATAACAGATAACCTTTTAATAATAAAGTACTTTCATGACAGGAGAGGTAAGACTTCGGGAGCAGAATGGACGGTAGAAGGGATAAGATAACTTTGGGAGAAAACGAATGTCTACTGGAAAAGTAGGACAGAACAACGAATGAAAAGGGACTGAATGTGTTTGCGTGATAGTAGTTTATCAATATGAAGATAAAAAGATACGATGGGTAGTCATAAATAAAAACATCTTATTAAAAAATATCAGTTACTCTAGAGGAAATAATCTCAGTCCATCTCCGCTTTTCGAGTGGGCTCTATTGTTTCTTTTCGGTTCCTCTAGCGGCGTGCTAAGATGCAGTGTCTTGAGGCTATGGATATGCGCCCGGAGTGTGGGCGTCTACGTCCTGTTGTTGTGGTCTTCAGTCCTGAGACTGGTTTGATGCAACTCTCCATGCTACTCTATCCTGTGCAACTCCTTCATCTCCCAGTACCTACTGCAGCCTACATCCTTCTGAATCTGCTTAGTGTATTCATCTCTTGGTCTCCCTCTACGATTTTTACCCTCCACGCTGCCCTCCAGTACTCAGTACTCAATTGGTGATGCCTTGTTGCCTCAGAACACGTCCTACCAACCGGTCCCTTTTTCTAGTGAAGTTGTGCCACAAACTCCTCTTTTCCCCAATTCTGTTCAATACCTCCTCATTACTTATATGATCTACCCAACTAATCTTCAGCATTCTTCTGTAGCACCACATTTCGAAAGCTTCTATTCTCTTCTTGTCCTAACTATTTATCCTCCATTTTTCACTTCCATACATACCTAGACTCTATACAAATACTTTCAGAAACGACTTCCTGACACTTAAATCAATACTCGATGTAAACAAATTTCTCTTGTTTAGAAACGCTTTCCTTGCCATTGCCAGTCAACATTTTTTATCCTCTCTACTTTGACAATCATCAGTTATTTTGCTCCGCAAATAGCAAAACTCCTTTACTACTTTAAGTGTCTCATTTCCTAATACAATTCCCTCAGCATCACCCGACTTAATTCGACTACATTCCATTAACCTCGTTTTGTTTTTGTTGATATTCATCTTATAACCTCCTTTAAAGACACTGCCCATTCCGTTCAACTGCTCTTGCAAGTCCTTTGCGGTCTCTGACAGAATTACAATGTCATCGGCGAACCTCAAAGTTTTTATTTCCTCTCCATGGATTTTAATGCCTACTCGGAATTTTACTTTTGTTCCTTTAGTGCCTACTCAATATACAGATTGAATAGCATCGGGGACAGGCTACAACCCTGTCCTACGCCCTTCCCAACCACTGCTTCCCTTTCATCTCCCTCGACTCTTATAACTGCCATCTTCTTTCTGTACAAATTGTAAATAGCCTTTCGCTCCCTGTATTTTACCTCCGCCACCTTCATAATTTGAAAGAGAGTATTTCAGTCAAAATTCTGAAAAGTTTCTGTACGTCTACAAATGGTGAAACGTAGGTTTGCCTTTCCTTGATCTTTCTTCTAAGATAAGTCGTAGGGTCAGTATTGCCACACGAGTTCCAACATTCTACGGAGGAGTCTACATGTAAAGACACAAAAGTCAATTACGTAACTATATGCATTTGCAGTAAGGAAATATTGTGATCAACCCTCGTAGTAATGCTTTGTATTTTAGTCCATTCCTAATAAGAATCGTAAAAAGTGAGTTTTTCCTGTATATGATGCAAGAGACCGAAGGAATCGCGTGACAAATGGTAATAAGAGCGAGGACTACTCGCTAGGGCTGAGCAGGCCCCTGCAGCAGCGGCAGACAGGCGGGAGTGTCAGGGGGCGGATGGGGGCGGTCCCGTGTCCGTCAGCGCCGCGGGGGGCCACCGCCCCTGCCGCCTCCACCACCGCCTCCGCCGTCACCTCCGCCACCATCCCCCCACCTCCTGCCGCCAGGCACACGACACGCCCCGAGGCTCAAGTCGCCTCCAGCTGCCCACAAATCCGGCCTCACTTCCTGGGCGTCCGGTGTGTCTCTGCTGTAGGGCAGCTAAAACCTCTTGTCTTCGTTCTAAACTTAACCGTTACATGAAAGCAATTCAATATAAATAGTAGTGTTGATTGCACATTTTCATGGGGATGCTCAGGCGGCTCCGTATTACCGACGTACACTGAGCTGACAAAAGTCACGTGATACCTCCTAATATCGTGTCGGGCCTCCTTTTTCTCCGCGTGTTGCAGCAACTCGACATGGCACGGACTCAAAAAGTAGCTGGAACACCCCTGCAGAAATACAGAGCCATGCTGCCTCTATAAGCGTACAAAATTGTGAAAGTGTTTCCGGTGCAAGTTTTTGTGCACGAAATGACATCTCCATCATGTCCCACAGACGTTCGATGGGATTCGGGTCGGGCGATCTGGGTGGCCAAACCATTCGCTCGAACTGTCTAGAATGTTTTCGGATCAATCGCGAACATTTGTGGCCCGGTGATATGATGTACTGTAATCCATCAAAAATTCCATAGTTGTTTGGGAACATGACGCTCATGAACGGATGAAAATGGCTTTAAAGTAGCCGAGCATCCAGAGGAGCCAATCAATTCCATGTAAACACAGCCCACACTACTATGGAATCACCACCAGCTTGCTTATTACGTTGTTGAAACCTACCATCGGCTCTTAAAACCTAAAATGGGGACTTATCTTACCAGGCCACGGTTTTTCAGTTGTCTAGAGTCCAACAGATGAGGTCACGTGTCAGAAGAATCACTGCAGCTGGTGTCGTGCTGTTAGCAAAGGCACTCGCGTCGGTCGTCTTCTGCCAAAGTCCGTTAACGCCAGATATCGCCGCAATTTCCCAACAAATACGTTTGTCGTACGTGACATACTGATTTCTGCGGTTATTTCGTACAGTGTTGCTTGTTTGTTAGCCCTGACTGAAGGAACTGAACTGGAAGACTCTTGAAGACAGACCTAAAGTATCCCTAGAAAATCTGTTAACGACCTTTGAAGAACCAGCTTTAGATGATTAGGAACATACGTGTCGCTCACATAGGAATTGTGAGGATAAGACCAGCATAATTACTGCACGCACAGAGACATTCAAAGAATCATTCTTCCCCCACTCCATACATGAATGGAACATGAATAAATCCCATTAACTGGAACAGTGGGATGTATCCTTTGCCATGCATCTCATGGTGATTTGCAGAGTTTAGATGTAGATGCAGATGTAGATACTGTCTGTAACATTATCTGTTCCTACTTTTTTTTCTATTTTCGTTTCCTAAAGTAATTTATGTCCTGCTGGAGCATATAGTTCCACAGGAAGTCAAGACTGACTGTACAGTTAACTGAAAGTTCCAAATACCAGCTGAGTACCGTACCACTACCAGTGTTTCCCAAAGACGTCATGTCTTCAGTTGTGAAACACCTGTCCGACTTCAACTCTTCTGTGTTTCTTTCATACAAAAAATGTTATAATATTTTATACTGTCTTTTATAATAAACTCATGGACACATTCTCGCATTTTAAAGCATTGTAAGTGTCCGAAGGGGTTAAAACCGTATAAAATCTTTCTCTCATTTCTTACCACTGTAACTATGAACTCACATACCATCGATATTTTCTGCAGAAAATCTTATTTTCGCCTACAAGATGCTTCCAAACATTATCTCATTAACTTATATGAAATGAAATAAAACAAAAACAAAAAGCATTAGCAGTTATCGTAGCACTGTAACTATGGTGTATGTAATCAGCCTGAGAGACGGCGCATTGCTAAAGTTATATGTTTTCTTGTATATTTTCTCTCTTCGCTTTGTGCTTTGTACTACAGTCGTCATAACAAGTCGAGTGACTTGTATTTAATGTTAAACTATGAAATTGCAGTCGTATTTATTGACATTAGCGGTAATTTAAATGTTAAGTGATCGCAGGGAAACACTCGTGAACATCGTTGAAAAATATTTAAAAACCTTTGACGGATTTAATATTAATTCTACAAATAACCTACTACTTTCATTGAAGTCCTAAAAAATACAGAGCGACTTTTTGTGCTCTCGGCAGTATTCGAAGTACTGAGATGCGAAAATGCGTAACGATTTGCCAAACAGAAGACTGCAGAGAAGCGCATAAAAACGGAAAATCATGTCATCCCAGAAATTCTGCAATTTGGTGATTTAATTTCCGTGAAAGAAAATGCCTTCTTCATACATTTTATTCTCCTTATTTATTACTGTGACGTGCTCTATTAAATAAGGATGCAACAAACATTAATCAAGAATATTTCATTTATTCGTCAAGAATAAGATCATCCTTGGTTATTTTCCATCAATCCCCACAGTAGGCGGTCCCGTAATGAAGTTTATGCAGCGGAGATTGCGGGAAGGGAGTTATGCACGAAGCGCGAGCAGACGCTCCGCTGTGACTACAAATATTAAGGAGGAGGAAGGCCGCCACGGATGCGGAACCTCACCCGGTAAAGCTGCCGTCTGTGGCAGAGTGGCCCCGGTCACGCGAACAGTTATTACTTCATTAGCAGACACGAATGGCCACTGCAAATGGGCGTTTCAGCAGAAAACACTGGTGTAGGCCATTCCACAGCTGCGCTTTGTCTTCGACTGGTGGTGACAAAGTGACGGGCTACTTCTTTCTTTGTTAAATACACTGTCACCGCAAGCTTAATGAGTTGTCGATCATGAAGCAGTCGCAGCATCATCCGTGGTCCATTAATTTTTCATAGTCACAGTTTTCGAGCACTGTGAGGTTATATCTTCGCATCCTCTCCGTGATCACGTTAATTTTCGGGCGAAGTATATTGATCGCAGATCAGTCAGAACGAAATCAGCGGTAATGCTCACAACGCCAGGATTCTACTGAAGACTCAACGAAATGGGAACAGACTAAAACTGCTTAAGCTTACAGATAACTTAGTCCTTAGAGCTTTGGTAGAAAGAACAGTGCTCCCTGCCGCCGTTGGATAAGCAGCTGCCAGTAGCAAGTCGTATACTCCTAGCTTACTTATTTGTTACATAGTTTAATTCTTAATTTCTTTGCGTGTTTTTGAGTACTTGCATTGTTTAATTCATAAATTTTGGGCGTATTATAGTATTTGAGAGCTGTAGCATCGCGCTTTAGTGTTTACTTCGTAGATTCTTACTAAAATTGTGTGTGGGTTTCGTGTAGGAGGTGTAATTTCGAGTTTTAGTTACCGTAATCGTAAATTCAATCAGATTGTAGCGCAGTCGTTAGGCATTTGTACAGGTTAGTTCATACATTCTTTGCGTCTTTCCATTGCGTTACCTAGGCACGGACTCGTGTTTCAGTAACTATTGTTCAACGTCGATTAGAATGGACAGGGACTGTGATTGCTGTGTTCGGATGAGGGCTGAGTTGGCATCCCATCGCTCACAGCTGCCAGCGGCGCTGACTTCGGTCGCGCAGTTTGAGTCTGTTGCCAATGGGCACCACTGTGGGGAGCCGGAATTGGGTATCACAGGGATGTCAACCTCGTCCCGTCTGTCCCCAGATCGGTCTGCCGCTGTGGTTGCCCCGGTTGCTGCCCGCAGTGGGGCTGAGCCCTCGCCTGTGGTTGATTGGTAGGTCGTTCCAAGGCGTGACAGGCAGCGAAAGACGTCCCCAGAGGCTGATCAGAAAGCCTCCCCCGTGCGTCTGACAAACAGGTTTCAGGCACTGGCTGAGCCAGATGCAGCTACCTGCCCTGTTTCAGAGGATGATTCTCAGCCGTCAAGTTAAGGGAATCGCAGAGGGTGGGCTTATTGGTAGTTGGGAGCTCCAATGTTAGGCGCGTAATGGGTCCCCTTAGGGATATGGCGACTAAGGAGGGGAAGAAATCCAGTGTGCATTGCGTGTGCATACCGGGTGGAGTCATTCCTGATGTGGAAGGGTCCTTCCGGATGCCATGAAGAGCACAGGGTGCAGCCAGCTGCAGGTGGTGGCGCATGTCGGCACTAATGACGTGTGTCAATTTTGGATCTGAGGAAATTCTCTCTGGATTCCAGCGGCTGTCTGATATGGTGAAGGCTGCCGGTCATGCTTACGAGATGAAGGCAGAGCCCACCATCTGCAGCATCGTTGACAGAACCGACTGCGGACCTTTGGTGCAGAGCCGGGTGGAGGGTCTGAATCAGAGGCTCAGACGGTTTTGCGACCGTGTTGGCTGCAGATTCCTTGACTTGCGCCTTAGGGTGGTGGGGTTTCGGGTTCCGCTGAATAGGTCAGGAGTTCACTACACTCAGCTGGCGGCTACACGGGTAGAGAAGGCTGTGTGGCGTTAGAAGGCCTCGGGAAAGTACGGGGTGGGCTGCTATCTCAAAGGAGGCATGGCAAATACAGACGCGCTTGGATCAAGGAACAGTCGGAATTGTAGTTGTAAATTGTTGTAGTTGTGCTGGGAAAGTCCCTGAGTTTCAAGCGCTAATAGGAAGCACAGAAGCTGAAATCGTTATAGGTACAGAAAGCTGGCTAAAGCCTGAAATAAGTTCTGCAGAAATTTTCACGAAGTCTCAGACGGTGCTCAGGAAAGATATATTAGGTAGAATTGGTGGTGGAGTGTTTGTGTCTGTCAATAGTGGTTTATCTTGTAGTGAAGTCGAAGCAGATACTCAGTGCGAATTGGTATGAGTGGAGGTTATACTTAACAGCCGAACCAAGTTAATATTTGGATCCTTCTACCAACCCCCAGACTCCGATGATATAGTTGCTGAACAGTTCAGAGAATATTTGAGTCTCGTAACAAATAAATACCCCACTCATACGGTTATAGTTGGTGGAGACTTCAAACTTCCCTCGATATGTTGGCAAAAATACTTATTCAAAGCCGGTGGTAGGCAGAAAACATCTTCCGAGATTGTTCTAAATGCTTTCTCCGAAAATTATTTCGAGCAGTTAGTCCACGAACCCACGCGAATTGTAAATAGTTGCGAAAACACACTTGACCTCTTAGCCACAAACAATCCAGAGCTAATAGAGAGCATCATGACTGACACAGGGATTCGTGATCACAAGGTCGTTGTAGCTAGACTCAATATTGTTTCTTCCAAATCCACCAGAAACAAACGCAAAATAATTTTATTTAAAAAAGCGGTCAAAGTGTCACTGTAAGCCTTCCTAAGAGAATCTCCATTCATTCCGAACTGACTATGCAAATGTAGACGAGATATGGCTCAAATTCAAAGATATAGTAGCAACAGCAATTGAGAGATTCATACCTCATAAATTGGTAAGAGATGGAACTGATCCCCCATGGTACACAAAACAGGTCCGAACGCTGTTGCAGAGGAAACGGAAAAAGCATGCGAAGTTCAGAAGAACGCGAAATCTCGAAGATTGGCTAAAATTTACCGAAATTTGGTACGGACTTCAATGCGAGATGCCTTTAATAGGTTCCACAACGAAACATTGTCTCGAAATTTGGTAGAAAATCCGAAGAAATTCTGATCTTATGTAAAGTTCACAAGCGGCAGTGCCGATGGTACTGTTACCGGCGACTGTACCGCTAAAGCGGAGTTATTGAACGCAGTTTTCCGAAATTCCTTCACCAGGGAAGACGAATGGAATATTCCAGAATTTGAAACACGAAGAGCTGCTAGCATGAGTTTCTTAGAAGTAGATACCCTAGGGGTTGCGAAGCAACTCAAATCGCTTGATACGGGCAAGTCTTCAGGTCCAGATTGTATACCGATTAGGTTCCTTTCAGATTACGCTGATACAATAGCTCGCTACTTAGCAATCATATACAAACGCTCGCTCACCAGTAGATCTGTACCTACAGATTGGAAAATTGCGCAGGTCGCACCAGTTTTTAAGAAGGGTAGTAGGAGTAATCCATCGAACTACAGACCTATATCATTGACGTCGGTTTGCAGTATGGTTTTGGAGCATACACTGTATTCAAACATTATGAATCACCTCGAAGGGAACGATCTATTGATAAGCAATCAGCATGGTTTCAGAAAACGTCGTTCTTTTGCAACGCAGCTAGCTCTTTATTCGCACGAAGTAATGGCCGCTATCGACAGGGGATCTCAAGTTGATTCCGTATTTCTAGATTTCCGGAAAGCTTTTGACACCGTTCCTCACAAGCGACTTCTAATCAAGCTGCGGGCCTGTGGGGTATCGTCTCAGTTGTGCGACTGGATTCGTGATTTCCTGTCAGGAAGGTCGCAGTTCGTAGTAATAGACGGAAAATCATCGAGTAAAACTGAAGTGATATCAGGTGTTCCCCAGGGAAGCGTCCTGGGACCTCTGCTGTTCCTGATCTATATAAATGACCTGGATGAGAATCTGAGCAGTTCTCTTAGGTTGTTCGCAGATGATGCTGTAATTTACCGTCTAGTAAGGTCATCCGAAGACCAGTATCAGTTGCAAATCGATTTAGAAGAGATTGCTGTATGGTGTGGCAGGTGGCAGTTGACGCTAAATAAGGAAAAGTGAGAGGTGATCCACATGAGTTCCAAAAGAAATCCGTTGGAAATCGATTACTCGATAAATAGTACAATTCTCAAGGCTTTCAATCCAACTAAGTACCTGGGTGTTAAAATTACGAACAACTTCAGTTGGAAAGACCACATAGGTAATATCGTGGGGAATGCTAGCCAAAGGTTGCGTTTCATTGGCAGGACACTTAGAAGATGCAACAAGTCCAGTAAAGAGACAGCTTACACTACACTCGTTCGTTCTCTGTTAGAATATTGCTGCGCGGTGTGGGATCCTTACCAGGTGGGATTGACGGAGGACATCGAAAGGGTGCAAAAATGGGCAGCTCGTTTTGTATTATCACGTAATAGGGGAGAGAGTGTGGCATATATGATACGCGAGTTGGGATGGAAGTCATTAAAGCAAACACGTTTTTCGTCGCGGCGAGATCTATTTACGAAATTTCAGTCACCAACTTTCTCTTCCGAATGCGAAAATATTTTGTTGAGCCCAACCTGCATAGGTAGGAATGATCATCAAAATAAAATATGAGAAATCAGAGCTCGAACAGAAAGGTTTAGGTGTTCATTCTTCCCGCGCGCTGTTCGGGAGCGGAATGGTAGAGAGATAGTATGATTGTGGTTCGATGGACTTTAGTATAGACGAATAGAAAATAATGATCCAAGACACTGGAGAAAGGCAACATTGAAGTTAAAAATAAGGAGAAAAATAATAAAAATACTTACATTATGTAAATACATACCTAGTAAGGAGACAGAAAATTATATTAAACAAAGAGTATTTACTAAAATGTAAAACGATTTACACTATCCAAAGAAGCTATCTGCATTCCATAGCAGTGAATAATGGACGACGGACAAAAAATAAAAGAAAAAAAGAAGGTAAAAAAAGAAATCTCAGGAAGCATATGATATTTGACGTTTAGTGTAGGAGAGCCAAGTTACAAGTAAGAAGGGTGGATAGAACAACCAATCAGAAAGTTTTACAAACAGATGAACGATGCAGGCATGACTGCAATGGCTGCACAATACGCCGTAGCCAGTTTCTTGTAAATAAACTAGAATATTAGGAGCACAGAAAGCACTAGGAATACTCTGGCGTAATAACAGACCACATTTTAAGGGTAATTTATAAAACTAGCCCTAAAATATGGTCTATTATCATAGTTTTATAAGTCATCACACTTCTGACTGAAAAAATATTCTCGGTTTCCAAGCCACGTCATTTCGAATAAAAGACTCGAGCTTTCTAAGGCTATCTCCATCCTCATCGTCAGTGGCGAAAGCCGCTGGCTGCTGGGACTGGCACGGCTTACCACTTACATAGTCACCACTGCATCATCTGGTACCAACCTGAGAAGGCCGAAGCGAAGCGTGCACGGAGGTTGAGCAGGACAGTTTATAGCAGCTTCGACCTGCGGCGGCACCGAGGCAAGAGGAAGGCAGGTCGTAGCGAGTACGTCACAGAACGTGGTACTGCAGGTCTCACGTGTACGAGCAGCCGTCTCTGGTGGGGAGCGAGTAACTACTTCAGTCAACTTTAATAATCCTTGTCTGCCAGTTTAAATGTAGACTATGCAAGTTCTCGATACAACAGGACAAAATTAAGAACCTTAGTGGATACTTTTTCGATTAAATATTTATTCGCTGTGCTCCGTGAAAGGAACCAAGCGTTCACGAAGTGTGGCGGACGAAGTGTGACGTCACACTTTCGTTGCAGAGCCTCGTTTGCACCGCGCGGAACCAAGTGACGTCAGCTGGAGCGAGGGGTCAGCACCAAGTTTGAAACTGCCTTTCTTGCCTCTCTATGAACGTCAGGTATCGGTCTTTGTTTTCTTTCGACGTCCAAAGCCTTCCCGCAAACCCTATTGACTGCGTTTCACTGGTGTTTGTTAAAACTGTTGCATTTTATTCTATCTTGGCCGCCTCCTTTATAACGGAATCTGAATATGATGACACCTCAACCAAGACTCTTGACGTTTCCAATCGTATTTTGTGTCCGTTTCCCAGCAAATGCTCAGATATCGCAGACTTCTCAGTCTCCCTCAGCGCATTATGTCGCTTGTACTCAGTACAACGCTCCGCAAGTATGTGAACTGTTTGACCTTTATACATAGCTGCTGCCGCATTTGCGAGGTTGCGCACACGAAGAGTTATGTCAACAGGGCGCAGCATATCTGGTATCTTAGGGTTGGGCCCTAACACTGGTCTGCCAATGTTTCTGCAGCATACGTCCTAACTTGTTGCTCGTTTCCCACTAGTGTGAAAGGATGTAGGCGGCTTGACCTCTTCTGCCCATTTACAAGCAGTCCACTGTCGGTGACACCTGGAAGCGTTTGCAACGTCTGCCTTCCTCACTATAACCATTCTCTCGAAACACACGTCTCAAACACTGCAGTCTAGAATGTACGTGACGGTTATCATAAATCATCTTTGTTAAGTATACTAACGTGTTCAGTATGGTGTACAGTATTGTAAAAATTATTGTTTATCAAGCATCGATCAGTGGCCATTGGCTTCCTGTACACCGAATGACCAAGATGGCCTCCTGTCTTCTGTTCAACTAAAACATCCAGGAACGGTACAATGCCGTCTTCTCTATCTCGTAGTAAATGTAATGATGGGATGGACACCGTTCGTGTTATAGACGAACTGTTGCTATATCAGGGAGGCTTCATCAACGTCCGTAGGAAGCAAGACAGACCCAACTTCGCAGATTTCAGGGCTTGCTCCTCAAAGTGCTCCATAAAGAAATTCGCGGCTGTCGGAGACAGTGGGAATCCATCGCTGTGCCGTACTTCATCGCATAGTATTATACGTCGTGGAACAAGAAGTATGGTTTCGTTAGAACATGACGGTACAATATGACGATTCCCGGTTGAAACTGCTTCTTCCATGTACATATTGAACATCAGGGGGAAAACACAGCATCCTCGTCTTACATACTTTTTAATTTCAGCACTTCGTTCTTGATCTTCCGCTGTTATTCTTCCCTCTTGCTCCCTGAACATAATGTACACTCTAAGAAGAAGAAGAAAGGAAAGAAAACGAAGTGCCACGAAGGAATTATGCGAATGGGGCAGAAATCAGCAGATGTGATGAACGTTTACAGACATATAAATTATTACAGTTTCGGAAAAATATCAGTTTGACCAACTGAGGATGTCAGTAACATGTTGGTCCACCTTTGGCCCTTATGCACGCATTTACTCGGCCTGGAACAGACTGATAGATTTGCTGGATATCTTCCTGAGGGATATAATACCAGATTATGTCTCAGCTGGGGAGAGACTCGGTGACCTTGTTGGCCATGGCAGGGTTTGGCAAGTACGAAGACAAGCAGTAGAACCTGTCACCGTGTGCCCTCGGGCATTAGCTTGCCATAAACCACAATAAAACAAGGCGTACAGTATCGGCGAAGTACCGCTGTACTGTATGGGTGCCGTAGATCCATTGCTGTCGGGGGCATCTCCGGACACGTCTTCGCTGGTCATCGAGGCTCACTTCGAAGTGAGATAGTTCTACTCCAGTCAGTGAGCTTCCAGGCTGAATGTGCCAGACAGCGCTGCAAACGTCCTTTTTGTTCTACAGAGACAGCCAGCGTAACGGGTGCCTTGAACTCAGCCCTCATTCTGTGAGCCGCCTACTAACGATCCTTGTGGTAACTAAGATGCGTCTTGCGCGTTGGATCAACAATAATGGTGGATTCGCGGTTCTGAATGCGTCTCTGACGATTGCTCTGTTCTATCGTTCTGGCAAAGATTTTATGCCTTGGTGTGGACAATGAGGCGTACCGCCGTATAACGATCCTGCCTGGGAGGCGGTTAAGTGGGAAATGTGTCTGAGAGCTGGATAGTGACAGATGGTGACACGAGACTGAACGCGAACGTAGTTTATGTATCAGCCGATAGAGGACAGTATTGAATAGGAGGACTGATTTTAGTTTCGATTGTGCCAACTAGAGTGCACTAAAGTAATAGAATGTTTTTCATTAACTGTTCTAGTATTTTCATAGTGTTATTTCTTTTTGTGTTTGTAAAATGTTATAAATGTGTTTCATCAGTATGAATGATGCGTGAGTGTGGTTTAAGGTTAATATGAAGATAATTGTTTAACGAGTTATGTAGTAGGATTTAGTGTGGGAACATTTCGAAGAAGTATGGATATGGACAAAGGGGATTTTTGTAGAATAGATTTGTAAAGTAAGCTTATGGTAAAGGGAAAGTTAATTCAGGTATAAATAACAATAGTAAATAACTTTATGCATAAGCAAAACTTCAGCATATTAGATACTTGCGTCGGTAAAAAGTGCAGTCGTTAGGTTTACTATTTTGCGACTGGTTATTGAGGAAAAGCGCGGACTGACGCGGGAGAATGTTGGTTTGCTATTGGCTGTTGAGTAAACTGACCAATGGTAAAGCAATCTTCTGCGCGCGCCCTTCTCTGCTGGTAGAGAAGAATTAGGGTATTCTAGAGAAGAGTCGACGCCTAGCCATGAAACAGATCGGACGTGTGTAGTAGTAGTTTTGATGGAAACGATAAGTTGCCGGATCTATCAGTGTTTCATACATCAAAAGTGTTGGAAAGTGACGGCATAATTATTCCAGTGTGCATGTAGAAATTTCGGAATTTTTAAGTGAATTTTGTGATGAGAAAAGACTTATATTCCGCGTGGCGTATTGAGCATGTCGGTGGCTAAAAACTGTGACTGCATTTGGTACCGACAGACTTAATATTTGGCGAGCATTATCAATCAAAACAATCAGTATTTTTGTAGTTCCTACGTTTTCGGTAAATGCAACACCATAAACTTGCTAACGTGAGTGAAAGGGATTATGAGTGAGTGTGTTAAGACTAGCACGGGCTTGGCAGTGTCACTTGTTCACCTAAGTTTCAGAGGCTATTAATTGAGGACAAAATTTCCAAACTTACATTTGGGTGAAAACTTTCTCCCGAAACATAGATTAGTAACTTAAATAGCAGCCTGGTTCACGTTGAAGTACAGTAGGTTTCACTCGGCTTTCCTACTGATGATCTGCATCCTATTTTGCTTGGAATTTCAAACACCTCACTCACTTCATATCGGCGAAGAATTTTTCTACATCGACAAATCCTGTGAACGTGCCTCGACTTCTCTTTATCTTCCTCCATCAATTACAATGTCAGAACTGCCACTGTGTCACTTTCATCTTTCCTGAAACCAAGCTGATCGTTATCTAACAGATCTCCAGTTTTCTTTTCCTCTCTGTATTTTCCTTTTGACAGTAGCGTTGATGCAAAAACTGTGACACTGACACTCTCCAGTTATTTTCGGAATTTAGTGGATGACATACACTCCTGGAAATTGAAATAAGAACACCGTGAATTCATTGTCCCAGGAAGGGGAAACTTTATTGACACATTCCTGGGGTCAGATACATCACATGATCACACTGACAGAACCACAGGCACATAGACACAGGCAACAGAGCATGCACAATGTCGGCACTAGTACAGTGTATATCCACCTTTCGCAGCAATGCAGGCTGCTATTCTCCCATGGAGACGATCGTAGAGATGCTGGATGTAGTCCTGTGGAACGGCTTGCCATGCCATTTCCACCTGGCGCCTCAGTTGGACCAGCGTTCGTGCTGGACGTGCAGACCGCGTGAGACGACGCTTCATCCAGTCCCAAACATGCTCAATGGGGGACAGATCCGGAGATCTTGCTGGCCAGGGTAGTTGACTAACACCTTCTAGAGCACGTTGGGTGGCACGGGATACATGTGGACGTGCATTGTCCTGTTGGAACAGCAAGTTCCCTTGCCGGTCTAGGAATGGTAGAACGATGGGTTCGATGACGGTTTGGATGTACCGTGCACTATTCAGTGTCCCCTCGACGATCACCAGTGGTGTACGGCCAGTGTAGGAGATCGCTCCCCACACCATGATGCCGGGTGTTGGCCCTGTGTGCCTCGGTCGTATGCAGTCCTGATTGTGGCGCTCACCTGCACGGCGCCAAACACGCATACGACCATCATTGGCACCAAGGCAGAAGCGACTCTCATCGCTGAAGACGACACGTCTCCATTCGTCCCTCCATTCACGCCTGTCGCGACACCACTGGAGGCGGGCTGCACGATGTTGGGGCGTGAGCGGAAGACGGCCTAACGGTGTGCGGGACCGTAGCCCAGCTTCATGGAGACGGTGGCGAATGGTCCTCGCCGATACCCCAGGAGCAACAGTGTCCCTAATTTGCTGGGAAGTGGCTGTGCGGTCCCCTACGGCACTGCGTCGGATCCTACGGTCTTGGCGTGCATCCGTGCGTCGCTGCGGTCCGGTCCCAGGTCGACGGGCACGTGCACCTTCCGCTGACCACTGGCGACAACATCGATGTACTGTGGACACCTCACGCCCCACGTGTTGAGCAATTCGGCGGTACGTCCACCTGGCCTCCCGCATGCCCACTATACGCCCTCGCTCAAAGTCCGTCAACTGCACATACGGTTCACGTCCACGCTGTCGCGGCATGCTACCAGTGTTAAAGACTGCGATGGAGCTCCGTATGCCACGGCAAACTGGCTGACACTGACGGCGGCGGTGCACAAATACTGCGCAGCTAGCGCCATTCGACGGCCAACACCGCGGTTCCTGGTGTGTCCGCTGTGCCGTGCGTGTGATCATTGCTTGTACAGCCCTCTCGCAGTGTTCGGAGCAAATATGGTGGGTCTGACACACCGGTGTCAATGTGTTCTTTTTTCCATTTCCAGGAGTGCATTTCCTGAACTCTGGTGGTACATCTCCAGTCTCAAAGATTCTACCCAACAACAAGAACAGTTGATTGGTTGTCTCATACACCTATGATTTTAGAAATTCCTTAAGAATATTGTCATTCCCTTCTGCTATATTTGACCGTGAGTCTTCAAAAGCTCTGTTAGACTCTAATACTGTATCTCTTCTCTCTTTTGTGTCGACTTCTTCTTCTGTTACTTTATCAGACAATCCTTTCTCCCGTAGACGCCTTAGTGTACTCGGTCCATCTGTCCGCTCTCTCTTCTACGTTTTAAAGTAGAATTCCAGTTTCACTTTCAATGTCGTCGCCCTTGCTTTTGATTTCACTGGATGTAGTTTTCACGTTCTTCCCGACGACCATTCCATTTTAGATTTCTTCTTTATTTTTTCTGCAGCCATCTCGTCCTGACTTCCTTGCACTTATATTGCTGTATTCCTCTCTTTTCCTCAACGTTTTAGTACTTTCTTCATTTGTCAATCAATTGAAGTACTTCTTCTATTATCAAAGTTTTCTTCGGAGTTACCTTCCTTGTACGTACGTTTCACTGTGTAAAATCTGTGACTGTAATTTTCGGAGAAGTCCACTCTGCTTCATCTGAACTACCTTCTGTGGTATTTCTTAACGCAGTATCCACGCCTTTAGCGAACTTACAGAGCGGCTCGTCATTTATCAGTACTTCAGTATCACACTTCCCTCCATATGAATATTTCGGGAGATTCTCTTGAACTTTAGTCTGCTCTTCATCATTATTAAATTGTGAGCTGAGTCTTTATATGATCCTGGTTACGTCTTCTGACCATGAAGAAGTGCAGTTCGAATCTTGTCGTGTTTCTAGGCCTTGTCCCAGATAGTAAATAATCGTTCAGTTCGTGTGCGAGTGTGAGTTTTTATAATTTAGTAATATTCATGAACTATGTGCGAGTGTATCGTGACGCGAGTGCGTGGAACCGCGTTTTTTCTTCTCACTTTTTCCACACAAAAATTAAAATCTGATGAGTGTATGAATTATTTTTTATGTGTGGCCGTATGTGTGTTGTGTTTATATATCTGATTGAAGTCCCGATGACAGAAGATAGGCTTCATATGCGTGCGCTGAGAGATACAACTTTTCAAAGCGTGTAAACACATGGTTCAAGTAAAAAGTGAAACATAAGAAAAATAATACCATGTTTAAAACAAACTGAAACTACTTGCCGCATAACCTAACACGCACAAGTGAAGTAATCCTCAGCGTGCTGGCATCGTAGCCTGAAAACAGATCTTGGCGGCTATGTGTGTGCAACTGTTCCGTGGGGGAACCGTCGACCCTAAGTAAATAATACAGTCGGTGGATCGAGACTGAGAGCACCATTGCGAGTAGGTTTACATACGCCCAGTTCCTCTGATTGCTTGTGTACTGAACGATTTTCCGGTACAAATTGAGTTTGCTAGTCGGTTCCGAGATTACGTACCGCGTTGTCGAGGGAGACATTGCCAACCGAGAGTCGCATCAGGCGAAATCTAATAAAACGTTACGGCTTTCACTTGTCCCAGGATACGCCGAACTCCAGACCTTGGTATTTTTACACGATAACATGGAAAAATCTTAGCAAATTAAAACAAAACCAAATTAGAATTGGGGTGTGCGACAGATGCGCGTGACATATGTAATATTAAGTCAGCGAGGTAAAAAGAAAAAAAAATGCTTCATTCAAAACTCCTAGATATAGGATAATGCTAAATATTTAATGATTTCAAGAAGATGGAGCAATTAACCTGCTGTCTATCACGAGCACGGACTCTTGGCGCTATACTTCACGACTAACGTGAACAGTTAAGTATATGTGCGGGCGCAAGCCGCCAGGGCAGGTATCATCGTCCACAAAACCATTACAGGTATGTGACTGTATTGTCAAAGCGTTTTCTAGAGCAACGTTTCGTATCCGTATCATCTCGTGACTTCCGGCAGCTGAAGCAAAATACGCCCGATATATTGATCTTTGTAAGTGGAAATGCTGCTTTTGTCAGAAGCTGAACAGTGGGTTTGAAGAATTATGGAGTTGGGTTGAATCCTGAGAGAGATTTAGCGGAAATTTATTAAATCACATTGACGAGGGGAGAAAAAGAACGATGTAGCTTTACTTTGGGTTGGTGAATAAGTTCCTAGCCTTTTTCCATAAGTTTAATGAACACACAACACACGCATGACAGAGACTTAACTCATCAATAATATATTATCCTTCACGATTTACAGTTGAGGCAACTTTTCGAATCAGTAACTGTAGAAATCATGTGGTTTTGAAGCTAACAGCCATGTTCGGACCGCATTTTCTTTCGGTAAGGAAGTCCCTTAATGGTAATTCGACAGAGTACGGGGCAGGTGAAAACCTGAGGGCGCAAGAACGGGTGATTAAGGTGCTTGTGAAAGGACTTCCCAACCCGACTCCTGTGTAGTGCTTTTTGTCAGTATAGCAGAATGTGGGTGGACGTGGGGTAGCATCACTTAACCCAGTCTTCCTGGTAGTCGTTTTTGGACTGTGTCTGAAGACTTGAATAATGATAACAATATCAGCGGCTGAATTTCAGTCTAACGTCGTTTATTCTTTTTAACGCGTGTCTTTTTCAGGTTCCGAATGTAGCGCGCCATCCACAACCGTTTCATGTGCAATGGACAGAATAATATGCTGCGTACAAAAGTTAACGGGATTACGTTCCTTCCGCAGAAATAACAAGTCTAGCATTGTCAGGTGAACATCGATTGCGTACCTTTAGTGGCAATAACAACCCTACCACGGTCAGATATGTCGTCTGACCACGCTGGGCTTATTATTGCCACTAAAGACACACAGTTCAGTTAACTTTGGAACGCTGCATACGACTTTGTTCACTGCACATGAAAACAGTTATGGAGGGCAGGTTATGTTCGGGGCCTGAAGATGACACCATTTGGAGTCGAAACTGGTAGCATGCGTTTAAAAGAACAAAAAATCTTAAATTCAAATACAGCCGCTGGCTTTGCTATCAGTTATCATTATTCAAGTAATAGGTGCCCGGTTATAGTCCCACTTTCCTTGATGGATTACCAGGGACTGCGTCTGAAGACGCCTCACTTGTTGACAATAAATGTCAGCGGTGATGGTTACATCTTGAGGAAGCAATTATTAGTACACCACAACGTCCGTGTTCCACTAGATGCATTACATTATCTTTTGTGGATATGCACAGGTCTTTGTGTGGTGAGATTCTGCTTTCTTTGTGCTCAACCATTCCTTTCTTTTTCTTGTGTTAACATAAATATACCTCTTCTCGTCACCAGCAACGACACAGGATGGGTATGGACAGCGTTGTTCGCGAGCCAATTAATGACAAGCATCCAGAAATCCACATGTGGTCACTCGTTGATTTTTGTAATTCTGTATTAGAGCATGCGGTACACATACATTTGATTTTTGAACCTTTTCCGCTGCATGCAATTGTTGTACCATGGTGGAATGATCACAATGCAGAACACGTGCAGGTCCTGAGCACGTTTAAGTGGATCATTGTGGAGTAACGCGTTTAAACGATCTTCGTCAAACCACGAAGGTCTTCTTGAAGTGAAACAGTCATTAATGTCAAAGCGATCTTTCGTAAAACGAGAGAACCTTTTTTTGCCGTGCTCTGTCCAATAGCATTTTCTCCGGATTCGGTGAAAAAATTTGTTGCTGCCGCTGCTGCTGTCAACCCTCGATAGAGCACAAACAAAAGAATAGTTGGCACTCCATTTCTAGCGTCCACAGCACCACTCACGATTACCAAATGACAAACTGAGAATATGTAAACTCAAATAAGAACAGTGAACATGCAAAGATAGGAGAAAAACAAAAAGGAGAGAAAATAAAAATAATGCTACATCTGGTGCAACCAATTTCTACCTAATTTGTTGTTCCACTACAATCTGCTATTAATGCTCCGAAAGAACATATACTTACTAGCTGACAAACTCGGCATTGCCTGGGTATTTATTTTGCCTGTTTTCTTTTGGATACTGAAAGAAAAGATGAACGGTGTTTGTAGGATAATATCGAAAAATTACATTTCCATGTATTCGTGAAATCACCTTTGAAACTATGACACAGTCTTAGAAAGTAACATGAATATTGTAAAAATGTAAAAATACAACTGCTTAGCGTGTTTACAGCGTACACGTGCACGCTCTGTGTGAGCGTCTCTGTGGCAACGCCTCTCCATAACTCAATGGACAGCTATTGTTCTCGCCTACAGGCGTTTGCGTTCCGCAGTTGAAAGCTGTCAAAAGCGATTCCAGGTGTTATGGATTTCTTTAAGTCGACTCGGCTGTAGGAGTGACTTAGCACTAGAGAATAAGTTTATTTAAGCTTAATGCACCATGCGGCAAATTTTTACAAATCTCCATGTGTATGACGCCTTATTTTCTTAACTATGTGTCTTACTGTGATGTATTTGTGTAGGTAAATTTAATGGTATAAGTGGATCCTGTCTGCCACATATACTACGAATAAAGTTAATATCAAAGAAGAACTGAATTAAAACATCATGTGTGCCGCGGAAGTTTTTCATGCATATCATTGCTCCTGAGTTTGATAGATAAGTGCTATATACATAAAAATTGCCTGTTGAAATGTAGCTCCTCCTACTTTTGCAACTAATAAAATGAAACAGTGATGCGGCCTTTTTATGAACATCAGAGCTGTAAATATTGTGCTATCTCCTCCAGCAACATAATTTTGTCAACTGATACGCCTCTTCATGAGTTTCTGTGTGGTGAATGTCATGTTCCTTTACAAGTGGTTGTTGACTGACAGTCTCTTTAGCAGATCTCGACCACAGCCTTGAAGTATCTCATGTGTCGCTGCTGATGCCTCTCATATTTCAATCTTTCTTCTTCTCTGTCATTCTTTCTCTTATTCTCATTACATCAGTTCTTTGTCAGTAAAGTGGGTCGAATGGACGGAGAGTACTCAATCCTGCCAGCAACTCTTACCTATCAGTGGTTTATTAAATTTGAAATTTGATAAATATCTGGTCTTTTGCTCCTATTATTCCTTACATAAATTATTCTTCTATGAAGAACTTGTTATCGTGTGAAGAAAACGATTAGTAGAACCATTTCACAGTATCCTAGTGTATTTCTCAAACAAGTCGGAACTGAAGCCTATTTGTTATAAATTTGAAATCTTGCAATTTTCCTGAAGAGAGAGGTTCTACATCATAACTGACTTTCAACCACCTCCTTTTGGTTTAGATGAAGAAGTAAGAGAGGCCGTATATTGGTGGTTAACGTTTAGTTGATTGTTACTGTGGTGTGCGTACTGCAAGACCAACGGTACACACACCATCAGATTATTTGACTTGTAGCTCTAACGAAGTAGGCGAGTGTCAGGAGTATGTCTCGTGGTCTTATCGTGGCGTGTTTATCTCCTGCCGTTAGGTCAGACGATAGATATGCCACTTGCAATCTTAGAGTAGCAGATTGACGGTGACCAACTTTAAACAGAACTTGATAATTTTCACACACATTTATTAAAATAATAAAAAGTATAAACCTTACTTAACTTGATTCTGTGCACTATTTACAATTGACAATCTGAAGTTCCATTGGTCTTGGTACGTTAATCTTATTCTCACATATCTCTGATACTTGACAAAGTGTCTTTGCATTTCTCTTCATGGCTCTGTACAGGAATATGATAATCTTATTAGGCGCAGACTGAAACTTGACTATAGACTGGTACAGACAAATGCAGACTAATGCAGACTAATCCAGACTGACTAATCGGAAGTCTGTACACTCGTTATAATAACTTGCGCGTTCAGGTGTCACTGCGCGAGTGTGATCCGCGAGGAGAAATGGTTCTACGTTAGCAGCAATCTCATTGGCTGCGTGACATATAAATACGCGGATCGGCGGAAGCAGAATTTGGTCCGTCTCTTAGGCAGTGCCATCTCGTAGGGCGGAGACGGACGAGCGCTGCGCCTGCGCTGTTGTGCTTAGCGGGGCGCGCTCTAGTGGGAAAGTTGTGTACGCGCTGACTACGCCGAACTATGTACACAACAGATACAAAGGAAACACTAGCACGAATTAGGCAAGGACGGGGAAGGAAATTAATGGTACCATTTCGAAACAAAATATTGAGATGGAACTTATTGGCAGATTAAAACTTCGTCTGTCAGAGGTCGAACCCAGAGCTTGGTATTTCGCGAGGACTTTTCTTACCGCCTAGAATATCAGGTACGATTCCCAACCCATCCTCATATGTTCACATGTGTCACTATTCCACACTTCTTTCCAAATCTTACAGAAGCTCTCCTGCATACTTCTTCACCTGATAAGCACCAATTTGTGCAAGTAATCGGGGTGGAGTTTGAGAAACTGGAGTTGTACACTGGCAAGTGTGAAGCTTTGACAGCGGGTCGTGTCTGTGAATCTCAGGGTATGACGATTGCCTGCGAAAGACGAGACTCCGCGAGTCGATGTCTCACACACACAGTTTCATTTTCGGACTGTCGAGGTTTTGTGGAAATCTTAGCTTACACACTGATTAATCTAACTAACTTAGGCTAAGGACAACACACACACCCATGTTCGAGGGAGGATTCGAACCTCCGACGGGGGAAGCGGCTCGAACCGTGGCAAGTCGTCCCAGACCGCGCGGCTATGATGCATGGCTTTCCCGATGACCTGCAATCATTAAATTATCAAGAGGCCAGCTTGCACGGTCCAACTAAAGGAAAAAAATTGTTAATTTTAACTATATCACAAGAAAAAAATATTTCGTTTGTCATTTGTTACCCGACTCCAAACTTTAAATTAAAAGAACTTCCAGTATGCTGGAGTTATCTGTATGCATTGTAAATGTTTACTGGACAGTTTCAACATCTTCGGAAATGCCATTTTCTATTTTTTTACTATGATTTGAAAATGGGTCTCGGCCTGAAACCAGTTATGGGTTGAATAAAATGTTATAATTTGCAATTTGGACTGGTTTTTCCTTCTACTGTAGGAAATCCCCGAAGGTCTTTCAATTCCACGGGTAATAGTGAATATCTATAAAAGGCAAAAGTCATCGAGATTGTTCATTATTGAGTGCATGAAGTGTTTACACGAGTAATTACGTTCGTTCCGAACCCTCAGAGTGCTCCTCACGACCTGACCAATTTTAGTGCTAAGCGTGCTCGACTGCGAAATCGCAGTGTCTTCTGAGAGACGAAAGATCATGGTCTTCTCCATTGTGATCGTTATACACGAACCCTCTCCACTACAGCTGTGTGGGAGCTTATTGCAGCCGATCAGACACGCGACAGTGTGCCGGAGTTGGCTTCCGGGTGAATGAAGTCGTTAATGGAGGAGGTATTGGCGCTGCGGTGCAGGAGTTAGGGCATAAAGCAGCTGTTGTGCGGCAGCTCGTGTTAAGTGGCACGGCGGTCCATCAGGGGCCGGCCGGTGCGGCGCTGTGTGCAGATGCTATCAGCGGCCGGCCGGTTACCCCGCGTCTGGCCGCCTGTTAAGCACCGCCGGCGGACAATCAAATTTTAACGGTGCCGCCTCCCGCTGGCCAAATTCATCGCGAATTCCGTAACCGATGAGGCGACGGCCCAGGGACGGCCAATATGCAAACGAGCAAAGTTTGGTCCCCCTGCTCAAGCCGGCAGCTTATTAACACTGTGAGTGGCTGGCGGCGTTGGTAGGGGTGAGACGTTAAGGGGGGTGACGTGGGGTATACCTTAAAGACACTGAGTACACAAGTGATAGCTAGTGTCTTTATTCAGTAATCGTATAGGACGACAAAAACCCCGATCGTTGAGTTACAGGACAGTAAGAGAGCAAAATACCTATTAAATGACAAATATACGATACTTTCAAGACATTCCAGCCACATGGAGGCGCTTGAAATGAGACTATTACCCAACTTCTTGTAAATGTGAGAATGACAGCAGGTTTTCTTCAACAAGCTATTTTCTAAAAGAAAAAAAAATCAGTCCTCTATTATTTTTTATTGTACTTTACTGTCTCGTTCAGTTTTCTGCAGTCTTGACCCTGATGCAAGGCAGCATAATAAACGATTTCTGGGAAGTGCTGGTGTTACAGACAACATGTAACTAATGAATAGTTAAATTCTCACTGTGTTATGAAACAGTGGTAAAGTTAGCTATTTTTCTCAAACGAGAACTTCTGAATACCACGAATGCGGGGTACGCACAAAGCTGTAATGTCACCTGCAATAAATAAAGTTAAGTAATTAATTGTAGTCTGTTTCCATGGAAATATCTGCAATCTTAGCACACACTGAAGTCCCCACACCACACTACGTACACGGCCGCTTGTCACAAAGGAAAATGGTGGAATGTGTCTGGATCTTATTATTAGCCTACCAAATTTTGTTTTGCATCTTGTAGCGGCGTGCTACGCACTGTGGAGAGGCGATTTCAATTAGTATCTTATTTTCAGCGGACAACTATCTGGTAACATATAAAATTAGATAACGTTTCTGTACTAAAATGGTTCAAATGTCTCTGAGCACCTTGGGACTTAATTTCTGAGGTGATCAGTCCCCTAGAACGTAGAACTAGTTAAACCTAACTAACCTAAGGACATCACACACATCCATGCCCGAGGCAGGATTCGAACCTGCGACTTTCGCGGTCGCGCGGTTCCAGGCTGTAGCGCCTAAAACCGCTCGGCCACCCCGGCGGCACGTTTCTGTACTTGTTATCGTGGTACAAAAAGATTTGTTACTACCCTGGTATAAAACGAGCGTCAACATTTGGAAGCGACAACGTCACGGACTTATTGGTTTCTTTTTCGCTTCTTTATTACAAGATTTTTAGCCGTGACTTCGTCCGCTTGCTCGTAAGTCACATGTATCGCAAACATCTACCATCCTCTCTCTTTCCCTATCTCTTCGTACCTTTTGTACTTCTGCTCCTTTGTGGGTCCATTTCCTTCTCTTTCTCTCGCTGTACACTTCCTCCAACCACATCCCTTTTTTTATTTCCTCCAAACCCTCTGTCCATCTCCTGCTACACCCCGGCCGGCTCGTGGGCCGAGCGGTTCTAGGCGCTTCAGTGCGGAACCACGCTTCTGCTACGGTCGCAGGTTCGAATTCTGCCTTGGGCATGGATGTGTGTGATATCCTTAGGTTAGTTAGGTTTAAGTATTACTAAGTCCTTGGGGACTGATGACCTCAGATGTTAAGTCCCATAGTGCTCAGAGCCATTTGACCCATTTTTGAACTATAACCCCGCTCACCTCCTTCCTCTGTCCATCCGTTCTTACGTCTCGTTTTCACGCCCACTGACATCCTAATGGGAGATTGTTCTTCTCTCCACAATATCTATTTGCAGTTAATATGTGGCATGTGTACCGAATTTGGTTCACATCGAGATGTAGTTCTTACACTTGACTATTAGGGAAAATTTTTGTTAGAATGCGTCTTATTCCTCTTCGTGTTCTGCTAGCAATAAGTCTTTCCATGTCTCGGCTGGGATCTTCTTCAGCATCTTTGGCTGTTTCCTGTTAGCTGTAAACAATCCAATGTACGAGTTTGTTTCACGTGACAACATACACTAACTCCGTAATACAGTATGTAATAATCATTCTTATATCCACAATATTACAGTACAGTAAAAATAATAATAATCGACGTAACAGCAATAATAATAGTAACAATATTAACTGTTAGTAATGAGTAGTAGTTATTGTTGCCAACGGCTTTCCCGCAGTGGTAACAATGGTCCTCGTCGGATCACCATAGTTAAGCTCTTGCTTGACTAGCACTCAATGGGTGACCTTCTAGGTTTGCGGAGCGCTGCTATCAAGTGGGGTGGGCTCAGCCCTCGTGAGGTGGATTGACAAGCTGCTCGACTGAGAAGTAGCAGCTCCGGTAACTCGCCCATGTCCGCATCCAGTAATGCCTATCGACTGAGGATAACACGGCGGTCGGTCGGTACTCTTGGGCCTTCAGGGGCCTGTTCGGACGAAGAGAGAAAATAATTATTGTTAGTAATGAATGTACGCTATTCCAGCAATATTTGTCTGACTGAGAGTGTGTTTAGTAATTACCTAATTGTGTTTTTTGTTGATTGCAGATAGTGAGGCCTACCAGAAATGAATGGTAGTAGGGATGCAGTAAGGAGAATACGTTCACATGTTTGCAGAAGAACGTAGGATAATGATTCCAGACCGATTGACAGGAAGAAAATAACAGAAACACACTGTGATATAAAGGGCAAGCCGCGTGGAATTAGCCGAGCTGCAGTCACGGACTGTGCGGCTGGTCCTGGCGGAGGGTGGAGTCCTCCCTCGGGCATGGGTGTGTGGCTAATTTAGTTTAAGTAGTGTGTAAGCTTAGGGACTGATGACCTTCACAGTTAAGTCCCATAAGATTTTACACACATTTGAACATAAAGGGCTGACTCAGCACAGTGACGGAAGGACTGGTTTGCTGTTCGACATAAGGAAAACAGCCGAGATATACCGAGGGTGAGATGACAAGGACAATAACATGTGAAGTTCCTTTTTTAATTATTCATGGCAACCACCTCAGCTCTATTGTATCACGTTTTTTGTACTACGACTTGAAGATTTCTCATAACTAAACCAGCCGTAGCACAATAAATGAGTAATGATAGAGCTGTGTTGCATCTCACTAATCATTAAAATTAGTGTTAACTGTGATGCTCTACATGATAAAGATTATTTAGGTAAAGCTTTACTCTCCTCTCTAACCCACATAGGTTCTCGATTACAAGGAAGCTCGAATGCACTAGGAAATATCTTAGAATTTTATATGTTATTCAAAATACAATTTGATACTACTACTAGGTTTCTTTGCAAATCCTTCTACAAGTTTTATGTCCCACTGTTCTGAAAACATGTACATCTGGTAAAAAGATCATTAATCAATTAATTTACTTTTCTATGTCCCACAAGTGTCCATTCGCTTCCTATGCTGTTTTGACACATCGTGTAGTTCGGGTGTGCCTGCGTAGAAGACAGTGAAGTATGTAGTTCAGGACGGCGTTTTCTGTTGCTAATATCTACTATCAAAATCAGTCTTGATCATAATTTATTTATTGTGGTGACTGGTTTCGACCACTACTGTGGTCATCTTCAGACCAATGAGTAAGAACCTCATTCTGGTAGTAAATCACTAGTAGTAATTTACCAACAGAAGGAATCACTAGTAGTGATTTACCACCAGAAGGAGGTTCTTACTCATTGGTCTGAAGATGGCCACAGTAGTGGTCGAAACCAGTCACTGTAATAAATAAATTGTGATCAAGACTGATTTTGATAGTAAATATTTGAAACACTTGATCAATGTTCACTCCCACAATGTATTCAAATCATAATTAGTTTTCTGTTACGTTTCGGGAGTGTATTTGATAGCATCACTTGAGCAAAGTCATTCAGGTTATCGTGAGCATGATCCAAGATATTCCTTACAGCATTCTCGGTGACCAAGTGTTACAATTTCCTCTAAATCAAATGGTAGGTATGCTGTGGGAAATCCTGGCTTCCAAGTCAAACAGCTGTCTTCACAGGGCTTGACGCTTACGTTTCTAGTTTGAAAAAAGATCAGGATTCATATGTCAACTCTACTGCCCTGGTAAATCGCTCGATCTTAACTCCATAGAAATGGCTTGGTATATTTTGAACAGTAGGTAGAACATACCAGTCAACATCTCTGTAATTTGGTAGAGCTGCGGGATGTAATCACCTGAACAAACTTCAAACTCCTGGTCACTCATCTTTGTCAAATAGAAGCTATTATCAGAAGTAGTAGTGTTACACAGTACTAGCCTCATGCCTCCAGTGAGTGACATAATGTTTTATCCAATCGTTAACTGAGATTTTGTTCAGGAGGTATCGTACTTCCCCGCTCTCGTCTCGAAGATGTGAATACAGCTATGAGTAAGGAGACAGCAGCACTTACATCTTCCTGGATTTCCCCTGAGAGGAAGAGCAGGAGACGTCAGCCTTTAATAAGAGATTCTCTGTTTGGATTTGTCGCAACCAGAGTGCCGACTGTGGGGCATGAATAAACCAGGCAGAAAGCAGGGGCGCGCTTTGCGAGGGTAGGCAGCTACCTACCTCCCTACCTGTTGTTGACACACCGCGGCTAAGACCCGCTTCCTGCTTCCGCTTGGCAGGATTTCCGACTTCATTCGGCGCGTAAGTAATGGCCTCCTCTAGGCACTCTGTAGAACGACCGACAATGCCTCGAGAGAGCCGCATTTCCTGCAGGGAAATATTTTAACACAAAACCCCTTATCATAAGCAACTGCAATCAGATCGTTGATCGACATAGTAGTCGTGAAATCGTAGTTGATACAGATACTCATCACTGTTCACGGAACATAAAACTCAGCATAACTCACCTAAATCTTCCTTGTTTGCTGGCATCTATTACTACTGATTGATACCACATGATGAAACTATAAAACTACTTCCAGATTCCGAATAACGACTTGTGATTCTAAATCTTGTGGGAGCCACTAAAGCTCAAAATCTCTGAAAACTATGAAGTGTGACGTATCCTCGGGGTCTTCCGCTGTGACATGCTTCAGTAAAATCTTCTCAGGTTACAAGAGAGTTTCTTAGAAAAAAATGCTCGAGATTTCGGTAGCTGCCTCAGCCGTTGTTATTAGGAAATAAAATCGGTACTGCCTGCCTGGGCTGGCACGTTGTTCTTATATGAGCTTATATAACGAGAACATCGTGCCAGTCCCTGACGATGACAGCGGAGACAGATAACAAAAGCTTGATTGTTTTCTTGAAATAAAGCTGCTTGTACACCGAGAACATTTTATTGCAGAAACAATCACAAATTTGGATTAATAATACTCGAACTCTATGGTATTTTTCTTTCTTTTTGTTATCCAAGGTCTGAGTGCCATTTCTAATTCATCCAATTTCTTTTTCTTCCGTATTAATTATCCACTAATTCTCTTTACAAACCACTCTGTTGCTTTCTTCTTTCTTCCACTTCGGTATCAAGCAAGCTTCATCATTTACTTTCCTAAGGCATTTGTCTCTCGTGCTGCTTCCTGATCCCTTATGTTTACTTCTGTATCAGTATTATAGTCTTGAAATTCTTGTTCCCCCATAATCAGTTTCCTCGTGGTTCTTATTTAAGTTTAAAAGTAAATCAGAATTGTTCTTTACGATGTTTCTAGCAAGTTAAGCGCGCTGGCTTAGACAAATTCTAATTCCTCTACAACGTTATACGTTTATTTCCTTGAGTAAACACTATTTATTCAAATGTCCAAATGTGTGTGAAATCTTATGGGACTTAACTGCTAAGGTCATCAGTTCCTAAGATTACGCACTACTTAACCTAAATTATCCTAAGGACGAACATGTACACCCATGCCCGAGGGAGGATTCGAACCTCTGCCGGGACCAGCCGCACAGTCGCTATTTATTGTAAAGATACATGCATAATATATTTTCTTTGCAAATTCCGGACCCTTTATCCTGTAACACAAGGCTTACAGTTATTTTTCTTATTATAATTGCTAAAAATTTAAAGTTTTGTTTACTGCTGCGTCCATCGGCCCTACGTTTTTTGAGTACTTTTATCCTGTACAGGGACTTCAGAACATAAGCTACACATGTCGTCTCACGCTAAGACTATTGCCCGACGAGAGGGTCACAATATCAGAAGCGAGGACGTGCTCCCGGTTTGCTGCTGACACAGTTCTCCTGCGGTAACGATAACAGAAACATGACAGTGCAAGGATGAAATGGTATGGCAACTAGACAATTGCTGATAATGTGTAGATTACCCACAGATTCACCGTGAAGTACTGGCTATATATACAGCCAGTACTTCACGGTGAATCTAGAAACGTACTCCAGAGATGAAGCACGATTATTGATCATGTGTAGATTACACACAGATTCACCGTGAAATACTGGCTATATACACATATATATGCGCATTATCAATAATCGTGCTTCATCTCTGGAGTACGTGTCTCGTTGCCATACCATTTCATCCGCGCACTGTGATGTTTCTGTTACCGTTACCGCAGGAGAACTGTGTCAGCAGCAGACCGGGAGCACGTCCTCGCTTCTGATATTGTGACCCTCTCGTCGGGCAATAGTCTTAGCGTGAGACGACATGTGTAGCTTATGTTCTGAAGTCCTTATGTAACATAAATATACTCAAAAATCATAGGATCGATGGACGCAGCAGTAAACAAAACTTCAAGTTTATAGCAGTTATAATAAGAAAAATAATTGTAAGCCTTGTGCCACAGAATAAAGGCTCGAGAAATTGCGAAGAAAATATATTATACATGTATCTTTAGAAGAAATAGCGTTTACCCAAGGAAAGAAACGTAATAACACTGTAGAGGAATTAGAAAACACACACACACACACACACACACACACACACACACACACACACATATATATATATATATATATATATATATATATATATATATATATACCAAATGCAGTGGCACGTTCATACTTTTATCGGTAGTGAAATGGTGCCTACAATTTGATCTAGGTCGCACAGGCGTAGGTCATGCTCATCGGGAAACAAGGCCATAGACTTCAACCAAAAATTTCCAGGCAGTCGAGGAACTGATTCGGTGCAACCGCCGGGTGACTATTGCGGATATTGTTCAGCCGATGCGCATCTCAACAGGCAGTGCACATTTCATCGTCGCAGGTCGTCTGCTGCATCGGAAATTGTGATCACGCTGTGTTCCGCTATCGCTGTCAGCTGCACACAAAGGCGCAATGTTTATGGCCGTAAAAAACAAGGCATGTCGAAAATGAAGCAAATGTACTGTTGTTCTACAAGTCAATGCAACATCCCACACGACGCGTACAGCACATACTTTGGTTCATCGTTTCCGATGGTAGGTTTGGAATTATACAGCATACTGTCCAGATCTTCCACTTTGCAGTTTCCATTTTTTCAGCAAGCCGAATGAAAGACTTGCGGGAAAGAGATTTTCCAACAAGGAGGTACTACACACAGCGGTTCTCGAATGGCTCCGTGACCATGCATCGGATGTCTGTCGTTGAAGTACAATGTTCCGACGTTGTCTACGTCAATTTGGTGTCTGTGTTGAAAAATAGTACCATGTATCTGTGTCACTCTGAAGTTCATTGCAGCATTTAATGAAAGTTACCATCTCTACTATAAAAACGTGTAGTTCCTTTTAGAAGTCCCTCGTAGTAAGATATTTACTTTTCTCTGATGAAACAAGGTATATTTCAATTTTTTTGTTTACGGACGATGTGGTGATATTTTCACAAGTAGACCGACGGAATTAATGTTCTGTTGAACAGCACAAATTAACGTGTGAGATAGTAATGCATTCATTCAGTACAATTACTAACGCATTCTTTCTGTTCTACTGGCACCAAACAGGTTCAAACAGTCCCTCGTAGTAAGATATTTACTTTTCTCTGATGAAACAAGGTATATTTAAAGTTTTTTGTTTACGGACGAAGTGGTGATATTTTCACAAGTAGACCGACGGAAGTAATGTTCTGTTGAACAGCACAAATTAACGTGTGAGATAGTAATGCATTCATTCAGTACAATTACTAACGCATTCTTTCTGTTCTACTGGCACCAAACAGGTCCTACATTTCATTCTAGGTAAATGTAATTACAACTGATTTCTTTCGTGTATATAAGTCTGCAGAGTTTCGTGGCCGTTGTCATAACGATAAAAACTCAGTCGTCAGACAGTATCATAATTTTCGTTGTGGCTTAATGTCGCAAGGTAATTTACATGCACTGACGGAAGAAAAAAGTCGAGCACCAAAAAGGAACCGTAATTATATGACATTTTCAGAATGGCAGAGATCTTTATATGTGTAAAAATCCTTCCATGGCCCAGATCGGAGATGATACATATCCCGATTACCTGTCTCAGCTAAATTGTACTGCCATATTCACATCATCGAATACTTGAACAACAAAGCCACTGGATGTGGTACATTGCCATCTGGCCATTCAAAATAAGGAGGTCAACACACAGAGAAGACAGTCCCTTTCACTACTAAGTACACGAGAATTAAAGCCATAACTGTATCAGCATGGCAACGAGGTGTAAAATCCATCACACAGAGCACATACACTGCTGTCACATGTGTGTATGTTGATAACCGGCACAGATAATTCACGTATCCGACGATCTGAAAACGGCCTAAACTAGTGATCAGGACTAGTAACGAAGGTATGTATCAACTGCGATCTGGGTAATAAAACGGTTTTGGAAGCTTTTCTAGTTAAATTAGTAGTTACTGTGGAGTAATGAAATTTCGGGATTAAATTTATCTAGGCAACGTATGTAAGTGATTAACATTGCAAGATCACAGGTTAACGTAAGCGCGAGATAAGCCATTGCAAAATGTGAGATTTTGGAACATTAATAACTGGTGCAATAGTCATAATATTGAACGCAAGCGAGAAAACGCGCAAGTATTTTGTCCTACAAGTGTAAGACGACAGTTTGTGGGGTGGAGTTTCACGCCTTTTGCACTTGGTCAGTTATTTCAAGGACGGGTAACGGTGATCCTGGATAACGCTTGACTTGTCGTCCGATGATGTGCCACATGTACGCCATTGGAGACAGATTTGTTGATCGAGCATGTCAAGGCAACATGTCGACTCTCTGTAGAATATGTTGGGTTACAACAGCGGCATGTGGTCGAGTGTTACTCCGGGAAAAACGCCCTCTGGAAGGCTGTTCACGAAAGCAGCGCCACAGGTCGAATCACTGTATTGACGAAGAAATTTGCTGTCAGGGTGAGTGAGATAACCACGAGATTGCTCCTGCTGTCATACGAAATCCCACCACCGACGGTAGCTCCAGGTGTAGGTCCAGTGTGGTTGGAAGCAGGACCCTCAACTGACGTCCTTCTAACAAACATGTGGCCATTTCTGGCACCTAGGTAGAACGAGATTTCACCAGGAAAGGCGACAAATCTCCACCCTACCATCCAGTGACCTCTCTCTCGACATCACTGAAGACACGAAAAACAATGGTTTGGTGTCACTGGAATGCACGCTACAGGGCGTATGACTTGGAGCTGTCCTTGAAGTAACCGATTAGGAACAGCAGCTCGCTTGTCACTGTTGCGTCAACTGCTGCTCAAATTGATGCTGGAGATGTAGCACGATGCACTAGAGCCATACATTGAACACGATGATCTTCCTCCTCGGTAGAGCGATGTGGCCGCCCAGAGCCCGGTGTTCTTGCGACCGTACATTCTCGTGACCACCGCTGCTAGCAATAGTGTACAGTGGCTAAATTCCTGCCAAGGCCTTCTGCAGTATCGCTGGAGAAACACCCAGCTTCTTGTAGCCCTGTTACATGACTTCGTTCAAAATCAGTGAGGTGTTGATAGTGGCGTCTATGTCACCTTAAAGGCATTCTTCACTAACATCAACTCACCTCGTTCTATATGAAAGGTAACTAACGCTTGAGACCGTTACAGCGTCTATTTAAAGCAAATCCGATCTGCGCCGCGCGGGGTGGCCGCGCGGTCTGAGGCGCCTTGTCGCGGTTCGTGAGGCCCACCCGTCAGAAGTTTGAGTCCTCCCTCAGTCATGGGTGTGTGTGTTCACAGTTTCAGTTAGTTTAAGTTAGATTAAGTAGTGTGTAGGATTAGGGACCGATGATCTCAGCAGTTTGGTCCCATAAAAGCTTACCACAAATTTCAAATTTCCTGATGTGCGTTATCATAGCGGTGCTATTAGCGCCATTCTCACGCGAATGGCTCAAAATTTTAAGAGACATCATCTTTAAGATATAGAAACAGAACTATCAACTTTCGTTTCTGTCGCACGACTTCTTTTCAAGCCCTGTACAGGTTCGACAACTTATTATTGGGTCTAATAAATTTTTAGTTTTAAATAATACAGTGGAGTGAACGTAACTCCTAATTATGTAAGGGATCTGAGTTTGGCATAGGACGTCAACGATAATAGGAAGATGTGATTCGGTGATAGATGCAGAAATATAGCGAAGGTAGGCTGTTATCGCCCTTGCACACACAGGATTCATCTATTTTCAGATAACAACTGAATTGATGATGGCTACGTTGGGGAAAATTTTTTAATACTTTTCTTTAAATATATTGTACCAAAGATATATCCACGTTTATCCACTCCTAAAGAAAGGCTATAAAGATAAAATGCCAATGGAACCTCAGCGTCACATCCTCGAACATCGGTTGTTTACTTTGAATTTTTGTAAACATTTTTGGAACAGTGATCAATAAAGTATTACATTTTTACTAAAGTTCAGTCTTGATCACAACACTTATGTCTCAATAACATAGGTCACCGGTTTCGCTTATATTTATATGACCATCTTCAGACCCACGGCTTCCTTGGAGGATGATAGGCGGAGCTCTCCTCAGTTGACTTCGTAGCAGCTGAGGAGAGCTCCGCCTACCATCCTCCAAGGAAGCCATGGGTCTGAAGATGGTCATATAAATATAAGCGAAACCGGTCACCTATGTTATTGAGACATAAGTGTTGTGATCAAGACTGAACTTTAGTTATAACAGCATGTGGGACTTTAGTGGATCTCTTGGCCAGACTGTTTTCAATGAATTGATCGAGCGACATGTGGATCCATAGGGATAAAAGCACCAGCAGGGAGCTTTTAGGGAGTTGGTGACTGTGGCTGGCCCAGAGCGAACTGAACAAAACACGTACGGGCAATGGCGCAGGTTGATAGTTGACAGTGAAGCTCACTGAGACTCCAGTGACCTTCTGCAGGTCACACACCAGGCCACTCATCTCAGCACGAGAAGAAAGGACGGAATATAAGGTTTTATCATCCCGTCGAACTTAAATCTGGATGGCCGGTCGTGGATTGGTCCAAGCAAAGGTAGGAGCCATATACATTAGCAGTTAGAGCGAGGTATCCCGTTGAGTCACATTATGTAACTTGTCAATCCGATCATTTGTTAGCAATGGTTGTTAAATTCTGGTAACGTCTTCTGGTCGCATCCAGTGACCACATAATTGCCCAGAAATTCCAAGGAGAGCTTAATTTAACCAGTACCCCTTATTAAGATTTTGTACGCAGGTCAGTCAGTGCGTCCGATGGGGACGTTAAGGTCCGTGACGCATGGCTCGTCCATTATAAACTGCCAGTCATGTCTAAACGTAGGCTTCCGAGGCCATTGTCACATTCAATGAAATTTTTCTGGGTTTGTGACAACTTATTGACAGTGTTGTGACTTGGCAAGACAGCCAAGCCACTATGAGGCGTGAGGTCTGGAACAGTTAAAGGAGTTGAGTCTAGTATAAACAAGTACGTAGCTTCTGGAATACTTAACTTTAATCCATAATTGGTAAACATCGGTCTGACGGTACATGCATCACAAGTAAAATAGCAAATGATAATGGCGCCTTGCTAGGTCGTAGCAAATGACGTAGCTGAAGGCTATGCTAACTATCGTCTCGGCAAATGAGAGCGTAATTTGTCAGTGAACCATCGCTAGCAATGTCGGCTGTACAACTGGGGCGAGTGCTAGGACGTCTCTCTAGACCTGCCGTGTGGCGGCGCTCGGTCTGCAATCACTGATAGTGGCGACACGCGGGTCCGACGTATACTAACGGACCGCGGCCGATTTAAAGGCTACCACCTAGCAAGTGTGGTGTCTGGCGGTGACACCACAGACAGTGCGGTCACAAACCCAGAAAACTTTTATTGAATGCCAATCACATGTTAACGCAACAAAAATACTCACATTCCTCTCATAAGAACGATGCTTCCACAGCACGTCTGGTGATTTCTTCAGAGACGCCCCCCGTACTATCGTTATAGATTTAATGTTAACAGGCTGCTTACGATTTACGCTTTTAATTTTTAGACATATTGTTATGATACTCACTCAGAATATCAGATTCTATTTAGGAGTTTTTGTCGCACAACACTTATAATTTCATAAATTGAATGTCTCATTCCAACATTTCCAAGGGTGCAACCATTCTTAATCATTTCCGTACAATCATACTGAAACTGGATGAAGATGGGACACAGTTGTAATGATTTTTATTAAAAATGAACTTCCTTCAGCTGTACTAGTTTCGATGTTGCGTCATCGCCATCTTAAGTCCCGACACTTTGATGAAAACAGTTGTGTGTGGCTCAGTCTAGAAGTCCGCGGTGAGACCAACACGTGCTCCCCATGGATCCATGAGCCACACACAACTGAGCCACACACAACTGATTTCATCAAAGTGTACTGGCCTGAAGATGGCGTTGACGCAACGTCGAAACTAGTAGCGAAGTAAATATAAAATCTTAAGTACAGCTGGACGAATTTAATTTTTAATAAAAATTCTTAAACATAGTTTTCACGTCATAGAGTGAAAATATAGAAACATAAGCTGAAGGCTTTGTAATCTTGAAGTGGTGGTTTAACAAATCTGGTAAGAATACTGTATAATGAATATATTTTACTTACAAAAAGTAGTTGTTTCAGAAATTAAATTAATCTAAACTCAACGAATTTACTCTGCCACTATTCCTAATTTTACTCCAGCTTCAAAGAATTTTTCTTATAACCGCTAAAAATTTTACTTTATACTTCACCTGCTGCATCAAGGCAATGATTTTGAGGTGAGTGAAATAGTAGTGGAGCAGCTGTTGAGGGGATTTATTGTAAAAGTCAACCGCCATGATGACTATTCGCGGTTAGTCATAAAGTTTCAATCAATATCTCGAAAAATTGAAGTAACGTAATCCATGTTTTGTTTGTTTAGCGAAATGGTTCAAATAGCTCTGAGCACTATGGGACTTAACATCTATGGTCATGAGTCCCCTAGAACGTAGAACTACTTAAATCTGACTAACCTAAGGACATCACACAACAGCCAGTCATCACGAGGCAGAGAAAATCCCTGACCCTTTGTTTAGCGGATATGTATCTGAAGGTCTTGCACTCACTGAAATGCCTATGTCAAAATACCGTAGCACGACACTTGATCAATTAAAACAAGCTGCTGCAGTCCATCGCGGCGTTCTCAGTGCGCTGATAGTTAGAAACTTTACGACGCCCCTCGCATAAGGAGATGGACGGCAGAGATTACCGCACTTTTCCAGTAGATGAAAGGAGAGAGTATGCCTACTGTAACTTTGCGAACTCACTGCTGACATAGGCGGCAATAATCGTCAGAATATGTTAATGAATTTACACGCTGCGAAAACCTTAATTTTTATATAACATTGACATACATTATTAATAAATAGGACATTTATGTAAAGAAGTATAAGGTTTTTCAATAAAACATACACCACTACGTCGTAGAAAGTCTAATCTCGTACTAACGTAGACATGAAAATTTAGGTGTATGACACTGAGTGCTCTTTAACGATGAAGTTCCCTGTATATCAAACGAAATTCCGTTTACCTTAACCGATTTGTGCACTTGAGTCTACTGCCTTCGTTACTCGCTCCCAATTCACAAGGAACAGGCTCAGACAGAGCACCAACGCAGCGACTCTAACGTACTAATGCTCCCGTTCTCTGGTGTTCTGCGAGATGCTCGGTATTTCTGAAAAATTTAATTTCATTACGTTCAAGCTAAAAAACTCTGACTACACAAACGATATCCGTTGCTGTGATTTTGTTATGTTTATACGGTGAACTCGGGTCCCGAGGTCTGTTGCATTAAGCGTAAGTTATGAGCTAACGGATGTCGCTTTTTCTCGAAACATGCGGTCGTGTATTTTTCGGAGTTTATTTCTGTCTGTTTTCATTTTCTGCATTCTGTTGTCTTATTCAGCAATGTAGTAATGGAAAAAGATTGCAGTGTTTTAATACTTTCGCTGTGCTTAAAGTATTACGATTCCTGGCTGGACCGAGAACTGGAAAGGACAGTGTTGTTTCTGTCTGGCAGGGCAAGCAGTTCTAATTAATAGCGCGGAATGGCCGTAATTAGCGTGTCTGCGTTCCCTTTGAGGACTGTACTATATAGAAAGCGACTGTTGCGGCAGGTACTTTGTTATTAAAGCCCTCAGTGTGGCCTACATGGCTCACGTTTGACGTCTGAGGTTGTGAGGAGTTATGGATTTGTTCCTGTAAGTCTCAGAATCATTGCTTTCTGCAGAGCCTTGTACATTGAACGATGCAGGTCAGTAGACGAATGGATAAAGGGGATGTGTGTTGTGCCTTGGAAAACTTTTCAGACTCGTCTTCAGCCAGCCCTTTAATAGAAGTTTAATATATTGTCTTACACCATATTTAAACGTTGGCTTTCAGGACTTATCTGCTACAGATTCTTTCTGAAATTACAAAAGAGTTTCCCAAATGTGTAAATGTGTTCCTAGGGACAGATATTCTGTTGAAATTTAAAAGCACTGCAATCGAGTAAATCTTGTCAGTACTGTATTTAGTCGTCTGTCTGCTATATTATTACTCTGCTACACATCAAAATCGCTAACTGAAATCAAATTAACTAAACATACTATCAAATAGCTGTTACAAGTGAATCATATTTTGGAACGGAAGTTACTGGGAACTAAACTAAATTTTCATTTGCAAGGCATTTAACGTTGTTAAAACAATGAGACACGGTTGTTTGCAAATGTCACATGTTATCTTCTTCTGTTTCAAGGTACATGGTGGTGTACGACTGACGAAGTATGCTCAAACGTCTACACGTTATGTAACTAGTTTTAAAACTGTATATAATTTTACTTGACATGTAAAATCGTAATTGAAAAATTAACAATGTACCGGTCCTCCAAATAGCGTTAATATATTATACAGCACTTTAATTTGCAGAACTCAAAATATTTACAGATGCGACACGAAACACAACCTGATGACTCAAATAACAAAAATTATAGAAAACGGTTTAAGCTGCTTATGGCGGTCTCCAGAGCCCATTACTTCGTGTGACTGAAAAATCAGTCAGTAGACTGAGATACCGACGAAACAACATCGTGTGTAGCTACGTATATTACCCACGAGATGCAACACTCTTCGCTAATAGATATGTCCAAACGTTTCGGCAAATAAATCTACCAAGATGCACGAAATTGTCTGAAAAACGGGTATACGCAACAGACGGCTGAGAAATAATTGAGGAGTAGGTAAGTTACCAAAATACACCCTAACCTTCCCACAGATTAAGTACACGACAAAACTTCATTACATCTTCGTTCATTCATATAACATGAACTGAAATGAAACTTCCTGGCAGATTATAACTGTGTCCCGGACCGATAGTCGAACTCGGGACCTTTCACTTTCGTGAGCAACTGCTCTGCCAACTGAGCTACTAAAGCACGACTCATGCCCCCTCCTCACAGCTTTTATTCCGATAGTAGCTCGTCTCCTACCTTCCAAACTTAACAGAAGCTCGGTCCGGCACACAGTTTTAATCTGCCACGAAGTTTCATATCAGCGCACACTCCGCTGTAGGGTGAAAATTTCATTCTAGAAACATCCTCCAGGCTGTGGCTAAGCCATTTTTTCGCAATACCCTCTCTTCCAAGAGTGCTAGTTCTGCAAGGTTCGCAGGAGAGCTTCCCGTGAAGTCTGGAAGGTAGGAGACGAGGTAGTGGCGGAATTAAAGCTGTGAGGACGGGGCGTGAGTCGTGCTTGGGTAGCTCCGTTGGCAGAGCACTTGCCCGTGAAAGGTAAAGGTCCCGAGTTCTAGTCTCGGTCCGACACACAGTTTTAATCTGCCAGGAACTTTCATATCAGCGCACACTCCCCTGTAGAGTGAAAATTTCATTCTAATGAACTGAAATGTCCGACCAGATATCCTGGGTGCATTTCATTGGACTTTGAGAGCTACTTTGTGAGGGCGTTTACCAACAACTGACACCTACTTGTCACGTTCCGTATACGTCTACAGAGGTCACCCTATGGTATCCTTTCCCATTCTTCAGAGCTCTCGGGAAGTCTGTTGTGGAACAGGATGACCGTGAACAGGTCTGTCAAGCACACGCTCGACGGTCAGGAATAACCGCTGACCATCCCATTACTTCAATGTCCTGGCTTCCTGTTCACGTCCGCCAGATGCACCCTGTGTGCGTGAGAGAGAATTCAGGACCACAACAGTACACAGCTACCAGCATATCGATCTCTTAGATTTTCGGCCTGGCGGTGAGGCGTGCATGAACAAAGACAACATCTGTATTCCTGCCAACAAAGATGCCTTCCCACATCATCACAGAATCTTGGACGAATTATTCGATTTATAGGGCAATATTTGTCAGGTAAAGCTAACCACGGCGTCTCCACACTCGAAATCAGTCATTATTTTGCGTCATAGGAAATCCGGACTCATTTGTGAATAACGCGTGTCGCCGGTGACGAAGTTGACAACTGACATGTTTATAGACCAACTGAAAGCGAGATGTTGTTGTGTTAAACGGAATTCTCGAGCAGGACGTCTCCGCCATAGTATCTTTCCCTGCAACCCGTTCGTTATAGTCTAACGTTTCTTAGAGTCTGTACGGACACAGCGGCTCCAATGGCCTTTCTGAGACCGTCTTGTTACTGCCTGTATCAAAATAGATATAATATACTACATTCCGATACATGTTGATACACGTATACCCCTAATTCCTTTCAGCAGTATGCATGCAGGAACCTTGAAGGGAGTAATGAGAACAGATGTCCGAGAGAGAAGTGTTCAGTTTAAAAAGTGTGTAAGATAAAGATGAAGGCTTCTCACTTTCTTCTTAAACTCTGAATTGAAAAAGCTGTGAGGTAAATGAAACAAATGTTGAGGAGTGATACCACATTTCCAGACAAAAGAATATCAAGTAAAAGATCCGGCGGAGCCTTGCTATCCTCAGTGAAAGTCACAGAAATGAAAAAGAAAAGGTTGGGGTAGGACTAAAATTCAGAGTGCAAGGCTATCAAGAAAAAATTTTGGTGTTGGCATTACTACGCTCTGTGAATGTGAGGAGGAATTACAGGAACTGTTGAATGGAATGAAGAACAGTATGCAGGCAGAGTAAACCACAGAAAGCCCAAAGTGGTGAGGAGTAATACAAAGGAACTACCGAAAAACTTAACATTAAAATTGAGGACCACGTAGGAGATGAGCAAGACTTCCTCTGTAATATTACTCGAGTTCCACATTACTCCTCCAAACCAGTGTCTCAGACTGATCCAACGTATCAAGTGTATTCATTTATTGAAAGGATAATTTACTTGATGCATAGGTACCAGATAACGACACAATGAGTGACTGATAACTGTTAATGGGGAATAACAAATTGTTATACTGTCACTGTGGCTTTTTCTCCATTTTGAAGCTACACCTCCATTCAGACAAATTCCGTGTGCCACGAACTGTAACGAATTTCTTCACATTGAAACTTAAGGTGCACTAAACGTGGCGCGACTGATTAAGTAGATGAGTAGAATTTTCTCTTGCATTATACAAAAACAATCTAGAGCGTGCCTGCATCTCAAGAGCGCTGCCTACCAACTGGTTATGATTTAAACATTACACCCAGCGCTCGAATTTCACGAAATACGATTCATAAAACAAGGTCAGCAAAATAAAATTATTTTTTATGCAGGATACTCTCATCCAGCTGTTAATTAATGACTGTTGTTGTTGCTGTTGTAGTCTTCAGTCCTGAGACTGTTTTGATGCGGCTTTCCATGCTACTCTATCCTGTGCAAGCTTCTTCATCTCCCAGTACATACTGCAGCCTAAATCCTTCTGAATCTGCTTAGTGTATTCATCTCCTGGTCTCCCTCTACGATTTTTACCCTACACGCTGCCCTCCAATACTAAATTGGTGATCCCTCGATGTCTCACAACATGTCCTACCAACCGATCCCATCTTCTAGTCAAGTTGTGCCACAAACTCCTCTTATCCCCAATTCTATTCAGTAACTCCTCATTACTTATATGATCTACCCAACTAATCTTCAGCATTCTTCTGTATCAACACAATTCGAAAGCTTATATTCTCCTCTTGTCCTAACTATTTATCCTCCATGTTTCACTTCCATACATGGCTAAACTCTATACAAATACTTTCAGAAACGACTTCCTGACATTTAAATCTATACTCGATGTTAACAAATTTTTCTTCTTCAGAAACGCTTTCCTTGCCATTTCCAGTCAACATTTTATATCCTCTCTACTTCGACCATCATCAGTTATTTTGCTCCCCAAAAAGAAAAACTCATTTACTACTTTAAGTGTCTCATTTTCCAATCTAATTCCCACAGCATCACTTGACTTAATTCGACTACATTCCATTATCCTCGTTTTCCTCTTGTTGATGTTCATCTTATACCCTCCTTTCAAGACACTGTCCATTCCATTTAACTGCTATTCCAAGTCCTTTTCTGTCTCTGACAGAATTGCACTGTCATCGGCGAATCTTAAAGTTTTTTTTCTTCCCCATGGATTTGAAAACCTACTCCGAACTTTTCTTTTGTTTCCTTTATTGCTTGCTCAATATACAGATTGAATAACATCGGGGATAGGCTACAACCCTGTCTCACTCCCTTCCCATCCACTGCTTCCCTTTCATGTCCCTCGACTCTTATAACTGCCGTCTGCCTTCTGTACAAATTGTAAATAGCCTTTCGCTCCCTGTATTTTACCCCTGGCACCTTCAGAATTTGAAAGAGAGTATTCCAATTAACATTGTCGAAAGCTTTCTCTGAGTCTACAAATGCTAGAAACGTAGGTTTGCCTTACCTTCATCTTTCTTCTAAGATAAGTCATAAGGTCAGTATTGCCTCACGTGTTCCGGTATTTCTACGGAATCAAAAGTGATCATCCCCGAGGTCGGCTTCTAGCAGTTTGAACATTCGTCTGTAAAGAATTCGTGTTAGTATTTTGCAGCTGTGACTTATTAAACTGATAGTTCGGTAATTTTCAAATCTCTCAACAACTGCTTTCTTTGGGATTGGAATTATTATATTCTTCTTGACGTCTGAGGGTATTTCGCCTGTCTCACACATCTTGCTCACCTGATGGTAGAGTTTTGTCAGGACTGGCTCTCCCAAGGCCGTCGGTAGTTCTACTGGAATGTTTCGACTTAGGTCTTTCAGTGCTCTGTCAAACTCTTCACGCAGTATCGTATCTCCCATTTCATCTTCATCTACATCCTCTTCCATTTCCGTAATATTGTCCTCAAGTACATCACCCTTGTATAGACCCTCTATATACTCCTTCCACCTTTCTGCCTTCCCTTCTTTGCTTAGAACTGGGTTGCCATCTGAGCTCTTGATATTCATACAAGTGGTTCCCTTCCCTCCAAAGGTCTCTTTAATTTTCCTGTAGGCAGTATCTATCTTACCCCTAGTGAGATAAGCCTCTACATCCTTACATTTGTCCTCTAGGCACCCCTGCTTAGCCATTTTGCACTTCCTGTCGATCTCATTTTTGAGACGTTTGCATTCCTTTTTTCGTGCTTCATATACTGCATTTTTGTATTTTCTCCTTTTTTCCATTAAATTCAATATTTCTTCTGTTACCCAAGGATTTCTACTAGCCCTCGTCTTTTTACCTACTTGATCCTCTGCTGCCTTCACTATTTCATCCCTCAAAGCTATCCATTCTTCTTCTATTGTATTTCTTTCCCCCATTCCTGTCAATTGTTCCCTTATGCTCTCCCTGAAACCCTGTACAAACTCTGTTTCTTTTAGTTTATCCAGGTCACATCTCCTTAAATTCCCAGCTTTTTGCAGTTTCTTCAGTTTTAATCTACAGTTCATAACCAATAGATTGTGGTCAGAGTCCACATCTGCCCCTGGATATGTCTTACAATTTAAAACCTGGTTCCTAAATCTCTGTCTTACCTTTATATAATCTATCTGATACCTTTTAGTACCTCCAGGGTTCTTTCATGCATACAACCTTCTTTCATGATTCTTGAACCAAGTGTTAGCTATGATTAAGTTATGCTCTGCACAATATTCTACCAGACGGCTTCCTCTTTCATTTCTTAGCCCCAATCCATATTCACCTACTGTGTTTCCTTCTCTCCCTTTTCCTACTCTTGAATTCCAGTCACCCATGACTATTAAATTTTCGTCTCCTTTCACTACCCGAATAATTTCTTGTATCTCATTATATATTTCATCAATTTCTTCATCATCCGCAGAGCTATTTGGCATATAAACTTGTACTACCGTAGTAGGCATGGGCTTCGTGTCTATCTTGGCCCCAATAATTCGTTCACTATGCTATTTGTAATAGCTTACCCGTACTCCTATTTTTTTATTCATTATTAAACCTACTCCTGCATTACCCCTATTTCATTTTGTATTCGTGACTATCTATACGCAATACGTAGCCAAGTTAAAGAATGAAATTAGAACTGCCAAAAAAATAGTAAATAAAATCACATGTAAAGTTATACGTTACTCAGACGTACAAGCAATTTAACCCTTGACCAATACGAGCAAGGAGGACAGAGAGAAAAAGCCAAAAAGTGAGCATTCTTGGCAAAAAAAGTTCCACAGGTTCACATGTTTTAGTTCCATGATGACATTCTCAGACTGTATGCCTAGAGCTCAGCCTTATACATAATTGCCTGATATAAAAATTATAGAAAGATTCGGAAAATTAAAAATAAGGTTCTCCGTAGAATGGGCGAGGGAAAAAAAGAGTAGAAGGACAGTATGGTACGACAATTGTTACTTGTATTAAATAGAAAATACACTCCTGGAAATGGAAAAAAGAACACATTGACACCGGTGTATCAGACCCATCATACTTGCTCCGGACACTGCGAGAGGGCTGTACAAGCAATGATCACACGCACGGCACAGCGGACACACCAGGAACCGCGGTGTTGGCCGTCGAATGGCGCTAGCTGCGCAGCATTTGTGCACCGCCGCCGTCAGTGTCAGCCAGTTTGCCGTGGCATACGGAGCTCCATCGCAGTCTTTAACACTGGTAGCATGCCGCGACAGCGTGGACGTGAACCGTATGTACAGTTGACGGACTTTGAGCGAGGGCGTATAGTGGGCATGCGGGAGGCCGGGTGGACGTACCGCCGAATTGCTCAACACGTGGGGCGTGAGGTCTCCACAGTACATCGATGTTGTCGCCAGTGGTCGGCGGAAGGTGCACGTGCCCGTCGACCTGGGACCGGACCGCAGCGACGCACGGATGCACGCCAAGACCGTAGGCTCCTACGCAGTGCCGTAGGGGACCGCACCGCCACTTCCCAGCAAATTAGGGACACTGTTGCTCCTGGGGTATCGGCGAGGACCATTCGCAACCGTCTCCATGAAGCTGGGCTACGGTCCCGCACACCGTTAGGCCGTCTTCCGCTCACGCCCCAACATCGGGCAGCCCGCCTCCAGTGGTGTCGCGACAGGCGTGAATGGAGGGACGAATGGAGACGTGTCGTCTTCAGCGATGAGAGTCGCTTCTGCCTTGGTGCCAATGATGGTCGTATGCATGTTTGGCGCCGTGCAGGTGAGCGCCACAATCAGGACTGCATACGACCGAGGCACACAGGGCCAACACCTGGCATCATGGTGTGGGGAGCGATCTCCTACACTGGCCGTACACCACTGGTGATCGTCGAGGGGACACTGAATAGTGCACAGTACATCCAAACCGTCATCGAACCCATCGTTCTACCATTCCTAGACCGGCAAGGGAACTTGCTATTCCAACAGGACAGTGCACGTCCGCATGTATCGCGTGCCACCCAACGTGCTCTAGAAGGTGTAAGTCAACTACCCTGGCCAGCAAGATCTTCGGATCTGTCCCCCATTGAGCATGTTTGGGACTGGATGAAGCGTCGTCTCACGCGGTCTGCACGTCCAGCACGAACGCTGGTCCAACTGAGGCGGCAGGTGGAAATGGCATGGCAAGCTGTTCCACAGGACTACATCCAGCATCTCTACAATCGTCTCCATGGGAGAATAGCAGCCTGCATTGCTGCGAAAGGTGGATATACACTGTACTAGTGCCGACATTGTGCATGCTCTGTTGCCTGTGTCTATGTGCCTGTGGTTCTGTCAGTGTGATCATGTGATGTATCTGACCACAGGAATGTGTCAATAAAGTTTCCCCTTCCTGGGACAATGAATTCACGGTGTTCTTATTTCAATTTCCAGGAGTGTAGATTCCATTGTGGCAGAGGGATTCGCTTATGGATAACTTAAAATACATATAACAAATAATTTAGGATGGGGATGTACTTGCTACCGTGAGATGAAGACCTAGGACCCTGATATGAAGTTATAATGGGCCACATCGGAGATCGGATTAGTAACGTGCGTCAAACACGCGTGCCTAGGCAACCTCACAAAGCGACATTTTGTTGTAAGGGACAGCGACTGATTAATGAATCAATAACAAATCAGATACAGTGCGCAATGGAAATAACATAACAAATTTCAGTTATATAATTGTACACAAGTAGAAATAGAAATTAGTGACATTTTTTTGTGTAACCTAGAAATTATCCTAGGAAATCGGTAAGTAGGTCGAAAGCTTATTTTTAGTGTAATGCAAACTCGAAGACAACAAAGGGGAAACCCATGTCTTAAAACTCGCGTTTTGAAGGTTATTCACACTCGAGGACATAGAGAATGTGTATCGTTCGACCGGAGCGCAACAAATGGGTCACACAGAATTAATCATCGCTGCTGTTAAAAAGCAGCTGAATTTTGAAAGCGAAAACAAGTCCAGGCCTTGCTGAAGTTCCAGTTACCTTGTAGAGATAAACTGTACGATCCCTACTAAGTGTCTAACGTTAATGTTTCACACAGTGCGTAGTTATTAGAAAAAACTAACAATTCTGGTATATTATGAGTTTCCTAGACAGGGGAAGCTTCTATACATAATTTCGCACGGATGTAGTAATCATTTCTAGAATTGTTTCGCACACTTCGCACACGATAACCGCTGCGCAATTGCTTAAGGATTCTATATTCCTAAATTTCCGCAAACCGATCGATACTATACCACACTTTCGAGAAATGACATAGTTGAGTGGCTGTACGGCGTTTTCAGGAAGATCCATTATATATCCCTAATTAATGATGGTCAAATGGTTCAAATGGCTCTGAGCACTATGGGACTCAACTGCTGTGGTCATTAGTCCCCTAGAACTTAGAACTACTTAAACCTAACTAACCTAAGGACATCACAAACATCCATGCCCGAGGCAGGATTCGAACCTGCGACCGTAGCAGTCGCACGGTTCCGGACTGCGCGCCTAGAACCGCGAGACCACCGCGGCCGGCAATGATGGTCAGTTGGTTCAAAGTTCAGTAGGACGGAGTCAGCCCCTTTAACTGAGTGCTCAGCACATCTGACTACCATGCAGTGGGCCTGGGTTTGATTCCCGATCGGGTCAGAGATTGTCTCTGCTCTGGGACTGGATATTCTGTTGGGCTAAGCATCATTTCTTCATCATCGTCACAAAAGTCTTCGAATGTGAGCTCAACCAAAAAGACATGTATCTCGGCGGCTGAACTTGCCCACGTTGGATCTCCAAACCATCAACGCCATACGATGATTTTCAGAAGGACAGAGTGGCATACCCGGGAGGATATGACAGTGACAGACTATGTAGTGGGAGCGAGGCATTGGGTTTGACATGAGGAGCTCTGTCTCCAGAACATGATTTGGAAACGATGATGATTGATTTTTGGGTGGCATGTTACCACATAGTTAAGTTGGGGATTTAATTATTTCACGAGTTCATCGCGACTTAGAATGTTTCCAAAAGTGTGATCCAAGAGAAACAACCTAGTCTTATGGGACAGGTGTCAATACATATTATCACCTTCCCGGAATTAATCTCAAATTGCAGGCTATACTTTGAGTCTGCTTTGTCACTGTGGCTTCTTGCTGCGGTTTACTAAAATAACTAGTCCCAGTTTGACAGTTGTGTTTCGAAGAATAAACGGTTGGATTTCGAAGATATTCGTTGTCACCTAGCTTAGTTGTTACAGACAACTCCAACTACGTTCTCTTAGTTATATTGTAGATAACAAGCCGGTAAATTTCTTCAAACTGTTTTCAGCTGTTAACGAACACTCTCTAGAATACGTCTGAAGGGCCAAAATTGGGTAAATCCGATGGTGCATTTACGTTCCCCTCCAAAGAAAAGTTTATCAGAATGGGACGTAGCTATCAGTTGAAAAAGCATTTCAAAGTGACACATCGCCGAAGTCAGCTGATCGCCTGAAATAAATCCCTGTGAAGATAATACAGCCAATGAGGAAGATGTGGGGTTAACCCCCCATGTCACTCCCAGTAACTCGTAAAACAGAGATAGCAGCTTGAAGTAATATCAATGGTTGATGGAGTGTAGTTGGAGAAAAAAAGACCTGCCGACACTGTGGGTGACGCTTGAGGTTGCCCCTTTGTGTCATACTGCACTGCGAAGCACGACTGACCAGCGAACGTGTGCGCCGAGGAAGGTCAGCGCGTTTGCGGACGCCAGAGAGGTGGGGGCGTCGGGTTAAACCGTGTGAAAACCGTAGATAAAAAGCGCCACGTCTGGCGTCCATTAGTGCTGACGTCGCCCCGCCGGAGATAGGGCAGAGCTTCTCTGCGGGCAGGCAGCGTCCACGGTTATTAAAAGCGCCCAACGTCCCTTCTGTTATGCTACTGCTCGTGGCAGTGACTGGCCGAGAATCGTAGCGCCACCGACCTGCCGTTTCGGCATGTACTGTCAGCAGGGATTCCAAAACTGGCAAGCATTCATATTCTACATCTCTCTGCTCCAAACTGCTGTCAAGGTTTACTGATGGTTCTCTAGATACGTCCGTTCGATTACGTAGTATGATATAGGGCAGCATTGTGCTGGTTTCGTTGTGATCAATATAATCTAGAATACGAGGTCACAGGAGCTCATATTTCTAATAAAAGACACAAGAAAGCCCGGTGTTAGGAGAATGGCAGCCTTACTGGCCCACAAGCAGCAGCGCAAGGAGGCTACACAACATACACCTAAGCATTGTGAAGAACAGGCTCAGAAAGCGTGGCATTGACCTAGTCTAGGTAAAGAGCATCTATTAACAGAACATGGTAAATGTCTCGAACATCTACATCCAGTGATATATCGTAACATTCCATTGTGTATATGTAGACTGGGAAGTTCCGTTGATCACGTCGTTTTCACTTGATCTAGTTTCCAGGCTCAGAGGGATCGGAGACAGTTGGACTGTGTTCTGCAAACAATTGTAAAGAGCCAAAATTTACAGATTAAAGTCACTTTAATTGCACGTCGCACATCGAAAGAGTAACTATTCAACATTCAGTCTGTAAGTTCAAGAGTACGCTCTGAAAGGAGTAGCTTTTTTGAAGTGCGATGTGCAATTACATGAGCTGCAGTCTTTTGATCGGATAGTGTATAACATCGTCTACTTCTTACTACTCAGTTTGAAATTAGAATAATGGATGAAGAGTAAAACATTTTGGTTCCTAATATTGGCATTCTACTCCTACATTAAGATGTGCTTATATAATTTGTAATGAGTTTTAAATTTCAACGTACAACTGTCTCTCTCTGGTTCTGAAGCTCTAATCAGTTCATCCTAAGATTTTAACGCCATACTACAAACTCACCAAGCTCGCCGCCTTGACAATCTTCTGCCAATGTCTTATCTTCAGCTTCAGTACCCAAAGAATACAGCTCACATTACAGGTCGAAATCCTTCAGAAATGCTCTGTAGGTGTGTGAAATGAAGTTGTAATTTAGGCAGAATGAGGTCGGCTAGCGTACGAGCCGCTACTGGTAACAACGTAACTTGAAATGACAGAAACGGACGCCCAGGAATGCTTTCGGCTCGGTCCAGCGTCGTAGAAACATAAAATCTTAAGCGTTTGTTGAGGAGCACTGGTTGTGTGAGAAAGATGGTGATAGCTGACAGATATCTAGCAACCTAACTGCTTAGCAACCCTCCAAAATATGCCACATTCTTCACAGAGCTATTTATGATGACATCAGAGACAGTCAACTGTCGCAGTATTTATAGGGACATCTCTGTTAACCTCAAAATATACTTGTGTTCACAGAAGACGAATGGAGGATACCAGAGAAGTATGTTTCACTCATTGTCAATTGTGCTATAGCAATAAAATTACTTGGAGGAAGAGAACATTATGCCTTAGAAATAATCCAAAATGATTAAACTGAGAAGTTTCAGGACTGATTTATCTACGGTCTGATGAAATCTATCGGATGATTTATCAGATGCGCTCTTTCCGAGACTAACGGTTTGACATCGGCTAACATGAGCAAAACCACACACACTGACTCCCATTGATTGGCCCTTAGGAGAAGACTCCCACACCCACAGCCCACAGTTAAATTGGAAATCCCATATTAGACAGAAGCCTGTAATGTAATGGCATGCAATGAGACAATGGTACAATCGTCTATAGAGCTGACACCCGGGCTGGAGGTACAAGATTAAGCAGAAATATTTCTGAAAAAATTCTATATTTCAACTAAACCTCTGTATATATATCTTGAAGACTCTGCGCTTTCAGGATACAAGCGCTCACCCTCAAAAATTCAGCAAATTCGTGGGGTTCAACTATTTTGAATTCAATTTCGCAGAATTATACTACATAATGCCCGTCTCAACAGGAGATTTCTTATCACAAATCAAAATTTGGCAATAAGGACAGTACTGATTTCAATCAAATTTGTGCCGGTCAAAGACAAACCTTGAGAAAACTTACCTGCAAAACATTCTTGTACGACATGACGCCGTCTGCAACGCGTATGCATTCCTTCTTGTATTTTACAGCCTCACGTTGTGGAATGCTTTCAATAACGGTTTCTACTTTTTAACTATCAAATCTAAGATCTTAGTATAGTATTAGGGGAAGAGGCGGATACATAAGCCTTTGTGAATTTTTATGCCAAGGAATTATAAATAGTTTGGTGGTCAAGGTATAGGACAATAATAATGCAAGATAGGAAAATGAAAGAAAAACATTCTTTTTTAATATCGTTGAATACATTTAAAATAGTACATATAAAGATAGGCTTCAATTGTCTGTTCCTATCCCCAGACTAATGTTTGAGGCACAAAACATTATAACTGTGCACATGAAAATGAAATGAAGTAGAACAATAATATTAATGTTGTTACATGTCTTCAAAATAACAGTCTTTAATCACTGTTGAAACCTTGTGCTCTTTGAATGCTGGTAGATTTTGCACACCATAAAGAAAATTCTTGATACACCTACATGAAACACACAAAAATATGTTGCCTAAGTATTTTTGTACCTGTTGAACAGATGACGTAACTACAAATGCTCAGTTAAATAGTAAACAAATTTGAAAAATTCTGTCTTTCTTAGGAGCAAAGAACAGGTGCGCAAATATGTAATATGTCTCAATAGCTCATCATTCACTTGATCAGTGGAAGTGTTCCTAAACCCACCCCAAGAAAATCCTATTCTTGTACATCTCCCTCTTTTTAAGAATAGCTCTTAGGGACAGAAAGGTGCCCTGCTGCCTCCTTGATGCTGAATTTTCTGGCTAATAGGGTATCGACAGCTTTTTCATTGTCCTCCATCCCATTTTTAGTTCCTTGAAACAGACATTTCGACAATAATCCATGAAATGTAAAAGACAGCTTCATTACATTTGCCTACATAAATGATTCTCTATGTAACGATGGACACAAAAGAAGTGTCCAATACGTTTAAATTGAATTATTGTTATTAAAATGTAGGCAAGTTTCGTTAACAGAGAAACACAAGGTTATTCTCAATTAGTGAACATTGAAATCAACATTAAAACAGCTTCGTTAAACTTACCAGAAGAAAGTCCAAAACTCCTATGAAGACTTTCTCAACAGCCCGGGACAAAATGAAAGTGGTGTGAGAAGCAGGACGCTTACTTACTCGTTCCTCTAAAAACAGGGGTCCTCAACCCATCCATCGCGATCGACCAGTCGATGGCCATGGGTTTATTAGTCGATCTTTCAAGACTTTTGCCCGAAATCTGTTTAAATGATATACTTTTGTAAAACAGCAGTTTGTTGCCACTGAGTGATTCGGTTGGTATGTGTAGACGCCAAATCTGAGAACGTTGTCTCTGCCTCTTTCATCACTACCTGCATTTCACCGCCTTCAATGCTCGTACCAAACAACAGTCTTTCCTCCTCTGGTGAAGTTACTACTCGTGAACTGTAATTAAATGTGAAACTCTTTCCTTAAACAGAATCAGAACTGTCGGATCGACAGACATCACTGGATAAGGAAGCTGATTGGATCGTTAAGCTGACCCGCACTGAAGAGAGAGTTTCAAAACTTGTTTTCAGATTTCAAGGCAATGGAATCTGTTCTAGCTTTCATAGCTCAAACTTTCCAAAGACTGGACGTGGAATGTACTTCAGATAAAATGAGTACTCTTCTCTCCTGTAAGGAGAACAAACTTGAAGAGGAAATATTCAGTTTCGAAATGAAGTTTCCTTAAAGTCAGAATACAGTGAAGATACTTGTTGAAAGTCAGTGAATAAAAAAACGTACCCTAATATTGTAAAAGTGGTATCGAATGTTTTATCGTTTTTCGGATCAACTTATCTATGTGAGGCAGTGTTTCCAGTGTTGAACACAATGAAACCTAAGTGCAGAAATAAAGTGACTTATACTCATCTTTTGTACTGTATAAGACTGGCTGTGACAAATTCATCAGATTATAATAAACTTGCCAATTATATGCAATGCCAAGTATCTCACTAAACTTTTTACAACATTCATGATGGTGTAAATGTAAATTTTTTCACGTTTGCAGTATTTTTAAAATGTTACAGTAGGCCTACAACTTTTGATCGAGAGAATATTATCTTGTACGTATTTTTCGGAAATAAAATGATTAATTCAGGCTATAGTGTTGTAGTGTGCTTAAACTGTTACGAATTTTTAAATCAGAAGATCTCTAAATGGGCTACCTTGTGTGTAGTAGATCTGAAGCCTAAAAAGGTTTTGCACCCCTTCTATATAACTACAGAGCAATAGCAGCCCCTGCATTTTAGCAAGTGAATCAGTAAGTCACATTTGTCCGTCGCTGAGGGCTGTTCGACGATAGGGAAGGCTCCCTTACCAATTTACTCCTTCTGGTAACAAGCCGAAACCAATTATGAAACTATCTTTATGAAGCCCTAAAGTACAATAAAAGAATTTCGTTGCAAAAGGGTTACTGTATTTCCCTTACGCAGTATGCCTTATCTATGTCAGAAGTATTTTATTGATATTCCTGTGCTCGGAAGTACCCATGAAACTTACTTTGAAGTATGTTTGAAATGCCACCTCACCTTCTTTTAAGAAGTGATTATGAACCATAGCACTCCGTACTGTCTTACGCATCTGTTCCCAGAGGATGTCCAATGAATGGGAATGATAATAGAAATCAAAACGTTTATTAACAGCAGCTGAGAAAATGTTTTATACATAATTCAAAGTGTTAACAGATGTACCAGCACGTGCATAAATGTTACTACGAACTTACATTACGGAGATATGTTTGCTATAGCGTATAAGAGCTTAGGGGGTTTATGTCTCATCGGTTCCTCCAAAATTACCGTTAGGAAAAACAACAAATAAGCATGCCCTTGTTGAGGAGCTATTGTCGGCACTTTTCAACAGCATGCTGTCTACACAACATCTGCAATGAATTGAATGAATATCATTTCTATCAGTAAGGGGTGAATTTTTAGCATTCGCTCTCCGTTCATTCAACATACACCATGTCTTCTTCGTCTGCTGCCATATCTAATTACGAAAGAAATCAGCATTCAGTTATAAGAATCACTGGAGTAATTACAGTTATGTGGAAAAAGATAAAATGAGGTAGGTTCGATGGCACTGATTAGTAATGATATATCGACTATTAAGGGGGGTAGGACGTCAAACTGGCCGACTTGGAGTAGGAGAGGCACCACAGGACATTTTAATTTCCACTGTCTATACTTTTACAAATAAATTCATAAAACTTTGTCAGAATGACCAGAAAGGGTTGAGGATTCACGCTCATAGCAGTGGAAGTTCAAAAATATAACAATGTATATATATATATATATATATATATATATATATATATATATATATATACATGCGAAATGTCATCAGTTTTTTCACTTACTATTGGCAGCATTCGTTGCTATAGGTACACTTTCCTTCATATGTAAGGGAGATTCTTCGATGAATTTTGTACAGCATACAAACCATACTTACAGGTGTATGCTTAAATTGAGATAAGTAACCATAAAATTTGAGTTTTTTCTAAACATGAAGTTTAAAATGTAACAGCTCATTCACTTTTTCATTAATGAAATAAATTCTCTAAGTATGGTTTGTACTCTGTGCAAAATTCATCGAAGAATCTCTCTTACTTGTGAAGAGAAGTGTACCTATAGCAACAAATACAGCCAATAGTAAGTGAAAAAATGATGAAATTACACACGTAAAAAAATTTATTTTGTTATACTTTTGAACTTACATTGCTATGAGTTTGAATCCTGAATCCTTCCTGGTCGTGTTGACAAAGTTTTATGATTTTATTTGTAAAAGTATAGACAGTGGAAATTAAAATGTCGTGTGGTGCCTCTCTTTTTCCAAGTCGGCCCGTTTGACGTCCTATCCCCTTAACTAAGAATGCATAATATATTTGTTTATACTGGCTGTAAATCCACTGATGTTATTAACTTATTTAGATGAAACTAGAATTCTGCAACTGGATGAAGACCAGTTGCAAATATGGTGGGAGAAGGTATTTTCATAGTGATTTACTCCGTAAATGGATTTGTGGGTGAGCAGGTTGTGGAGGGGAAGGAGTTGCGTAGAGATCATCTCCAGGTTTTGTTTCAAGTGTCCTAGGTTACATTTCAAACATCACTGAACAGTCTCCTAGGGTGCGAGTATCATGGTCAGTCTAACCATTGATGATGTTTAGTCCAGCTCTCCCGATAATAACGTTAGCGATCGGTAGCATATTGCCACCAGGTGATTCCTTGATTTCATCTTCATGAACACGATAAAGACTATTCCCTCCACATGCTAGTGTCGCAGTTACGAATACCCCTAACACCCATGTCAGAAGTAGTCACACACAATAAGACTGAGGCCGAGATAAGAAAAGGTGGTGTCTTCCATCTCCTAGCAGACCACTTGTACGACATATTCGAATGTGTCGTTCACAGACTCATAAATATAATTTATTCTGTTTCCGCATGTATTCCCTCGTAGGCGCTACATACCGAATAATATTTTATGACTGCATAGTAGGTATGTATTGAAACAGTAAGCGCTCCCATGAAACACTGTCATTAACTCTATCTAGAGAATAATTTGTCACTGATATTCAACGTGTCATCAGGGACTCACTTAATTGAATGTAATTCTAGTACTATCCACTCATGAAATTACGCCTCTGTCGGAAGTAGGACATACTTGTTAGCTCTCATACTCGTACAACACTGTACAAAACTCAACGTTAATAATAATTACGACGGGGCAAAAAAATGATTCGTTGATGTGTCTGAAAAAAGTCGCACGTCGTATTACAGCTATGTTTTAATGGTGAAGCAACAACTTCATAATAAATGAATCCCAGTGCTTAATTATAAAAGCAGCCTGCAGAGTAGGATTACAGGCACAAACTGCTCAGTCGAAAATATTTCAACCGTCTCTCTTACATCTCACGTCTCTCGTAGCAACAAAATATTTTTATGGGTTCAGCTTTATTAAATATAATTCTCCGATAGGAACGTAAGGACAGTCTTTGATGTTTTTTCTACAGCTACTTAGACAAAAGGAGAAGGACTCATTTATCAGTTGTATATTATTCATTATATTTTAGATTATGTTATCGGACTCACTGATTCCATTCTTTATCTTTTTCAATGATTACTCTATTCGAGGGTTGTGATGGGTAGTCGGAGAACAGTACTGTACAATATTTATGAAATACTATGTTGTCATGCACTTTGAAGTACGTTCAGAACATACTATTAATTGTTTCCGTACGTTACAGAAAACAGAGGTTAAAATTTTCTTATTTCAGAAGTATTTTTGCTCCTCTATTTTTTTATTTTTGTGTAAATAAATTTCATCTGAAAAAATGACTTCTATTCAAATCACAAAGAATGGAATATAGATGAAGTACCAGTTGTGAAATACGCGAAGGATGTGGAGGAAAAGCCTCGCCTGAAGGTCTGCAACGGTTACGTACAGTATGTCATTCTGCCGGCAGCAGACATGCAGTTCAGTATATTAAACACAATCGCTAATCTGCAATTCTCCACTGTTTAAGTTACATGTAAGTAATTATGGTATGTCTCATAGTTGACGTCACAGTGTTGTTTGACACAATTATTCAACAATTACTAGTCAGTTCTATAACAAGAGTTTGTTTTAATGATTCGTAACGTATGAGGGCTTGCTGAAAAATAATGCACCCGAATTTTTATGTGCAAACTCTTAAATATTTTTTAAATAAAGTCAACGCTATTAACACTCTATACCTTTATCCTTCATATCTACATATTTTCAGCACCCTGTCGCTAGAAGGCTTTGAACTGTAGTGTGTAACATGGCGGCGTGTAACGTAACCATGTCGGTGCGTGGGAAACAGTGTGCTGTAATCGAGTTTCGAATTCGAAGAGCTCGTCCACACATGAGACACCCTGTCCTTCACCGTGACACTGCGACATCGGCAACAATCCGACGTCTTTGGTTCACTATTGTAGATAATCCTCCCGACTTGGCTCCATCTGTGGACAAAACTTATCGAATACCTCCGTTGACTTCTCTTTGTTAGTGGTGAAGCGAAGCAAGCACAGGAGAGTTTGTGGCTCCGTCAACAAAGTCAAAACTTCTACGGTGACGGTATCAACGGTCTAGTCTCTTGTTGGGACAAATATGTTCCAGGCCAGGGTGACTGAGTTAAGAAATATATATGTAGACAGGATAAACAGAGATATAGAATGTTAATGACGTTTGTTTTATTTTTAAAGCTATTTTTTATTTAAGTTATCAGGTAAAATATGAGGAGGCATTACTTTTCACTACCCCTTCTTATTTAATGCTTTGGATTATTATCATAGATTGTAGATTTACATGTGACTCTTTCATTTGGCAATGTTTGTTCTCAGTTGTATGTCAAATATTATCGCCTTTATTTCACGAATACGCTACAAATAATGCAGTCCTGAAAAATATTTCCTGGGCCCCCACGGAATTAATCCCTCCATCAAACGAATCTGAATTAGATGAATGGATTTCCATGTCAGTTTTCGAATATTACAGTGCTACTCATTACGTGTGACACATTGTAGCAAATCACGGAAGTAAGGGGCAACAGCACTGCTACTGTTAATATTTGGTTTTCCGTAAGTTTGTATCAAGACTTCCTAGGAAACAATATTTTTTCAACCGAGTTGCTTTCCCACGTACATTTACATAATTGATAAGTGTAACAACGTGAATTTTCTGTACAGAAATTATTTGCGTCTTTTCATTTTATTCTGTGCTTCTAGTTAACATATCCACGCTAGATGAGTTTAACAGTTTACAGTCTTTGTACTAATATAAATTATCTTTCCTATCCTTACTTTGTGTTCTAGAAATATTAATGGTTACTTCAAAGAGGTATCTATAGATTGATATTTACTTTCTGCCCTAATGTTCCTCCTTGTTGTTGTGTACCAATGTACGAAAGTGCAGTCACGCACTGCTTGTTTACGAGGATATTCTCAGTTATATAACCTTTTTATGTGCGTACTGTCAATAGACATGAACACCACTCGTAGCGGCCAAGAATTTTTCATAACCGGTTTACTGCCGGGATGGCCTAATTGAATGCTGTGTGTGGAATTTCTCTCCATTTAAGACGTGGCACTCAACGAGGGTAGTTACCCCGCTATAGGGTCCTCTACATTGGAATATTTTGGTTAAAGTCATCGATTTTCATGCTGGTTTCATGATGTCTTCCAACCTTTCCCATATTGAGCATTTTTTTGATTTCTGTGGAACTTTTCTGCCCAGCACTACATGCAGTCTGTTTTGCACATTCTACTCTTGACCTGTTACTGCTATTTTCCCCTCTACTGCTACTTCCAGCACCAAGGGAACTATTTCTGGTAGCTGCAGCTGATAACATAATAAGCAGTTCTTCTTCTGGAAGTTTATCCCACAGACTTCTATCTTATTTTAATACTTCTTCATTTCATACATGATATATCACATTTATATTTATCGTTCTTCTATAGAACCACATTTAAATTACTTCTAGTTTCTTCTTCTACGGGTTTCCAAACATTCACGTTTCATTTGAGTACCAAGTTCTGCTTCAGTCATACGCTTCCGGAATGTCTTTCTCTGTTACATATCAGTATCTGATGTCAGTAGAGCTCTTTCTCAGGGGAATGATTTCTTCTCCAGTCTGCTCTTCATATCTTCCTCCCTAGAGACGTCTTGATTATTTAAGGGCTTCCAGTATTCAGAAGATGAAATAGAGTAGCAACATTTTATTTACTGAAATTAATAGTTAGAATTCCGTCGGACGTTGCTTTAAGAAGTATCATTTAGTCGTGGTGACTGGTTTCAGGTACTGTGTATATTTATTGTTAAACTGTTACTTATGAAGATGGATAGTTTGAGAATGGACACAGTGTCAAAAACTAGTCATCACAATAAAGGAAACTCGTTAATGTAACATATGTCACCGTTCATTTCATCTTGTTGCTGTTGGTTTTAGGATTGGTGAATTCCTTAAAATTTCACACTAATTTTTTAAATTTAAATCATATTCTGTGCCGTATGTATTGTCCATTTCTTTCAAGAGAGGTCTTCTTCACGTCCAACCACACGTATTGATGAATGTTTCATTCCCATTCAGAAAACGTCTCTTGCTCTCTTTCTTAGTTCTTCAGCTTTCAAGATGAACACTGAGGCCATAAGTTGCAGCGCTGTATTACACCTTCCTTAGTTCGCAAATTATATCTTGACTTTCAACTTTTATTGCTCCCCCGTGCGTTCACTAATTACCGGAAATTAAATGTATTTATACTGAGCACCATTATTCTAAGGATTTGTATTGGTCCACATATCGGAAGCAAGAACTGCTTTGATTGATGTGCCTTGGATCCGACAAGTCCTTGTCACGTTTCCGGAGGTATGCCCCACCAAATGTCCATGCGCAGTCTAATTCTCATGAGTTACTTTATGGTTTGCGGGCGCGGAACTTGCTTCAGGTAGCCTCCTAGATTTGTTCGATCGGTTAAGATTCAGGTGAATATTGTGACTTAGACGTCGGAGTGACTTCACCGTCATGCTCTTCAAACCACTGCGATACAATTCTGGCATTTTATACACTCCTGGAAATTGAAATAAGAACACCGTGAATTCATTGTCCCAGGAAGGGGAAACTTTATTGACTCATTCCTGGGGTCAGATACATCACATGATCACACTGACAGAACCACAGGCACATAGACACAGGCAACAGAGCATGCACAATGTCGGCAGTAGTACAGTGTATATCCACCTTTCGCAGCAATGCAGGCTGCTATTCTCCCATGGAGACGATCGTAGAGATGCTGGATGTAGTCCTGTGGAACGGCTTGCCATGCCATTTCCACCTGGCGCCTCAGTTGGACCAGCGTTCGTGCTGGACGTGCAGACCGCGTGAGACGACGCTTCATCCAGTCCCAAACATGCTCAATGGGGGACAGATCCGGAGACTTTGCTGGCCAGGGTAGTTGACTTACACCTTCTAGAGCACGTTGGGTGGCACAGGATACATGCGGACGTGCATTGTCCTGTTGGAACAGCAAGTTCCCTTGCCGGTCTAGGAATGGTAGAACGATGGGTTCGATGACGGTTTGGATGTACTGTGCACTATTCAGTGTCCCCTTGACGATCACCAGTGGTGTACGGCCAGTGTAGGAGATCGCTCCCCACACCATGATGCCGGGTGTTGGCCCTGTGTGCCTCGGTCGTATGCAGTCCTGATTGTGGCGCTCACCTGCACGGCGCCAAACACGCATACGACCATCATTGGCACCAAGGCAGAAGCGACTCTCATCGCTGAAGACGACACGTCTCCATTCGTCCCTCCATTCACGCCTGTCGCGACATCACTGGAGGCGGGCTGCACGATGTTGGGGCGTGAGCGGAAGACGGCCTAACGGTGTGCGGGACCATAGCCCAGCTTCATGGAGACGGTTGCGAATGGTCCTTGCCGATACCCCAGGAGCAACAGTGTCCCTAATTTGCTGGGAAGTGGCGGTGCAGTCCCCTACGGCACTGCGTAGGATCCTACGGTCTTGGCGTGCATCCGTGCGTCGCTGCGGTCCGGTCCCAGGTCGACGGGCACGTGCACTTTCCGCCGACCACTGGCGACAACATCGATGTACTGTGGAGACCTCACGCCCCACGTGTTGAGCAATTCGGCGGTACGTCCACCCGGCCTCCCGCATGCCCACTATACGCCCTCGCTCAAAGTCCGTCAACTGCACATACGGTTCACGTCCACGCTGTCACGGCATGCTACCAGTGTTAAAGACTGCGATGGAGCTCCGTATGCCACGGCAAACTGGCTGACACTGACGGCGGCAGTGCACAAATGCTGCGCAGCTAGCGCCATTCGACGGCCAACACCGCGGTTCCTGGTGTGTCCGCTGTGCCGTGCGTGTGATCATTGCTTGTACAGCCCTCTCGCAGTGTCCGGAGCAAGTATGGTGGGTCTGACACACCGGTGTCAATGTGTTCTTTTTTCCATTTCCAGGAGTGTAAAAGGCAGTTACCCTACTGGAAGATGCCATCGATGTCGCGTTAACATCAAGCATGAAGGGACGCACAACAGCGTTCACGTAATCTACGAGCAACCATAGTGCCTTCGATTACTACCACAGGCCTCGTGAATGAGCCCTACTTCCTCCACCGCTCAGTGACCATGGAGTGGAACATGCCGTTCGGTTGGATGACAGCTTATACAAACACGACCATCGACCTGGTGTAGCAAGAATAGTGATTCTTCTAAGTGATACCTTTCCATTTATCCACGGTCCAATCTCGATGATCCGCCGCCAGATGTTATTGTAATTGACTATGGCGTTAGGTCAATATAGTATCATGTAGAAGTCATCTCCTATGGAGCCTCAAGTTCATCAATGCACGGTGTGCAGCGAAACAGTTGTTTCTGTACTGTGTCGTCAGATCTGTCACAGCTCCCCTACTGTCCCTCTATACAAATCTGGCGAGCTTCCCACCACTACAATCTGTGATGAAGCCTAGAAGTCAAGCACCACGTCACCTAATCCTGGATTCACCGTTCTCCAACTTATTTCCACTGATGGTTGTGACAGTAGGACGCGGACAACCCACAACAATCAGCCATTTGTCAGATTCGCTTATTACTCAAGTGGCTCTGAGAACTATGGGACTTAAATTCTGAGTTCATCAGTCCCCTAGAACTTAGAACTACTTAAACCTAACTAACCTAAGGACATCACACACATCCATTCCCGAGGCAGGATTCGAACCTGCAACCGTAGCGGTCGCGCGGTTCCAGATTGTTGCGCCTAGAACCGCTCGGCCACCCCGGCCGTCGATTCGCTTATGTCAGTGGATATTCCGATGGGCTGTCTGTACTGTCACTGTAATTATACTTGACTTGTCTTTGCTCCGCTTATAGACATTCCTTGTTGCATCACGCGTTCCCGACACCTTCAAGCGACTTTCGATCTCCCGATAATATCTTGATTCACGAGAGCATTACTCCATATTACGTTGCTAAAGGCTTTCTCTAGGCCTACAGCTGCTACGTAAATATCCAAATTTTTCATCTGTCAGTCTTTCATAATAAGGCTCGTGTTGGAATTACTTCTCTGATACATTTCGCCTTCCTAATACCAAACAGATCTCCGTCTAGTATATCTTCAATTGCTCTTCCTATCCTGCTGTATATTCGTCTGCAGGTTTCTAACATGACTTGTTAAATAAACTGTGCATAGTTTCTACATTTATTGTCATGGGACTGGTTTTGTAGTGTGATGATGATGATGATGATGATGATGACGGTGATGATTTGTTTGTGGGGCGCTCAACTGCGCCGTCATCAGCGCCCGTAAAAAATCCCATTGTTTACACAGTCCATTTTCTTATCACAATCCAATCTAGTCACTCTCACAAATGATAATGAAATGATGAGGGCAGCGCAAACACCCAGTCCCCGGGTAGTTGTATTTCCCAACCCGGCCGGGAATCGAACCCGGGACTGATGATGATGATACTTTATCACTTCATAAAAATTTAATACCAACTGAATTATCCATATTATTTTATTTCTTGGCTTAGTCTTCGGGAACTTTTGTATATATTCTTGAGAATAAAATGAAGTCTTCAGTTGAATATATATTTAGAATATGGTTTACCGCTTTCAACAGATCATTTTATAATCTTGAGAAGCTTGGTACTGGTTTACCATACTATGCCACGGCAGGTCCAAAAATGTATGTAATGCATGTGATTTTGTAAATACAGATTGGTAGTTTGGAGTAACTGAATCACGTCTGTGGATCACAGAGATGCGATTCATTTACTGCAAATTGTCGGTCTGTGTTTACAGTAATAACACACAATATGTACATTTCTGGAGATATCGTGGCATTATGCTTCTATGAAAAAGATAATGACATCTGCTAACCAAATACTAAGCTTCTCAAGATGATAAATTTATTTTTCGAAACCGGTAAAACGTTATAAAAATATATTTGCAGCGAATGACTGAATTTTATCAAGGGATATGTGAAACAAACGTATTATTAAATAACGTAGTATGGCGCAACGGCCTGGTGCAAGTCTTTTCATTTCAAGCAACTTCATCGACTTGCGGGTTTCCAGGCGTCATCCTCCGGAATGTTAACTGGGCCTCATGTTACTCAAGTTGTGCGATGCGTCTAGAAACGATGTACCTAACGTGACAAGGCTGTTGGCGTTAATATATTACTGGAACTGATCCGTAAATTCACGCCGGCCGGTGTGGCCGAGCGGTTCTAGGCGCTTCAGTCTGGAACCATGCGATCGCTACGGTCGCAGGTTCGAATCCTGCCTCGGGCATGGATGTGTGTGATGTCCTTAGGTTAGTTGGGTTTAAGTAGTTCTAAGTTCTAGGGGACTGATGACCTCAAATGTTAACTCCCATAGTGCTCAGAGCCATTTGAACCATTTTTTTTTTTCGGAAATTCACCCTTTCAAAGAACTACCAAATGTGGGTTAATTTACTGACGAAGTATATCCTCTGTATCTTTTCCTTCTTCTACCAGTCGCCGAGTGTTTACAGTAAACAGACCTTATCAAATCACAATGGCTAGATGTTGCTCGCTTAGTTTTGCGAGCATTTCGTGGTATGTCGTAGGTACTTTGATCTGGTGGTCGGGTGAGCACCGCAATACGTGTTGTGCCTTAGGGCAGCGTTCGGAGACACGGCCATTCCATGACGTCTGTTATCTGGCGGGGGACGTTCATTAAGGGAGCTGTGATGGCTGAGGCATCCAGCAACCGCAGTGAATGGTCTCGCCCGCTCCAGAGGATGCCTGAACAATTTCTGGAGCGGAATTGCGTGCAGTAACTGCAGCCTTGAACTCTGACGGTCTGGGAATTTGTGGGCTTACGAACTACGTCAGTGTTGAGAGAGTGGCGTTTCTTAGCAACCGAAGGGGACTAATTTTTTTTCATCTACGTTTACATACTTACTCCGCAATTTGGTACACGGAAGAGGATACTTTACACTAGTATTAGTAACAAGTGTAAATCTGTTGCCTACATGCCTCCGTACAAGGCCCAACATCTCTTATCTGGTCGTCGTGGTCCTGATTGGAGTTGTATATTAGCGACACTAGAATAGATTTGCTGTTTTCTTAATTTTTCTATAGTGTTTTCCGAAATGGAAAAGGTCTTCCTTCCAGTAATGCCTATCTGAATTCACGAAGCAACTTCATAAAGCTCCTTCGTTGAACAAATCCAGATCCACCACTGTTGACTCAGTGCCGATTTCGGATAGCTCTGTTATGCCATACGCGGTATAGTTTAACAACGGCGGCACGCGAACAGTTTACAAACCTTTGCATTTCGAAAACGCTTCCACTCTGGTCCCGGAAGGCAATGATCACGTCCTTTTGGGGATTCCGATGCATTGCTCCGTTTTCGAATTACGACGACGATTGCACTGTTTACCGTGTCCTACGACACGCTTAATGTAGACTGCACTGCCAGTGCTGCCACCTACCGTCAGTGAGTGGTTATTTCACGATGACTTCACACATTGTCGGTGGTCACTTTAACACGACGGGACCGCTTATTGTGAAAGTGACACATAAATGGCAAATTTCTAAGTAACTTAGTTCTTACATGACCACTTAGAAGTGTGCAATATCCCAATTGAGTTGCATACTGGTAACTTAATTACCTGCAATTATAATTTTCGATATCACGAAACATGACAAGTTAATTTATTCGCGTGATCTTATCCAGTTTAGGAAGATCATTTGTGTGACATGTTAGATATGTAAATAATGTTATCAAGTAAACGAGATATTATTGAAATTAAATTTAGGAGTGTTTCTTATGGTACTTGTTTGTTAAGAAGAATTTTACGAAGATGTTTGCCTGGAATGTAACCTTGTACGGTATTGGAAGGTGGACGATAAAAATACATACAAGAAACGAATAGAAGCCAAAAAACGAATAGAAGCTTTTGATATGGAGTGCTACAGATGTATATTGAAGATCTGCTCACTAGATGAGATACAACAATGAGATACTACATCTAACTGGGCAAAAAGAAAGGTTACACCTCAACTTGGCTAAGTGGAGGGATCTGTTGATATGACACTTATTGGGGCCTCAAGGTATGCTCAGTTTGGTAGTGAAGGCGACAGCAGCAGGTAAATTTTTTTGAGGGAAAGCTAGACTTGATGGTACAAATAGGTTAAGGTACATACTGTTTCCTACAGTCATGCAGAGATGAAGCGTACTGCACACAGTAGTGTAGCGTATGCTGCATCAAACCAGCCTTTGAAGACAAAATCATGTAGGAGTTATACGCGTCAACCAACAGATCAGGACTGTTGGAATGAAAACATAAAGCGACGTAGCGCTAACATAAAGTTTACAGAGAAAGAAAGAGATGTTTGTGAAATCTTATGGGACTTAAATGCTGACGTCATCAGTCCATAAGCCTACAGACTGTAAGTAGGCTGTTTAGGTTTTTATATTGGTAACGCCACGTAGCGCTCTGTATGAAAATCACTGGCTGTGCTGCGTGCAGTCTGTGGCTGGGTGGCATTGTTGTAATATTCACTATTGTAGTGTTGGGCTCTCGGCTGTTAACAGCGCGTAATGTTGCGCAGTTGGAGGTGAGCCGCCAGCAGTGGTGGATGTGAGGAAGTGAGATGGCGGATTTTTGAGAGCGGATGATCTGGACGTGTGTCAACCAGAAACAGTACATTTGTAAGAATGGATGTCATGAACTGCTATATATATTATGACTTTTGAACACTATTAAGGTAAATACATTGTTTGTTCTCTATCAAAATCTTTCATTTGCTAACTATGCCTATCAGTAGTTAGTGCCTTCAGTAGTTTGAATCTTTTATTTAGCTGGCAGTAGTGGCGCTCGCTGTATTGCAGTAGTTCGAGTAACGAAGATTGTTGTGAGGTAAGTGATTTGTGAAACGTATAGGTTAATGTTAGTCAGTGCCATTCTTTTGTAGGGACTTTTGAAAGTCAGATGGCATTGCGTTAAAAATATTGTGTGACTGTTTAGTGTTGATCAGAATAGGTAAAGAGCGAAATGTCTGAGTAATTTCAGTTTTGCTCAGCTGTTTGAAAATCAAATACTGTAAGAGATTTATCAGCACAGTAATTCAATAATTTTTCTTAGGGGACGTTTCAACACTACTTAACCTAAGCCGGCCGGAGTGGCCGTGCGGTTCTAGGCGCTACAATCTGAAACCGAGCGCCCGCTACGGTCGCAGGTTCGAATCCTGTCTCGGGCATGGATGTGTGTGATGTCCTTAGGTTTAATTAGTCCTAAGTTCTAGGCGAATGATAACCTCAGAAGTTAAGTCGCATAGTGCACAGAGCCATTTGAACTTAACCTAAATCATCCTAAGGACAAACACACACACACACACACACACACACACACACACACACACACACACCCATGCCCGAGGGAGAACTCGAACCTCCACCGGGACCAGCCACACAGTCCATGACTGCAGCGCCTTAGACCGCTCGACTAATCCTGCGCGGCTGAGTTTACAGACGTTTAGCGCATCAGTACCTGCAGAGGAGAGATATTTCTCTATACTCTTCATTACTTCAGATAAATTATGCAATGAGTAAGTGTTAGACTTGCAAATAGTACGGGAGCCTTAGATACAAAGGAGGTGGTCTGGGGGGGGGGGGGGGGGGAGGAGGGAACATACTGTTACGGTAGTTGCCTCGTAATGTCTCCTTACTACACCTGAACGAAATTGTCCGGCTCTAGTCATGAATATTTCGTTCTTCGATCTCCGGCGTGTCTGTCGCCTTCGGCCTTGGGCGAACACAGGCTGCGAAAAGCGGTCGAAGTAGGCGGCCGGCGTCTATCGCGTGCCGGAATGTGGGAAACGTCACGTGACGGATGCGCGGGCCGCGTGATGAATAGTGCAGCGCGTATTTTAAGGGGTCGCTGCCAGCGATGATGCATCACCCTGCTGGATGCCGCGGCGGAAGTCCTGCCAGAAAGTTTTGCGTCACCGTTTGTCTTCCGTGTGCGGTCCGTGTTTCTGTTGTGTCCGAGTTTCGCAAAACACCGAGCAAAATAGCGAAATCGCGTGCGGATCTAGCAATAGTTTACCACTACATGGTAACAAGCTACGTCATTCCAGTCTATCTTTGTATGGGTCGTTAAAAATACTTACTCTTTAAAGAATTAGCAGCTTTTATCCAGTTAATACTTGGCGGAAATCCAGCCTGCATTTGCATCGCACCTGCTTCACCCTCGTGCAGAAAGGCGTGCACTGTTCTGCTGCTTACATTTCCAGTAAGCTACCACAGCAATTCAAAATTCTTAGCAGTAATCCACGCACTTTCAAATCCAAATTGAAGAGTTTCCTTATGGATCATTACTAATATTCTGTCGAAGAGTTCCTTCAATAATTAAGCTAATTCCTGTCCTACATTGTTGACTGCTGTTATACAGGTTGATTTTTTCCACAGTGTACAAGCGTTAGGGATTGATGGATGAGAGGATACGGAGCAAAAAGTTTCTGATGAAAGTATGTCGGGAAATGCATGGTTTCCGTGCTCGAGACTATTGATTCAATCATATTTTGTTACAGAGACTGTGGTCTTCAAATGGTTCAAATGGCTCTGAGCACTATGGGACTGAGGTCATCAGTCCCCTAGAACTTAGAACTACTTAAATCTAACCTTCTAAGGACATCACACACATCCATGCCCGAGGCAAGATTCGAACCTGCGACCGTAGCGGTCGCGCGGTTCCAGACTGAAGCGCCTAGAACCACTCGGCCACACCGGCCGGCTGACTGTGGTCTAATACGTGCTGTACCATGCAGACACCATTACAGTGTGCATGGTCTCCTGCTGGATGGTGGTACTGTTCCTCATAGGTCATGCCCTAGTGCCCTAGTAATTGGCAATGTTGTGTCCGATTCACTTCTCTCGCTTACCCGCCCTGTGGTAGATGTGATACAGCGTTATACACAATGGTTCCATATTTGAATCGAGAGCTTGCCGACATGGTGTTTATGGAAAGGCAAATGGCAATGGATGGCGGGCTCCAAGGTTGTAACAGAAGACCTATACTCGGCGACAAAAACCATAGCATTCAATGTTTCAACAGTTTTCCTCGTTTTTCTGAGGCAGGGTCATTTCGGGAAGCAGGAATTCATGATGGACGTACACGAAATGCTTGGACACCAGACTTAGAAGAAAATGTGAAGGTGACTGCCTTGTCACTATTGCCCGCCAGTACAGGGTAAGTCAGACGATCATGTGGGACAATAGCCATGACAGTTATCACTCACAGCTTATGCAGTGCTTACTAGCGTCACACTTTCCGCATCGGGAGCAGTTTTGTCACTGGTTTCCTTACCAGGCAACCACGATTCCGGGATCTGTGTCATCCATCCCCTTCACAGATGAAGCCACCTTTACGTCGAGTGGTATCTTTCAGAACTGTCATCTGTGGGATAACATGCAGTACGCCCATGGTATGGTGACAGAGAATCATCATCGTTGGTGCAGCCGGGATGTGTGGGCCGGGATAACTGGTATTTTGGGACCAGACTTCCTTCCACGTCGCCTAACACGTCTGAACTATCGGCGTTTCTTGCGGGTGTCTTTGCCGCCCCTATTGAATTTGGAGGGTTATGTGGCTGCTACATGATACTGCTCCAGCCTACCTCTCTGTCAAATTCCGGACGCATCTCAATCATGTCTTCCCTGGGCGATGGATCGGACGAAAGAGTCCAGTTGCATGGCCTGCTCGTTGACCAAATTTCAACCCATGCGATGTCTGCTTTTGTGGACATCTCAAAAGCATCGTGTACACAGGTCCAATTCCAGATGTGGAGACACTGGAGCAGCATATTCATGCTACCTTTGACGCTGTTCGGATGAAGCCTGGTAGATGTGAACGTGTGAGACAGAAAACGCTACGGTGCCTACACACATGAATTGAGACACATGGAAATCATTTTCAGCACTTACTGTAACTGTGGCTGCGCGGTGCAGCGCGAATTAGACCTGAGTCTCCTTCATAATGCATGATTGAATAAATGGTCTCTAGTACGGAAATATGCATTTCCGAACATAAGTTTATTAGGCCTGTTGTAACTGATCCTTGATATCTTGCATACTTGCACTTGGAAGGGGACACAAGTGTTTTCAAGTGTTTTGTCGGGGACAGACCGGGGACTGGCTACGGAAGCAACTCAACATCGCTGAGACACTTCACAGAGACATGTGCCATGTGTGGGCAGGCATTGTCACTTAGTAAAATAGTACCACGACACTGTCGTACGAGCTCCCGTTTATGTTGTGACGCTAACCGCTGCCTACGCATGTAATGGCAATTTCTTAGTAGGGCCGCTACTGGATTGCGACCATTGGTGCCGCATGACACAGAACGTTGCAGGATGTCCATTACTTGTTCTGGGATGTCAGGCGCCGATGTGTGGGGGTTGCGATATTTTTGGTGCACAGTACGGCACGCACACAGCACTTTCAGGTTTTTCGAATATCCTTTCACGTCTGAGCCTTGAAGTACATGAGTTAATGAGTACAGATGATTCATCATTTTTGTTAAAGTGAAAGTGGAAGTCTTACTAGCACATAAATGGAAACGGAAAGAACAAAGTCAACAGTCAGCTATTTATAATGGACATAAATTTAGCTTTTTAGGTGTCTGTTACATTAAAACGATTTGTTGCTGCGATACTAGGTGAGAACCCGGCTTCCCGGGTATGTACATATTCCATTCTTGTACGATCTTCCCCTCCTTTCTTCTCTGTCCACCTTTCCATCCCTCATTCCCTGTCCATCTCCTTCTTCCCCTCTCTCGGACCACCTAATCCTCTCCTCTCTCTCTCTCTTTTCATCTTCTTCAACCCCATCGCTACTCAAGCTATCTCTGTCCATACCTTCCTCCCCCTCGTCCTGTCCATCTCCTCCTGTCCCCTGTCTCCATCCACCACCTCCAATCACCTCCTCCATACCCCACTCTCCCTCGGTCTCTGTCCATCTGTTCCTCTCCCCTCACTGTCTTCAACTGTGCCTCCCACTCTCCCAGTATATCTAATACTCTTCCCTCTCTCCATGTACTTCTTTGCCCTTTGTCCATCTGTTAATACCCGTCTGTCCATCTTATTTCCCCCCCCCCCCCCCACTATCTCTTTTACTCCCCATTGAGTCCATCTCTTCCTTCCACATCTCTCTGTCCAACTCTTCCCCAACCTCTCTCTGTCTCTCTACCCCCTCCTTCCCATCTCCTCTTTCTATTTTCTTTCCAACTCCTCTATTACATTACCCATACTACAAGTTCCTGGTTTGGAGAAAGCTATATCAACTAAAATACGAAAAATGTCTCCAGTAAATATGGGCTTTATGATGTATACCATAAGAACTAAGGGAAAATGGACAGTAAAAGATAAGTATGTTACAAAAGAACTTAAAATATGTACTAGGCAATTTATATACGAATGCTGCCCAAAATATGACATAGTAGCTTATAACAACGAAAACGGTACAAAATACCGGAAACTTCTTATGACGGTCTCTAACACAAATTCTACCTGTGATTCTAAAATCGGTCTCTAGATTGAAACACTGACAAAGAAACATTCTATGGCCTTCGATACTCTATCCTCAAGCTAAAACACTCTCCCATACCATAACATTGGCAAATACTAAAAACATTTCAGCGACCACGGACAAAAGGTTTGTGAAACTAAAATTGACCATTCCATTAGAAAAATGTGACCAATGAAATAAACAGTTTTCTTTTCGCAGGCGGCGTTTCGGGAACAACAGTATAGCAATGCTCGCAATTTCAACGTCCATTAATAGTATACTACAATTTTCTTTTTTTCTTTTTTGAATCATCAGTTTTCTCACTAGTCAATGATGTGCACATATTCTGTTCCTCGTCGACTGTGCAGAGTACCTCCTCGTTCCTTTCCTTGACACTCAACTTAATTTTACACATTCTTCTGTAGCAGCACATCTCAGATGCTTCATTTCTATTCTGTTCTTGGGTTTCCACATTTCATGTTCCATTACCATGCAAAGCTTTGCTCCAAACGTACATTCTCAGAAGTTTCTTCATCAAATTAAAGCTTATATTTAATACTAGTAGACTTCTCTTGGCCAGGAATGCGCTTTTTGCCAATGCTAGTCTGCTTTTGATGTCCTGCTTGCTCCGTCCATTGTTGTTTATTTTGCTGCCTAGGTAGTAGAATTTTATAACTTCATCTGCTTTGTGACCATCAAACCTGATGTTAAGTTTCTCGCAGTTTTCATTTATCCTACTTCCAATTACTTTCGTCGTTCTGCAGTTCACTCTCAATCCATATTGTGCTCCCATTGGAGTGTTTATTCCATTCATTAGAACATGTAAATCTTCCTCACGTTCATTCAGAATAGCAATGTCATCAGCGAATGGTAATACTGATATCCTTTCACCTTGAATTTTAATCCCATTCCTGAATGTTTCTTTTATGTCCCTCATTGTTTCTTCTATGTACAGATTGCACAATAGGACCGAAAGTCTACATCCCTGTCTTATACACTTTTATATACGAGCACTTCGTTCTTGGTCTCCCATTGTTATTGTTCCCTCCTGGTTTTCGTCAGGTCTTGCACCATTTGATACTGTCGAACACATTTTCAAGTCGACACGTCCTATGAAGGTGTCTCGAATTTTCTTTATCCTTGCTTCCATTATCCACCGCAACGTCAGAACTGCCTCTCTGATGCCTTTATCTTTCCTACACCCAAACTGACAGTTACCTTAAACATTATCAGCTTTCTTTTACATTCTTCTGTACATTATTCTTATCAGCAGCTTGGATGCATGAGCTGTTAACTGATTGTGGAATGATTTTCGCACTTGTCAGCTCTTGCAATCTTCAGAATTGTGCGGATAATGTTTTCCCGAAAGTCAGACGGCATATCACCAGATTCATACATTCTGTATACCATCGTGAATGGTCGTTTTCTTGCTACTTCCACCAAAGATTTTAGAAATTCTGATGCAATGTCATTGATCCCTTCTGCCATATTTGATCTTAAATCTTACAAAAGACTTTTACATTCTGAATTTAATACTGAATCCTCTAACCCTTCTATATCGACTAATGATTCTTCTTTTATCACGTCATCTCACAAGTCTCACCCTCATAGATTCCTTCTGTGTGTTCTTTCCTTCTTTAGCTCTGTCCTCATACATGCAGTAAATAATTGAGGACGTAGGTTGCAAGTGCTACTCTGAGATGAAGAGGTTATTGCAGGAGAGAAATTTGTGGTGGCCAGTATCAAAGCTGTCAGAGGACTGACGAATAAAAAAAAAAAGAAATACTGTATCTAGATTGAGCCTTATCATTTCCCTTTCAAATTTTCTATGTTCCTTATGAAGATCAGGCTTCTAACATTCCGCGGCCCGAATCATAGAAAGTTATCCTTTCATTGGTTTTTCAATCGTTTTCATACGTTTTCTTCCCCCTTGGCAGGTCCCTCCAGGAGATCAGAATGGGCGATGTTTCGTAATCTTTTGCCAATGGAAGAATGGTGACACCACTTTTCAGCTAAAGGCGACATGTCCTGTACAGCCACATTATGTGTCTTTAATGCAGTGGTACCCATTGCCCTCTGCATCCTTATACTGTTAATCATTGCTGACTCTCCTGCGTTTATCGGTATTTTTCCACTCCAAGGCAAGAGATTACGCTGAACCTTTGTCCGCTCTTCCGCCCTCTTTCGCATGGCCTTTGGCAGAACTAGGATGATTTTGTATACAAGAAATCTTCGGCCGCTATTACTAATGATTTCTGTTGGAATTTAAGCAGTGGCGGTGTTCGATCCCCGGACCGAGGACACTTGATTACTAGCCAACTACGTTCCTCGAGGCCACGGGTACAGCAAGCGCTAGAGTTTCTCCAACAACATTCGTGGAGAGAGGGAGGGAGAGAGAGAGAGAGAGAGAGAGAGAGAGAGAGAGAGAGAGAAAGAGAGAGAAAATGGAGGGGGGGAGGGGTGGAAGTGGAGAAGAGTGGCGTAGTGATGGCTTTAGCGTCATTCCTAGAAAATATTACCTTGCAATAGATTTCATGATTCTAAAGTGCTGATCAGGTTGTAAACTATGTGGTACGACAAGATGTTTCATTAAATCGTACAGACCGTTGCAGCATTTATTTATTTAATTGTTCGGAACTCCGAAATGAGTTTGCGGATAATTTCGACCATTATGCCGAAGGAATAAAATTTAAAGGATTTACGCCCCGTTGACGACGTGCGCACTAGTGTTGGAGCTCGAATCGGGACAGGAAATCGGTTGTTGCCTTTGAAAGCAAATTTTAGAGACGCCATCGGGACGCTTCGGTGAGTGCAACGAGCAAGGTCAGGGTGATGACGCCTGTGCTGTGCGTGCGCTCCGATCAGATACCGTTGATCAGCATGCTAACACGTTTTTCATTTCTCGGCAATAAACACGTGCCGTGTTTTCTCTGTTCTCACGTGCTGCCGCCCGGCGTCACGCACGCTTTTAAGGGTGCACGTGTCGCATTGATTACTCGGGACTCACCTTAGAAACGTAGCGAAGGATACTTTTCAATTACTTGTTGACGCTGAACGCTACTTCTAAGTACCTGTGGGAACAAATCTAGCTAATAGTACACGATAGCGCTGTAGGCCGGTATGCAATTCAAACAGCGTGCTCAGGAAGAAATAGTAACCTTTATTCTGTTTCTGGGTCGTATAGAATGCGGTCGTGAGAAAGAAAAATAATTGGTTTCGCGAAACGCAGATCTGAAAGCAGACCTGAGTGTTTTCAGTACCATCCCAACTCTCTATTGTAGAGATTTGGAGAATCCAGAGGAATAAATTAATTTCAGCGCTAGTCCTTCTGGCTGAACATCGTCATTGTTACCTTTACTCGGTTATATAGTCGATTAACAGTATACACGTTCGAAGACGATTGCTGCGAAACTGAAACTTCTTACTTCTTATTTAACTGTGTCTATACAGGGTGAACATTTATAAAACCATCAAACTGCAGGAACGAATTTCTAACTGGATATGGAGGAGATAGGTCCAATGAACATGGGTCCGGAAAAGCACCGACACGGTAGGTGGCGCTGAGGAAAGAAAGTTCTTCTGACCACATGGCGTGTGTTCCTTGTGCGTTGGAGGATGTGTGACTGATGCAGCGCACTGTAAGCAGCAGAATGATCCGGTATTCACGTCGGGAACAAGTTGATATGGTGTGTTTGTACGGCCAGGTAGATGAAAACGGTCGAGAGGCAGCACGGCTATAGCAAAACAAATATCCTTACAGACAACAAGCACATCACACATTTCAAGCCTTCTTTGGGCGTTTGTCTGAAAGGTCCAACGGTCTCACAGACGAACGTGTAGGAGGCGACGGACTGTGCGTACACCAGATTTGGAGAACAGGTTTCTGCAGGATATTGAGATGTACCATAGTACAAGTTCCAGGGAGGTGGCTTGCCGAAGTGGTGTAAGCCAAAGCAGGATTGTGTTATCCTGCATGACAACAGCTACTGTCCGTGTCATCTGAAACGAGTGCAAGGATTATCAACAACGGAATTCCCTCCTCTGGAAGGACTCTGCCAATGGTTTTTGCAGCAGACTACCACAACTGTGGGATTTCTGCTATCAGACTTTGTCCTCTCAGTCCTCTTCGTCGACGAAGCCACCTTTACCAAAACTGACATCATAAATCTGCATGATTGCTATCTGTGGGCTAGTAACAATCTACGGGGAATGGTTGAGGTGTCTCATCAGCGTCGACTCAGCACCAATGTGTGAGCTGGTATTCTTGGGGGCCACTTTCTTGGACTGGTTATTATTCCAAACGGCTCGACGGGGGAACTTACCTGAACTTTCTGCAGAATACTCTGCCTGGACTGCTTGTGTGTTTGGCAATAAGGAAGGTTATGTGGCTTCTGCGTGACGGAGAACCAACATTCTTCATCATCACAGTTCACCATCACCTCAACAACACCTTCACCGGATAGGACGCGAAGGCTATGGAGCGGTGACTGCTAGATCACTGGACTGAAATCCCCTGGATTTTTAACTCTGGGGGCGTCTGATAAGCGTTGTGTATGCTGTGCAGTTCCTGACACGCAGACCCTTAAATAGCGTATTCACGATACCTGTGACGCTTTTCGAACAGCTTAAGTATGGTCATTATAGATCGTTTACATTTAATTTATGGGTATCACCATAACTAAATTGATGCCAGAAATTGTCAGTGAGCCTGTCTCACTCCAGTTGAAGGTGGGTAGTGCCGGCCGCTATGGCCGAGCGGTTCTAGGCTCTTCAGTCCGGAACCGCGTTGTTGCTACGGTCGCAGATTCGAATCCTGCCTCGGGCATGGATGTGTGTGATGTCCTTAGGTTAGTCAGGTTTAAGTAGTTCTAAGTCTAGGGGACTGATGACCTCAGATGTTAAGTCACATAGTGTTTTAAGCCATTTGAACAACGGTACGTAGTCCGTAGATATTTAGTAACTTCAATGCCACTGAACTGAGTATAGCAGGATTGTCAATTATCTTTTCCACCGGCAACGAAAATGTTAGTCTTGAGAATACCGTCAACCACAATCATGTACATTTTGGGTCGAATGTTGCGCTGTTCCTATCAGTTGTTTACAAAGTTGCATGTTTGTTCTGCACGTCACCGTCACTTCACAAAAAGTATATTCTAAGAAAGTGTGATAGTTATGTTGTGGAAGAAGGAACTGAAAACTCATTTCATGTATTTGAGAAACTCTACATGCCAATATGCGGCGTTTAGTATCTTTGAATGACTATAACGGGACTCTTCTACAATCCAACCAAACCTACAACAAAGCTTCACATCTTCCGATTTCCTGTACTGCAGGTAACATCTTGTGCTTTGTAAATACTCGCTATGTAGTGTAATGTCTGAATCCAAATTGAGAGCAAGTGGTTATCAGACATGAAGTTTCCATCAGCACAAGGTTTTGGTACTGTACACTACGACGGCACGCTATTTACGATTAAGTGAGGAACGTGACCTATAAGCAACAGTGTCACCGAAAATGAAGGAATTTCACATGTACGATCGTTGTAAGAAGTTGATACGACCATTCTCCCGATAGGTTTTCCACTATAGAATATATAGAAATTACTGTAACTTCACCAGGGTTGTACAGGTACCATAAAAGAAGAATCAAAACCTACGGACGCATCTCATTATACACTACTGGCCATTAAAATTGCTACACCGAGAAGAAATGCAGATGATAAAGGGGTATTCATTGAACAAATATATTACACTAGAACTGAAATGTGAATACATTTTCACGAAATTTGGGTGCATAGATCCTGAGAAATCAGTACCCAGAACAACCACCTCTGGCCGTAATAACGGCGTTGATACGCCTTGGCATTGAGTAAACTTGGATGGCGTGTGCAGGTACAGCTGCCCATGTAGCTTCAAAACGATAACACAGTTCATCAAGAGTAGTGACTGGCGTATTGTGACGAGCCAGTTGGTCGGCCACCATTGACCAGACGTTTTGAATTGGAGAGAGATCTGGAGAATGTGCTGGCCATGGCAGCAGTCGATCATTTCCTGTATCCAGAAAGGCCCGTACAGGAGCTGCAACATGCGGTCGTGCATTATCCTGCTGAAATGTAGGGTTTCACAGGGATCGAATGAAGGGTAGAGCCACGGGTCGTAACACATCTGAAATGTAACGCCCACTGTTCAAAGTGCCGTCAATGTGAATAAGAGGTGACCGAAACGTGTAACCATACCACCACGCCGGGAGACACGCCAGTATGGCGATGACAAATACACGCTTCCAATGTGCGTTCACCGCGAGGTCGCCAAACATGGATGCGACCATCATGATGATGTAAACAGAACCGGGATTCATCCGAAAAAATGACATTTTGCCATTCGTGCACCCAGGTTCGTCACTGAGTACACCGTCGCAGGCGCTCCTGTCTGTGATGCAGCGTCAAGGGTAACCGCAGCCATAGTCTCCGAGCTGATACTCCATGCTGCTGCAAACGTCGTCGAACTGTTCGTGCAGATGGTTGTTACCTTGCGAACGTCCCCATCTGTTGACACAAGTATCGAGACGTACCTGCACGATAGGTTACAGTCATGCAGCTAAGATGCCTGTCATCTCGACTGCTAGTGATACGAGGCCGTTGGGATCCAGCACGGCGTTCCGTGTCACCCTCCTGAACCCACCGATTCCAAATTCTGCTAACTGTCGTTGGATCCCGACCAACGCGAGCAGCAGTGTCGTGATACGACAAACCGCAATCGCGACAGGCTACAATCCGACCTTTATAAAAGTCGGAAACGTGATGGTACGCATTTCACCTCCTTGCACGAAGCATAACAAGAACGTTTCTCCAGGCAACGCCGGTCAACTGCTGTTTGTGTATGAGAAATCGGTTGGAAACTTTCCCCATTTCAGCACGTTGTAGCTCTCGCCACCGGCGCCAAACATGTGTGAATGCACTGAAGAGCTAATCATTTGTATATCACAGCATCTCCTTCCTGTCGGTTAAATTTCGCGTCTGTAGCACGTCATCTTCGTGGTGTAGCAATTTTAATGGCCAGTAGTGTAACTCGTGGCTTACATTAATTTTGTCAATTAGCTTCGTGGTGTAAGTGTTTCAATACTGTTTCCTATAAGTTAGATTAACACCGCTTTAGGTACGTTTGCTGTCAGGGCTTTGTGAATTCCGATAATGTGGTAAAGTTGTATACAGGATTGTGTTATGTTGTCTTACATTGTATGTCCACCAATTTTAAACTCAGATGGTTAGAATTCACCTTTAGTGGACACACGTGTTCCCTTCTACGATCAAATTGTTATACACTGAAGTGAAAAAAGTCAGGGGATATACATATGGCGATAATATCGCGTACACCAGGTACAAATGGACAGTGCATCGGTGGAGCTGTCATTTGTAGTGAGGTGATTCATGTGAAAAAGTTTGTGTAGTGTTGTCAGTGCTAGCAGACAAGCAGCACTGTGTGAAAGAACTGCAGAAATCAGTATTCAACGTACGATGAACGTATCCGCTAGGACAGTGCTGTTAAATCTGGCGTTAATGGGTTATGTCAGCAAAGAGTCTACGCGAATGTCCTTCTTAACAGCGCGACATCGCCTGCGGCCCCTCTCCTGGGCTCGTGACCATATCGGTTCGGCGCTACACGACTCGAAAAACGGAGCCAGACCAGATTAATCTCGATTTCAGTTGGTGAAGGCTGAAGGAAGGTTCGAGTGTGACTGAGACCCCACGAAGCCACGGACCCAAACTGTCAACTAGGCACTGTTCAAGCTGGTGTTGGCTACATAATGATATGCGTAGTGCTTCTATGTAATGGACTGGATCGTCTGGATCAAGTGAGCCGATTATTGACTAGAAACCGTTATGAGCGGCTACTTGGGAATAATTTGTAGCCATTCATGGACTTCAAGCACCCAAACAACAATGTCATATCATCAGACCACAACTGGTCGCGATTCGTTTTGTAAGTAGGCTGTTTAGGTTTTTATGTTGGTAACGCCACGTAGCGTTCTGTATGAAAATCGCTGGCTGTGCTGCGTGCAGTCTGTGGCTGGTTTGCATTGTTGTCTGCCACTGTAGTGTTGGACAGTTGGCTGTTAACAGTGCGGAGCTTTGCGCAGTTGGAGGTGAGCCGCAAGCAGTGGTGGATGTGGGGAGAGAGATGGAGGAGTTTTGAGAGGGGATGATCTGGACGTGTGTCCATCAGAGACAGTACATTTGTAAGACTGGATGTCATGAACTGCTATATATATATATTATGACTTTTGAACACTATTGAGGTAAATACATTGTTTGTTCTCTATCAAAATCTTTCATTTGCTAACTATGCATATCAGTAGTTAGTGTCTTCAGTAGTTTGAATCTTTTATTTAGTTGGCAGTAGTAGCACTCGCTGTATTGCAGTAGTTTAAGTAACGAAGATTTTTGTGAGGTAAGTGATTCATGAAAGGTATGGGTTATTGTTAGTCAGGGCCATTCTTTTGTAGGGATATTTGAAAGTCAGATTACGTTGCGCTAAAAATATTGTGTGTCAGTTTATAGTGTTGATCAGAATAAGTAAAGAGAGTAATGTCTGAGTACGTTCAGTTTTGCTCAGCTGTCTGAAAGGCAAATAACGTAAGACGTTTATCAGCACAGTAATTCATTAATTTTTTTAAGGGGACGTTTCAGTTTGAAGAACATTCTAGACAGTTGGAGCGATTGATTTTTCCACCCAGATCGCCCGACATGAATGCCACCAGTTCGTGCGCCTGCAAAACTTTCACAATTATAAACGGCGGTAGAGGCAGCATAGCTGAATAATTGTGTATATCGCCCTCAACTACTTGTTGAGTACATGCTACGTCGAGTTGGTGCACTAGACTGCGCAAAAGGAGGCCCGACACGATATTAGGAGGCACTCCATATCTTTTGCCAGTTTGGTGTTTGTGTGTTTTGAAGAGTTCATGTACGACTGTTCTCATGTATTGTACTTATGTAAATGTTCCTATGTAAATTACTTCACCGATACAACCTATCTCTCTTTTTTATTTATTACGTGCTTATAGACCCTGTCGTATCATGCATTACAACTGGTTCAACTGGCTCTAAGCACTATGGGACTTAACATCTGAGGTCATCAGTCCCCTAGCTTTAGAACTACTTAAACCTAAGGACATCACACAATCCATGCCTGAGGCAGGATTCGAATCTGCGACCGTAGCAACTGCGCGGTTCCGGACTGAAGCGCCTAGAACCGCTGGGCCACAGCCACCGGCCCACACACTACATATATGATTCGCCTTTCTAATAGTCCATACAGCTTTCGTTCTTTCGCTCTGTGCTTTCTTCCTTTCTGCTGACCACTTGTTGACTCATCTTTAAGGGAGTTCATTCTCTGGCTTTACTACGCCTCTATTTATCTACTGTCGGTAACGTTTTCTGTCTAGTATAACCGATGTTCCTATCTGTGACTTTCTCAAGTCATATTTGACTTCTTCTATCCATTCTGTTCTATCTGGTTCCAATATTTTCCTCATGATTTTTCTTTCCTCCTTCAAGATGTTCTCCAGATCGCCTTTTCTATCAAGTACCAAGGTTTTCCTCGCGTACTGTATTATAAAGTTTGGTCTTTGTGTGAATGGACATACATTTCATGTTGTAGATTTCACGCGTTCTCTCATATGCTCGTTTGAGCTTTTGTAACCGAACCTTCTGTGTTTCCTTTTCCAACCCTGTTGGTTCTATGATCTCACCGAGATATTTGAAGTGTGGAACTCGTGTTATGTGACCGTATTTTGTGTTCAGTTCCAGAATGTTGAATTTAGTGCAAATGAATTTGGTCTTGTCGAATGAAATTTGTAGTCCAGTTTTCTGGACGCATTCCTTGAGAACTTCAGCCTGTTTGATCGCTGTATTTTCGCAGGCCGCTCGTGTCGCTAGGTCGTCTGCGAAACCTAAACAACTGACCCTGATGTCCGAATTGAATGGGTTCGCAGTGGTACTGGGTTTTCAAATCTTTCTCCCATTTTCGGATGACTTTATCCAGAACAAGGCTGAAGAGCGGTGGTGACAGTCCATCACCTTGTTGCACACCTGTCTTTATGTCAAATAGGTCTGACAATTCGCCCATGAAGTTGACTTTCCACTTGGTGCCCGTGAGTGTTTCCTCGATGAGTCATAATGTTTTTCGATCAAGTCCCTGTTGTTCTAAGATGTTAAAGAGAGACTGTCGGTCGACCGAATCATATGCCTTCTTGAAGTCGACTAACATACGGACGATCGGAGAGCTTCAGGTTGCTCTATATTTCAATAGCATCTTCAAATTGAAAATTTGTTCAACACAAGAACGCCCCGGTCGGAAAGCTGCTTGAAAGTCACAAATTTTGTTTTCAAGCTGATCCTTTGTTCTTTGAAGAAGGCACGAGGAAGGAATTTTGTAGGTGACTTCAAGAAGAGAACTCTCGCTATAGTTATTGACGTCCGGCCTGTCACCTTTTCCGTTTTCCAGACGTCTATGATGGCTTGCGTGAGCTCCTTAAGTGCGTTTGGGCCTACGTTCTTCAATAGTTCTGCAACTATACCATCTTCTCCAGATGCCCTGTTATTCTTGAGTCTGAAGATGTGTCTATGGATTTCTTCTTTGGTACGTAATGGAGATTCTGGGTTTATTTGTGCAGGAGTCTCTTTTAGCCATCTTCATGAAGGCTCCTGGTAATTGAGTAGCTCTGAGAAATATTGAGTCGACAATTATCTCGGTTGGTCAGCGGGAGTTTGCCGTCTGGTTTTCGGAAACGTAAGTTCTGAGGGGTGTATCCTCAAATTCTCGCTGTGAACATCCTGTAAAAGTCTCGAGTATTGTGATCTCGGAAGTCTTTTTATATCGAGTCCAACTGCCTCCTCTTTGTTTGTCTGATACTTTTTGAGGCTTCCTTTCTGGTCTGAAGATAATGTTGGTGCGTCTCCATCGATTTCTCACAGTTATATTTCTGGAAAGGACTCTTTCGTTCTTCCAGTGCTTCTTCACATGCAGGGTCCCACCACAGGTGTTTCGTATTCTTCTTCAATGGTACTGCCTCTTCGGCTCCCTTGATTATCTTGTTACGGAATTGATGCCAGGTGCCTGTCTTTTCCTTTCCCCATTCTTCTTTATAAGGCTTTCTTTGATATTTTGAAGATGAGTTTTCTTGTTGTGAATTCTTATCGGAGTAAATTTCACTTTGATCCGCACCAAATAGTGGTCAGAGTCAATATTGGCTCCTCTTCGGACTTACACGTCACAAATTTCCTTCTGTGAAGGGTGTGTGATGGCCACGTGGTCGATCTGATATTTTCCGAGAGACTGTATAGGATATCTCCAAGTCTTCTGTTTTAGAGGGTGTTTGCTCAGGGAGGTGGACATTATTTTCAAATTGTTCTGTTGGCACAGTTCAATGAGTCTCACGCCATTCTTGTTGGTGAATTTATGGGCTGGGAATTTGCCTACGATGTTTTGGTATTCCTTTTCCCTGCCAGTCTGGACAATGAAGTCGCCTAGTAATATCTTTTTTCTTCTATGGGGACTAATGCCATAATCTTCCCGAGTTTGGACCAAAACTGCTCTACCTTCTTCAGATCTCTATTATTTTCAATTTTCGTGGGTGAATGTACATTAATTAGTGTGTATTTTTTGTTTGCACATTCTATGCGCATTGTCATTAGTCTGTTATTCATGGGGGCGACTTCTTTAATGAAATCAACTATGTTCTTGTGAACGACAAATGCAATACCAGGAATGGGGTGCCACCTTTTCCTATTGGTTTGTCTATTTTACTTTTTAAGATAGTGAGTTTTCATCTGTAAAGCGTGTTTCCTGAAGAGGTAGTACATGTACGTTTTGTCGATCTAATTCTGATGTTATGATGTGTAGTTTACCTAGTTGTCGTAAGGTGTTGATGTTGAAGGTCCCGATGCAAGTGGGTCTCTTTGATGGTAGTTTGCGAGAGAACTCCAACTTCCTCTGTGATCGTGGTAGCCCAGGCCCCCAGAATCCGAAGACCTAGTTGCCGTCCGTTGATGGGTGGATTGGTTACCACCTGGGCTAATTCTGTTGTTACTCTCACGCTTGTAATTGAAGATTTGTCCAGTATTCCCACTGGGAGTTTAGGACCAAGGATTGCTAGTTTCTGGAACGCAAGGTGTGCAACCGTACGTACTAGGTAAACACACGCTGACCACTTTGCCGCTCAATCCAAGTCAGACGCAGAGTGGATTTGAAATTCGGTTCTTCCGACCGCTCTGCCATTGAGACATATGTCCTATTCCACCACTGAAGTGGTTGACCATTTTTTATTCACCTCAGTCGATCCGCAGGTGTTTATTTGGCTAGGCCCTATTCACACCTGCCCTGCATATCTACAGGAGAGTACCCTATCACCCATTGGGACGCACCGTGTCGTGGTTGAGGGCCCCGATCCCAGTGTCTCACGTAGGGTTATGTCTAGCGCTTATTCGTTTCGGAGGTAAACCCCCACGCAAGCTAAACATACACGGCCTGTCCTTCTTTTATATTTTTACTCTGTTAGACTGATATGAATTCCATACAAGCATTTAAGAATGACATCACTGTCAAATCTGCACAGTAATAGATACAAAAAAAAGCTTATGCAGTCAAATCTTACCATTCAGACCAACGTAAAAGCCTCAAAACGCATAATTTAATGTGTAATAACAGAATCAACATTTTAATGTGCCGCAACGTGAAACTGTGAAGTTTTAAAATATCTGTTTTACTTGGAGTCCTTAATGAATCATAAGAAAATTTAAATGAATTTTATCCATAGTGGATGCTGTCGAACTTCGTGACTGTTCCTTTATGGGGTGTAGAAAAATATCCACTACCAGTCACAATAAAAGGTTCTTTATTTGTCACACGACCGGTCTCGGACTTGCGTCCATCTTCAGGTGTTTATACATTCATGTACATGTTTATACTGTTGCAGATCAATAAAGATGAAGTACCATTATTACAGTTATGTAGTGGTGATAGTTTTGCCACTTAGTTACACATTTATTGTCATTTTCACTTCCATATTTCAGTTTTACCAAGTATATCTTCACATTACACTATTATGATGTGCACTCGTGAAATACACTATGTTTACATACAAACATGTTTTTATGTAAACATATTGTGTTTAACGAGCGCACATCTCAAAGGTGTAATTTGAAGCTATACTTGGTAAAACTGAAATATGGACGTGAAAATGACAATAAATGTGTAACTAAGTAGCAAAACTATCACCACAGAATAACTGTACTAATGGTGCTTAATCTTTATTGATCTTCGACAGTATAAACATGTACATGAATGTATAAGCACCTGAAGATGGACGCAAGCCCGAAACCGGTCGTGTGACAAAAAACATTTTATTGTGACTAGTAGCGGATATTTTTCTACACCCCATAAAAAATTTAAATTAGTCTCTCTAATGTTTTAAAAACAGGACAGCCATAAAAGGAAAATGTTGTTGGAATGTGGTATTGAATTTAGATCCAGAGGAGCACGGCCCTCCGCTAAACGCTAAGGGAGATATGTTCACTGAAATAGCACGCAAAGCTACCTCAGTTTCTTAGGTAGTGCTACCGAATGAACTACAACATGCAACAGTTTCGTAGTGTGTCAAAATTATCTTCCTAGTGGAAACTAAGGAAGGTTGATGGTGATAAACAACACAGAACACATAAAAAACCATGTCGCTTTTGGAATGTTAGTGACTCAGCACAGATAAAACAAGAAAGATAAGAATACCTTGCAAGGAATGCTTGCAAGAACAAAAAAGAGAAAAAAGGAATAAACATAAAGTGTGATTTTTATTTTTGAGTGGGCAAAATGTAATAAATAAATCATCGAGCATGTTCGGCAGTCTACCAAATTGTCCAGGTAGTCTAAATGAGATAGGCAAGAAATACGTGCGCTCTGTTGAAGAGTAAAAATTCACCCAGGATAAAAGTCAAAGGAAAGTTCAGCACATTTATTACGTTATCTACATACTACGCAGTATTTTGATCGCGTCTGAATCCATACGTAAAAACAGTCCTGCTGCTACAAATATACGGGTGCATGACCTCCGGCCGTTGTCGTTTTAGAAGCTGTTTATGCCTCCTACTTAAGACTTGCCTGGAAAGCTCACTCCATTTGCGTGGCACGATCGAGGGCTGACGCACGCAATGCTCAGATCTGCGACACGCAGGCGTACGCACTATCCACCCACCTACACACAGTCACACACACAAAGAAAAAGCGGTGGTATAACACTACGTCCGCCGCTTTTTGTTCTTCCATAGAAGCACTAAATCGAAGCACGGAGTCACCTAAGATTGCGGCTTCACTCTCTTCCTTGAGAATTTTTGACGATGTGTTTTTCGCACCACACGGCTTCAATAACTGTTCTAAATACTATTGGCGTATTATCGCCACTGTTATACTCTGAAGTGTTTGAGTAAACATCACCATTAGTGTAGTCGTTGATAGCAGAGGACGCTCACACTCATTAAATCGTACAAATTGACTGGTGTTTACACATGCTACTGAAACCTCACTAGAACAGAGCGGAAATTGATTATCCAGTTTTTTCTAAGACATGTGTGTAGTATTTATTTTCTCTATAGTGAAAATAATTATCACTGTGATCTTGGCGGACAATTTAGTGACAAATGAATGGAGCATCCTAGATCAAATAACGTTTGTTATATTTCATATCCTACAAGTTTAATCTCTTCAGATTCATTCGGAAGTAGTATTTCAGATCCTTTAAATCTTGTTTTTACCATTGATATGCCTGTTACGTATGTGTTACAAACTTCTAAAAATACATTCAACGTGTGTCAGTGTACATCTATCTATGCATACGTTCGATTATATTAAAACCGTGCGCCCAAAAATCCCCTCTACTACTACTACTACTACTACGATTATATTAAAATTCTCGTGACCCGTTACGAGCGTTATACTTAGATAGTTAATTACATTATATATTGGTCTTCCTCTTTGTTCTGTTAACGAATAACTTACACTGAAAACATGTCAAAGACGCATATTATAATAAAACTGTGCTTCGCCAATTCCAGAGGTGACAAACCATTCTTTCGACAAGTTGTTACCCAGATATGTGAGGTTGAACGTTAACATAGTCTTTCGTGGGTGGAGTCAATTTTAACACAATTCATTTGATGTGTGACGGTATGATGACGTATATACAACTTCGAACGCTTCAAATATTGTTACGTGAAGCTTTTATCGGAATGAAAAACGTTTCCTTTTGCTCAAATATGATTCAATAAAGATGCTATTGAACGTTTTGGCTATTGACATCAGTTATTTTGACAAACAGCTCTTCGGACAGTTTTAGTAATAAGCATATGTCAAGTTCTTTCGAGAAATTCAAAGTCCATCCCCTCGCGTCTTTCGAAGGGTTATTAGGTTATCATCTTTGTATTTTAGCTCGTTATAAAGAAATTGTTGGTTATTGCTGATTTATTGAAAACATCATATACGCCTATATGGATTCCTTCAATCTTGTGTGAAAGCTTCCGCCATGTTACCATTTAGGGAAAGATTTTCGAAATTATTTGATGACAAATAGCCTAAATACCAACAGCAAGAGTAGATTTAACTTCCCCTTTAAGTATATCATAGTTTCAAATTTCATATAATTCATGTAGTGATTCTGAGACCGTTTCAAAACAGTAACGGAAAAGATCAAGAGCCAATGCTGACAAAACACCTGTGTCAGTTGTGAAAGTGTAGCTTGTGACAGAAGGTTTGACTGATCTCACGTGTGAACAATTTTGATTCTATGTGGGAGGAGAGACAGAGTGTTTTGTAAATTTCCTCAAGAGTAGTCGTGAGTCCTAACGATATACCAGACAAACTGTGAACATTCTTTGTGAAAATATTTGTTCAAATTTATAATAGGTCTTAATTTGAAGATAAAAGTTCTGACTCGTGCGTTTGAAACACATCACTGCTTGGATTTGAACCGCTGACCTTGAGAAACCGGATAAGGGAAGGATGCTACAGAAGTATACCGAAAATAATACAGACATAAATTCTTCGTAGAAGTGACGAAGAAAATAAAACGTGGAAATATTGACTAGATATAGGACCTAAGACGTCGGGAAATAACTTCTCTATAACATTCCCTTCAAGTGCTCTACCAAATGCCAGTACGTATTTAAACGCCCACTCGCTGTCGCAGATCTGAAACTATCTTCCATTGAATGGCGCATATCGATACGTCAACGCCACCCAAGGGGACCATTGACGTCGCTTAAGCACCATATTTGCTGGCATACGATCAACGAGTTTTCGTTAAATCCCCACAGATGGTTATCGGGGATCTCACAACCAATTGTTGTTGTTTATCTCTTCTATATATATTTTTTTATCATGTAATGATGAAACACTATCTATAGCAGTTATTTTAAATAATGTAATATGCGTATTTCTTAATTTGTTATTATCTGTTGTGTAACTGTTCTGTACATAACTTATTATAAGAACTGTTTTACGTCTTGTATGCCAGATTCGCTATCGCTGACGTAATTCACCATGCGAGGGCGGAGCATCACGTAATTAAGCAACAGCAACTCCGCTTCTCTCCTTAGCACATGGCATTCGTGGAGTCGAAACACTTGCTCTATCCACCGTCTCCGCCTACCTTCATCGGTATAATTGCTTCCTTTAATTTTGGTTATATATCTTGTATTTTGTGTGTTACTACTATTATCAGATGTCCCTCTAAGTCAATTCTGTATTTATATTTGAGTAGTAATGGTTTGAAGACATATCACATTCTGACCGAAGCCGACTATCTATGCAAATAAATATTTTGTTGATGTCAAGAATGTTTTAATCCATTTTTTAAGGAATTAATTTATAATAAGGAAAATTTCTTTGCTATATTTCTTCTCCAAGAACCTAATTTCCCTTACCAAATATCTCCTTGGTTTCCTTTATTGCTTGCTCAGTGTGTACTGAGTGAGGCTGCCCAGTTGTTAGCACTACGGGACTCGAATTAGGAAGGACAATGATTCAAATCCAAGTCCACCCATCCTGATTTTGCTCTGATGTCATTTCCCGAAGTCGTTTAAGGGAAATGCCGGGATGCTTCCTATAAAAGCTTACGTCTGATTTCCTTCCCCATCCATCCTTACTCCCGGCCGCTGTGATCGAGCGGTTTTAGGCGTTTCAGTCTGGAACCGCGCAGATCCTACGGCCGCAGGTTCGAATCCGGCCTCCGGTATGGATGTGTGTGATGTCCTCAGGTTAGTTAGGTTAAAGTAGTTCTAAGTCTAGGGGACTGATGACCTAAGATGTTAAGTCCCATAGTGCTCAGAGTCATTTGAAACATCGATCCTTACTCCGAGCTTGTGCTCCAATGCTAATTACCGTGTTGTCCACGAGACGTTAAACCCCTTCATCTTACATTGTTTTCTCTTTGTAGAGATAACATCAAGTAGTGGCTACAATTGTTATGTCCGTCCCTTATTAACTATTGAGCTCCTTTATGATGTGGTGAGTATATACATTGTGCTGTTGTTGTTGTTGTGGTCTTCAGTCCTGAGACTGGTTTGATGCAGCTCTCCATGCTAATCTATCCAGTGCTAGCTTCTTCATCTCCCAGTACCTACTGCAACCTACATCCTTCTGAATCTGTTTAGTGTATTCATCTCCTGGTCTCCCTCTACAATTTTTACGCTTCACGCTGCCCTCCAATGCTCAATTTGTGATCCCTTGATGCCTCAAGACATGTCCTAGCAACCGATCCCTTCTTCATGTCAAGTTGTGCCACAAACTTCTCTTCTCCCCAATCCTATTCAATGACTCCTCATTAGTTACATGATCTACCCACCTAATCTTCAACATTCTTCTGTAGCACCACATTTCGAAAGCTTCTACTCTCTTCTTGTCCAAACTATTTATTGTCCATGTCTCACTTCCATACATGGCTACACTCCATACTAATACTTTCAGAAACGACTTCCTGACACTTAAATCGATACTCGATGTTAACAAATTTCTCTTCTTCAGTAACGCTTTCCTTGCCATTGCCAGTCTACATTTTATATCCTCTCTACTTCGCCCATCATCGGTTATTTTGCTCCCCAAATAGCAAAACTCCTTTACTACTTTAAGTGTCTCATTTCCTAATCTAATTCCCTCAGCATCACCCGACTTAATTCGACTACATTCCATTATTCTCGTTTTGCTTCTGTTGATGTTCATCTTATAACCTCCATTCAAGACGCTGTCCATTCCGTTCAAGTGCTCTTCCAAGTCCTTTGCTGTCTCTGACAGAATTACAAAGTCATCAGCGAACCTCAAAGTTTTTATTTCTTCTCCCTGGATTTTGATACCTACTCCAAATTTTTCTTTTGTTTCCTTTACTGCTTGCTCAATATACAGATTGAATAACATCGGGGAGAGGCTACAACCCTGTCTCACTCCCTTCCCAACCACTGCTTCCTTCCATGCCCCTCGACTCTTATAACTGCCATCTGGTTTCTGTACAAATTGTAAATAGCCTTTCGCTCCCTGTATTTTGCCCTTGCCACCTTTAGAATTTGAAAGAGAGTATTCCAGTCAACATTGTCAAAAGCTTTCTCTAAGTCTACAAATGCTAGAAATGTAGGTTTGCCTTTCCTTAATCTTTCTTCCAAGATAAGTCGTAAGGTCAGTATTGGCTCACGTGTTCCAACATTTCTACGGAATCCAAACTGATCTTCCCCGAGGTCAGCTTCTACCAGTTTTTCCATTCGTCTGTAAATAATTCGTGTTAGTATTTGCAGCTGTGACTTATTAAACTGATAATTCGGTAATTTTCACATCTGTCAACACCTGCTTTCTTTGGGATTGGAATAATTATATTCTTCTTGAAGTCTGGGGGTATTTCGCCTGTCTCGTACATCTTGCTCACCAGATGGTAGAGTTTTGTCAGGACTGGCTCTCCCAAGGCTGTCAGTAGTTCTAATGGACTGTTGTCTACTCCCTGGGACTTGTTCCCACTCAGGTCAAACTCTTCACGCAGTATCGTATCTCCCTTTTCATCTTCATCTACGTCCTCTTCCATTTCCATAATATTGTCCTCAAGTACATCGCCCTTGTAGAGACCCTCTATATACTCCTTCCACCTTTCTGCTTTCCACTCTTTGCTTAGAACTGGGTTTCCATCTGAGCTCTTGATATTGATGCAAGTGGCTCTCTTTTCTCCAAAGGTCTCTTTAATTTTCCTGTAGGCAGTATCTGTCTTACCCCTAGTGAGATAAGCCTCTACATCCTTACATTTGTCCTCTAGCCATCCCTGCTTAGCCATTTTGCACTTCCTGTCGATCCCTTTTTTGAGACGTTTGCATTCTTTTATGCCTGCTTCATTTACTACATTTTTATATTTTCTCCTTTTTTCGATTAAATTCAATATTTCTTCTGTTACCCAAGGATTTCTACTAGCCCTCGTCTTTTTACCTACTTGATCCTCTGCTGCCTTCACTACTTCATCCCTCAGAGCTACCCATTCGTCTTCTACTGTATTTCTTTCCTCCATTGCTGTCAATTGTTCCGTTATGCCATCCCTGGAACTGTGTACGACCTCTGGTTTAGTCAGTTTATCCAGGTCCCATCTCCTTAAATTCCAACCTTTTTGCAATTTATTCAGTTTTATTCTACAGTTCATAACCAATAGATTATGGTCAGAGTCCACATTAGCCCCTGAAAATGTCTTACAATTTAAATCCTGGTTTCTAAATCTCCGTCTTACTTTTATATAATCTATCTGATACCGTTTAGTATCTCCGGGATTCCTCCATGTATATAACCTTCTTTTATGATTCTTGAACCAAGTGTTAGCCATGGTAAAGTTATGCTCTGTGCAAAATTCTAACAGACGGCTTCCTCTTTCATTTCCCTCCCCCAATCCATTTTCACCTGCTATGTTTCCTTCTCTCCATTTTCCTACTGTCGAATTCCAGTCACCCATGACTATTAAATTTTCGTCTGCCTTCAGTACCTAAATAATTTCTTTTATCTCATCATACATTTCTTCAATTTCTTCGTCATCTGCAGAGCTAGTTGGCATATAAACTTGTACTACTGTAGTAGGCACGGGCTTCGTGTCTATCTTGGCCACAATAATGCGTTCACTATGCTGTTTGTAGTAGCTTACCCGCATTCCTGTTATCCTATTCATTATTAAACCTACTCCTGCATTACCCCTATTTGATTTTGTGTTTATAACCCTGTAGTCGCCTGACCAGAAGTCTTTTACCTCCTGCCACCGAACTTCACTAATTCCCACTATATCTAACTTTATCCTATCCATTTCCCTTTTTAAATTTTCTAACCTACCTGCCCGATTAAGGGATCTGACATTCCACGCTCCGATCCGCAGAACGCCAGTTTTCTTTCTCCTGATAACGACATCCTCTTGAGTAGTCCCCGCCCGGAGTTCCGAATGGGGGACTATTTTACCTCCGGAATATTTTACCCAAGAGGACGCCATCATCATTTAATCATACAGTAAAGCTGCATGCCCTCGGGAAAAATTAAGACTGTAGTTTCCCGTCGCTTTCAGCCGTTCGCAGTACCACAACAGCAAGGCCGTTTAGGTTAATGTTACAATGCCAGATGAGTCAATCATGCAGACTGTTGCCCCTGCAACTATTGAAAAGGCTGCTGCCCCTCTTCAGGAACCACACGTTTGTCTCGCCTCTCAACAGATACCTCTCCATTGTGATTGCACCTACGGTACGGCTATCTATATCGTTGAGGCACGCAAGCCTCCCCACCAACGGCAAGGTCCATGGTTCATGGGGGGGATATACATTGTAAGAAGACTGATCCTATAAAGTACAACAGCGTAATTGTGCTACTCTCGCGGAGAATTAACACCTAACCTCTCTCTGATTAGATTCATCCATATTATAGCGTTAGCCACTAAACTTCAAAAATCATCTCCGTCACTCCTTACAGCCTGCTAAAACTAACGAACCCAGTGTGCTTCTTTCAATCTTCTGTATATTTTCTGTTGAACATGTCTGATAACTGAATCATGAACACCAATTTCCTTAGAGACAAATGCAGCCATATGTTTGTTATTACACGGCTACGTCATTCCCATGACGTCAGTAAGGCAGTCGGATCTCCCGCTGACTACTAGACCCGCTCCCAGCGGGGTTCCCGCCTGGCCGTGCGTGCCGTCGCGCGCAGATACGCATCGCATCGCAACCCAGTGCGGCGCGGTGCGGCGCGATGGCTTTTTCGAAAAACAAAGGCAGGAGGCCGGCCCTAAAAATACTCGCCGCTGCGCCGTGCGACGCCGCATCGATTAGCGGCGGGAGCGATGCTTGCGGGACGCGGCGCGACCACAATGCACACTGCGGGCCACCGCCGCCCCCTCCCGCCCTCAGGCAGCCTAGCTGTCCGCGACACCACACACCGCTTCTTTTGTCGCGGTCCCAGTACGCCAGCGGCTGCCGTTTGCCGTCGGAATCCACAGGTTATCGGCGTGCGTGCAGCTCAAGTGTTCGTAAATTAATGAAAGCAAACAACGCTTGTGAGGGATATGCAGAATTCAGAGAGGTAGTTTTCGACCTGTTGAAACACTATAACGTTGGTAATTGATCGTAATGGGAAGATCCGCTAGTGCCTAGCATCAATATACAGACAAAATTCTAGGGACAGCGATTCACACAGGGTTGGCGCCGGTGGCGAGACCTACAACGTACTGACATGAGGAAAGTTTCCAACCGATTTCTCATACACAAACAGCAGTTGCCGACGTTGCCTGTTGAAACATTGTTGTGATGCCTCGTGTAAGGAGGAGAAATGCGTACCATCATGTTTCCGGCTTTGATGAAGGTCGGATTGTAGCCTATCGCGATTGCGGTTTATCGTATCGCGACATTGCTGCTCGCGTTGGTCGAGATGCAGTGACTGTTAGCAGAATATGGAATCGGTGGATTCAGGAGGGTAATACGGAATGCCGTGCTGGATCCCAGCGGCCTCGTATCACTAGCAGTCGAGATGACGGGCATCTTATCCGCATGGCTGTAACGGATCGTGCAGCCACGTCTCGAACCCTGAGCCAACAGATGGGGACGTTTGCAAGTACAACAACCATCTGCACGAACAGTTCGACGACGTTTGCAGCAGCATCGACTATCAGCTCGGAGACCATGGTTGCGGTTACCCTTGACGCTGCATCACTAAGAGTAGCGCCTGCGATGGTATACTCAACGACGAACCAAGGTGCAAGAATGGCAAAGTGTCATTTTTGCGGATAAATCCAGGTTCTGTTTACAGCATCGTGATGGTCGCATCCGTGTTTGGCTACATCGCGGTGAACGCACATTCGAAGCGTGTATTCGTCATCGCCATACTGGCTTATCAACCGGCGTGATGGTGTGTGGTGCCATTGGTTACACGTCTCGGTCACCTTTTGTTCGCACTGTCGTCACTTTGAACAGTGGACGTTACATTTCAGATGTGTTACTACCCGTTACTCTACCCTTCATTCGATCCCTGTGAAACCCTACATTTTTGCAGTATAATGCACGACCGCATGTTGCAGGTCCTGAACGGGCCATTCTGGACACAGAAAATGTTCGACTGCTGCCCTGGCCAGCACATTCTCCAGATCTCTCACCATCTGAAAACCTCTGGTCAATAGTGGCCGAGCAAGTGGCTCGTCACAATACGCCAGTCACTACTCTTGATGAACTGTGGTATCGTGTTGAAGCTGCATGGGCAGCTGTACCTGTACACTCCATCAGAGCTCTGTTTGACTCAATGCCCAGGCGTGTTAAGGCCGTTATTACAGTTAGATGCGGTTGTTCTGGGTACTGATTTCTCAGGATCTATGCACACAAATTGCGTGAAAATGTAATCACATGTCAGTTCTAGTATAATATATTTGTCCAATGAATATCCGTTTATCATCTGCCTTCCTTCTTGGTGTAGCAATTTTAATGGCCAGTAGTGTATACAGATGGCAGTAGCATTGCATACAGGTATTATAAAAAATCAATGCATCGGTGGATCTGTCATTTATTCTCAGGTGATTCATGTGACAAGATTTAAGACGCGATTATGGCAGAATGACAGGAATTAACAGACTCTGAAGGAGAACAGTAGTTGTACACAAACGTGTGGGACATTAGAGTTCGGATAGCGTTAGGGAATTATACATTCAGAGAGCTACAGTGTCTAGAATGCGCCGAGAATACCAGATATCTGGCATTACCTCACATCACGGACAGCGCAGTGGCCGACAGCCTTCACTTAACGACCAATAACAGAAGCGTTTGCGTTGAGTCGTCAGTGCTAACAGACAAGTAACATTGCGTTATGTAAAAGCAGAAATCAACGCGGGACGCACGGTGAACGTTTCCGTTAGGAAAGTGGTACGAAATTTGGCGTTAATGGGCAATGGCAGAAGATGACAGCCGCGAGTGCCTTTGTTAACAGCACGACATCGCCTGCAGCATCTGAGCTCGTGACCATATCGGTTGGACACTAGAACAGTGGAAAACCGTGGCGTGGTCGGAAGTGTCCCGATTTGAGTATATAAGAGTTGATGGTAGGCGCGAAGCCATGGACCCATATTGTCAACAAGTCACCGTGCAAACTGGTAGTGGCTCTTAATAATGTTGGCTGTGTTCACATGGACTGGGTCCTCTGGTGAAACTGAACAACTGAACTGCTGCAAATGGTTATGTTTGGCTACTTGGAGGCCATCATTCGTGAACTTCATGTTGCCAGACAACGAAGGAAATTTGTTGGATGACAATGCACCATTTCACTGGACCACAATTATTCGCGATTAGTTTGAAGAACCTTCTGGACAGTTCGAATGAATGATTTGCCCACCCACAGGAGATGTCACTTCGTGCACGAAATCGAGCACCGGCAACACTTATGCACTTATAGACGGCTAGAGAGGTACCATAATTCTATATTTCTGCAGGGGGCTTCCAACGACTTTTTCAATCCATGCCATATCGATTTGCTGTAGTAAGACGGGCAAAAGAAAGTCCGTTTCGATTTTAAGAGCTATCCCATGACTTTTGCCACCTCACTATAAAACTGAACTCTACGTTTTGGCCGGCCGCGGTGGTCTAGCGGTTCTAGGCGCGCAGTCCGGAACCGCGCGACTGCTACGGTCGCGGGTTCGAATCCTGCCTCGGGCATGGATGTGTGTGATGTCCTTAGGTTAGTTAAGTTTAAGTAGTTCTAAGTTCTAGGAGACTGATGACCACAGTAGTTAAGTCCCATAGTGCTCAGAGCCATTTTTCTACGTTTTGACCGGAGTATTGTTTGGATAGCTTGCTCGAATAAGGGGTAGTCGAATCACCAAAAATCAAGCCATATGTTGAAGAGTAATCTCCCCACCATTCTCGGCGTGCACACAAATACATGTAAATGGTAAACGTAAATTCCACCGACAGCCTTTCAGAGAAGTTAATATGGACCAAAATAAGGAAAAGTATGTAGTAAAGATGGGCTCTGAAACGCACACCTTAGCAGTAACGAGTATCCATTCATTTTCGCTACAATCAGGCACTTCCCTTTCTACTGCAAAGTCCTTGCTTTCCTTATTTTAAGAGGTGGTAATATGGAGCAAAACAAGAAATGTCTAGTTTACATGGGCTCTAAAATGCATCTCTTACAGCTAAGAGTACACGTTTATCTTCATTAGTGTAAAGCACATGTCTTCTACTGAACTAGTGCTCATAACTCTTAAAATACGCATTTTGGATTATTAGATTTTTGTTCTTATTTGGATCCATACTGCCTCCTCCCAAAACAACGAAAGCAAAGAGCTTGCAGCAGAAGGCATGTGTTTCACGATAGAGAAGACAAACAAGTGAAGAAGTCATCTATGAAGTTGAGAAATTAGCCATAAAAGTCAATCTCATCGTATGAGTGAATACGTATATACTGGTAATATGTTTGGGCGGAAGATCGTAGATGGTATCTGGGTCAACAAAAGTCTAGAATTGTATTTTCCGACGAAAACACGTATATACAGCACAAGGAAAAAAGGTCTCAAACTCCACGGACCGAAAGAAGGAATGTACGACTCCGTCGTAAATGGGAGTCGAGAAATCGTACAATGGCCACGATAGCCAGAAAGACCGCTGTTAATCAACGTAAATAACGTTGGCTTTCAGAAGTTCACATCCAAACAAGTAAGACAATTAACACTGAAATCAAGAAATGTACCGACAAAAGAACGAGAACAGATCCAGAAAAGCCAACGCCATGCTACCTGTCTTCGTATTCATACTTGGAAATTATATTACTGTTTTTGTGAAACAAATCGTAACAAACGTAGTATCTGTGAATTCTTTCCAACAATAAAATACAGAAAACCATGAATTTCATGTACAAACAGCTATGTTTTTACTGCTGATTCTATGAATGCGTTGGAACTCCGTGGTTCAAACGATGAACTAGCCCTGCTAGAATATCTTAGCTTAATTCACTCCCTCCGCAAGAAATATCATTTTTAACCAGTAAGCTCAACTTCAGCCACTCAGCCGTTCATTCTATCTTAGAACGGCCCTGCTCATATTTGTTGGAAGCACTAGCGTTCTGTTCGTCACAATGCATTAATGCTGGTTGTATGTGTCATTATTTTCACGATTTTCCAAAATTTTAATATGAATGTCGTCATCATGATGATGTTCTGTGATACTGACAAATTACACTCGAAGAAATGCTTGAAGCACATGGATGGCAAATACGAGTAAGCATGTACATGAGCCGGCCGCGGTGGTCTAGCGGTTCTAGGCGCGCAGTCCGGAACCGCGCAACTGCTCCGGTCGCAGGTTCGAATTCTGCCTCGGGCATAGATGTGTGTGATGTCCTTAGGTTAGTTGGGTTTAAGTAGTTCTAAGTTCTAGGGGACTGATGACCACAGATGTTAAGTCCCATAGTGCTCAGAGCCATTTGCACCATTTGAGCCATGTACATGAGGCAAGTACTCTTTAAAGAACGAGAACAGATCCAGAAAACTAAACGTTAAATAAGTCGAAGGATATTTAACTGGGTAAATTCAGTAATAGTTAGCACTCTAGTTGTTTCATAGGATCAACTGGACGATTACCGCCCCACCATTGTTTCCACCCTTGGACATTTTAAAGTACTGATGAAACCTGAAATTCTAGTCTCCTAAAACTAGAATCCTTGGTAGCTCCAGTCAGTTTTATAAGTTCTTCTTTATTCCCTACCGCAACTTTCTACCATGTCTTAGAATTACCCCAAGGGTCTGTGATACCCTCAATACCATACCTCGTTCGCACATCGTACTTGTGCTATTCAACTTCCCACGTAAACTATATCATGTAGATAGGTCAGATATATTGAAACATTTCAACATACCTTTTAGAATGTCTATGAATCCGAAATCATGACCTTATGAAGTAAATGAACAGTAATTTACAGTCAAATGGAGGAAATTTCCTCGAAAAAAGTAGATCACGTATGTCGACACAAACTTATTATCTATCTACCCTTTCTGTCTTCCCAAAGTTCCCTTCAACTCATTAAGTTTCACATCCTATTACACCAAAACACTGACAATAATCTTTGAATGATTCTCCTGCTATTTCAAGCTTTCCGATGCTCTAAAACCCCTAGGACAATCTTTCGACGTTATGCTGACCTGGAAGCTTCCCTTATTAACTATTCAAAATAGATATATGAATGGACTACTAACAATCCAGATATCGAGATCAAATTCTAGGCAACCGGTTCCACTCACAAATGTCTTATTATAAGGGGTAGACCAGGGGACGATCTATTTTGGAACCGATGTCCATGATTTTGTAATAAAATAAAATAAAATTACAAAATGGACCTCAGAAATTTATTCTACATCCTTAAATAAAAAACCTGCACCCAGAGGACACTCACTACACGAAGTCGACGAAAGTAGGAATGTGAGGTCGGTTAGTGGGAGCTCTGAATCCCATCGTTTTCAACCAAGAACAAAATTTCAAAAACTCCTACCAAACCGACAACACTGACATAGCACGTAGGGATATTTAAAAATTATTTTTAACCAAACGGTGGCACACTGAAACAAAAGTTAATTTTTTCGACAGGTATAGCGTAACTGCATGCATTTCTCGTGAGTTATGATCCCTGCCAACTTAAAAGGGATGTTTTGAAAAACAAGCCTTTGAAGAATCAACTTGTGTTTTTTATTCTAAAACTGAACGCACTTTTAATCTGCAGTGCCATCACAGTACATTTGGTTGTCTTTTCACCGATGTCGTAACACTCTCATTTTGACCATATTGTGGATTTACTGGCTTCCTCTTACAGATCGAAGCGTGTTTTGTACGATTGAGATACCTTTCCGAACCTTTTATATCCGTATAAGTACGTCTTTTGTCATTTTCAGACATTCACGTTTTACTTCGTATAAAAACATAACTGGAATAACAAGTTAAGCAGACGCGAGGCCAGCACTTTCCTTCACACTGTTGACTATGAACGAAACATGTTACGAAGAGAAATCTTGTTGAAAATAACGTTAATTGTCATAGCCTCTGTGACATATTCGAAATTAACAGGAGCCGTGTTCCGTCGATAACTCTTACATTATTACGTCGGTGGCATTCGAGTGTTAGATGTGCCAGACTCCCATGCAGTAAATCGCAGTTTTAACATATTTAAATTTGTATGAATCGTAAACATAGACTCTCTATTGAATATTTTAAGCCCATTCAAAATTAGGTTAAAAAAGTTTATACTGTCGTCTATACCCTTAACTTAACTTACATTTGACAGTGTTGCTGAGATTTCCAATCCTCACAAGTATTATCACACCTTGCAAGCTACTGAGTGACATTCTCTCTCTCTCTCGACGAAGTAGTTACCCATATGAAGTCTGTAGAAACTGTTCAGATGTCTTGTGCATTTAGCACGCTACCGTGCTTGCACTTGCCCTCTCCATCTAGATACTCATCAAAACTCTCAATTTTCGCTCACTGAGCAAAGATTTTGAGCGAAAATATGTCCCTCTTACCCATGCGAAAATCAAGATTATATTACTTTCAACTTCCCAGATAATAACACCCTTTAATTTCCTTTAATATAATGCTACCACTTGCAGTCGCCAATATTAGGGCTTACCGTCTAATTTAATGCGAAGCAGCTTATTGCATCAAATTATTCAGTCCCATATTATCGTGAACAGCATATCTACAGAACTACATACGCATATACGTGAGCAGCGTAAAGGCCACAAGAGTGCGCTAGTGTTGTTCATGTTTAACACTGTCACCAGGCCTGGTAGACTCTATAAGAGACGTGAAGATAGTCAGGTGTTGAGTGATCATTGTGTAGGATACACAGTACTCAAGTCAGTCAGCGTTATCAGGAACTTACGGAGTTTCAGAGGGTTCTCAATGTGAATCAGCATTGGACTGGCTGAATGAATGCAATATCTAGGTTTGGAGGAAGTGACACTGACTTGAAGTTGGACTGCATAGGAAGGTGCTGACAGCTAAACAAACACGATCAAAGTATCCGGTAGACCATGTCGGACCACCACAAGGAGAGATAGCCGTATTGAGCACAAAGTATATCGTCATCTCTAGATATTGTCACGTAGAGGAAGGTGTAAGTAGATGAATGACGACCACTAGCTTCACTTAACGAAGGTTTATTCAGCACTTGCACATACAAGAACGCGGAGTGAACAGCCTCCGGCCAGAACACATACGGTATAGATGCAGGTACAGAACATTCCAGTACAATGATTCTTGCCATTTGTGGCTGCTTCTAGAATGTACACGAACCGAACATAGAAATTCAAACTTGTCAGTTCAGGTGAGTTTTGAACTCACGACCCCCCATGCAACAATCTAGTTTCATTACCACTACACTATGTCGACGACGCTACTCGGCTTCTTCTGCGACATCGCTCCCTCCTCAAGAGAACAGTGTCTCGGTGTTATGTCCTAGTCCGGGAACGATTCACTGGTCCTGCATACTCCGACCCCGATGACTGATGTTCGCCCTGGAAGTGATCTTCTTAGAAATTCCCTTGCCGCTACGTTCTTCGCTGCCTTTCTGCTTGTTGCCTGTCGCTGGAGATTCGAATTTACCCTGGGTTGCAGGATCCTTAGAGGGCTTCATTCGAAGGACGTGGACCGTATTTTTGATTTTTGTCGCCTTGCGGCGGGGTCGAAATCTTCAACTTCATAAGCAATATTAGACAACTGTCTTACAACCTTATAAGGTCCAAAGTAGCGCCTGAGGAGCTTCTCAGAGAGACCAACTTTCCGAACAGGAGTGAAGATCCAGATGAGCTTCCTCAGCTCTGGTTAACACCTGGCCGATGTAGTCGTAACCCACGTCATCAGGATTTAACGGAAACATAGTGTCCATCGTCGTAGTCGCCTCACGCCCATGCACCAGATAAAATGGCGTAAATCCCATGGCGTCTTGTTTGGCGGTGATGTAGGCAAACGTCACGAAATGTAGCACCTCATCCCAGATCCTCTGCTCAACATTGACGAACATTGATAGCATGTCAACCAAGGTATTATTAACGCATTCATTAGGCCCCTTAGTTTTGGATGGTAGGCTGTCACCACGTGATGAATAATGTTGCACCGACGGTTTGCCTCTGTCACAAGATTCAACTGAAAAACTTTCCCTCGATCCGTAATTAATGCCCCTGTGTCACCGTGTTTTGATACAATGTCTTCTACGATGAATTTGGCTACCTCGAATGCTTCGGCTGTTTTCGCGGCTTTTGTAATGGCATAGCGCGTCAGATAATCAGTGCAAACAATAATTCATCTATTGCCACTAGCAGACGTTGGAAACCATCAGACGAGGTCAATCCAAACACGTTGGAAAGGCGTTTCGGCTGGTGGAATTGGTATGAATCGGCCATGTGGTTTCTCCTCTGGTATTCTCTACAGCGCGACACATAGTGACGGACTCTCCTAAATAAACCTGGCCAGATAAATCTCTTGTCGATCCTATCGTACGTCTTAATAAATCCTAAATGTCCGGCCTCAGGTTTGTCATGGAATTTCTGTAGAACACGTAAGCGCATGTGTTTAGGAATCACTGGTAGCCACCTCTTTCCAAACGGATCAAAGTTTTTCTTGCAAAGAAATCCATCAACTACCTTAAGTTGTCCTTTCACATCCTCTGACCCATTTAAAGCAAGCATAATTTGAGATATCTTTGTGTTCTTCTTCTGCTCAGCTGAGAGATCCTGGAGTGCAGCGAGACAGTCACTATCTTCATCAGAGTCTTGATGGTCTTGCACAGGGTTTCTTGAGAGACATTTGGCATCTTGGTGTTGTGGTAATGTCATACTCTTGAAGAAGTAGTGGCCACCTGGCGAGTCGTCCTGTTGGATCCTTAAGACCTGTCAACCAACAAAGTGAATGATGGTCTGTAACAACTATGAATGGCCTTCCATATGGATACTATCGAAACTTGCACATCGCCCAGATCACAGCAAGACATTCTCTTTCTTAGTAGGGTAGTTTCTCCCGGTTTTTGTAAGTGTTCTATAAGCATAAGCTATAACGCTATCTTTTCCATCCGAAATCTGCACCGTAACAGCACGACTGGCATCTGTGTGTAGTTCTGTAGGTGCTCTCTCATCATACAGACCAAATACAGGGTCAGTCGTCAGAGCTTTTCGCAGCACATCGAAAGAATCTTGTTGAGCACCACCCCAGATAAATTGAGCATCAGATTTAACAACTCTTGGAGTGGATAAGCTTTGATACAAAGGTCTGATAAAACGACGGTTTTAAGAACACAATCCGAGGAAGCTTCTCACTTCTCTAAAACTTTTAGGAGTCGGAAATTCCATTATAGCTCTCACCTTTTCTGAGTCTGGCCGCACATCTTCGTTTGACACAAGGTGCCCAAGTATTCTGATTTCTTTTGCTCCAAATACACACTTTCTTGGATTAAGTTTCAGTCCGGCTTGTTGGAGACATTTAAGAACGGCCCTCATTCTTTTTATGTGTTCATCAAAAGCCTCTGAGAACACTATAATGTCGTCTAAATAACAAAGTCACATCGTCCACTTCAGGTGCCTTAGAAGATTATCCATCATTGGTTAAAAAGTTGCTGGCGCATTACACAAACCAAACGACATTACCTTAATCTCTTACAGGCCCTCATGGGTGATATATTACATTCTCTTACATTCCACTACAAGATCCATGGTTTGATGCATGGCTTGACACATGACAGCTACCTTTCTAGTGCTGACTACAGGAATGATCACTTCATCCAGCACACATAGTCTCCACACACACGGATGCACATCTTCCTGTCCACAGTATCTCATCTCGCCTAGCATAATCTTTGAGCCTCCACAATCTGTAATTGCCTGAGTCCCGCCCAGAGAACGACGTCATGACTAGACTCTCGTAAGACGGTGAATTCTAAGGGCTGTGTATGGCCACTTACACCCACACGAGTGACACATCTTCCTGTAGGTTTTACATATTTCCCTTTAGCCACCTTCAGCAGAGGTGTTTTGCTGTCGACGATTACGGTTTTCTGCAACTGGTGACGGTACATCTCCAAAATGACTGAATATGATGCTCCAGAGTCCACAAGAGCTTGGGCTGGTCGGCCATCCATGAGGATATCGACGTAGTTTCTTGTATTTTTATAGTGATCGACGGCGGAGGATTTTTCTCTTTTGCCGCCTCACCTCCAAGGAAGGTTACACCCCTTTAGTTTTTCAGGTTGCGGCGGCTAGATGATAGGCTGGAGCTTCTAAACGGCGATGGAGACCTTGAACGGAGTGTTGGGGAGCGTCCCCTCCAGCGGCTAGCTTGCGGGATGGTGACCTACGTCGTCCTGCACCCAAATCTTCGTGTTCGTTTTCGTCGTCCCGGATAAGATAGGTCTGCTGTATTCTGGCGCGGGCGTCATCAAATATCGATCGCCTTTTTCGACAATAGCAGGCCACATGTCCCGGTCTTCCGCAGTGGAAACATACTGGTTGGTTATCCTGTGTCCTCCAGACATCAGTCTTCCTTGTTGCCCAAACAGGTTCCCCATGCGGCATTGTAGGAACGTATCTTCGCCTGGGTCTCGATTTTTTTACCGTTTCAAAGGGATATGAAGTACGAGAGATTGGGTTCAATGTCTGTTCCACTACCTGTCTTATGACCTTTTGAAGCGTCTCGGTTTTCTGCTCACCGTGCAATCCATCTGCCTTCTGAACTTCCATTCTCACGATGTGACGAAGAACGCTTGTGAAATCAGTTTCTTCCTCAATCACAAACATCGATACGACGTTTGGAAGCCGTTAAAACTTCTTGCGTGCAATTCTTTTTCTGATGCATTGTCTGGATATACTGGCACCATTTTATGAAGTCGTTTGCTGTCGAAACCTCCTTCAGGAGTAGGGTTTGTTATATGTCCTCAGCAACACCCTTCATGAGATACACAACCTTATCTTCCTCCTTCATTCCTGGATCCACTATTTTACACAGCTCCAGGAAGTCTTGAATGTAGGATGCTGTAGTTTCTCCTGGACGCTGTACCCTGAACTTTAATTTATCTTCAGCCTTGCACTTCTGTCGTTGTGTGTCGCCGAAATACTTGCGCAGTTCCGCCTGGAATACTTCCCAACTTGTGAACTTCTGCTCGTTGTTCTCATACCATTTCTTAGCAGTGCCCTCCAAGTAGAAATATACGTTAGTCAAACACACGGTGTCATCCCTTTTGTTAAATTCGGCTATACGCTCATATACCTTCAGCCACTTGTTTGGATCCTGGCCATCATCACCAGAGAACCAGGAAGGAAGCCTCATGTGGTGGCACACAGTTGCTGTCATCAAGACGTCCTCTTCTGCTTCTGTCTCCGATAGATTGCGATCTGTTGAATATAGCTCGAACTCGGGCTTCTCGACACGTAAACGGTAGATCTGTCATGGCCTGACTGGAGCCAGTGTGTCGTTGATAATGTGCGCTATCACCGGTTCCAATACCCGGCGGCTCCACCAGAATAATGTCACGTAGAGGAAGGTGTAAGTAGATGGATGACGAACACTAACTTCACTTAATGAAGGTTTATTCAGCACTAGCACAGACAAGAGCACGGAGCAAACTGCCTCCGGCCAGAACACATACGGTATATATACAGTTACAGAACACTCCAGTACAATGATTCTTGACATTAGTGGATACTTCTAGAATGTACTCGAACCGAAAATAGAAATTAAAATTTTGTCAGTTCAGGAGAGTTTTTAACTCACGACCCTCTATGCAACAATCTAATATCATAGCCATTGCATTATGGCGACTGCGTTACTGCGACAATATACTCGCCAGCCCTCCGCGAAAAAGTAATGAACTCCCTGCTATACTCTGTGTAGCTATGTATAGCGATGAATTGTTGTTGTAAACCACCCCGGATGATGATCGCGACGAGTATATAGGCACCCTAGGGAGAGGTCCCATTCTTTGAATGTTTTTGAGAGGCACAGAAGTATTTCTCCTGACGCATGACGTGGAGAGCAATCGCGAATGAATTCAGATCACGGCTGGTTGCAATTGACGGAACCGTGTTGTCATGTACACGTGTCGGACATCCCCATCTTCAGGTGTTACTTTTTAAGCAACAGAATAGTAGTGGCATTTTTCAGTAGGACAGTTCTTGCCTACTCATGGCACATGACTCTACGAAGTGTATGATGTTGAGGTATTCCAGCAGCAAGCACGGTCCCCAGATCCGTACCATGTCCCATGTGTGGGACCATCTCAGACCTCAGCTCCTTTCCAGTGAAAGTATCCTGGATTCCTGGATATAAACGCCCAGTTAAAAAAGCTGCGTGCCAGATTTCTTCAGGAGATAGCATGCCGAAACTGAAATTCAAAATTAATTAGAATAACATCTTATTTACTGTGTTGTTGGCGAATTTCATTGATAATTATCAGTACAGGTACTATCTCGACCGTGGCATATGTCACCATTGGATCAGTTCGAAGTTTTCTTTCAAAAAGTATTCCAGTTCTTTTTTTCTGGCCGTATAAGATCTAGGATTCTGTGGACGTGGGAGGGTCAGAATTTTATGGACTTCGTGTGTTGCTGCCTTATAATGTCGATTCTGGGTCTTCCGACGTGAGCTGAAAGGAGAGAAGTCGCAGGACGTGAAAGCTAGGTGACGGCCGGCGCGAGTGGTGGGAGTTTCCGCGAATCGCCGGCTATGCCTCCGCGCCGGCGCCCGCACGCGCCCGTGCTCTTATTATTCATGAACGCCGCCGGTTTATTTATTCCGCCCGCCGTGGCGCTCATTTCCATGGCCGGCCGTCTCCCGCGGGGTCCGCTCCATCACGCCGGCGCCACTGTCGCCGTCATTCAGTATTTACACGGCTGACTTCTCTGCAACGCAAACCAGTCACCCGCCGCCTGCCGAAAAAGACTAACTTCTTTTGTGCGGGTTTCACACCGCGGACGTGAAACTTGTGGGCGAACACCGTTGTCAGAAATTTATTATGTGTATCAGACATAACGGCGTTCAGATATCGTCATTTTGTTCAATAACTTTAGAAATTTTGTACAAATCCAAGTTGAGATCAGTAGACTAGAGAGCAGTCGACACTAGACTGAGAATAATTCCACGAAACGACATCAACGCCATGTGAAAAGCAACAGTAACAAAATTCAGAAATCAATCAGCATTTAAATTATCGTAAAAATTACAACAACTGAAGAAGTCAAGAACGATGAATTGTTTCCACGACCCATGCTGTCATATGATCAGCCGTAACGTGAGTGAACACCATGGTTTTGTAAGATGAGAGAGCTGGTGCACTGTTAGTGAAACTGTTTAATGTGAACTGCAGCAATTACTCTGCTGCACTGAGAGAGTATCTCCGACTGAAAGATCTGAGAAGAAGCCCGATGCCACTGAAAGTTTTAAAGAAGCTCATAATGAAATTCTGAAACACCGGGGAGCTCGGAAAACGGAGGCGTCCCTAACGGTGGGTGTTATTATCGAGATTTATTTTACTGTAACCTACCATGCAGCATGTTCCCCAGCTAGTGCTAGTGCTTCTGCTGTATTACGAGAATTGTGTATCCCGTGCTCAACATTAAGGAAGGTTTTGCGGTTTGTTTTATACTAATACCTGTACAAGATCCAGACGGAACAGCAACTGAAACCTAATGTCCCGCAATAAGATACTGGAATTTCTTTTCGGCTTCTGGCACGGATCGAAATTGATGACATGTGGATGAGCCAAATTCTATCAGGTGACGGCCACGTTTTACACTACATGGTATAGTGACTAAACAGAACTGCTTATTTTGGGGTTCTGTTATCCTGCGTCTTGTCCTCGAAAACCCACTGCACTCCCCATATGTGAGTGTGTGGCGTGTATTCACAAGCAGCTTTACTCTCGATCATAATGACGATGATGATGATGTTTGGTATGTGGGAGGCTTAACTGTGCGGTCATCAGCGCCCATACAAATTCCAAATTTTTACGCAGTACAATTTTTTCACAATCCAATCACGAATGATGATGAGGATGAAATGAGGAGGGCAACACAAACACCCAGTCCCAGGGCAGAGAAAATTCCCAACCCGGCCCGGAATCGAACCCGAGACCCCGTGATCCAGAGGCAGCAGGCAGCAAATTTACTCTCGGTCCGTTCTTTTTTGAAGAGAATACAACCAGAGGACCTGTTACGTTATCTCAACACTTTATTGAGATCTGCATATACAAAATGAGCTTCCTGATTTGGAAGAGCGCAACTGTGTGGAAACCATCCTTTTCAAGCGAGAGGGGCTACATCTCAAGTCGCTAGTCCAGTGAAGTACCTGCTTAATGAAACCTTCCACGAACGTGTTCCATATACATGGCCAGCAGAATCATCTAATCTAAATTCATGTGACTTTTGGCTCTGGAGATACGTTAAAGATCCCATTTACCAGGGACACGTTCGGTCTCTACTTGATGTGAATGCCAGCATTCCACCAGACCTGCTGTGGGCAACCATTGATCACGTCGTTTTACGGGTGCAGCATATCGTCGCGGTGTCCGGTACTAATAATGAGCAAAATGTGCAAGGGGCGTTTAATAAGACAGTAAACCTTATGCATTTCTCACTTCTTTGACCTTACCAGCTCACGTACCAGTCCTAACGATCACACATAGAAATGTTTCCATTCGTCTTTCTCGCATTTTGAGCGCAAGATTTGCAACTTGTGGCCAGAATTGGAATGTTTGTTCCAGCGTAATCGGTTCCGTATTGACGCATTAGAATGTCTACAAAGCTTCACTGCTATATGATTGTTGCAGTCCATATTGGACTTCTGTGTCTAGCTGGACTTTAATTATAATCAAACGATACACTGCAGGCAGTGACCTTTTACTAGTTATCTGACTCCAAGTGTCCTGACCGGTTCTCAATGACAGCAGCAAGTATTGTCTGGTTGTAAACCGTTTTTAATTGATAAAACGTTAAGATCACTGTTTTAACGTCCTGTTGTATGGTTGTAATTACTCAACTTCTTCTTACAAGTTGGGCACTTTCGTTCAGTACCTGGTTATGGGCATATCCAAACGATGCAGTCCCTTCTTTAACATTAAGTCACGTCCCCTCTTCGACCTATCTTATAGCAGTGTTTCCATTCAGCGATGCTGCACTTATACACAGTCATGATCACTACTTCTATGCTATCAACAGCGCTCCAAAGCGACGAGTGAACTTTTTATGGTGGTCAGTAGTATCTTGTGCGAAGAGATGCTGTCCCTATAACTGATGACTGCCTCTGTAGAACTCTGTAACTCACCTGACGAATTGCCAGGGAAAAGGAGCTGATAAATGGTGATCATACCACTTCAAGAAGTTCCGGATCAACTGTCCCTGTGGTAACATTAACACGTGGGCAGAACCTACGTCATCGGTACAACATGACACACGTTAATAAGCTGAGCTGCAAGAGCGCGAATCATGTCTCATTAGGCATTGTATTACATCGGTCCTGGAGAAGTGTTTTAAGCAGTTCTTCCTCCATTGTGTTCCGATGCCAACAAAAATGGTGAATAGCAAGAGACAGCAACCTTGCGTTATCCCATAAGTGCTGCGAGAATGAGTTTCCTTTCTGTAGTTGCCATATGTAAAATAATAAACTGAGCGGTCGTGGTGGCGTATTCGTTAAGACGACCCTTTGTTTAATGGAAATCTGCCAGGAGACTTCTCCTGTCAACAGTCCTTTCGGTTTGCTCTGGAGTGACCAAAAAAGTCAGGGATTTTGAGATGAACAATCATAAAAAGTCTCTACTCCAGTTTCTTAGAAGCATATTAACATGGCTAGTTGAATTTTAATTCTGCGAAATCATCCCAACGATTTACATGAATTATTAAAGGCGAATATTTTAAAATGGGAATTCCTTCCACATCTGATCTTCAATTAACTCTGCACAGTTGTTCATTTCCATTCAACCTTCATGCCACACACTTCTCTGAGAAACGAGACTTCACAAATGTTACCCCATACGGTGCCGAAACATGAACATTGCACTCAACAAAGGACAAATGCTTAAAGGCTTTTGATAAGTGGATCTGGAGAAGTGTGGAAGGTGTGGTACGGAAGTATAAAGTAAGAGATTGTGTTACACTGGGCAAGTGAAAAAGAAGAACACTTGAAACAATTAAAAGAAAGAAAGTAACTGGCTGCAATACTGGATGAGAACAAACTGCGTAATAAAGAATGCTGTTGTCATTCTCACTGGGGAGGAGATCAGAGGATGAAGAAGATACGGTGCATTGACCTGAAGATAAATGCATCATATGCAGATACGAAAAATATGGCTGAGAATCGGAGAGACTTGGGACCGCTGAACTTCCAATAATGAACGTGCACAATACGCCTGACACATCATCATTGTCCTTATCATCAGCGGCAGCAGACTTCTACCGTGAGGGTAATCGTACGATTACAAGCGCGAGTGCAAACTGTTAAGCTAAAGCATATAGAAGCATGAGAAAGAAAAGCACAGACTTACAACTCCTTCATAGATGCTAAAGGTGTGCCCTAGTGTATAAACTGCTGCCTACTTTATCAGAGAGCTAACTCATTACCAACATTCCTAGCTATCACTAACTCTATATTTCTCTCTTAGGTGCGGCAACAAATCAGAATTTCAACGTGTTCCTCAAATGGAGCAGCGATCGCTAATGTGATATGGGACTGTGGAACGTAACCCGCACAGAAATTAGACCAATGTTTGTGTGGGAGAGTCCAGTTAACATCTAAAGCCGAGCATATCGCTAGCTCGTAAATTATTGCGTCCAGATAGGTCGCTTGTTGAATGCGCCAGCGATAAGATATTGCCCAGGGAACCGGGGCAGCGATGCCAAGAAGAGATCTAAAGCCGATGGGCCAGGTAGTTGCGTGAGCCATCAGCGCAGAACGCCGCGGTTGGCGCGCATGTAACGTCCTAAGGAAACCGGGTCGCCTTGTATAACACTTAGTTTACTGCGATGTCTGCACTACTTTACGAACTGCGAACTTTCTTGGCCAATTCATATTCTCACGTGACTTTAAGCAGACAGCAGAATGTCAGCACAGCTTTTGTTATTTACGTGTTTCCCACAAAAAGTATTTTAAGTAAGAGATTAAATGTATCAGTTGTGCACTAAAACAAAAACTAAACTGCGTCCGACCATCGTGTCATTCTCAGACCACAGGCGTCAATGGTTGCGGATATGGAGGGGCACGTGGCCAGCACACCGCTCTCCCGCACCTCAATTGTTTTCACAAGGGCTGAGTGTACCCCACTTGCCAACAGCGCTCGGCAGACCGGACAGGGACTCATCCACGTGCTAGCCAAGCCCGAAAGCTTTACGCTGCGGTTATCTGACGGGAAGGCTGTTGGCTTCAAATGTGCAAGGCGAATAGGAAACGAGAAGAGACTTCACTACTTGATATGATTTGTGAAGTTAATTCAGAAATAATGAAATCGAGTCAAATTTATAAAGGAGTGTGCAGTGATAGCCCATTTATCACCATGAGGTTGCGCCCCATATGGCGTACATGCCTGCACAGATTAAGTTTAGAGGGGTGTTATAAAGCCACTGCATCCTCTTCTGAGGAAATCTGACACGCAGCTTTGCCATCTTCAGGTCACATATGCATCTCTTAAAAGTAATCCATATTGTCCAGTGCCACATGTGAATTTGGAACCGTATTCCAAGTGCTTCTTGTTGATTTCTATCAAGTCTTAGAATGAAGCACTGTAACTATTCTACAATGCCATGTTACAAAGGCATATTCTTAGGAATTTCTTCCTCAAATTCAGGCCTATTTTTTATACTAGCAGACTTCTCTTGGCCAGGAATAACCCTTTTGTCAATGCTAGTCTGCATTTTGTGTCCTCCTTACTCCGTCTGTCATGGATTATTTCGCTACCTTGTTAGGAGATTTCCTTCGTCTACTTCGTGATCATCAATTCTGACGTTAAATTTCTCCTTGTTACTTTCGTATTTCTATCATTTACTCTCAATCAATATTCTGTACACATCAAACTGTTTTTAGTCAACAGAACCCGTAGCTCTTCTTCACTTGAACTGAAAATAGCAATGACATCAGTGAATGTTAACATTGATATCCTTTATTTGAAATTTTAATACCACTCTTCAACCTTTCCTTTACATCAGTCATTGCTTCTTCGACGTATAGACTGAACAGTAGTGGAGAAAGACTACATCCCTGTCCTACACCCAATTTCATCCGTGCACTTTGTTCTTTGTCTTCCACTCTTATTGTTCCCTCTCAGTTCTGGTGTTGATTGTATATTGCCCATCTTTCTCCATAGCTTACCACTTTATCCAAGGATTTCGAACACCTCGCATCATTTTACATTGTCGAAGCTTTTTCCAGGTCTACAGATCCTACGCACGCGTTTTGATTTTTGTTCGCTTCCTTTATAAATCGCAACGTCAGAACTGGCTGTCTGGTGCCTTTTGCCTTCCTAAAGCAAAATTCACCGGTACCTAACATACTCTCAATTTTTTTTCAATTTTTCTGGATGCATGCGCTGTTAAGCCTCCTGCGCGATAATCCTCGAACTTGTCGGCTCTCGCCATCTTCGGAATAATGTGGATGATGTTTCTCGGAATGGCCGATGGACGGTATATCGCCACTCTCAAACATTATACCCACCAGAGTGAATAGTCGTTTGTTGTCACTTCCCCCAAAGATTTTAGAAATTGCGATCAGATATTATCCATCACTTCTCTTTTATTTGTTGTTAGGCCTTCCAAGGCTTTATTTATTTATTAAATTTTTGGTCTGGTAGTGGATCCCCTATTCTGAGCCAACTCATGTTTCTTCTATCAGTCATCAGACCCGTCCTCCACCTCGAGTATACGAGGAGGAGTTGGAAAATAAGTTTCCCCTGTCTACTGTGCGCAGAGTTGTGTGATATGGGCGAAAATGACACGGCAGGTGAACGCGCACATGCAAGACATCGATACACCGACCGCGACCAAGCAGATGGCACTGTCGCAGTGCCTGCGCATATCGGAGGCCTGCAGCTCAGTCTTTTCCCGCAGCTATGGAGAGAAGGTGCGTTTTGGAGTAGTGGTCAAAGGCGGATGTGAGAGCTGTTATCCGCTGTGAATGAGCAGGTGGAGTATCAGGCAGAGAAATTCATAACCGCCTTGTTTAGGTGTATGGGTCAGGTGTGATGTAGAGGCAAATGGTACGGAGACGATGCCAGCAATTCAGTGATGGACGTCAGCGTGTGCGGGACATACCGAGACCTGGACGGACGCGACGGCCACTACAGATGCAAAGTTCTGGATGGCGGATGACATAATTAAAACGAACCGGCGTATCACCGTCGATGGGGTAGCGGCAGACTTTGGAATCAGACATGAGCGAGCTCACAAGATCATCCACGACATTCTTCGATACAGCACGATGGGTGCCCCGCCAATTGAACCCGACACACATGGAATAACGCATGGCGTTCAGCCTGGAACACCTCGTGCGTTACCATGAATCTGGCAATGACCTTCTGTTTCGGATTGTGACGAGGGATGCAACGTGGGTCCACAATTACAAGCCCGAATCGAAGGCTGCATCCATGGAGTAGAAACATCCGTCATCACCTGTCCGAAAGAAGTTCAAAAGCACTCCGTCTGCAGGTAAAGCACTACTCACCGTTTTCTGGGACGCCAAAGGAGTTTTTCTGCTGGGATTTATGGCGGATTCAACCATCAATGCTGCGCGGTACTGTGCTATTCTGACGAAACTGAAAGAGATGATTCGGAAAAAGCAGTCTGGCCTTCTCAGATCTGGCATTCTGCCTTTGGATGACAATGCGAGACCACACACGGCGACGGCAACGAAAAACCATATTGCAACCCTTGTTTGGTAGCGCCTACACCATTCACCTTAGAGTCCGGATTTCGCACAAAGTGACTTCCATCTGTTTCCAGCTTTGAAGAAGACTCTCGGCGGAAGGCGCTTTGACAGCAATGCTAACGTCAAACAAGCCGTTCAACGCTTCTTCCGTACGCAACGCCCTGATTTTTTCCTGGAAGTCTTTCTGAAGCTTATAAAGCGGTATGACAAATGTCTCAATGTATTTATAAATTATGTAGAGGAATAAAGATATGTCTCATCTTTAAGTTCTCATAATCTTTTTTTTTTTTTTTTCCTTTCACACACAACTCTGACCGCAGTCCACAGGGGCAACTTATTTTCCAACTCTCCTCTGCATATAACAGTGGAATTCCCTGTGTACTCCTATTTTCTCTTACGTACATCATAAATATAACTGAAGTATCAACTGAGAAAAGTGGCAGCAAATATTAATATTCATCTCACATAGGGCTCTTTTGAGGACCAATGTTTACTGGAAACCCTTGGCTCCTGTTTTCGTATAACTTCATTGGGGTCGGTATTTCCTATTAATTACGATACAACGAGTGTATACGAATGTAAAATTGTTCCATGTCGAGACTGAAGCCGCAGCTGTATTCCAAACTCAAAGAATATTCTACTACTGCTAATCCGCGCCTCGTGCGTTCGTGGTCTCGGAAACCATTAACGGTGACCTCCAATACGACCTCGCCTTTGGCGATTAGTGCTCTTAGACCCTCTCAGTGCCCCACGCGGGGCTCGTTCTCATAACAGTTTAATGAAGACGCCGCGTGTAATTGGATAATTGCGCCTCGCTCTGCGGGGGAGGGGGGTGGGGGTCGGCGGCCTGTTTGCCGCGCACGCGCAGAATTGCAATGCAAATCTGGAGGTCACCACGGCTCGCTGCCTCGCGGTGGGGGTGTGAGGGCCGTGCCGGGTCCGCGCCCGTGCGGTGCGGGTGAAACGAAACGAAATGCATTTACATGCAAAGTGCGAGTAACTCCGGGAATCCATTATCGGCAAAACGCAAGGCGGCGCCGATACCACCCATCAGGATGAAACTTTGCCAAACAAAGAAGACTGGGCCGGTTTCCGGGAAACTTGCGTCTGAGGAACTCTGCTCACCAGTCTCTGTGCGTGCTTGCGCCCGGTAGCCTCATCTGCGTTAACCGATAGTTCATCGCGCCGGATTTGTAGCGGTATCATTTATCCGAAAAGGTTTCCGCGTATCCCGTGCTGCGCGAAATGGAAGTGATCGAACGAGAGGCACTTTGTTACGTCAAAGGAAGAAGGGGAGAGTAACTGCCAATATAAAAGAGCTCTTACCTACTTTGCTGCTGGTACCGCTACGGAAAAAAAGTGTTTCCGTGATTAATGCGTTTTGGGGACGGCCGATGAGATGGGAAATTATGATTAACGACATCGGAAACGTCAGTATCACACACTTATTCAAAATGTAGGTTAGCAGGAAAGTGCACTGGTTTAAGGTGATCGTCAAAAACATTCCACATTTTGTGATGTTAAACGCCAAAAGCAGTAGGTTACGATTTTTCTGTTTAGAAAGGGGAAAGAGATTGTTTATTGACGGTATCTAATTGTCCAAAAGAAGCTTGCTAATGCCAAACAGAAAACTCTGTACGAGAAAGGAATTTCTGTAGATGTACGTCTGGACCAGAACGTTGTGCGGAAGTAAAGCACGGACATTGTAAATGGAACAGGTTCTGAAAATTAAATGAAGTGATTAGAATTTGTTGATTTTCCTGCAGAATTGGCGAGGAATGGGTAATATGCAAACATTAAGCAGAAGAAGGGGCAACATATAGGAAGCGACGGAAAATTCTCTTCGTACCACAGCAAACTGTAGAAACAAAAATCTGTGAGGAATGCAGATATTATAAAAACAAATAATAGGACGGTGATAGTATTACGCTGAGATGAAGAGACAGGCAAACAGAAAATTCGTTCGCTTTCAAAATTAGCTAGATTCGGCAACGAATGTCAATATGTTGTTAACAATCGTACAATACCCCATGTAAAATTCACCTATCAGCTGCCAGAGTTATGAACGTTAACAGCTGCTTCATAATGTATCAGCTATTACGTAATTATAATGTTGTAGCTTCTCTTTTTTCCGTACTTACAGAAGAACTTGAAAGAGTATATGATGATGATGAGATCCCATACTCCGAGGAGCGTAGGGGACGATGCGGGAAACCCGCACCGTCGTACTAGGCAAAGTCCTAGCGGAGCTGGTTTGCCATTGCCTTCCTCCGACCGTAATGGGGATGAATGATGATGATGAAGACGACACAACACCCAGTCATCTCGAGGCAGGGAAAATCCCTGGCCCAGGTGCGAATCGAACCCGGGACTGCGTGCGCGGGAAGCGAGAACGCTACCGCAAGGCCACGAGCTGCGGACAGAGTGTATGAGACACTGCTTTCTTTTTTTCTTTTCTCTACCCCAACATAGACCATGTGAAAAATCAAGGATCCAGAAACCGTGGTCAGATGTCTCTGTAACTTTTTACAAAAGGTTCAAATGGCTCTGAGCACTATGGGACTTAACATCTGAGGTCATCAGTCCCCTGGAACTTAGAACGACTTAAATCTAACTAACCTAAGGACATCACACACATCCATGTCCGAGGCATTAGAGATACACACCATAGGCGTGTATGTAAATGATTATAGTTTTCAATTCCCTGCGACAGGTAGAAATGCCGCCTGACCACATATTTAATATTGTTATCTGGCATGGAAGGTCACATAATGTGTGTGAAAAATGTGGCATCTTGAGTGAGTGATCGCTGTGAATGGCACAAAATTCCACTTACTCGCGAGAGACAGCCGTATCAGCACCTGACAGTGAGTGAGCCTAATTGAGGGTTTCCATCTGGCTGGCTCTTTGAATCGTGCAATTTCCAGATTTTTGGAGCAATCCGATGTGACAGTGGCCCGATGTTGGATTGTTGGGAACTTAAGGGCAGCCAAAACTGCCGTCAGTGTTCTGGTCGATCATGTCCGGCCAGCACAAGCGAGGACTACCGTAATTTGCATCAAGCCTAATCGTAGCTCCTTCACAGCTGCGTCCGCAATCCGATAGCGGACTCCCTGCAACATATGCGTCTTCCCCCACCGTTGGTCGGAGACTAGCAACGGCAGGAAAAGGAAGTGACCGTACCATATACAGGCTGTCGTTAACAACACTGCACAAACGGCTGCATTGTGAGTGCTACCGTGACCGGGAGGCGTGGACTGCTGATGAACGTCTTCGAATTACGTTCAGCAAGGTATCGCGGTTCTTCACTGTAGCGAATGGCCATCGTCGGCGAGTACGACCTTGGGAGAGGAACAGTCCTTCCATTGTCCAGGACAGGCACAGTGGTGAAACCAATTTGAAAGCTGCAAACATGTCGAATGTTTATACAGTTTAAATAAAACATTACATTTTCACTACAAACAAAATTTCTACACCTAAAAGGAAATGTCCCACATGGCTGACTGACTGACTCAGTAGCGCCCAGCCTAAACCGCTAAGGATACAAACTTGAAATTTGGAGAGGTACGGATCTTATATTGTAGTCCTCTTTTAAGGAGGGATTTTTCAAAATTTCAAAATGAAGGTGGTGAAACAGGGGATGAAGTCTTTTTTAAGAAAAAATGTCACCATTAAGGCAGTTTTGAAGCTAGACCTACGAAAATTGGCATTTGGTTTCTAGGTCGGAAATAAAGAAATAAGTGTTTCAGCATTTTTGGAAATTTAACCCTATGGAGTTGAAGTAGTGAGTGATATCTTTTTCTGAAATTGTATCTTTATTAAAGAACTACATCTACGAACACTGGTATTTGACTTCTCGGTTACAAATAAAAAAATATACGTGTTTCAGTGTTTTTCGAAATTGAACCCCTAACGGCGTGAAGTACGGGACGAGATTTTTTTGTGAAAGTATTTTATTATGGAAGTATTTTATTATGAAAGTATTTTTAAAACTAGATCTACGTAAATTGGAATTTGGATTCTCAGTTAGAAACAAAAAAATGTGTTTCACTGCTTTTAGAAGTTCAGTATTTATCGGGGTGAAACGGGGGATGAAAGATTTTATGGAAATATGTCAGTGTGTAAGCATTTTCGAAGCCAAATCTACTAAAATTTTTATTTGGCTTCTCTGTTAGAAATAAAACATAGCGTGTCACAGGTTTTAGAAATTAAGTTCCTGAAACGCTTAATAAAAATACTTCATTTCGGAAGCATTTTAAAGCAAAGTCTTTGAAAATTGGTATTTTGATTCTCGTTTAGAGAAAACCATAAGGGCGTGAAACAGGGTCACACTGATTCGCTGACTCATCAACGCCGACACCAAAACGCTAAGAATAGAAACTTGAAGTTTGGAGATGGTGTGGATCTTACATTGTGGGCATCGGTTAAGAAGGGTCGTCCGAAATTGCACTCCTAAGCGGATGAAATAGGGGATGAAAGGCTTTATGAAAGTAGTCGCCGCTAAGGTAATTTTGAAGCTAGACCTATGAAAGTTGGTATTTGGGTTCTCAGTCAGAAAATAAAAAATACAGGTTCAGCATTTTTGGAATTTCAACCAATAATGGGGTAAAATAGAGGGTGAAAGGTTCTTTGAAAATGAAGCATTACTAGAGACCTGCTACAGGATTTTTGGGTAGAAATAAAAAAAAAGTACATGTTTCCGTGTTCTTGGAAAACCAGCCCATAAGATAGTGCAATAAGAGATGAATATTTTTAAGGAAATATTTCGTTACATTAAAGGATTTTTAAAGCTTAATTTACGAAAATTTGCATTTCACTTCTCCGTTAGGTATAAAGAAATATTTGTTTGGTGATAAAAATTTCAGTGGAAATATCTCCACAACGACGCAGAAGACAAGATTAATAAAAAATTTGAACGCTAGCTACCAGAATCGCTTTTTGGCCAAAAGTACAGAAGCAACTATTAGTTATTTTATATTCGTTATTTTGTATGTACGATCAGCCTTTCATACGGAAACAACAAGCCGTCTCTCATTTTTAGGTTCACCTTCAGTTCGAGGCCCTTATCCGCTATGTGATACCACGTTTTCAGCATGTTACTTACGGTTCTGAAGCAATAGTATTGTCTCCTGTTGGATCTGGACGCGTTAAAACATCTACTTTCTTCAGTAACTGCTTTCAACCAATATATACAAATTTTAAGTTTTTAATCACGAAACACGAAGTTTCAGGCGTCACCTCATTGTTTTTGTTTTTAATCGACATTCAGTTTCGTTGCGTACTTGTTTGAAGGATGGTGCGGGGTTTCGAAGCATTTGTCACATTTGTAATGTTTACCGTGAGTGTGTGTGTGTGTGTGTGTGTGTGTGTGTGTGTGTGTGTGTGTGTGTGTGTGTGTCCGCACATACGCTTCTGTTATAAATAACCCATCAAATATTCTTACATTTTCCAGCTTTTCTAGCGACCGTTGCTTGAATTATCAATGAACACTCATAAATGGCATAATCGATGTGTTTCATGTTCTTTGCAGCTGTTGGTCAATTTATGATTATAAAACGATGAGAAGACGACGCTCATAAGAAGTCGGACCGTGCTGCCCGTCACCAAACGGTGAACCTTTAATAGTTGTTACAATAGAGACACAGTTACTTGCCAGTTTATGATTAAATTAGATCCCTTAACTTTACGAAGGTGATCGGACATTGTTATACTAAACATTAAGAATTTCCAAAATGAATTTTCATTCTGCAGCAGAGTGTGAGTTGGTATGAAACTTCCTGGCAGATGAAAGACTTGTAACAGAGAAAGACTTAAACATCGGAGGTTTGCCTTTCGCGAGCAACCCAAACACGACTCATGACCCGTCCTCTTCGCTTTACTTCCGCCAGTACCTCACCACCTACCTTCCAGACTTCACACTAATAACCCTGTATAACATTCCGGACTAGCTATCCTAGCATAACACGATATGCCTGCCCATATCATCACCGATCTTCCGCCATGTTTCACTCTCGGGACATAATCTCGGCCAGAGGTTGGAAACATTGTGAAACAAGGCTCATCCGACCAAATGAGATTGTTTTATTGCTCCACGGTCCAGGTTGTATGGCTTCGGCATTACATTTTCCTGTTCCGGGCATTTTCATCAGCGATGAATTGTTTTGGAATCCCAGCACGGCCTGATACTGTCTGCGTATGAGCCCCTTTCGAGTTGCGGGGCTTTGTGCTCAAAGGGTTCGCGATTGCGACATCTAGTTCTGCAGTGACCTTTGCTACTGTAGTCTTCTAATTTTTCGTCAAGTCCTCTTTAGTGACCATCTGTCACGATCACTCAACACATAGTTTTGTCCACGTTGCGACTTAGTGGAGGATGCTTTTCCATTTTCCCCGCATGCTGTTTGTGATATCGTTCAGAGATCCTCGTGCCACACCAAACTCGGCGACGCCAATCGATACCACAGACATTAACGAAGGCTAGGTGCAATCCATAACAACCAATGGGAGGAATTCCAAACCACGTCTCCCCCTAACCAAAGCAGCACCCTCACGCTGAGGTCCGTCTATGAAAGAACTACGGCAGTCAACATCATAGTTTAAGAGCAACGAGTTGTTGAAGTCTCAGATGAACTTCTACGGTTGTACATGTCACACACTGTACTGCAAGAGAACAGTTTGTTAATCTGTGAATTAAGAGACGTTTTCATAATTAATGGCGTAAATTATTTAGCAAAGGACTGTGTCAGAGCTAAGTAAATCTTTTATGTAATAAAATGGACGAATGTTTCACGTGCTCGTGTTTGATGTGCCACTTCACTGAGCTGTCGTAGAATCCACTGTTATGGCCGGTAGAAAATAGTTCCGTCTGGTCACAACGCTGATTACATCTTAAATATGATGTCTCTTGAAACACCAAACACTTCAGATACCTTGATTACAGAAACAGCCTCCATCAGAATATCAACAATTTGCGCTTGTTTAACTACACTTAGCTCCAATACTACACACTCAAAAGTACACAGAACACTGTTCTGACCACGATTGGAACGTTTAATATGTTGAGGACACAGGACAGATACAGTTTATGGCCAAACAGATTAGCAAAATTTGCATTTATGTTCGAGCATGCGTTTCTTGTGGTGTTCCCATACTTTTGACCAATTCCTGTTAATCTATACATTTCGTGCTCCAGTGTAGGCCTAGCAAGCACGTTCTCTAGTTGAATCTATTTGGCCATGCGTTGCTGTGAGACAGGGACGCCAGCACTCGCCAACCACTGTGACTGATCACCTACACGTGGTAACTTCTAGCAGTCGCAGTACCACCTCAAAGTGGGCAACGTAAATCGATTCTACAGACATTAGCGAGAGCTCACTGCAGCACATTAAAATCAATGGAAGACACTCCAGAAGACCACGCTTCCCTCTCAGCACAGCAGCGCCCTTACACTGAGGTCAATCTATCCTCCTCACTCCTGAGCTTAGGTTACAAGAAAGAGATGTGTGTAGTGGCGGTCAATGCATTGTTCTGGAGCAAAGTAAGATTTTTTTCTTTTGGTCTTCAGTGTTCTGACTGGTTTGATGAGGCCCCCCACGAATGCATCTCCTGTGCCAACCTCTTCATCTCAGAGTGTCACTTACAACCTACGGACTCAATTGTTTCCTGGCTGTATTCCAGTCTCTGTCTTCCTCTACAGTTTTTGTCCTCTACACCCCCCTCAAGTACCATGGAAGTAATTCCCTGATGTCTTAACAGATGTCCTATCCTGTCCCTTAAAGTTGTCAGTGTTTTCCACATATTCCTTTCCTCCCCACAACCTGTGCATAAGCTCCTCATTCCTTACCTTATCAGTCCACCTAACTTTCAAGATTCATCTACAGCACCACATCTCAAATACTTCGATTCTTTCCTGCTCCGATTTTCCTAGTCCATATTCCACACTACCATACAATGCAGTGTTCCAAACGTACATTCTCAGAAATTTCTTCCTGAGATTAAGGCTTATGTTTGATACTAGTAGACTTCTCTTGGTCATAAATGTCCTTTTCGCCAGGTCTGGTTTACTTTTGATGTCCTCCTTGCTCCACCCGTCACTGGTTATTTTGATGCCTCCGTAGCAGAATTCCTTAACTACATCTACTTCGTGACCATCAATTCTGATGTTAAGTTTCTCGCTGTTTTTCAGTTCTCCTATTTCTCATTTCTTTCGTATTTCTTCGATTTACTCCCAATCTGTATTCTGTGCTCAGTAGATTGTTCATTCCATTCAGAATATCATGTAGTTCTTCTTGACTTTCACTCAAAATAGCGTCATCATCGAACCGTATCATTGATATCCTTTCACCTTGATTTTAATTCCACTCCTGAATGTTTCTTTTATTTCCAGAATTGCTTCTTCGGTGTACATGTTGAGCAGTAGAAGCCAAACTGATCGTCATCCAGCACACCTGCAGTTTTCTTTTCCATTTTTCTACATTTTATTCTTGTAAGCAACTTGGATGTATAAGTAGATTGTCCTATAATTTTCGCAGCTGCCAACTCCTGCAGTCTTCGGAAATGTGTGGATGATATTTTTACGAAAGTCAGATGGTATGTCGCCATACATTTTCCACACTAACGTGAATAGTTTTGTTACCACATCCCATAATGATGATGATTCTGATGGAATGTTATCTATACCTTCTGCCTTACTTGATCTTCTAAAACTGGATCTTCTAAAACTGGATCCCCTAGTTCTTCTAAATCGACTCCTGTTCCTTCTTCTATCACTTAAAATAAATCTTTCCCCTAATAAAGGCTTTCAAGATACTCTTTCAACCTATCCGCTCTCTCCTCTGAATTTAAATGTGGAATTCCCGCTGCACTCTATTACCTCCCTTGCTTTTGATTTCACCAAAGGTTGTTCTGACTTCCCTGTATGCTCAGTCAGTCCTTACGACAATGATTTCGTTTTCTATTTCTTCACATTTTTGATGCAGCCATTTCGTCTTTGCTTCCCTGCGCTTCCTATTTCTTTCAGTCCTCAGCGAAATGTGTTTCTGTATTCCTGAATTCCCCTGAACATTTTTTACTTTCTTCTTCCGTCGATCAATTGAAGCATTTCTTCGGTTACCCATAGTTTGTTTGCAGTTACCTTCTTTGTACCTATGAATTTCTTTTCAACTTCTATGAATGCCTTTTTTAGAAATTTCCATTCCTCTTCAACTGTACTACCTACTGGGGTATTCCTTATTGCTGTATCTATAGCGTTAGTTGAAGCGTATCTCGTCATTCCTTAGTACTTATGTATGCCACTTCTTTGCATATTGACTCTTTGTGATTAATATCTTGATCTTCAGCCTACTCTTCATCACTTCACATTATGATCTAAGTCTATATCTTATCTTGGGTACGCCTTACAATCCAGTATCTGATAAAGGAATTATTGTCTGACCGTTATGTAATTTAACTGAAATCTTCCTGTATCACCCGGTCATTTCCAAGTATTCCTCCTCCTCTTCTGATTTTTGAACAGAGTATTTGCTATTATTGGCTAAAATTTATTACATTACTCAATTAGCTTTTCTCCCGTCCCATTCCTGGTCGCAAGCCCATATCCTCCTCTAAACGTTTCTTCTACTCCTTCCCCTGAAACTGCATTGCAGTTCCCAATGACGATTAGATTTTCATCCGCTTTATGTACTGATTATTTGTTTTCAGTATCCTCATATAATGTCTCTATCTCTTCATCTTCAGCTTGCGAAGTCGGCATGTATATCTGGAATACTGTTGTCGGTGCTGGTTTGCTGTCGATTCTGACAAGAACAACCCGATCACTGAGCTTTCACTGCAACTCACTCTTTGTCCTACCCCTCTATTCATAACGAATCCCACTCTCTTTATACCATATTCTGCTGTTGTTGATATTACCCTACGCTCACCTGACCAGAAATTCTTGTCTTCTTCCCATTTCATTTCACTGACTCCTAGTATATCCAAGCTGAGTCTTTGCATTTCCCTTTTCAGATTCTCTAGCTTCCTTACCACATTCAAGTTTCTGACATTCCACACCCCGACTCGTAGAACGTTATCCTTCCGTTGGTTATTCAATCTTTTCTCTCACGCACACCTCCCCTTTGGAGTCCCTCTGGAAGATAGGAATGGGGGATTATTCCGGAATCTTTTGCCAATGGAGAGAGATCATGACAGTTTTTTCAATTACAGGCCACAAGTCATGCGGACACACCTTATGTGTCTTTAATGCGGTGGTTTCCATTGCCTTCTGCAACCTCATGCCGTTGACCGTTGTTAATTCTTCCGCTTTGTGGGCAGTTTCCTACATCAAGGACAAGAGTGCCGTGAACCTGTGTCCGCCCCTCCGCCCTCTTTGGCAAGGCTGTTGGCAGTTGAGGTTGACGTCTTACTCCGGTAGTCTTCGGCCGCCAGTTCGTATTATTAATCAAAATTTAAGCGGTGGCGGTTTTTTAACGAAGGGCCTAGAACGTTTCGATTACTAAACAACGACGCTACCCCTAGAGCACGGGTCCTTTTAAAAATAAGAATAAAATTCATCAAACGTTTAGGGCATTTCTGTTAGTAAATAAGTGAAATATGTTCAGTGCTTTGAAAACTCAATTTTAAACATCGAAAACAGTGCCAATATAGGTCGTTGCTGAATTTTGCGCTAGTGCTACATCGAAAAATATGTCAATATAATGCTGTTATGAATTTTTCAACCACTTCATCGCTAGTGCAGTATATGTTAACATATCAGAACATGTTCTAAACACACTGTAGTTCAAAGTTAATAAATACAACCAGAAATTACCCTCATAACTTGAAAAGTCTTGCAGACACTCGGATAAACTGTTATTTTAATCAGATGTTGTCAGCTATTGGGACCAAAAAGGTTTACTAACACTGATACACTGAAACCACAATTGGTAAAGTGCGTCCTATAGTCAGGTACAGAGAACCCTGACAAGAAAAAAAGAAGTTGGATGCATCTGATATGCTACCCAAGGATTGAGGAGAACAGTGTCAACCATGCTAGATCTCAGCCAGTTAGACACCACATATACAGCAGTCAGTATCATAAAGTAGAGCCAACAAGTTGTTAACGTTTGGGATGAAATTGAACTGCGGTAAATGGTGAACACTGTACTGCAGGAGAACACTTTGTCAATCTGTGCATTAAGTAAAGTTCTCATAGTGAATGACAGTTGTAAATTATTCAACACTTCTGTGGCAAAGAAGTGTATCAAAAGTAAATAAATCTTTTATTCATTTAATTAATAAATGTCAACTAATATTTCGTGGGTCCTAGTTTGATGAGTAACCAAAGAAACCACAGAAAACAAAAATACGTAAGCAGTTTCGTCTGGTAACCACAGCACTGCTTGGTAGGTGTATTGAATGACGTCCACGTTTCTATCTTCAATACTCGTAGCTTAAGAGGGTTACAGCCATTGTTGTTGTGAGAGCTGGCGTATTTGTGCATTAATTTTCTCACTGTATCTATCCCAGAATCAGATACAAATTTTATCCTGTATTCTCTCTCTTAAGCTACATATGTACTTCGGGGACGGAGGGGGGCGCCTTCTAGTCCCATTACTGACCTAATAACAACGACAAACGCCCAAGAGCAGTTGTTTGCATGTAAAATATCACGTTCATATCCAGCTCATAGTTTATATTATAGGTTTTGTGATCAGACGAAACTACAGCTGCTCAGCCATAGTGCTCTGAAATGTTAATCGTAGCAATTAAAACAGATTAAATTGTAGTTCACTTTAATACATGAATGAATAAAAAGATTGAAGTAACCTGGAACTGTTCTTTGCCACGGGAGAGTGCGGAATATTTACAACTCTCACTGACTGTGAAAGCGTCGGGTGATTCATACAATCACAAAATTTTGTCATAAGTACAACATTCAACATTAATACAAGTGAATATTAAACTGACGCTTTGACTGACACTGTCCTGCCTGATGCCGCAGACTCTAGACGCTGGAGCGACAAACCACGGCAGAGCTCTTGCATACTCAACACTGTGATCTCTGGGCGATGTCACAATAGTAATCTGTACACACCTCAAAAATTGTATTGAGTTGTTGCTATGGGTGAAATAGTGAGTACGGCCCTCTTGTAACCCATTATGAAAGATATTTGGATCAATTATGATCCTGTTATAAGCTTTTACTTTTACTTTTATACAGGCAAATCGATAATTTCTATACAGCCAATGCTGTTGCCACTTCTCCTGGTACTATTGCCACGAGGTGTAGCCGCACCGTCAGGCTTGCCTTTCCACGGTTCGCGCGGCTCTCCCCGTCGGAGGTTCAAGTCCTCCCTCGGGCATGGCTGTGTGTGTGTGTGTGCGTGTGTGTGTGTGTGTGTGTGTGTGTGTGGTCCTTAGCGTAAGTTAGTTTAAGTTAGATTATGTAATGTGTAAGCCTAGGGACCGATGAACTCAGCAGTTCCTTCCCATTGGAACTTATCACGAATTTCCAAATTTTTTGTACCATCGCTGTACAGAATGATTTTTGCCAAATGGGGATGTACTGCAGCAAAATATCTCCGAGAATACTAGGGGCAAAGATGGTCATACGGAGAAATGGCTGGTAATGATTTCGAGTAGAGGCACTTGATTTGAAGGTGGAGGGTAAGGCCTTTTGCTAGTATAACGCAGGTTTCAATGATAAAAAGAACACATCACAATGCCCTAGGCAACTGCAAGTTTTCTCAAGTGTTCTATGATAGCGCATCCGGAGCCAAGCGCGCAATGAACTGGTGGCCCATTATGCAGTAGCCAAATTCCTTCGCAACACAAAAGGTTCGTCTTAGAGCACAGGGTCATTCTCAGGAAGAGCAAATATGCGTGTGAGGCGTTGTGGATGGATGATTGGTCTTACGAGACGGCCCCCCAATAAATCCCGCCCAGACGCTGAGGCTCAACTGGTGCTTAAGGTTCACTGCCATGGGATTTCTCCGTAGCCTACAAGTGGACGATGTGAAGTTTGTCGTTGCCGCCCGTTTTATAGGCAGCCTCTTCTGTGAGTAGGGTGGATGACAGAAATTCCAGCACCGTGGTAGCCTTTGCGACATGCCAGCGACTAAACCGTCGCTGCGGAGGAACCTCCGTCGGTAATACGAGATCTTCACGCCTTGTGAGTGATAATGGACGATTATAGTTCCACGGAGAATGTTCCGTAAGTTCATCTGACTTTTCCCATGCTGCCAGGCCACTTGTCTTGTGCGACTGCCGTGGCCAGTTTCAACGATATTCCGTCGTCACTTTCAAGAGGATATATCTCCCTACGAATGCATTTCCGGTCGTATACCATAATGACCTATTAAGCTCCTTAACATCTCAGATATCGTTTCTCACACTTTGTCCCCGTTTATCAAAGTCACGCTGTGTGTAGCTACAACTAGTGAAATTACGAAGGCTGATTTCTATCATAACATATGGTAATTCAGAATACAGCAGTCATATGGTCTTTCAAGATAATAAGTACTTACGGAAGCAGGTAGACATGGCGGACGGGCAACAACTGGACGTGAATTATTTATTCCCGCACGACCACGTCTGCGCAAATCTGATGTCCACTGCGGCCACGCATGCGGTCACGTAATTGTCACCGTGCGGTGAGAGTAAACAAATTAATAACTGTGCCTGCAGCGGCCGCGTAAAAAAAGCACGCTCACACAGCTGGAACTGACATCATTTTCCGCGCCATACAGAGTGCAGTGAAATGACAAAAGCCTGTGCTGTGTTTAGTCCACGAGTGTTTACTCCACCAACTGAACAGTCAAATTATTTCCCGGAAAACACGCTCTTGTCACTCGCGGCATGTAAAAAATGGTATTCCCTTTGTGCTGAGCGAGTGAAAGGAAAAAAAAACGCCTTAGCAGTTATTAGGACAATGGTAATTACGGTTATAAATAAGTAAATGAGGCACAAAAAGTTTAGGAACTTTTTCTTCCCCTTGCAGTTGGACGTAGACGAAGGGAACCCTGGCACATCTTTTCGGCCTAGTAGGAGAGTGCTCTTTTAATATAGAATAGCCGTTGTTATGTCAGCTGCAAGGAAATCTAGTCATTAATATATTATTTGTTCGAATTTTTAATTTTTATAACAGAACAGATATGAAGAGTAATTTTTGACGACATTTCTCGTGGTGAAAAATAGCGGACTGTCTAAAATACTTAAAAACGAATTAAATATTTATTTACAATGGTTACCAGTTTTGATCAGATTATGACCATCTTCGGACCGTTCATACCATGATGGTAGGCCAACCATTTCAGATATCGTTTTCTAGACTTCTTCACCAAGGTTTCACACATTCACTGGGAATCACACAAACAGACCCCCAATCACGGAAATGAATATTTTCGCTTTGAAAAAATATGTACTTGATAGATTACATGTCTTCGTCGCTCAAGTTTCACACATTGCCTGGGAACCACAGGAACAAAAAGAGGACTTTCACCCCTGAACACCGATTTTTTGATAAAATATGTATCTAACATAAAATACGTACAAGATGGTGTACATTGTTATTTGAGTAAAAACGTGAAAAGATGTTGCACAAATTTTCTCCTCAAACTGCTGCTGTGGTTTCCTTATTTTTTTTAGCTTAGTCGACTTACTAGAGTTAGAGATATACTTGTATTTCTTTAGAAGCTGTAAATAAAGAATAAGAATTTTGATTGTAATTCATGGGTGCCCAACGCCGTGGTTATGAGGGCAAGGGATTTGATCCTATATAGAACACCAATGGATGCATCAGTGACAGTGCCAGCCTTGGGCCGACAGCTACACCCGTTGTGCATGGTCAGTTACTCGATACTGAAAGGAAGCTAGAGACTCAGAAATGGAGAGAAAGGGTTACAAATAGCTCATGTGGATTTCCTCAGTGAGGGTAGAACAATTGATACCGATCCACACAAAATGTAAGATGCTAAACGTCCGACCTCTACGTAATTAAATTGTGGAAGTCCTGTGTTCCCCACAAATGACGCATTACGTAAGTATTCAGTTTTGAAATTACTGAAAGAAATATGTTTTCGAATACCGGAAGTGTCACTCAAGGTAAAATTCGCAATAAATTGCATTAAATTTTAGAAATCTAAAATAACGTTCGTGTTACTATAGATGACCAGAAAAGGGTCACCTCCTGGTGAACAGGTCACAGTTCATTAATCGGAAAATGAACAGAATACGCGGTAATAGGGGAGCATTAGTATTTAGCCAAAAAATTGTCATCCTTGTACGTGATTGAATGAGCATGAAGTTCTACGGTAACATGTTAGTTTCGCGTAGTTTTCTAGATAATATGTTCTTGAGTGACATAGAAAATGGCCGAGCGGTTCTACGGGCTTCAATCTGGAACCACGCGCCCGCTACGGTCGTAGGTTCGAATCCTGCCTCGGGCATGGATGTGTGTGATGTCCTTAGGTTAGTTAGGTTTAAGTAGTTCAAAGTTGTAGGGGACTGATGACCTCAGAAGTTAAGTCGCATAGTGCTCAGAGCCATTGACATAGAAAATTGAATTTCTTTTGTATTCTCAAATGAACTTTGCAATTACTTCAGTGTAATGGGGCGTCTAATAAAGACTGGAAGCAGTCTGCTTCATATAATCGTTCTCTTCCATAACCGTTGATATAATTCTGTAGCCACTGTCACAGGAACCACAGTTGGCACAGAATATGGTAATAATAATGTGATTCGCCTGACAATTGTGTACGAGAAACACGTGCAATGAACGTAACGAGTAGAGTATTTGCAAATAATTGCTAGAAAGGAGAGGCCAGTAATGTTATTAGACGTGGTGATACGGTACTACAGAGGTTCCCTGGAAAAAAATTGCCTTACAGTATTCCCTTCACGAAAGGTCAACATATACATCCTTAAGCAACTTCCTACAATATATCATCGCAGTGTGATAACACAAATGCTGGCTTACACCTTCGACCAATGCATTACGTAACGCATCCAGACATGGACCGTATCAGAGTGGTGGCACCAATGTATTTAGAACCGAAGAAGACAGGCACCTAGATGAAAAGTAACTGATAATTTTAATTATTTTTTGCCTCCAAACTGAACAGTGTAAATGTTCATATTTTGGTGGAAGCTCTTTCCCTCTGCGTTTGTTTCCAAATACATAATAATGGAAATATGTTCCGCCTTGTATAAGCACCAATTCTTCTTGCTCAACACCGAACATCTTTCAGTGAACTTTCACCATTATCACTGAACGCACTGACGACGCTCGAGCTAGAAACATACTTTCATAATTATATAATTGTAAAGGTTAATAAAAACTATCACAGTTGTATTTCAGGTAAGTTTATTACGACGCTTTCGGTTTCTTTCTAAATGAAATCTTGTAAAAACCTGCAGTTGAAGAACACAGAGATAGCTATAGGGCACTAAAACACGCACATAATATATGATATGTTGTTCATACTGAAAATTCATCAACAGTCTGCAAATTTCTCACTAAGTAGCAGACACGTGTCGCTGTCATGACCCAAAAATATCTGATCGTCATACGTTACCCTGCATGGCACATCCTTGAACATAATGATTACAGTTAAAAGAAGTCAGACACAAGCGCAGTCAACAGTATGCGCAAAAGGCTATACTGGACTGAGCAAGTCCGGACCACTCAACGAAAGTAGTCGACTGAGGGAGAAAATAACCGTTTCAGAGGTAATGACCTGAAGTGGGAAACTGCTACGAAATAAAGACGTACAGCTTTAAACTCGTCTTCCCGCCAGCCAATATTTTACATGAACGAATTACATACAGGAGAGTCACGTATCATTGCTAGTGGAGCACTATCTTGCTCTAGAACACTCAGGGTCACTGCGGTTTCTGTATTGCTACGACCACAACACATACAGGTCCAACACTTCTCCGTTTTCTCGGATACAATATAGTAAAGTAAGACATTTTTCCCCATCTTTGCTCATGGAACTTGGTGCAATCGACTGCGTGGCCACAATTAATAACAGTTCTTCTATGTCAATTCAGCTACTTGTCTTTTTTTTTTTCATTCCTCCATCAAGGTATGTTTCATACAGTTTTCGTCGTCCATCAAGGTATGTGTCATCCAGTAATTATCAATTTTATTTCCGACGTGATACAACACTAATCACGAAACAAGAGAGCTTCTTTGCATTCTTTCTAATGTTCCGTAAATACGGAATAAAGCTGTCAGCTTTAATGTAGGTTTCAACATCACAATGCTTCACACTTGTTCTTACTATTCAAATTTGCCCTCGCTCTCCTCTTTGAACTGGATTACCCAACCAGGTAAATAGTGACTTATAGTTTAAAAGGGTCCTAGATTCCAGGTTCCATTTGACATTTTTACATGCACATCGTCACCAACTTTTAGGTTCTAAAAGAGAGTAATTTAAAGTAATGAATTACAGCCCACATATGAACATTTCAGGAGTGAGGTGGACAGAATGAGCCACCCATGTGACGTGTGGACTCATAAAGTGTTTATATTTATGACGTTGGAGGTGGTTTAATAATCAATCAGGCGGCCCGAGTGGCCAAGCGGCTCTAGGCGCTTCAGTCTGGAACCGCCCGACCGCTACGGTGGCAGGTTCGAATCCTGCCTCGGGCATGGATGTGCGCGATGTTCTTAGGTTAGTTAGGCTTAAGTAGTTGTAAGTTCTAGGGGACTGATGACCTCAGATGTTAAGTTCCATAGTGCTCAGAGCCATTTGAACCATTTTAGAAAAACAATCATGTGTGATCTGAGGAGGGTGGATTTATCCTGATGGGGCAACTCGGAGTCGTTGGTGTGTGTACCATCTGCAGAAAACGAAGAAGAACTGGTTGGTGCGATACAAGTTTGTCTCATTCTATACGGTCATAGTCACGTTAATGTGGCCACCTCCTCTGTTCGACGACAACGTACAATAACCACTGATAGACGGCAGTTGGTGGCAGCACTAGTGGAAAGTACTGAATGACGTGGGGGACGTGGAAAACAGTGTTAAACTGATGACCAAAATGGCACGGTCAAATGGTTCAAGTGGCTCTAAGCACTATAGGACTTAACATCTGAGGTCATCAGTCCCATAGACTTAGAACTACTTAAACCGAATTAACCTAAGGACATCACACACATCTATTCCCGAGGCAGTATTCGAACTTGCGACCGTAGCAGGCGCGCGGCTCCGGACTCAAGCTCCTAGAACCGCTCGGCCACAGCGAAGGGCACGGTCATTGGCTTTTGAACCAAGCGTAGAAGCAATTCCGAAACGGCCATGTTTGTAAACTGTTCGTGTGCCACTGTGCATGGCAATACGGCGCTATCCACGACCGGCGCCAAAACAACTGTCTTGCACCCCGGGCCATGGAAGACAGGGGTGAAAGACGGCTGCGGAAATATGCTCGGGCGGATAAACGTGTAACTTTTGAGCAACTGTTCACCCAGATGAATCAAGGGGCTACCAACAGCGTCTGCCTCAATAACTGTTCAGGGAACGTTGCTGCACATAGGCCTCCGCAGCAGGCACCAACGCTGACTGTTCTTCATCGGCAATGAAGGCGGGAATTTGCGCGCCAGTATCGCAACTGGACGTCCACTGATTGGCGTGAGGTCGCCTTTTCTGATGAATCGCGTTTTATGCTCTATTGGACAGATGTCCGTTGGCGTATGTGGTCCTACAACAATCGTCGAAATGGTCCAGGACGAAGGTTGGAGCGCTACGTTCTGGGAAATGCCATCGTAGCATCCGCTGGGTGGTCTCGTCATTCTGGAATGCAAACTGGATCAGTAGAAGTATGATTCTGCCTCTGGGGACTATGTCCACCCCTACTTGGTTTTCCTCAGTACGATTGTATACACCAGCAGGACAACGCAATGTGTCACACAGCTGGCTATGGAAGAGGTGGTCGAGATTAGTGTTGAATGTCATGAGTTGGAGCTCAAGTTCGGATTTGGGAAGGGTGGAGAAAGAAAGTTACCGTGCCCTTTCGAAGGAACTACCCCAGCATTTACCATAAGTGATTTAGGGATCGTGAGAAGCCTAAATCAGGATGGCCGGACGCTGGTTAGAATCGGCGTCCTTACGTATGAGAGTCCGCTGTGCCAACCACTGTTCATTACTCCGCTCGGTCAGCTTACAGTGTTCGTCTGTGGTTTGAAGAGCACCAGGATGAGTCTACCATACTCCACTTGCCACCAGACTATCGGATTTAAGCCCAGACGATAATCTTAGGAACCATCTCGATCGGGGTGTTCGTGCCATGGATCCTCAGTCGAGACACCTAGAACAGATGACCACAGTACTGGAGGCGGCATGGTTTCACATCCCTCTCGGTGCCTCACGAAACTTCAACGACTCTCTTCCTGCACGTCCGCACTGCTAGAGATGGTTTTTAGGCTTCTGACAGGTGATCGCATTAATGTGACTGGACCATGCACAACTGGCAAAAAGAGAACGTAGAAACGTTTTCTGTTCCGTTGTAACGGATCTACGCTGGCGGGCATCAGTTCGCACAGTTGCTATAGCAATTTGATGCCCCTATCAGGTCTACGTTTTTACGACAATAAGAAAAAATAAAAATAAAAGTATTTATTATCAACCGTTAGTTTCTTAGTTTCTAAACTCAAAGCATACAGTATCAGATCCTCTGCGATCTGTATTCTTTGAACCTAAATGTTAGGGACACCCATTACACAACTGACTACTACTAAGTAAAAGAATCGTTTCGTGACCATTAGTAAAAGCACGATTAGCCGTTCGTCGCAAAGCGATCGCATGCGCACCTGGTAGGTATGCCTCCTTTGATGGGATACGCCTGGCGGTTTGGCTCTGAGCACTATGGGACTTAACGTCTGAGGTCATCAGTCCCCTAGAACTTAGTACTTAAACCTAACAAACCTAAGGACATCACACACATCCATGCCCGTGGGAGGATTTGAACCTGCGACCGTAGCGGTCACGCGGTTCCAAAGTGAAGCGCCTAGAACCGCCCGGCCACCCCGGCCGGCGCCTAGCGGATTAACGACGTTAGACGGCCAGCCTGGATGTGGCTGTTAAGCCGTTTCCCACGCTCTGTTTCGCCTCAGATACACGCTACACAATCATTTACAAAACTCTGACTCAGAATTTATTCTGTACGCCAACAGATTATGTATTCTGCATCTATTATGGTTTGTGGATAAGAGACTGATGACCTTAGATGTTTGGTCCCCTTAAAATCTCCTTACGCAGCATCAGTAAACGCAGACACCATAATAGAAATTTATAGCAGCCGAAAGTGTTTTCGCTCTAACACAGCGCAACAAAGAAGAAAACAAGCAGATAAACAGAGCACTTCGGATGTGAATGCGTTTGCACATTACGTACAACGTTTAGTTGTTACTTTGGCCTGAATCCAGAGCAGTATCGTTTTCGGCCTTTCTATCGTTGCTGTAATAACAAATGAGTAGCACACCACTCAAATGGCCCGTGTTAGCACTGCACTACGAAGCTGAGTTTCAAACGTTTCGATAACTATTAAATCGCGTATTAACGCACATCTACTCGTCCGTAAATTGAGGGGATGAAGCAAGAACTAACTGAATGCCGCCTGATACATTTGTAAATTTCGTGCATTTCATGTCTGGTGCAGAGTCGTTAACGAAATGTTCCATTTACTCGTTTTCATTAGGGAAGTTAGCGCTGCATGATGTCCGCTAGGCTGCCCGTATTTACTCCTTCTGGTTCGTTTCGCATATTTCCACCTCGGTTGCCCCACTTTGACTGCACAATGAAATCAGTTCGTGTAAACAGCGGAGGACGGTTGGAAATGTTCAGACCTGAGCAAGTGTACCATTCTCCTATAGAAATTAGTGTATGCTACTCCAGGATACAGAAGTCAAAGTGAAGTTTGAAATGGAGGCACTAACAGACAGGGCGCTCTGGGAAACAACAGTACCAAACTAGACGCACCTACACAATTTCCAAGAAATTTGACAATGAAAAACCATAATTACAAATTATTTTAAAAGCGATATAGAACAAAGAAGAGACATTTTCACCTACTGGAAAATTCCGAAGTGACCGCTAGCGAATGGTTCGTTTTCGTTTGTACCTTTACTTCCGGAATAACGTGTCATCCCTCGATCCTCCGCTTCTGTTACAGGTCTATTTCATTTTGAATGCCTCACGACGATACAAAAATTACGGATTTTTAATATGCCACAAGCCTTATAACAGGAGCTAAAGGCCTGTTTGTGTAATGAATGTGTGTAGGTGCTGCAGCACCACAGAAATAAAACCAAGATGTATCACCATGGTTCTCAGCTGAAGTGTATGAATAAGACATTCCTTGTAGCTCGCGTACCACTAAACTTATTCCCTTGGAACAGACGTACTGTGAAACAGCGCAACTCGTGCAAAGTCTGTAAATGCAAAGTCTAGTAGTGTCACGAGACACAATCCCCGGACCTCCTAAAACAACTTCTTTTGAAAGTGTTTGTGTAAAGGCTGGGAACTTTTTTCATGTGTGCCTAGTAAGCGTTGCTTTTACCTACTAGGAGCGGGAGGCGTAATAACTTTTTCCAGATTCACGGTAAATGATGAAAGCCGAACAGTTACAGAGTAAAGATTTATTGAAATACTTGTCCACGGTTTCGGTATATCTAAATATACCTTCATCAGAAGCAAAAATACGCTAAAATGACATCCTGCAGTGGAGATGTTTCAAACAATCGTGCCAAAGGCGTCGTCAGTAGTTAAAATTAAAATATCACCTCCATCTGTACAGCATATTTATAAAGAGATGGTCGATGCGAACACGGCATACTACATATTATGTAAGCGCGTCACACAGCCTATTTAAATGTGTAGTGTTATGAGATTTCGTGTATTCAGAGTGAAATTGTTGCAATAAAATTTTTTAAATATTCTAAAGAGACAACGTTATTTCATGCATTTAGGCACGTAAATGAGGCTGATTTTATATCGCTGCAGGAGTCACCACAGTATCGCATTTTCATCAAAACACTTTACAGATCAAGATAAGGAACGACAACCTGCTATCGAGCCTACGGAATTATTTTCGGAAGGAATACATTTGACGTGGTTGAAAGTTCCAAAATGACTAAAAACTAAGATAAGGCATACCCCTGCGGGAGGGTAAATTGACACGACCTAACGTTGACCTTACATCCACGATTTTGCGTATGTACTGACCATTCATCGATCACACAAAGCGTACAATCCACGTACAGTGTAATAAACAGAAAATTTACTATGAAAAATAAATTGAAATTAGTGCTTTAGCACGCTGTAACCAGTAACCAAATTTTGAAACATCGTGGCAGATTAAAGTTGTGGCCAGAGTTGGGAACCGTTCCATTTCACGGTCAAATAATCTGTCCAAGCTCAGCGTACGACCCACATTTAAAGCCTTACCTCCGCCTGTCTCTCTTTAACAGTTTTCTTGGGGACCTTACGGTTTCACCAATGCTGGAAGAAAGGAAAATGTGGAGAAATGACTTAGCCGCAGCTGCTAGAAAGTAGACTGGGGAGAAATGATTTAGCTGCAGCTTAGGGGATAGTTGCCAGTGTGAGCATTTTCCCTCAAAAGACACACTGTTTTACTCTTCCAGGAAGTTTCAAATCAGCACATTTTTCCCCTGCAGGATGAAAATTCATTCTGGGAAGTCACAATAGGCTTTTGGACCGCTACTTTGTATGCCATTGCCGGCCGTTGTGGCCGTGCGGTTCTAAGCGCTTCAGTGTGGAAACGCGTGACCGCTACGGTCGCAGATTCGAATCCTGCCTCGGGCATGGATGTGTGTGATGTCCTTAGGTTAGTTAGGTTTAAGTAGTTCTAAGTTCTAGGGGACAGATGACCTCAGATGTTGAGTCGCATAGTGCTCAGAGCCATTTTTTTGTATGCCATTGCATCAAACTTCTACCTTATTTATTTTGTCGAGAAGTTTGTACTTGCCCTTCGTCTCACAATACAAACACTTCACTTTGTGTTGTTTAATGAGTAATATCTCTCTGAAGAATAAAAACAAATTTTTAGAACCGTGAAACTCTGTAATCAGTAATCTGTAATTTGTAGCTACGTTTCACATACCTACCCATTCGCCAGCCTTTCTGTCAAACTGTTAAGATGGAGAAGTTCTGTAATTCTGTGTACAAACACAGCAATAATGAATTTCTGACCCTTGAACACTCAGCTAGTGTTCAATGCATTCTAAATTAAACGGCAGCTTTAATGGAGTGTTAAAATCATATATGCCCGCATCTCGTGGTCGTGCGGTAGCGTTCTCGCTTCCCACGCCCGGGTTCCCGGGTTCGATTCCCGGCGGGGTCAGGGATTTTCTCTGCCTCGTGATGGCTGGGTGTTGTGTGCTGTCCTTAGGTTAGTTAGGTTTAAGTAGTTCTAAGTTCTAGGGGACTGATGACCATAGATGTTAAGTCCCATAGTGCTCAGAGCCATTTGAACCATTTTTTTAAAATCATATGGAGACAATTCAAAGCCAGAAAATGAATAATCGTCTCGTTAGTAGGATGACAAAAAGCCATAGCTTGAAAACTGACTATATGAAATGTATGTTTCTCCACTCGAGGCTGGTTCACCAACAGTAATCCAATTCTCAAATAAAAAGGCGACTTCTGCTGCACGTATTTATTTTACATTTCAGGCGTTTCACGCTAGTGGCACATTTTCAGAATTTTTATGGTTTTACCATACATATATGCTGCTTAGGTAATTTATATTACAAAACACAAATTTACTCATTACATTGGACTTTCTTTCACGTGTTAACGTTTTCAATACCTATGATCCACACTTGTGGACCTGTGTTCAGTGCCTGTGCACAATAAGAGAAGGAGAAACCAAAGTAATGTGCAAATTTGTGTTTTGTAATATAAGTTACCTATGCGGCAAATCTGTAGAACTGCTAACAGAAGAAAAATTCTGAAGACACACCACTAGCGCGAAAGGCGCCAGTTTTAATATAAAGGTATTTACCTACCTTTTTATATGAAATTATGGAAAGTAGATACACTGATAATTGGAATTCCACAGAAAATAATATCTCAGTGGATCAAGTCAGAGATTCGTAAAGAAATAACAGTCGTAGTGAAAGCTTCTATGAATGACATTCGTAGTCAAAGTGAGATACAGATTATCAAGTGCAGCGACAGCGATATTTATCATCCTGTCTTCTGGTCAATATAACAGATGAGGGCTTCTGAGACTATATTTTACAAACCAGTATAGGTACTGGCATATGCATGTGATGTAGATGCAACTGCAGGAGGGTCGAGAGTAATGAAAGATCTACAAATCTTGAAACAGCCGATGAAAATATTAATCTACAGGTAAAGTAAGGGAAAACTAAGCATATCTTCGTAATTCAGAAAGATTATTTTGACAAACTCCATTCATAGAAAACGGTTCGTGTAACTTACAGTAGACCAGAAAGTAGTCAGTGACGATGTTTGATCTCAGAACCAAAAACGAATATGGACCGCATAGTAATGCTACCACGGCTTCAGAAAATATTTGAAATCTAAATTGCCGTTCAGGAAAACTAAAGTTATGACGTGTAAGTTTTAGTGAGGCCGGTCCTAACAAAATATGCTGAAACGGTGCATCAAAGAAACTCAATGAAAAGCATCTTGGCCTATTCGAGAAAGATCTTGGAGACCATCTCTTAGGTCAGGGGAAGAAATGAAGTATGGGGGGACGATGTAAGGATTGTAGCGTACAACCTATGTTGTGAAACAGACACTGTCAATTGAATTAATTTTAAAAGATTGAAAATGAAAGCACATGCACTGAGAGCTTATGACAGAATGACTGAGAAGACATTCAACCTACTGCCTGCAGGTAGCAGAAGACACAAGGAAATTTGAAATTCACAACTGAACGATTTTGGTTGGAAACAGGAAGAGCTGAATAATCTTCCACACAAGACCACAGCTCACAAATAGACGTCGTACCATTGATGATGATGATGATGAATGTCGATTAAAGTTAGTAATGCCAGGTAGGAATAAGTAAAATTGTTTGAAATATGTTGTACTAAACGCTGTTGTACTTCTGTAGTTATAAAAGTATTGATTAATCTAGAGAAATGACTGTCACGTCAAGAAATATTCTATTAAAGTTCAACCATAAATTCCCGGATTTATTCGTATGTGGTGCTTCTTTATGATTCAAATAACATTTTCTTATTCCTTTATATATTTACCTTTAATCACTCGAGTGCCTGTGTCAGTGACGCCATTGTATAGCCCATTAAGAACTGTGAAATGCTAGAACTAAACTGATGGTGAAACTATTAAAAAAATTATAAATTAACAGACTCGAATTTTACGAAATTAAATAATTGACGAGTAAATTGAAAGTGGTCACCTGATACAGTTTAAGGTAAATCTTGAAAAAATCGAATCATTACTGACAGTATCACTAATTAGCAGGAGAAGGTGTGGCATATTACGTCTTTTGCCACTAATATGCATGCTTACTTTCGTAAGAATGAGATGCGTTTCTCTGGTCCTCTTAAATACGTTCCCCACCTTTAAAGGCACAAAAAATACGCTAAATGAAAACAGAGCAATTAGTGAACATCAAGGCACATGGCGTACATAGGAAACAGCAATACCATGGCTCAGTTATGGAAATAGCAATACTGAATAATATGACTCCTTTAGAATGCTGTTTTAGGAAAGCGACATTCAAAAAGTTTGAAACCGAAATTGAACTGTAATATGGCAGGTAAACAACAATTATTTTCTTCACCTCAAAAGTATTTCACGTTCCTAGATATAGAAAATAATACGATATTTTTCTTAAATATTTCATCATAATAACAATATCGGTTTCTTTTGCCCAGCTAAAAAGTATTTTAATCAAAATAAAACCAATTTATCATAAAGAAATTCTAATTTCTTATTTTTCAAATTTATTTTCTCTGACAGTTACTGCTGCAAAACACTCTACGCTGCCAACTGGTTTCTTGTGATGTATATCCCTCTTCAGCCCATTACCCTTGAATTTATGGCAGGAGAAAATTTCCAAAGTTCAGCACTTGGTGGTGCAGTTTAGCATCTGTGTGATTTCAGGGAGATTTTATATTGTGTAACATAATGTCTACACTGTTGCTGCATACTGATTCATTATTCATCTAATACTCGTACATTCAGGTTCTTCGACTGACAAAGGAATGCACAGTGTCTACAACTGGAATAACGTAAGACGCTACTGTGCCAGGAAAGAAATATCTTTATACAACTTGCAGAACGTGACTGTACAGTCTTCGTTTTTGTTGAATTACCAATAACACTGTAAGGGTTCGTAAATCTCTTTGATTCTGTTATTCTATGAACTTGAGACCAGTATTTCCTTTTGTACTTAATATAATTGTTCTCCATGTCTCCTGAATTCTCAGGTACTAGACCTATTTACTCTTAACACCTTAATGTATGCTTCCGCATAACATCTACCGTTGTAATAAAGTCTCCGTCCAGTATTCCGCTCACAAATAAGGAAGGTATCTATACGAAAACTATGACATCCGGAAGTAATTATCATCGTATTGCGATAGTTATTGGAAAGATTCAAAAACTGTACTGTTCATAGGCATCGCTGATCCTTGAACCAACAAATATATTGAACAAACCTACTCAGACATTTATTTCCACTCAAATATGGCCAAATCTCTTCTCAAAATTTATTAACTTCGTGGAATTTCTTGTTGTCATCAATTACAAATTACACCACGCGTTTCGAGAAAACTCACCCGAACATCTGCTGAAACAAATTCTAATAAATCAATTTGTTACTTTCGGCAGCGAACAGAACTCCACAATCATGTACGCCGGGAAGCGGTAGGAGATAACGCGAACAGTAACAATCGCCAGCCAAGTTATACGGCAGAACTTCGCGAGAGTAATCGCTCCATTAATGGAGTGACTAACGCTTTGAAAGAGAAGATAGCAGATATTTGACGTTGTGAGTCACGAAGTGTGATCGCGATAGTAACGGGGCAAAAGTCGGCAGGAAGTGCCCTCTTTGCTGGGCCGGAGAGAAACTTTTCCAACATCTCGCGGGCGAGAGCGAAATGGGTTAATGAAAAGTTGTGCGCCTCCGACTTCCACAAGCGTTTGTTGAAAGAAATTATCGGAGAAAAATTTGTTACCGTTGATAGATACTTTCCTGGTATTAATGGGCAACGAACTTCCACAGTCATTAATTCCTAAACAAATAATTTTATTGGTACTAAATGGGACTTTATTTTTTAAGAAAATCAACATCTGTTTTCTGAAAATATGAATCTGGTGTAGAGATTTATTTTTCCCGTTATCATGACAATGACTGGTTCATTATATTGACTGTATGTTACAATCCGAACATAGTCCCAAAGAGTCCATTTCTTTCCCCTGACCCAAGAGATTGTTTCCAAGATCTTTCCCGTTGTAAATCAGTTGCTTTTATGGGTTATTTATATTTGTTCCTTATTTCTCTCAGTAAATTCCTTGTTTTTGATACGTGTTCATCACCTACATTATTCAGTAAGGCTTTCTCGCGTTTGTTTCAAAACATAGCCTACGTTAAAGAGTCTAGTTGTCTAGCAGAAGGACCGTTTTCGCTCCCCAACGAATAAAATTTAATACTGAATTCATATTTTCAGTAACTTCGTTAAACAGATCTCTTAATTTCTGATTGTAATAATTAACGAAAAGTTATAACACAGCAGCAGACTACAAGATACATATTTAAGTGAAATTACGTAGCTAGTACATAAGCATCGACATTTGCATCTGACGTAATGTCCTATTTTATTTAAAGAAATAATTCAATATGGACTCAGAGGGGTTATTTCTAGAACAATGGTGACTTTAAACTCTTTGGAATTATATGGTGAGTTGGTATAGTACTTAAAGCTTTTAGACTCGTTTTCGGGAGAAGTGAGTTTCATACTTGGTCCTGCTATCCACTCTGAAATTTTTCATGGATTCTTTGTGCATTCTCAGCCGGCTGGTTAGATGGTTCCCTCGACGAAGACGATGTCTGTTCATCGTCTTGTCCCTGGTAAATTTAGGGTAGCTCTCCTTCTTCTGGTCAACAATATATTAAACTTCCATAAACTATTAGAAGTACCGTACAAATGACGTCACTAATGAAAACATATACCTTTTAATCAAACAGCATCACACTGCCGAATTAGTTTTTAGAATGGAAGCCACCAGAACCATTATGAGCTGCTCGAGGAAAAATGAATGTTAACTGGCTATCAAATGGTTTCATAGTATTTGGACACCATAGTATCGCTCTGCAGCAAGCCATCTGCTGAACGAGTTCATAAATTTTTGGCGCCAATAGTCGTTTGCGTGTCATTCAAAAAATATTTTTCTTAGTATCGACCCGAAGAGGCTATTCTGACGTTGCGGTTGATATTGGAACGAAGACTAAAGAAAAATCAAGTCACATTCCTAGGATTTTATCGACCTAGAAAAAGCGTTCGACAATGAGAAATGAAGCAAAAGGTTCGAAATTCTGAGAAAAGTAGGGGTAAACTATAGGGAGAGGCGGGTAATATAAATACGTACAAGAGCCAAGAAGGAATAATAAGAGAGGACGACCAAGAAAAAAGTGCTCAGCATATAAAGGGCATAAGATAATGATGTAATCTTTCGCCTCTGCTGTTCAGTCTGTCAATCGAAGAAGCAATTCAGGAAATAAAAGAAAGGTTCAGGAGAGGAATAAAAATTCAAGATGAAAGGATATCAATAATACGATTCGTTGATGACACTGCCATCCTGAGTGAAAGTGAAGAAAAATTACATGATTTGCTGAGTGGAATGAACAATCTAATGAGTACAGAATATGGATTGAGCCTAATTGTAAGAAACACGAAAGTAATGAGAAATAGCAGAAATGAGAACAACAAGAATCTTAATATCAGGGTTGATGGTCACAAAGAAGATGAAGTTAAGGAATTCTACTACCTGGGCAGCAAAATAACCAATGACGGACTGAGCAAAGAGAACATCAAAAGCAGACTAGTACTGCCAAAAAAGGCGTTCCTGGCCAAGAGGACTCTACTAGTATCAAACATAGGCCTTAATTTGAGGAAGAAATTTGAGAATATACGTCTGGAGCACAGCATTGTATATCAGTGAAACATGGAGTGTGGGAAAATTGCGATAGTAGAGAATCGAAGCATATGAGATGTGGTGCTACAGACGAATTGTGAAAATTAGGTGAAGTGACAAGGTAAGGATTGAGGAGGTTTTCGGAGATTCGGTGGGGAAAGGTACATGTGGAAAACACTGACAAGGAGAAGGGACATATGATAAGTACACTCCTGGAAATGGAAAAAAGAACACATTGACACCGGTGTGTCAGACCCACCATACTTGCTCCGGACACTGCGAGAGGGCTGTACAAGCAATGATCACACGCACGGCACAGCGGACACACCAGGAACCGCGGTGTTGGCAGTCGAATGGCGCTAGCTGCGCAGCATTTGTGCACCGCCGCCGTCAGTGTCAGCCAGTTTGCCGTGGCATACGAAGCTCCATCGCAGTCTTTAACACTGGTAGCATGCCGCGACAGCGTGGACGTGAACCGTATGTGCAGTTGACGGACTTTGAGCGAGGGCGTATTGTGGGCATGCGGGAGGCCGGGTGGACGTACCGCCGAATTGCTCAACACGTGGGGGGTGAGGTCTCCACAGTACATCGATGTTGTCGCCAGTGGTCGCCGGAAGGTGCACGGGCCCGTCGACCTGGGACCGGACCGCAGCGACGCACGGATGCACGCCAAGACCGTAGGATCCTACGCAGTGCCGTAGGGGACCGCACCGCCACTTCTCAGCAAATTAGGGACACTGTTGCTCCTGGGGTATCGGCGAGGACCATTCGCAATCGTCTCCATGAAGCTGGGCTACGGTCCCGCACACCGTTAGGCCGTCTTCCGCTCACGCCCCAACATCGTGCAGCCCGCCTCCAGTGGTGTCGCGACAGGCGTGAATGGAGGGACGAATGGAGACGTGTCGTCTTCAGCGATGAGAGTCGCTTCTGCCTTGGTGCCAATGATGGTCGTATGCGTGTTTGGCGCCGTGCAGGTGAGCGCCACAATCAGGACTGCATACGACTGAGGCACACAGGGCCAACACCCGGCATCATGGTGTGGGGAGCGATCTCCTACACTGGCCGTACACCACTGGTGATCGTCGAGGGGACACTGAATAGTGCACGGTACATCCAAACCGTCATCGAACCCATCGTTCTACCATTCCTAGACCGGCAAGGGAACTTGCTGTTCCAACAGGACAATGCACGTCCGCATGTATCCCGTGCCAACCAACGTGCTCTAGAAGGTGTAAGTCAACTACCCTGGCCAGCAAGATCTCCGGATCTGTCCCCCATTGAGCATGTTTGGGACTGGATGAAGCGTCGTCTCACACGGTCTGCACGTCCAGCACGAACGCTGGTCCAACTGAGGCGCCAGGTGGAAATGGCATGGCAAGCCGTTCCACAGGACTACATCCAGCATCTCTACGATCGTCTCTATGGGAGAATAGCAGCCTGAATTGCTGCGAAAGGTGGATATACACTGTACTAGTGCCGACATTGTGCATGCTCTGTTGCCTGTGTCTATGTGCCTGTGGTTCTGTCAGTGTGATCATGTGATGTATCTGACCCCAGGAATGTGTCAATAAAGTTTCCCCTTCCTGGGACAATGAATTCACGGTGTTCTTATTTCAATTTCCAGGAGTGTATTAATCACTTCCATGGTATTAGAGGGAGCTGTATGTGGCAAAAACTATTGAGAAAAAGAGAAACCGGAAACCATCCAACAGATAACTGGGGACTTAGGTTGTAATTGCTACTCTGAGATGAAGAGACCAGTACAGGAGATGAATTCGTGTGGGTGGCATAAAATCAATCAGAAGACTGACGACTGAAAAAAATGAATCCGACCATTCGTTTTTTGTAATATTCATTAATTATGGTTGTTGTTTTCTTTACATTGTTACCAATTATCTTGACACATTGCTTGGTCTTACGTTGGTTTTTAAAGACTTCGTGCTCACCCATGCCAATTCTTCCTTAGACGTGAAGTATCTCACTAAGTTTGTTCTCCTGATTAGTTTTCTAAGCAGCATTTAAAGTTGGTTGATCATATAAGTAATTGATTTGATTCCACGTTAATGGTGGAACGAATAAACGAATTAATAGATGAATATTGAGGTAAATGGAAAGACTATGTCGAAAGAGTATTAAAGCCACCATGGAATGCATATAATGTGGAAGAAGAAGTCTAGGAAGACCTAAGACAAGATTGTATGAGTACGGATGACTCATGGAGATGCAGTAAATCTCCCATAAAGTGTTGATGATGACGATTTTCTTGCGGTCTTATAAACACATCGACCAAAGCACAGCCGTAAATTATCGGCTCAAGTGTGTAGCTTCTACATCAAGAGACAGATAACACATAATATGGAAGTACAGCAGTATTTCATATTTTTTTCTCTATTTTAGCTTACAAACCTATCATTAAAAGATGACGAACCTCCTCGTTAAAAAAAAAATGTGACATTCTCGGAATATGTTTCGCAAACTAATGTATGCTACTAAGCTTCATAAAGTAAAAGTAGCGTTTAATGCTAGGATCGTGAAGTAGGAGAAACATTTTACAACTGAGAATTGAAGCATATACGCATTGGGAAATACAGTATCAAATTGGAAGAGTACTGAACTTTGCAGGTGACGAATGAGCAGTTTTGAAAGCAGTAAGTCTGACGACACCTATGGAAAGTGAAGAAAGGCGAATAACTGGGAGGAGGTGTACATGTTTTAAAATTTCGGATTACGTAGCACTTTAAAATAACCTGGGTATTTCAAAGGCTCTAGAATATGACAGACGATAACAAAAAAATAATAAAATGGTTTATTGAATGAGATGAGTCGGAGAAACGAGGAATGTTACATTGAATTTAATCATTTACGTTGTGGTGAGGACATTGTGCCATGTGTTTGTTTATGATCACAAAGAAACACAAGGCATAATTTGCTTTAAAGCGATTGTAAATGCATTCTGGAATTACATGCCAGTTGTTAGCAATATTTCAACCTATCTTGGAATTATAATGTCCTTGGATGCATTTCGCGGATATCTTATCTAACAACGAAACACAAGTTTGTAAGGTCTTAAATGAGAGGTAGGTGTATTTAAAGAACCAGCTGACGAAATCTCACTTGAGGTACGTAACCAGTAAGCGCCGACTCGGGAAAGGTTTGAAAATGAGTATCCACTTCAGATTCAACGCCTGTTCGGAACCTGCGTGGTTGCTACTCTTATCTTGTTATTCAGATCTTTATTTCCTGTGGTTTCCCCAAATGACTTTCAAGTGACGGCCGGTATGATTTATTTCAAAATGTCGTAGTAAGTTTTTTCCCACTTGCTTCTGCAATCATTTCCCTCGACCTCTGAAGGTCAAGTCACCGATGAGACGCTAAAATGTGTTTCGTTTTTCTCCTTCAAGTATTTAATCTTTTTTATTTCTTCGTTTCAGTGCTTTTCATTTAATACACTGTGGGAAAAATATTCAACTCTATGTACAAGAATGTCATTCTTTTGGAAATTGGAGTTCTGGGTAGTTGATTAGTGTAGGAGTGGTGGTGGTTAGTGTTTAACGCCCCGTCGACAACGAGGTCATTAGAGACGGAGCGCAAGCTCGGGTTAGGGAAGGATTGGGAAGGAAATCGGCCGTGCCCTTTCAAAGGAACCATCTCGGCATTCGCCTGAAACGATTTAGGGAAATCACGGAAAACCTAAATCAGGATGGCCGGAGACGGGATTGAACCGTCGTCCTCCCGAATGCGAGTCCAGTGTGCTAACCACTGCGCCACCTCGCTCGGTAGTGTAGTAGTACATGACAACCGATTCACACCAAATGAATCACAAATGTGGCAGTAAAGGGTGCCCACATAATCAGTACATAGTGTACCAACTACTGGCAGCAGCGCAGGCGTGTATTTTCACATGAATACGACCACAAAGGTGCCGAATAGCATCCTGAGGTGAAGTGTTCCAGGCAACTTGCACCCTTTGTTGCAATTCGGCAAGTGGTTCCTGCTGGCTCTGGAGTATGAGTAAGTGCCCGCTTCGTCGCGTCCCACACGTGTTCAAAATGGCTCGACATCAGGTGATCTTGCTGGGCAGAGCAGTTGTACACCTCGAAGAGTACGTTACGTTGCAGCATCCGCATGTGAACATGCATTGCCTTGCTGAAAAAGCAGATCACCTTCCTGTCGTAGAAATGGCAGGAGCATGGGGACAATAACCTGTGCAATGCACCGGGTACTGCTTACTTTGCCCTACAGAGACACCAAATGTGCCCGCGAGTTGTAACGGATGTCTCCCCCACCTGCAAGCCCCTCCATAACAAGAAACCTGGGACGATATCCGTGTGTTGTGGGCGAATATCTCACCAGATATTAGTTATGCGGCAGGACGGGGCTATTCCCAGCCATTTTTGGTGGAACAAGAGGTGCTACATGTGCCCGTATTTCTGCCCTGGACGATGCTTAGTCGGCCACTGCTGTTGGCACAATGCATTGATCTTTACGTCCTATCTGTACTGCGCGGACGTCCAGAACCTGGCGTACAATATTCCACAGACCACTGTGAAGGACTACAGAACGATTTAAAGTGGAGCTGGAACCTAGTACTATTCGTACGCACGGCAGGTTTCAAGTATATTCACAGGAAGAATCCTAAAGCAATGTAGTCCACCTACAAAGGAAATAGCTTACAAAACCTTTAGTCGATATTATATATTTGAATACTGCTTGTTAGTCTGGACTCCGTAGCACATACTATTGACAGGGGACAGAGAGATGGTCCAAATAAGAGCACTGCGTCTCGTCATACGTCCATTTAGTAAGCGCGAAGCGATCACGGAGATGCACAGCGAACCCCAGTGGTAGACGCCTTAACAGAGGCAACGTCCAGCGCGGTGAGATTAACTGCTAAGGTTTCAAGAGCTTACGTTCCGAGAAGAGTCAACCAATACGAGTAAGTAAACTGCTTCCTCCTATGTATATGTCGCAAAAAGACGATGACGATAAAAGGCATACCAGCAATCGAACTTTCTGCGGACCATTCGTGACTGCATGAGGAGTGGCATAAAATGACAGTTTCAAACGAAGTATCCTCCGCCAGCCCCTTCCCCCCCCCCCTCCCCCCCTCCAAAGGTGCCTTAAGCCGTATAGATATAGACTGTATCAGCATACAGTCACATAAGAATCAAAATTAGCAGTTTTCATTCTCCTATATTATTTCATGCGCCGCTTGTCTTCTGAATTTTAGCTGAATTGGAACTATGAATGACTCACAAATTTAAACATGGCTGACAACTAAGTTCAATTAACTGAAGCAAAATCTACGACGACGTAATAGTATATAAGAAAGATAGAAACAGCGGAGCATATCAGCCATAAATACCATAGAAATATTCTGACGTAAGTATCAACATCAAAATCTATACCTCTACGTACGTAACTGATGGTGATGGCCTCGGTAGTAGTAGAGACCAATAGAGTGCACTAATTCTCGGAAACGTGAACAATCAGTATCGTAAATTCAATAGTTATATTGCAATAGGGGCAGTCGACAATTAAAATTACTCTATATGGCAAAATGAGCTCCTGGAAATAAAACATAAACTGACATTAAATATGTGGAAATGAAATCCATAATTAAAATTCACATAAAACGTCTAAAGAACGATAATTTAGAGCTACTAGCTTCGCAAAGTAAATAACACATTGTTGTGTAAAAGCCAGAGTAAAAAGATACAAAGTACCATCGCATCTATAAATCGAAGATTCCAGCATGGCAGAACTACTAAACATAAGTGTAAGTGTACGGTAATTAAGAAGACAGTGACTGTTGAATTTACGACACTGGTTACACATGTACTGGAACATTAGTATGCTCGATGGACCTCAGTTATTTGTGTGAATACCGACGTATCCAGACCATCACCAACACTTTACTATCAATGTAAATGTACTGGTTTTGACGTTGATACCTTCATTAAAACATTATTACGGTATGTAATTTTATTACGTATTACTAGGCCTGTTGTAGAGTTTGCTTCAGCTAATTCAACTTAGAGAGTTACACCACTGGTTTTCTATTTGTAATAGATCTGAAGTCAGCAGTAGTGGAGACCAGTAATTGTAAAATGTACAATTTATGCTATCTAGATGGACCTTTGCACATAAAGTGTCACAACACGATCCCGGACTCATTTACAGACTTTATGTCCTCGACAGTCAATAATGTATCCACTTATATTAAGAGACGGCGCTCTTTATTTACAATTACTTACTGAATGTCTGCCGTCAGCAACACGCCTGAAATTAACCACTTGTTTCAACCTACTTCTCTGTATTACAGCTCGCGCGTGCCGAAAATACAGGAGAATGTGGGAGAGCACTAAACAAATTCTGTTTTTGTAGCGTCAACAGAAATTGCCCCTTTTTTCTGCCAAATGTGCAGTCACCGTTAACGCTGTAGCAGCAGGCTGCGTTAACTAAGAGATCCATCCATAAATATTTCCTTCCATTACATTAATTGTAAACGGCGATAACGTTACGCTGCGTCTTAGAACCCAAGTGTATTCCCTTGTCGCCTGCGCTGCTCCAAGAGTTTGTAATCACTAGCACTTCTGTATCCCTGAATCCTATCACGCTGGACCAATTAGGCTAATGTAACTCTCCGTTGCTCTCCTGTGCTGCATTTTAAAAGACTGAAATCCGCATTTAGATAATTCACTGAATTTAATTAAGTACTACCGACATCTTACTACAGTTAAGTGCAGTCAATATTTTCTCTCCGTTCGCTCCGACTGAAAGCAATTTAACTCGTAGTGTTGCTCCGTTATTTGTTAACAGGCTTTCCGTTTGGGTCTGTGAAATATTCTTGCCTTATTTTTGTGGCAGCCTCTGAAAGCTATATTAATAAGAGGCTTTTGAAACTAACTATGGGAGTTGTGCCAAATCCAATGACACATCTACTACAAGTTGCGAAAAAATGGTTACTTCTTTAAAGAAGATAATTGATTAGAAAATGTGTAACTGAAGAAAATTTAATCAAGGAATGCGATGAAACCGTGAGGACTAATCTTATAATAATTGCCGAGGCAGAATACATTAATTGAATTTAATTTAAGAAGTTACATCTTTGCCACTATTGAGTAAAGCACTGACACCAAGAATATAATAATGGTTATCAGACTCGTTGCTGACGTTTAAGTACGAGGGTTGCCCAGAAAGTAATGCACCACATTTTTTTTTCTCTGCCGAAAACAATGCTGCGAAACGTTACGGATGTATTATTTGAGGTATCCTGAGTAAAAGCGTCAAGTTTCCGTCACTTCCGGCAGATAGCGTAGCTGCAGGACAGTTACAGCATGGCGTCTGTAGATGATGTACGTTACAAGCACCGTGCCGTCATTGAATTTCCCACTACAGAGAAAGAAACTGTGGAGGGTGCTCACAAACGATTGTGAAAAATCTATGGCACATCTGCTGTCGACAGAAGTACAGTTAGTCGCAGGGTACGGAGGGAGAGGGCGTCAGAAGATGATTGGGCGGAGGTCTACGATTTGCAGTTGTCGGGGAGACCATCCACGGCTGTCACACCTGCACACTTGACCTAACCCCCTCGGATTTCCACTGTTTGGGCCATTATAGGATGCCATTCTTGGAAGACTTTTGAGGACGATGAGGAAGTGCTTGACACAGTGAAGCATTGTCTCCGTCACGAGGACAGGGATTGGTACCGACAGGGCATACACAATCTTGTTAAACGATGGAGGAAGGAAATAAAACATGATGGAGACTACGTGGAAAAATAGGTTGTGTAGATAAAACACCATTGTTTCGTGTGTGCAATTCTCACTATGTTCAATAATGAATTGTTGTAGGAAAAAAATGCCTTGCATTACTTTCTGGGCAACGATAGTACAACTTAAAATTATTTTAAAGTAAAATAACCCATTATAGCAAACTAAACCATATCTCTTAGACATCGTGTTAGCTGTAGGGAATTTTTAAATGACAGAGACTCATTGGAAGTTGGCGGTTCACACGATAAGTTTCTCTTTGCTGATTGCTGATCGGTAATGGTCATTCGATTAAGCTTAAATACAACTTCCTAAATTTGTGAGGCAGTATAGTAAATCTGTGATGACGGATTTTTCTAAGTGAAGTGCTTTCTCCTCTCACAATGCTTCACAACATGGCCAATATATTGAAGTTTCCTTTCCTTGGAGAAGTTCTCTATGTAACACTTCTTCTGTTTCCTTTACTATTTAGCTGTTTGAAATGTCTTCAGTCAAAGCGATTCTGGATGTGTGTGTCACTATTTCGTAGTTTTAAATACCGTTAACCGAGGTAAGTCTGCATGTGTGTTTCCGATCTCATATTTAAAATGCATTCATTTTCTGTAGTGTGAGCTTCTACGGTGTCCACTCTCGGACTTCTAAAAGAACTAACATTTTAAAAACTGCCTTGCTTGATTTTTCAAAAGGTACTTTTCGGTTAGTGAATCGAGTCTTATAAGTGACTCACATGTCCCTTCTGCAGTGTACTGAGTTTCAGATCTGAATTGAGGGCAGTCCGCAGCTTTGAAAATCGGCATCTCTCAGACTCCAGAGCGCCCGCAGTATTGTAGTTCTTTCTTGCAAGCACAAATTACGTCCTCTTAGTATTGATAAGTAGCCATAAGATACGCTAACATTATTAATTTCCCTAGTAACACACCGTTAGTCGATTTGGTACTGCGTGTTACCAAACTGCTCCCTCGTAACAATAACCTGTATATACTACTTATTATTTCTTAGATACTTTTTGTGAGTACTGAAACGCCAGAGGAATGAAACGTAAATTTTTCTTTTCATGTTCATGGAAGAATGATGCATTTCTAAGTCTCCTCATATTTATCAGATTTCAAAAGACAGTCCTCCAAAACGCATCGTGAATAAAACAATTAATATTTAGTGACTGGTTTCGCTGTATTCTTTGTTTATACCTTAGTACTGACATTCTCATTACAATCGTTACCATTTCGTCTTCTATCGTCTGAAATGGTATCTGGGGAAAAGTTTCACTGTAATTATATGTAAACGTAGCTACTTAGAAGAAATATACAGTTCGCAGCGGGTGGTATTTTAACAAGACAGGTTACCGGAAGCACAGCCACCGGCAAGCCAATATTAAAACCGTAATTCGAGCCACATATCAAACAAAATATCCTTTTAATGAATATACTTTTCCAGATATACTGCGTATATTGGTTAATACAGTAAATCAATAAACGTTCTGGATCAAAATATCAGTCGTGTCACGTAAGCGTGCTTTAATTTCCTTACATAGCATTCGTTAGACTGCTGAATGTGCAAGTCACATACCAACTGAACTCTTACAACATTTGCAGCGATGATGCTATCAGCCAGATTTGAAATCGTAGATGTGGAGAAAAGGACATGTACCCTGATCTCAGGATGTTACTTCATAAACGTCTGAGAGAAGATGTACCGTAAGAAAACGTATGTTTCGTGGTAAAATGTGTATTTTTCAAATCTGTGCAGAACCTAGTGAATGATGGTAGTAAAGAAAAGCAACTGTTATAACTCATATGAAAATCACGTCATTGGTTGGAGCAATAGAACGAATAGGCCACGGCTCAGCTTGAATGTGGCACAAAATAAAACCCCTAGAAATACATCGTGTAATTTGTATTAAATGCTAGTAAACCATGTTTATTAATATTATCACCTCAACTGCATATTATCACACCTGATATTCAATCTATTTTTGGCGCTGGTGGCGGAAAACGAATTAGGCATTCTAATAACGTGTCAGTTGAAAGCTAGCGAGACAGTACAACACAGAGAATATCCACCAGTTTTTAAGCTGCACTGTGGATATTCATCGAGTATTCTAGTAAAACTACTCCGACACTTGTCGGAAAGAAAGAGGCACCGAAAGTTTCCTTTGGGCCCCCAGGAATATTTGCAGTGCTGGATATTACCGTACAGAGATTTCAGCGAGGGTCTATTTTCCACTTTCAACTGCCTTGGTACATTAGAATATTACTGAGTTTCTAAAGCCTCGTGGCGATAAGTTTGCAAGCAAGACGTGAACTCCCCCCTTAAGAGAGCGGAGGAGACTTGAAAGCAGTTGGGAAACTTAATTTCAGAAGACTGTCACACACAGGCAGCCAGCACACGAAAGGAGAGATCTCCATAAGGCACTCTTGCTCTTATAATGATGGTGGTATACGTGAGAAGTCAGTTACAATTTCAGGCTTTTACACAAAGTAAAGAAATATACGCAAAGAAACAGAAGGTTACCTTGCTCAGTAGATAACTCTTATTCTTTGAACTGTTGTAGAAGGTAAACCTGTTTTCGGACTCCTTATGTGGCTCGCGGAATGACGAAATATGTTTTCGTAAGTTTCGCTGATAGTATGCTCTGATAAATCTTATATGCCCAAGATACAGGCTAATTATGGGGTTACTCGTCGTTCATAACAGTGATGCGGCAGTAGCTGTGTTGGTTGTCGAGATATAAGTGACGTAGTCGCCATTACACTTTGTTGGTCACCTGGACATCTTCTGTTTCTTTCGCATTATTTATTTTTCAGGATAAAAAATACAAGATTGCTCTACGCTGTCCCGAAATTTTACGATTTTTGTCGAAATTTGACGAAAGTATCCGGATATCCTACAATATTTTCTAATATTCTAGGATACAATTTAGAAATGACACATATCGCATTGGTCCGCATCCGTAACAATAGTCTACTGATAAGTTTTGCAACGTAGTAAAGAAACAGGAACCACTCATCGAAAACAAGTATCCGCTTATAAAGAGGAATGAACAATTTTTAACGACAAAGATTATGTAATTCAGCAGACGAAGAAGGGAATACGGAATACGCCACCGGGAGAAGGAAGAATTATTAAATGCATTGATACAAGAAGTAAGCGAAACAGAAGCGTAAACTCCACACGGGAATTTCTTAATTCACTCAATGTTCCCGGCATGTCGACGCGGAAAAGTTTCTGAACAAAACCATAGCAGCGGAAAAAAATGGTTCAAATGGATCTGAGCACTATGGGACTTAACATCTGTGGTCATCAGTCCCCTAGAACGTAGAACTACTTAAACCTAACTAAATTAAGGACATCACACGCATCCATGCCCAAGGCAGGATTCGAACCTGCGACGGCAGCGGTCGCACGATTCCAGGCTGAAGCGATTAGAACCGCTCGGCCACACCAGCCGGCTAGCAGCGGAAAGATTCATCGAAAAAATAGTCACGTCAGTATTCATCACTTGACTTCTACTGGTTTCAGCTAACTTATCATTAAGCTTTATAACTTTCCAGTTTCCTATAAGATTCGTAAAGTGTATGAGAAGATATAAAATGTAGACTGGCAATAGCAAGAGAAATGTTCCTGAGTGAGAGAAATTTGTTAACCTCGAATACATATTTGTGTCAGGATGAATTTTCCGAGGCTGTGTATCTGGAGTGCATCCTTGTATGCAAAAAACACTTGGATGACAAACAATTCGGACAAAAGAGAATTGAAGCTTTTGAAATGTGGGGCTATAGACGAATGTTAAAGATTAGATGGGTACATCATGTAACCAATGAGGAGCTACTGAACAGAACAGGGGAGAAAAGAAATTTGTGGCGTAAGCTGACTAGAAGATGGGGTCGGATGATAGGACAAATTCTGAGACATATAGACATCTAGGAATCCGCGGTTTAGTATTATAGGGAAGTATGGTAGAGTAAAAGCTACGCAGGGAGACCAAGAGACGAACAAAGTGAGCAGGTTCAAATGTATGTTGGTTTCGGTAGTTGTAGTAAGGAAAGCTACATCAAATCATCTTCGCACTGAAGATCAGCACAACAACAACAAAAACAACAACAACATCACAACAATTAATGAAGAAAATTGGAATGTCTTGTAGTGAATTTAAAAGAAACTTGTTTTCTTCACGGACAAATTTTCATAGGGTGTTCACATGTTGGACAGCCAGTACGTATGTTCTGAATCAGTTAGATGTTACTTAAATGAGATAATTAAATGCGCTTTATCTTCTCCGAAGATAACACTAAGTATGGTGGGTTCTTTGCCACTAGTACGCAATAAATTCTGATATGACTGAAGAGCTGTAAATTCATCTGAGTCTTTCACAGGCGGTTCTGAATGTGTACTTTCCCGCCGCATCCTACTACTCAGGGAGTAGGGAGACTTCATGACTACCTCACAAAAACTTAGTTTTTTGGGATTATGTTTAAGTACAATGTAAATAAATCATAGTCGCTGAATGACAAATTCATTAAAAACAATAAATATTTCCATCAAGACATTAAAACTGAAGATGCTCCAGCAGATTACAATATTTGCAAAAGGTGAGCACTAAGTAGCCCCCTCCCCGTTCATATTGCTAGGGTCAAAACCCGGGCTATACTGTGAACTAGCCCGCGATTCGCCACACGAAGGAAACAATGGTGTGTGAAGCGTACAATTCATTTTACGAATACAGCCCACCCCACCGAGTAACACATGAACGACATGCAGGGACAGAAAACTGGCGATTCATGAAATGAATGTGCAGCAGTCAAGAGAAAAGCGAACACCTACCACAGCGGGAATATTCTACGGTTCCGCTCAGAAATAATCGCCGTATGCGTTAAGATACACTCCCGGAAATGGAAAAAAGCACACATTGACACCGGTGTGTCAGACCCACCATACTTGCTCCGGACACTGCGAGAGGGCTGTACAAGCAATGATCACACGCACGGCACAGCGGACACACCAGGAACCGCGGTGTTGGCCGTCGAATGGCGCTAGCTGCGCAGCATTTGTGCACCGCCGCCGTCAGTGTCAGCCAGTTTGCCGTGGCATACGGAGCTCCATCGCAGTCTTTAACACTGGTAGCATGCCGCGACAGCGTGGACGTGAACCGTATGTGCAGTTGACGGACTTTGAGCGAGGGCGTATAGTGGGCATGCGGGAGGCCGGGTGGACGTACCCACGAATTGCTCAACACGTGGGGCGTGAGGTCTCCACAGTACATCGATGTTGTCGCCAGTGGTCGGCGGAAGGTGCACGTGCCCGTCGACCTGGGGCCGGACCGCAGCGACGCACGGATGCACGCCAAGACCGTGGGATCCTACGCAGTGCCGTAGGGGACCGCACCACCACTTCCCAGCAAATTAGGGACACTGTTGCTCCTGGGGTATCGGCGAGGACCATTCGCAACCGTCTCCATGAAGCTGGGCTACGGTCCCGCACACCGTTAGGCCGTCTTCCGCTCACGCCCCAACATCGTGCAGCCCGCCTCCAGTGGTGTCGCGACAGGCGTGAATGGAGGGACGAATGGAGACGTGTTATCTTCAGCGATGAGAGTCGCTTCTGACTTGGTGCCAATGATGGTCGTATGCGTGTTTGGCGCCGTGCAGGTGAGCGCCACAATCAGGACTGCATACGACCGAGGCACACAGGGCCAACACCCGGCATCATGGTGTGGGGAGCGATCTCCTACACTGGCCGTACACCACTGGCGATCGTCGAGGGGACACTGAATAGTGCACGGTACATCCAAACCGTCATCGAACCCATCGTTCTACCATTCCTAGACCGGCAAGGGCACTTGCTGTTCCAACAGGACAATGCACGTCCGCATGTATCCCGTGACACCCAACGTGCACTAGAAGGTGTAAGTCAACTACCCTGGCCAGCAAGATCTCCGGATCTGTCCCCCATTGAGCATGTTGGGGACTGGATGAAGCGTCGTCTCACGCGGTCTGCACGTCCAGCACGAACGCTGGTCCAACTGAGGCGCCAGGTGGAAATGGCATGGCAAGCCGTTCCACAGGACTACATCCAGCATCTCTACGATCGTCTCCATGGGAGAATAGCAGCCTGCATTGCTGCGAAAGGTGGATATACACTGTACTACTGCCGACATTGTGCATGCTCTGTTGCCTGTGTCTATGTGCCTGTGGTTCTGTCAGTGTGATCATGTGATGTATCTGACCCCAGGAATGTGTCAATAAAGCTTCCCCTTCCTGGGACAATGAATTCACGGTGTTCTTATTTCAATTTCCAGAAGTGTATTTATCTCACTAGGAGACGAGACATTCTATTCTCGTTCCGTAGAACGCTGCCAGCCGGTGACAGATCCGGAACGACATCCACTCCTGCACTTCCTACCTGTCTTTCTTGCGGTCGCCAAAGATGTGAAAAACACACGGTGAAAAATACGGGCACTGCGAAGGATGTTGCTGAATTGCCAAGCAAATCGATGAACGGTAGCCTTCAAATTCCAGTATAGGGACGGGCGTTATCTTGCAACATAATGATTCCGTCCGACAGCGTTCAGACATACCGAAGGCAAACAGTGGAGACATTCCACATTCTCTTCTCCACAGACATCTAAAGATGCTCCCACATGTTCCCGGAAGGTCATGGTGACCTCCTACTTCTGCTTCTCGGGCCTTGTGCTCGTCGAGCTCCTCGAGATTGGAACCATAATCAATGCACAACGTGTGACACTCCAGAAAGTCAAAACGCTCTGTACTGTTGTTTGACGGAATCATCTTACTGCACTTCACCGAGGCCACAAAAGAGTATAGCGATATCCGTAAAAATAGATGGCACTAGTATCGCGTATATAAGGTATAAAAGGGCAATGCATTGGAAGAATTGTCATTTGTAGTCAGGTGGTTCAAGCGGAAAGGTATCCGAAGTGACTATGGCCGCACGTAGTGGGGAAACAGACTTCGAACGCGGATAGATAGTCGAAGGTAGGAGCATTTGTACTTTGGAAATCGTTAGGAATTCAATGTTCCCGAGGTCCACAGTGGTAACAGTGTGCCAAACATCGGGCATTACTTCTCACCGTGGACAACGCAGTGGCGTTTGAATAGAGTTGTCAGTACCAGTAGACATGCAACACTGCGTGAAATAACCAGTGCGGCGAAATTTGGCGTTAATGGGATATGGCAGTAGACAATCGACGCGAGTGCAGCCTGTATCCCGTGCTCGCGACCATAACGGTTGGATGCTAGAAGACTGGAAAATCGTGGAGGGGTCAGATGGGTCCCGATTTCAATTGGTAAGAGCTAATGGTAGATTTCGAGTTTGACGCAACCGGAGCCATGGTCAGGTTGTCAACAAGGCACTGTGAAAGACGGTGGTGGCTCCATAACGGTGTGGGCCATGTTTACATGGAAAATACTGCATCCTCTGTCCAACTAAATCTATCATTGAAGGGAGATGGTTATGTGTTATATGGAGACCATTTAGAGGCATTCATGATTTTTATGGACGACAATGTGCCGTGTCAACGAGGCACAACTGTTCGTGATTGGTTTGAAGAACATTCTGAAGAACTGGAGAGAATGATTTGCTCCCACAGATCGCCCGACATGCATCCCGTCGAACATTCAAAAGGTCAGATCGTGAGCACAGTTCTGCACCGGAGACACTTTCGCAATTATAGACGGTTTTAGAAGCAGCATTGCTCAACCTTTCTGCCGGGGAGTTCCATTGACTTGTTGAGTCCATGACACGTCCAGGTGCTACGTTTCGCTGGGCAAAAGCAGGTCCGATACGACATTAGGAGTTATACCGTGACTTTTGCCATTCATTGATTTGGTTGGGAAACACTGCGAGAAACACAGCAACATATTCCGTACAGCCCGGTTCTCTCACCGTGTGACTTGCAGCTCTTTAGTGACCTGATGAAGGACATGTTTGGACATCAGTTTTCATCGAACATCTAGTCCAAGTGTGGGTGCGGCTTTGGAGCCGTGCGGCGCGTTCTACGAAAAGGGAATTGATCGACTAGTCTCCCAGCAGGATAAGTGTTTTAATTGGTGTAGTGATAGCTTTTAAATGGAACTAACCCATGGTCCAATTGTAGCTGGTGTTCGGCTTGCGTTGGACTGCCGCTCATATCTGTGTAGTAACGTCTTTCTCCGCTGAGACTACGGTTTTGGAGAAATACGAAGAGTTAGCACGAAAGTGCGGTAAAGAACACAATCGAGTAACTAATCGTTTCCATTATTGCCAGTCTGGTCTGGAGAACTACATAAACTACTGACACAGTTTGAATAGGAAACGAACTGCTTGCGGGAAACAAAACATGCGAGTAACGAAGTTTTTCAGACAGAAACGAAAACGTACTTCGAGTTGGATGGATCGGTACCGAATACGAACCATATGCAATGGCTCCAATTACAGCCAAGGATCGGTTGCAAATACCAACATTTACAATAAGCAAGCTCCTTACGGTAGAGGACGGAGTGGATCCCAAACAACATACAGTTTGCCTCAAACAGCACCCTAATGTCTTGTTGCAGCACGCCTCTTGCGCCACAGTTGACCTTAGGGAGCGGTTCGAGAGATGTTCATTTTTCCAGCGAAGCTTCGAGTGGTGAGAGGGCACAGTACCTTTGAACTGAACTGGCACCGGCTGTCGGTAATGGACGCAGAACCATTGTTTGTCAAGTGCTCGAGTAGCGGCGAGCACTAGGAAGGGCGTCGTTCGGTTAATGGAAACACGCATGAGTCAACTGGCGCGCTGGCTACACGGCGAACTAGCGCTGTGCCGGAAATGGGCTTATCAATAATTAAAGCCGCCATCAGCAGCCCGCATGGCCCCTAAACAGCGGAAAATTGGGCCGGTTACCTTTCTGGGACGAGCGGCCGGCCCGACGGCGCGTTTCCATCGCCTTCGCATCACAAAGTTCGTTACACTCTCATATTCCAAGCGTCCGCCGTCGGACTCCATTTCAGTTCAATTTTCAGTCCGTCGCACGCATGTGCGCTAGTTTTTAATCTGCGACGAGAAAGCTGGACGGGGCGCTTTCCTCTCCGCGAACCGTACCATAGTCACACTTCATTCCGCTCTTCTGAGCGCTTCAGAGTCAGACCGAAACTGTGGAGGTTGCCTGGCTGAACAATCTGATTATGCTGTGTGAATCCATAACGGAAAACCTAACATACCAATACTAAAGGGCATCTATCGCACGAGACCAACTCGGTGAACATATATATGACAGAGAATGCTAGTTCAGCAGTATTAAATAAACTATGTATGAAATCAGACCACATTTGTGCAGCCTTAAGAATTAATGAACGACAGTCTGACAGCAGAGTTTTGCAGGCAGTAAAATACAAATTTATTAAGGATAATATTTGCGGATAGTATACATGTCGTCGTAAGTATACATTTTTTTCCCATAAGCTGTAGGAGAAAGTCGAAGATATACCGACGACCCGGAAATTGAAGGTCAACAAAAAACAAAATGTTGCTCCATGCGAGCAATACAAATAATGCCACGGAAGCCTCGTCTGCGCGACAATGATATTTTGGATAAACATTCCCCCTCTCAAGCTTTGTGCGTTTCGCTTCTAGCCAATGATAAGGGCGCATCAACTGCAGGAGGAGGACTTTTAAACAATAACTCTTCCCCAGCAAAAAGCAGGAAAAGTCGCTTTTTAATCGGTGAAGTTGGTCCACCAATTTTAGCCAGAAGAGCTTCAGCCAATAACCCCTTTCTTCGGCATTAGCGTGGGAAAACTTCTGGTAGCCCACTTCTCCAGTACAAGCACGGGAGAACTCCGATTTATAAGAGATGGCGACACTGGTCTCTGACAGTGCCCAGTATACAGAGGACACCACAAGGTCCTGAAGAAGATCCCAGCAGCCTGATCGAAACGTCTAGTATTTGAAGAAACATCACACGGCCTAATTGCCTAGAAGATTTTAACTTCAAAATCTATACAGTTGAAAACATTAGAAACAAATTATAACATTCATTTACTTTGTCAGCCCTATTACTTATTGTCATTTCATACTCTTTCTAATTAATTACGAATTTCTCACATACATACACTGCAGTGAAAGTAACTTTCATATGATTTGTCGCTGCCAAATTGATAAAACGTTGGCCATGCTGCAGGACAGTACGGAAGGTAACTCAAAGAATTATCCAGTCACTCGAAAAGAAATAACACTTTGGTTATTGAAAAAAATTGCACCGGTCACACCTTTTATCGTTTTCTGCTGAGCGAGGGCATGTGATAAGTACTGACAACAAGCAAGCTGTCTTTAGTGTTCCCATGCTGGTCAAAAGATAGGTAAGGAATTCTTGCATTAGGGAGTTCCATTCCCCCAATAGCACAGTTGACCACTGTTGGATGCTCGTTGGTGAATGAGGGCGCGTTGCAATACGTCTCCCCAAAATATCCTACAAGTGCTCGTAGGGATTTAAGACAGCGAAAACAGGCAGGACAGTCCACTCGCCGCAAATGCTTTCGCACCAAGAGTTCCTCCACCTGCGCTGTTCGATGCGATCGCGCATCATCATCCACAAAACGAAGTCAGGGCGGAATTCACCGCTAAACACAGAGAAGGAGTGCAGTGTCACCTAATGTTAAGCGGCGAGTATACCGAGTCCCAATATTTGAAGCTCACTAAGCCCCTACAACATTGTGTCTTCCCTTCATTGTACCGTAACACTTGGACAACCAAAACTAATATGTTGGACAAGTTCCTGAGTGCGCTATGTGTTCAAAGCTCTCGCCATATGAGGGTATGTTTAGGATTACTACTCAGACTGAGGTGCGTGCGACCCCGCTCTCCCTTGGCCCAACCCCTATGCTTTTGGCATAATTGCAAACGGTGCCGCCGATACGTGGGGATCAACGTATCTCTTGTCGGACAAATAGACCCCTCCCCACATGCAGTCGCCTGCCACTGTGTAGCGTGAGATTGCGTGCCTTGCAGTCCGGTTAAATTTAGTTGAGATAGCACCACCTGTATGACGTGTATCCCTTCTTGTCTGCTGCACAATGCCACGGTCATCTGCCGCTGCATGTCCTCGTGATCCACCAGCTCCTCTCGTTCTGGTAGTAACGTCTACGGTTGTAAAAGCTTCCCGTGCACACAAAACAGTGTTGTGAACAATATCAAACTTCTGGACTTAGCATGTGACGCTTCGCCCTTCTTCATGTTTCATAATGATTCGTACGCGTATGAAGTCATTCAAATGTCTTGAGGCCTGTTGTAATGAAAAACATTAATTCCCCTCTTATTGACACATATTGTCTTTTCCTGATTCTTCAGGTATCACGCCATATGACGACCAGCTGTCTGTACACGACTGAGAGGTCTCCGGCAACACGCTACGGCATTTTCCTTCTTTCTACACGGAGTACCTTTTCAGACTAGTGTATACACTTGTTGTCAGGTTATATTGTATTTATTATTATCTGTATTTTTAAATTATTAGAGCTGAGAAATAATAAAATTATCATAATTCACGGAATTTTGAATGTTGCGAATGTATTGCGGGAACTGCTATAGACACACCGGAACGCTGATTTTCAGAAAACAGTATATATATAAAGCCAATACTTGACGGGAATCTATAACTATAAATCTAATGTTTGCAAGGAGAACATTACCGAAAATGCTGCCTTGCATAAGAAAATTCCATTGTAAAACGTAAATCTGTGTTTTTACACCATACATTACTTTCCTACAAGTCTGCTCATACATGAAAAAGCGAAATAAGTCTTATTCGTCAGTTATTTTGTTTTAGTCACATGCATTTCGAAATCAGACTGAAATGTATTTATTTAATACGACGTCTTGGAACTGAGATGTAGCAGTAATGACCTAATTATTACCAGGAAATTACCTTCAGCGTTCGAATGTAACGTTTTAAATACGTGACCGCTGTCAATCTCATTGAAATCCTTGTGGGTGTGCTACTACATTATTTTATAAAACACTCGCATTTTAAACATTTTATAGGTTGTCGTGGCAGATTAGGCGGAAGATTTTGATGAGAAGAATCATATTTCTGTCTGAAAGCTGATCATTTTATATTTTAAGACTTTATACCAGTAACTGCTTAAAAGGTAACTACTGTGAATAAAATTAATGTTGTAATGCCACGAATCTTCTTAGCAGCAATAGAGTATTCAGCCACGATAAATTTCTTGAATGATACAAATTTTGCCACACAGGCTGTTATTGTTGGCATGAACCCATCCTTTTATTTCTTATTGTCCACTATTACGTAGTTACGGCTATGTAGCCATCTTCAAGTGTCTCCATTGTGTAACAGATATAACACTACTAAGATACAAAACATAAAGCAACCGTAGACGACAGTAGCTACCATAAATAAATTTACGTTATATAAACTATAGAGGCAGCCGGTCGGTTAAGTTTTATGTACTTGTTAGAAAAGCGGACATTGAACTGCTCTTTTAAGAAGCAATATCTGTTTTAACAGTCTTTACTTTTTCCATGGAGGCTACATTGCATATTTTCTGCCGTTTGACTTCTGCTCCCTAGCTCACAATGAACTTTTACAATGTTAACGTCACATAATTTATGAGACTTTCTTCTGAAAGTGACACCCTTAGTTGAATCGCAACTTGGCCAGGGTCGTTACATTAAACTTAACCAACCGGTTGTATGAGTACTTTACATAATTGAAAAAAAAGGTATTACTAGTCTTCGGCTCGAAAATAGGTCTGATGCTACTTTCACCGCCACTCTATCTTGTGGCATGCCTCTTCATTGCCAAATAATGACTATAACCACAATAACCGACGTCCTTATCAACATGCTTACTTTATTCATCTCTTGATCTCCCTCCACAGTTTTTGCTCCCCATAATTAATCTTCAGCATTCTTGTGTAGCAGCACATTGCTATTCCGTTCCCGTCTGAACTGTTTATCGCCCATGTCTCACTTTCATACAAGGCTACACTCCAGACAAATTCCTTCAGAAAAGGATTCCTAACTCTTAAAATTGTATTCCATGTTTTAGTCAGCGTGCTTGCCTGTGTCACACAATCTTAGAGCATGGTTGACGTAACATTCAATGAAAAAAATACACAAGTCGAACATGGTAAATATACTTAAAGGGAGACTATCATATAGTAAAATGTTAAGCTACAAAGTGTTTAACAACACTCTCGTTCATTAGAACTGTATGCAACACTAGGTGTTATGAAAACAGTAATTACACAGAATAGTCGAGTGATTTTCTAACTTCTACCGGTGAAATTGATATCGAAATAGGTCACGGATGAACGGCCAGATGTCAGTGTCAATCAGAGACAATATTTCCTCAAGTGTTCGCGTTGAAATCATCAGGTGTGTTGATGAACTGATCACCTGAGACCTGGCGGCCCACATTCCGCAGAGTGCTTTGATTTACGTTAGCAGCGTGTTGAAAGCACTCAAAAACGCCTAAAGATATGCCAGGGGATTCATAAGCACCCTTTCCAGAAATTATCGTTCCTTAATGTTTTGCATACCTTTGTTATTTCATGACTAGCGCGTAGAAACTTGCGAAACTTACTATTCTACTCAGAGTGAATGAAGAGAGCAGTGCATTATGGATTCTCATTGTTTCTGCAAAGGAGGAGAAACACACTCGCATATAAGCGATCATTAGAAAAAGTTTTCGTTTTAATAATCCACGAACCTCAAATGTTTGAATCCAAATCCCAGTGACTTGTCAATATTGAGGTCACTAAGGACGAAGAAATGGGTCATTTAGCAAACTTCACATCAAGGAATCTGTCTTGATATGTTACAGAATTACAATAGTGTTCCAGCTGAACCACAGGAATCCTAAATTGCTCTTTTTTATTACGAATCTACCGTTGTATTTAAATCATGTCTCTACTTACAGTCGTAAGACAAAAAAAAAAAAAAAATGGGACTCAACTGCTGAGGTTATTAGTCCCCTAGAACTTAGAACTAGTTAAACCTAACTAACCTAAGGACATCACAAACATCCATGCCCGAGGCAGGATTCGAACCTGCGACCGTAGCGGTCTTGTGGTTCCAGACTGCAGCGCCTTTAACCGCACGGCCACTTCGGCCGGCTCGTAAGACAAGAAGTTGAAGTATATACGCATGTTGTTTTCTTATGGCCGCATTTTCATCTCTACACTCGCTGAATAAAACTTAATCCTGGTTTGGAGAAAACTGTAAATCATTGTCGGGTAGAAACAGCGTATGGTTTCGGATATTGTCCGAGATACGATACCGACAGTATCCGTTTTGGCAATTTATATATTGTTTGGGCATCTTATCAAGTAAGCTTGCAGTAGAGCTTGAATTAAATCATAGATGCGTTCTAGAATTGTAGCAGGTAACTAAAGCGCACTGGAAAATGTCACAGAGCACACTAGCAGTTAATGTGCTACGATGGTAAAGACTGTCTTTCGGCTGAATTTTTGGAATAGGTATTCAAGGAAGACTTTGCTAGAAGCCATGAGATTATGAGAGATTATGTCCCGTGCAGAAGCATACATATATTTATTTCCACGAACCATATGCAAGTTGAACACAAGAGTTCTCCGTAAAGCGGTACAAAGTGGCTACGCTTTATATCAGAGTGTTCCGAAATAAGCGGCTTCCGATTTTAAATAAGTCGCAATTAAAAATTAAATATAGCAGAAATTTCTGGAAATTCCAAATTTCTTTCATGAGGAGGCACTATGTGGGAGACAGGAAGACTTCTGTCAGAGAAACCTTGAGATGCGTACCAATCCTGTCAGCAACAAGAAGAGGGCTGCTGACGTGAAATCCCCCCCCTACGTAGGTAAATTTCTTTTTAGTCACATAATTTTGGGAAGGCAGCTGAGTAGAATATTTCCGAACTTCAAATAAGGACTGTAAGTCGCTAGGTCTTGTTAATGACGCCGTACGTGAGTGCACCGTTTGTGTTGTTTTTTTCGCGACTACTAATTTTTGTTTTTTGCAAGCCAAACCTACCGCTGGACCCCAAGAGACATTGCTGATGTACAGTCCTGCTTTTTGAAAGAAACTGTCAGTCGGTAGCAATATTGGCTAATTTTGGACGGTGATTGTTTTCTAGAGATCATATTCTTTCACTATTTCTGCTGTCAGTCACATTCACTGCAACCACAAAACAAACTCATGGAAAGCGAGTATTTTGTACCTGAACGTGTCTGAGATGATCAAACTATTCCGTAATACTTCGTGTAAAGCCTGGTCTTGGAATAGTTCGTAACTTTGTGAAAGTATCCGTAGGCAATCATTTAGAATTTAAGGAAATAATCATATTAGAACTTTTGAGTGGTACGGCACGACGCTTTTCGCGAATGATGCTGATGTACGTGGGAAAGATGCAATTCCAAGACACAGCAGCTATTGCTGATGATCGATACTTTTGCAGAGACTGGGAATTTAACCACATTAGAAATAAGCTGACGTAAGGTGTGGTAGGAAGAAGGTAGAAAGTTCGAAGTTTAACAGTTAATTCAACGACGAAGCCATTAACGACCTGATACAAATATGGATTGTGCCTAGGGGTAGCACTTTTGGCCAGTCATCAAACGTCCCTTTTTCCCTGGTTCAATCCTAGCCACTGCTTAAATTTTCAAGAGAAATCTTCAGTAGTGGCGGCCAAAGATTTCCGTCATAAATAGTCGCTCGCTCAGCCACTTGTCAAAGAGGGAGGAAAGTGCCTAAGGGCACCATCTTGCCTTCTGGTCGGAAAGTCAGAAAGTGAACCTAAACGGCGGAAGGATCATCGATAATCAACGGTTTGAGGATGGAGAAGGCCACTGACATCGTGGCATTAATGATACACAACGTGCATCTAAATGACATGTGGACGGTAAGTGGAAAAGCTTTTATAGTAATCTCGCCATTGCTTGAAGTTCTTATATTAGCCAACATCAAATCTCCGAGAGGGGATTGCAAAGTGGAACGTGACCACGAGAAAAAGACTGAATAACCAGCTTGTAGGTAACATTCTACAAGGCACAACGTGAAATGTCACAACTCTGAAAATGGAAAGTAAAAGGTTCAATCTGCATTTAGTGGGAGTCAGGGAAAGAAAATAAGGATTCCTAGTCACATGAACATAGGGTAATATCAATAACACCTAAAAGGGTATAAATGGGTTAAAACTCATTTTGAATGTACAGGTAGGTCAAAGTATGAATTGCTTTGAGCCAGCCAACGCGTATTCTGAATAAAATCGACAGAAAAACAACGTCAACAACAATGATTCAGATTTTCATGTCGAATTCACAAGCAAAAGATGAATCAAAGAACATATGAAAGTGTAGAATGGGAATCTCTGTGTATAAAGGGAGATGATAATTTCATACTCATGGGACACTGGAACGCTGTAATAGGGGAAGAACCGAAGATAGTGTTACCCGAGAAAAGAGGCTCAGTGACATAAATGAGAGGGGGAAAAAAGAGTTCTCCATTAAGCTTAGTTGTAATAGGGAATTCGCTGTTCAAAAATCATAACAAGATGAGATGTTAAAACGGCCTAGGGAGATTGGAGAATGCTGCTTGCAAGGCATCATGATCAGAGATTCAGTTTAGTAATAATGAAGAGTTTAGTAATAATGAAGAGTAGTTGGCTGAAATTAAAGGTAATTGTCTGGAAGAATCATATGCAAAATAGTGGAATACTGAAGTACTAAGGACGAATGACTTTCGACGTTCTCCAAAGCTGTAGATACTGCGATAACTAATGTAACAGTAGAAGGGAAAGGGCAATAACAGACGTTGGACAGACAAATATAGGCTCAAGGGAAGTAACCGCCACTAAACTTTGGATGATGTAAGAATATTTCAACTGACTGGCGGAAGAAGGCAGTACAAACATGTTGCGGAAATGGCACGAATGTGCCAATATAAAGTAATAAAGAATGACACACAGGGAAAGTGGAGATACGTAATGGCGCAAACTCTTATCAGTCTGAACTGCAAATAAATAACTCATTGTAACCAGTTAATAATCTAAAATGTCTATTAATTAGTCTACGATAAAGTTATGAATTAATCTCTGAATTTATGTTCGCGGTAGATACAGATGTTGACACTTGTAGAAGTAATTGCTATTTATCTTCTTAATTACAGCTTCTTTTGGTGGATTAGAAAAACAGACTACTTTTACAACTGCTGCACAACCATAGTTGACGCGCATTAACTTTTTGCATTCTCCTCTAGGTCTCAGAGTTTGAATGTAATACATACATTAGTTTACTGCTGATAACAACGTGCTATCCTGTTTCTGTTATATAATTCAATTATTGAACTCTACTTTCTTTTCCCTTGTCATAAAGTGTGCAGTTGGCATGACAGCAAACGAGACTTTTTTCCACTTCGAGTAAAAACAACGTGATTTTCTAGACTGGTAGTCGGGATAATTCCACCTCATCTGGAGTAGGTGGCGGGGGATTGAACTATACAACGTATAAGGCAGAGTTATGTGAATGCATTGGCGACTCTCACTCCCCAGCAATACTAACACCGACTGATCCAGCCCACAACTCATGCAGTACCACGCACAGTACGCACTACCGTGTCCATTCTTAGTAGTTGAAATTTCTTCGCCAGCAGAAGTCCATTCGGAGTTGGTAAGATATGATTTACAAGGAGCCGGGGTCTCAATTTTCTATGGTTCCGAAATATTTGGCTGAATTCTCTAAAATTTGCAACCACAGATGAAATGACCAAGACAGTAAACGTTAGGGTACTGGGTGATGAATGTACTTTCAACTAGCTGATGCCATCGCCATATTAGTACGATGCGATACAATGTACATAGTTTATTAAGTAATAAATAGGAGAAAGTTGGGTACAAAATGAGCAACATATTTATAGCATGTTAACACAAAAATGATTGTCATAAAATTTATTGATAACAATAAGACCGTTTTATGTTTACTGTATATTAAATATGGGTCGATAAATGGACGACAAAAACGCACCAGAAATCAAGTCAACCTATGAGAAAACCGATGGACGCTGCACCAAAAAATGAGTGAGATTTAATTACCAAAAAGTGTGATGACAACTTTTTACGAGATGAAAAAGAGATTCCTTTTATTCACTATCTTTCGTTGCGTTAAAGAATAAATGACGAATGCTATGAAACTCTCTTACATCAACCATACGAAAAATGTGAGCAATCATACGATGTATGAAATGTTTGACCTTCCATCCTATTTACCAGCTTTAGCACAGGCTGATTCACACTTGTTTTAGAAACAACAAGAGTTGGCTTGAGTTGATTTGGGGCAAAAGACCAAACAGCGAGGTCATCGGTCTCATCAGATTAGAGAAGGATGGAGAAGGAAGTCGGCCGTGCCCTGTCAAAGGAACCATCCCGGCATTTACCTGAAGCGAAATACAGAAATCACAGAAAAACTAAATCCGGATGGTCGGACGCGGGATTGAACCGTCGTCCTGCCGAGTGCGAGTCCAGTGTGCTAACAAAAAAAAGAATTGTAAACGTTATGGTTATGTCTGATAGGTAAGTCGAAAATCTTTCAGAAGTACTGTGGGACGGTAAAAAAGAGCGTATTAGAATAACAGTTCTATAATGAGTATAACAGGGACATAAAATAACACCCTTTCACTTCTAGGTAGAGAAATTTTCTGCCGGCCTTCACAGTTCTTCAGATGTCTTGACCATTGCTTTTAGTGAAACTTTACGCCACTCTCCCATCATGGAACCCCAGTAGACATTTATCGTCGTGCCGTCGTTATGTGAGTAACACCCATACAAGCTGACCTCTCATCCAGGCAGGCGAATGAAGAAGATTATATAGTTTATTCGCCCTTTCTTAGATCACTGTCTCAGTGGCTGTTGAATTTTAAGCCTGAAATAGTCTGGGACATTTAGCCTGTAGTCTATAAATGATGGTTTGTTGGCCCTTTTTCTGGGAGAAACGTCCCGTTTCCATTTCAGTAATTAGTTAAGAAAATCTGACAGTTGTGTCAGCGGAAAATGTGTCAATTATTTGTTATCAAAATTCGATAATGCCGATTTCCGAGGTACTGCGCTGTCACTTACTTTTACTTAATAATGATGCACTGTTCTCGGCTCTCTAAGTAGCAACGTGCCAACGCTCGTCAGTCTCAACAACCTCGATATAACATTGTGGTTTTTACACAGTGTGATCCTGAGAAATACTGGAGAACCGCATATTCGACACATCTGCTGAGTAATCATGAAGTGCATAAAGAAATATATGTTTTTCAGAACGTCTTTCATGTCTCACTGACGCAAATGTGACGCCAAACTTATTGCCTCCTTTAGGTACTACTTGAAATGGCACGGATGTAAGGATTATTCTTCAAGTGTAAACTACACAAAAATCTCTACAACGTCACCAACAGTGGTAAGTGAAGCTTCATCAATAGCAGTCGTAACTCAAACTAGAACAATCCGACATATCAGCTAATCAGTTCAATTCAATCACATATATAATATATACATGAAGCTATCACGAGAAGTAAGCTGCTATACGCTGCTCGATGCTTACAAATTGTTTGTTAAAGTGACTGGAGCGAACGCTTCACGTAACCCTTTGATGAACCAGGTAATAATCGAGTGTTCGTTGTAGTTGTAGAGCTCGTATTTCGGTGCATGTACGGGTCGGCCCCATTGTTTGCAGTCTGAGACAATGAGCGAAATTCATTTCTAAAGTAAACCGTAATCCAGTAATGACTGCTTTGACTCACATGGAAAAACTCGCAGTTTTTGTTAAATATAAGAACTGTGGACTTCTGTTAAATTTCCAATACCAAAAGGTCATTGTCTACCAGTAGTGGCTTTTTTTCTCGTATTTACGGAGCGAGGTACATTTTACTCGCGTTTATGTATTTAAACTTTCCGTATGGAATTCTGTTGTGTGAATTCGCGTTTAAATGTGGAAAAATTTCAAAATAATCGAGTACTGTTTCCGACTGCCCTGCTGAAACATCCAGAAACAAACGTACTTCCGCATCTGTAAGGGGCAGTCAAATGAAAACGAGACACATGGAAAAAAGTAAGTAACATGTTTATTACAGATTTATCCCATTGTGAGACTAGACGGTGAATGCCTTCATGGAAAAAGTTTTTCTGTATCCTACGGAGCGATGATTGCATCCTGGCGTGCACTTCTTCGTCCGAAGCAAATCGTCGGCCGGTAGTGCCTTTCTTCAGCTTCCAATATTTTTTCGCGCTCGATCCAAACGTTTTGCTGCTCCATACAGTGGCAATATCTCATCATGCGACTTCCGCATTTTTGGAGCCCTGAAAAAAGACACTCAAGGCCGTAATTTGCGCACTTCTTAGTACAGTCATGGTCCCGTAGATAACCGCAAGCATTTTCATGAAGGCGTTCACCGTCTTGTCTCAGAGTGGGATAAATGTATTTACAGTCAACAGTAGAGATAGTAGACAGTTTACTTACTTTTTAAGATTCTATACCTCAATCGATAAAAACGGAACCATTATGGGATCGCTTTGTTTTTCCTTCTGTCTGTCGATCTGGTAAGACCCCTTTTACTCAGGAACGTCTATGCGAATCAAGATTAGATTTATGTCGCATACGAAGGTCTAAGGTCGCTTGGCGGTGTAAAATATTTGTGCATCTAAGACAAATGTACCAAAAGATATGGCCATATGACCACATATTTTGACACTCGCAAACTCTCTCCTTGAAACCTACAGGATACATCTCGCTGACCTAGAATCATGAAACCTGGCAAGAAGCAAGGCTTCACAGAACACATCTGCATCTAATTTTTATCTAGCTAGCACCTCATTTTTATTTAAGTCAGACATTGACGTTGACTGCAGCAGTTTCACTCTTTACTAATACACAATAGTGAAACAGCAAAGAAACTTACCTAAACTTTGGATTCGTAATTCGCTCACTTCATTGGCACAATGCAGCATTAACATTGTAAACGCTTTTCCTGTCATGATTTATTTTGCGGACTAAATTTGAGTTGAGAATTGTATAGCTGAAACTGCATTTCAGTTGGGAGCAAATGGAAATAAGATGGCGAAAACTTGCATGAATTTCGATGTCGATAGAGGAGAGTCCGACACTATGATTTGCAACAAGTCTAACACTCTGAGAAACGTACGGAGAAGAAACTTTAGTAATAGAAAATGTAAAGCTACAGAACCACATGGAGAACTAAGTGGACAAAAAATATATAAAATGAAAAAGGTCCTAGAATATATGAAGAAAGACGGAGAAAACCATCGCAAGTAGCATAAATCGGTAACTGGAATGGGCACTGATGAGCGAAAACATTATGACCACCGCCCGCCGCGACGATGCACGACGCCTGGTGGCGTTGGAGGACACGCGATGTGGCAAGAAACGTATGTAAGCGGAGCAAGCACGAATGGGGGATCAGCCTGACAAAGATATAGGCTCCAAATGGAGACACCCATTGAGATAAGTGACTTTGGCAAAGGGTACATTATTATTACACAGCCTATGAACGAGTATTTCGAAAACGGCGAAGCTGGTCGAATGTTCACGTGCTCATTTCTTGAGCATTTACGGAAAGAGGTAGAAGGACTGTCAAACTACCATTAGGCGCTAAATGGACGATCACGACTCTTCACAGAATACGGGGTTCGGAGGCTTTTCTGCTGTGTAAAAGGGGACAAATGGCGATCTGTGGCTTATTTGGAGAAAAACCGCAATGCTTGTTCACACACAGTTGTTTCTCAGCAAACCGTTCATCGTACACTGTCGAACGTGGAGCTCCGCAGCAGACTAGCCCAATGAGTTCACATATTGATCCAGCAACATGGTCAATTACCACTGGAATGGGCACGGGACCATCGGAATTCGACTGACGATCAATGGAAACCTGTTGGTTCTTCAGTTGAATTACATTTTTGCTGCACTAGGTCGGTGGCCGTCTCCACAAACGCAGTCATCCAGATGAACGGCGACTTTAAACGTGCAACACGATACGGACGCAGTTTGGTGGGAGCAGTATTATACTATGGGAGACATTCTCCTGCGCTTGCATGGGACCTGTGATAGTAACAGAACACACGGTAAAAGCTGCGAACCAGCTATATTCCTTCATGATTGATGTCTTCCCTGACGGCGATGTCAACTTTCTCGGAACCAGAACTGAGCTAAACTGATTTGTGGAGCATTAAAGTGAATTCATGTAGATGTCTCTGTCACCACATTCGCCTGATTTAAATCCCAGGAAATACATCTGGGTCACTATCGGGCGGCATCACCTCGTACGCAAATCAGTGGCTCTTTATTTACGCGAATTACATGACCTCTGCTTAGACATATAATGCCACATACCTGCACAAACCTATTCAAACAGTCGGATCTCTGATACGCAGAATCAGCAATGTGTTTAATTCCAAAGACAGACAAATAAGTTATTTCGGCTTATCCGTTAAAATTAAGACTTCGACGCACAGCAAATTGTCGCCGAAACGCGGTAAGAGTATGGAAAAAAAGTAAATCCCGCGATCAGGCCCTCACGATACGTGATAGTCTCCCGACTTCAGTGTCACCCTCACCATTCATCATCGGAAGTCGTATGGAGGGGCATGCCGTCAGCGAACCGCCCTCTCGGCCGTTGTCGACACACCCAGCTTGGAGCCGCTACCTCTCAGTATGGCGGCTCCTCAGGTGTCATCACGATACTGAGAGCACCCATTCCGGCGCTCCGACCAAGGAAAATTCCCTGGCAGTACCGGAAACCGAACCCGTGGCCCCGCATAAGTGTCTCCCACGTTGGTCACTTGACTACGGAGGAGAACACAGTTAAGTGTAGCATACTGATTAATACTGAGGACATTTGTTGCAGCAGATATGATGGCATTTCAGAAGATTGGCACACAATATGAGGTCGTAGGAAATAATTCCAAATGTCAAATTAGAACTGAGAGATTAAGAAGAGAATAAAAGGGCAGCTACATTGGTCTTGCGTTTATAAATAAAAAATAAGTGGGAATGTATGAAACAAGAGGTACTGGAATAGCCGAGGAGGGACGAAGACATCCCGCTCCAGTAATGTGGTCTTACTGGTTTCCCTAACGAAGTGTTCTCCGTTAAAAATATTACGGAAAGGGAAAAGCGGAAACTGCATTTTGTCATTTAAAACCAATGTGAGATTCTATATCGCCTGTATTTTGATTTTATTCCGCCTTTCGTCAAATTAAGTTTCAGTAGTGTAAGTGTTAGATTACAAAGGTAAATTCCACTTTGTTTTACATTTTCGTCATGTATAGCGATTTCCACGCATGGGAATTGGTTTCTGTTAATTTTTTTACTTACAACAACGCCTAAAATAAAAAAGCGATACTTTCTACTGTAAACGCTCTTTAGCTCATCATTTCTTGTATCATCAGTAATATTTGTAGTTTTGTCATTCAATTATCACCTGTTTAGAATCCGAAACTAGGTTAGAAATCAGATAAATAATTTTGTGCGGAAGATCAGGAATATATTTTTTAATATTGTTTAAGAAATCAGTTTTGTAAAAATTTAATATCCATTTTAAATATTATTCGGGAACTGACGTTACGAATGTCAAGTTCGATTGTCACTTATAATTCTGAATCACTCGTAATCAGTTTACGGAAGCAAGACCGTGTGGCTCTTTGTGACTTTGCATTTGAGTCTAGGTTTTTCGGCCAATTTGACACACCCGCCCAAGCTTCCCAGAAAGGTTCCCGTAGTTCGTAGTGGACAACGTTTTCCATTAGCCATTCGGTCGTTGTTGATCATCCTTGCATAAGCTTTCACTTTCCAAGAAGCGGCGTTTTATTTTAGCATACGGAAGAACGGGAGTTGGTGGGAACGCAACACGAGAGCCAGAGTTAGGTTTCCGGACAGCGTAATGGGAATCCAGCAGAGAGAATGGCGCTTACCGTCTGCATCATGCAACAACCCCCACGGCCTTCTTCTTCTCCTTGCGCCAATGAAATACGAAGCGCGCAGATAAAATCGAGGAATTATTCGCAGCCCATATCTTGGAAACGATCCTCGGTGTTGTAATGGTAATTACGTGAAGTGGTCTTTGAGGCAGTTGAGCAGCCTTCTTTATCTGGACAAAGCGCCCCGACAGAAAGCTCGAACGGCCGGAAGAGATAAATCTGGGCGCTAACGGTGCCGGCATCGACGCGGTCACGCGAGGCCTCGGACAGACTCTCCGCTCCGCTACACACCCCACTCCACCCCCACTCCGAACCCTGCTACGCGTCTTAGCGGGCTTCTTCCCAACGCCCACCGTTGCCACGGTTTTCCAGGTATCTTAAGCCTCGCTAAACCACGACTGCGGACATAAAAATGGCGTAAGCAAGTGACCTACTTGCGCATAATCAGACCACAGGAAACTATGCCATTATGACAGTTTGTAATCTTGATGCAGTTCCATGGTAGTGGGTTCGAATTTTCAGTAACACTTATTATTTGAATCATTCTTATTTTCTGTCAGTGTTGTCTCCCACTAGTGTGTACCTACGTATGGGGACGTTGTTGCTAGTAAGTGAGTTATTAAATGTTACAATTACAAAAAAGTTTCATTATTTCAGTTCTAGTGCTGATATGATGTTCAGATGTCCAGTAAATGCTTTAAATGGGTGAAGACATCTAACGTGAGTTACACGTACAAGGATGCAATGATTGCTAGAAGACGATGTGGGGGAACACCGGTTTTCGTTGCGGAGAGATGTTAGAACATGCAAAGCAATAATAAACGTCTGACCTTCCTTGAAAGTCACCCTTGCTAAATTCATTTGCAGATTCAGTCAATGGCTTTTTCCAATGGTCATTAGAACACACTCCTTGAAATTCTAAAGCTCTTACAGATAAAATGTAGGGAGTGAAAGGCTTTTTACAACTTTGATTGAAAACTGGGTGCCTTTGTGAATCGAAGAACATGGAACAGAGATAGTAATTGAAAGACAAGTGAAGTGGGTCCTAAGTAGTCCATCATCTCATTATACCTGCATGTACAGTAACCAGTCACGGGAAATAAGGAGATGTCTGAAACGGGAACTACAGTTCACGGAGTTGAAATATTTACTTTGATGGTTTGACACTGACGTCGTAATTCTGTCAGAGACTGGAAAGCATTTGAAAGATTTGTTGTATGCAGTGGATAGCTCCATGAAGAGAGGATATAAGACGAATATAGCTCAAAGTGAAACCAACAGCTACTGAAGGAATTAGATTACGAAATTTGTCACTAAAGGACTCTATATTACTTAGATAGAAAAATAGGACTACAAGAGGAATAAAGAACATACAAAATACAGATTGACAGTAACAGAATAATTGCCGTAAGAAAGAGAACTTACTTCGAATACACTTTACAATAGTAAGAATTTTTTTCTTAAGTATTTAGCTGTAGTGTAGCCTCGCTAAACAGCGACGATACTGTGCAGACAAGAGGACAAAATTCGCTCTTCAAATGTGGTGTAACGAAGAATGCTGTATATTGGGAAGTAGATTGGATAACCAATAGCCGGTCGTTGTGGCCGAGCGGTTTTAGGCGCTTCAGTTCGCAACCGCGGTGCGGCTAAGGTCCCAGGTTCGAGTCCTGCCTCGGGCATGGATGTATGTGATATCCTTAGGTTAGTTAGGTTTAAGTAGTTCTAAGTCTAGGGGGCTGATGACTTCAGATATTAAGTCCCATAGTACTCAGAACCATTTGAACCATTTCTTTGATAAGCAACGAAAAAATGTTCAATCTATTCGAGCGAAAAGAAGTTTTTGGCAGAAATTGACTGATAAAAGAGACGGGGATAGCACACATCCTGAGAGATTATAAAGATAATTAACTTGGTAACAGAACGTGGTGTTAGAAGACTTTAGAGGGACACTAAGTGGGTTCAAATTGATGTAGGTTGCAGCTTTCATACATAGATAAAGATATAGTGTGTACAGGGAACTAATGCGGCTGGGTTGGACCGTGATTGAACAAAATTTTCATCTTACCATTGGATCACTAAGATATAATTTTTTTGAACCCTGTCCACCGTATTGAGTTGGAATCCATGTATCCGACTGTTTTATTTAATGAAATGTTTTCTTCTGATGGACAACGGATGTCGAGTATTAAGTTTTGAGCTTTCTGGTACTAATGTTTTAGTTCTCTGCGTATAAATATTGTAATGTTCTCACTTAAAAGTTTTTAAACAGCTTTTAAAAATTTTAAACACGTTAAAAAATTATTTAAAATAATTTTGGAAAAGTATGATATTAGATGGTATCTCAGAATTGTTACCCATTCTTGATTTCTTGTAATGCAGATGTTCACTTGCAGATGTAGCTCTTAGTCCTATGAAACTGGTAGTGGTATAAAAATAAAGACAAAATACAGTTGAAGCAGTTTATTAATAACCAAGATAAATTTTAACCTTTTATGTAACGACATGTGTGAATTATCGGTTCTCAGTAAATTCTAAAGCTTCATTGAAAATCGTTTAAATTACCTACCAGAGTGGCAAACAAATACATATATTTAGTGACGGGCTTGCTCAATCAACGGATGCAAAGGATAATGAAAATTCAACGTGACAGAACGAGCGCCAAAAGATCAAAGGGATACTAAGCATAACATCAAAAACAAGACATTAATTTGCACAGTGTAAAACCACAGAACTAAAACAATTCAGAAAAAATATAAAAGATTCCGACATTCAGAAGCAGGCGTGATATACACACAGTACTAAAGTCAACTGTTTCACGGAAATACAACCTTGGCCGTATAGCGGGAAGACTTAAAAACAACTTTCCTGCGCCCAATAAGTTATGCTATCCAAGAACAGCAAGGGAAAGACTTTTCGACACCAAGACAGCACCTTCCGTCGAGTATTTCCACCCTCCAGAACGTGCACTCGTGTTGTTCGACGTAGCACCTGACGGCATCGAAAGCTTGAGATACTTTTCAAACTTTGATGTAGTAAAATCACACAGAATATTCATCACGTAATAAACTAAGTACAAACAGTAAATCCTCTTACATATTGTATGTGTATTATTTTAATTTAAATCCTTCCTAATGTTCCGCCGGTATTTGTCTTTCATGACAGAATTATTTTCATAATGCACATACCTAATTTCATACATATACTGGGACTTTTAACTCTAAAGATTACGGTAGTTTCTGCTACATATTCATCTACATGACTACTCTGCAATTCACATTAGGCGCCTGCCAGGGGGTTCGTCGAACAACTTTCACTCTATTTGCCTGTCATTCCATTGTCGAACAGCGCGCTCGAGAAAACAACACTTTCATCTTTCGTTGCAAATTCAGATTTATTAATTCATTTTATTACATTGATCATGTCTCCCTGCGTAGGTGGGCATCAAGAAACTATTTTTTCATTCAGAGGAGAAAGTTGCGTTTTGGAATTTTATGGAAGAATCTTGCCACAGTGAAAAACGCCTTTGTTTTAATAATTGCTACCCCAAGTTGTGTATTATGTCCGCGACACTCTCTCCCCTATTTCGTGATAGTACAGAACGAAATACGCTTCTCCCAACGTTTTCTATGTCCTCCTACAGTCCAAACTGGTCATGATAACGGCAAATACAGGGTGGCTATAACCGATCTGGAGATATTCCGAGTACTTCAGTGCAGCCTTATATGTCGCAGAAAGCCGAAACAACGTAGGCATATTCATTAATTGTAGACTCGCACAGATGTTCCAGCCTCAGCAACATGCTGCAGCCGTAACACGACGTGGCCGATAGTTGCTTGTAGGATATGCGGTGTAATCAGTTCGATGTGTCGTGGTCTGCTACCGTCAGTCCAGTAAGAGTCCAGGTACATCTCTAATAGACTCGATCTTTCGCAAATCCCCACAACCAGAAACCATATGCAAATACGTCAGGAGATCTGGAAGACCGCTCATCTTGAAATTACCTAGACATGATGCGGTTAATAACAAGGGTTTCTGGAAGCTAATATTTCACCTGTCAAGCAACATGTTGTGTCAACCCTTCTTACGTGAAAGTAGTACTGCGGACACAACTGCGTTCTTGCAGGGATCAAGTCACGTATTCCACAAAGAGGTCCTTACAGTGTGCAGATGTCACTGTAGCTAACAGATCGGCGAATTGTCATCTCCTCGATGAAAACAGACTGAGAATGAAGGAGCTAGCCAAACCCATTATACGTTGCATGAAGTTGACGTTCCTGCACAACATGTGGCGGAGTAGAACAATCAGTGTGACAATTCCGTGGACTCACGGCACCGTACACATTAGAATGTGCCTAGTACATCGAAAGAATATTGCCCGTCGATATCTCATGCATTTCCATTCGTGCCAGAAAACTAAAGGCCAAGTCATGGCGTTGTATCCTGTCTTTGGGCTTCATTGGTGCACATTCTAAATCCTACTAGGGATACCACTTGAAATGAGCAGCAGAATCTTTTAAGCTCTTGACCAGGGGAGATATAATTTCCGTGACACAGCTCTGGCTGCAGAATTTGAGACCTGTGCTGCACGATCGATTGTAGCTACAGCAGCTTCAACAATAGCTGCCATGGGAATGGGACACTACCCTGCCCCTTCTGCGTCACCTAATTCACCTGTGTCCCCAAGTTTCTGGATCATATTCATTAGCCAGTTTACTGATATGGGCTCTTGGCAGCTGTTTCTTTTGGCGATATTCTCGTTATGCAGCGGTACTATTGCTGACGTTGATATGAAATAATTGTACAAGCAGTGAACAGTCTATGTTCTGAACAGCCAGTGCATTTTTCACGGAAAACTGCAATCTCCTTCACGATTAGAACCAACAGCCACTTCACAAAAGAAATTTACATAGGTCGCGACGTGACAAACAGGATACCGATGTCAAAACGGGAAACATTCCACGTTCCGTCTGCTTACAGCGCCATATGAGCACCTGATGGCAAAATGGGGAACTATTTTTTTTTTCAGCATACTCCGCGAGTGGTGGTTTCTTCTTGCTGCCTACACGTGACAGTTATTTGTTCTCTCCTTTTTTCAACAGTCAAAGACATAAGCGTGTAAGTTGTACCTATCTCGTGACGTACGAAAATTGCGAATGACGCTGCAGTCTGTGATGTGGTATCCAGTATCGCGACTCTTTTTTCTTAAAAATTTCATTAAAATTATTGATATGGCTGATTTAGTGATTTACTAATATATAGTCAGATATACGTAGAACGGTTTATGGAGGTTTTTTCGGGTGGAATGTAGACGAAATGCTCACAGACACCAGTTTCATTAATGTAAGATTACACGCTCAATTCTGTTTAAGTATTTGGGCCATAGGCTATTGATTATTATCTACAAGACATTAACCTTATGATCCTCGTACTATTTATATAGACTTCACACATTGTAACTTAGTTTCCCTGTGTAAGTGAGACACACTATAAACCATGTATTATAACTTATTTTTAAACATTACAACTCAGCCTCCGAGAGTATGTTACCACTCTCTACTACTTCCCGAATTAATCGGCCCGAGCACGACAGTACTCGGTACCAATATCTCCCAAAAAGTCACGCGCGAAATGTGATTTTTCAGGTGGTCATATCTCAGGTTCTGTTGATGACAGAGATAAGGGACCAAGTGTTTCGGATAGACCTTGGTCTAGCGATCGTTTGTATACCTATCGGTGGAATGATCATACTGTAACTATCCTACAGTACAGGGACAAAATTTAAACATTACATACTTCCTCCAGCCCAGACAAAATGGGCAAATCGGTTGGTTTCTTTACATTAGGTATTATCTAGTGCGAACCATAGGCGGGTTATAAAAGCACCATTCCGTCATGGCCTCTTCCTGAGAAAACCACGAAAAATCATGATTTTTGGGTACGAAAAGAACCAATTGTGGCAGATATTCGAAATGTTGGCCATAGTTCTTCAGGCGATATTCTCTTGGTGCTTCGAAACTTTATTCAGTAATATTATCTATTGACGAGATCGAGAGGTTCAAAGTAACTATACATAAACACGTAAAATATACACACAATATCCGGTCTCAAACAATAAATGTAGCTTTAAACGACGTAGTGAAGGCATGGAAATGGTTCTAGGGTCATCCTAAGGGTTCTGATGTCACCAAACTGAGATTTTGGTCAGTAATTTTTTGTGAATAAAACTTTATGACACGTTGATGTTGCGGAATGGGCACCACTGCAAACACTTGTATTGAAATATGCCCAAAGTGGTACTGCAGTGATAAAATATTCTCTGAAAAGGGTCTTACCATGCCCGAAAGAAATTAAAATGGCTACAAAAAAAAGTAAAACTGGAAAGACTGCAAATTCAGCAAAATGTCTCTAAGAGGGCATTTACTCATTTAAAATACAGCTCATATGCCGGGCGTTTTCGATTAATTGCGATCAGTGAGCAAAAGCCCAGAAAAACTGTACAGCATACGGTTCTGTGAACTTATATTATACGTTATATATGTCAAAGTACGTAAATGTGTCGAGGTATATAAATAAATTATCAAAACTTTACTGACCAATAGAATTCGTTTGATATAAGGAGAATGCCGTATCGTATCAGAGAAAAGAAGGGAACCATCGGAAAGATGCTCCTCTCGTGGTACACAAAACGAAAATTTTTAAAAGACTCGGACGAAAATGTGGGGAATTAGCTGCCTCAGTCCTCATTCGCCTTCCACAACAAAACCTTTGGCGAAAGTAATCGCGCTTTTTACGCTAAAAGAGAGTAGCAGAAGGACATAGACGACGGAAGAGAGAGGAAATAGTGTTAGAAGGAGAGGAAGAGTGGAGACAGGGAAAGAAAAAGTGGCAGTGGAAGAGAAAGAGAGATGGATGAAATCAGTCACAGCGGAAGACAGAGAGTGGAGATTTTGATGGTCAATGAGAGACAGTACAGAAAATAGAAAGAGAAATGGATGGAGAGAAAAGCAGTAACAGGACGGGGGGGGGGGGGGGGAGACAGAGGAAATGGAAAACATAGATGAGTGGAAACCAAACATAGGCTCCTGGGTCCGTCCAGATCGGAGAACTTAGCTGCTTAGGAATAGGAAGAGAGTGTTTTGAGCCGAAATTTTAAACACGTGGGTATAGAGGAAAAATGTTGGATCGCCAGAATTTTTGTGCTGTCAATTTATGATGGAGACAGTGGCAGTGGGAAAGAAACGCAAAAGAAGGCAGTGTAAGTGAGAGGGGAGACCGTGGGATGGGTACACTGCACATCAGCAGGTGAGAAAGGGATACAGTGGGAGACAGATGTTTATCGACAGTAGCAGTGAGAGGCAGATGCTGAGTGTGAAGGTTTAACTACAGAGAGAGACTGGGTAAAAGGACTTGGAATGTTCTATGTTAAAGAAGAGTGCGAATATGTCCACATGCCAAAGTTTTTGGTGAGGGGAAGCGGAATGACGATTGAGGAAGCTAGTTGTCCACATATTTGGCAGTTTCTTTTAAAGAGGAATATATACGTCATTTCTGTGTTTCAACAGGAGTATTTTTCTACTGGCAATCGTAGCTCATCGTAGCGCCAACTAGTCCAACAAAGGCCATCATTTGTCTCTCTTCAGTCAGCAGAGGTCGGAAATGCGACTTCAGTTTATTAGGAAAACGATCGGTGTCGGACTCTTATACGCCCAGCATCAGCTGTTATAGCTTTGTGCTCTGACCCCGATCGCCGCGGTGAACGAGTACAGGAAACAGTGTATCTCCAGCGAGTGGTGGGCACGGAGTCCTCGAACTCCGACTTCAGCATAAAGTTTCAACAACTGATGTTGGGCATATAAGAGCCCGACACCGACCGTTTTTCAAATAAAAGGAACCATACAACTGAAACGATATTTTAAACCTATGCTATAATGCTCAGTTGCGGATGTTCCTCCGACAGGATTACTTGTCTCATCACACAGTTGACCTTCAACTATCTCTATCTCCGTGTACCAGTTTAAGTTCCCTGGGAATAATGCTAATACAATAGAAGAGGTACATATACAGTATTTATTCATTAGTCTGGAATATCTGCAACATTCGTACAGTGATGTCCTTTGGGGTAATATGACCACGGCTCTTGGTCTAGTGGTGGTCGTCGCTGGCTCAAGATCACTGTATCCTGATTCGGTCCTCGGTTTGGTCGGCGATTTTCTTCACTCGGGGACTCGGCGTTTGTATGCGCCAGGAGGCCGAACAACCTCAAGAGGATCTACAGCCTCAACTCTTCTCTTACCGAAAAATAAATAAATCTGTAATTCGGAAGTTAATCAGAAATAAAAGTTGATAGTACCTGTTGGAGAAGTATGTAATATCTTTACTTCATTATAATTCCGGTATTGGATCACAATGTTTATTTGTAATCAGGTAATTAATTCCTGTCGAAAATGATCATCTTCAGACCTGAAAAGAAACGTGTTGCATTATACATGTCACGTAATTCAGTAGTCACATGGACTCAACATGTTGTTGTTATTCCCTGGAGAAATATTAAGCCCTGCTGCCTCTATAGAAGCCCATAATTACTAAAATATTGCCAGTGAAGGATTTTATGCGGGAATTGAACTCTAGATTACATCCAACTCAAGTTCGGTGGGATTGACATTGGGCGACTGCACGAACTTCAAATGGTTCAAATGGCTCTGAGCACTGTGGGACTTAACATCTGAGGTCATCAATCCCCTAGAACTTAGAACTACTTAAACCTAACTAACCTAAGGACATCACACACATCCATGCCCCAGGCAGAATTCGAACCTGCGACCGTAGTGGTCACGCGGTTCCAGACTGAGGCGCCTAGAACCGCACGGCCACACCGGCCGGCGATTGCACGAACTGCCCAGAATTTTCTTCAAACCAGTAGCGAGCAATTGTGGCCTTGTGGCATGGAGCACCGTCATCAGTAAAAATTCCATTTTATTTTGGCTGCATTGGTCTCCAAGTAGCCGAACATAACCATTTCCAGTCAATAATTGGTTAGACCAGAGGACCCAGTCCATTCATAGTCCATTCCCAGACCATACCATTATGGATTCACTAACAGCTTGCACAGTGCCTTGTTGACAGCTGGGGTCCATGGTTTTGTGGGTTCTTGCCAAACTCAAGCATTGCCATCACCTTTTGCCACCTGAAATCAGGACTTACGTGACCGGGCCACGGTTCCCTATTCGTCTAGGTTCCAACCGATAAGGTACACGCACAGGAGAGGTGTTGACGGCGATGGCGTCTTGTTACCAAAGGCACTCGCGTCCGTCGTCTCGTACTATAGCTCATTAACGTCCATTTTCACAGCATTGTCTTAACGGATAAGTTAATCTTACGTCCCACATTGATTTCTGTGGTGCGGTGTTGTTTGTCTGTTAGCACTGACTACTCTACGCAAACGCCGCTGCTCTCGATCGTTAAGTGAAGGCCGTCGGCTACTACGTTATCCGTGGTCAGAGGTAACGCGTGATATTTATTATTCTCGGCGCATTCTTGACGCTGTAGATCTCGGTATACTGAATTTCCTAACGATTTCCGAAATGGAATGCCTCATGCGTTTAGCTTCAACTTCCATCCAGCGTTCAAAGTCTGTCAGCTACCGTCGTGCAGCTACAATCACGTCGGAAAGATTTTCACATGAATCACTTAAGCACAAACGACAGCCAGATCAATGCACTACATTTTTATACCATGTCTATGTGACACTACCGCCATCTGTATGTGGGCATATCTCTAGCCCGTGACTCGTCACATCAATGTAATTTCGAAGGAATTGTCACCAACAGAAGCAAATGACTTTTTTTTCGATTACACTACAAATTCAGTACAGATTTTGTTCTGTTTCTAATAGAAAATTGACAAAATGAATACCTGGGAAATGCCAAGCTAGTCAGCTAGCACATACACTATGTGATCAAAAGTATCCGCATCCCCAAAAACATACGTTATTCATATTAGGTGCATTGTGCTGGCACCTACTGTCAGGAACTCCATATCAGCGATCTCAGTAGTCATTAGACATCGAGAGAGCAGAATGGGGCGGTCCGTGGAACTCACGGACTTCGAACGTGGTCAGGTGATTGGGTGTCACTTGTGTCATACGTCTATACGCAAGATTTGCTAAACATCTCTAGGTCAACTATTTCCGATGTGACAATGAAGTGGAAACATGAAGTGACACGTACAGCACAAAAGCGTACAGGCCGACCTCGTCGGTTGACTGACAGAGACCGCTGATAGTTGAAATGTACAGATGTTTAAATGGTTTTGAATTCCTAAGGGACCAAACTGCTGACGTCATTGGCTCCTAGACTTACAACTACTTAAAATAACTTACGTTAGGAACAAAACAAACACCTATGCCCGTGGGAGGTCTCGAAATTTCAGTTGGATGTGCTGCGCAATCCGTGACATCGCCCCTCTAAACGCGCGGCCACTCCGCGCGGCCGACAGTTGAAGAGGGTCGTAATGTGTAATAGGCAGACATACAGGGTGTTACAAAAAGGTACGGCCAAACTTTCAGGAAACATTCCTCACACACAAAGAAAGAAAATATGTTACGTGGACATGTGTCCGGAAACGCTTACTTTCCATGTTAGAGCTCATTTTATTACTTCTCTTCAAATCACATTAGCCATGGAATGGAAACACACAGCAACAGAACGTACCAGCGTGACTTCAAACACTTTGTTACAGGAAATAATCAAAATGCCCTCCGGTCGCGAGGATACATGCATCCACCCTCCGTCGCAAGGAATCCCTGATGCGCTGGTGCAGCTCTGGAGAATGGCGTATTGTATCACAGCCGTCCACAATACGAGCACGAAGAGTCTCTACATTTGGTACCAGGGTTGCGTCCGCCCCAGTAGCTGAGTGGTCAGCGTGACGGATTGCCGTCCTCTGGGCCCGGGTTCGATTCCCGGCTGGGTCGGAGATTTTCTCCGCTCAGGGACTGGGTGTTGTGTTGTGTTCATCATCATTTCATCCCCATCCAGCGTGCAGGTCGCCCAATGTGGCGCCGACTGTAATAAGACCTGCGATATGGCGGCCGGACCTGCCCTGCGAGGGGCCTCCCGGCCAATGACGCCAAACGCTCATTTCCATACCAGGGTTGCGTAGACAAGAGCTTTCAAATGCCCCCATAAATGAAAGTCTAGAGGGTTGAGGTCAGGAGAGTGTGGAGGCCATGGAATTGGTCCACCTCTACCAGTCCATCGGTCACCGAATCTGTTGTTGAGAAGCGTACGAACACTTTGACTGAAATGTGCAGGAGCTCCATCGTGCATGAACCACATGTCGTGTCGAACTTGTAAAGGCACATGTTCTAGCACCACAGGTAGAGTATCCCGTGCGAAATTATGATAACGTGCTCCATTGAGCGTAGGGGGAAGAACATGGAGCCGAATCAAGACATCACCAACAATGCCTCCCCAAACGTTCACAGAAAATCTGTGTTGATGACGTTATTGCACAATTGCGTGCTGATTCTCGTCAGCCCACACATTTGGCGGTGAATCGAGGAAGTACAGTACATACTGACGATACTAAAATGAGCTCTAACATGGAAATTAAGCGTTTCCGGACACATGTCCACATAACATTTTTTCTTTATTTTTGTGTGAGGAATGTTTCCTGAAAGTTTGGCCGTACCTTTTTGTAACACCTTGTACATCCAGACCATCACACAGGAATTCCAAACTGCGTCAGAATCCACTGCAAATACTATGACAGTTAGGCGGGATGTGAGAGAACTTGGATTTCATGGTCGAGGGGCCGCTCATAAACCACACATCACGCCCGCAAATGCCAAACTACGCCTCACTTTGTGTAAGAAGCGTAAGCATTGCACGACTGAACAGTGGAATAACGTTGTATGGAGTGACGAATCACGGCGCACAATGTGGCGATCCGATGGCAGGGTGTGGGTATGGCGAATGCCTGGTGAACGTCATTTCCAGCTTGTGTAGTGCCCACAGTAAAATTCGCAGGTGGTGGTGTTGTGGTGTGGTCGTGTTTTTCATCGAGGAGGCTAGCTCCCCACGGCGTTTCGCGTGGCACTATCACAGCACAAGCCTCCATTGATGTTTCAAGCACCTTCTTGCTTCCCACTGTTGAAGAGCATCATCCAACACTATCGAGCACCTGTCCATAATGCTTGGTATGTGGCGGAGAGGTTACACGTCAATGTAATTTCGAAGGTATTGTCATGAATAGAATAAAATGATATTTTTTCGATTACACTACAAATTCAGTACAGTTTTCGTTCTGTTTCTAATAGAAAATTGAAAAAATGAATACCTGGGAAATGACGAGTTTGTCAGCTAGCACATGTATTATGTGATCAAAAGTATCCGGACACCCCAAAAAATACGTTATTCATATTAGGTGCATTGTGCTGCCATCTACTGCCAGGTACTTTACATCAGCGACCTCAGCAGTCTTTAAATATCGTGAGAGAGCAGAATGGGGCGGTCCGCGGAACTCACGGACTTCGAACGTGGTCAGGTGAATGGGTGTCACTTGTGCCATACGTCTGTTCGCGAGATTTCCACACTCCTAAACATCCCTAGGTCCACTGTTTCCGATGTGATTGTGAAGTGGAAACGTGAAGGTACCCTTACAGCAAAAAAGCGTACAGGCCGGTCCCGTCTGTTGATTGACAGAGACTGCAGACACTTGACGAAGGTCTTGGTGTGTGATAGGGAGACATCTATCCAGACTTTCACACAGGAAATCCAAACTGCATCAGGATACACTGCAAGTACTATGAAAGTTAGGAGGGAGGTGAGAAAACTTGGATTTCATACTCGAGCGGCTGCTCATAAGCCACATATCACGCCAGTAAATGCCGAACGACACTTCGCTTGGTGTAAGTAGCGCTAGCATTGGACGACTGAACAGTGGAAGAACGTTGTTTGGAGTGACGGATCACGGTACACAATGTGGTGATCCGACCGTAGGGTGTGGATATGGCGAATGCCCGGTGAACGTCATCTGCCAGCGTGTGTAGTGCCAACAGTAGAATTCGGAGGTTGTGGTGTTATGGTGTTGTCGTGTTTTCTATGGAAGGGTCTTACTGCCCTTGTTTTCTTGGCACTATCTCAGCACAGGCGTACATTGATGTTTCAAGCTCCTTCTTGCTTCCCACTGTTGAAGAGCAATTTGGGGATGGTGATTGCATCTTTCAACACGATCGAGCACCTGTTCTTAATGCACGCCCTGTGGTGGAGTGTTTACACGAGAACAAGATCCCTGTCATGGACTGGTTTGCACAGAGTCCTGACGTGAAGCCTATAGAACACCTTTGGGATGTTTTGGAACGCCGACTTCGTGCCAGGCCTCACTGACCGACATCGATACCTCTTCTTAGTGCAGTACTCCGTGAAGAATGGGCTGCCATTCCCCAAGATACCTTCCAGCAATTGATTGAGCGTATGCCTGCGAGAGTGGAAGCTGTCATCAAGGCTAAGGGTGGGCGAACGCCATACTGAATTCCAGCATTAGCGATGGAGGGCGCCACGAACTTGTAAATCATTTTCATCCAGGTGTCCGAATACTTTTAATCACATGGTGTATGATAACAGCTTATGCAAGTAATGTATGCATGTATGAAAGTATGTTCCAAATTTCTTCCTAATCTCATGGATCGCTTTGAACCATAACTGTTACACATATCGCTCGCTCTCTGAAAAGAAGCGCTGTGGCTGTAAGAACACCTTTCTGTCAAAGATGTGGGGGTGGGGGTAAAAAGGAGGTATAGCTCGCGACGCGCAAATACGCACACTTTATTCATCCAGCATTTGATGATGAAAGGAAAAAGTGTATTGCTTCCTATATTATTCCTGTTCTAGCAGTAAAACTGCCGCATCTGACAGGACATTTTATTTCTTACTTCTTTACTGCTAACAATTTTTGCAGCACATTTTGCAGCACATATGCCGCTGAATATCCCTGTAAAATTACTTGTGTTCCAGAAAATAAGATATGAACATTGTATTGCAGAAAATGAAACTGCAAGCCGAAAATCGCCAGAGGGGAACTATGCGTACAGATATGTGTGACATATGTTAAATAAATGTCTCATGTGTGCACATAACTGAAGCCGTCAGTGATATCTCCTGCTGGATCGTCTTTAACCAAACTCGGTGCACAAGTTACTTACTGTCTCAAAAGAAATACTGTGGAGGTAAGTGCGGAATCGTGCATGGACCACAATGCCATACCAAAGTCGGCAATGCACATCGGTATCACAGGCATTAGTAATGTATCGCAGGAATGTGCAATGACAAGTGGCAGAGGCTGTGAAAGACACGCCTTCTCTCTCAGCATATTAGTACGCTATCACGGAGGCTAACCTAGATCCGGACAGCACTCTGCCCCAGTCTGAGAACCCAGCTTAAGTAGTCAACATCATCAAGTTGGACTAAAGAGTTATTCAGATCTCAGCTGGAAATGAAGTTGTACTTATAGAGAAGATTTTGTTAATTAGTACGTCAAGTGATGCTTTAATAGTTGATGGATCAAGCACACCTGTGGCAAAAAACTGTACCTACTCAAGTAAATAAATTTATTCATTTGTGTAATAAAGGGAGCTATTACGAAGCGTGTTTTTTAAGTAAGTACCGTTTTGAAATTTTAAAAAAAAGCATGCTAAGATGTCTCAATAATTTTATTTTTATATGAAAGCCTGTACCTTAATCTACTTTTCTACATAATTTCCGTCAATATTGAGGCACTTGTCATAGCGTTGCTCCAGTTTTCGAATATCCTCCTCATAGAAGTCTGCCGCCAGACTTGTTAACCACTGCATCACCACTGTTTTGACTTCGTCATAGTTTGAAGACGCTGACCGCCCAGGTGTTTCTTCAAGTGCGTGAACAGACGGTAATCACTGGGCGCAAGGTCGGGGCTGTGCGGAGGATGATCTAGAGTTTCCCATCGAGAAGATGTAATGAGATCTTTGGTCTGGTTCGCCACATGCGGACGGGCATTGTATTGCAGCAAAACGATGCCCTTGCTCAACTTCCATGGACTGTTGCTTTGATTCTGGTGTGATGTAGGCCACCCATGTTTCATCGCCCATAACAGTTTGGCTTAAGAAATCATCACCGTCTTTGTGGTACCGCTCAAGGAAAATCAATGCACTGTCTAAACGCTTGGTTTTGTGCGCATCCGTCAACATTTTCGGTACCCAATGTGCGCACAATTTTCGGTAATTCAAGTTCTTGGTCACAATGTTATACAAAATCACTACGAGAAACGTTAGTAAAGTCATCCCGCAAGGAGGAAATCGTTTAGCGTCTGTTTTCTCTCACCTTATTGTCCACTTCCTGCACCAAACTTTCACTAACGACCGAAGGACGCCCATTCCTTTGTTCATCATGCTCATTTGCGCGGCCATCTTTAAATGCTCTCACCCACTTTATTACTATTCCATCACTCATGATGTTTTCTCCGTAAACTGCACAGATCTCACGATGAATATCGATAGCTTTTAGGCCTTACATCAGCCCGTACTTCACAGTCGGCGGTACTCACGAATATCGGAGGCATCTTAAACACTCAGTACACAACATAAACCAGCCGGAGTGGCCGTGCAGTTCTAGGCGCTACAGTCTGGAGCCGGGCGACCGCTACGGTCGCAGGTTCGAATCCTGCCTCGGGCGTGGATGTGTGTTATGTCGTTAGGTTAGTTAGGTTTAATTAGTTCTAAGTTCTAGGCGATTGATGACCTCAGAAGTTAAGTCGCGTAGTGCTCAGAGCCATTTGAACCATTTTCTACACAACGTAAACAAGGAAGAATCAGACTGTAATGGCGTCAGTGCGTAGATTAAGGTACAGGCTTTCATGTAAAAATAAAATTATCGAGATATCTTAGCACGTCTATTTTTAATTTCAAAATGACACTTACTTAAAAAACACGCCTCGTGTTTCATATGCTACACTTCAGATAAACCATCGTCCAGAGGAAATAACCCATAGTTATGGCCAGATGACTGCAGTTTCGTCTGGTCATAACGCAAGAAACGCCAATCTCCAGTTGAGGTGGAGGTAATGGGTACAGTAGGGTGTAGGAGGAGGAGACTGACAGAAATGGGGTAGAGGGAAATGGATAGAGAGAGGTAATGGTCAGAAAAGTAAGGGGTGAAATGGACAGAGAGAGAGAGAGAGAGAGAGAGAGAGAGAGAGAGAGAGAAAGAGGAAGACAGAGGGAGAGAGATAGTGGGAAAGAGGAGTTGGACAGAGAGAGAGGAAAGTAGGTGATGGCCTAATAGAAGGTGGAAATAAATACCACACTGGGTACCCAGCCAGTATAACGTAAAAGCTCCCGTTCATAACACACAGTAGTTCGCGTGGGGCTCATTGTGAGTACGCCGGCCGGTTGCAGCCGCGTTTGTGGCCCACTCTCCTGGCCGCCTATTGGCCACGAGCACCGCCTGCCGGCTGCTGGCCGCTGGCCGCGACAGACGCGCCGCCGAACCGGACATTGAGCGTCGCGCATTAGTGGCGTGCCGGCGCGCACAATGCGTGTCCCGCTCTCGGGGCGTCGTGCTGCGCTGCGCCGGTGTGCGCCGAATGCCAGCGCCGGCGCGGCGTGTCGTTCGCAGAATGCCGCCGCACAATGGCAGCCGCGCTCCGCGTGGCCACGCCCACTGCCGCCGCATACCGCTGCGCCCACGCTCTCCGCTGGCCATTTCCGCCGCTGCCTCGTTACGTACGAAGCGCCGAGAGTGCCGCCCGCGTTGCAGGGAAGCTGGCGGCGTTGCGAGGACCTCGCCAGGTCGATTCGCACTTGAAGACGCGGAACGGAACAGAGCTTCAAAACTGCCCACTATCTCCTCCGTCAGTTCTGGAGGAGAATTTTAATGTCGGATCCGCAGCGGACAAAGTGGCTTAGATAGCACCAATGGTGACAATGGATCTCGACCAGACGGCTTGGCAGATTGCAGGTGTCTGTGGGAAACCATCGAAGAGGTAGAGCAGCAGTCGAGAATGAAGTACTTCAATGACGAAAACTGAAACCAGCAGGTAAATTGTAATTCTCATCGTCGTTTATTGAAAAAATTTATCAGTTTCGACGCAAACAAGCATCTTCAGGCCCTTGAATATGGGAACACACATAGCACGGTAATAAAGTATACTGATAGTTCAAAATAACATTTTGTGACTAAAACCAGCATAAATCAAATAATTAAATTACGTTATGATATTGTACTGTCGCTCTTCATTCAAAAGAAATCTCAGCAAATAAAATGTATTGCTTTCTTTTACATACCATAACTACTTAGTGTGCCCAAGGTGAACCATCATGTACAACGAATTACACCAGCAAAGCATCTGAATTCATGTATATTCCTGAGCGGAACACCTACGAATACAGGATGTACCAATAATGTAACGATACATCGTAATAACATAAAAACAAGGGGCTGGTGTACACGAATGCAACGTAAGCATAGTGTAATCCCCAAAATAATATCACATCCACTCTAACCATCGACAATGCGTAATAATGTAAATGACGGTCTAAGCCCTAGAATACAATTACTGCGGAAGTCACAAAAAACTTTAAAGACATGCTCCAGTAATATTACAGTACTGGCCATTAAAATTGCTACACCAAGAAGAAATGCAGATGATAAACGGTTATTCATTGGACAAATGTATTATACCAGGACTGACATGTGATTACATTTTCACGCAATTTGAGTGCAGATAGATCCTGACTAATCAGTACCCTGGGTATTGACTCAAACAGAACTCGGATGGCGTATACAGGTACAGTTGCCCATGCACCAACACGATACCACATTTCATCAGGAGTAGTGACTGGCGTATTGTAAGGAGCCAGTTGCTCAGCCACCATTGACCAGACGTTTTCAGTTGGTGAGAGGTCTGGAGAATGTGCGGGCCAGGACAGCAGTAGAACATTTTCTGTATCCAGAAAGGCCCGTACAGGAACTGCAACATGCGGTCGTGCATTATCCTGCTGAAATGTAGAGTTTCGCAGGGATCGAATGAAGGGTAGAACCACGGGTCGTAACACATTTGAAATATAACGTCCACTGTTCAAAGTGCCGTCAGTGCGAACAAGAGGTGACCGAGACGTGTAACCAATGGCACCCCTTACCATCAAGCCGGGTGATACGCCAGTATGGCGATGACGAATACACGCTTCCAATGTGCGTTCACTACGATGTTGCCAAACACAGATGCGAGCATCGTGATGCTGTAAATAGAACCTGAATTCATTCGAAAAAATGACGTTTTGCTATTCGTGCACGCAGCTTCGTCGTTGAGTACACCATCGCAGGCTCTCCTGTCTGTGATGCAGCGTCAAGGGTATCTGCAGCCATGGTCTCCGAGCTGATAGTCCATGCTGCTACAGACGTCGTCGAACTGTTCGTGCAGATGGTTGTTGTCTTGCAAACATCCCCATCTGTTGATTCAGTGATCGAGACGTGGCTGCAAGATCCGTTACAGCCATGTGGATAAGATGCCTTTCATCTCGACTGCTAGTGATACGAGGCCGTTGCGATCCAGCACGGCGTTCCGTATTACCCTCCTGAAACCACCGATTCCATATTATGCTAACAGTTATTGGATCTCGACCAACGCGAGCAGGAATGTTGCGTTACGATAAACCACAATCGCGATAGACTACAATCCGACCATTATCAAAGTCGGAAACGTGATTTCTCCTCCTTACACGAGGCATCACAAAAACGTTTCACCAGGCAACACCGGTCAGCTGCTGGTTGTGTATGAGAAATCTGTTGGAATCTTTCCTCATGTCAGCACGTTGTAGGGGTCGCCACAGGCGCAAGCGTTGTGTGAAAGCTCTGAAAAGCTAATCATTTGCATACCACAGCATCTTATTCCCGTCGGTTAAATTTCGCGTCTGTAGCATGTCATCTTCGTGGTGTAGGAATTTTAATTGCCAGTAGTGTACTATACAGCAAGCCAGTCATATCCCTAAGGTTCACCGAAACACCAGCATAGCACTTGAGTAAAAGGCCATAAGTATTAAATATGTAAATAGGAAGAATGGGACAAATCGCCAATGATTCTATTAATTCCAGGAAATGTAATCGACATAAAACAACGTCGCCTATTTTAGTAACATCCTTTTGACGGTTTTAAAACTAACATACATGACACATATCGACCAACAATCACCGAAGCACCTCTCATGTGGCAGATCCTCTATTTACATATAACAATAGCCTCTGAAGTAACCTCGCAGAAGTAAATCACAAAAACTAGTTGCCACATATGTATAAACATATACATACAGTACCATGGACTGAAAAAGGTCCATTCGAAAATCGAACAGCATGAAACCTTGAGAGACATACGTATTAACATACAAGAGCAAGGCAATAAAGAGTCCATTACAAGGGGAACTCTGCCAATAAAATTAACATACAAAAACGCGCCGAACGCCAAGCACATCCTTTCATATCCTCGCTAACCTAGAAAAATGTGGTCGCATTCCTCTGATACCCATCCACAATCTACGTGAAGTAATGTGTGACGAAACGTATTAAATTCTGCACACCTAAACTAGTGTGGTAGTGATAGTGAATCACCAGTGTACCTATACAAGTTACGCATTTGCTATGCTAGTGTGTACGTGGAACTTAGGGATATGGCTGGGTTGCTGTATGACAATATCAACGGAGCATGTGTTTACAGATTTTGGAGAGGCGTAGGCAGGTGATATCCGTGACGTCTTGGTATGGGGACCCACCAGGCGTGATTTCGTGTCACGGGTGGTAATGTCTGAATGAACTTTGATAGCGTAACAGTACGTCCCTTACATCCTGTGTCCTCATGTATAATCTCTAATGCGACACTACCTTCGTGCTACGGTCGCAGTTTCGAATCCTGCCTCGGGCATGGATGTGTGTGATGTCCTTAGGTTAGTTAGGTTTAAGTAGTTATAAGTTCTGGGGGACTGATGACCACAGATGTTAGGTCCCATAGTGCTCAGAGCCATTTGAACCATTTTTTCAAACTTCGGTAGTAAGTGATACCAGTGAATTAACTGACCTCTCACCAGTAATTCAAAATGTGTTACGGTATCTTTCCATCGGAATAAGAAGGGTAGTGAACTCTCAGTTTATTCCTAAAAAATGCTGAAGTTCGATTAATTGTCGTAAGCCTAAGGCGTATTAGGAAATTGCAAATGCAGTATTCTCTTGCTATTAAGATTGAGGTGTGCTATGATACAGTCTGATGTACTGTTATGGTACTAGAACATAGTGTTTCGTGGTGAAGTTCATGAGTACACATTTTTCGGTTTCCTGAGGCATCAACTGATTTTTATACAAATTTTTTAAACCACCTCCTCTCATCATAAGAAGTTAGTTATCGTACTGATAGACCATTAGCTGCTGTTCTTGTTGTTGTTTTTGCTGCCGTTGATGTGTTCTTCAACCCGAAGACTGGTCTGCGTGCCTCTATGAACTGTCTCTGTTATAATGAGGTAATCACGCGACCAGAAAATGTCCAGATTTGTCCCCGCTAGAGCGTATGTGGGACCAGCTCAGATGTGAATTCCGTCCCAGTATCCACGATATCCCAAGGACAAGTCTCAACAGGCGTAGCCATCTTTCCTCAGGAGAGGAAATAACGGATTTTTGACACCCTTCCCAACCGAATCAATGCATGAATCCAGGCCAGGGTCAACCTTACGCAGATATGTAGGTTCATTCTGCCAAGTTTATGCAAATCGGCGTACCCTCTCGGCCATTAAGTTTTATTTCGTTTCCTCCTTCCCCCTTCGATTCCTTTAATTTTTTGTGATGCGCTGTGTACTGACACAATACATTGATGCGGTGAAAGTCATCGGATACTTCTTAATGTCGTGTCCTCCTTTTACCTAACATACTGTAGCAAATTGACGTATCATGCTGTAGATTCAACAAGTCAATAGAAGTACCCGCAGAAGTACAGGATTTTGTGCGGACTGATCTCTCGATTATGTCACATAAATGTTCGATGCAATTCATGTCGGGCGATATGGGTGGTTATTCTTTCGTTGGAATTGTCCAGGACGTTCTTCAAACCAATAGCGAACGGCTGTGGCCTGGTGACATGGTGGCTTGTCATCCGTAAAAGCGTTAACAGTTTTTTGCTGAAAATGGTCTCAAAATGCCGAACACAAACATTATCAGTAAAAATAACGGTTCATTTGCATAATAGGACCCAGTCCATTCCATGTAAACACAGCCCGCATCATTAAGAAGCCCCCAACAGCTTGCACAGCGCCTTGCTGAAAGCTCGAGTCCATGGCTTCGTGGGGTCTGCGCGCTGTTCGAACCCTACCATCGGCTCTTACAAACTGAAATCGGCTCATCTGATCAGACTTCAGTTTACCAGTCGTTAAGAGTCCAGATTTCTTAATAATGTACGTTTGGAGCACAGAATTATATAGTAGTGAAGCATGGACTGTGGTAAAACCGGAACAGAAAGGAATCGAAGCATTTTAGATGTGCTGGTATAGGGGAGTGTTGAAAAGTAGGTGAGCTGATAAGGTAAGGAATAAGGAAGTTCTCCGCAAATCAGGAGAGAAAAGAAATATGTGGAAAACACTTGCAAGGAGAAGCGACAGGATGATAGGGCGTCCCTTAAGACATCAGGGAACGACTTCCACGTTACTAGAGGGAGCTGAAGAGGAAGACAGAGATTAGAATACAACCACAAAGCAATTGAGGACGAAGATCGAAAGTGCTACGCTGAGGAGGTTAGTACAGGAGGGGAATTCGTGGCAGGCAGCATCAAATCAGTCAGAAGGGTGATGACTCGGAAGAAAAAAAAGGTCCAACTTATATGGTCACGTGCAAAACAGTTCTGATGTTAATGCTATAGCACATTACAAGAAATACTGCAAAATATTAAAGACTGTAATACGGACATCAAAGCAAATATATTACAAGGAAAAGATAGTCATATCAGATGGGATATAGTGAAGAAGGAGACCAGTAGTACCAGACATGAAGAGGGGCAAACAGCATTAAGAGTAAATGATACATTGGTGACAGATATGCATAGTGTTGCAGAACATTTTAACAAACATTTTATCACAAACGTTTCCAGTAACTTCCATAATGTGAATTTGACCCTCATTACCCCAGCAGACGTAATGTCCATCATAAAATCTTAAAAAGGCAAAAACATCTAGTGGGTATGATGAAATATCAACAAAGTTAATTAAAGAATGTGTTTCTGAGTTGAACTGTGCAACCAGTCGTTTACCAGTGGAATATTTCCTGAATGGTTGAAATATGCTGAAGTTAAGCCGCCGCTTAAGGAGGGAAATAAAGAAACAGTGTCAATTAAAATTTTTCCTGCATTCTCAAAAATTTTAGAAAGGGTAATGTACAATCGGCTTTATAACCATCTTATCACAAATAACATGCTGTCAAAATCGCAGTTCGTCTTAGCAAAGTGTTCTGATATTGAGAAAAGTGTACTTAATTCTTAGACAAATAATTGTTGGCAACAGGTACATTTTGTGATCTGTCAAAGGCATTTGACTGTGTAAATCACAAAACACTCTTAAGTAAATTAGAATATTATGGTGTAACGGGGAATGCTGCAAAATGGTTCAAATCCTACATCTCTGGCAGGAAACAAAAGGTGTTATTAGGAAAGAGGCATGTATTAAGCTATCAGGCGTCATCAAGTGGGAACTAATTACATGTGCGGGTCCAACAACGTTCGATCTTAGGGCCCACACTTTTTCTTGTGTATACCAATGACCTTTCATCAGTAACATTACCAGTTGTCAAGTTTGTTTTGTTTGCCGGTGATACAAACATTGCAATAAACAGCAAATCAAGAGTAGTCCTAGAAAGATCGGCTAATAAAATAATTGTGAACATTAATCACTGGTTCCTAGCCAATTCTTTGTCACTAAACTTTGAAAAAAACACACTACATGCAATTCAGAACTTGTAAGGGATGTTCCACGATATATGCCTAAGATACGATGACAAACAGATAGAAGAAATGGAAAGTGTTAAATTCTTGGGATTACAGCTTGATAATAAATTCAGCTGGGAGGAGCACATCACAGAACTGCTGAATCGTCTAAAAAATCCCTATTTGCATTGTGAATTCTGTCAGACATAGGGGATATAAAAACGAAAAAGCTGGCATACTATGCTCACTTTCACTCCATAATATCATATGGGATTATTTTTTGGGGTAATTCATCAAGCCAAGCAATTTTTTTCCAAGCACAAACACGTGCAGTAATAGTTACATGTGGTGTGAACTCAAGAACATCCTGCAGAGGTTTGTTTAGGGAACTAGGGATACAAACTACTGCTTCCAAATATATTTATTCCTTAATAAAGTTTGTCATTAATAGTATATTACTTTTTCAAACCAACAGCTGTTATGGAATCAACCTAGAAATAAGAATAATCTTCACAAGGATTTAAAGTTACTTACTCTTGTACAAAAAGGTGTTCATTATTCAGGAACACACTTTTTCAATAACTTGCCAGCAACCGTAAAAAGCTTTAACAACCAATGAAATTCTGTTTAAAAGAAGCCTAAAGATTTATTGGTGGCCAACTCCTTGTACTCCACTGATGAATTTCTTAGTAAAACCAACTGATTTACACAATCTAAGTTCTGCACCATTTCGTGCAGCATTGTGTTCGTTGTAAATAAGTATTTTAGTAGTTCTATTATAATTTTATTACCTTATAAATAAAAAATTAAATTTCAAATTCAGTGCATTAATGCGAGCTTAGTAAATTAGCGTTGTGCAATAATCTTTTCATACAGTGTTCATACAAAATAATTACTATCATTCCACTTGGGACCTGTGGATGGTACATTAGCTTATGATCTACATCCTGGAAGACCTCCTCACAACGGATAAATTGGAATGAAAGTAAATCTAATCCTATCTAATCTAATTGGAAAGAGGCAGCGGGCGATGGCTTGTTGTAATCAATGGCACTACTTCGGATGTCTGCAGCCATAGCCCACTAACGTCAAATTTCGCCACACTGTGCTAATGGATACGTTTGTCGTACGTCCCACATTGACTTCTGCAGTTATTTCTTGCAATGTTTCTTGTCTGATAGCACTGACAACTCAACGCGACCGCTGCTGTTGTCGCTCATTAAGTGAAGACCGTCGGTCACTACGTTGTTCGTGGTGAGAAGTAGTCACTGAAATCTGATATTATCGGCACACTATTGACACCGTGGATCTCGGAATATTGAATTGGCCACCGATTTCCGAAATGGACTGTCCCGTGACTCTAGCTCTAACTACGATTTGGCGTTCATAGTCAAGGTTTTCACTTGAATTACTTGAGTACAAATGACAGCTCTGTACCTTGTATACACGATACAACCATCATCTGTATATGTACGTATCCCTATTCCATGACCTTCGTCACCCAGTGTACGTCACGTAGAACAGGGCTAGTATGATGTCGATTGCAGCGTCTTATTGGCTCCTGACAACCCACCGGCTTTATCGGAAACAAGGCAGTGTGGGAGCGGGCCTCAGGTGTCCCGGCCGCGCGGCGCTACATAATACACGGGCCGGCAGGCGGGCCCAGTGGGTCAGGATGGCGCAGCCCCTCTCTCCGTGAGATGGAGTTCCGGGATGGGGGATTCCCCCTCCGAGCCGCAGGCGGCGGCCGGAAAAATGGATGAGGACGGATTCCCGGGCGTCGGCGTCGAGACGCTGAGGGGCGCAGGAATATGCCGGCGAGCTTTCTGCAATATCTCAGCGCGCTCTGCACCCCCTCTCCACCCCACCTCACCCACCCTTCCTCCCACGCAGACAATGCGCGCCGCCGGATACATTTCGCTCCGACAAGCCGGGGTGCGCAAGACGCGTAGTAAATAATTTGTGTTTGTGCCGGCCCGGACCGAGGAAGCAATTACGGCGAGTCGGCAGTCGGCACTGTAATATACGGCGCCGGTCGGGGAAGGGGCTGCGGAGGAGGGGGTGCGCGCCGGAAGAGAAGGCGGGCGGACAAAGCTCTTCGACACCGCCGCCGCCCCGCAGACACTGGCGCGCATTGACGATCACTCAGGCAGGTACTGCGCGGTGCCGTCCGCTGCCTGCCAGCCCCGAGGTCCCTGCAGTGACGCTTTGTAAACAAGAAGTGAGAAAACAACGAGAAATGGCAGAGGGAAGAACGAAGAGGAAAGGTCTCAGCCAACAATATTGTGTTTTCGCTTACCTACTGTAGGCCTGGGCCATATCAGTATTATGTAAATATTTCTCCAATTTGTCGACTCGTCATATTTGTTTTTTTTATTGAAGCTCTCCACGACACTCTCTCGCCGGCCGAAGTGGCCGTGCGGTTAAAGGCGCTGCAGTCTGGAACCGCAGGACCGCTACGGTCGCAGGTTCGAATCCTGCCTCGGGCATGGATGTTTGTGATGTCCTTAGGTTAGTTAGGTTTAACTAGTTCTAAGTTCTAGGGGACTAATGACCTCAGCAGTTGAGTCCCATAGTGCTCAGAGCCATTTGAACCATTTTTTGACACTCTCTCTTCATTGTCGGTAGTTAACTGTCATACTAAAAGCCATTTAGTATGTTCACATGCAGTTCGCCGAATTACGCCAGGAAGTTGTAAACAAGACACATCTACATCCATACTCCCCAAGCTACCTGACGGCGTGTGGCGGAGGGTACCTCTATCGGTTCCCCTTCTATTCCAGTCTCGTATTATTCGTGGAAAGAAGGATTGTCGGTATGCCTCGGTGTGGCCTCTAATGTCTCTGATTTTATCCTCATGGTCTCTTCGCGAGATATACGTAAGAGGGAGCCAATATACTGCTTGACTCTTCAGTGAAGCTATGTTCTCGAAACTTCATCAGAAACCCGTACCGAGCTACTGAGCGTCTCTCCTTGCAGAGTCTTCCACTGGAGTTCATCTGTCATCTCCGTAACTCTTTCGAGACTACTAAATGATCCTGTAACGAAGATCGCTGTTCTCCGTTGGATCTTCTCTATCTCTTCTATCAATAATATCTGGTGTGGATCCAACACTGGTGAGCAGTATTCAAGCAGTGGGCCAACAAGTGTACTGTAACCTACTTCCTTTGTTTTCGGATTGCATTTCCTTAGGATTCTTCCAATGAATCTCAGTCTGGCATCTGCTTTACCGAGGATCACCTTTATATGATCATTACATTTTAAATCACTCCTAGTGCCTATTCCCAGATAATTTATGGAATTAAATGCTTCCAGTTGCTGACCTGCTATATTGTAGCTAAATGATAAGGGATCTTTCTTTCTATGTACTCGCAGCACATTACACTTGTCTACATTGAGATTCAATGGACATTCTCTGCACCATGTGTCAATTCGCTGCAGATCCTCCTGCATTTCAGTACAATTTTCCATTGTTACAACCTCTCGATATACTGCAGCATCATCCGCAAAATGCCTCAGTGAACTTCCGATGTTATCCACAAGGTCATTTATGTATATTGTGAATAGCAACGGTCCTACGAGATTCCATATTCTACTAGCATGTTCATGATGCAGGACAATTATTTTCAATGTGTCATGTCTGTTCTTTCGAACATGTCCGAAAGAACAGATACTACGTACACTGACGGAAAGAAAAATAGCAACACGGGGAAGGGATTGTGCGACATAAACAAAAGTTGGCAGTAGTGTTTCTACATATGAAAGATGATGTCTATAGAAATCTCGCGAGTGGGCCACTGTCAGGACGTAAGTCAGGTTTAATTTAAATACAGTCTGTAACGGTCGTGGGCGTTAGTTGGCTTTGAGATTGATCGTGGTGGGCTGATGTTGGTCAAGGATGCTTTTCAGGTGACAGAGATATCATTATCAACATCTCACTGTGTTTGAACAAAGCCATGTACTATGGCTACGAGTAGCTGGATGTTCCTTCTGCGTCACTGCAGAAAGGCTTGGCATGAATGTAGTGATTGCTGGCAGTTGTGGTTACGAGAATGTACGGTAGCAAGAAGACGGGTCTCCGAACAATCACGCGGCACTGCCGAAAGGCAAGGCCAACGTGTTTGGCGTATGGCTTTTGCGCATTTCAATCTGAGTAGACGTTGGCACCACAGTGACACAACGAACTCTTACAGATCGGTTATCTCAATGACAGTTTAGAACCACACACTCTCTACCGTGCATTCTGTTGACCCCAACCCCCGCCATTAGCGATTTCTGGTGTGAAGCGAGGGCAGGGTGGAAGTCTATTGTGTTTTCTGATGAAAGTTGGTTATGCCTCTGTGTCATTGATGGTCTCGTGCTGGATAAAAGGAGCCCCATTGAGGATCTGCAACTAACCTGCCAACGTGCCAACGTGCTAGACACACTGTACCTGCACTTGGAGGCCGGCCGGAGTGGCCGAGCGGTTCTAGGTGCTTCAATCTGGAACCGCGCGACCGCTACGGTCGCAGGTTCGAATCCTGTCTCGGGCATAGATGTGTATGATGTCCTTAGGTTAGTTAGGTTTAAGTAGTTCTAAGTTATATGGGAATGATGACCTCAGATGGTAAGTCCCATTGTGCTCAGAGCCATCTGGATCATTTTTTTGCACTTGGAGTATCGTATGTGGTACAGGGTTGCGATGTCATATGACAGCAGGAGCTCTCGCGTGGTTAACCCATGCACCCACGCTACAAATCTGTATGTCACTCTATGATTCGACCTGCTATGCTGCCATTCATAAACAACATTCCAGAAGATTTTTACCCACCACCACCGAAAAATAATCTTTCATGAGAGAATGCAAGGCTGTTTTTCGACAGAGCTCAACCATCCAGGGACAGTAGTGGAAACACGAAGAAGATCCCATCAGAAGGATCGAAGCGTCGTGCAGCGGAGAAGAAGTCTGAACAGAATTATGACACGTTGCAACGAATCGGATTTTATAATCAATGTAGTAGCACACTGTAGAGACACAATACTTCCGTCCAGGTATTAAAATACATTAATAAAGTTAGGCACTTGTTGTCTGTACAGCTGGTTTTCCGTTCTCGGAAAGACACGTGCCGCGAGAGTCTATTGGTGCCACGAGCAGGTCAGAGACACTGCAAGATCTTGGAAGTGACAATCCAGAATTCTACAACACAGGTGAACGAGGGTATTCCAGAACAGCAGTAACACTTTATTGGGGTGGCTGGCAAAGGCTGAGCAATATATACTGACTCAGAAAATCAAAGAACATGTATATTTACAACAATACATCAATAATTTACACCAATCTTTGGAACAGATAAATTATGTAACTTACAACAGAGAAAAGTCTGACTGAACCAAACTAGAATTTAGCCAAGATGACACTAGAAAATAATAAAAAAAGTGTCCCCTCTGATATCTTGGCGCTTTTTAAGATGTCTTGGTCACGCAAATTGTCCATTCCCCCCAAGAATCTCAATTTCCTGTGGAGACATGGTAAAGTTCACAACTTAAGGAGACTTGGTGGCTGGTTTCCTATGTGTTTTTGGTGGATTGAAGAAGGCGGAATAGTAAGCCCTGGTAGATGGCAAAGTGTTGAATCCTGTTTCTGTCCGCTAAACGTAAGACACAGCTACGTGGAGTTTGCTCTAGGAAATCACAACGCAACCTCACAAACATAAAGTTATGTTGGCTGAGATGAAAATCTTATCCCGTGAAATTGCAGTAGGAAAGGTACAAAATGCAGATAACCATGGAAATGGAACGTGGATGACAGGCAGTTGAGACAAGTAGAAGATACCACTTGAAATGTTTGTTGGGCAGATCGACTAACAAATGAGGAGGTACTGAATCGAACTGGGGAAAGTGGAAATTTACGGCATGTCTAAAGGAAGGAGTCGGTTGATAAGATACGTCCTGAGGCATCAAGGAATTGTCAATTAGGTAACGAAAATAAGAACCATGCGTGACAATTGAGAACGGAAACCAAGAGTTTAACACAGTGACTGGATGCAAATGGATGTAGGCTGCGGTTGTTACGAAGAGATGAAGAGGCCTGAAGAGAATGGACCAGTATGGAGAGCTGTATCAAACCAGTCTTCAGGATGAAGATCATAACAACAAGAACAACAGCAACAACAGCAAAAGCTCGCGGTCTATTAGTACAACAGTTAACTTCTGACTGAAACATCCCCTTTGAAGAATTATGAATGACTGTGCTGGTAAACTTCTACGTTATTTGATTTTCAAACAGCTGAGCAAAACTCAACGTCCTCAAACAGTTTTCTCTTTACTTATTCTGATCATCACTAAACTGACACAATATTTTTAGCGCAACACAATCTGACTTTCAATAATCCCTACAAAGGAATGGCCCTGAGTAATAATAACCTATACCTCTGATGAATCACTTACCTCATAAAAATCTTCGTTAGTCTAACTACAGCAATACAGCGAGCGTCAATACTGCCAGCTAAATAAAAGGTTCTAACTACTGAAGGCACTAACTACTGATAGGCATAGTTAGCAAATGAAAGATTTTGATAGAGAACAAAAAATGTATTTACCTTAATAATGTTCAAAAGTCATCACATATATCTCAAACATCTTGGCAAATTTCCTTTTTCTGGCGGACACACGTCCAGATCGTCCGCTGATAGTAACCACTCAAAACTCTGGCATCTCTCTCTCTCTCTCTCTCTCCACATCCACTCCTGCTGACTGCTGAGCTCCAAGTACCCAACGCTATGCGCTGTTCACACCCAACTGCCCAACACTACACAAGCGTATATTCCAACAATGAGTCCAACCAGCCACAGACTGCACACAGCACTGTCGGTGATTTTCATACAGAGCGCTACGTGGCGTTACCAACATAAAAACTTAAACAGCCTACTTACATGATTATCATGAGAAAGTGGTTTTGTAGAAAAATAAATGGGACCAGAGAAGAAAGCGAGAAACATTTACCCAGAAACGTCGCTGCGAAACACTGTGTTATCATACCGTAACAGTACGTTACACAGTATCATAGAAGATTTCAGTCCTTTCTCTTTTTTTAGTTATTAGTCTTCTGACTGCCTTGTTGCTGGCCGCCCCGAATTTTCTCCCCCCCCCCCCCCCCCCACCTCTCCACCGTTATAGTCATCGAGAGAGGGTTACATTTCTGGGTTTGTAGATAAATCGAACGATTATGATTATTCACCACACTCCGCAATTTTTGTCTTTATCCTGCAGGGATTACAGACTCAGGAAGGAGTGTAGCCAGCCGGCCGGAGTGCCCGAGCGGTTCTTGGCACTTCAGTCTGGAACCACATGACCGCTTCGCAGGTTCGAATCCTGCCTCGGGCATAGATGTGTGTGATGTCCTTAGGTTAATTTGGTTTCAGTAGTTCCAAGTCTAGGGGACTGATGACCTTAGATGTTAAGTCCCATAGTGCTTAGAGCCATTTGGGTTTTTTTTTTTTTTTCAATTCTCTCTTTCAGAACCTCTGGTTAGCCTTTACTGCGCATTAGCTGCAATAGAAGTATTTTTTCTTCCAATGGAAATATGGAAATATAAGGTTTGTGCATGTCCAACCTTCCCATCATCCGTAGGTGCGGCCAACTGTTGGGCATTACAGTAAAAGTATCAGCAATTAAATGTGGCAGTGCACAGCAGCTCGCGACCAGCAGAATACACGGATGTATTTGGTTCGTTATATTCCACGTCTTAACTGAATATTATTATTGTTTTTTTACATAGGAATTACTGAATGATTATTTTGCTGTTTATTACAATAGTTATTACAGACCATAAAATGAAGCCAACTGTACAAAACATGTTTTGGAAGCGTGTACATATTTTTGCATAAAGCTTCCACCTAAAATCATTTAAATTGACCTAAAAGCATTACTACATGGAGAAAAAAAATATGTGTTCCAGAAAAATTCAGGTTTGAAAGGGTTAAGAAAGGTACTAAACGAATTTTATTATTACTTTTACCAATAACAGTTCATCTGGAAGACGACACACGAATCGTCAAAGCAACAGACACAATGTCGAGGGATGGGACTGAGTCCGTAATAAAGTTAACAGCTCTTGCCATTCGAGACAAATCCGTCACGCCTGTCAGGTAGGCAGCTCCGTGTCGCAGCGCGGACACCGGCGGCTGCGGGCGCGGCGGCCGGTACCAGGCTAGGCCAGGCCAGGGCAAGCAGAGCAGGGCAGAGCGGAGCAGCCAGTGTCACGTGACCCGCTGCAGTCGATACGGCGCGCTGGGGGTCCCCCGGGGCGCGACTGCGACTGCGGCAGCTGCAGCCGCCACTGCCGCGCCGCGCCGCGCCACGCTCTGCTTAATGCTCACCCACATTCGACTAATTACGGCCGCAGTGCAATGTTTGCGGTGGCTCTGCTCCTGAGAGGTAATCAGTCATCGCCCACCCCTCCTCAAGAGCTGGTGTTCCTTTCCATTGGCGCACAAAGTGGCCGTGGCACTGTCTTTCCGGTGGCCGTAATCGAATGCGAAACGCGTTCTACAAATGCTAAGAGTCTTGAGGAATGCAGATTAGCGGAAACGAAACAGGTGATAGACATTAAAATTAGAGACTACGAAGTAGACGAAGTGTAAGGTTTCTGCTACCTTGGAAGTAAATTAGGACACGACAGGCGGAACAAGGGGGACATCAAAAGTGGCCACGGTAGGCAGCAAAGATGCTATTCCAGATGAGATATGCTAATATTAATCATTGAAATAAAGTGAAGGAAGGTAAGTCCAAGAAGGCACAGGTGATAGGACATGTGTTAAGACTTAAGGAAATAACATCTTTGGTACTGTAGGGAGCTGTAAAGGGTAAAAACCGTAGAGTAAGACAGAGATGTGTATATACACAACAAATAATCAAGTCTTTGTTTTCTAATAAGAATAAGATAAGTATCTCAGGAAACGGTATGGTGTTTTAAGCTATACCTGTGAAGGTTTTATTTATTGATGTCACTATAAAGAGCTTGGAACTTTAATAGTGGCAACTATTTTTTTACAGCTCTTACAAAATAGATACATGTTTCGAAGTTTTACTGACCTTCAAGGTTGTCATCACCATTGTGTATAACCCGTTGCCAGCGATGTGGAAATCATAGAATACTCTTAGCAGTGCCAGTTGTGACGATTCGAGCGGCGCGCTCTATTGCCCGACGAATTTGTAGGAGCTCTGAAGCGAATGCCGTTTAGTGTTAACTTCAGTTTAGAAATCGAGTGGAACTAACGAGTGCTTAAGTCAGAGGAGTGCAGTAGGAGGTATAGCACTTAGCAGTCCCATCAGTCAGACAATTCAGTTATAGCTTGCAATGTACGTGCTTGACCATTGTCCTGCAAAATGATGGTCAGGTCCTGCAGAAAGTGTCATCACTTCTGTCTCTATGCTGTTAATTTCTGGAACACAACCTACGACCAGCTTAGAGACAGAAGTGATGACACTTTCTGCAGGACCCGACCATCATTTTGCAGGACAGTGCACGAAGATGTCCAGTGTAGATTTGGACGAAATATCAGGGATAGAAGAGTTCCATGGACCACGGTCATGCAACCCGGAAGGATTCTCGGCAGCTGAAACATCCGGTAGTGAAAGCCTTCATTGTATGGTGAGACTGATTTGATCGCTTGGCGAAGGGTGGTCAAGGTTTTCGAGTAACACTGGCATTCACTGTTGTCCTGTGCTGCAGGAAGTTAATCAGAATGGGGCCATCTTGGTCAAAGAAGAACGTCAGCATAACCTTTCCTGCACTCGTGAGGATGGCCTTGGCTGTTTCTGCTGGTGGTGCCCCTGGATGCTTCCACTGGAGACTTTGTCGTTTTGATTCTGGTTCGAAGTGATGACACCATGACTCATGTCCAGCCACCACTCGTGCCAACAACGCATTCCCTTACCGAGCATAGTGCTGCAGATGATCAAGATAGTGGGCCATTCGACATGCTTCCTGGTGTGCTTCAAGACTGTGGGGCACCCACTGGGTATATACACACTTTGTGCATGTGTAGTCGTTCCTTCATGATGGTATGTACACTTCTGACGCTCTGTCCGATCGCGGCGGCAGTCCTTGTTAATGAGTGCATACACCAGCTGGACGATATCATCGGTAATGCTAGTTTTGCTCCAGAGCGTGCATCATCGGCTAACGACACCCGTCCTTCCCTGTAGCGATTGTGCCACGCCTTGACCCTTGCAAGGCACATGCAGTGTTCGCCGTACACGTATGACATTCGTCGATGAATGTCCGTTCCTCCTAGTTCTTCTGCTGCCAGAAAACGAACAACACCTCTTTGCTCTTCTGTTGACGCCTCCATGTCACTATTCGCAGCGTGACTGGGAGCGTTTGACGATTGATGCAGGCTGCTGCTAGCTCTGTATAGTCACGTGACGTGCACGCGTGCCCTCTAGAGACGTGCTGTGAACTTCCACGCTGTGGTCGGAACTACACCTCGTTACACACGCCACGATATTACCCTCCTGTCACCGGTTTGCGCATTCCTGACTATGGGTCGTTTCTTTTTGAATGCCCCTTGTACTAGAGCTCTTGCTTCCAAAAATTGGCCCAGTCATATCCATAACTATCGACCATTTCTCCTGCGACACCCTGCAATCTTTGAAATCGACGAATCTGTTCGAAAACTGTGTTTAGCGAGGGCTTTATACATTGCTGAATGAATATTCTATTGCTGTGAAGGAATTTTAATCTAATTGAGGATTTATTTCCGTCGACAAGTATTGTAGAAGGTGCTCTACAGATAATTCCTGAAGTTATCACTGGACTAGGTACAGTCCTTTTCCTGTTCGTATACGTGAAATCTAAAAAACTTGTTTAATATTTTACCAAAAGAAATAGCGTGTCAGGTTGCAAAGAGTTACTGATTAGGGGCTGGTAATGCTAGTGTTCAGAGGTAAGCTTTTAAGTGCCGTACGTAGAAGCATTCGCTTACACTACACGTTCAGTCTGCGATTTCGTGGACATAAATTTCCCAGAAGCAGTTCCCGTTCACCCTGTAATCAGAACTTTGGGTTGCGTCATCCTGAGTCCCTTGCAGCTCGTTTAGGATTCTGTCAACGTTTCAGCCTTGATGACTGCGAATCGTCTCTGCAATCTGGAAAATCGATATAAAGTTTCTAGACAACGACCACGTAATGTTATTTGATCCCTAATGTACTCCGCCACGCAGACAGCCCAACGATCGTTTTCCTCGAACCGGATCGCATGCCACGATGTTCGCTGCATGGTCACGGAAGATTAGTAAATTTCCCTTTGAAACTTCGGGGAAGGACAATAGCAAGACGAAGAAAAACTTCATAATTACGTATCGTACACTACAAGCCTAGAAGAGCAAATTCATAATTCAAACACAATACTATAATGACATTCGGAACCTATTTTGCTGTATACTACTTTAGTCAGCAACTTGGATGCTCGAGTTGCTATGCTGGTTATTCTATAGTTCTCGCATTAATGTGCGTCTGCTAACTTCGGAATTGTATGGTTGACAATACGCCGCAAATCGTGTATTTACACACAGCATGTGGAGCGGAACATACAGTGCCTTTAATTTCGTGGACATGGAAAAGTGCTTTTCAACAAACGATAAAAAGCAAAGATTCACTTACTTTGTGATTCGTTAAATACTCTTAATTCTTATGTCCACCGATTTATTGCAATACAATACGTTTTTTCCTAATGAAACTGTATACTTGTACTAACAACACTCCACAGTTCTTGAAATGAAGAACACAATGGCGAAATCCTTATTAATTTTGACACGGAAACCTTTAGCATAAGTGCTTCGTAGACGTACAAAAAAGTAAGAGGAAGCGACCGAAATCAGCTTATGTGGTGTAAACTCTTGGTTCTCATGCGAGGCAGCAACGTTATACGCCGTTTTCAATTTAGTAACCTTGTCCCATATTCTTGCAACATACAACGATGAAGCCTCGCGTTGGTGCCCCATTGGGTGGTGTGTATGGTTCAAATGGCTCTGAGCACTACGGGACTTAACATCTGTGGTCATCAGTCCCCTAGAATGTAGAACTACTTAAGCCTAACGAACCTAAGGACATCACACACATCCATGCCCGAGGCAGAATTCGAACCTGCGACCGTAGCGGTCACGCGGTTCCAGACTGAAGCGCCTAGAACCGCACGGCCTCACCGGCCGGCAACAGCACAATGTGTCCGTCATAAGAGCTCAGTGATTCCGAACGAGGACTAGTCGAAGCGAAATGTAGCGTGAGGAGGGCTATGCGAGAGGCGTTCAATGAATTCGAAAGTAAAGTTTTATGTGCTGACTTGGCAGAAAATCCCAAGAAATTTTGCTCTTATGTCAAAGCAGTAGGTGGATCAAAACAAAATGTCCAGGCACTCCGTGATCAAAATGGCACTGAAACAGAGGATGACAGACTAAAGGCCGAAATACTAAATGTCTTTTTCTAAAGTTGTTTCACAGAAGACTGCACTGTAGTTCCTTCTCTAGATTATCGCACAGATGACAAAATGGTAGATATCGAAATAGAGGGATAGAAAAACAATTGAAATCGCTGAATAGCGGAAAGGCAGCTGAACCTGATGGGATACCTGTTCGATTTTACACAGAGTACGGGAAGTAACTTGCCCCCCTTCTTGCAGCGGTGTACCGTAGGTCTCTAGAAGAGCGTAGCGTTCCAAAAGTTTGGAAAGGGCACAGGTCGTCCCCGTTTTCAAGAAGGGTCATCGGACAGATGTGCAGAACTATAGACCTATATCTCCAACGTCGATCAGTTGTAGAGTTTTGGAACAGGTATTATATTCGAGTATAATGACTTTTCTGGAGACAATAAATCTACTCAGTAGAAATCAGCTTGGGTTTCGAAAAAGATGATCGTGTCAATCCCAGCTCGCGCTATTCGTCCACGAGACTCAGAGGCCCATAGACACGGTTTCCCAGGTAAATGCCGTGTTCGTTGACTTCCGCAAGGCGTCTGATACAGTTCCCCACAGTCGTTTAATGAACCAAGTAAGAGCATGTGGACTGTGAGACCGATTTTGTGATTGGATTGAAGAGTTCCCAGATAACAGAACGCAGCATGTCATTCTCAATGGAGAGAAGTCTTCCGTAGTAAGAGTGATTTCAGGTGTGCCCCCCGGGAATTGTCGTAGGATCTTTGCTATTCGCAATATACACTCCTGGAAATGGAAAAAAGAACACATTGACACCGGTGTGTCAGACCCACCATACTTGCTCCGGACACTGCGAGAGGGCTGTACAAGCAATGATCACACGCACGGCACAGCGGACACACCAGGAACCGCGGTGTTGGCCGTCGAATGGCGCTAGCTGCGCAGCATTTGTGCACCGCCGCCGTCAGGGTCCGCCAGTTTGCCGTGGCATACGGAGCTCCATCGCAGTCTTTAACACTCGTAGCATGCCGCGACAGCGTGGACGTGAACCGTATGTGCAGTTGACTGACTTTGAGCGAGGGCGTATAGTGGGCATGCGGGAGGCCGGGTGGACGTACCGCCGAATTGCTCAACACGTGGGGCGTGAGGTCTCCACAGCACATCGATGTTGTCGCCAGTGGTCGGCGGAAGGTGCACGTGCCCGTCGACCTGGGACCGGACCGCAGCGACGCACGGATGCACGCCAAGACCGTAGGATCCTACGCAGTGCCGTAGGGGACCGCACCGCCACTTCCCAGCAAATTAGGGACACTGTTGCTCCTGGGGTATCGGCGAGGACCATTCGCAACCGTCTCCATGAAGCTGGGCTACGGTCCCGCACACCGTTAGGCCGTCTTCCGCTCACGCCCCAACATCGTGCAGCCCGCCTCCAGTGGTGTCGCGACAGGCGTGAATGGAGGGACGAATGGAGACGTGTCGTCTTCAGCGATGAGAGTCGCTTCTGCCTTGGTGCCAATGATGGTCGTATGCGTGTTTGGCGCCGTGCAGGTGAGCGCCACAATCAGGACTGCATACGACCGAGGCACACAGGGCCAACACCCGGCATCATGGTGTGGGGAGCGATCTCCTACACTGGCCGTACACCACTGGTGATCGTCGAGGGGACACTGAATAGTGCACGGTACATCCAAACCGTCATCGAACCCATCGTTCTACCATTCCTAGACCGGCAAGGGAACTTGCTGTTCCAACAGGACAATGCACGTCCGCATGTATCCCATGCCACCCAACGTGCTCTAGAAGGTGTAAGTCAACTACCCTGGCCAGCAAGATCTCCGGATCTGTCCCCCATTGAGCATGTTTGGGACTGGATGAAGCGTCGTCTCACGCGGTCTGCACGTCCAGCACGAACGCTGGTCCAACTGAGGCGCCAGGTGGAAATGGCATGGCAAGCCGTTCCACAGGACTACATCCAGCATCTCTACGATCGTCTCCATGGGAGAATAGCAGCCTGCATTGCTGCGAAAGGTGGATATACACTGTACTAGTGCCGACATTGTGCATGCTCTGTTGCCTGTGTCTATGTGCCTGTGGTTCTGTCAGTGTGATCATGTGATGTATCTGACCCCAGGAATGTGTCAATAAAGTTTCCCCTTCCTGGGACAATGAATTCACGGTGTTCTTATTTCAATTTCCAGGAGTGTATATAAATGACCTGGTGGATAGCATCGGAAGTTCAATGAGGCTTTTTGCGGATGATGCTGTAGTATATCGAGAAGTTGTAACAGTGGAAAATTGCACTGAAATGCAGGAGGATCTGCAACGAATTGACACACGGTGCAGAGAATGTCCATTGAATCTCAATGTAGACAAGTGTAATGTGCTGCGAATGCATAGAAAGAAAGATCCTTTATCATTTAGCTACAATATAACAGGTCAGCAAATGGAAGCACTTAATTCCATAAATTATGTGGGAGTAGGCATTTGAAGCGATTTAAAATGGAATGACCATATAAAATTAATCGTCCGTAAAGCAGATGCCAGACTGTGATTTATTGGAAGAATCCTAAGGATATGCAGTCCAAAAACGAAGGAGGTAGGTACAGTACACTTGTTTGCCCACTGCTTGAATACTGCTCACCGGTGTGGGATCCGTGCCAGATAGAGTTGATAGAAGAGGTAGAGAAAAGCCAACGGAGAGCAGCGCGCTTCGTTTCAGGATCATTTAGTAATTGCGAAAGCGTTATAGAGATGATAGATAAACTCCAGTGGAAGACTCTGCAAGAGAGACGCTCAGTAGCTCGGTACGGGCTTTCGTTGAAGTTTCGAGAACATACCTTCACCGAGGAGTCCAGCAGTATGTTGCTCCCTCCTACGTATATCTCGCGAAGAGACCATGAGGATAAAATCAGAGAGATTAGAGCCCACACAGAGACTGGAATAGAAGGGAGAACTGATAGAGGTACTCAAGGTACCCTCCGCCACACACCGTCAGGTGGCTTGCGGAGTATGTATGTAGACGTAGTCATTAAATACTACCCGAGTCATTTCACACCTTTCTAAAGGTGTCCAAGCCCACTATTAATGAGGTGGCTGTTAAGTGGAAACGCTAGGGAACAAACACAGCTAGGCCGTATGTACTGAGAGAGACTATTGGGTACTGTGGAGGTGTTTGTAAAAATTCACACGTAGTCAGCAGAAGGAATCACTCGTCAGTTCCAAAGTCAAACAACCACTTCAGCAAGGAGAATGACTGTGCATATGGAGTTAAAAAGAATGTGGTATAATGGCCGAGCTTCTCCTCATAAGGTACACATGTTTGTACTCAGTGCTAAGCGATGCTTGAGTTGGTGACTGGAAACATTTAGGAGTGATATCCCGTGCCAATCCGACCATGGATTCCGGTTTGGTGAATGCCTGTATTATGTACCTGCTGTCATCTGTAGATCCACAAGTGAAATGCGGAGGGTTCAGGAGATGTTACGTTGTGATGATGTTTCTCGTAGTTAGGATGTGGTCCCCTTGCTGAGCTTCAGAAAGCACTAAATGCCAAAGGACATGAACACATTTAACAGTTTTGTGTACTACACACAATAAACTCGAAGATGATAGTTGTATCGTCATGTCAACGCGTCCTGTGATTAAGCAGCATCTCTGTAGTAATACTTAGTGAGCAAGAATAATAATCAAAGCGACTGACAGTAGAGCCTCATTTGGGGAGACGACGACTCAAACCAGCTTCCGGCCATCGTGATTTAGGTTTTCCGTGATTTCCTTAAACCGCTTCAGGCAAATGCCTAAATGATTCCCTTGAAACGTCACGGCCGGTTTCCATCCCCATCCTTCCCTAATCAGATGGGGCCGATGACCTCACTATTTAGTCCCCTCCACAAATCATCAAGGGCCTAACCAAATAGACTGACCCACCCAAAGCCCCGACCTAAAACCGATTTAGGGCCTTGCACATGAATTACAATGATGACTTCGCTCAGTACTCCAGTGTCCAGCTCATCTACTTCCCCTGATTTCGGCTTTGCAGGAAGAATGTGCCGCCATGGTGCGCAGACATTCAGAAAACTAATTGAAAGTATCGCCAGCAGAATTCAATCCGTCATAAAGGCGAAGAATGGACATACACCAAAATAACGTCCAGTAATAAGTGTCTGGATAGTTTCGATCAGATGAGGCAGGAAGTTGGCTAGAAATGGAAAGATACGGGGGCCACAAAATAAAGTATACCTGAACAACAATTTATTAACAGAATGAAATTAAACTCTTTACAGTTAAATACAATCCTAGAAATTTTTGGGAGTATGATGATGATAAAAAAAAATCGCCCCACGTTGGCGGACCACAACGAAATCATCAAAGTGATAGAAGTACTAATCAGCTGCCATCAAATTACTAACTGCCACATTACATTGCTCGTTAACAGACAACCGAAGAACGTCAGTTGATCAAGAATATTACTATACTTATCCACTGCGCTAATGGCTTATGGCTAAGCGAAGAGTTCCACGTCGAAGCCAAAAAAATGTTTACAGTATTTAGCAGTTGCAGTAAAAGTGATTAACAGAGAATTACAGATCAAGATGACCTTCCTATGCGCGGTATGGTTGTACGTATCCCCTTCCTTGTAACTGTGGACTACCACTTTTAGCGCGCTATTTACACACATCAAAAACAGTTTTGCATCACCCCAGTTCCCAGAACAGAAGACAGACGTTGACTGTGGATACTGTATGACAGACACAGTCCCTTTCACTGGTCAGAGATGTCACTAAACCCGCCCATAGATGTAAATACCTATGCATGAGCAGTGCCTTTTAGACGGAGGGGGGTCGGACATCTGATCAGTTCCAGTCATTCCACCTGAAAGGAGGTAGACGGCTCGTGTTGTCTGTAATTCAAACATGTCTAAATGGTCAATATCGCGGTTCGATAGCGTCCGTATTGTTACTTTGTGCCAGCAGGAGCTCGCAACGAGGGAAGTATCCAGGCGTCTCAGAGTGAACCAAAACGATGTTGTTCGGCCATGGAGGAGATACAGAGAGACAGGTACTGTCGATGACATGCCTCGCTCAGGCCGCCCAAGGCCTACTACTACAGTGGATGACCGCTACCTACGGATTATCGCTCGGAGGAACCCTGACAGCAAGGCCACTATGTTGAATAATACTTTTCGTGCCACCACGGGACGTGTTGCGGCTCAAACTGCGCGCAATGGGCTGCATGAGGCGCAACTTCACTCCCGACGTCCATGGTGAGGTCCGTCGGTCCGTCTCTGCAACCACGAGAATGCAGCGCGGTAGAGATGGGCCCAACAACATGCCGAATGGACCGCTCAGGATTGGCTCCACGTTCTCTTCACCAATGTGTGTCGCATATGCCTTCAACAAGACAATCGTCGGAGACGTGTTTGGAGGCAACCCGGTCAGGTTGATCACCTTAGACCCACTGTCCACCAACTGCAACAATGTGGAAGACCCCTGCTGTTTTGGGGTGGCATTATGTGGAACCGACGTCCGCCGCTGTTGGTCATGGAGGGCGCCGTAACGGTTGTACGATCCGTGAATGCTATCCTCCGACCGATAGCGCTGTGTGTGAAATGTGTGTGAAATAGTATGGGACTTAACTTCTGCCATCATCAGTCCCTAAACTTACACACTGCTTAACCTAAATTATCCGAAGGACAAACACACACACACCCAATCCCGGGGGAGAACTCGAACCTCCGCCGGGACCAGCCGCACAGTCTATGACTGCAAAGCCTGAAAGTGCTACCATATCGGCAGTGTATTGGCGAGGCATTCCTCTTCATGGATGACGATTCGCGCCACCATCGTGCACATCTTGTGAATGACTTCCTTCATGATAATGACATCGCTCGACTGGAGTGGCCAGCATGTTCTCCAGACATAAAACCTATCGAACATTTCTGGGATAGATTGAAAAGGACTGTTTAGGGACGACGTGACCTACCTACCACTCTGAGGGATCTAAGCCGAATCGCCGTTGAGGAGTCGGATAATATGGACCAACAGTGCCTTGATCTGCTTGTTGATAGTATGCCACAATAGCTGTGGAGCAGCTTGCCTGAGTCGGGGTTACTCTCCCCAGCCGAATAAGAGCATGCATCCAGGCCAGAGGGAATGCAACGTCGTATTGGTAAGTTGGCTCATACTGCATAGTTATTTGTAAATTTGACTACATTCTGTAATCGCTGAAATAACATCACATATCCTCTCAACGTGAGGTTTCCTCCTCTCCTTCTAGGTGCTTCAAACTTTAGGAAGCCCGTCTATTTGAAACGCTTTGGCCAACGTGGCTACGTTTCGTTCGTAGCTCCTTCACTTGCTTTCACGCTTCGACTTCCTTTTTGGTTATCTAATAATCTATTTATATTTTCAAATTTCAGGTTTCAAATGTTTACAGTCTTTCATCTGTGATGCAAATATAAGCTTTGCTTGACGGATCGCATGCATTATTCCATTTAAGACGTGTGGAAATTGACTGTGACTCTTTCTCTCTTCCTGCCTCGTAGGTAGAGACGGAGAGATTGGAGCAGGACTCTAATCGGTTATCAAAGAGAATAATCGTACTTTCGAGATGTAGATACTTTCTTTCGTTATTTTTTTCGGTGCTGCACTTTTGTTTTCTTTCGATTGTCATGAACCACGAAACATACGACTCGTAGCATCATACGACGGTATAATATACAAGTTCCAGTGACAAAATTTGTGGCCTCAAACGATCTAGCTATGCATTAAGGAATAATAGTAAGAATGGTTATCTCCTTTGATGGACGCATTTAGACTATGTTTCATTCGTTGATCCAATATTTATTTTCTAGAAACCTTAAACGTAAAATTACACTTCATGCTATTAATATTCTGTTTGCTCGAGCTTGGGAACACAATAGCGTTCATCGACCCGGCCACAAGCCCCTTTCATTTCCTTCGCCAGGTCCTTCACGTTTTGAATATTTGAAAGCATATTGCCCCTGTAGTATTTTACAAGTTATCTCAATGATAACGCATTCGTCATTCGGTTTCTGTCTATTTCCTCTGGGCTGGATTATTGTAGTTTCGGCTTCGCAGCTATTGGTAAGTGATTCAATGTTGTTCTTTCGAAGTAAGTTATATTGTATGTTTAGTATATTTTGCGAACGTCATATTCACTATCTGACCATACAGGAATTGTCAGCATATGCCACTAACATGATACGTTAAGCATGAAGCGAAATTGTAGCTTGTCAACAGTCTTATAAATATCTACATAACCTAAATTGAGACAGTGAATCCAGAACGAAATAAATGTGAAATGTCTATAGAATTACCACTTAGACAAACCTACATGACTGTAGGAAAATATTTTATAATTTAACCGTGACACTTCTACGTTTCTCCCATATAACACAGCCAGAATAATTACAACATGTAATTTTCTTTAATAAAAATTCTGTGTTGTTTCTATCACACACACACACACACACACACACACACACACACACACACACACACACACACACAAAATGAGTATTGTTAACATTTTAATCAAAATATCTAACAGGAAAATTGATTGTTCTTGGAGTAGCGTCAGTAGTAATTGACGAAAAGGAGAGTTGTAAATTTCATAGTGAAGGATGCCACTGCATTGAAGAGAGATCATAGTAAGGACTATTCCATCTTAAATCTTTCATAATTTGGGAGTCGATAATAATTGCACGGTAAGAAAATGAAACAAAATGGACATTTGTACAATGGTAATAGCATCGAACACAAGCGTACCAAGCAAAGAATTTCTCTCTCTCTCTCTCTCTATCTCTCTCGCTCTCTATTTCTCTCTCACTCACTCTCTCTCTCACTCACACACACACACATAAAAGCGTACGAAAACATAAAGAAGCAAGTTGTAGGAAAATACCAAAACCCTCAGCAATTCGTGAGATGTATGTATTAGATATAGTATTTATATAACGTATCTTGTTGCAATCCTTGTTACAGAATTAAGTTATTTCGGTGGAAATCCGGGTGTTCTGTATCTACGTCGCTAGCAACGAAATCAGATACAGAGTGAACTCATGGGACTGGTTGTAGCTTTAATTGTTATAATTGATAACACTTGTGTGTATTGTGAACGTCATTAAATATGTTCATCTTCAGCATAACCAGCCACCTAAGTGATTAAAAATGTATAAGAAACACACTGCACGATTCGTGCAAAAGAGATGCTCATCCCAATTAATTCCATGCAATTATTAGCCTAAGATTTTCTCAGAACATTCTTGTGAACCATTTACAAATTTACATACGTGATCCCAGTTGGCGTGCTGGTGAACATGGTCATGGATTAAAAGTTGCCTTTTGTTAACGAAACACACATATTTTAATTTTTTTTGTTATTAATGTGGCTGCTGAGATCGGACCATCTACAACAACCTAGGCCGTACATGTAAATGTTATCTCTTTGTTTAGATTGATTAGCATCATGTAGGGTATTTGTGGATTGTTGCAATGAGAAAGAGAGTCATTGCAGGCAACCTGAGGGCTAAGCTAAAGAAAGGTTTCGACTTTTGCAGCTAAATAAAACACTGCTGACTGTGCAGAATCCTTAAGGGATCTAAAATTAAAATTAGACATAAAAGAAAAGAAGCTTATTCGCTCGCATTAGCATACAAGTCGAATTTTCTTTTAATTAAAGGAACCACGAGACGCAACTGGAATCATCGAAATCAACTGTACTGTTATACGAAAAAAATACTTCCAATTTTATAATTTTTATTATTGTTTGCTCTCGATTTGCGAGACAATTCTGCTTTTTTCTTTATTGGATAAAATTTCTTATTGCTGTCATTATCAGCAGAATTTACCCACATGCAGTCGTACATTATATTCATTAATTTAAGGAACTGAAATGAAATGTATGAGTAAAATAGAGAAAGTGTCCTGTTGTTGATTACACCGGACAGACGTGGGAGATACTAAGAGTTTATTGTGGTTTGTCAAACTACCAAGACTGAACGCTGTAGCTGTCAAGAGTTCATTAATGGCTCTTTCTATGACCCACTGTGGTCATCAAGAAATAACTGTTCTGCACTACCTAGATAGTTTTAAAATGCAGCAATCATTGGCGTAACAAACTACGTATACACTGGATTTCTTGATGTTATATTTATAAATTTTCCTACGTGGCTGTTATTTATTTTTTTCTGCAATATCATAGGCTGTGTTTGCAGTTCCCTTAATAGCTGCGTATACCGGAACGACAGTTACCAAAGTTATTAACATCAGTCATCTGCAGCATCAGCTTCTGATCATATTCTTTGCTGTTAGGATTAGGAAATTACAAAAATTTATCAGTCCAACCCTCAGTAATTAGGCGAAGGTTCGTGAAATAGAAAGGAATGACTTTAGGGTTGGAACTAGATTTTAGTCAAATTTGTTACACAGGGTGTCCCAGATGGAACTGTCAATATTTAGTAATATGGCAGGATGGCTCATTTGAACCAAAGTACTTCATATGGACAGATGCTCTGTTCTGAATGGTTTCCGAGATGGAGTACTTCTGTTTCTTGGCTAACGGCTGGCACGTTTGTGTCTCACCCAGCCACTCTCTCTGACGTTTTACTCTAGCCCAATCTATTTCGTTGACTTCAACCTCTTAGTTCGGGATGTCTTGCAGCCGTTAAACTTGCTTGTTGACCGCGCATTTGTCCGTGGTGTGTTGTGAATGAAGTAGTGAGAGGGATCGACCGTGGAACGCTTCTTCATTGATATTTTTCAATTGATACTTTGCAAACGCATGTTGCAATGTTTACCAACTGCTGTACTTCTGAAAATCTGACAGTGTATGGAATGATAGAGAATATATTTAATACACGAAACGTGTTCCGTCTCGGAAAATACCGGAAAGAAGATTCATGGTTCAAATGATCGCTCCTGTTGAATCCCTGAACATTATTAATCCTGGAACTCCCCGTGTATGTACACTAGTTATTGGTTTGATGTAATTAGGGCTCTTTTACACTTTCTGTCGTTCTGATGGATTTCCTTTACGTCTATTATTTTAGTAAACTGCTTCACCTGCATATCGCCGGACGGCAGCGGGCTAAAAGCTAGGGTCGCAGGGGATCGAGGGTTAAGGTTATGGAACTAGAAAAGACAGTTCAAAAACCACATTGGAGGAAGTACTTAGAAAAGGCCCGAATGCAAGGAAAAATTCCAGTTGCATGACGTGATTATCAGACAGATATTGCAATATCAGATATAGCACCGTAAGGCATGCCCAGGAGCAGATAAAGAGTCGAATCAATATTTTGTAATAATGAAGAAAAGAATGAAGTTTAAGAGAATCGAACGGAAGAACCACTGTCGAAGGAAGTGGGAAACTGAAGTATGGAGAAATAATGATATGACTTTGAAGTTCGCTAAGATATGTGAATATCGATACGGCGATGACGAGTGCCACAGTAGTAAGTTCTGTTGAAGAAGAGTAGACACTTCTGAAAAGAGCTGCCGTAGATATTGGTACGACAAAGAGAAATCGTGCGGAACAGGTGTAAATGGAAAAACCTTGAAATCCCGCGGGCAGGTCTTGAAGACCATATGATTGTCGACTGACCACCGTTTAATTCTCGGCATTCGTCATCGGATCGGTATGGTGGGGCATGTAGTCAGCGCACCACACTCCCGGCCGTTGTCGACGTTTCGAATTTTAGACTTTGGAGCCGATACCTCTCAATGGAGGTGACCCCTCAGTTGGACTCACGAGGCTGAGTGCACCACAGTCCAGTACTCCCACCAAGGAAAACCCTCTGGTAGCAGCGCAGACTGAAACCGGATCCCCCACAAAAAAGTCGGTTATATTGACCATTCGGTTATGAAGGCAGACTGTGTAACAGATGAAATACTTCAACTGATCGACGAAAGGAAGAAGTACAAAAATGTTCAGGGAAAGACAGGAATACAGCAATATAAATCAGTTAGCAGTGAAATAAACAGGAAGTGCATAGAAGCCAAATCGAAACGGCCGAAGAAAAAATGTGAAATATGGAAAAGAACTGGTTCTCGGAAGAAGTGGCTCACATGTATAGAAAAGTCAAATCAATATTAGTTGAAGTTAAAAGGAAGGGTGTCAACATAAACAGTGCAAGGGGAATTACATTGCTAAATGCAGAAACAAAAAACTTTGAAGTCCTCTTTGTGGGGGAGGAATTACCTGAAGTCGAGATAGAAGAACAAATTGGAATCGATATGGAAGTGATAGTGCATCAAGTATTAGAGTCAGATTTTAAAGGATCTCCAGAATATTTGAAATTAAATAAGAAATGAGATATAGATAACATTTCACCGGTATTTCTAGAGTCCCTGGGGGAAGTGGTAACAAAACTTTTCACGTTGTTGTGTAGAACCTACATGAGCCTGGTGACATACCATCACACTTTCGGGAAAAAGTCATGCATACAGTTTCTGAGACAGCAAGAGCCGACAAGTGCGAGGATTGTCGCACACCCAGCTTAACAGTTCATGCTTCCAAGTTGCTGACAGGGTAATATGCATAAGAACGAAAAAGAAAATTGAGGAGATGTGAGGTGGCGACCAGTTTACCTTTGGGAAAGGGAAAAGCAGCGGGGCAGCAGTCCTGATTTTGAGCTTGGTAATGGAAGCAAGACAAGAAAAATGAAGTTGGTTTCGTAGGATTTGTCGACCTGGAAAGAGCGCTGCATAGTGTAAAATGGTGCAAGATATTCGAAATTCTGTGAAACATAGGAATAAGGCATGGGGGGAGACGAGTAACAAACAATATGTACAAGAGCAACGAGGGAACAATAAGAATGGAAGGCCAAGAAAGATTTGATCGCATTTAAAAGAGGGTAATACACTGATCGACACATCCCCTGTCGTTCAGTCTTTACAATGAAGAAGCGACGACAGAGATAAAAGGGAGGTTAAAGAGTGGGATTAAAATTCAGGATGAAAGATTATTAATATCAACATTCGATGGTCACATTCGTAACCACACTAAGGGCGATAAGAAGTACAAGGCTTGTCGAATTTAATGAACAGTCTAAGAGTGCGGAATGTGGACTGGGAAAAACAGTGTAAATCGAAGGAAAACGAAAAATGAGAACAGCAAGACAAGAAGAGCCTTGCAGTGTCAAATATATTCCTTATTTTGAGCAAGAAATTTCTGGAGCAAACTATTGTGTGGTAGTTAGTTATGGTCAGCACGATATCCGGAACAAGGAAACTAGAGCGTTTGAGGTGATGAGGTATACAGAGCAGTTGAAAATTATGCTGTGCGATGAGGTCAGAAACAAGGAAGTTCCTCTCATAATAGTCGGAGGAAGGAACCTATGGAAAACGCTGATAACGAACAGAGGCAGGTCGATAGAGCATATGTTAAGACGCTTGGAAATATCTTTCATGGCACCAGTGGCACCCGTTCAGCGGAAAAATTGCAGAGGAGCACAGACTGGAACAAATTATACAAATAATTTAGGACGTAGATGGAGCAGTTGACACGGGAAAGGAATTCGTGGCGGGATGCTTCAAATCTTTCTGAAGACTGATGACTCAAAGAAAAAGAAAACATTTCGAAGTCGAAATGCTCACTGTAAGATATTAAAATAGTAAATACAGCATGAGTACTGTTTAATTTTGGAATGAACCTTACAGCTATATTTATGGACTGAACTGCAACATACACTGAGGTGAGAAAAGTCGTGGGATAGCTTCTAATATCGTGTCGAACCTTAATTTGCCTGGCATTGTACAGCAACTCGACGTGGCATGGACTCAACAAGGCCGGCCGGAGTGGCCGAGCGATTCTATGCGCTACAGTCTGGAAACGCTCGACCGCTACGTCGCAGGTTCGAATCCTTCTTTGGACATGGATGTGTGTGGTGTCCTTAGGTCATTTAGGTTTAAGTAGTTCTGCGTTGTAGGGGACTGATGACCTCAGAAGTTAAGTCCCATAGTGCTCAGAGCCATTTGAACCATTTGACTCAACAAGTCGTTGGAACTCCGCTCCATAAATAATGAGTCATGCTGCCTCTATAGCGGCCCATAATTGCGGAAGTGTTTCCGATGTAGGATTTTGAACGCGAACTGACCTCTCGATTACGTCCCATTAGAGTTTTATGGGATTCATGCGGGGCGACCTGGGTGGACAAATCATTCCCTCAAATTTTTCAGAATGCCCTTAAAACTAATAGTTAACAACTGTGGCTACGTGACATGGCTCATTGGCATCCATAAAAATTCCGTAGTGTTTTCGAAACATGGAGTTCGTAAATGGCTGCAAATGGTTGCTAAGTACCCGAACATTACCATTTCCCGTCAAAGATCAGTTCGGTTGGGGAGGACCTAGTCCATTTCATGCTATCACAGCCCACACTTCTATGGAGCCACCAGCAGCTTGCACAGTGTCTTGTTGACAGCTTGGGGCGATGGCTTCATGTGGTCTACGCCACACTCGAACTATTCGATCAGCTTCTAGCAACTGAAATCGGGACACATGTGACCAGGCCACAGTTTTTCAGTCGTCTAGGGTCCATCTGATGTGGTAAAGAGCTCAGGAGAGGCGCTGCAGGTGATGTCGTTCTGTCAACAGAGGTAATCTGCCATAAACCATTAGCGCCAAATTTCGCGGCACTTTCCTAACGGATACGTTCGTCGTACATCAAACATTGGTTTCTTCGTTTATTTCACGTAATGTTGCTTGTGTGTTATCACTGACAACTCCATGCAAATGCTACTGCTCTCGGTCGTTTAAGCGAAGACCGTGGGCCACTACGTTGTCTGTGGTGAGAGGAAATGCCTGAAATTATATGAAGATGGCATCTGTCCTTTCGGACATGTTGGAAAGAACAGATACCATCGGTGACCAAGCAGCTCTCTTATAATGAAATGACATGCCAGAAATAACAGATACCATCTTCATATAGTTAACGCTACCGGCCATGGACCTCCTTCTTCTATGCTGGATGCACACGAATTGCCCGAACTCTTAAGGGATTGAAGATTGTCTGCCGCGAGTAATGAGTGTAGTGGGAAGGGGTACTACGAATGTAGTGTGTGGACATTAATCTGGGAATGTGGGTCTCAGTGGGAGCGTGCAAGAGATAAATCCCTGCAGTCGCGCTATCCTCTGTGCCCTCGGTGGCTCAGACGGATAGAGCGTCTGCTATGTAAGCAGGAGATTCCGGGTTCGAGTCCCGATCGAGGCACATATTTACAACTGTCCCCTTGATCTGCAACGCCTGTCGACAGCTTAGGGTCTTGGTTTAATTATAATTTCATGCCTGAAATTGGTATCCTCGGACACTCTTGACACTGTGGATTTCGTAGGAATATTGAGTTCCCTAAGGATTTCCGAAATAATTCCCTAAGCATTCCCGAAATCGCATGTCACATACGTCTACCTCCAACCACCATTCCACATAAACGTGGAATTCCTGTCGTGTAGTGATATCACGTCGGCAAGCTTTTCAGATGAATCACCTGAGCACAAACGACTTACGACATTGCAGTTCCCTTTTATATCTTGTGTACCATCCGCATATACAGGGTGTTTCAAAAATGACCGGTATATTTGAAACGGCAATACAAACTAAACGAGCAGCGATAGAAATACACCGTTTGTTGCAATATGCTTGGGACAACAGTACATTTTCAGGCAGACAAACTTTCGAAATTACAGTAGTTACAATTTTCAACAACAGATAGCGCTGCGGTCTGGGAAACTCTGTAGTACGATATTTTCCACATATCCACCATGCGTAGCAATAATATGGCGTAGTCTCTGAATGAAATTACCCGAAATCTTTGACAACGTGTCTGGCGGAATGGCTTCACATGCAGATGAGATGTACTGCTTCAGCTGTTCAATTGTTTCTGGATTCTGGCGGTACACCTGGTCTTTCAAGTGTCCCCACAGAAAGAAGTCACAGGGGTTCATGTCTGGCGAATAGGGAGGCCAATCCACGCCGCCCCCTGTATGTTTCGGATAGCCCAAAGCAATCACACGATCATCGAAATATTCATTCAGGAAATTAAAGACGTCGGCCGTGCGATGTGGCCGGGCACCATCTTGCATAAACCACGAGGTGTTCGCAGTGTCGTCTAAGGCAGTTTGTACCGCCACAAATTCACGAAGAATGTCCAGATAGCGTGATGCAGTAATCGTTTCGGATCTGAAAAATGGGTCAATGATTCCTTTGGAAGAAGTGGCGGCCCAGACCAGTACTTTTTGAGGATGCAGGGACGATGGGACTGCAACATGGGGCTTTTCGGTCCCCATATGCGCCAGTTCTGTTTATTGACGAAGCCGTCCAGGTAAAAATAAGCGTCGTCAGTAAACCAAATGCTGCCCACATGCATATCGCCGTCATCAATCCTGTGCACTATATCGTTAGCGAATGTCTCTCGTGCAGCAATGGTAGCGGCGCTGAGGGGTTGCCGCGTTTGAATTTTGTATGGATAGAGGTGTAAACTCTGGCGCATGAGACGATACGTGGACGTTGGCGTCATTTGGACCGCAGCTGCAACACGGCGAACGGAAACCCGAGGCCGCTGTTGGATCACCTGCTGCACTAGCTGCGCGTTGCCCTCTGTGGTTGCCGTACGCGGTCGCCCTACCTTTCCAGCACGTTCATCCGTCACGGTCCCAGTCCGTTGAAATTTTTCAAACAGATCCTTTATTGTATCGCTTTTCGGTCCTTTGGTTACATTAAACCTCCGTTGAAAACTTCGTCTTGTTGCAACAACACTGTGTTCTAGGCGGTGGAATTCCAACACCAGACAAATCCTCTGTTCTAAGGAATAAACCATGTTGTCTACAGCACACTTGCACGTTGTGAACAGCACACGCTTACAGCAGAAAGACGACGTACAGAATGGCGCACCCACGTTGTCTTCTATATCTTTCACATCACTTGCAGCGCCATCTGTTGTTGAAAATTGTAACTACTGAAATTTCGAAAGTTTGTCCGCCTGAAAATGTACTGTTGTCCCAAGCATATTGCAACAAACGGTGTATTTCTACCGCTGCTCGTTTAGTTTTTATTGCCGTTTCAAATATACAGGTCATTTTTGAAACACCCTGTATGTGGATATCGCTCTCTCGTGAATTTTGTCACCTCAGTGTATGTCGCATTGTCCCATTCACAATTTGAACATATTACAGTGATGGCTGTCCTACCAGTTTCCAGAGGTCCAAAGAGTACCGTGAAAGAGGTTTCCGGCGAAAAAAATTATTTATAGAGTATGTTACGCAACTTTTTGTCTACTTAGATCGATGGTTTCGGGTCTATCGTAAGCCATGTATATGTAAATGAAGAAACCACTAATTATGTACACGGCGCGTGGTACATGGTGAAATCTATACACAAATGACTTTTAACTGTGTAAACTAGCCTGTACGTTGTAAACTACGTAACTAGACACCATCGTAGCATATAAGATTTACGCAACAAGTAAGTACAGAACATGTTGTTTGTTGTTTTGTCCAGGCTCGTCGTACCCGAGCGGCGCGCCGAACTCACTGCCCGCGTCCGCCACGGGGTCGCCGCCTGCTCACGCGCTGCCCGGACGCGGGGGTCCCTATTTCGACCCCCAGACGCCGCGCAATGTCACCGCGCTGGCCGGCAAGTCGGCCTACCTCACCTGCCGCGTGCGGCAGCTTGGAAACCGCACGGTACGTGAAGCCCAACAACGATGAGCAAGGGCTGCTTTTATTATTAATGTGTTGTTGAGACTGGAACCTCCACAATAACCTCTACCATAAATGTATTCGAGGTTATATTCAATATCAGTAAGGTCTAAAGCTAAGGATCATTAGATGGAGAGAAACTGGGCTCATATTACGTAAATATAGTATGAGACCAGATTTCCGAACCCCGAGTAAAATTAATTACCTTCTGTGGCTAGTGAAACTGGATTTGTGAGTACACGGTATCTACGATGTGCAATGTGAATGTGGCGAAAGTAACGTAAGGCACGCAGTTCGGCCATAGCCTAGTCTACACTGAATGACTGGGCGAGACTCCTACCCGGAACTTCGTCTTTCGAAAATATTTCCCATTGAACTATCGAGACGCGATTAACTAGCTGTCTCTCAGCTTCCAATCTAGAATACAGGGTCTACCAGACAGCAGAGTCGGCAAGAGGGAGGACACGTGGTTTGGATGTAACTGAGTTCACGCCACAAGAAACGATGCTACACAATGCAATATTATGTGTTTCTGTCCGTTTTTCAAAGCATGTTCAGCTGCTGCCACTACTTCTGAATAGCCTAATCACGGAAGGCCTAGATATCTTCCTTCGGAATTTCTAAAATAATTGTGAAGAATGGGAATCAAGTGACAGATCAAATTGGTCTGTAGATTCTATGACTCTGGAGACTAACCATAAGACCAGAGGAAAAATATAATTCGCACATCCCGAATACAGCAAGGGCAGGATGCAAGAGACTTCTTGACAAGACTAATGAACAAAAGAACGAAAAATTGTTAATGTTAGATGACGATCAGTTTGGCGTTAAATTAAATACAGGTACCAATGAAGCAGTTCTGATGCTGCACTTGATAATGAAAGCAAGACGTAAGAAAAATCAGTACACTTTCAGAGGACTTGTCGATATATCATACAATACAAAATGGTGTAGGACATTAAAAATTTTCAGGCTAATACGAGTAATCGATGAGAAAAGACTGTTAATTTCCAAAAGGTACAGGAACCAAAAGAACGACCGAGAGCAATGTTAACAGATAAGAAAGGGTTTAAGACAGAAGCGTAGTATTTAGTCCCCACCACTCTATCTATACATCTAAGAAGCAATGACGAATATCAAAGAAATGGACAGGAGTGGGAATCAAATTAACAGTGAAATTATATCGATAACATTCGCTGATGGCTGTGAGAAAACCGAGCAAGCGTTAGTAATCTGTTGTTATAGAAGCACGCTGAAATTCAGGCAGACAAGTAAGATAAGAAAGGAGTTTTTCCGCAGAATCGGCAAAGAGATGCAATTTTGGAAAACATTGCAAAAAAAGAAGGAATATAATGACAGTCCAAGCGTTACCATATCAAGGAATAATTTCCACGGCTCGTGATTGAAATTTAGAGGGTAAAAGCTACGGGAGAAAGTAGGCTGGAATTCATCTAACAAACAGTTCAGAACCTCGAGAGCAAATGCTACTCTGAAATGAAGAAATAGGCACAGGAGAGGAACAGATGGTGGGCCACATCAAACCAGTCAGAAAAATAATGACACCAACACGAAACAAAAATATTCAATCGCACCATCTGAGTGTTTACATCGTGCGTGCATTCTGTCCGACATAATACTGTCGCCAATCAGGTAGAATTTTGTGAACATAGAGAGTTTTCAGACATACTATATGTTACACAGCTCAGTTTCAGCACTAGGCCTAAACAACCACTTGTTATGCCTCTTCAGGAGACGGTTAAACCTCCCTGTCTGTAAACTACAGATTGATAAAAGCGTTGGTCTGTTTTCGGATACGTCGTGAAATTCTTTGTATATATATTCGCCTTCTTAGCTATTCAAACGTATGACTTTTATACGTTGGTCACTTTTTTTGGTAAGTTAGTGACAACTTTCAATCGATAAACCGAAGTGAAGAGGTCAAAGAAAAACCGTGTACTAAAATTATACCCAGTTCTTCATGCTCGTGTAGCTAGACAACAAATTTGTCGTCACCTCGGCAGTAAAATCCACTCGGCTTTATGGAAACTCGTGAATGTACAACCGCTTTTATTCAATGATGTCGACGCTGCACCATGCACTCATTCGTCTGGATTTATTCAGTAAAATGCCGCCAGCGGCTGTTTTGCACGCCTGCTTTTCTCGTACATCGCGTCATCAGCATATATGTAATTCGCAGTCTGCGTTTTTTTCTATAATATGAGCGAGAAACATAAGAAGAGCGCTAAACCACTGAGTTTGTCCAGATGTAATGCATTCTGCATGTGTCGAGGGAGAAATGCATATTAGTTTTTGCGTAGGTAATATCTATGTTAATAACGCATTTGTAAAGTAACAGCGATTATCTCGAGCATATAAATGAGAAATAAGGGTACACTATTCTTCGTTAAGCAGATCCTAAACTTTGAATGACGCTTGGGTTGACGTGCCAAAATTCCAGCATCTACAGGAAAATGGAGACTCTAGTTAACAAAGAAACAAGAGCATGACTAACACAGAATAGGAATTTAGGGAGTGAACATGTCAGTGGGACTGTGCCGTGGCGAATCGATTGAAACTCTTTTTCTCCCCTGGAAATAACATTATTGCACACCACGTAACACTCCTACTAATCTTGAGCATGCTGTGTTGACACAGCTGATTAATATGATTTTTAAGCAGACCACAGCAGGTTTTATTTTAGGTTCACAGTTTCAAGCACAACCAGTTTAAATTTATACAAACATCTTCAACTGCCGGCCGGAGTGGCCGCGCGGTTCTAGGTGCTACAGTCTGGAACCGCGTGACCGCTACGGTCGCAGGTTCGAATCCTGCCTCGGGCATGGATGTGTGTGATGTCTTTAGGTTAGTTAGGTTTAAGTAGTTCTAAGTTCTAGGGGACTTATGACCACAGCAGTTGAGTCCCATAGTGCTCAGAGCCATTTGAACCATTTGAACCATCTTCAACTGACACTATAGCAGGACTGAGCCGTTGTCACTACTTAAGCATTTTAAATCCTGCCACCAGTACATTTCGGCATTTTTGTCTCCTGCAGATGATCGTATAGAATGAAGCTGGTTGGACTAGGTAAACGAATCTGAAATAGTAGCTGTGGTTGTTTTCTTAACTTTCCTACTAGATTGACTATGTTGTCACTGCTAACTGTCCCAATAGTTACTCGGAAGTATTTTAATACCTGTACTAGTTCCTAGCGTCTGTAAATACAAACGGGAATCACATTACTATTCGTGAGCGAATTTTCTGCCAGTGCAGCGAGTGTCGGAGGTTTTCAAGTAAACTCGCATACAGTCCTGACTGTTTCGCAGTATTTAATAAAAGGAATGGGAGGCGATTTTAGTGTTCACACATAGCTAAAAATAAGTTGCAAGTATCTCACGAAATATCAGAGAAATCGCACCGGAAGACTAAGGAGGGGCACCCGATATAATACGCAGAAAGTATGAAGCTAAATGATTTAGAGCAAGATCACGTCTAAAGCCCAGAACGAGTCGGTCAACGCAACAAACATCTGGTTCAATAGTATTTACATTTTATGTTACAGTGCAAAAACAAGCTGATAAACATTATCGATTGAAATGTTACATGTTGCCTATCTTTCTAAATTACAGTATCTCTCAAGATATTTAAAAAAAATTATAATACTTGGAAGTTTTCAAAGTTTAAATGGCAATGATGGTTACCTACGGCCTATATGAAATGTAGAGCATTATCGTGTACTTCTGTAAGATTTAATGTCAAAAACTGAAAACTATTTCACAGACAGCGTGTAACGCCATAGGAGGACAGAGAGAGAGAGAGAGACAGAGAGAGAGACAAAGAAAGAAAAAGACATGCATTGTACGTCCCCAAGTTCAACTATGCAATAGAAGAATTTCGTTGAAACTTTTAGTTCAGTCTTATTTAGTCCTTCTGGAAATAAGACGAAGAACGGTCTTCACTGTTCCGAATCAAGAGTAGATCAAAGAAACACAAGTGACTACGTCATAACACCACAAACATCTATATTAAGCCGTTAGTACTTAGTAGAGAAAGTTACAGTATTTTACTATAGAGTCGTACAATAGTAATTATTAGCATTGTGCAGTTTTCCTTATTTTGCCGCTTAAACAGGAGCAGATACGTGCTCTGCCCTCTACAGGCTGCGTAACGCAACTATTCGAACACGTGTCTGTGATATCAGCACTACTTTTCACCATCTGTCCTGTGACTGGATGTTCTGTTGCGGCTGTGTCAGTCTTCAGTTCTTAAACATTCTTACAGAGTATCCTTAATATGGTGTGAATGAATCTTCTCTTCTTTACTTTGTTAAATTCTTGGTCTTTCACCTTCTGATAAAACAGCGATTGCTCGTATTATTTGTCCAAGATCTCACAATGTTCAGTCCTATATGAAGCCCTAGAATTGCCTCTGTATTTACTTATGCGTTCGTTAACACAGGCAAATACAGCGTAAGTCAAACTGATGGCTGCTATTTAAAAAAGAAACTAACAATTCACGTACCATGTGGTTCAGCCCAATAAATGTGGTACTGGTCCAAAGCAAAATAAAATTACTTAGTCGATCACATTACAAATTTTAAATTCGGACTTATTCTGTTGCATACCGCAAATTACCCGATAATCAGAAGCCATCGTTTCGAATTTGATACGTGTCAGCAGCAAATGGGATTAAGTATCACACAGCGTGTTTGTTAATCTGTCATTACGTACGTAACGTCGGCAGTGGAGATAGAAACATGGCCAGAATAGAAGAACAAACAATGCCTTTCTGCGCAACTGATTTTTCATACAAAAATGTGTTTTGTGCCCACAAGCACAATTGACTAAACACATGGAAAATCAATTCCGAATTAATACGATACGTTTGATGACGAAAATTGGGCCGAACTTCGTCGCTATATGGAACTAGGAAAGGACAGTATCGCCACACTTGAAATTTGCCCTTGAAATGCACCAGATTCTAGTCAATTAAGTCCACATTAATGTTGTTATTGCGGTCTTCAATCGAAAGACTGGTTTCTTGAATATTCTCGCGATTGTCTTTTGTTTGTAAACCTCTTCATCTCTGCATAATTGCTGTAGCTTTATTACTCACACTTCCCTCTATAACTATGTCGACTACTTTATCGTTCTTCAGATACATTTCTCTTTCTCTAATTTTTTTACGTGGCTACAAGAAGATTTCTACACAAAGTTCCCATTACCAGCTTGTTCTTTATATCCTTCATATTCCGGTCGTCGTCAGTTTTTTGTTGCCACAACTACACATCATTAACTATAGTAATATAGCACTCTCTTTCCTAGACACCATGCATTCTATTCAACTGATCTACCAAATCCCTTGATGTCTCTAACAATGCTGGAACTTGATCGGCGAACCATTAAGATTTTATTTCTTCTTCCCAAATAAAGCCTATTCCAAACTGGTTTTTGGATCGGTTGATTGCTTGCTAAATGTAGACTGTCACTAATGACAGACATATGCTGTCTCAGTATTTTCAGAAATATTAACTCTGTTCCATTTCGTACGACTCTTATAATTGCACTTACCGTTGAAGTTGTAGATAAAATTTCACTCCTTGTATTTTATCAAATGGTTCAAATGGCTCTGAGCACTATGGGACTTAACAACTCTGGTCATCAGTCCCCTAGAACGTAGAACTACTTAAACCTAACGAACCTAAGGACATCACACACATCCATTCCCGAGGCAGGATTCGAACCTGCGACCGTAGCAGTCGCGCGGTTCCGGACTGCGCGCCTAGAACCGCGAGACCACCGCGGCCGGCTGTATTTTATCGCTAATACCTTAAAAATTTCAAAGTTTGTTCAAGTGAACATTGTCAAATCTTTCTCTCAAACTACAAATGGTGTACACGTAAGTTTTCCATTCTTGCGTGAATCTTTTCGTCATTAATTTTCTTGAGTTGATAGCATTAATTTTGTGTAAAGTCAGTGACTTCATCATGGGCTCATTTTATGTAGGAGTCCAGTAAAATGAGAGAGTTAGAGAAAAAGAGTTACGAAATACAATACGATTACCCGTGTTTGAACTCCAGATTATGAATAATTTGTTCCTGATTTTTCTAAAAATGTTTCAAATGGCTCTGAGCACTATGGGACTCAACATCTTAGGTCATAAGTCCCCTAGAACGTAGAACTACTTAAACCTAACTAACCTAAGGACATCACACCCACCCATGCCCGAGGCAGGATTCGAACCTGCGACCGTAGCAGTCCCGCGGTTCCGGACTGCAGCGCCAGAACCGCTAGACCACCGCGGCCGGCCCTGATTTTTCTGTAACGCATTATCATTCCCCTTGTGCTATGCATTCTGTGCAAGCATACTATGTGGCCTGTAAATGCTCCACCATTCCTATCTACTATGAGTTAAAACTGTAGAGATTCCGCTCATTTAAAAATTCACTAATTCTCTGAAGCCGCTCGAAACAACTGCAACTAATGAGATCACAGGTCTTCCTAAAACCAGTAGTTAGAAGTGAAAAGAGACATATTGAGGAATGCTTATAATGGAACGATTCATCACTCAATACACTATGATGTAAAGGGGAACCATTTATTTAACGAGAAAAACATCACAGATACTAAAAGGTGAATATCTAGGTATCGTTTTGAGTAAAGTATAAATAGGCTTTGAGATCATCATGCGACTGTTTTATGCACACTAGCTCGACACACAATGACGGCTACGCGGAAACGTTCAGCAATTTCATAGAAAAGAGTAAGAATAGTCTCTGCATTGGTCATGCTATAATTTTACACAGACTAATGCAGAATGAAAAGTTCATAAGATTAATCAAAAGTACAGACCAGAGACATTACAGAGTTTATTGATTGTTAGAGAAATATCACATTAGCAAAAGATGTTGATACAAGTAAAATACGAACTAGACAGCCAGGAGGCTCTCCATTGTGGTTCGGTTATAGTGGGCTGATACGTACTATGTCACCAAAAGTAATCGGACATATATTAGGTGTATTGTGCTGCCACCTATTGATAGGTACCCCATATCAACGACCTCGGTAGTCATTAGACATCGTGAGAGAGTAGAATGGGGCGGTCCGCAGAACTCACACTTCGAACATGGTCAGGCGATTGGGTGTCACTTGTGTCATACTTCTGTACGCAATATTTCCACACTCCTAAACATCCCTAAGTGCACTGTTTCCGATGTGATAGTGAAGTGGAAACATAATGGGACGCGTACAGCACAAGAATGCACAGGCCGACCTCGTCTCTTGACTAACAGAGACCGAAGACAGTTGAAGAGGGTCGTAATTTTTAATAGGCAGTCATCTATCCAGACCTTCACACAGGAATTCCAGACTGCATCAGGATCCACTGCAAGTACTATGACAGTTTAGGCGGGAGCTGAGAAAACTTGGATTTCATAGTCGAGCGGCTGCTCAAAAGCCACACATCACGCCAGTAAATGCCAAACTACGTCTCACTTTGAGTAAGAAGCGTAAGCATTGGACGATTGAACGGTGGAAAAACGTTGAATGGAGTGACGAATCACGGTACACAATGTGGCGACCCGATGGTAGGGTGTGGGTATGGCGAATGCCCGGTGAACTTCTGCTAGCGTATCTAGTGCCAACACTAAAATTCGGAGGCGGTGGTGTTATGGTGTGGTCGTGTTTTTGATGGAAGAGGTTGCAGATCTTGTTGTTTTCCTGGCAATATCGCAGCACAGGCCTACATTGATGTATTAAGCACCTTCTTGCTTCCCACTGTTGAAGAGCAATTCGGGGATGCCGATTACATCTTTCAACACAATCTAGCACCTGTTCATAAGGCACGGCCTGTAGCGAAGTGGTTACACGGCAACAACATCCCTGTAGTGGACTGGCCTGCACAGAGTCCTGACCTGAATCCTATAGAACACCTTTGGATTGTTTTGGAACGCCGACTTCGTGCCAGGCCTTACTGACCGACATCGATACCTCTCCTCAGTGCAGCACTCCGTGAATAAGGGGCTGCCATTCCCCAAAAAACCTTCCTGCACATGATTGAACGTATGCCTGAGAGAGGGGAAGCTGTCATCAAGGCCAACACAATACTAAATTCCAGTATTACCGATGCAGGGCGCCTCGAACTTGTAAGTCAATTTCAGCTAGGTGTCCGGATACTATTGGTCACATAGTGTATCTATAACGGTACGTGTCAGTTTTCAAATTTTGTACTGCAGAGACAAATAATGTAAGTAATTAAACAGATTAAAACTGGTTTACATTGCGACATAAAGTCACTCAGGAGGCCCACGACCATTATTCACTATCTAATAAAATGACGCTTATTAGTGGGCATTAATACGGGTCTTATTCAGCCTACGGCAGCTTGACGAATTCAGATATGCTGAGGACGCTTTCAAGGAGATGTCTGAATATCTGAGGTACAGTGACAGCCCATCCTTCCTCAGAGCCAAAACCATACACGGTATTGATTTTGGACACAGGTGTATGTACTGAAATCTACGTTCTAACATACTCCAATCATGCTCCATTGTGTTCAGGTATGGAGTCTGTGAGGGCCGTATTATTACAGAAATTATATTGTCCTGAAAGCACTGCCACACAAATGCTACTTTATGACTGGATCTGTTGTAACCCTGACACAAACAGTCATCATCTACGAATTGGTTCTCGAATGAACGCACTACAGAAAGCTGTAAAACCTGCTCATATCTTTCCAGAAACAGTGTTTTCCCAAGCACTATAAGGGGAGCACACCATAACCACGAAATATAGAGTGATTCCTCTCTCTAAAACAATTGCTTTCAGTCATCGTGAGCCAAGTGGCTTTAGGCTTTACTCCCACTCAAGCGTCGCTTAGTGTTGAGTTCAGAAGTGTGTGGCTTGTGAAGATCTGCTCGACCATTGAACCCTATTCTTTCTTAATCTCTCCCGACAGTCAGACAGGTGGACTGCTGACAACGTTTGGGAACTCACGAGTGATTCCTTGTACTAATTCCATGCGATTTCTTACGGCCTCTGTCCGTTTAATGTTGTTGTTCTTTGGGTTTCCACTTCACAAAATACATCACAGTCGGCATGGACAGCTTTAGAGGTTTTGAAAAGTCACGGGTTAGATACTCAGATCCGAAGCCACTGAGTTCCCCTGAGGCAGCCTTTCTGCGGTTAGTGGTTATCTACTGATAACCTGGTGGCACAAAAGTGTTTTGTGTGTTGGGTCTCCCTCCGGTGATACCTAGTGGTCAATTCCGGATTACATTGGGTTGTCAGGATACATTTAATCAGTGCAAGTGTTATTTCTTAATATCGTATACAGATACGCACATTTACAGATGGCGCTAGTATCGCATACACAGATTATGAAAGGGCAGTGCAATGGCAGAGCAGTACTTGGTAAAGGGTGCGGCAGCGTTCATAGTAGGATATTAAAAACACGCTACCAGGCAGTAACTGTAATTTATTTATTACCTTTTTTGTCAATTAATAGTTAAAGGTATGCCATTTACTAATGTGTAAGTCATTGTCCGTTGCGTGGATTACTTTTTGAATATGACTCCTGTCAAATGATGCCTCCTCTGCACAACACGTTCATCTATGTGACGTTGGAATCTTTCCATAACTCGGCGTAACGTATTCCCTGGGACACTACCGACGGGAGTTCTGATGCGATCCTTCAACTCAGGAATGGTGGAAAAACGTGTTCGAAACACTTCTTGCTTCAGGTAGCCCCAAAGGAAAAGTCTGCACACGAAAGGTCAGGTGACCGAGGAAATGTCACCAAAACGGGAGATTACTCTACCGGCAAATGTTTGTCGCAAGATATCCACGCAAATTGTGGCTGTATGCGAGGCCGCTCCGTCTTGTTGAAACCATAACTGTTCCACATCCACATCGACCATACCTAAGTGGGGAAGAACGAAATCGTACAGCATCTTTTGGTAGCGTTCACTGGTGACAGTTACAGCCACACCGCCGACATCCTCAAAGAAGTATGGGCCACTAATCCCAAAGGAAGCAACTCCACACCACACTGTGACACGAGAACTGTGCAAGGGCTTGATGACCAGTTCATGCGCGTTTACATGACTCCAATAACGCATATTCTGTTCATTCACTGAACCACGTAACTCGAAATGAGCTTCATCTGACATCAGGATGGTGTGCAAAATTTGTGGATTTTGGCGTAGGAGAACACGCACGTTTAAGCAGAATGTTTCGCGTGAAACCCAATCGCGAGGCCTAATTTCCTTAAAAATCTGCAGCTTACATGGATGAAAATGGCGACCATCGTGCAATGTTCTCCTGAATGAGCGATCGGACATATGCACAGTTTGCGCAGGACGACGAGCAGATTTTTTTGGGCTACGCAATACTGCAGCACGAACATTTTTCACGGCTTCTGCTGTCCGCACAGTTCTTTCACTTCTTCCCGGTTTGCCATTGCTAACAGAACCTGAGGTTCGAAATAAACATACCCACCTCACAATGGTCCGTCCATCTGGAACTTTCCCATGACGTCCCAACTTCAAATGTTGCCGAAATAGACGCTGGCTAGCGATAACGGAGTCGTTATTCTTGAAATAACTTACAACAGCCAACAGCAAAGGCACGATGCAGTGCTCTCCACCGATCCATATCATTGTCACGCTCGAAGTGGCAGCTCATTAGTACACGAATGTGGCACGAGCTGACGCGCATTCCTGCAGTACGTCATTGTATTACGCAAGGGAAATTACGCTATGAACGCTGCCGCACCTGTAATTAAGTGATTCATTTTAAAAGGTTTCCAATGTAATTAGGGCCTCATGACTGGAATAAATAGACGTTGAACGCGGAATGGATGTTGAAGACAGACGCATAGGATATCCCATATCGGAAACCGTTAAGAAACTCAATATTACCAGATCCACAGCGTCAGATGTAGGCCAGGAGTCCCAATTTCAGGCATTAACTCACGCCATGGACAACACAGCGGCCGATGGCCTTCGCTTAACGACCGAGAGCAGCGACGTTTCTGTGGAGTTGTCAGCGATACCAGACAAACAACACTGCGTGAAATATCAGTATAAATCAATTTGGGATGTACGACGGACCTATAAGTTAGTACGGTACGGCGAAACTTGGCGTTAATGGGCTGTGGCAGCAAACGACCGACGCGAATGCCTTTCCAAACAGCGGCGACATCGCCTGCAGCTGATCTCTTGGGTTCGTGACCACATCGGTTGAACACTAGACGATTGAAAACCGAGGCCTAGTCAGATAAGTCCCCGATTTAAGTTGACAGCAGCTGATGTTAGTGATCGAGTCTGTCGCAGATCCCACGAAGCTATGGAGCCAAGCTGGTGGTCTGTCCATAGTGGTATGGGCTGTGTTTACATGAATGGACTGGGTCCTCTGGTCTAACTGAACAGATCACTGACTATAAATGATTACTTTCGGCTACTTGCAGACAGTTTGCAGCCATTTGCGATGGAATTTTTATGGACGACAGTGAGCGGGCCACTATTTTAGCGATTGGTTTGAAAAATATTCTGGACCATTGAACGAATGGTTTAGCCACGCAGATCGCCCGACATAAATCCCATCAAACATTTATGGAACATAATGAAGAGGTTAGTTCGTAAACAGAACCCTGCACCGGAAACCGAGGAAACAGTTCGGCTCCCTCGGTTAAGGAAGCAAGCACCATAGGAGCACCAACAATTTGCCCGAGTTCGAATTCAAGTAGCTCCAGTACAGTGCACTCATAACTACACAGAACACTGTTCTGATCACGGGTGACTCTTGCAGTGTATTGAGGAGATTGCACGGGTGCCGTCCGTGATCAAATACAGCAGTGCAGCCAACAAGCTTCGCCAGCATCAGCATTTATGTTCAAACGTGCTTGTTTCGCGGTGTTTCCGTGTACCCCTGTACATGTTAAAGCTATACAGAAATTCTACACCGGTTGTACCAGAAGGTAAATGTTCTGTGAAGGTGACTGTCAATAGCTGTTAAGTAGTATAAGATATAAAATGACATGCAGCCCTCTGTATGCCTTTATCACTACCGGTTTTGGCTGATAAGCATTACCACTGTACAAAAGTTTGTAAGTTGTATAAAAAAAATCTTGTCGTTGACATCAGTGTGGCGATATTATTAATATAGCCCCATAAGAAATGCTTAACATCTAAATTCAAATAGATATCTCTACTTTTAGGTGTAGTGTGCCAGATGTGAAACACAGCGTAAATGACCATGAGATAATTGTAGACACTTAATAACACTAGCGTATCGATATGACGCGAGTTGGTATGTAAACACTATATGATTATGTTTGGTTTGTGAGGCGTCAACTGCGCAGTTATCAGCACCCGTTCAAATACTCAGTCAAATCTCCCCACTTTCATGAATGATAATAAAATGATGACAACACAAACATCCAGTCCCCGGGCGGAGAAAAATCCCCAAACCGGCTGAGACTCGAGCGCGGGACTCTGTGAACCAGAGGCAGCAACGCTAGACACTTGCCCACAAGCTGCAGCGCTATATGACCTGTCATTCAGTAATGGTAGTTACAGACTGTAAACAGTACTGAAAAAAACGAGCGTGTCATGCGTTTCATAAAATATACGAGATTTAAAGCAGAAAATGTAGTTTCATAACAATTTCCGTTCTCCAAAAGACTATGACAATGGTGTTGATTAAATTATGTTCAGGGAAACCTTTGAGATACGGAGAAAATACCGCAGCAGAATGAGACAAACCAGAGAAGATAAAACATGTTACAGCCTCCTGTCGACAGCAGTCAGGTTGTTACAGCTAGAATCACGACGCCGTTGTGAGTTGCGACTTGACTACGGCTGCGGATACAATTTTAACAGGTCAAGTGATTCAGTGGCACATGTTTACAACAAGGTATCACAACTTCCGAGATGGCTTTACCAAATCTTCCACACAGAAAGAAGTATCCGTGATTGGTCTTACGGGCCACAGAGTAGCTGCAGTCGTTTTCGGACCGCACACTCGTCAGAATGTTATGGAGCCCTTGTGTTTTGTATCTGCAGAACAATTGAAGACTCATTCCCTCTTTACAGTGTTCCCCACGGAAACAGCTCTTTTTAGCGAACAGCGGTAGATAATCTCATTATTCATCATGTATATAGATCCAAGAGAAAAATCAGTTTCGTAGTGAGCCGTGGCGGCAGGCGCTAGGTTGTTCTACTTACATCGCTGATATCGATATTTGGCTGTCCTGCTATCTTTGACTGCTCTCCCTGGCTGTTTTCCTGGTGAACGTGTGACGGGAGAGTATCCGGTCGACGTTCTACGAGCCAACTTTTGCTGAAAACAAGTCTGCGCTCCTAACCGTGGTGCATGGGCCTCGCCGTGCTCGCCGCCCTTGCCTTTTGTGGCGCCGGAAGTACTGTGCCGAACATTGGGCGCCTTGACGTTCGAAATTGTGGTGGGTTCGTCGTCTCACGCCGAACAGCTTCCCAGCTCGTAATTTGCAAGCTTCAAGTTACGTGTGACTTTTATTCTATGTTTAACTAAGAAGATTGTTGAAACTTATTGTCATGGGTAGGTGCCAGAGATGGTTCTGAACTTGGTTCCACAGTGGATATTTTTAGGAGGCTGATGTTCCTCATTTCGTTTCTCGTCATCTGTGGAGTGTGTGTTTTAAGTGGTTTTCATGCAAGTTTTAACTTGATTTAGGACATATTGACCGCTTTTGGACTGGTTGCCGTTGTGTACGTGCCCGGCAGTCGTAGAGTTAATGGTTTAATCATTTGTCACGGCACGATTTGTTATGTTTATTTAATGTTGAAAGTGCCTTATGGCAACTGGAAGTGATCTCTAAGTTTCCTGCTAATTTACTGGGTGACGGGTAATGTTAGAGTATTGCTCCATAAGAATTTGGGGGAAGCTTATTATATATTCCAGTGTGGCTGTGATTTGACCTTCTTTTCATTGCAATCTATTGTGCTTCAGGCCATTTGTTAATTCTGCTCGTTTCTTGGCATCGGTGCCGTTGTGGATTCTTGTCAGGACCGCTCATTGTGAGGCTGGTCGGACTGTATTTAAATATATACCGCCTGCTAGTGAACCTGTGCACAAGCCTTGGGGAGTGAACGCTCGTATTGCCTGCCGACCGTAGCGTCATTGCTTCCAAATACTGCTGTGGGCCTTAACGCTGTTTTCTAAAGTTAAGTGAGGCCACTTTGTTAACATTAGCATTTCTGTAATTTATTTTACTGGTTGAGTTATTACTAGCCATTCTTATTTAAGACTTATGTTAATAATTTGTGTATCTTCAATGAATGTTCAACTTGTTATTTTTCCTGTGTGCCCGTTTTGCGTCTTTGGTTGGCCCACTTTACATTTTTAGTATAAGCGTGTTTCGCTGTTAACGTTTATGTGGGCATTTCAGTTTTATTAAGCTTTAAGATCTTTGTTTTTTTAATGAAGTTCTGGTACTATGTGGTTGTGAAACTTTGGGTTGGAAGTGTACAGTGTTAGTAGTATTTTGAGATATGGTTAAACAAGAACGATTGTTTATGATTGATTATTCACCGTGCCTAATATCTATGGCATTGGTTGCGCACGGAAAATACGATTCTTATCCGTGTTTATGTAATTCAAGTAAAGTGAAGATTTGTATATTGTATCAGTAAGAGGCGAATATTAGAATTGAAGTTTGTTAATAAGGTCTGCTTTGAGTCAAATTAAAATTGTGAAACAATCACAAGCTTGTACATCACCAGTGAAACCGGGCTTCCTATTTCCTTTAAATAACTGAGGTGAGATTGTAATTTTTGATTTTCTAAAGACTTGGGTAGTACCAGGCTTCAGTTGGATCAAAAACATTATTGGATGTTCATTGGAATTATTCCGATTGCAATGTTATGCTGAGCCTAGTTCACGTAGCAGTGTGATCACTGGTTCTCAGATTAGAGCCTCGAACAGCTGTGACGCAACTTCCTAGCTCACAGCCAAGCACACCACGTTTTCAAGTGAAGGGAACTGACAAGTGAGCTATATTCGAGTTTCAGAAGTAAAAGTTTCTGTCACCCTCGTCATAAGTTCCCCAGAAGCAATTTCTCAGCTCGCGTCAGCGAACCGTGCGCGGACTACGAAGCGACTTAACTTCAACTCTAGTTGCTACCCTAATGTAACTTCCAAAGTTTGTCACCGATCAGCGGCTGTAGGTTTCCCGAAGGCAAAGTAAGCTTTTCGTGAACGCGACTCTGCTAGCGAATATCTTTTCCGGTACCAATGCCATGAAGCAGGCAAAAATCTATGTGTTAGGCAGCATATGTATCGACAAAGTAATTTAAATTATTTTTAGGAATGATAACGGCTGATGTGTTACCCTAAAAATCGTTCTGGACTCACAAAGCGTTAGTTTAGCATTTTGTTACTACTAGTGTCTCATTTAATTGTTTAGTAGAATAAAACGAAAAAAAATGTGTTTCGTCAGGTAATATTAAATTCTATAGTACCAACAATCAATCTCTGCTAATAACATGGCAAATATGAACAGCGTAGAAGTGATGTCTTCTCAGTGACTACAGAATTGCTGGCAGATTTACGGCGTCGTTTCTCATTCTTAGCGCTATTGGCAGATAAATCCCCTTGGAGGCTTAGTCGACTAACAGTCCATTAGAATTCAACAGAAAGAGAGAAAAATGGTTCAAATGGCTCTGAGCACTATGGGACTTAACATCTGTGGTCATCAGTCCCCTAGAACTTAGAACTACTTAAACCTAACTAACCTAAGGACACCACGCACATCCATGCCCCAGGCAGGATTCGAACCTGCGACCGTAGCAGTCAGAAAGAGAGAAACTAATATAGCTTAGCAGGTAACTGAAACCATCCCGGATGTATGTCGGCTACGTCTTGTGTTTCCCCGTGCCAGGGATGATGTTTATGGACTGAACTGACTGCGTGGGCAAGCCTTTGTTATCGTTTTGTCCTATTGACAACAACGGTTCATATCCTCTGGTATACGTCAGTTCTCTTGCACGATTACTGCGTTTGTTTCTCTGCTGACAAACTTTGACTGATCTTTCGGCACGTCTTCTCTCTGCACAGTGTAGGCGGGACACCTGTAATTTGCCGCCTTCACATTTCCCGCACATTCAAATGTTCTCGTGGGCCTTCGCTTCAATCCGTGATACAGACAGGAACTGGCCGAAAATTAAAGTCACTGAACTGGGAGCTGCAGATGGCCAAGCGTTAAGAAAAAGTAGCATTTTCGGAGCGGGTTGAGCGAGGCACGAGCGATCTGCGTTAGCGTAGGTTCAAGGCAGTCATTGATACAGTGGGAAGAATGTAGTACGTTAATCTGGCGGCCGTGATGTCAACTCCCCGCCTCCCTACGCAGAAACGAGTCTTTTAATTTCTCTTATCTCATCGAGAGAGCCGCCTGTATCAAAACACAATCCATTCCACACCATCACAAATCTTCGCCAATATTTGGTGAAATGATGCCTTGCGCAAGCCTGACTGTCAAACTGTGCGAGGAGAGTGAACCTTTTCCTTTATTAATGCAAACAAAGTTTATTTTACAAAGAAACTTTAAATCAAACTCGTAAAAATGCAGCGTTTGTAATGTGTGCAACATGCTGAGAAATTTACTGCTTCTCCTGTTTTACGATCAAAGTGGCCCCAGCACGTGTAAACCATCTACGGTGAAATACACTACTGGCCATTGAAATTGCTACACCAAGAAGAAATGCAGATGATAAACGGCTATTCATTGGCCAAATATATTATACTAGAACTGACATGTGATTACATTTTCACGCAATTTGGATGGCGCGTACAGGTACAGCTGCCCATGCAGCTTCAACACGATACCACAGTTCATCAAGAGTAATGACTGGCGTATTGTGGCGAGCCAGTGGCTCGGCCACCATTGACCAGACGTTTTCAGTTGGTGAGTTATCTGGAGAATGTGCTGGCCAGGGCAGCAGTCGAACATTTTCTGTGTCCAGAAAGGCCCGTACAGGACCTGCAACTTTCGGTCGTGCATTATCCTGGTGAAATGTAGGGTTTCGCAGGGATCGAATGAAGGGTAGAGCCACGGGTCGTAAAACATGTAATGTAACGCCCACAGTTCAAAGTGTCGTCAATGCAAACAAGAGGTGACCGAGACGTGTAACCAGTGGGACTCCATACCATCACGCCGGGTGATACGCCAATATGGCGATGACGAATACACGCTTCCAATGTGCGTTCACCACGATGTCGCCAAACACGGATGAGACCATCATAATGCTGTAAACAGAACCTGGATTCATGCGAAAACATGAGGTTTTGCCATTCGTGCACCCAGGTTCGTCGTCGAGTACACCATCGCAGGCGCTCCTGTCTGTGATGCAGCGTCGGGGGTAACTGCAGCCTTGGTCTCCGAGCTGATAGTCCACGCTGCTACAAACGTCGTCGATCTGTTCGTCCAGATGGTTGTTGTCTTGCAAACGTTGACTCAGGGGTCGAGACGTGGCTTCAGGATCCGTTACAGCCATACGGATAAGATGCCTGTTATCTCGACTGCTAGTGATATGAGGCCGTTGGATCCAGCACGGCGTTCCTTATTACTCTCCTGAACCCACCGATTCCATATTCTGCTAACAGACATTGGATCTCGAGCAACGCGAGCAGCAATGTCCCGATATGATAAACCGCAATCGCGATAGGGTACAATCCGACCTTTATCAAAGTCGGAAACTTGATGGTACGCATTTCTCCTCCTTACACGAGGCATCACAAAAACGTTTCACCAGGCGACGCCGGTCAACTGCTGTTTGTGTACGAGAAATCGGTTGGAAACTTTCCTCACGTCAACACGTTGTAGGTGTCGCCACCGGCGCCAACATTGTGTGAATGCTCTGAAAAGCTAATCATTTGCATGTCACAGCATCTTCTTCCTGTTGGTTAAATTTCGCGTCTGTAGCACGTCATCTTCATGGAGTAGCAATTTGAATGGCCAGTAGTGTAGTAAAAGTATCTAATGTCATATAAAAAGTTCTACGTATACATCTACATTCATACACTGCAAGTCACCATACGATGTGTGGCGGAGAGTTCATTGAACCGCTACTAGTCATTTCCTTTTCTGTTGCAGTCATATGCAGAGGCAAAAATGACTGGCTTTGTTCCACCGTACGAGCCCTAATTTCCCTTATCTTACCTTCGTGGTCCCTACGCGGAATATATGCCAGCGGCAGAAGAATGCTCCTGCAGCCAGCTTCAAATGTCGGTTCTCTAAATTACATCCGTAGCGTCCTCCGAAAAGAAGGTCGTCTTTCCTACAGGGATTGCCATTTGGGATCACGAAGCATCACCATAATACTCACGTGTTGTTCGAAACTACCTTCAACAAACGTAGCAGCCCGCATTAGAATTACTTCGATGTTTTCCTTCACTCATTTGGCTCAAAGTGGCTCTGAGCACTATGGGACTTAACTTCTGAGGTCATCAGTCCCCTAGAACTTAGAACTACTTAAAGTTGACTAACCTAAGGACATCACACACATCCATGCCCGACGCAGGATTCGAACCTGCGACCGTATCGGTCGCGCGGTTCCAGACTGAAGCGCCTATAACCGCTCAGCCACTCTCGCCGGCCTCGGATTTGGTGCGGATCCCAAACACTAGAGCAGAAATAAAAAATAAGTCGCACCAAACTACTATTTACGATCTCCTTCGCACATAAACCACATTTTCCCAACACTCTCACAATTAACCGAAGTCGACCATTAGCCTTCCCTATCACAGCCCTCACATGCTCGTTCAACTTGATATCGCTTTGCAACGTTAAGCCCTGGTATTTAAACAAGGCGATTGTGTCTAGCAGTACGCTACTAATGCTGTATCCGAACTTTATGGGTTTGTTTCTTCCATTCATCAGCACACCAGCTGGAAGTTTTTTCTGAGTTATCATTATCCTCCTACACTCACTTAACTCCAACACCTTCCCCTACATCACTGCATCAGCAGCAAACAACCTCGGACTGCTGTCCACCAGATCATTTATGTACATAGAATGTAATAGCGATCCTTTCACACTTCCCTGTGGCACTCCTTACGATACTTTTGTCTCTAAAAAGACTTGCCGTCATGGACAACTCACTGGATCCTAAGTCTTCGAGCTACTCATTTATATGCGAACCTAATCCATATGCTTGTACCTCCGTTAACGGTTTGTAGTGGGATACCGTGCTAATTGCTTTTCGGAAATCAAGAAATATGGACTGCCTGTAACTCTTGATCCACAATTCGCTGTATATCATGTGAGAAATGATGCGATGCTTTCTAAAATCGTGCTGATTCGGGGACAGAAGCTTTTCAGTTGCAAGGAAACTGATTTCTTATTTTGGACCAGAGGATATGTTAAAAATTCTCGTGTACGCCTTAGAATCACTTTTTGGAAATTTATTTGCAATCCTAAATTTTTCTTTGCCTTCCCTCCTTCTATGAAAGCACTAGTAAAAGCAATACATTCCGCGCTGTTTTGATTTATTTGTGGATCAAGTAACGTAACAACTGTATACCCACCCGAAAACTATGAGAAAACTGTTTTCGTAGGGATTCGTCCGCACGACGCTCGGCTTACCGCTCTGTAGCCTTTGTGCTGCGTCAGCTGTCTGCCTTGGAACTGCGCTAGCTCAAGTGACTCTTGTCTCATCCGATCCGTCCCAACACGATATTTTTGTCTAAACGTCTGGCCATCTGGAGCTCCTATTTCTGTCAATGCCCAGCACATACCACAAACTAGAAGGATATTGTTGATGAATAGGGGCGTTTCCCTTGATAGAGCGTAAGTTTCTCCTTCTGAGTTCTCCCACTGGAGCTAGCTTAAGGCCACCCAAGGTGGCCTTAAGCCCCTCATGTAATTTCCTTCTGCGTACGATGGCTCGTTGTTTACATACTTCAGTCTTTCTTCTGATTTAGACTTTAATATACACTCCTGGAAATGGAAAAAAGAACACATTGACACCGGTGTGTCAGACCCACCATACTTGCTCCGGACACTGCGAGAGGGCTGTACAAGCAATGATCACACGCACGGCACAGCGGACACACCAGGAACCGCGGTGTTGGCCTTCGAATGGCTCTAGCTGCGCAGCATTTGTGCACCGCCGCCGTCAGTGTCAGCCAGTTTGCCGTGGCATACAGAGCTCCATCGCAGTCTTTAACACTGGTAGCATGCCGCGACAGCGTGGACGTGAACCGTATGTGCAGTTGACGGACTTTGAGCGAGGGCGTATAGTGGGCATGCGGGAGGCCGGGTGGACGTACCGCCGAATTCCTCAACACGTGGGGCGTGAGGTCTCCACAGCACATCGATGTTGTCGCCAGTGGTCGGCGGAAGGTGCACGTGCCCGTCGACCTGGGACCGGACCGCAGCGACGCACGGATGCACGCCAAGACCGTAGGATCCTACGCAGTGCCGTAGTGGACCGCACCGCCACTTCCCAGCAAATTAGGGACACTGTTGCTCCTGGGGTATCGGCGAGGACCATTCGCAACCGTCTCCATGAAGCTGGGCTACGGTCCCGCACACCGTTAGGCCGTCTTCCGCTCACGCCCCAACATCGTGCAGCCCGCCTCCAGTGGTGTCGCGACAGGCGTGAATGGAGGGAGGAATGGAGACGTGTCGTCTTCAGCGATGAGAGTCGCTTCTGCCTTGGTGCCAATGATGGTCGTATGCGTGTTTGGCGCCGTGCAGGTGAGCGCCACAATCAGGACTGCATACGACCGAGGCACACAGGGCCAACACCCGGCATCATGGTGTGGGGAGCGATCTCCTACACTGGCCGTACACCACTGGTGATCGTCGAGGGGACACTGAATAGTGCACGGTACATCCAAACCGTCATCGAACCCATCGTTCTACCATTCCTAGACCGGCAAGGGAACTTGCTGTTCCAACAGGACAATGCACGTCCGCATGTATCCCGTGCCACCCAACGTGCTCTAGAAGGTGTAAGTCAACTACCCTGCCAGCAAGATCTCCGAATCTGTCCCCCATTGAGCATGTTTGGGACTGGATGAAGCGTCGTCTCACGCGGTCTGCACGTCCAGCACGAACGCTGGTCCAACTGAGGCGCCAGGTGGAAATGGCATGGCAAGCCGTTCCACAGGACTACATCCAGCATCTCTACGATCGTCTCCATGGGAGAATAGCAGCCTGCATTGCTGCGAAAGGTGGATATACACTGTACTAGTGCCGACATTGTGCATGCTCTGTTGCCTGTGTCTATGTGCCTGTGGTTCTGTCAGTGTGATCATGTGATGTATCTGACCCCAGGAATGTGTCAATAAAGTTTCCCCTTCCTGGGACAATGAATTCACGGTGTTCTTATTTCAATTTCCAGGAGTGTATTATGATACAGTTAGAACACTATTAGGCTAATAGTTGAAATGCACCGAAAATACTGACGCATTCGAAAATTACTGCTCTAATGTCCCCTTTATTACATATGGCGGTGTAAATGTATATTGTGTTCTGGCTGCAGCCACCTCAAATCTCAGTTATGAAGTTCTATTTTCTTTGCCTCTGACTTTGCATGCCCAGTGTTATTCAGCGAACACATGGTGACTTACCACACCTTTTACGAGAGGCGTTGCTCACATAATGAATCTATTACAAAAGATTAAAAGTGGATGTGCCGTGCGAGGCAGAAAGCCCGCTGACTTATCCCACGCATGCAATAAACTGCAATAAACAGTGGCTGAAAAGCAATATCTGCTTCTTCCGTAGGAAATATAGAAAAAAATGGCATTTTTGGGGGAAATTGAAGCACATTTAACAGCACCATCGTCTATTACCCTTTCCAATAAGTCCTAGATGATAGGACAAAAGATGAGACTCATCCAAAATAAAATATCACCGTTAAAATTTCAACAGTAGCAATGGTTTTATATAAATTAATTTTACTTACTGTGTGTATACATTACATAAAGGAAGGATTAAATCTGTAGTTGATTTGATAGTATACGGTATGTGAAATTTAGTGCCCATTACAGCACGTCTTGCTCTAACTCACAAGGGAATGGTCCAGTCCGATGCATCTAAACCAGCCCTGAATTTTCTTGCACAGGAAGAATACACTGCAAGAAATACAATGTCAAAATTTTAGCTGCAAGACACACTGCAACTGTTTTTTTAAAAAATGTTGAATATTGCCTAATTCGTTTCCTTTCGTAGTTTCTCTGACACTATTGTCCACTCGAATTTGCAGCTCATTTAATATCCACAATAACAGGCAGTTGTTGCAAATAGCCTCTGTCCTTGAGCAGATTCCTGTGTTTCACGGTAATTTGGAATCCAATTAAAGTCTTCAGCGTTTTCAAGTTCAAACATAAAGAACGTGGCGTGCAGTCGAAATCTCTAACTTCTCCTGAAGACTTATATATGTGCTATTTATTCGTTCATTTCTTTGATATTTATTCGACTGATGTAGACTTTTCGTTAGAAATTATGGAAATATGAGTGCGGTATTATAAGAAACAGGACGTAACTCGGACAATTCCATAAACTGTGGTTCAAAAGATGATTGTTCTGCTGATTAAAGTCCAGAAGAGAACTGACTACCTTCCAAGCCCAAAGAAAAAATGTGCAGTAATAGCTTTCAGTGACAAAGAAAAGGTTTAAATTTTTGGCTATAAACTAGGAAGGGGGAGGAGTGGGGGAGTTAGCGCTGAAAACTAAGCTGCGTGCAGAACCGGTTTCGTTTCGTAAAATCAGAAAATGCCTTGTGTACATGGAAGGAAGATTTACACGAAGTACGAAATAAGCTTCAAAATGAAATTCGCAGAACTGTGATAGAAAAATTATTCTAGAGAGTTACAACCGTTTGTGGGAGGGAGTCCACTGTTACTGAGGATGATCTGCGAGAGTTGGCACTCTGAATTACAAGTGAGACGAGCATTACTGATTTCCAGGCTTCTTCGACCTGGTTAAAAATTTTCAGGAATTTGTACGAAAAGGAAGTTGCAAAATAACGAAGTTTACCTCAAGTAAACGAATAGAGAATATGTCCGTAAATAGGTAACACTACAGCGAAACTCGTAGCTGACTTGAAAACAAGCTTCCTGTTTTCTCCAATGGTGCTGTGTATAAAGCCAGTTAGCCAGGTTTCGTGCAAGAACTGCGTGCAAACAGCACTTTATCATATCGAGCGAAAAACAGAGTCGCTTGTGCAGTCGATGAATGCTTTGATACATTCGTATACAACAATGCCAGTGTTAAGAATCTGTGGATTTCTGTTTGTTCACATTTACGGGAACATCAAGGAAAATTAGAACAAATATTTAAAATACACTGTTTATTTGCAAAAATATTTTAATCTACATAATAAAATATGGAAAAGTGGGAGACAATACTATTTAGTACTGCAGCCGAAATGTCTGCTTACCATTCGCAGAAAATGCTTCATTATTATTGTTGGACTGGACATATGGACACCTATGTCTGTAGGAGGACACGGATTTAGAAGCACTGGGCTTGGATAAAAGTGAAAGATACCACTTCGCATACTGCAATATGCCAAAATTTATCAATTGTAGTGTCTCGCGAGTGGTGGCGTGCCAGTGTACTCTCTAGACAACCCACGTACCAGAAATGTGCAGTGGATGAGACATTATGCAAATAGGAAGACGTGCTGGCCAGGGCAACACTTGAATGATCTCTGTATTGACACACATCACTACAGTACGGGCAACACGCCTTCTTGCATTAAGGTTATCGAGACAAGACCTCACAGATATGGCACAGCCGACTGCTTTAACACCAGAAATGTAACCACTGCTCTCAGAGTTACCAGTTATGCAAATCAAAGTTCGTAGTACAGTGGAACCAATGCCTCCTCAACCATTATGGCAGTGCTGGGACAGTGGGGCGATGACGAATACAATGTTTTAAACTTGTTCTCTCGTAGCCTCCACACTCAGATGTGTCCGTTGTGATACTGTTGCAGGACCGAGATGAAAGTAAGATTACGTGCTTACACCTGTGTACTCAACGCCCACAATATAAAAGAGGAGGAAAAAATATCGATACACTTTACCATGTCTAATATGATGTTGGAGATCCGCTGGCTGTTAAGAAAATCTTATATTATTCGTGCTGCAAAATAGACTTCAGGGAAGCATGATAGAAATGGATAGAGACCACGCACCCCTCTGGCCGTAGTAGACCACAAAGGCTCTATAATACTGAAATTTTGCTAACAAGGAAAGTGGCGGCCCCGGTACTAATAAGTTTGATATCCTTATAGCAAATCGATTTCAGTCACTACGGGGCCATCTTCAGTGGGAATATTTAAGTATTCAATACTCGTGTAATTAAAGCAAAAATTACGACATCAACAAGGCGTCAATACAGAAGAACGTAGCAACTAATGAACAAATTTTCAATAAAATTCATTATTAGTTCGTTAGCTGCTATGTTCTTGAGTACTGACGCCATGTTGAAGTTGTAATATATGCTGTTATTACACGGGTTTTCAGGACTTTGCACTGAAGATGGTCACACAGTGACTGAAATCGACTAGCTGTAATAAATGATTTCAAACATGCTACGAGCGAGGCTGCCATTTTTCTCGGTTATAATACTAACAGTGCGGTCGTTGAGCAAATAGATCACAATGGGGCCCCAACTCATTATTGAGGTAATTGCTGGTTAGTCATCAAAGTCAGATTACTCTTTGTTAGATTCCTTGCGTTCTGTTACTCGAGTGAGAACAGGAGAGATGCGACAGTTCATATTCCTGCTCACAAAAACTTTCCTGTCTGAATAAAGGCCTTGTCATCTTAGAAGATAGCATTGTTATTGGCGAACAAATGTAGTGCCAAGGGACCCACGTGACGGGCCAAAATGGTCACATAATCGTTGGCAGTAATGCGACGTTGTAGAGAAACCATGAGGCCCACGGAAATCCAAGAATTGGAAGTCCACATCATCACCGAATCTCAGCCATCTTTCAGTCATGGACAGTAAACCTGGTCAAATCTTGAAAACAGCGCGAGACAAGAACCAGCAGACCAAATGACTTTCTTCTATTGCTTCAAAGTCCAGGTAATATGGCTTCGGCATCGCGTTCTCCTGTTACGGGCATTTGTATCACTAATGAGTGGTTAAGGAATTCCTACTCCTCCCTGCTTAAGGAGCTCCTGACACGTCTGCTCAGGCCAGGTTAGTAAAATGAATGATATTTTGACTTTAAATAGAAACTGAAATTAACCACTGGGAAGAAAACTTTGCAGCTCGCTGTGGCCGCGCGGTTTGAGGCGCCGTGTCACGGATTGTGCGGCCCCTCCCGCCGGAGCTTCGAGTCCTTCCTCGGGCACGGGTGTGTGTGTTGTTCCTAGCATAAGTTACTTTAAGTAGTATGTAAGTCTAGGCACCGATGATCTCAGCAGTTTGGTCCCTTATGAATTCATACACATTTGAACATTTTTGAAGAAAACTGTTAAAATGAAATGGAGCAGTCGGCCATTGTTGATGGTGTCTGCAACTTTGTTAGTTGTCAAACCGACTTCTAGAAAAATGCTATAAAATTTAGAAAAGATTACGTACATCTTTTAATACCACCATTAGTTTTGCTGGGCCAGTACGTGTTATTTACCGGCGAAACGGAATCATAGCTGGGAGACTGTGGCCAGATCATTTAAGGTTCTGTGCTTGAGTTGAAGTTCGCAAAACGCTTCATGATGATCGGTATTTAATCTCTGGGATCCTGTAATCTGCATATAAATAAGTACCAGAATACTAATTGCATTCGGCTATTGCGTCTCAACGCCACGATCTGTTAATTTCATATTTGTCGTTGGTGGTAAGAGTGAAGCATTAAAACATTTCATGTGTCACATATCCGTTAGGACAACTGTTAAAATGAGAATTCATGAGATTTAACTAATTTACATTAATTTAATTGCAACTGTTTCTAAAACTAATACATGGCACTCGCATCACTTTTGTCTACACAAGAGAAAGATTAATTAATGATACGCAGGAAACGTAGCTACTGGGCATGCTGTCAGTCCAAAGGCTAACAGGTAAGATGGAGAGAGAGAGAGAGAGAGAGAGAGAGATCTGAGCAGGAAATCTGTTCACATACTTTCTGAACCAAAGAAAACTATTGCAGTCAGTCACAGGCTGGCTGCCGTTATATCTCTGCTAAATTATTTATTAATTAATAATTACCTTTCACAATTTTTACTCACGTAAGTTATTTAGATCTGAAGTTGTTTACAGTAAATAAATAGGTAAATGCACATTTTTGTATTATCCGTCGGTTTTGCGACGTTAAATTTACATTAAATTACTTGAGTCTGTCAACGTAATGCTTCATTTCCTCGTGTCATTCTGGTGATGGCACGATTCGCGACTGCGACATTCAGTTATACACCTGTCGTCATCTTATTTTTCGTCATAGTTCAGTGACCGTCCGTCACGATCACTAAGTACACACTTCCGTCCATGTTGTGACATAGCGGATGAGGTTTTTTCAGCTTAATCTTTATGCGGTATAAATCTTCGATATGATGTCACGTGAAACACCAAGCACTGATTATGAATCACCACCGTACGAGCCCACGTCTGAATTCACTTAGCTCCGACATAATGACATCCCAACTACACAGGACACTGTACTGACACATGAAACGTATTGACCACATTGTACTGATACCGTCTTTGGTATCCTACAGGCTTGTATAGCATCTGCATTTAGGTTCAAGAATGGATTTCTTGCTGTGTTTCCATATTTCTGTCTAAAGCCTGTAGTCATGTAATCCTGGACAGCCAAGCGAAATTTAGTTTTGCCTCCTCTGTTGTTAGTAGAGCTTTCGAAGTATTATCCTGGATGGCGAAGATTATGGCTCTCCTAATTTAGTTTTGCCTCCTCTGTTGTTAGTAGAGCTTTCGAAGTATTATCCTGGATGGCGAAGATTATGGCTCTCCTAAGTCTATCGGTTCAGCGTTCGCATGAGAGTTGTAGGATCCCAACCAGCCGGCCAGTGTGACCGAGCGGTTCTAGGGGCTGCAGGATGGCACCGCGCTACCGTTACGGTCGCAGGTTCGAATCCTGCCTCGGGCATGGATGTGTGTGATATACTTAGGTTAGTTAGGTTTAAGTAGTTCTAAGCTCTAGGCGACTGATGACCTCAGAAGTTAAGTCGCATAGTGTGCTCAGAGTCATTTTGAACCTGCCTCGGGCATGGAGCCGGCCGAAGTGGCTGTGCGGTTAAAGGCGCTGCAGTCTGGAACGGCAAGACCGCTACGGTCGCAGGTTCGAATCCTGCCTCGGGCATGGATGTTTGTGATGTCCTTAGGTTAGTTAGGTTTAACTAGTTCTAAGTTCTAGGGGACTAATGACCTCAGCAATTGAGTCCCATAGTGCTCAGAGGAGGAGGTCGGGCATGGCTGTGTGTGATATCCTTAAATTAGTTACGTTTAAGTAGTTCTAAGTTCAAGGCAACTGGCGACCTCAGATGTTAAGTCCCATAGTGCTCAGAACCATATTGATCCCAACCAAAGCGAACAACACTATCGCAGAACGGAGTACTGCTGTTGCAACACGCCACGATCCTGCAGCTATCGAATTGATGGTTCAAATGGCTCTGAGCACTAAGGACATCACACACATCCATGCCCGAGGCAGGATTCGAACCTGCGACCGTAGCAGGCGCGCGGTTCCGGACTGAGCGCCTAGAACCGCTAGACCACCACTTCCGGCCAGCTATCGAATTCCGACACGTGATTGTGGACAGTTCTCTCTCTTACACGAGGCATAAGACGGTCTTTTCACGAACAAACAACATTGAGGTGCTACTCCTGCACGTGTTTACCTTATTTATGGAATTTAACAGGTGTTAATCAAACCTACTGCTTTCGATTGCGCTGAAATGCTAATCATTTGTTTGTCAAAGCATGCAGCGCACTTCATGCCTGTATGATGTTTCTTTCACATCGTCTTCATGCTGCTGCAGGTTTCATAATCAGCAGCGAGCTTAACTGTGGATGAATACATAACTAGCTAACAAGCAGCGGCAATTCATTCTAAAATATTTGATATCATTCTTCTGCTTCTGAAGTAGCCGCGATCCACTGCTCAGCGAGAAATTAGTTTACAAACTCCTTAGACGGCGAGCGGGAAGACAGCTGGTGTGCCACAGAGGGGCGCTCCTTCCAGTGGGGCGAGGTCTTCCAGAGATCCCTTTTAAGTACATCTCGGCAATTACGGAGCTCACAAAGGACATTTAGACGCGGCCGCTACTATCGGTTTGTTCGCAGGACGACAAAGCGCCGTCTTTGTGAGGGCAGGGCACGTCAAACAGCGTCCGTGAGAATTTGCATTTAAAAAGTTCGCCGAATATTGCGTCCGCATTTTTCCTTTCGTATGAAACGGGAGAGGTCTTTCAACTTGGAAGGGGAACACTTACGCGAATGTCGGAATGCGGAGTGCTCTGCATTTAAAGGTCAGTAGGACGACATTTTCTTTATTCCGCTTCGCTGCCACGGACGTCGTACTGCGGAAAATTTAAGAATCAAGCTTGCCATGCCAGTCCTGCCCCGCGTTTCGCCTTATCTGAGGATACAATCTCGAAAGAGTAATTTCTATTCATGACAGTATCTCCTGAAACAGCCTACAACATCTCACTTCCTGTTTTTCCTGGCCAAAACGCAACGGAAGTCAAGCTGCGTGCAGAAGCAGGAATGAAAGAACACTGCGAAAAAGAGCTGAACAGTGGGAAGGAACAGTCTTGTAGAATAGTCTAGTGTCGACGTAATATTGTGCGTGTACATAATCAGCGAAATTACGACCCGTTTGAGAACAAAAATGTCCTTTACATTCACGTTCTGCAAACCATTCTACGGTGTTTAACTGAGGGTGCTTTGTGTACCAGTGTGACTTTACAATTTTCCTCTTCAAGGCGTGAATGGTTCACGAGAAGAACGATTTCAAGCAGGCTTCTGTGCTGAAACGAATCTATCTAATTTTATATTCATGACCTTTTCGAGATTAATACGTTGGAGGAAGTAATATATATTTGATGACTGTTCTAGGAAGGTACACTCTCGGAAATTTAACAATAGATCATACCGTGATGCAGAACGCCTCTTTTGTAGCGTGTGCCACTGTATTCGGCTGGGAATCTTCACGACGCTTTCACGCTTGTTAAATAGGCCTGTAACGAAACGCGCTGCTATTCTTTGGATCTTCTCTATATCCTCTAACAAACCTATGAGGCATGCATACCAGACTGAAGAGCAATGTTCAGTTATTGGTAGAACGGCTGTTTTGTAATCTGCTTCCGTTGTCGCTGGACTACATTTCCTAAGTATGCTTCCAATGAATCTCGGTCTGGCACCTGACTTACCCGCAATTAATTTTGTATGGTCTTCCACTTTAAATCGCTCCGTACGCTTACTCCTACATACTTCATGGGAGTAACTGCTTCGAGTGATTTTTCTGCAATAGTTTAACCGTACAATACTGGATCTTTCTCTGTATGTGTTCACAATATGTTACATATTTTTGTGTTTAGGGTCGATTGCCGCTCCCCACACGAAGCGTTGATCCTCTGGAGGCCTTCATGCATTTCGCTACAATTTTCTAGCATTGCAACTTCTCCGTAAACAACAGCAACTTCCACGAAAAGCCTCGCATAACTTCGGACGTTATCGACTAGGTCATTATTTAATAGTGAAAAGTAATGGTCCCTTAACATTCCATTGCGACACGCCTGAAGTTAATTTTAGGTCTTAACACTTCCCTCCTTTGAAAACGTCATGCTAGGTTCTGTTTCCTAGAAACTCGTTGTAGTGGAGGTCTCATTTTCTAACAGGAAATTTCTGTATAATATCAACACAAATACCGCAAACCTAGCAAATCTGATTCATCAGCAAGAGTGAAAGCACCATATACACTCCTGGAAATTGAAATAAGAACACCGTGAATTCATTGTCCCAGGAAGGGGAAGCTTTATTGACACATTCCTGGGGTCAGATACATCACATGATCACACTGACAGAACCACAGGCACATAGACACAGGCAACAGAGCATGCACAATGTCGGCACTAGTACAGTGTATATCCACCTTTCGCAGCAATGCAGGCTGCTATTCTCCCATGGAGACGATCGTAGAGATGCTGGATGTAGTCCTGTGGAACGGCTTGCCATGCCATTTCCACCTGGCGCCTCAGTTGGACCAGCGTTCGTGCTGGACGTGCAGACCGCGTGAGACGACGCTTCATCCAGTCCCCAACATGCTCAATGGGGGACAGATCCGGAGATCGTGCTGGCCAGGGTAGTTGACTTACACCTTCTAGAGCACGTTGGGTGGCACGGGATACATGCGGACGTGCATTGCCCTGTTGGAACAGCAAGTTCCCTTGCTGGTCTAGGAATGGTAGAACGATGGGTTCGATGACGGTTTGGATGTACCGTGCACTATTCAGTGTCCCCTCGACGATCACCAGTGGTGTACGACCAGTGTAGGAGATCGCTCCCCACACCATGATGCCGGGTGTTGGCCCTGTGTGCCTCGGTCGTATGCAGTCCTGATTGTGGCGCTCACCTGCACGGCGCCAAACACGCATACGACCATCATTGGCACCAAGGCAGAAGCGACTCTCATCGCTGAAGACGACACGTCTCCATTCGTCCCTCCATTCACGCCTGTCGCGACAGCACTGGAGGCGGGCTGCACGATGTTGGGGCGTGAGCGGAAGACGGCCTAACGGTGTGCGGGACCGTAGCTCAGCTTCATGGAGACGGTTGCGAATGGTCCTCGCCGATACCCCAGGAGCAACAGTGTCCCTAATTTGCTGGGAAGTGGCGGTGCGGTCCCCTACGGCACTGCGTAGGATCCTACGGTCTTGGCGTGCATCCGTGCGTCGCTGCGGTCCGGTCCCAGGTCGACGGGCACGTGCACCTTCCGCCGACCACTGGCGACAACATCGATGTACTGTGGAGACCTCACGCCCCACGTGTTGAGCAATTCGGCGGTACGTCCACCCGGTCTCCCGCATGCCCACTATACGCCCTCGCTCAAAGTCCGTCAGCTGCACATACGGTTCACGTCCACGCTGTCGCGGCATGCTACAAGTCTTAAAGACTGCGATGGAGCTCCGTATGCCACGGCAAACTGGCTGACACTGACGGCGGCGGTGCACAAATGCTGCGCAGCTAGCGCCATTCGACGGCCAACACCGCGGTTCCTGGTGTGTCCGCTGTGCCGTACGTGTGATCATTGCTTGTACACCCCTCTCGCAGTGTCCGGAGCAAGTATGGTGGGTCTGACACACCGGTGTCAATGTGTTCTTTTTTCCATTTCCAGGAGTGTATAATGGCGTCCTGGTTGATGCTGTGTATCATGAATTTCTAAATTATTAACTACAGTTCGACATAGTCCTTTAGGATCCCTTCACCTTGAGGCCTTTTTTTTTTCTTGTTGAAGTTATTGTCATCTTATAGTGTTTCTGTAGCTTCCTTGAATAACCGGGTGCAATAGCTCGAAGCGTGTGCCACTGCAGGTAGAGAAATTGGCAGTGGCGGAGTACGGAGTACGCACTGTGTGAGACCGACCACATATTGAAATTCGCCACCACAGATGTTCTTCCTGTATAGGAGAGCTATTTAGATCCACCCGTTCAGGGATACTATAGAAATACACCAACACAACAACAGCTTCAACGAGAAAGAATAGAATCTGAAGGTGAACTGATCATGGATTCCCCTGCAGCAGAGAACGACCGTTGCGGATACTAAGTGCAGAACCGGAGCGGAAATGACCACGGAAAAGCCCTTGGACGTTGACTGCCAGGTTCATATAATCTGCAGCCGTGAGCTCGACACCATCTCACCATCAGTAATCGAAGGTGAAGCTTTGACAATACCAGCGACTCGTGTTAACGAAACTCAGACAAATTATCACACAAACGTCGGCCGAATAACCCGAGACAACAGCCAATAGGCAATTTGTCACAATGAAATTAGTTTCTTATTAAAAGTGACAAATACTTACATACAACTCCTACATTAAGAGAAGAAATTTCATTAGTTGAATATACATTTACCAGTAGTTGAAAAGATGTATCATTGATTATTTGGGATGCCCAACAGTCCCTGTACTTCATGAAATCTTATGGCATGACAAATAGCTCCCACCATCAGAACTAGATTCCCTCATATACTTCGCTAATTTTGTTGCTCATAAGTACAAATGTCGATTAGCAGCAATGAATAAATTGCCGTTATTTCATCTGCGAATGCAATTTAATTGACTTCAGATAACACGAAAACAGTAATGAACACCGTAACTGGAATTACTCTCTAGCGGCGTATATACTGTATTGAGCATTTGTGCCATGTTTCGCTTCTTCCCAAGCATCTAATCGAATTCTTATGCCACAGAGCTGTAGCAGATACTCCGCAACGAATTGTGCTAACCGAGTACATTGTTTCAGCGTTTGTCAATACATATAAAGAACATACAGAAACATTGAGTATTAGAATTGCAACGAAGTTTCGTCGGATGACTATATCGGTAATTCACTGCCTGCCAAAAACAATAATGAACACTGTGGTGCTGAATTTAAAATTCGCCTTTCTACTTAGTGCAATAAAATGCATCACTTTCAGCGATTATCCTCCAACTAGAGCAGTAGATATTCACAGTGACTAATTTTTTCTAAGGTTGACATTCCAGATTTTAGCTCCCGTACTTCACTCTTTTATGAGACGTCTGTGGTTAAAACCACTAAAACAATAAATACTTACAAAGAAATAAGTTTAAACAAACCTCACAAACCAAACACACATGCGCGCACGCGCACGCACACACACAGACGCACGCACGTCCTCACGCACGCAGCCACACACACAAACACACACACACACACACACACACACACACACTCACACGAGCGCGTGCACAGACAAACAAGCTATTAAACACACACAAATACACTCTCGCTTCATTTTCGTTTTCCTGCACTAAGCTCGTTACATCTTCGTGGTTCAACCGTTCTCTTGCACCCCTTGTAGAATTCTCGATTATGCACTGAGGGGTACACCATTAACAACCAAACAAAAATCTCTAAATGTTCTCTCAAGACATTAGGTTAACCAAATTTTCACAAACCTAGAATTTCCTAAAAAATGAAAAATTATCTACAAAACTCTCCAATAATTCTCCTTAAATTACTTAACTGTCAATGTAATGAAGACTATAGTTCCAAAAACCCTCTCAGCAGCATTAATAAGCATCAAAACCAGAAATACGAAAGTATGTTTATTGTAAAAAAGAAAAAAAAACATGTTGAAAATGGCTACAATATCAATGTAGAAATTCACCGGAGAGATTGGAATCAAAAGCACTGCCTGACTATTCAGAAGAACCTAAACAGTCTTAACAATACCTCAACGTACTCAGTATATTCTCAGATCCTGTCTTATATGCACCCTTCCTATTTCCTAGATACCTTTTTCCAAAAACAGTAGTTAAAATAATAACTCAACTACATAAATTATAAGTTGCTAAAAATGTTCATTATGCTCTAAATATGTGGATATACCTTCTCAAATATTTATGTATGACCTCTTCTTCACCGTAAATCACATAATGGAAGCAGGAGAAACGGGGGTGGGGGGTTGGGGGGGGGGGGTGGTTGGAGGGTGTTGAAGTTTCTCAAAGTCCACTGTTTCAACGTTTTAATTTCCAAAAAGAATTACACTTCAGACTACTCTCTAACATTATGAATCTCTGCATTAAACCCATCTCATTAGCAACATCTACCCGCGGGAATCAAGTGAAGTCCAATACATTCCAATCATTCAGGTACATATACAGTGTGAATGTCTCAAGTGATTCAAAACATGTGGAAGAAATAACGTCAACATTTCAGAAGAAATCCTAGCTTGGTAATACAAATCAATGTTTCCCCATATATGTGGGATCAGTATGAGAAAATTTAAAATGAAACATGAATTCAGTCCATAAAACTTAATAGAATAACCTCCTTTTAATTTGAGAATATATATCTTAGTAATCCCCAAAATAAAAAGTGACTATTCACTACGTGCTTCACTCTAAATAAAAAAATTCTATCACAGTCTAATGACAATTGTCAGTTTTCTGCATGACACCATCATAGGTACCGCACCACACCGAAAGCTAGTCATAAATAAACTGCATTTCTATTAAGAGCAACCCATAGACCAAGATACACCATAACTGACCTTTATCAGTATCACTGACCTTTATAGGTATAATGCCTTCAGCTTCCCTCAAATCAACAATGACATAGGCGAGACTGATCCATTTATTTCTCCATGTTCATCAAGACAGGGCTGGGATAATTTATCTTAATTATGTAATCCCAAACTGTGGATAAGATAACTACATTCGGAAATTATATCTAAATGCTTCAGTCTAAAAATTTAAATAAATTATTTGTTATGTCCTTTAAGTACTCTTCGATCCAGCAGTTTATAAAATAATGATAGTAATAAGGACAGGTTTATCTGGAACCGATCGATACTGGGGCCTACAGTGAACTTGAACTCCTTTTCCGAAGAGCTCTTAGAGGAATCTAGAACTAATATCGTACCAGCTATATGCTGTATTCTTCAGACTTAAATTATTTCCAACAAGCAGTAACGATTAAATGGAGCCCATGAAATGATCGTGCGGCATTGTTGGCCCGTAGGACCCATCCGGGGAAGTTCGGCCGCCGGGTGCAAGCCTTGTTTCAGATGATGCCACATTTCGCGACTTGCGCGTCGGTAAGTGAGATGAGGACAACACAACACCCGTCCTCGAGCGGCGAAAATCTCCAACCCGTCCTGGAATGGAACCCGAGTCCGCTGCTTGGTAGGTAAACATGTAATCACTCATCTAAGGGTGCAGACCATAGGGCCGATATTTACTTTCAGAAGTAATGAATGGTTTCTTCTTGAACAACATAGCAGTGACCGCCTAAAACATCTTCTGACACTACCGACATAGCTTAATTCCTAAAGGTTTTTCTGGAAGATGTATGTGTCTAATTCACATAACGCGAAATCACACACGTTCCGACAAGTAGTTGAACCCATCCCAGAGTTGTATCACAGCCAAGAATTCCATACGAAGTTTTACATTTCTTAGTTAATAAGTCTGAGTTTCCCCCACTATCCGTCCACAAAAATCAGTGAATATATTTGCTTCCCGTCCGACTAAAAGAGAAAGAGAGAGAGAGAGAGAGAGAGAGAGAGAGAGAGAGAAATAGTTGGTATGCCACTGGATATATCTCTCGTGTATTGGAAACTGAAACGCTTTGACCCACGTCTGCGATCGCCTCGTACACGTGGTCGAATAAAGGCGAAGTAAATTGTATGTTTCGAAAATATAACCGGTCAGTGTCCTCCCCCGTTAGCTGAGTGGTCAGCGTGTTAGAATATCCTATGGGACCGGATTCGAGTCCAGGCTGGGTGGGAGATTTTCTCAGCTCAGGGACTGGGTGTTGTGTTGTCCTAATCATCATCATTTCATCCTCATCGAAGTTGTGTCAAATCGAAAGACTTGCACCCGGCGAACGGTCTACCCGACTGGAGGCCCTAGTCACACGACATTTACATTTTTTTTACCGGTCAGTATTCACAGTGTACAGACGACAGATCACGTTGTGCGGGGCACTAGACGGCGCAGTTCCGGTAACGACACTGCAGGCGATTAAAAATATGTAATTAGTATTAGGTACGTACTCTTTGAAGACAAGAACACACTGAGTGAACGTAGATAGTCAGAGAACGTTGTAATGTGTTCTCTATAAATCCCAGTGCAGCATGGGCATTGGATCCAGAAGGAGAAAAGCGTCAATGGCGTGCATACTGAACGCTACTGGTATCAGCATCTGTGGAGGATACGTATGTGGAGGATACATATGGGTGCCCCCCCCCTCCACCCCTTGTGGGGCCGCCCTCATTTCCACCCGCGTCAGCCCCGCCAGTCAGCCCACACGCTATTCGTTCGTTTCTTTCGTCAGTCTATGACATATTGGAAAATAACTGTCTTTGTTCCAACACTGGTCCATGTTACGACTGACATGACAACGTTTTGCTAATGAAAATAATTGTCATTTACAATTCAACGTACTTTTACCCTCACAACTACTGAAACATGGCCGTAATGATCTGGCACATAAATTGAATCTATGCTTAACTGAACTACCGCTCTTTGAAGAAGAATCACTCTTTATGTTAAAAAGAGACTAGTGGGAAACATTCTCCAATACAAGCAAATGTACATAAACGCCCTTAATGATAGTGATTCTGTCATGCAATCGTTGTCTGTTTGTCCTAGATTTGACTATCCTACTTTCCACACGCTGTGCAAAATATTTTCTAACCTATCTGCATCTATTGCTATGGTAGAAAGAAGTGTTTCAACACTACGGCGTATAAAGACATGGCTAGGGTCGACAATGAAGGAGGATCAGCTTAATGGCTTCGCTCTGTTGAACGCTCACCTTGAAGTTGATTGTCCTATTGACGATGTAATTAAGCAATTTTCCAGGAAGAGTAGGCAAACAGAATTAATTGCTAACACAAATTTTCCTATTACACAACAACATTCTCACGCTTTGATTTATATACTTTTAATAAAATATCACATTGTTACTTTGTGTATGTCCCACATTCACTCTCTGTCTCTCCAAGACACTCGCACAATCGAAACACAATGAAGTAAAAATTTTCCAATGTAATCTTAAGTACGTCAGAGATCTGTGGCCCTGAAGCTAAAGAAAATTTCAGAAAGATTATATTACCTATCCTCTTGAGTGTAGTTTCAATTGATTACAGAAAAATTACAGAAATATGCCAGCACTGTTAATATATGTTTTAGGTAAAAATAATCTAAGAAAATATTGAAGTTATTGATTTGAAATTTTAAATGTATGATTGTGTTATCCATAGAATTTGGTAAACAAATATGGAAAAGACTGATTAATATTTAATAGTACTTCTTCATATTTATAGAGAGTATGCATAACGCATTGCATGCAGCATCAATCAAGTACACCGCTCGCCCGGCCTAGTAGCCAGCGTGCGAGCGTGAGAACCAACATGTTCTTTCCTCCCGGCTCCACGACAAGCTGTTTTCAATGCAAGGGGACAACTTGTAATAATTTTGCTACTGTAGAGCTCCTGCAAGCTTTTCGGACTGATTCTGACCACCCTTATAGTACTCAAATGATATACTACGCAATAAATCACAACTTCGGCGCAGTTATTGTTCCAAGCCCACTTACAGGTACTCATAAAAGATCCACCAAGGTAGCGAGTACCATCTTGTTTAATAATATTACACACAAATGATATGACACGTAAGAAGGGGGTTTTCTTCGAAATTATTGTTCCAAGGCCAGTTAGAGGCCTCTAAAGTAGGTCAACGAAGGTAGGAAGTGCTTTTTGTAGTCACGAACACGATGAAATTGTTCTGTCTCCCATCGATGTGTATAATTAATATAACAATCCATAAAAGCTGCTGCTTATGATGTTGAAAGGAAGCGAAAACCTTGTAGAAAACTAAAATAAACAACTTACAGCTACTCTTAAGGGAAGGTTTACTATCTTTGGCCAGAAAAAAGCACATTTTTTGAGAATTTTTTCCTCGGGATTTGTTATAGATATCAGTGTCAAATTTGGTCAACATGTTTACTGATATTTTCTCTACAAACTGGAAGTTTTTCGACCGGAAATATTGAAGAGCAAAGGTGGAAGTGCCGTCGGAACGAAAGAAAATTTCGATGTAGACCTCCACGCGCAGTGTGTCACTGGTCAGCCGGCTCGTCTAAAATCAAAAGTGATTTGACGTTTGCGAAGTATGTAAGATTCTCTAGGAATTTTACCTCGCTTAAGTTATTTGGACCATAGGAAACAAAATGGCGGCCATTTGAAAAAAATAGGGTTTTTTCATCGATTGTTCGACTTCGTCGGCCAAGTAAAAATATTTATAATTGATGAATCTGAATAAAAGTGGTACAACTCCTAGACAATTTAGTTAGCTTGGTCGGAAACAAAGAATCATGCTAATTGGTTCAGTAGATTTGAAGTTACCATACCACACGATAAAAAAAAACGTCATTTCGAGAAAGTCCGCGGCTCGTGGTCTTGGCGATAGCGTTCTCGCTTCCCTCGCACGGTCTCCCGGGTTCGATTCCCGGAGGGGTCAGGCATTTTCTCTGCCTCGAGACGACTGGGTGTTGTGTGTCTTTCATCATCATTTCATCCTCATTCACTCGCAAGTCGCCGTAGTGGCATTAAAGAACTTGTGGAACGGCGGCCGAACCGCACCGCGAGGGGTCTCCCGGCCACCAATGCCATACGCTCATTATTATTTCGAGAAAAACTCGTTTGAAGTTTTGACTACATATAAATTCAATATTATGCAACTTACGTTCAATCTGCTATTCCGGATCCATAAACTAGTCTTTCCTCTTCCTCACAGAGGGCGTTCTGCTCGATCTGGACCATCCTGCGCTGCTCCAGAGCCGCTCGTACAGCCGGTGCCAAGCAATTTCGGCTGTTTGAATCCGGTGGTCGTCCGAATACTTGGCGAACTGCGCCAAATAGAATCCCAGGCTGACGTTCATCGTTGTCTTGGTCTTCGTTGTAGCTGCTCACTGCCAGGACAGTCGCAATCTCCACAGTCTTCGCACCAGAATGCAAATGCTTGGGAGCTAACTTCCAACCACAAGCGTTCAAACTTTCATTTGAATTTTGTGTGTTTCCTCCCTAGCACCGATGCAATAACTCGTCCGCCGATAGAAAGAAACTTGTGCGTGAAAGACGTCGGTTTCAGGCAGGGGCAGTTTTTTGTTCAACCGCGAGTAACAACATTTCCGTTCAGTATTCGGAAATTCCGTTTCAGAGGTGGATTGTAAACACTTTTATGGATCCAAAAATGCAATTTAAAAAATCAAATTTTTGAACCAAAAGATAGTAAACCTCCCCTTAAACGACAGCTTTTTCTGAAAATTTTGAAAAATTAAAGCTTTCCCATGTAATCGACGGCAGCAGCATGGACTACGAGTAGATAAAAACTTCTGTATTAATGTTTCAGGAAACATGTCTTACCTTCCAGACACTGACGACATTGCACGCAGGCCTTGCACCCACTGAATGAAAATCTCCACGCGCCGTGTCTTGCAATTAGCTATGCAACAGCGGGTAAAGTAACAGAAAAACAACTCTGGGTCCTATTTCAGCATTGTTGCGCAAATTTCTTATCTACCTTGAATTACGGTCTGCTAAGGAAACGGTTGTTGTCTCTGACAGAGATGAGACAACAAAGGACCTGGAAGAGCAGCTGAACGGAATGGACAGTGTCTTGAAAGGAGAATATAAGATGAAGATCAACAAAAGCAAAACGAGGATAATGGAAATGTAGTCGAGTTAAATCGGCTGATGCTGCGGGAATTAGATTAGGAAATGAGACGCATAAAGTAGTAAATGAATTTTGATATTTGGGGAGCAGAATAACTGATGATGGTCGACGTAGAGAGGATATAAAATGTAGACTGTCAATGGCAAGGAAAGCGTTTCTGAAGAAGATAATTTTGTTAACATGGAGTATAGATTTGTGTGTCAGGAAGTCGTTTCTGAAAGTATCTGTATAGAGTGTAGTCATGTATGGCAGTGAAACATGGACGATAAATAGTTTGGACAAGAAGAGAATAGAAGCTTTCGAAATGTGGTGCTACAGAAGAATGATGAAGATTAGATGGGTAGGTCACATAACTAATGAGGAGGTATTGAATAGAATTGGGAGGAGTTTGTGGTACAACTTGACTAGAAGAAGGGATCGGTTGGTAGGGCATATTCTGAGGCATCAAGGGATCACCAATTCAGTATTGGAGGGCAGCGTGGAGGGTAAAAATCGTAGAGGGAGACCAAGAGATGAATACACTAAGCAGATTCAGAAAGATGTAGGTTGCAGTAGGTACTGAGAGAAGAAGAAGCTTGCAGAGGATAGATTAGCATAGAGAGCTGCATCAAACGAGTTTCTGGACTGAAGACCATAACAACAACAACAAGGAAACGGTGTAGTTTGCTGCGAACACTGCGTCAAAGAAACGTGATAGTTGCTAAATCCATGGTATTTCTCAATGTAGTTGTCCACATCACGTTACAATTACCTAACCCTGCGGTGTACTGGAATTATAGACAATCATTTCTGGATGCGTATGAGAATTCTGTAGTGGTCAGAAAGCCTGCACTCGAGACTCCAAGGACTGTCTGCTGATTAGTTATTAGTTGTACACTTTTAACTACTATACATACGAAGTCGTCTACGAGTGGCATGAAGCGCGTCCATCTGCCAATTCAGCTAGGCATTTCTATAAGAGATACTGGGAGAATTGTCTAGAGGGGAAATAATCGGCTGAACGCGGGCACGTTACAAAAACCTTTCTATGGTGAACTCTACGCACGCCGCAAAGTCTCGAGAATGAAGAGAAGGAGCAGATGAGATAAGCGGAGACATGCGTCGCCCTCGTGTGGGACGCCCCGGGAGCAGGATGGGCCGTGGGCCAACGTAGCGCATGGAGACGTGCTGACGGCGCGCAACGCTGCAGCTGTGACGTCAGCGGGCAATCTCATTAGGCAATGCTTCCGGACCGATTACGATGCCGCCGCCGGCTGCCGCACCACGCCAGAGGTAGCAGCGGCTGGCGTAGCGCCGGGGGCGGTCCCAGGCCCAGGTCACGCTGCTGCCGCCAGCGAGCTGCTGTTGATATGAATATCTGAAACAATGAAAGTATAAAAGTACCGTACAAAGGGGGGAGGGGCACAGTAACAGTGCGGTGACGAGACAAGAAAATAGCAAAAAAGTTTCTTGCAATCGTGTTGCACGACTACTGGCAACGTCTGTAGAAACTTTGTTTGCCTAAGCTGGTAATGAACCAATCTAACTATGCTATTACGAATTTTAAAGTTGATGATGCTGTCTGTTGATACTTTGCTCAATGTACCGGGCGATCAAAAAGTCAGGACAAATTTGAAAATTGATTAAATCACGAAATAATATAGACAGAGAGGTGCAAATTGACACACGTGCTTGGAATGACATGGGTTTTTATTAGAACCGAAAAAAATACAAAAGTTCATAAAATGTCCGACAGATGGCGCTTCATCTCATCAGAATAGCAATAACTAGCATAACAAAATAAGACAAAGCAAAGATGATGTTCTTTACAGGAAATGCTCAATATGTCCACCATCATTCCGCAACAATAGCTGTAGTCGAGGAATAATGTTGTGAACAGTACTGTAAAGCATGTCGGGAGTTATGGTGAGGCAGTGGCGTCGGATGTTGTCTTTCAGCATCCCTAGAGACGTCGGTCGATCACGATACACTTGCGACTTCAGGTAACCCCAAAGCAAATAATCGCACGGACTGAGGTCTGGCGACCTGGGAAGCCAAATGTGGTGTCACCGCCAGACACCACACTTGCTAGGTGGTAGCCTTTAAATCGGCCACGGTCCGTTAGTATACGTCGGACCCGCGTGTCGCCACTATCAGTGATTGCAGACCGAGCGCCGCCACACGGCAGGTCTAGAGACACTTCCTAGCACTCGTCCCATTTGTACAGCCGACTTTGCTAGCGATGGTTCACTGACAAATTACTCTCTCATTTGCCGAGACGATAGTTAGCATAGCCTTCAGCTACGTCATTTGCTACGACCTAGCAAGGCGCCATTATCATTTGCTATTTATCTTGTGATGCATGTACTGTCAGACCGATGTTCACCAATTATGGATTAAAGTTAAGTATTCCAGAAGCTACGTACCTTTTTTGCTAGTCTCAAGACAGTGTCCTGTTCCAGACCTCACGCCATCCTGCGTGAGCTTAAACGCGTGCCTTTCGGCTTCCCGTCATAGTGGCTTGGCTGTCTTGCCAAGTCACACCACCAAGCATGACGAAAGTGGCGGGTGAGCCCACGATCATCACCAAACGACGCGCGCAAGAGATCTTTCACGCGTCTAGCAATATGGGGTGGAGCCCCATCCTGCATAAACATCGTACGTTCCAGCAGGTGTTTATCAGCCAGGCTGGGGATGATGCGATTCTGTAAAATATCGGCGTACCTCTCACCCGCCACTGTAGCAGTTTTGCTGTCCAGCGCCATCTGTCGGACATTTTGTGAACTTTTTTTTTTTTTTTTTTGTTATAATAAAACCCCATGTCATTCCAAGCATGTGTGTCAATTTTTACCTCTCATTCTACATTATTCCGTGGTTTATTAAGTTTTCGGTTTATACTGACTTTTGATCTCCCGGTATAACAAACATCAGATTTCGTGCTTAATTTGCTTTCTTCGAACTTCATTTGTCGGTACCAACCTAAATTGTGATGTTTTGATTTAAGTCTGCAGTAAATAAAGTTAAAATCCCGTTCCATTAACAAAAGTTCACTTTTGAAATATAGTTCAAATGGCTCGGAGCACTGTGGGACTTAACATCTGAGGTCATCAGTCCCCTAGAACTTAGAACTACTTAAAGCTAACTAACCTAAGGACATCACACACATCCGTACCCGAGGCAGGATTCGAAATATAGTTGAATATGATTCTTGTTTCGGCTGATTGAGAATCTATGGCTCTGTTATTGGAATTTGTAGATTCTGCTGTGAATAAAGTGTATGGAAAAAGTAAGCTGTCATTCAGGTATTATCCAGGTATAAAAAGAGCCATTAAACACATTTATTTTAAGAGGAGTCCTTATTTTAGCCAAGGAGATGTTGTTCTGAAGATCTTCGTACCTTCTGGTAGTACGTGATGTAGATTCTAGGACATCATTTTGAAACATGATGCCACTGGTTTAATATATTAACAAAAAAACCTCTAGTTCCTCTCTTGCGTTAACCTCTTCATCTCAGAGTAGCACTTTCAACCTAGATCATCAATTATTTGTTGGATGTATCCAAATCTCTTTCTGCACCTGCAGGTTTTATCTTCTACAGCTACCTCTAATACCACGGAGGCTATTCCCTGATGCTTTAATACATGTCCTATCAGCCAGTACCTTCTTGTCAGTGTTTTCCATATGTTCCTTGCTTCGCAGATTCTGCGGAGAACCTCCTCATTCTTCATTTTATCATTCCATCTGATTTTCAACATTCTTGTGTAACATTGATTATTTTCTGTTCCATGTTGGTATATTTCTCTTGGCCAGGGATGCCCTCTTTACCAGAGATATTTTGCTTTTTAACTCATCCTTGCTTCGTCCGTCATGGATAACTTTGCTTCCGAGACAGCAGATTCCTTAACCTCTTCTACTTCACGCCCTAAATTTTCTCACTATCGTTATTTCTGATTACTTTTGTCTTCTTGCGGTTTACACTTAAACAATATTCTGTACTTATTAGACTGCTCATTCCATTAAGAGACGTTAGAGTTGTTCTTCACATTCACTGAGGATAGCTGTGTCATCAGCGAATCTCATCGCTGAAATCCTATCACCCTGAATTTTAATCCCCACCTTGTATCATTATTTTATTTCCGTGCACGGTGACAAGCGGCCTAAGTCATAGGATGCAATTGAATCTATAGCATTACTGCTGCTTGTTCATGAGACTGTGGGAACTAAGTCCTTTGCTGCACCTTCTAAGAAATTGTAATGCATGCTGCCACCAGTGCTTCATTCTCACCCGTCACTCATTTCATTTGTTGCGCCCGTTTACAATGAAATAATTACATTATATATTTACCGGTACCTCTAGAACAACAGTTTTGCCGGTATACAGAATCAGCCAACCACGCCAAGAACACTCAGAAGTCACAGAGCTCTCCTGCAGAGTATGCTGAAGAACTTACCACACATTCACCTCCTTAGAGTGACGTGTTACGGTATCTGATTGTAACAAATTGCGATTATTGTGTTTGTTGATGTTGCTTGGTTGATTTTGGGGAGAGGACCTGCCAGCGAGGTCATTGGTCCCATCGGACTAGGGAAGGATGGGGAAGGAAGTAGGTAGCGCCCTTTCAAAGGAACCATCCCGGCATTTGCGTGAAGCGATTTAGGGGAATCATTGAAAACGTAAATCAAGATGATCGGACTGCGACACCGCGCTCGGTGTTTGTAGAAGTACTACTTCAGGTAAGTCTCGTAGTTCTTCTGCAGTTAGGGTTGCCATCCGTCGTGATGTATCGGGTCCGTCACCATTATTGATCTTCTTGTCCCAACATCCTGACAATTTTGTCGTGATTTTGCAAAAATACTGTTAAGAGCTTGTACTGAAGTAAAGCCATCTGTTAGCGCAACATGTAAATGCAGCATAAGTTTCATTTATGTCAACAGGTTTATGTTGACAAGGTCATCTCACAGATGGTGTTGCATGTTGCGTATCCTGTATCGGCGATGCAGGCACCTCTTAGATCTACCACCATTATTCGAGAAAACACCAGACTTAGCCAGTAGTACGGGGCTGGAACTATTTAAGCAGCGCCACGCGGAAGACTCGGGTAGTTCCTATCCGAATACCGATCTGATAAGACCATTCCTTCTAAACGTAGAACGAATAACGAGTGTACATTATTAATTTTTTAAGAGTTTACTGCGAATATGTAGGTCGTGAATTTTATAATGACGTGCACTTCGATGACTAAAGTGTTATTGTCGACTATTTACCGTCTCATGAACTTACGGCAGTTTACGAAAACGCCTAAGGATGGAAAGGGAAAGTGTCACTTTTCCGATGATTACACAAAACAGTGGTCTTCTATCAAGAAAGGACGTACGGACCAGGAAGGCTTGTGTGAGATTTGCAGCTGTTTCATCTCAGAAACTTACGCAAGTAAGATAGATGTGAGGCATCACACCTCTACGAAGAATCATAGAAATAAATTCGCGGTAGCATCAACATGAAAGACTATTTGTACATTCATGATTAAAGCAGATACCCAGGAAGAATTACCCGTTGTCTAGATCACATGTCCTTCAGTTCTATTGACTGTGCCTTAAAACTGAATGCCGCAATGTATCCTGACTCCAAAGTCGCCGCACAGCAATCTACAGACGGGACCAAAGCTACAGCAATTGTTTAAAATATTCTCGAACCTTAGTCTGTGTCCGAATGCATAAAACAATTCCAAAAGGTTTCATTGTACGGCATACGCAAGCACAAGGCTGAAAAGGTTTCTCAGTTGTTCAGTACTTTACTGAAACTGATGGAACTCAACAGAAGCTGTCGAAGATTGATTCGCTGAATAACGAAACATCGGAGACAATTACAAAGTTTTGTCTGGACACTCTAAGACAACTGCAAATTCCATTACCTAAATTAATCGCTCTTTCTGGAGACAATGCCAATACAATCTCCGGAGGCCTCCATCGACGCACCCAGTGGAATGTGTTTCACCACATTAAAAACCAAGGAAAGAATATAGACGGAATTTTATTCCTTGCCCATATTTTTCCCTTACTGTGTCAAGTGCTGCTGGCGTCTAAACTGTGGACATTGAAATAATCATCAAAATATTTAATTACTTTTCAATATACACGGTAAGGACAAAGAAGCTGAGAGAGTTCTGCTTATACGTTGATGCCAGTCATCAGACTATTGCATCTTCCTCAATAACAAGATGGCTGTCGTTAATGGCCGGTCTGAATGGCCGAGCGGTTCTAGGCGCTACAGTCTGGAATCGCGCGACCGCTACGGCCGCAGGATCGAATCTTGCCTCGGGCATGGATATACGTGTTGTCCTTAGGTTAGTTAAGTTTAAGTTGTTCTAAGTTCTAGGGGACTGATGACCTCAGAAGTTAAGTCCCATAGTGCCCAGAGCCATTTGAACCATTTTTTGTCGTTGATGCCCGCAATTGAGAGACTCCTTAACTTGGGATGCCATTATAATAGTTGTTTGACGTCGAAGACAGACACCTAAAATAATCTCAGGTTTTTTCAATAGTGCGGTTAGCGAAATTTACTTCATCTTGCTGCTGGTAAACTGGTCTCTGTTTGAAAAAAATACAGGAAGCGTGTAGGAGAATAGTCTTGAAACTGAAATAAGAAATATATTTATCGATACTCAAAGATGTCTGAATGAAAGGAAGACTGAACATTTTATTGCCATGCAAACTAAAATAAATTTAAACAAATTTAAGAACGAGAACCATAACCAAGAAATAATTAATTTGATTTCGAAATTTAAGGAACAGAAACGGCTTTGTATACCATAGCATTTTATTACTTACGGAAACGGGCTGTTTCTTTTAATTAATATCAAGTATTTGACTGTATGACGGTACCTGAAACCACAGATTGTGTACTGACTGAAAACACTATTATATACCTGACTAAAATTGGAGCGAAGATCTCAGCCGTAAATTTTTTCAGGAATACGTGTATATGAAGCGCTTTCCAGAAACTAAGCGTGACTAAGAAGAATGGAAGTCTAACCTCTCCGGAGAAGAAAAGTGGAGCTGCATTCTTAAGAAAATCGAAGTAGGCTGAACGCAAGTGCCAACTGCTAAAATTATGTGATCATTTGTTTTCTACTACCGCACACAACGCCACTGTGGAAAGAGTACAGAAATATAATGAAACGTCATTATGTAATTAACAATTACAATATGCGCTTTAACGCATTTAGCGCGTTTTTCTACAATGGCACGACCACTCACTGTGTCCGTCCCCATTCTAATCCACTCGGCAATAACACAGGAATTTCTGTCTCAAACGTTTCGACCAATCAGAGGCTAGAAGGTGCCCCGCTGCCATATAAGGCTCCACTTCTCTCAGCCAATAGGAAGCGACTATGATACCTCCAATTGCGTTGTGACGACGTAACCCACGACAACGATGGCTCCATCTCGTTTTTGAGGCTTTCCCAAGAGTAGAGGTTGTTACATACTACACATGAGTTGGCTATAATTTTCCGTAAATCATGTAAACTTCTGTGAAGTTGTTAAGGTAGGAAGAGAGAGGCTGGTCGCGTATCGTGCACGGATAGGTTACTTGGGAGAATGTGGTATCGATAGCTACGATGGCACTGCTTAGGCGCTGGAGGGCTTTACGAGCATCGCTAGAGTCTCGCCCCATTTGATCAGGTGCAGCCAGCCAGGACACTTCGCTTCCGCATCGCACCTACGTACAAAGTTATGTAATCGTTTATCACCTTGTTTTTGCACCAGTAAACGATTTTCGTGCAGTACCGACTTTTATTACCTATTCCCGTTCCTACCCACGCGCCGCCTCCTAGGCGGGATACAGAAGAGAACACTAGCATGCGAGAGGCAGAAGTCCCAGCCTAGAAGCCCGTTTAACAAACAGTTTTAATAGATTTTTTGAAAACATCATGGTTGCAACCGGTTGGCGGTATTATAACAATAATAAATGCGATTAAGACTGTTCTTGAATTATTGACACAGTTTTGGTCAAATGGCTCTGAGCACTATGGGACTTATCTGTGGTCATCAGTCCCCTAGAACTTATAACTACTTAAACCTAACTAACCTAAGGACATCACACACATCCATGCCCGAGGCAGGATCCGAACCTGCGATCGTATCGGTCACGCGGTTCCAGACTGATGCGCCTAGAACCGCACGGCCACATCGGCCGGCGACACAGTTTTAATCTTCCATGAAGTTACACACTTAAAACTAGTTTTCATTATAGGACCGAATAAAATACATTTGTCTATGGAACAGTAGGAGTTGTCCATAATAAATGATTGTGAGTGAGATTTAAGACCTGCTTTATTACCCGTGAGACTTACAGGGAATTCTGAGACCTTGGAAGGCAAATAACATATGACAGACGAAGAAAGGAGGATATGAAGAGCGGACTCTGCTGGGCAGATTATCATCATTAACAACGAAACGGACTCGAGGTAGCTGTGTAATTACGAGCCACCACTGAAAGAATTATCAAATACTGTCCTATCTAGTTTAAAAGTATTAGAAACGGAAACATTTCGATTAACTTCACAACCAACTGGGCTCAAATGCTACCGAATGCCTGCCTTGATATGAAATCCTATGCTACTTTAATACATTACATGCTGTAATTTGCTGACATGTGTTTTCTTCACATCGACTTAAGCAGCTCTGATCGACAAGTTATTTTAAAGTTTGATAATACATGTTCTATTTCTGTCCCACCTTTGCCGATGGAAAGCGAGATAATTTATGAATTATGGAATTAAAGAATTCCGTCAAAAAATGTTCAAATGTGTGTGAAATCTTATGGGACTTAACTGCTAAGGTCATTAGTCCCTAAGCTTACACACTACTTAACCTAAATTATCCTAAGGACAAATACACACACCCATGCCCGAGGGAGGACTCGAACCTGAGCCGGGACCAGCCGCACAGTCCATGACTGCAGCGCCTTAGACCGCTCGGCTAGTCCCACGCGGCTAATTAGATCATTAAACCAAAATTAATAATTGACATTTTATGTTTTTCATGTGAATCAGTTTTCAGCAAACCACCGTGAAGTGCATGGCAGAGGGTACGTTCAACTGTACCAGTTATTAGAATTTCTTCTGTTTCCATTCATGCATGCACCGCTGTAAGAGTAATTGTTTAAACGCTTCTGTACGTGCTGTAATTGATCTATTCTTCTTTACTCACGGTCTCCAAGTTAGCGTTTCGTAGGGGGTTGTGGTATATTCCTTGAATGATCATTTAAGGCCTGTTCTTGAAAGTTTGTAGGTTGGCTTTCTCTGAATAGTTTACACCTAACTGCAAGAGTCTGCGCCGGCCGGAGTGGCCGAGCGGTTCTAGGTGCTACAGTCTGGAACCCCGCGACCGCTACGGCGCAGGTTCGAATCCTGCCTCGGGCATGGATGTGTGTGATGTCCTTAGATTGGTTAGGTTTAACTAGTTCTAAGTTCTAGGGGACTGATGACCACAGCAGTTAAGTCCCATAGTGCTCAGAGCCATTTGAACCATTTGCAAGAGTCTGCCAGTTCAGTTTCTTCAGCATCTCTGTGACTCTTTCCCACGAGCCACTGAATCTAGGAAAACGCAAATGTTCTAGTAATTATCTTTCCACCAAGCCTTTTAAATATCTCAGGAATTACCTTAAACATAATTGAATTGTTTGTTCTTCTAATATTTGGCTTTGATAGTAGATTCATAAATTTATTCCTGTTAGAGAAGATGCCTATGTAGTACTTATTTTAAAAGAGAGATAAACATTCCCGGGTCATTAGATTTAGTTTTATTTTCAAAAGTCTTACCAAGAGTCCAAGGAAAATGCTTATCTGGAAAAGTGCTCCCAATGCGGCCCTGCCTGTGGTACGCTACGCGGCAGATCACATATCACGTCACTCCGGTGGGCACATTGCGTTGCTATGGCATCCATTTGTAGTGAACAGATAAACTGTTCAACGAGGTCACTGTCGGATATGTAGATTGATAACTTAACGCAAATATTGCAACAAATAATAGAGAAACGTATTCGATGTGTTTTTCTTCTGGGTTTTCCTCTTTGGTTGTAGCAAAAATGAAACTTCGAAAAGCCAAAGTAATTTGGGAACTGTAGGAAATCACGGAGCCTCCGTGAATTTACAGGATAATGAGTTAGTGGAATTTCACGATTATTACAAAAGAGACATAATTTTTATAAAACTCTGTTTTGTTGATTAAGTACGACCTACAATATCGACCCAGCAACGAACATTAATGAAGTTGCGTAGATCCATAAATCAGTCCTATATTATCTGAAGCGATTTACCGGTAGGCACTGGAAACCCAGATGTAGAATCAAGTAAAAGCTGACATTTCTCTTCCTTTCTACAGCGTATCAACTGACATTATTCGAGTTAAAGCAATGTTACTAATTGTGAGTGTCCAGTTTTACACTATACCAACAATTTTATCAGTTGTGACTACTAATGTAGACCTGAATACAAATCTTTCGTTCATGTACTAGACTGTAGCCACCATACTCTAAAATGGTTCAAATGGCTCTGAGCACTATGGGACTCAACTGCTGAGGACATTAGTCCCCTAGAACTTAGAACTAGTTAAACCTAACTAACCTAAGGACATCACAAACATCCATGCCCGAGGCAAGATTCGAACCTGCGACCGTAGCGGTCTTGCGGTTCCAGACTGCAGAGCCTTTAACCGCACAGCCCACCATACTCTGAAAATTATTAACTTATTTCGTGATTACTTAAATATTCCGAATGAATGTCATACCTCTCCCGATCTTTAGTACTTGTTTTCGCATGTCTCGTGCTCGTCGACATGGGGTTCGACATGTTTACAGTGTCCAAATTAAACTGACGTGTTACTACGGTGTTGTAACATAATTGAAAAAAAAAAACATGATCGTATTACTAACATGCACAGATATTAAAGACATGCAAGCTGTAGGTGTTATAAAACAAGGAAAATAAAACGAGTTTTTCGCATGTCTTGTATTTCACCGCTTGTGTGTTCTTTACCGCCCGTGCGTGTCACGCGACGAAGCAGGCTCCAGTTGAGACATTTGCTACCCAATGCCTTGGCTGCTAGCTATTTAATATGCCACCGCCAAGATGCGTAAGGCCTACTGTACGCCAGAAGAAAAGTGGAATAGAAGTGGACTCAAGTTCTCGCTGACCTGTGCCATTGTTAAGACTAAAACTCTCGATTTAGCCAGATTAAATCGCCAAAGGCATTTCCCCAGCCCTCTGGATGGTGTCGAAAACGGAATGTGGAATATCAGTTTTGGTTAGAGACATGGCAACCTGCAAAATATCTTTCTGCTGTCATTGTTAATTTTAGCTCTGCCATTGATTCGTCCACTTTCGCAGAAGTGGGATTTCTGGGTCCAGAGTGAAGGAGCTTCGTTGAGTGCCATTAGATTTTTGTGTACCCGTGGCGTTCACAGGAAATAATTTATTGCACAAAATAAGGACTACTTTCTTATTATTTTTTCCCAACTGAGCTTTGTTTATTGTGTTTTAGGTTAATCTTTATGTGTTTGCTATGGATTTTGAAGCTCTAAGGTTTCTACTACAGCCGCCTTAGCCCCGTATTCGGTGTCGTACACTATTACAAGAGCTTCGAACTCGATAGCAAACAAACACAAAACCATAGACTTGAGTTGATGCCTTTATTCGCCATAATAAATTATTAAACGTCTTACGTCACCAATTTCCAGCACTATGGAAGCACCACGATCACATCGAAAGAAATATGCAGAGAACTGTCCACATAATTCGAGAAAATCACATGACATGGTGTTCAACGAACCACAGCATGTAAGAGTAACACGTAAGGGGATGAAAAAGTAAAAGCCTGCTGCCCATGAAGAACTTGCCCCAAAATTTATTTTTTATAACAAAACAGAATGTGTATAGAAAACGACCAACAAATGCCACATTTTCTTTGGACTATTTTCATCTCGTCATCCATATCTTCAAAGGTACGGCTGCATTTTTAAGATCAAAATATGCAGTTGTCTACGTAATCCTCTTTCTGATCGTTACACCTCGATATCTCTGCAGTAGGTAGAGTAAATTGTTGAAGAGTGAATCTGTAACGTCTAGCAAATATTCCCCTGTTGGTACCGTAACCTACACACTCCGTTCGAGCAGGCTTCGGAAGGCCCATTGGTACTTACCGACCGCCGTGTCTTCCTCAAACAATAGGCATCACTGAATGCGGATACGGTCAGCACTCCGCTCTTCCGACCGAAGCCGCAACTCCTCAGACAAGTAGCTCGTCAATCAGGCCTCACAAGGATTGAGTGCACCCTACTCGCCAAGAGCGCTCGGTAGATAAGATAGTTGCTAGCCATGGCCGACAGCGCTTAACTACGGTGATCTAACGAGACGTGTGTTAGCGCTGCGGCAAGGCCGTTGGTGTAATCTGCACAGGATGCGAAAACATTTCCACTGAAAAATTCATTTAAATGCTGAGAAAAAGTGGAAATTAGGCGATGCCAAAAATTTGATCGGCTGCTGTTTCCACGTTTCGTCCTACCAGTCAATCAGATTTCTCTTCGTCAAAGGACCATTCATTGTGTTGATTAAATCGGATTCCTGTTTACTCTTGTAATCTAAACTACGTGTGACGTTTGTTTTCATCAAAACGGCCCGTAACTGAAAATATAAACAGTAATCCAGTTGGAGACATATTCGTCAAACCTTCATGAAACGTGATTTCAATCTTTATCAAGTTACCTTCCATTATGAATGCGGATGCACTCAACAACTATGATATGACTTTCTAAATGATGGAGCACAGTAATCAGTTGTCTTTTTCTTTCAGGTTTTATTAAAGCATATCTAGATTTCTGCTGGTGCGCTGATAATGACAAGGCATTTGCCAGAATCTAGATTGGCTTTAATAAAACATGAAAGAAAAGGACGACTGATTACTGTGCTACTGTGTTCAATCTTTATTATCATAATCAATTACGATTCTGACTTACGACATGTGCACCAACTTTGTGTCACACCGTATTCATCCTCCTTCTAATTTTCTAACCCACGTCTTCGACGCATTAGATAGCTTGATTCACTCAGATGCAGTTTACGCTAAATAGTACATATAGAAACTGTATGGTAAGCTGTTTTTTTTTAGTTGCCTGTTCTCAAACTCTTGTGGTTTTTAAAAGTTAATTGTAACCATTACACAACTTAAAAAAATATAGAATTTCGAATTAACCTACTGATAAGTACTACCTGGTCGAGATCTGTTGTTGCCATAACGGATCATGGATGTTCATCTGCTGTTCATTTATTGATGTTTTAGTACCCCAGCATACGAGACATTAGATGAATAAGACGTAAGGATACTAACTTCTTAACGATTTACAACTGACACCGTGTCTCATCGTCATTTGCTATGCACCGAGAGTAACGATTCATGTCGAATGTTACTTAAGCTTCTTCTGTCTGGTCCACTGATGAATGAATACGAAATTTTCATGCTTCAGAAAATTTATTAATGGTAATTGACATCTGAACTGCACACTCGTCATGTAAACAAAATACAGACAGACTTCACTGATCTCTTTGAGTTCCAAAAGTAACTCCAAAACTGACTTCTGGCAGTATCGCTGCATGTCTTTTATAGAATTTTAACAATTGCTCCCCAAATAAAGCATTATTAATTTTGTACAGTTTTGATGTTACAATTAAAATTTACAAAACGTAAAGAAACTGATGTTACAGCCGAATAAGGTACAAAATACAATATTGAATGACAACCTTTTATTGTAATGTGTTTAGTTTCCCATAAGAAAATCAATTTGAACTTTAATTACAATAATGTCTCCCGTATAATTTTAGTTACGTACTTAATTACAATTTGGATTTGGTTACTAATATTCTGTGGTAGTACAGAGCTCATGCTCTATCCGATTACATACAAATGCACAAATAGGGCCTCAAATTCTGGAACTAGGAACCCTGTGACATGTAAACAATTGAAGAGTTAATTACAAATGTAATTTCAAAGAATATTGATTACAGAGGAAGACATAAAAATAAATAATAAATGAAAGTACATTACTTGGTAATAACTTTTAAGCTGTTTCTCAAGATAATGAGGTCTTCTGTTACTGGATTTTTAGACTACCATTGTGTTAATTAGAAGCATTGGTTTCTCATGCTAATATCTCTGCAGTATGTAGTTACTTATTGCTAAGTACTTATTATTTCAATTTCTTGATTACTTACTTAATTTAGTACATGTACATAAATTTATCAGTGACAACGATCCACCGATAATTACGAACATTCCACAGGCCTTCACAATGAATATTAAGTTTTTTATCAAATAGGACAGAATGATATGTATACAAAGACACATATACAGGGCCGTAGGAAGCACTGCGATAACTATCCGGAAGAATATAAGAAAAGGTGGTATCAGACATTTCATATGCATTTTGGGGAGGGCTGCATCGTTATACGATACACTGATATTCTCTAGCGTGTGTCTTCCCCTGTAACATGGAAGGAAACTTATCCTCCGCAGTGTGACGCTGCTGCACATAAGTCACAGCGCAGCCGGCTGTGCAGTTTGCGGCCCACGAGGGCGCCGTAGCAAACGATCGCCGGAGAACGTGCTGACGTGTTATACCGCCCCCATCAATTCCTCGCTTACTACGTGCTGATGCGGCGCACTGCAACACCAGCTGCATCGCCTCTAGGTACACGATTAAGCAGTCAGGGAGGAATGCTTGTATAGCTATAAAAACGCAGCAAAGATAGTGGCGATCTCAATTTTAAGTAGCACAGGTACTAGCTACTGCAATTCTGCAAGTTCGGAATAGTAATGTATATTCTGCAATCATTGCAATACCCACAGACAAGAAAAGAAAACCGACCAACAAACATAACTTAATCCTGATTACTTATACAACGTTCACTTTACTTAAAGTATTTTTTTAAACATTGGTGGAGGAAGTCAGCGATCACAACGTAATATTTTACTTTCATTATGAAAGAGTCTAGATCGCAAAAGGGGACCACTTCAGAGTACCACACGATCGTCTTCAGACCATCAACTGTAACATAATACAGCATATGAGTTAAAGAGATACATAAAAAAACCCTTACAATGTGCATTAAAATTTAAAACATAGTTATACTAATACTGATGAACAACAGTTGTGCGTGGAACAGGAACCGCTGAATGACAATAGTCAACTGGTGGACCGAGCAGTACAGCTATTTCTTAAGGACTATAGGCTCCACCTACAGCTGACAGCACGATGTCAGCATTAGGCAGTCAGGTATATGTCAAATGAATTACGTACAAGAAAATGTACTTACTAGTAAATAGAAATTCAAAATTACGTAGAATAATACATAGAAAAAGATGTACTTATTGGTAAACAGAAATTCAAAATTATGTAGAATAATTATGAAATAAAGAATAAACAACTTGTTAATACAGATATTGGCAAATAAATTTGCTAAGATCTTTAAAAAGGAAACAGATGCACATAGTATTTGTTGTGTATATGTTTCCACCTAAGGGAAAGTTAGACAAACAATTACGACGTTGTTGGTGTCTATGGAGATACTGGAAGACGTTTCAAAAATGCCGCATCTGGGTGATTTCCAAAGAGATGGCTGTGAGTATCGATAGGAGATGTTAAGCAGACGCCCTTCCATAGACGTACGAAGTAGTTGGTTACTATGAAACTTCCTACATCTTTCGAAGGTCGTCTGCTAGGCATCAACTACCAATACTCATAGCCATCTCCTTGAAAACTGCTTTTATGCTGCATCTTTGGAACGACGTTAACCATCTCCGTGGATACCAACAACGGTAATTGTTTTTCTAGCATGCTTCTAGAGGGCATTACATACACAACGAATGGGATGTTGATTTGTTTCCTTTTTAAAGAATTTAGTATTTTCCTCTAACTATATTAACAAGCATTTTTTCCTTTTTATAAAATTATTCTATTTAATTCTGAAGTTGTATTTGCTAGTAAGTACATCTTTATGTAAAATTCTTACGACTTGTATCTGATTGGTTAACGTTGACATGAAGCTGTTAGCTGTCGACAAAGCCTGCAGCATTCAAGAATCAGCGATACTGCTCTTTCCAGCATTTGACTATAATGATTCAGCAGTTTCTGGTCCATGCACAGCCGTTGTCCATCGATACGGTTATATCTGTGTTCTGTAATTTTATTGCTTTTATGTATCCCTCTAATATATTAATTTATATCCTACTGAAGGCCTGAAAATTTTCTTGTGATGATCGTAACTGGGCATATTTTAATATACGTGCTTTTGTGATCTAGACTGTCATTTAATTAATTTCAGAATATATTTAAAAAATTATTTTTTTAATTAAGTGTGAATACGCATAAATTCTTTCAAATGAATCATTCACTTATAGCACAGGCAAACCTGACGAATTCATTCCTTGCTTCCGAATACGAAAGGTAACCTTCTTGTATTAAATAGGGTATATTAAATTGTGGGGGATTACCAAGCCGGGTTTCGGAGGAACAGATCAACTATAGACCAAATATTCACCCTGCGTCAAATTTTGGAAAAGAAATGGGAATGCAATAAACCTGTTCATAATCTTTTCATAGATTTTACAAAAGCATATGATTCAGTATTGCAATCAAAATTGTACAGAATTCTTTTGGAATTTGGAATACCAAAGAAGAATTGGTAATAAAGAACGAACTTAAGCAGGAAGATGCCCTGTCTCCGCTACTTTTTAATTTAGTCCTAGAATATATTGTACGAATGGCAGCAGATAATTCAGAGGGTGTGGAATTAAATGGAAATATTAAGATATTAGGGTATGCAGGTGGTCCAAACATCATTAGCGATAGGAAAGAATCTGTAACAGCAAATGCGAATGCTTTAATCAAGGCTAGTGAAGATGTAGGTCTAAGGATAAGTGAAGACACAACTAAATACCTGGTTACTACTAGAATGCCAACAGCAGTAGATGAGGAAACGTTAAGAGTTGGAGACATGCATTTTGAAGAACTGAACCCATTTAAGTATCTAGGTGTGGACATCACATCGAGAAATGAGATTGAATCCGAACTGAAGAAGAGATTACGGGCGTGAAATGCGTGCTGCTTCTCACTGATTAGATTACTTTCATCATGGATATTGTCTAGAAACTTAAAGATTAGAATATACAAATCTATTACTCTACCAGTTATGCTTTATGGGTGTGAGACTTGGTCTCGCGCTGTGCAAAATGAAAAGCCCTTTCGAGTATTTTAAAACAAAATTTTGAGGAAAATTTTTGGAGAAAATAGGGATGACATTAGCGGAGAGTGGCGAAAATTGCATAACGAAGAGGTTCACGAACTCCATTCAAGCCCTGACATAATCAGTATTATTAAATCACGTAGGCTGCGATGGGTGGGTCACGTAGCTCGAATGGATGAGGGCAGGGCAGCGCGCAGAGTACTGGTAGGGCACCTAGAGGGACAACGTCCTGTGGGGAGACCGAGGCGTAGATGAGAGGTCAAGGTGAAGGCTGATTTGAGGAGCCTAGGTGTTGAAGGTGAATGGAAGGAAATAGCCCAAGACAGGGACAGATGGCGAATATATGTTGCTGCGGTAATGGACTCTCGAGTCCGGTGTGACCAGTGAGTAAGTGAGTAAGTAAGTAAGTATATTATACTTTGTACGCATATGATTCGAAGAGACATTGAAATAATGAAATGCATGAACACCATAAATTAGTTCCAGATGGGTAAGGAAATACTTCAAAGCTTGATGAAAACAAACTTGTCTAAAACTTAGAAGGCAGTAGGTAGTGGTAGTTTTCTGGACCCCAAGCGTAGCAAACGCTATAAATTTTTGGACGGACTAGACTATAATTTTTACTGTCTTTCTTTGGTTCATTTCATGACATGTTTAGAACCAAACCCTTTTTCAAATGTTTGAGGTAGGTACCCAATGTTGTTAAAACTACACTGCTGTACGTCACACAGCTAACTGAATATGACCACCAGCCGAAACATATTACGAATTACAATAAAAATTTGTGGGCACTATGAATTTTTCGATGAGATGTCTTTTCAAAAAATTAAGAACCTGTTTTGATGGAATATTATGTTACTAACCATAAAAAATGAAACAAGAAACAAGCGTTGCTTCAACAGGATGTCGTAAAATCCGACAAATAACGTTTGATGATCTCACCTCGTGAAATTTAGTTTGGGAGTTCAGCTTATAGCCATTCTGTCATACCAGTTTCAAGAGCGGGACTTCAGTTACCAAATAATAACTTCCGGTACTCACATGATGCTTCCAAATTTTCCAGGCTCCCTCGAAGGGATGTTGACCTGCAATTATTTTTCTTTCGGATAGGAGACTTTTTCTTATGATCGCCTGCCAGTTGCCAGCCAGAATTTCACATAAGGCAGTGGCTCGAATTTAGAAAGAAGAGGTCCATCATAAATATCAAATCAGACACACGATTCTTCAAACAGGGATTTCTTGAAAGGGTTACAGTCTCATTCGCGGAACTAAGAGTGTTCACATTCATCTGTTGAGACAGTAACAGTGTCTGAAGCACAAAGCAATGGCAGTAGACAACGCGACTTCCTTCCAATATTTCCACAGTATTTGTACTCCCTGAAAGCTGTTATAATTTTCTTGTAATCTGAGATTCTAACTTGTTTACAGAGGAACTGTGCTTTCTTGTCTATACATTGTATCTAACATCTCGGGCCATTCAGATGGATTTCACACTGTTAGAGGACATCTTTATATCTACTACTATTTTGCAGCTCTTGATTCATTCCTTTCGAAGAAGACTGTGTAGTTGACAACTTTGATCCTAAATTGGCAGTAAGACTCTGGTAAAATTATCCTGCGTGAATGATTTGTATTTTATTGTACAGTGTCTTGAAAGGGCTACAGATTTGAATTTGCTAGATGTTGTTAGCTTGTTTTGCATAATGACCAGGATTTTGTTGCAATGACTGAAACACTCTAACAGTTCTTTTTATTAGTTTACCTGCTGTTGGCTGTGTCATTTCCCTCTGTTGAAGATCACATTAAAGATCAGCAATTCTGTCAGTGCATCAAACACTATTCCTAAATTTTCTACAAAATCTGCTCATCCTACATATTTCCTCAAGCCAGAATATTTGTCTTTCTTCTTTGTGATCTCTTGTAACATCACTCTCCGCCATTTCTGAATGAGAATATAAACTCTCGAAGTTTTTCCATACAGTTGGTGGGGTTCTTTCAGTTGATGAAGTCGACCGAATTGTGAAAAGTCTACTAATATCCAACATTCATTTCCACAGAGCCTTGGGATACTTATTATATAGAGCACACAGTTTTCCTACAAATATCTGAAAGAAAATTAGTCCAAGAACTTTTCTGACGTGATCACCAACAGCTATCCCTAGTCTATGGGTGCTGCGATGCCAGCTTATGATAAAGGGAAATAAATTTTTAAATTGTACCATACCCTTCTGTTTCTGCCTATCATTGTCGAGGTACCCATCACATGAAAAATATTTCTCACTTATTTGAATGAAGTTTTTTGTTTTATTTTGATTCTTTTTTAAAGAAGGACAGTAGTAACACTAGAAGCTGTTCCATTCTGCAGTTCAGTCAGATCTGAAACAGTTTGACAACCGCCAGAGTCCTCTATGGAAAAATTTAAATGCAACTAATGTCTGCTGTTTGATTTGTAATACAGGATTTATGATCCTTTCACGTATACTTTTAGCGCTATGGGAGGTGATAGTACTGGAAGAGAAATCAGTGTGAAGGATTGTTCCCATGACGAGACCATTAAAAGATTGGAGGAATGTATCAACTGACACATCAGTATAACGTCCTTGATGTTTGATTGTTTTGTAAGCCGTTTCAGAAACGCAAGCAATAGTTTCAGCTTCTTCTTCCTGAATTGTTACTGCTCTTTGTTCTAAGTATTGCTTTTTGCTAAAGTCTAGTACTTCTGATGAATATGTGTGTGATTTACTTTATTTGTGATCACGAATTTTTTTTCTCAAATTCTGTAGTTGACCTTTCTTGTCACATCCATATCAGTTTATTTTTTCCCTGCACCTCTGTGAAATCTGCACTCTTTGAGGCTTGTTACGAACAAAATTTGACTCTGATTATATCTAGCATCGTGAGTCATCTTTATTAATAACCAGCCATGAATTCTCAGTACAAAAATAATTCCACTGTTCCGAGGTCTAAGAACGAGGCAAAAGAGTGGTGTCATTGAATGAACTCGTTAACAATTCATTCCAGTGCTTTCAAAGCAACTTACTGTACCTTCCACTGCTGCCGGTCTTTTCACTGGATTTTCGGCGGCACTGCCTTTATCCGAAGTTTTTGCAATAATACTTTCACCTGCACCGGTTTCACCACATTCATTATGTTTTAACCACTTCAGTAACTGGTTTTGCTTCTTACGTTATGAACGCATACTTAACTCTGATTCTCAACAAGTCACATTACCCACTGCTATTTCCATCGAGATTCTCTTTGGAATGTAACCTAGCCCTAAATACGAACTTTATTAACATAATACAGAGAATAAATACTTGTTTCGCTACTGTGCAGCAAGGAATTTTATAGACTGTTACCGATTATCATTTAACTTGGTTAAGTGCAAGCGGGCGACAGTGGTTAACATCAGACGGACTAACTCACTGTTGAAGGATATTTTTCTTTGTAGTCGTTTTTAACGTGCAGAACAAAGAAATATGTTCCTTGAGTTTTATAGCCTCGCCACTTGTTAGGTGTAACGTATGAGTCATATTCTGTTATAGCAACAACAACTATAATACTGTATTCTGAGAGCCGGTCTTTACTGCGATAGATTTGCAAGTCTTAGAACTTTCGTTTCTCTGTTGGGGAAATTCTATAACTACCGGTACTAAGCGCCATTGAGTAGCGCCCCAACTAAAACCATGTCTAAGAGGACTTGAAATTCAGGGAGAATTTCATTACTTTACGAGAGTACGAACATGAATGTCTCTCTGTTAGTACAGGCTTATACGTATTTAAGATTCTTACACTATTTCTTTTAGAATGAGCGTTTACATTTACAAGGAATTTGTTATTATAATATTGAAACGGAGAAGATTTTACTTCAACATTCTTCTAAACACTTCATGGAAATCGTTCACAGTAAATAACAAGGCAATGTGGAACGAAGAATGCCAAGGCTCACATTGGTCTATGGGAGAGATTATACGCGAACGTAAACTTCACTATCCGTGAGTCACAAGTAACTGACGACATGCAAGGAATACGGCTGCGTTTCGATAACGATCGCTTCATGAAACGTCTGTATCGTATCGCTGTATGTAAGCGATGAAAGGGATGATACAAACAGTATCTTTCTCGGATACATTATTCTACGTGTTTCCAGAAATCCTCCACTGTGAGATGTGATTTGTATACGACTGTTATAACGACCTTGATACCAGGAAAGAATTAAAGCCTTTTAACCTCTTGTACATATTTGTTAATCCGTAGTTAAAATGGAAACAAATTAGTGAAGTACATACAGTTTCGTGTGTAATCGTGAACAGTATATTTTTCTTGTACTATTATTTATCAATATAACAGATCCGCTTAAGAGTTTTCCTAAGATGCAGGTAAAAGGAGTGATTCTCTGCTCTGAATACTGCTGAACAGTTGACCTTTTTAAATATCTTAATCGTACTGCAAGGTGACACATTTAGAATTAATATTAATAATTTTTTGTTATGTTAGTTTTTATGTTACCTTCGAATAAAGCCTGTTAATTGCTTGTTTCCCTGTTCTTATGATAACGAATATGGTTCCTCCTGATCGCTATCTTCCATCAGCATACCGTTATTTCTTTACGCAATGACATATTGCTAGTCTGCAGTCGCTCTGAAGAGAACTGAGCGTATTGATATAAATCAGCGCGAAAACAGAAAAATGCGACAATTGACTTAGGTTCATTTCACTGTTAATGTTCAACATATAGAAGGAAAGAATAGGTATTACATTTCGGTCTCTTTTGCTGATTTAATACAAATCTACATTGGTGATAATTTTTCTGCACAATGTTTCACTTTTGTCGTTTATATATAATTCGTCTCTTATAGTAATAATATTCTAACATGTGATGCATTTTTAAAAACGAACTACAGAGTATTAAGATTATACAGAATTACAGTTTGAAAAGCAATGTTTTTTCAACACTGAAATTTTCCTGTTAAGTGTTTTGTTTGTGTCTCATCACTTGGAATTGCTATTTCTTTGTAATTATTTAATATTACTACCCTCCATCATTATATTGGATGCAGTTAGTTGAAACATAAATTTGGGTTTTTGTGCATGAAAAATATGATTTATTTTGGCTAAATTGTGACATAGAATTTCGCAGCACATGTCGACAGTTTGCTTGTCTGTGTAGTATAGTTCTCCATGGTCTTTGGTAAGGATAGGGACTGTGATGGAAGTGTGCAGATGCGAGGCAAGTTGGTGATACTTAGCTCACAGCTCCACGCTGTGATGACTTCGGCTACACAGCTTGAAGCTGCGGTGGATGTGCATCACTCCTGTGGGCCATCAGCACATCTGATCCTCTGATCGGTCTGCACCAGTGGCCATCCCAGTTACTGCTCACACTGAAGTTGACCCCTCACTCGAGGTCGAGAGGATCGTCGCCTTGGGGCGTGGTAAGTGGCGAAAAATTCCCAGGGACCCACATGTAAGGCATTCCCAGTTAGTCTGACAAACAGGTTATAGGTGACGCACTGTCCCTCAGCCAGTAGCAGTCTGTATCAGAGGGAACCTTTCTGCCAGAAAGATCTGGGCAATGGCAGTGGGTGGTATTATTGGTAGTTGGGAGCTCGAATGTTAGGTGTGTTATGGGGCTTCTTGGGGCATGGCTGTCAAGGAGGGGAAGAAAGCCGATGAGCATTCCATGTGCATACCAGTTGGAGCCATTCAATATGTGGAAACGGTAGCTCTGGATGCCATGAACTGCGCAGGGTGAAGTCAGCTGCAAGTGGTAGCTCGAGGCAGTACCAATGATGTATGTCACTTTGGATCAGAAGAGATTCTCGCTGGTTTCGAGCAGCTAAAAGAAGTGGTAAAGGCTACCAGTCTTTCTTGCGAGATAAAAGCAGAGCTCACCATTTGCAGCATAGTCGACAGGATCCATTGTGAACCTTTGGTATGGAAGAAAGTGGAGGGTCTGAATCAGGGTCAGTCTCCGCGTAGGCTGCAGATTCCTCAACTTGCTCCATAGGGTGGTTGGGCTTCAGGTTCCATTAAATAGGTAGGAAGCGAGTACACGAGTAGCAAGGGCTATGTGGCGTGAAGTGGGCGATTTTTAGGTTAGAGGTTCTCAGGGAAATAGAAAAGGGCTTCAGTCTCAACATACGAAGCAACGATCACCACGATAAAATAAGGGAAAAAAAGAGCTCGTACAGAAATATATAGGTGTTCATTCTTTCCGAGCGCTACGCGAGATTGGAATAATAGAGAATTGTGAAGGTTATTCGATGAACCCTGTGCCAGGCTCTTAAATGTGATTTGCAGAGTACCCATGTACATGTAGAAGTAGACCCAGGGCAAACATAGGAAGAACGTAGATACAGGATCCGTCGGTACAGCAGTTGTAAATCGTTGTGGCCGTGTTGAGATAGTACCAGAGCTCCAAGCGCTAATAGAAAGCACTGATGCTCAGATCGTTGCAGGCACTGAAAGCCGGTTAAAGCCAGAGATAAATTCATCGGAAATTTTTGCAAAGAACCTAATGGTGCTCTGAAAGGATAGGGTAAACACAGTTGGCGTGGCGCGTTCGTTGGTGTTAGAACGAGATTATCTTTCGCGAAATTGAAACTTATAGTTCCTATGAGTTAGTATGGGCAGAGGTCATTCTTGGAAACCGGGATTAAATAATAACAGGATCCATCTACAGACATCCCAACCCAGATGATACAACTGCTGAAAGGTTTAAAGATAACTTGAGTTTAATTTGAAACACATACTCGACTCGTACAATCATAGTTGGTGGTGACTTTAATTTGCCCTCGATACGTTGGCGACAATAAACGTTTAAGCCCTATGGTATGTATAAAACATCATACGAAATGGTGCTAAATGCATTCCCTGAAAATGATTTTGATAAGTTGGTTCATAAGCCCACGCGAATTGTAAACGGATGAAAAAACACACTTGACCTCTTAGCAACAAATAATCCTGAGCAAATAACGAGCATCAAAACGGATACAGAAATTAGTGAACACAGGGTTCCCGTAGCGAGATTGAATATTGGAATCCCAGGTACTCAAAATATAAACGAAAAATATACGTATTCAAAACAGCAGATAAAATTTCACTTGACGTCCTCCTAAGAGACAATCTCCACTTCTTCCAAATGAACAGTGTAGGTGTAGACCAGATGTGGCTTGAATTCAAAGGAACAGTATCGACCGCAATTGTCAGATTTACACCAAATGAATTAACAAACGACAGAGTTTATCCTCCTTAGTGCACAAAACGGGTCAGAACACTGTTGCAGAAACAGGAAAAAAATCCGAATTTATCCGAACATAAAATCGAATGGAGTCTTTGACTGGCGATCTTTGGAAGAAGCTCAAATTTTTAGCGCGGAGATCAATGCGGAATGCTAATAATGGTTTCCACAACGAAACTTTGTCTCGAAACCTGGCAGAAAATCCAAAGACTTTCTGGTCTTAAGTATCGTATGTAAAGTACTCTGCGGGCAAGACAGCAATGGAAATACTATCGATGACAGCGCTACCAAAATATACTGAACACAGCCTTCCGAAATTCCTTCACTAAAGAAGGCGATGTAAATATTCCATGATTTGAATCAAGAATAGCTGCCAACATGAGCAACTTAGAAGTAGATAGTGAAGCAACTTAAATCACTTAATAAAAGCAAGGCTTCAAGTCCAGACTGTATGCGAATTATGTTCCTTTCAGATTAACTATCAAATACAACCACCCGTTCGACGAAAGATACGTACTCAAAGAGTGGAAAGTTCCACAAGTCACACCAAGAAGAAAGGCAGTAGTAGTAAACCACTAAATTACACGCCCATATCATCAAAGTAGATATACAGCAGGATTCTGGAACATATACTGTATTCGAAAATTATGAATTAACTCGAAGAGTTGACACACAGTCAAAACGCATTTAGAAAACATCGTTCTTGTGAAATACAACTAGCTCTTTGCACACGAAGTGTCGCGTGCTATTGACAAGGGATTTCAAGTAGATTCCGTATTTATAGATTTCCGGAAGGCTGTACCACACAGGTGACTTGTAATGAAATTGTATACTTATAGAATATCATCTCAGTTATACGACTGGATTCGTGATTTCCGGTCAGAGGTCACAGTTCTTAGTAATTGAGTGAAAGTCATGGAGTAAAACGGAAGCGGCTACTGTCGTTCCCAAATGAAGAATATTCAGTATTATAGAACACTCAGTATAATGTCGCTTATTGAAATTGAACTACAGTTCTCGAACAGTCACTATATACACACAAAGAAAACAAATAACAAGTAGGCGACTATTCACCAAGAGCGTCAGTGAGGTCCGTTGGAGCTGGTCCTAGCTCGGTGAGGAACTTGCTGTACTGCTGCGGCGCTGGCCTTATAAAGCCGGCGGTGGTCGGCGGAGTACTCCAACACCCCCGGGGTCTGTGAGGCGACCTCTGCAGAAAAAGGTTCGCCTTAGTCTCTAGCAAGTTCTGTTCGTATTTGAAGAATTGTTTTCCTCTTTGTTGCGCCTGCAAGTGCTTGAGTATGTTATATGGTACACATCAGTGTCTTGAGTGTAGCCTGCCTGGCAGGGGCCGTGTGTGGCAGACGTAACACCAAAGGTAGCGTTACAGGCCCTCTGCTGTTCCATATGTATGTGATGATTTAGGAGACAATCTGAGCAGCTTTCTTAGATTGTTTGAAGATGATGCTGTTGTTCATCGGCTAGTAAAGTCATCAGATGATAAAAACAAATTGCAAAATGATGTAGAAAAGATACCTGTATGGTGCGAAAATTGGCAATTGACCATAAATAATGAAAAGTATAAAGTCATCCACATGAGTGCTGAAAAGAACCCGTTAAACTTTGGTTACGCAATAAATCAATCAAATGTAAAGGCCGTAAATTCAGCTATATACCTAGGAATTACAACTGCGAACAAGTTAAATTGCAAAGAAAAAATAAAAAAGTGTTGAGGGAGAGGCAGACCAAAGACTACGTTTTATTGGGGGGACACTCAGAAAATGTAACAGATCTTCTAAAGAGAATGCCTCATTCTATACTTGCACGTCCTCTTTTAGAGTACTGGTACGCGGGGTGGGATCCTTGATTTGATTTTAGCAGAGAAGCTAAAAGAGCTTTGGTCTAACCCGCTGCTGCCCGCACCGAAACCGAGTTTCGCTCCCCATATTAGTAAGGCCAACCAATGCTCATAAATAGTGCAAGAGATCCCTCTACCAGTTCTTCGTTAGACACCATTCCTTCAGGTCTAGTTGCCCCGAAAATGCTGTGTCACTTGCTCTCCAATGCCGTGCATTTGAAGATTACATGTGACGCAGTTTTATCTCTTTCGTGTTCGAACCCAGGATTACAGAGATTCTTTTAAAACACAGCTTTCACATCATTCACTTACCATGTTTTTGTTTACAGACCTTTCTGCAGTATTCTGCGTGCTGTCTTCTGAACCAGTTCCATAGTTCTAGTTTTATCATAGCCTTGATGATTTTCAGGACAGGTTCTGATCCAATGACTGGCGTCTTTGCTCCCATCCTGGCCAATCTGTCGGCTTGTTCATTGCCACCGATCCCTGAGTGGCCAGTCTTAGGTCCTTACCAGATAAGATTAACGGAGTACATCGAAAAAGTTCAAAGAAGGACAGCACGTCTTGTATTATCACGAAACAAAGCACAGAGTGTCACTGACTTGATACAGGATTCTATGTGGACATCATTAAAACAACGACGTTTTTCATTGCGGCTGTATCTTCTTACGAAATTTCAACCTCGAACTGCGTCCTCCGAATGTGAAAATATTTTGTTGGCGCCGACCTACATAGGGAGAAGCGATCAGCATAATAAAATAAGGGATATCAGAGCTTCGTTTTTCCCGTGCGCTAATGGAGGTTGGCATAGTGGAGAATTACTGTGTAGGCGGCTGGATGAACTCTCTGCCAGGTCTTTAAGTGAGATTTGCACAGAATACATGTAAGTGTAGATGTAGATTGTTGACTACTAGGCTGATACTAAAACAAAACAAAATAACAATGAATAATGCTAAAAATCGGCAGGAATAAGACAGGAAAGTAATTACAACAAATGTTAATTAAACATTCGATTGACAGCAGTGCAGCGTATATTAATTGAAGGTGAAAGAAAAGTAATGGCCAGTTATGTGTCAATTGTGTCTGTAATTATCACGTAATAGTGTTATCATCTCCTTGAACAAGACTCTTTTCTCTCAGTCTTAGAAGATTCGTATTTCAAGAATACTTTTAAACTTAATTGCCCCCTGCAGGAATAATATGAATGCTCTTTTCGCAACTGCACAGTCAGTCACGGAAAAGGCAAACGACCTTACATTTTATGGATATTTGGCGGCGTAGATATCTCATTTGTAGGCGGACAGACGACGGCACGGAAGCGTCCTGCCATCTGCTCTAACGATCATAAGTTCAGCTATATGTTGCTATGGAAATTTCATTCACCAAGAATCGATTTCACTTTTAAATAGATCCATTATCCTAGCTGGAGCAATGACCGGTCGTTAACATAGTCCCTTCGATTACTCTCAGGCGCTCTCGTTCCGAGTATGCAAATTTTGTGGCAAAACGCCAGCTGGAAACTTAAAGAAAAATGGCACTGAAGTTGCAAAACAAACGAACCATTTATGTCAGTATAGCAACAGTTTATACTGACGACAGGACATAACTACCTCAAATCCATCATCAGGAAATTATGCGAAGCTGCTATCTGTTGTTAATTGTTGCTCCTTCACTGTTTAGTTGATAAATGAATGCTTTCCTCATTTAAGCAACGTGAAGCAGGTTGCAGGTACTTTGTGACATTGTCCTTTTCTTCAGGCTTCGACCCCCCCATATTTTAATTTTCCACGTGCATGTCGCAATATCTTCAAAATTATAAGAAAGGGAGTGGAGGCATGCTGCGATGCTTCGCACTATTTTTCAGAGTGTTGTAAAAAAGCTTGCGTTTTCCCCAGTACTCCAACATTAATCCTGAACAATTTCGGGAAAGATTCTAGCAACAGACCGTAGTACTTGCAATCATTTGCTACTAATAATTTTTAATCTGGAATTAATTCTCTAGAGAAGTACATAGTAATTATCTTTCCTGGTATTCAAAGTGTGTATCCATGGTTCACATAAAGTGGCAATAATCTCGACGAGAGAGTGATAATGTGGCTGTGATTCAATATGGGTGTAGTAGCGAATTCGAAGTACCCACTTCATGATTAAGAAAGAACGATCTCGCAAAGAGTTCATTGACTTTCCTCGTATTTTGTAGTGCAAGGAATTTTAAAAAGTAACTTACACATTATTGCTGTGGGCCAAGTAATCGTGAACGACATTTAGAAGTGAGATAGATACACGACCTTAATTTTCAATGTAGTCGTAAAGTCTCTGTAACCAGTGGTTGAAAGCCCTATAAATAGGTCAATTCCTTGAGGGTAGAAACCCGCTCCTTGGTCATACAGCCATTCAAAAAACGCTGATCGTCGGAAAAACCACTTTCCTTCTCAGATGTTCTTCTTCGATTGCCTAAATATATATATCTGTGTGTGTGTATTTTGACAACAAGAGAAGCAAACTTTTTAATGAGTCATAAAATGTTTATTAACAGTACGTCACAGTTGCAGAACAGCTCTTTGGCGACTAGTTTCGAACCAGCAAGTTCATCCTCAAGCCTGCCTGAACCATCTGGTTCGAAAATAGTCGCCAACACATACGTACAGCAGCTGTGACCAATTGTTAATAAACACATTATGAAAAAAAAGAAAGCATTTTTTCGCCACCTCTTCGTTGCCCTACTTCGCCCCCCCCCCCCTTTCTCGTGTAGCACCCTTAAGCTCCTTGAAGCAGCGCTACTCAGTAGCTGCTGGAGTACCGGTTATTCTCCATAATTTACCATCCCTGTTAATACATATCGACAAAACGAATTCGGCACTAGACTAATTTCGGACATCTCTATCGAATAGACATGGTGCACTCAATTTTGAATATGTTTGTGATGGGAAACAAATCGATACTTCCAGCTGGCACTGGACGTCACAGGAAATACTTAATGAGCAGTGTTTGTTTGCGCAGAATCCATTCAGACATTGCAAAAGCGACATTGAACATACCTGCCCAAACACCACACAAAACGCGCCCGTGGACTCTCAGGAGACACACCCTATGTACATAGTGTGTTTGTTTTAACTGTAGACAACTAAAAATCTCGAAAGCGGCACATCGTACTAAAAACATGTTCTACGCGGAAACTTAACATTACTGAAGGGGACATCTCTCTGAGCTACAGCTGACCACCTCCTAACCGCCCCTCCTTCGTGGACAGGGTGAACTTAGTATTTTTAAATGGGAAACTGCCATTTTTTGAATATACGATACCTACATCAATAAATATGTACGGCTAACCAAATCATTGCTTCTCATTCTTGTTGAATAGCACTGCAATCGACTTTTGCGTTCTAACGATTGATACTGATATTCAAACGTTACTTGAATGTCGCATATATGATTGTGCAGTACAAATAATATGGCTAGACATTGACATTTATGGGAAATAAGTTACCTGTATGGTACGATAGTCTTATGTTCCCTACGAGGTTGATTGTGGTGGGTCCCCAGACAAAGGGAATGCTTGATTTCGATCAGCGTCGACGGACTTCCCCATCAGGGTGACTAAATTCGGGGTGTGGTTCTGTGCAACCGCCGTAACTCTTGTTGGCCACTACGCTGCTACCGGCGAAATAAGCTCCACAACCACTGTACTCAGGTAAAACGCGCTCGTTTCTCGATGGCAACAAAAAACTATTACGATTTCGTCTTTATTCCTGAACCCGCTAAACACAGTTTCTAACCAGGCATTGGAACCGCTAACCGTACTGAACTGTGCAAAACATATTTGCGACACTGAAGTACACTTCGAACTTACATACTTGTATCAACCGTAAGAGCACAAAGGTTTGCATTTAAACCGCAAAGGAAACGTGGAATCAAATGCGCCGGTTCTTAACCCCAAAAGCTGGTCGCTTGATAATTATCGATTGCAGCGCCATCTACCACAATGGGCAACAGCAGTTTAATAAATCGTACTTATTCTTTGTTTTGCACGTAATCCGAATACGAAATATTGATCTCACTCACGGAAGAAGGGTGGTTAGCGGGTGGCCAGTTGTACCACAGACAGATGTCCACGTTTCTAGTATCAACTTTTCACCTAGAGAATTTATTTGGTACGACACGTCGTTATTTAGTTGCCTCCAGTTAAAACAAATTCCCTGTGTCTTAAGGCACCAGCTCTTTAAGCGGTAGGGCGTAAGCACTATTATTGACCCGTGGTGTAGGAGTAGCCATTTCCAGTACTAACCAAAAATTATCGCCCGTGGTTCGAAAACAACAACTGTTTAAATCACCATCAGTTACGGTCGAAGTCATCCGGCGTTACAAGTCATCCACGTTCCGCCTTGGTCGGAGCAGACAGATGGTCAGAGTACTTTCTTGCTCTTGAAATGGGAAACTGTTACTAAATGGCGGTAGAAACAGCAGTGATCAACAGCATGAGGATACGGAAGGCAATGAACTAGCCCCCATTCGGATCTAGCCGGCCGTTGTGACCGGGCGGTTCTAGGCGCTTCAGTCCGGAACCACGCTGCTGCTGCTACGGTCGCAGGTTGGAATTCTGCCTCGGGCACGGATGTGTGTGACGTCCTTAGGTTAGTAAGGTTTAAGTAGTTTCTAAGTCTAGGGGACTGATGACCTCAGATGTTAAGTGCTCAGAGCCCATTCGGATCTCCGGGGGATGAAGATGAGGAGGAGGAGGAGGAGGAGGAGGGAGTCTGCCAAGGGGAGGTGACATGAGGAAAAGAATTACCAACGAAAGTATAACGTTCTACTTGTCGCAGCAGGAAATGTGAGAAGTTTGAATGTAATAGGAAAGCTGTAAAGTCTGGAAAGGGAAATTCAAAGACCCAGTCTTGGCACCGTGGGCGTCAGTGGCGTGAAATGGAAAGGACATAAATGTATCTGGTTAGACGAATACGCAGTAATATCAGAGCAAGAGAAAATTCTGTAACAGGACTAGTATTACATGTGTATAAGAAAGTGGGTCAAAGAATGAATTACTGTGAACAGTTCGGTGATAATGTTGTTCTCATCGGAATCGATGGCAAACCATCATCGACAACGATAGTTCAGGTGCACATGCCGATGTCGCAAGCGGTAGATGAAGGAAGTGCATGGAGATATTGAACGGATAATTCAATGTGTAGAAGAGATAAAATATCGTGTGACTAGGCCCTCCCGTCGGGTAGACCGTTCGCCGGTTGCAAGTCATTCGATTTGACGCCACTTCGGCGACTTGCGTGCCGATGGGCATGAAATGATGATGATTAGGACAACACAACACTCAGTCCCTGAGCGGAGAAAATCTAAGACCCAGCCGGGAAACGAACCCAGGCCAGTAGGATTTACATTCTGTCGCGCTGACCACTCAGCTACCGGGGCTGACTGTAGAGGAGATGAAAATCTAATATTCGTGGGGGACTGGAATGCGGTTAAGAACAGAAAGTACAGAAGAAAGTGGTACCGAGAATGTGGGCCTGCCACAATAAATTTCACCTAGTAATAGCGGTTACTATATTCAAGAATCACAAGAGAAGGGAGTTATACTTGTAAAGACACGGAGACACGGGATGATTCCAGCTGGATTGCATTATGGTCAGGCAGAAACCGGATATGGGTTTGTAAGGCGTACCCATGAGCAGACATAGACTAAAATCATAATTTAGTAACTACGAAGAGCAGACTGATGCTTGATAAAATCGTTCGGAAGAATCAGCGTTGAACGATGTGCGATACTGAAGCACAGAGAAATGATGAACCGTGTTTGAAGTTAGCTATTACATGGAATACTACTAGGCAGTAGAAGAGTAATGAATGTCTCTAAAATTGGCAATTGCGGATGCTGGACAGTAAGTCGTAGATACAGGGAAAGTAACTGAGACAGGACCTTGGCTAATACAACAAATACATAAATTGATTGACGATAGTAGGAAGAAGAAAAATATGACTAAACTGAAGGAGGAAGGGGGGGGGGGTGGAAGGAAAGGAAAGGGTTTAGTAATGTCATCTGCATCGAGACATTAAGCACTGTCAGTGGAGACGAGTGAAAATGTGTCCCGGACAGGGATTCGAACCCGAAATCGCCTATTTACAAGGCAACCGCGTTAACTATTGCTCCACCCGGGACACGGTGTTCAGCTCAAATGCGCGTAGTCTTTTGGTACACCACTCGGCCGACCCACATTACGACCGAGCACCGCCTATCCTCAGTCCCTCTCCATCTCCTACATGCTCGCTACTCTGAGATTACCGCAGGAGGTCGGACGTACTTGTGCATATGCACTGGAGAATTTTGATCCATTGCCCAACTAGGCGTATCAGGTATATGAATGCATGGTGTCTGTTTTTTCGGATGTAAAAATATTAAATCGTTCAGGATAGACAGTACATTAGCATAAATCGGTTAGGAATGAAATAACTATTAAGTGAAGGGTTGCCTAGGCAGAACGACAGCTGCAAAATGTGAAGAAACCGGAACAGAAATGATTATCGGGAGGACTGTTTCAGCGTATAGAAAATTCAGAACAACCGTAAGTGAATATTCTATTGAATTTCGGGACTGCAGCCGGATGAAGTCGACATCTTACCACAAACTGAGCAAGATTCGAAGATGACGCGAATCTCGACGGGGAACGCTCATGTAGCGACTGCCTTTGTGCATTTGTCTCTGCCCCAATTTCTGACATAAGGTTAGCGATGTGAAAGAAGAATTTCCAGTGTAAAACCCTCACCTGAAGATGGCTGAATTGTTCTCAGCCGAGATATAGAGACAAGAAATCGTCATCCGAATGCAATCCAGAAACTTCATTGCAAATTTCAGAAATCTGAAACCTATAGTGAAATTAAAAGCAAGCGTGGTAACATTACGAGTGCAGCGGAAATTCCACTGCTAAACGCATAGCTAAGAGCGAATAAGTGAACTTGTCTGACTGCTTGACAGAAGAAGAAACTGAAGTCGATAAGGAAGTCATGGAGGATATAGTGCATGAGTAAGAATTTAAGAGCTATCTAAGACTACGGAACAATTAAAGCAGAGGGAATACATAACATTACATCGGGATTTCTAAAATGGCAACCAAACGATTATTTAAGTTATTGTGCAGAACCTATGAGATCAGCGACCTACCAGGCTTTCGGAAAAATTTCATCCACACAATTCCAAAGATAGTACAAACTATCTCACAATCAGCTTTACGTCTCATACTTCCAAGATGCTGACGAGAGTAATATGAAGAAGAACGGAAAAGAAAACTGAGAATCTGCTAAACGACGATCATTTTGGCTTTAGGAAACGTATGGGCACCAGAAAGAGAGGCAGTTCTGACATTGTGCTTGATAATGGAAGTAAGACTGAAGGAAAATCAAGATACACTCATAGAGTTTGTCGACCTATATAAAACATTCGACAGTGGGAAATGGTGCAAGATGTTCGAAATTCCGAGAAAAATAGGACTAAGCTACAGGGAAAGGCGGACGATATGCAGTAATTACATGAACAGAGAGGAAATAATAAAAAAAATGGCTCTGAGCACTATGGGGCTTAACATCTTGGGGCATCAGTCCCCTAGAACTTAGAACTACTTAAACCTAACTAACCTAAGGACATCACACAACACCCAGCCATCACGAGGCAGAGAAAATCGCTGACCCCGCCGGGAATCGAACCCGGGAACCCGGGCGTGGGAAGCGAGAACGCTACCGCACGACCACGAGATGCGGGCAGAGGAAATAATAAGATTGAAAGATTAGATACCAAGTACTCGAGTTAAAATAGGTGTATGGCAAGGGTGCCGTCCTCTGCCATTACTGTTCAATCTATACATCGAAGAAGCAATGACACAAATAAAAGAAAAGCGCAAGAGTGGGGTTAAAATTCAGGGTGCAAGAATATCAATGAGAAGTTTCGCTGATCACATTGCTACACTGAGTGAAGTAGTAAAAAGGGTTACAGGATCTGTTAAACAGAATGACCAGTTTAATGAGCATAGAGTATCGATTGAGAGCAAATTGAAGAAAAGGAAACATAAAAAGGTAATGAGAAGTAGCTTAAATGAGAATAAGCAGAAACTTAACATCAAATTTAATAATAAGGAAGTAGAAGAAATTAAGCAATTTCGTTACCTTGGAAGTAAAATAACCCTTGGTGGACGGAGCAAGAAGGACACTCATATAGCGACTGCCTTTGTGCATTTGTCTCCGCCTCAATTTCTGACATAAGGTTAGCGATGTGAAACAAGAATTTCCAGTGTAAAACACTCACCTGAAGATGGCTGTATTGGTCTCAGCCGAAATATAGAGATAAGAAATGGTCATCCGGATGAAATCCAGAAACTTCATTGCAAATTTCAGAAATCTGAAATCTATAGTGAAATTAAAAGCAAGGGTGGTAACATTACGAGCGCAGACTAGCTTAGGCAATGACGAAATGCCCAGCCAAACTGTTGGACTGATAAGGAGTGAGGAAGTTCTCCGCAGAGTAGGGGAAGAAAAGAATATACGGAAAACACTGACAAGAAGGCGGGTCAGGATGACAGGACACGTGAGAAGGCATGAGGGAATAACCTATAAGATACTAGAGGAAGCTGTAGAAGGCAAAACGTTTAGGGAAAACCAAAGACTAGACTACATCCAGCAATTAATTGAAGACATAGAGTGCAAGTTCTACTCTGAAACGAAGAGGTTAGCACAGGAGAGTAATTCGTGGCAGGTCGCATCAGACCAGTCACAAGACTACTGACTGAAAGAAAAAGGACCGTCAAATGCCAGGCTAACTGGTATTGAGATTGAGAGGATAGTTATATGAGGGACCAGTGCGACGTGTACAGTGAACGTACTCCAGCGATATGAAATTTTTCGTAGGTGCTTGATACTTCCCAAAACATGCTTGCACGAGCATTATCTCTCGTAAACATTCTCTACTGAACAGTAATATCCAGATACGAAATAGGTGAGTACACTCCAGCAACTCCGGTATGGCGCCTCACACTGATGCTGTGAATGAATTCGAGCTCTAGTTACGTAAAATATATCTTGCGCAACGAGACAGTGTGAGTAGTAGCAAGAATCATGTTATGTTAAACAGTTCACAACCTTTTGTTAATGCCCTAAGACCTCAAACCAGTGGTGGCACAAAATATAATTTATACTTACTATTTATTCAAATTTTCAATTATAGTTGCGGTTATCCTGAGTCCGTATAAAGAAAAAAAATGCAGTAATTGTTTTCATCCGCTAAATCACAATAGGTATTTGAATGTGGTCAATGTTTATGGCAATGTTAATAGACATTGCTGCCACGCGTATCAACTGAAAAATGTAGTAATTTGTAGTTACTCTCCGTATTTCTATAACTGCTTTCCGCACTACGTAAAGCAGAAACGGTGATTTAGTTTTCATTTGTTTGTGGGTGCAGCTTGGAAACAATTCAGGTCTCGATATGAGTTCTTACCTAGTGATTATCTTCGCGGCAACTTCTGCGCTTACTGCTGCTGTTGTTATGGTCTTCAGTCTGGTTTGATGCAGCTCTCCATGTGCAAGCTTCTTCATCTCCCAGTACCTACTGCAACCTACATCCTTCTGAATCTGCTTAGTGTAATCATCTCTTGGGCTCCCTCTACGATTTTTACCCTCCACGCTGCCCTCCAATACTAAACTGGTGATCCCTTGATGCCTCAGAACATGTCCTACCAACCGATCCCTTCTTCTAGCCAAGTTGTGCCACAAACTTCTCTTCTCCCCGATCCTATTCAATACTTCCTCGTTAGTTATGTGATCTACCCATCCAATCTTCAGCATTCTTCTGTAGCACCACATTTCGAAAGCTTCTATTCTCTTCTTGTCCAAACTATTTATCGTCCATGTTTCACTTCCATACATGGCTACACTCCATACAAATACTTTCAGAAACGACTTCCTGACACTTAAACCTATACTCGATGTTAACAAATTTCACTTCTTCAGAAATGCTTTCCTTGCCATTGCCAGTCTACATTTTATATCCTCTCTACTTCGACCATCATCAGATATTTTGTTCCCCAAAAAGCAAAACTCCTTTACTACTTAAAGTGTCTCATTTCCTAATCTAATTCCCTCAGCATCACCCGACATAATTCGACTACATTCCATTATCCTCGTTTTGCTTTTGTTAATGTTCATCTTATATCCTCCTTTCAAGACAATATCCATTCCGTTCAACTGCTCTTCCACGTCCTTTGCTGTCTCTGACAGAATTACAATGTCATCGGTGAACCTCAAAGTTTTTATTCTTTCTCCATGGATTTTAATACCTACTCCGAATTTTTCTTTCGTTTCCTTCACTGCTTGCTCAATATACAGATTGAATATTATCGGGGAGAGGCTACAACCCTCTATCACTCCTTTCCGAACCACTGCTGCCCCTCTACTCTTATAACTGCCATCTGGTTTCTGTACAAATTGTAAATAGCCTTTCGCTCCCTGTATTTTACCCCTGCCACCTTCAGAACTTGAAAGAGAGTATTCCAGGCAACAATGTCAAAAGCTTTTTCTAAGTCTACAAATGCTAGGAACGTAGGTTTGCCTTTCCTTAATCTAGCGTCTAAGATAAGTCATAGGGTCAGTATTGCCTCACGTGTTCCGATATTTCCTGCGCTTACTAAGAATTTATAATTGGTGTTTTGAAGATTTTTCAGTGAGGTTTGTCGGAAGCCTGGTGTGAAGTTTTGTAAGGAGAGGAATAATATTGGAAAAATACAATCTGTAAAGGAAGGCCCCGTGTGGTGCCAGGATATGGGCATCGACTGTGTTAAAGAAATATTTTCTAACTGAATTAGACAGTTATTCGAAAGGTGTGGATTTTTGGCTAATGAAGGAAGAGAGAACGATATGTAATCAGAAAGTTATTTTACAAGTCACTTCCCTCTTCTCTGGCTATTTCTGCACTTTTCATGTCTTTGACATCAATTAACGACCCGTGCAGAAGTGTCGTCTCACTGCTCCTTCTCAATTCCATAAATTTTTCGTAGAAAAGTCAGTGTACCACCCCCGCGCGCTTAGCTGACGAGCCAGGTCCCAGTAGCGGTCGATGTGGGGGGCGGGGCCGGCGGTGTTTTGTTTCTGGTTTGCTGGAGGGGTAAGTTCACTCGCGCAATCCCAAAGACAAGCAAAAGAGTCGCCGCTGTAATCGGATCTGGCGCCAGGCTCCGCTGTAATGGCGCCAGCGCCGCGCTCTATCCAGCTAATGCTGCGCCCGAAGCCCCCAAATGGTGTCGGTGGTCGCCCATAGCGGCGTCTGTCCATAGCTGTCTCTGGTGGCTCACGTAACGTAACGTAACGTAGCACGGCTTTTCTCCGCTAATGAGAAGCTGGGAGTGCATCGCTCTAACTTTCCTCGTTAGCGATCATCGTTACGACATTTTGATCTTCTATTAACTCACAAGAAGGTACGTCACGAACCGGGTTGGACTGCAAATAATCGTAGACTGGCAACAGAGTTGGTTTGGAAGAGAGGGCCTGTACTCAGTCTTTGCTGAAGAAATATTATGCAGTTAGTGATCCAGGTGTGAAACAACGCATATTGTGAGTTCGAAATTGAAGGAAACATTTTGGTGTAATTAGCAACTTTGTGATGAAAACGCTGTGACTGTTGGTGTTTGCAATACTGCATGTTTTGTCCGTATACCAAATAATACTACACTCCTGGAAATTGAAATAAGAACACCGTGAATTCATTGTCCCAGGAAGGGGAAACTTTATTGACACATTCCTGGGGTCAGATACATCACATGATCACACTGACAGAACTACAGGCACATAGACACAGGCAACAGAGCATGCACAATGTCGGCACTAGTACAGTGTATATCCACCTTTCGCAGCAATGCAGGCTGCTATTCTCCCATGGAGACGATCGTAGAGATGCTGGATGTAGTCCTGTGGAACGGCTTGCCATGCCATTTCCACCTGGCGCCTCAGTTGGACCAGCGTTCGTGCTGGACGTGCAGACCGCGTGAGACGACGCTTCATCCAGTCCCAAACATGCTCAATGGGGGACAGATCCGGAGATCTTGCTGGCCAGGGTAGTTGACTTACACCTTCTAGAGCACGTTGGGTGGCACGGGATACATGCGGACGTGCATTGTCCTGTTGGAACAGCAAGTTCCCTTGCCGGTCTAGGAATGGTAGAACGATGGGTTCGATGACGGTTTGGATGTACCGTGCACTATTCAGTGTCCCCTCGACGATCACCAGTGGTGTACGGCCAGTGTAGGAGATCGCTCCTCACACCATGATGCCAGGTGTTGGCCCTGTGTGCCTCGGTCGTATGCAGTCCTGATTGTGGCGCTCACCTGCACGGCGCCAAACACGCATACGACCATCATTGGCACCAAGGCAGAAGCGACTCTCATCGCTGAAGACGACACGTCTCCATTCGTCCCTCCATTCACGCCTGTTGCGGCACCACTGGAGGCGGGCTGCACGATGTTGGGGCGTGAGCGGAAGACGGCCTAACGGTGTGCGGGACCGTAGCCCAGCTTCATGGAGACGGTTGCGAATGGTCCTCGCCGATACCCCAGGAGCAACAGTGTCCCTAATTTGCTGGGAAGTGGCGGTGCGGTCCCCTACGGCACTGCGTAGGATCCTACGGTCTTGGCGTGCATCCGTGCGTCGCTGCGGTCCGGTCCCAGGTCGACGGGCACGTGCACCTTCCGCCGACCACTGGCGACAACATCGATGTACTGTGGAGACCTCACGCCCCACGTGTTGAGCAATTCGGCGGTACGTCCACCCGGCCTCCCGCATGCCCACTATATGCCCTCGCTCAAAGTCCGTCAACTGCACATACGGTTCACGTCCACGCTGTCGCGGCGTGCTACCAGTGTTAAAGACTGCGATGGAGCTCCGTATGCCACGGCAAACTGGCTGATACTGACGGCGGCGGTGCACAAATGCTGCGCAGCTAGCGCCATTCGACGGCCAACACCGCGGTTCCTGGTGTGTCCGCTGTGCCGTGCGTGTGATCATTGTTTGTACAGCCCTCTCGCAGTGTCCGGAGCAAGTATGGTGGGTCTGACACACCGGTGCCAATGTGTTCTTTTTTCCATTTCCAGGAGTGCATTAAGGAATTAGAAAGTCCGAGAGCCTGATTTTATTAGAAACAAGTTAACACTTCGTTCCCTTAACAGCGATTTTCTCCAACTTTAGGGTGTATGCAGTGGTTGTCAAGAAATGAAAGTAACAAAAGTGAGAGTTGCAGATGGCCAAGAGTTTAGTAGAAACAGCATTTTGGCAAGGGTCGTGTGAGGCATGAGCCATTTGCCATAGAGTAGGTTAAGGCAGCGGTTGACGCAGCAGATAAGTGTTGAATGCTAATACTGAGGGTTGTATGATGGATTCCTTACGCGGGAACGTCTTTTTTTCAGCTTTTACTTTACTTCCACTGCAAATAAATGTCCATTGAACTGAGTATATTAGCGCTTTCATAAAAGCAGTGAAAAGAAAGGCAAAGACAAGTTTCGGTATACAATAAATTTTCTACTTTTTATTATTAGGTAAAGAACTTGACCGAAAAGCCTTAAAAATGGTGTTAACTCGTCGAGACACAAAAAGAAATCATATTCTGAGAAGACTGCATCAGGAAGAGTTCATTGTATATCGTCAGCAATTGTGGTCAATATTCGGCTAAATGATGCATTACGTGTGGTTTGCCGCCAAACTGTGCAATGACGGAGAACCTTTTAATAATGCAAAGCAATTTTGATTTCCGTAGAAACTTTAAGACAACCATGTAGTTGTAAAAATGCGGCTTTTATGACGTGCCCAAGATGCTGAGGCGTTAACAGCTTCCCTTTCTGTTTTACGATGAATAGGACCATAGAAAGTGTACTTCATCAACGGTAAAATAATAATAGCATCTAATATTGTATACCACGTTCTCGTTTACGCATTACAGCCAGTTCCTAGAAATTTATTTGCACTCCTAAATTCGGGTTTGCCCTTTTCTTTTCATGCCTTTTATGAAAACTGAATATATACAGTATATTCAGAATTATTTCGGGTTATTTGTAATGAAAATAACACAGAAATTGAATACGAAAAAAATAGTTTTTCGTATAGGGTGTATATTCGCTATCCTGCGTAGTGTTTGCGCTGCGCCAACCACTACCTTGAAACAACGCTATGTGAAATTGCTTGTGCCTCGCGCAAAATGTGCCAACACTGTCGTTTCTTCTAACACTTGCCGTATTTGGAGGAAATCGGTGACGATGAGTAGGCGCAGTCGCCTTTACAACAAAGCTTTTTCAACCGAAGTTTCTGCACACCTCGCGGGAAGGGTGGCCACCTCCAGCATACCCTCAGAATCTACGACGATCTTTCATACGTATGAGATGACTGCGGTGTGGGAATTCGGTGTTTGTTGCAAAACCAATTGCACTGAGTTAAGTGGGACTTTCAATTATTATTTGGTCGATGATGTAGTCTTCATAATGAGAGACGGAACTCATTTACATGTGTGAGGTGTAGAAACAAAATATTTGACATGTCTGTATGTCGAAGCCTGCAGGCATTTAAATGAAAACAGTCTTCAGTTACCTAAAAGTAACCATCCAGGGCGTCCGAAATTGGAATGACAACATAAAATAAATACTAGAAAAAGAGGTCTTAGGGTGGGAATGATTATGATAATCTTATGAAAACATACACTGCTGTGTAAAACGTTAGGACGAAAGTAGATTTCGCATGACTGGCGAGTAGTAGCCCCATGAAACTTGTATCATACAAAGAAAGAACTGCTACAGCATAGTACAGAAGCTAACTATAAGAAAAATGCATATGAGACGACAGGACTGACACTTTTATTCAAAGACAGTAATAAGATTGAGAAGTTTTAAACATGGCTGCAGCCATGTTTAAAACTTTGCGATATGTGCCTGCCCAGGCATCTAATGCTGCCTCTATATATAAAGATCTAAAGAAGAAACTATTAAGTACAAGTATGGCTATTCAGTTTAATAAGCAATGTGAAAAAAGGGGACTAGTCACTACTTATAGAAAAGCCTATATTAATTTTGCTACATGTAAGAAAGATCCCTAGTTCCTTAGACTTATCATTAAAAATCTAATTTCTGATAATGTTAAAAAGCTGTATGCTAGCTGTCTCTGTGTTGGATTGTTAGTCAGTACGTACATTTTTATACAAAAATTTTCTTTTCCCATAAATTTGTAATTATGTTATGGACCATTTTAAACATTTACATTCTGATGAAGGCGCTCTTAGAAGTGAAGAAACCTCATTACTAGGACCAAAAATTGTGACTGAGGGATCATTTGTTTCAACTTTAATTACATTGAGGTCACGCTGATTCATGATGGTCTCTTGGACATTAAAATAAAGGCAGAGCATGTTTCATAATAGGGTGTGTAATCAATATCCATGCTCTGCAACGTGCTGCCATACTGGCCACACGGTTGTTAAGGAGTTCTTGTGGTAGGACGTTCCATTCCTCCATCACTGTGGTCGTCAAGTGCCGGGTGTTCGTCGGGTGTGCTTCAGTATGTGGCCCAACGCACCCCATACATTTTCGCAGGATTTAAGGCGAAGGTACGGGCAGACTAGTCCATTCGCCGAATAACCTCCAAGAGCTCCTGTATCTTCGCTGTTCCACGAGGTCAGGGATTGTCATCCGTAAAAATGAAGTCAGGGTCGAATGGACCCTTGAAAAGCTGCACATTGTGAAGAACTGCAGTTTCATAATAGCGTTGACCAGTGAGTGTTCCGTGTTAAACCATTTTGAGATTAGTACACCCATACAACATTATAACTCCCCACATCATAACAGCTGGATCACCAAAACGATCATGTTCGACAACGTACCCAGGTCCATGATGTGTCCCACATCTCGCTATATGAGAGTACATCCAAAATCACCACTCGGAGTCAGCCTGTTCTCATTCCAGAGGAACACGCGATTCCACTGCTCGTTGGTCCAGTCGGCGTGCTCTTGGTAATCGCAGACGGTTCCGCCGATACGGTGGGAAACAGAACGTACTCGTTTCTGTTGTACTCGGGTGGTAAGTACGTTTCAGTTTCAATAAACTTCACCAACAGCCGTATACCGTAAGCTATTTTATTTTATTGTGAAAGCAACCAGTTTCGGCAAATCATTTTGCCATCTTCAGGGCCCATATTTAGATAAAAGCGTATGGGGTCTGAAGATAGCAAAATGGAGTGCCGAAACTGGTTTCTTTCAGAATAAAATAAAATATCGTACTTTTGTATCCCGCCTGGAAGGCGGCGTGTGGGTAGAAGCACAAAAGCACTCCGTCGTCAGGCCACGAGTGGCCTACCGGAACCATCCGACCGCCGTGTCATCCTCAAAAAAATGGCTCTGAGCACTATGGGACTCAACTGCTGTGGTCATGAGTCCCCTAGAACTTAGAACTACTTAAACCTAACTAACCTAAGGACATCACAGAAATCCATGCCCGAGGCAGGATTCGAACCTGCGACCGTAGTGGTTGTGCGGTTCCAGACTGTAGCGCCTTTAACCGCTCGGCCACTCCGGCCGGCTGTCATCCTCAGGGGAGGTTGCGGATAGGAGGGGCGTAGGGTCAGCACACCGCTCTCCCGGTCGTGATGATGGTATTCTTGACCGAAGCCGCTACTATTCGGTCGAGTAGCTCCTAAATTGGCATCACGAGGCTGAGTGCACCCCGAAAAATGGCAACAGCGCCTGGCGGCCTGGATGGTCACCCATGCAAGTGCCGCCCGCGCCCGACAGCGCTTAACTTCGGTGATCGCACGGGAACCGGTGTAACCACTGCGGCAAGGCCGTTGCCTGTGTAGCAGTAGGAGCAGGAAAATTACGTCGGTACTGCAGTGAGTAATGGTGGTTTACTGGTGAAGGAAAGAATACACAACTTTGTACAGATGCGAAGTCTTAGACCCGTATAAGTAGAGCAAAGCCGAAGCGAAGTTTCCTGGCTGGCTGCACCTGATGAAATGGGCAGAATCTACCGTGGTGCTCGTAGAGCTGAACTGCGCCTGCTAGAGGGCGCTGTCATCTTTGTCTGTCGTAGTGGCAACTTAACTGGCACCTAAGCCGTGGCATCGTAGCTATCGATACCACACGTACAGTATACGGCTGTTGGTGAAGTTTCTTGACATTGAAAGTAACGTACTCGTCGTCGGGCAAGGAGACGACACCCATGCAGTCGCCGTGCCACTGTGGGGCGTGAAAGTGAGTGCCTTGCATTCCTGTTTGCTGAATTTGCAGTGGCACCCGCTGTCTAACGAGATACCTTTTTGCCTGTTGCACAATATTGCTATCATCTGCTGCTGTAGTTCACTATGGTCCACCTCTCCTCTCCTCCGGACAACAGTGGCTGTGTTTCGGAACGCTCCCATTGCACCTGATTCAATGCTGCGAGCAATACCAAACTCCTGAACTGCACTTGTGACACTTTGTTCCAGTTTCCTGATAGTTCTTTCCCGTATGAAGTCATCCAGATGTGGTCACCGGGACACGGCGTAATGAATAACAGCACCACAGTGCACCACAACTTCTCGCTGATTGAAACAGTCTTTTCACGTTTCTTCACTTGAGTGGCGTCGCAGGGCAAGCGCCATGTGGAACTGTATTCAGACTGACCTCAAGCTTCGTGACGTCCGGACCTCCATCCTGTTGTTCATTTGTTATGGTACTTTATACGTCTCTTTCTTGAGTTTTTAAGAGCAGTGTACTTCATCCACAAAATAAGCGACGTAATCAGGGAATTCTTGACTATTGTTCAGCAGTCTGAGAGACTCACCAAGTCATATTAATGGAAGAGATAAAAAACATACACCAGAGAGCAACGCATATAGTAACGGGATCGTTTAGCTGGTGACAGACGTACTCCATGTGATGCACATGGAGGTTTACTATGGCAGTTCCGATCGCATATTTTCCAAGAAGAGTCTGGCAACCCATTACTTATTCCGAGATACGTTTCGCTTAATAAGAACGGCGAGAAAATCTGAGAAGTTACAGGTCTTACGGAGGTTTACGGACAGTCGTTCTGCTCAGTTACCATTCGGTTGGCAATAGGCAGTTTTGGCGGACGATTGGACTCAGTCGCTCGGACGTGAACAACAGCAGTGGCGGAGCGTTACGAGTTGTTTTCGATACGATAAAGTGCTGTCAATATTTTCCTGATAGTGTCTGTTTAATACTGTTTTTATCAGTATCGTGTTTTTTAGAGTTTTCATTCGTTTCATGTCTGTCATTTAAAACCTACATCCAGTGAATATCGTTTACAAGCTAGTGATGACATCCGCGCGCCATCTAATTGTTACGTGTCGTATGGATTCTTTACAGTGCTTTCTGTGATTTCCAGACAGCGGCGGTTTAAGATCAGAAAATATCTTGCTTTTTAATTTTGATTGAGGTCGTATCTTGTACTATCTACGTTCAACGAACTTCTGGGATGTTATTCTACTACTGCCTCGCATCTGGAAATTTGCTACACAATTCACCAAAAGATAAGTTTTTACATATTATTATAGTTAAGTTGTAGTGCGTTCCAGTTTACTGCAAGAGTAGCGTCATATGTAAAAAAAAAAAGGATGTTGTGCTGGGGTAAGTGGAATGGGCGAAACGTGTCAGGACTGGAGGTTAGCGTTTCACTCTGGAAGAATCAGCGCGTAGGCTAAAATTGAGTCAGATGAGGTTCATCCATGCGGTTATTGATTACGTACTCATGAAAAGAAAATCGTGGAACAAAAGAGAAGGTTTGTGACCTCCAGTCAGAATTAGAAATGGCGAATTCGGAATAAAAAATGTCTGAACGGGAAAAGTAAGAGATGGGAGAAGGTGACAAGTAAAAGGCAAAAAGAGAGGAGAACCTAAAAAATTACATTTCAGGCTGCAACTGGCAATCTGTTTCACTTGGTACTTGACGTAGGAGAAGAGATTCGACCAATTTGTTAGTTGAGTAGAGTGTAACAGACTCGTGGGAACGACTTTAAGGGTAGATCGGCAGAAAAGTCACGTAAAAAGATAAAGAGAAGTGGAGTCTTCTTGCTAGGGAGCAGTGACGGTAGAAGTGTAGCTCAACTGCTTTAGCAAAAGCTAAGTGTATAATACCAATCACAAGGATGGTGAAACCTAAAGCCAAACCAAGAGAGTTGACGGAGAACATAGGGGCCTTGGGCAGAGATTGTAATAGACTGGATAAGATACTTATAGTAGGAGGATCAGGGAACAGCCTAACTAGCAAATTTAAATACATCTTTAACGATATATTGGATTAAATAGATGCAGGAACTTGTGAGGTGTTTGTGGAGGTCTTACAGCGACATGACCTGTCCTGGGTAAACACAGCTGTTAACGGTGTGAACAAAGAGCTGAGTGAAATGTTTTTGACGTAAACAAACCTCATATCCCAATTCTATATTCGAATCACGCCTGTTGCTACAATTGAGAGATGGGCGTACACCAGTCATCTCCTGCACCAGAATAAGAGTGGGGGGGGGGGGGGAGGAGAATGACTGGCTGAGCATCTTGCAGGTAGTGTAAGGGGGACTACAAGCAAACGAGACAAAATCCCTGTGATTGATAGAGTCCATGTGACCCATTTCAGGTAATAGACTGGTTACAGACAGGCAGTATTGAAACAAACAGCATCATACAATATGTAACACCTTTCACAAAAGCCGGCCGCGGTGGCCATGCGGTTCTAGGCGCTTCAGTCCGGAACCGCACGACTGCTACGGTCGCAGGTTCGAATCCTGCCTCGGGCATGGATGTGTGTGATGTCCTTGGGTTAGTTAGGGTTAAGTAGTTCTAAGTTCTAGGGAACTGATGACCTCGGATGTTAAGTCCCATAGGGCTCAGAGCCCTTTTTGAACCTTTCACAAAAATAAAATAATTTTTTTGCTTCAGAACAACATTAGAGAGTTAAAAATACGATGTACCTATAAAATGTGTAAATTTCTTAAGCATTAAATGTCGTTTCCCTCTCTGAACACCACATAACCGCAGGGACAGAGGAAAATATCAGAAATAGTAAAATTCGATCACTTATGCATAGAGTTAACATGGAAAGTGGTGACCATGCAACGTATGTTGGACATAAAAATATTAAACTCAATAATTTTTTGTTGACCAGAACCTAGAGAAGTACCCTTGTAAGCTGATATTATAAAATATTTCTTGATAATTGTAACCGTCTACAGCTGCCCCCTAGAAAACTTTCAGTTGTTTATGATGAATATTTTGTTTACCTGTCAGGTGGAAGACAGTGCTCAGGCTGAAAGAATTAATGTGTACATAATTGCTAATGGACTGGCTGACCAGGATGCACAGTTCATGGAAATAAACAATGTGGCACCTTAAAACCCTGTAGCAGTTTCATACTAAGTAGTAACGCTTGTTTGTGAAACCAGCATATAATGTTTTAAGAGTGGATTTAAAAGTGGTTTTATGGGATAAGGACCTTCTAGACAGAGAAGATAGTGTCAGCATTCAATTTATTCCATAGTAAATTTGTATCAATATTTGAAAGTTACTTTTCTAAAAATTATCTCAAGGCCCCGTTAAAAGGAATAAGTTAGCTGCAGATAACTAAGGCAATGAAAATCTCTTGACAGAGCAAGGTGGAAATTTACATGAAGGATGGAGTACGTTAAAATGTGAGTTACTTGAGTACAACAAAATATAAGGTACTGTTTTAAGGACAATCGTTGAAATGTGCAGAAGTAAGCATGTCCTGACAGAAATAAGTAATGAAAGCAACAAGTTTAAAACTTTATGGGATATTATCATGGGAGACAGAAGAGCCATTCAGTGTACAAGGCATCATAACAATTAAACTAAATGTCAATGTTGTGACTGATAATTCATAAGATGAAAGTACATTCACCAATCAGTTTCTAAATGTAGCAGCAAAAACAGGATTAAATGGTTTATTTGAAAAACCAATAGAATATATTTTAAAAGTCATTCCAGGATACATGCGGTAACTAGAAGTTACAGCAACACCCTTCACTGAAATTGATTATATTATAAAATTTCAATCAAACCAGAGTTCTTGTGGAGTTGATAGAATTTCAAACACAATTCTGAAAGGCTGTTCCAGCTTAATAAGTTTCGTCCTTAGTGATGTGTACAATGCATCACTGATGCAGAGAATATTTCAGGACAGATTACAGTATTGTTGTTGTTGTTGTTGTGGTCTTCAGTCCTGAGACTGGTTTGATGCAGCTCTCCATGCTACTCTATCCTGTGCAAGCTTCTTCATCTCCCAGTACACACTGCAACCTACATCCTTCTGAATCTGCTTAGTGTATTCATCTCTTGGTCTCCCTCTACGATTTTTACCTTCCACGCTACCCTCCAATGCTAAATATGTGATCCCTTGATGCCTCAAAACATGTCCTACCAACCTATCCCTTCTTCTAGTCAAGTTGTGCCACAAACTTCTCTTCTCCCCAATCCTATTCAATACCTCCTCATTAGTTACGTGATCTACCCAACTTATCTTCAGCATTCTTCTGTAGCACCACATTTCGAAAGCTTCTATTCTCATCTTGTCCAAACTGGTTATCGTCCATGTTTCACTTCCTTACATGGCTACACTCCATACAAATACTTTCAGAAACGACTTCCTGACACTTAAATCTATACTCGATGTTAACAAATCTCTCTTCTTCAGAAACGATTTCCTTGCCATTGCCAGTCTACATTTTATATCCTCTCTACTTCGACCATCATCAGTTATTTTGCTCCTTAAATAGCAAAACTCCTTTACTACTTTAAGTGTCTCACTTCCTAATCTAATCCCCTCAGCATCACCCGATTTAATTTGACTACACTCCATTATCCTCGTTTTGCTTTTGTTTATGTTCATCTTATAGCCTTCTTTCAAGACATTGTCCATTCCGTTCAACTGCTCTTCCACGTCCTTTGCTGTCTCTGACAGAATTACAATGTCACCGGCGAACCTCAAAGTTTTTATTTCTTCTCCATGAATTTTAATACCTACTCCGAATTTTTCTTTTGCTTCCTATACTGCTTGCTCAATATACAGATTGAATATTATCGGGGAGAGGCTACAACCCCGTCTCACTCCTTTCCCAACCACTGCTTCCCTTTCACGCCCCTCGACTTTTATAACTGCCATCTGGTTTCTGTACAAATTGTAAATAGCCTTTCGCTCCCTGTATTTTGCCCCTGCCACCTTCAGAATCTGAAAGAGAGTATTCCAGTTAACGTTGTCAAAAGCTTTCTCTAAGTCTACAAATGCTAGAAACGTAGGTTTGCCTATTCTTAATCTTTCTTCTAAGATAAGTCGTAAGGTTAGTATTGCCTCACGTGTTCCAACATTTCTACGGAATCCCAACTGATCTTCCCCGAGGTCCGCTTCTACCAATTTTTCCATTCGTCTGTAAAGAATTCGCGTTAGTATTTTGCAGCTGTGACTTATTAAACTGATAGTTCGGTAATTTTCACATCTGTCAACACCTGATTTCTTTGGGATTGGAATTATTATATTCTTCTTGAAGTCCGTGGGTATTTCGCCTGTCTCATACATCTTGCTCACCAGTGGTAGAGTATTGTCATGACTGGCTCTCCCAAGGCCATCAGTAGTTCTAATTGAATGTTGTCTACTCCCGGGGCCTTGTTTCGACTCAGGTCTTTCAGTGCTCTGTCAAACTCTTCACGCAGTATCTTATCTCCCATTTCATCTTCATCTACATCCTCTTCCATTTCCATAATATTGTCCTCAAGTACATCACCCTTGTATAAACCCTCTATATACTCCTTCCACCTTTCTGCCTTCCCTTCTTTGCTTAGAACTGGGTTGCCGTCTGAGCTCTTGATATTCATACAAGTGGTTCTCTTCCCTCCAAAGGTCTCTTTAATTTTCCTGTAGGCAGTATCTATCTTACCCCTAGTGAGACAAGCCTCTACATCCTTACATTTGTACTCTAGCCATCCCTGCTTAGCCATTTTGCACTTCCTGTCGATCTCATTTTTGAGACGTTTGTATTCCTTTTTGCATGCTTCATTTACTGCATTTTTATATTTTCTCCTTTCATCAATTAAATTCAAAATTTCTTCTGTTACCCAAGGATTTCTATTAGCCCTCTTCTTTTTACCTACTTGATCCTCTGCTGCCTTCACTACTTCATCCCACAAAGCTACCCATTCTTCTTCTACTGTATTTCTTTCCCCCATTCCTGTCAATTGTTCCCTTATGCTCTCCCTGAAACTCTCTACAACTCTTTCAGTTTATCCAGGTCCCATCTCCTTAAATTCCCGCCTTTTTGCAGTTTCTTCAGTTTCAATCTGCAGTTCATAACCAATATGTTGTGGTCAGAATCCACATCTGCCCCTGGAAATGTCTTACAATTTAAAACCTGGTTCCTAAATCTCTGTCTTACCATTATATAATCTATCTGATACGTTTTAGTATCTCCAGGATTCTTCCATGTATACAACCTTCTTTTATGATTCTTGAACCAAGTGTTAGCTATGATTAAGTTATGATCTGTGCAAAATTCTACAAGGCGGCTTCCTCTTGCATTTCTTCCCCCCAATCCATATTCACCTACTATGTTTCCTTCTCTCAGTTTTCCTACTGACGAAATCCAGTCACCCATGACTATTAAATTTTCGTCTCCCTTCACTACCTGAATAATTTCTTTTATCTTGTCATACATTTCATCAATTTCTTCATCATCTGCAGAGCTAGTTGGCATATAAACTTGTACTACTGTAGTAGGCATGGGCTTTGTGTCTATCTTGGCCACAATAATTCGTTCACTATGCTGTTTGTAGTAGCTTACGCGCACTCATATTTTTTTATTCATTATTAAATCTACTCCTTCATTACCCCTATTTGATTTTGAATTTATAACCCTGTAATCACCTGACCAAAAGTCTTGTTCCTCCTGCCACCGAACTTCACTAGTTCCCACTATATCTAACTTTAACCTACCCATTTCCCTTTTTAAATTTTCTAACCAACCTGCCAGATTAAGGGATCTGACATTCCACGCTCCGATCCGTAGAATGCCAGTTTTCTTTCTCTTGATAACGACGTCCTCTTGAGTAGTCCCCGCCCGGAGATCCGAATGGGGGACTATTTTACCTCCGGAATATTTTACCCAAGAGGACTCCATCATCATTTAATCATACAGTAAAGCTGCATGTCCTCAGGGAAAAATTACGGCTGTAGTTTCCCCTTGCTTTCAGCCGTTCGCAGTACCAGCACAGCAAGGCCGTTTTGGTTAATGTTACTAGGCCAGATCAGTCAATCATCCAGACTGTTGCCCCTGCAACTACTGAAGAGGCTGCTGCCCCTCTTCAGGAACCACATGTTTGTCTGGCCTCTCAACAGATACCCCTGCGTTGTGGTTGCACCTACATTACGGTCATCTCTATCACTGAGGCATGCAAGCCTCCCTACCAACGGTAAGGTCCATGGTTCATGGGGGGCAGATTACAATAAGCAACTCTTAAACCTCTTCCTAAGAAAGGGTATAACACAGACTTAAACTGTTGCCCTCCAATTTCCCAGCTGATATCTTTTTCTAAAATAGTCATTTGAATAGTCTCACATTTAAGTGGAAACAATAAATTTTTGTAGCATATCACAGTTGGGATTGTAGAAATGCTGCTCGACTAAAGATGCTGTTTATACATTCACTCACTATCTAGTGCATTCTTTGAACAATAGATTATCGTAAGTTGCTATTTTTGTGATCATTCCAAGACGTTTTACTGTGTAGATCACGTTACTCTCTTAGAAAACTAAACTTTTATGGAACTGATAGCTTCACACACATCTGCTTTGAATCATACTAAACAAACAAAATGCAAACAGTGGTACTGAATAACTCAGACCATTTTGGAATGGTGGAAAATATAAGTGTCTGGGGAGAAATCACCAGGAAATTCAATTTTGAGACTTCTCCTATTTCTTATATATATGAATGACCTTCCAATTAACATTCAGTAAGCAGAATTGGTACTTTTTGAAGATGATACTAGAGGCAGCAACAGAGGAGACGGTGAATGATTTTTTCAAAGAATTACAAAGTGGTTGACAAAAAATGGACCCTCCCTAAATCTTAAAAAAAACGGACTATATTCAGAGCTGTACAACAAATATACATATCAGCAACTGACGTAGCATATGAGCAGGAGTTTGTAAGTAGGGTGGAATGCTCCAAAATTTGTAATGTATATTAATGAAAATGTGATCTGGGAGAAGAATTTAACTTAACAGTTAAGGTCAGTTAATTTTCCTCTTGTGTATCTACTAATCTTGGAATCAAAGGAATCAACATTTTGATATATTTCCTGCATTTCCACTCAGTAATGTCTCATGGAGTAATTATGTAGGGTAACTCATTAATTATAAACAATGTATTGATTGTACAAATGTGAGCTGGATGAATAATATATTGTGTTCACGAACAGACATCACGTAGGTACAACTTCAAGGAACTAGGTATCCTAACTGCTCCATCACAATACATTATAAATAACATACCACAGTTTCAGAAGAACAATGGTACACATTCGTGCAACACTAGGGGGAAGTGACCTTTGTGGCCTATTATTTAAGCTGTCAGTGGCTTAGAAGGAGTTCAGTATGTGAAAACATAAATCTTTGATGATTTGCCCAGTAACAAACTCTTTGATGATTTGCTCTATAACATAAATTGTCCGACAGGTAGCAAAGCAAGTCTTAAATCCAGCTCTAACTCATTTCTCCTGGACAACTCCTCCTATCCTATTGACGAATTTCTAATTAAAAACAGTTAACCATTTGAAAAGGAAAGAGTAATATGTAGTTGTATGAATAGGTCTAATGAATAGTGTCCTCATTGATGTTCATTAATGCTATCACTAATCACACATAGATTTCCTGTAAACTGACTCCCTCCACATCATTTTAGTAAAAGTATCGTACAAATTATCCATGGAGCATTGATCTGACAAGCTAACCAAATACATCACACTTGTTATTAAACAAGGACTTGTATTGGAGAAACGTCTCTGATTGCTGCTAGTGGTACAATTAAAACTGCATTCACTAGATGCATGTGTTACATTATTTCATTTCTATGATTTATCAATGCTATGGAATACTATTAACAAATAGTATCTTTGTACAGTTTTCAGAGTGGGTTCTACATTCCATTGGAAAGGTCTAGGTGCCCAAACAATATAAGCAAGATAAGGCAAATCCTTACAGATTCTAAACATAAATTTCAAATTTACATTATTAGCCATCATTCCTTAAATTTATGAAATTATCTGTTTTTAATGATTAATGTGTTATGTATGTAACAAGAAGTGTTTCTGTTGGACAGTGATTTCTGTTGTTAGATAACTATTGTTCTCTGCTATAAATAGCATACCATAATTTAAATAGCTAGACCTATAATCCAGTTCTCCACAATTTACAAAGTTTTGTGTGTTACTTGGAAATCTATCTGCAGATATATAAAAATATTCTGCATCTAACACATTACAAGCAACAACACAACATGTTAATTTAAACCTACATTGAGTGACAATACTTTCTGAAAGAATTAATAATTTTTAAACGTTGTTTCGTTTTTTATCTAAGACAACATATCTGACACCTTTTGTAGATAAATTGAACAATTATATTCACTAAAAGAATGTCAAACTGCACAGAAAAACAATGAAATTCAATGCAGAAAAGGAACAAGCTATACTTACAGATGGATTTAGCACAACTGACAAATGGAACGTGCTTCCAATACGGTAAAACCTAGGTTTCTACGCATTACCACTTTACCTAGAATCCGTTTTGTGGAAACGTCTGGCGCAATTTCAACAAACTCTGTACTGGAAACACAAGACATAACTCAAATTATCTTTTACTCTTTTCCTTTTTATTAACAGGCTTTTCGACAAATAATACTGCCTAGTTGGTTTAATGTGTTATCTATATGTTTTACATTAGTGACACATTTTGGTACAAGTGATCATCAGATTCAAAACTCTCAACTAATTAAACAATGTTTAGTGTTAGTTGCAACAATTAAATTTGTATCACGAGCGTGATCTGATTATGGAAGGAGCGACATAGCCCGCATCTCGTGGTCGTGCGGTAGCGTTCTCGCTTCCCACGCCCGGGTTCCCGGGTTCGATTCCCGGCGGGGTCAGGGATTTTCTCTGCCTCGTGATGGCTGGGTGTTGTGTGCTGTCCTTAGGTTAGTTAGGTTTAAGTAGTTCTAAGTTCTAGGGGACTGATGACCATGGATGTTAAGTCCCATAGTGCTCAGAGCCATTTGAACCATTTGGAGCGACATAGTGTCACTAACTAGTAAATAAATAAATAGTAAAATACATTTACTGTGGTACGCGGTATTATTAGCGTAAAAAAAAATTAATAATTGCAGTCTCATGTAAAGGAATTTAAACTTACAGGCCAAGTTAAGCCAAAGGTTATCCATTTGAGGATTTACGGTGCATAACGCCCGATTGCTGCGACTAGGTGAGGAGTAAACACGATATGTGAACAGTATGTAAAAGGCAGATGTCTAGTGAAGATGGAAACACGTTGCAAAACCACCGATTTTAGCTGACGCTTCCGTCATAGCATGTCGGGGATTGTACGAGAATTGGGGTTTCCGACGTGAGAAGTGTATAGCGCGATACTTGACCAACTCAAAGGCAATGTCCCCGAGCGCTTAAAAAGTGTTTCACGAATGGAAGTAACGTCGCCTTCGTAAAGGCATTCGAGCTGATCAGCAGTCTGGTGTCAATCAGATTGCTGCAGATTTGTATAGGAGGCATCGCGAATCTACCTGTACCAGCATTGTACATCTCACCAGGTGACTACCGGGTCGTGTCCCTTTGCTGATACCTCAACAAAGAGGTCAACGACTGACTAGGGTGCGGAACATCATCCCTGGAAGCGTGTAGCATCGTACTAAGAAACTCGGTTTTTGTCGTAGCGAGCAAATGGCCAAGTTACAGCGCGACGTATGCCCTGTGAAGCTATGGATCCTGCTGTCAACAAGTTTGAGTCCAGGCTCGCTGTGGCTATGGTCTCAGTTGTATCCACATGGTCCAAACTGGCCGTCTGCAGTTGCCAATCACAGGTGCACGTTACGTTGACTTTCTTGCAGGTTATCTGTATTCTTCTCTGGCAGAATATCCTGGTGTAAATACCTTGTTTCAGCATAAAATGGGACATTGCACCTCTCGTTGTTTGTTCGCAAGTTAGTTACTTAGTTAATTTTATGTTCTATGGATCATTTTGCACGATAAATCGTAATGATGTAGAACGAGTCATTTTACATTCTTATCGAAAATTAATTTGTAAATATGGCTGTATGCTGGTCATTTATAAGTTTTTATTTATTATTTTTTTAATATACAGATTAGAGTTAGTAATTCCTACCCACTATGTTCCATAGTGCTCAGAGCCAATTCCTACCCACTATCTTTCACACATTATAGTGACATATTATTCTGCCGAATACAAGGAGTTGTCAAGGAGAAGCTTTTTCATTTTATTTTCGAATTTTGCTTTGGTCTCTGTCAGAAATTTAATATCACTGTGTAAGTTATGAAGATTTTCTGTTGCAGAACTATCTAACCCTTTTTGTTCTAGAGAGAAACTTAACTTGAAGTAATAAATGTAATTTTTTCCTTTTGATGACGTAATTATGTCATTATTGTTCCTTTTGAACTGTAGTATATCATTTACAACAAATTTCATGAGGAAATAAATATTACTCAGGAGGAGTAGTCTGAATGCCCAAGTCTTTAAACAGATGTGTGAAAAATTACAGTGGGTAAGTGCCTGAGATATGAAGACTTCGTTTCCTAAGGATGAGTTACCACAGAACATGGAATGAAAATACGCAATATATATCGACTTACTAATTACCCTCTCCCCAAGATTTGCAATGACTGTGTGCAAATGTGTCTACATTTTACAAGTTCAAAAATGTGCTTTTTGCAGTTTAAATTTTCATCAGTAGGGACATCTAAGAATGTTTAAGTTTCCACTCTATTTATTATTTCCTTATCATGTGCTCCACTTATCGTCGGTGCACTACCTCTCTCATAAAAGAAGTCAATGATACTTTTAGGAACATTGTTTACCATTTCTTCTGTTTCTTTATGAATTCTAGAGTTGATTACAGTGGTAGTGTCATATGCAAAAAGAAGTTTTTCCGCTTGTTGTAAATTACACGGAAGACCGTTTTTATATGAAGAATAGTGGCTGACTTTGAGCGTTTAGGAACCTCGTGTGTGATTTCTCCCCAGTCACAATTATTAAGTGCAACATTTTGTGTTCGTTTGGTTGGATATGATACTATCCATAGGTTCGTTATACTATCATAAAAAGTTGCTTGCTGACTTCTTCAGTCAATTGGCGTCCAGGGTTTAGCTGTGTAGAACACCCGATCTTATTAGAGAGTGTCTGGGATGACGTCGACACCCGTGTACGCTCGATGAGCCCAGCACCAACTACATAACAATGATTTTGGATGTCACCGCGAGGTGCATGTATCAGTATTCCTCCAGAACGTTTCCAGCGCCTAGTATAACTTTTCCTTGGACTTTCCATTGCGGTGTTTAGGGCTCGCAGCATAGTAGTTCGTTAGTAATATCACACCCAGTTGCTCTCCAAAACTTTTGGGCGCTTACACTTAGCGTATTATCTTTTTTGGAAACATGTAGACATTCAAGAGTCAGAATTTTACTTCACTGATTCCAAAATATCATTAGCAATCAAAAAAAGTACAACCACTGTAGTTAATCGAAACGTTAACAATAATGCTCTCGCACTAAATTAACGCTTCTTACGAGTCTTGACTACAATTTAACTCGCTCAAATGCTACTTCTTAGAGATTAAAGGATGTGAATCTGACACATGAAGCAGACTTCTGACCAAATGACTTGCCCCCGCTGGAGAATAACGTAGCCACCACAGGTTGCGTGGAAGCGGCTACAATGACCCAAGTTAAATTGCGCCATTACTATCACGGGTTGTTAGCGGTCGGCAAGTTCTCAGTTTCGTCCAGATCTCCTGCAGTTTACCTGCTTGTTACGCAGGAGGAGAGGAAATAATGGAATCGCTTCAGAGGTGAGTGTTCACGTATATTGGACCCCGCCGTTGCCAGAAATTCGTCATTCTTAAGTACCGCTGAAAATTGCCCTACAATAGCTGTAATTATAGATACTCTGATTAGGAAAGGAATGAAGTCCTCACCCCCTTATACGAAGACTTAGTTAAAGGTTTCCATGCTCCCTTTTCTACCTTAGTGGCCTGAACGTATGTCTCTGAGCCATTTGTCTGTCATATTCATCTTTCTAAATATGCATTCCTGAACACAGAGTTGCAGACATAGAAGAGAGCAGCACTATCCCTTCATCCTGACAGAAGTGTCAGATCGTCGAGTCCACAAGTAATGACAATAATCCAGCGATATAACAGATATATAAAATTTTTTTGTACAGATAATATCGATATTCACGCACTGATATCGATATCTGGTATGTTCCGTCGATAGATTGAGATTATCGATGCATTTCAGGGATTTATTGTGGTTTTGTACTTTTATCATGAGTATTCTTTTGCTGGGTACTGAGTGTATGAATCACTCAAACGTCCTTGTAGATTAAAACCGTGACTAAACCTGGGACCGTTGCTCTCGCGGGAAAGTGCTCTACTGACTGAGCTATACAAGCATGATGCACGGCTCCCCGCACGTCAGCTGTATTCCGCCAGTACTTCGTCGCCTGCCTTCCAAACTTCAACAAAGTTCTCTAGCGTATCTGGCGGGACTAGTACTCCTGAAAAAAAGGACATTCCGGGTACGTGACTTGGCCATGGCCGGGGTGAATGGTTCCAGAATAAACATTCACTTTTCAACTGAGAGTGCCTGTTTCAAACTTCAGGAATGCTTCAGTAAGTATGCCATCGACCTATCATTTTAGACAAGTCCTTTGAACCATTTTCTTCCTGCTGTATGTGTTAATTACGTTACAGAGTAATTAAAAACCTCTGTTGTAATTATTGCATACAAGAGTGGCCGACTAAATAGCTTCTTATTTTAATTGTAATGTGGGTTAACGGTTTCATTTCTAATGAGCAAATCAGACCAATATTTCAGAATGCCTTAGCTGTCTAATACCATTAGGTATTTGACCACTGGTTCCTCATGTGCTCTGGAATCTTCAACGGAAAACAGTTACCTTTACTAAGACAAAAGTAGATCGCGGTTTGCAGTGTTTCTTTTATTCTTGTATCATCTAGTAACTTTAAAGTTCATGTTGCCGAAATTTCGAAATATTCTTCAGCTTATTACTTAAATCATAACACAATATAGTATCCTTGAAAAGTTTTAAAAACTTCCTGTAAAATTTTTTAAGCTCTTCAAAATTTTGTATGCACTATCCCGTCGCTAATAACTTTCTTTTAATTTTTAATTTTTCTATAGTGTGATAATCAATTTCAGTATCTTAACTACCATCTTCAGATCACACGTAGTACTGTAAACGCAGTCGCAGTGTACAAGAGCGTTGCATCATTCATAACATCAATATTTCATATCTAAATATAAAATTTGCTATGTACAGACTCGCTATATGTGACACCAATTGAAACAAAGACATACAGCCTCGTAAAAATTGTTATAGACTGAAACGTCCGTGTAATTATTTCCCTTAGGCAGTAACTGTAAGCGGAGAGTAGTCATGTAAACTGTACTTAGGCCAAAAGTAGGACACGCGTTTATATACTACATCGCCATACTGGGTAACACATGGAATGTACATATATCTTTATTTTTTGGACAGGTTATCGCTTGTGAGGGTATTGTATATAAGTTTTACGTTTTACTTTTGACTTACAGTACAGCGTACGAGACAATATCTGCTTGCAGTTACTCACCGTAAGTAAATATCTATAGGAACGTTTCAATGCATAAGAAATTTAAACGACCCAGGTTTTTTGTGACAGTTGCTATCACAGATAACATGACTTTACTTAAAGATTTAGAATATGAAGAGGTTGAAGAAATGAGCCAACCATTTGCTAACCATAGGTTCATTTTAAATATAAAACAAGAATGTTAGGGAGGATGGAACGATATTGTACACTGTGAGGGCGTTTATACATACAGATGGCAGTTAAGCTACCAAAACTGTTAAAAACACCTTAAAGGAGACTGAGACAATACATAGAAAATTTTTAAAATTTAAATAGTTTCATAGAAAGTTTTTTAAACTTTTCTGATTATGCACTTGATTATCTGCTTACGATCGCTTTCTCTTCTGCTGACAATGTCAGATATATTGATGAGTAATAGTATGCAATACCGCTGTTCATATATTTGTAAAAAGAACAAAGCTACAACGAAGGTCATCATGCTGATTGGTGTCCCCACTACAGCTAAAGAACATTTGATTGAAACAATTTGTAATTTGCATCTGGGCAAAAAGTTACTTAGGGTGGTCAAGTTAAACGATACACCCTGTATATCGAAAAAATTGATATTTTACACCTGATTCTCTTACAGCATCAACGTATTTTGTCGAATATCCGTTTTCCGATGTTTCAGCAAATATTTCCATCCCTACCTAGAACACTCCGAATGTGTTCATTCATGACTGCTCAACCGCCGACCTCAATCTCGAATGATGACTCTGTCAAGGCGTGATCTCCTGGGATGATTCATACAATGATCACCTACACTATGCGAACAAAAATATCCGGAGACCTGGCTGAAAATGACTTACCAGTTCATGGCGCCCTCCATCGGTAATGCTGAAATTCTATATTGTGTTGGCCCACACTTACCTTTGATGAGAGCTACCACTGTCGCAGGCATACGTTCATCAGGTGCTGGAGGGTTCTTTGGGGAATGGCAGCCCATTCTTCATGGAGTGCTGCACTAAGGACAGATATCGACGTAGGTCGGTGATGTCTAGCACGAAGTCGGCGTTCTAAAACATCCCAAAGGTGTTCTATATGATTCAGGTTAAGACTCTGCACAGGTCAGTCTATTACAGGGATATTATTGTCGTATAACCTCTCCGCCACAGACCGTGAATTATGAACATGTGCTCGATAGTGTTGGCAGACGCAGTCACCATCCCTGAATTGCCCTTCAACAGTGGAAGCACGAAGGTGCTTAAAACATCAGTGTAGGCTTGTGCTATGATAGCGCCACGCAAAACAACAAGGGGTGCAAGCCTCCTCCATAAAAAACACGATCACATCATAATATCACCACCTCCGAATTTTACTGTTGGCACTGCACACGTTCGCACGTGACGTTCACCGGGAATTCGCCATACCAACGCCCTGCCATCGGATCGCCACATTGTATACCGTGATTCGTCCCTCCACATAACGTTTTTCCACTGTTCATTCGTCAAATGTTTACGCTCCTTACACCAACCGAGGCGTCGTCTGGCATTTACCGGCGTGATGAGTGGCTTATGAGCAGCCGCCAGATCACGAAACCCAAGCTTTCTCACCTCCCGCCTAACTGTCAAAGTACTTGCAGTGGATCCTGATGTAGTTTGGAATTCCTGTGTGATGGTCTGGATAGTGTCTGCCTATTACACATTACGACCCTCTTCAAATGTCGGCGGTCTGTGTCAGTCAACAGACGAGGTCGGCCTGTGCACTTTTGTGCTTCCCGTGTCACTTCATGTTTCCACTTCACTATCACATGGGAAACAGTGTACCTAGGAATGTTTAGGAGTGTGAAAATCTCGCGTACGGACGTATGACCCAAGTGACACCCAATCACCTGACCAAATTTGAAGTCCGTGAGAACTTCGGAGCGCCCCATTCGGTTCTCTCACGATGTCTAATGACTACTAAGGCCGCTGATATGGAGTACCTGGCAGTACAATGCACCTAAAATGAAAAACATATGTTTTCGGGAGTGTCCGGATACTTCTGATCTCATAGCGTATCCACCAGTTGAACTTTCCTCAGACAATTCTGCCACGATTGCGAAGCGTCTATGTAGTACATGGTATTGAAAAAATTGAAGGTCGCATGCGGGGCGCTCGTGCACATGATTCTGACTTTCCTTTTCCCCAGAAGGCACGATGGCAGACGGATCCAGGGACCAATTCTGTCATATGTAAACTACTCGAGCAAGGAATAAAATCCTATTTCGACTTGGCTGGTGCCCCGTTTTTGACCTCATTTTCATGACGTATTTACACCATGAATTAGGCATGTATCAACATGATCGCCATCTCGCCAGTCCTCGCTTTTAGCGTCCAGTGTCGTTATTCCTCCACTCATGATAGTCTCCGTGCTCTGTTGTGTGTGGCGTACAAACGTACTGGTATGAGTAGAGGACCTCTGAACTCTGTAGTGTGGAGAAGATTCTCGATCAGCAGTGAAATCGAACTTATATTGCTACAGTGGGGTAGTCTATATGGTGTTACCACCTACGACCGTCAACGGCGCCCCCAACATCGCTTTACCTACAGTTGACGCTATGGCTCGGAAAAAATTTAGTGTCTGTACTACATGGAAGATTAGGTTCAAGCTTAAGAGAGTCGTGGAGAAAAATTAGTATGCAAGGAGGTGGGAACATGATGTACTTAGGAATGATGATACGGGTTTGATATTTTCTAAGTTGAAGAGAAATGCCTTACAAAATAAGTTGCACAAAAGAAGTACAGTGCCAGGAAGTGGAAAGTGTTACGTCATGAAGCGCTAGTGCAATATTTATCAAACTCAGTGGAAATTTTTGTCATGTGACGTGTCATAAACGATTTTTTTTTTTTCAGTTCGAAACTTAAGTCGATTTTCAGCATCACTGTGAGCTGTAAATGAAAGGGCCATAATACGCTCTCGTGTTACTAGCACTAGAGTTGCAACCAGCCTCCAAAGGTCACCATGATGGTTCAAATGGCTCTGAGCACTATGGGACTTAACATCTATGGTCATCAGTGCCCTAGAACTTAGAACTACTTAAACCTAACTAACCTAAGGACATCACACAACACCCAGTCATCACGAGGCAGAGAAAATCCCTGACCCCGCCGGGAATCGAACCCGGGAACCCGGGCGTGGGAAGCGAGAACGCTACCGCACGACCACGAGCTGCGGACGGTCATCATGAGGAATTCATTTTCGTGCCTGAAATACGTACTGTATCGACTGATGGTTTGTGGTTGTGTGAAAGCGCACGTCTTCCCATCACACCCTAGACGTACGCTATGAGGGAAAAATCCCCAAGGCGTTTGTAGTGTAAACTGCAATGTGAGTGCTTGCATTATCCTGTCGAAATATGCTATTTGGTACCGCGGTCTTTATGATCATGACAGCGGGGTATACCATTCTCGACACATGATGACGAGCGTTCAGCCTGCCTTCATCAATTAAGAAATCAGTCCTCATATCCAACATCACCTCACTCCATTATCTCAATACCTGGAGAGACATTGGTCTCGAGACTCGTTGCTTCCATTTTTCAGTAAGTCTTGTATGGACACGGTGTGGTCGATGTGAACGGTACAAAAAAAAAAAAACTGAGACAAATCGCTGACACCACACGATGCCGCTCAATGTCCCAGTTAACTCTGGTTCTGCAGCATGCAAGTCACGTCATTGGTATGGTGCTAGCGACAACCAGGCGTGGAAATTTAGATCTCGTATCATCGACCAGAGTGACTATGACTGAAAATTCCATCTGAAATTCAACATTAGTTTGGAGGCAGTGGCAAACTAGAAATTATAGTGTATACAATCTATGTGACCTGACTCATACCAACGGATATTCGGAAGATAATCTTGGACAAAATCTCGAAGAGAGAAAAGACTATTAAGACTTAAACTATCGCACAGTCGGCTGAGTAGATCAAAGAAGTAGTGGCGGAAGGAAAGGAATGGCACAGGAATGGAGTTAACATACAGGGTGAAAGGAAATCAATGATAATGCTTGTTGATGACATTATCATCCTCAGTGGAGGCGAGAAGGAATTACAAGACAGAATATTGGGTAAAGCAAATGGACTGTGAGTAAATAAAAGAGATTACCGATAAACTTAACATCTATTTGGAGGGATAATAACACAGATGTAAGAAGTAAACCAACACAGGCAAATAGGACCCTACATTCTTACTAATATCAAACGCAGGCCTTAACTTGAGGAAATAATTTCTGTGAATAAACTTGCGGAGCGCATGATTGTTTGATAGCGAATCAAGGACTCACAGACAAACCGAAAAGAAGAGAATCGATGTGTCTGAGTCCACAAGAAATCAGTTACTGATTTCTATATGTTCTCTCCTTCATCGTGTTGTTTTTATTCTGATTTTCGTATGTATAGTAACTTTGTACCACCTGGGTGTGGAATTCTTGAAATTCCTTCTTTTCTGTCTCATTATTAGCACACATTCTGTGTATCTTAAGGATACTCCAAGCACATTAACACAAATGAACAAAAGAATCCTGTAAAATTATTCTGTAAACTTCAGGATAATCGATAGGGCGCTCTTTTCCTCAATGATTTTTTGCTTTCTAAGAAACAATCACTGCCACACTACACTTTACAATTACGACAAGAATTTAAAGCAAATGGTTAAGAATTCGAAAGTTTCATGTCATTGTCTGCGACACAACATCCAGTACCAAAGAACATGTAAAAGTGAATATAACATGACGGCTGGGTGTAACAGTGCAGCCGATGTTGTTCAACAAACCTGACAGAAGAACTTATCTCGAGGCAAGGGACCATTGTTTTATCATAATATTTTGTGTGCATGCACACATCCTTTCGGTTCTTATAATCATTATTAATCCTAACAATTTGTGTGTTTGTATGCAACGTATTAAGTTTCTATTGTGTACATCGTTTTTGTTCTTGCAGTTATCACGAACAGTTATGACGAATGAATGAAAGATCGCCTTCCACTCAGGAAACCAAGCAACCATTTTTCATTGTCCTGTTGTCGTAAGCATCTGTTTACTAGACCTGACGCCGTTACTTAGACTTTTTATTTTCTTATGTTCTGGTTGATCGAGGTGCATAGTGACAATCGAAAATTTGTGGAGTGTATCAATACTAGTCGCCCTAGTTTCCAGTAATAATCTGTTATGTCCGCCCTGGAGTTGAGAAAAGTGTAAGCACAACACGTTGTAACTACCAACATAAATAGCACATGTACTTGCTTCAATGTACCGGCTCTCTTAATCGCTTGAATAGTTCAAAAAGTGGCACTGTTTCGTCTTTTACCATCTCATTAACCCGAACTAAGATTAAGGTGACCAATTCCACGCTCTCATCAACAAAGTGCCCTTAACTTTGTTTTCATCCTAGCAATGTAACACCGCATCGTGAGGGGCAAGAGTCGTCTAAGTTAACCCATAATGCCTTAGTCTTCACAAGAATGTTTCTACCAAGCTAGGACCTCAGTCGCAAATCTAGGTTAAATTGTAAGACTAGAATGCTCTGATTAATTTGGTGTACTTTTTATTTCCGAAATATACGAAAAAAATTAAAAATTTCAATGTTTCGAGCCATTCGATCATACGCTTTTAAATTTAATAGAAATTTTTAATGTCTAGAAATTCGCTGCATATGATTTGTTTATTAACTTGTATTTCGTTAACTGCAGTAAGTAGAAAGCAGAAATAGTCATTTTTGTTTGTGTGCACGGCCTTCTTTTGTCACTGGATAAAATAAAGTTTAGCCAGACTAGATGATTCATTTATTTTCCAAGTATTATCAGTAGTGTCTAATGTTTTAGATTCTACGTTCCTGTCACAGATAAGGTTTGGTGCACACGAACACATCTTTCCAACCCATATTGCTTTCATTTACAGAAAATAGTAGCCCCAACGAAGCTGAATCTATTGTCAGTTCTCAGTAGTTCGTTAATTCATCTAGATTTGTGTATCAATTGTACACAGACATGAGTGATTAAGTCTAAATAAAACGAAAGCGTCTACTTTCTGCTTATTTACTTCTTGGTAAGGTTGCTCAGTGAAGGAGCTAAAATGAGATTAGTAACAGATATATCAAAATGGGGGTCAAAGTAGTGGACAAAATGAAAGAGGTTCTTTTATTTTGTTACCTTACAAGAAAAATAATTCTTCACTGTGCAAAGTAGACCAGTACAGGTAGAAATATCATTCCTCGAGTGAAGATGTCAATGAATTGCATCCTGGTACAACAGAGCCTGTACGATCGTTCCACTACATATCCCGACACGCTGTGAACCCCAAATATTTGCATGACGTGGCTGATTCTGGTTGTGCTTCAGTAAAACGAAAATCAAAGTCTATCATTATTTTACATTGTGTATAGAGCATAACTTTGCATTTCTTTATGTTAACAAATGCCAGAAATTTAAGTTACGTAATACTATCTATTGGGACATTAACGTACGACATTAACAGCCGTCTTACCTCTCCCCTCAGAGTCTGTAGACGATCCTACATACCAGACACCGTATTCCGTCCTTCCTGTCAGTCGACAACCTAATTACATATTCCATATCGACTTTTTTTTTAACCTGCCGGCATGGTACTCAATCAAGAGTCCATACCACTGTAGATAGCCTATGTGATGCGCGTGAGTTGTTTCGCATCATCGATGTTCCCGAAAACCATACTCATTTCCACACAAAAGGTCAGTCTGTTACACGAGGGGAGATTGGCTGCACACAGGTGTTGCTTAACAGGTACGGCAAAGTTAATTGATTGTAACCTCAGTCGAGTTAGACACACTCAGGCACGTGATAACGGGCCTATATCACTAACGGCAATGTATTGTAGAACTGTGGAACAGGTTTTATGCTCTCCCATTATGTCAATTTTTGTAGAACTAAAATCCCTTCAGTATAAAATCAACGTGGATTCTGTAACCAGAGACCTTGCGAATTACGACCCGCGCTGTTCAGTCACTGCATCCAGAACACCGTAGACGATGATGCATAGGTTAGTGATGAGTTCTCGACTTCCGGAAGGCATTCAGTTCATTGGCTCGCTGTTGTTTAGTGAACGAAGTACGATCTTACCAAGTATCTGACCATATTTCTGATTTCTAGAAGAGAGAACAAACTGTTGTTTACGGGATGAAATCGACTGATCTAATGGTAACTTCCGGAGTACTCCAAGTCTTTTAGAATCGGTATTATTTAAAATATAAACTCAAAAAGAAAAAAAAGATACCGGCGCACCGCGATGGAATTATCCGAAAGGATGTCATTTACAAGTACAGACTAACAAATGATTAAAACTTCAGAAGAAATGGATGATTTATTCAAGAGAAAGAGCTTCACAAATTGAGCAAGTCAGCAACGCGTCAGCCCACCTTCGACCTTTATGCAAACAGTTACTCGGCTTGACATTAATTGACAGAGTTTTAGGATGTCCTTCTGAGGGATATCGTGCTAAACTCTGTGCAGCTGGCGCGTTAGATCATTATAACCCCAGCTGGTTGGAGGCCCCTGCCCCAAATGCACCTACTAAGCGTTCTGAATTCAGGAACAATCCGGCGTCCTTGCTGGACAACTTAAGGTTTGGCAAGCACGAAGACGGGTAGCAGAAACTCTCGCCGTATGCAGACGGGCGTTATCTTGTTGACATGTGAGGCCAGGATGGTTTAGCATGAAGGGCAACGAAACGGGGCGTAGAATATCGTCAACGTACCGTTGAGCTTTAAGGATGCAGCGGATAACAACCAAAGGATCCTGTTGTGAAAAGAAATGGAATCCCAGACGATTAGTCCTGGTTGTCGGGTCATATGACAGGCGACAGTCAGGTTGGTATCACTCCAGTATCTGGAGCGTCTCCAGACATGTCCTCTCAGGGTCATCGGTGCTCAATTCGAACACATCAATGAGGACAATTTTCCTTAAGTCATTCAGCGACGTCTTTAAGCATAGAATCGCCATTGGCGAAGAATCATTGTACCATTGGACGAACCTGATCAGCCAAAATGGTCAAATACTAATGACAGTAATGCAGAACACGATGTGGTTGCTTAAATGAAGCCCCCTCCCCCACTCCCCATCCATGTTTCATTCTTGGGGCGTAATCTCGAACAGATGTTGCAAACAGCGTGGAACGAGGCTTATCCGAGGAAATGACATTGTTCCATTGTTCAATAGTTCACCTTCAATTGCTTCGACCGAACGTTTGCAATTCCCCGCTTCTGAAACTACCTTCGAGTTGCTTTGTAGATGACAAGGCTAACGGGTGAGGCAACCAATCTACAATAACTTCTACACCCGTTGTCCTCGTTATTTTTCGTCAGAATCGTCTTGAATGACCGTCCGTCACAATCACTGAACACAGTTTTGGCCAAATTGTTACTTAGCGGATGATGTTTTTCAGCTGTACCTGCGTGCGGTATAAATTGTCGATGCGATGCCTCTTGGAACACCGAACACTTCGATCCCCCTAGTTATGGGTGCATCCATCATACGAACCCCAACAATTTTCCGAAGTTCGAACTACTTAGCTCCAAAATAGTGTCCATAACGCTCTTCTGACCACGACTGACTGCTCCAACGTATTGAGAACATTTCTCAGTTGCCGTTGGGAGCCATATACAAAAGCACAGCTTGCAGTCTAGGCTAGCATCTGCATTTATGTTCAAACGTCCATTTCTCACGGTGTTTCATATTTTTGTCCGACCCCTGTATTATTAACTCTGATGGAACGACATAAAGTGGAATGACGACTGGAAGGAAAAGCATATTGCAGACTGACATTAATCAGAAGAATCTCAGGGAAATGTGGCAAACAAAACACTTCTTCAACAGATTCTAGAATACTAATCGTTAGTCTTCGACTCTTACCTGATGAGAGTAATAGAAATGGAAGATCCAATGACAAACGCCGGTTTCGTCAAAGCATATTATAGTAAGCGCGAGAGCATTAGAAAGATACTCAGCAAACTGCTTTGGCAGTAGCTCCAAGATACCCGGTTTTACTTTCACGAAGAGGATTACTGTTTAAATTCCGATGAATTACGTTAAAAGAAGTGTCGAGGAAGTTCCTGTTATCTCCTTCTTATAGTTTCCGAAGTGACGAAGACGAAATAGTCGTAGAAGCAGCTACTCATACGAGGATAGAACGACACTCGTCCGTCATACAAACACCACTCGCGGGTGGATAAGAGCAGAAGGGAAAAGATGGTTGAAACAGAAGTACACATCGCCACACACACTAAGCGCGAATGTAGTAACGTTATGAATAGATTTAGGTAGCAGGGCTCAGTTGTAGTGGTAGAGACTGGATTAATTGACCTGCAGATGAAAGTGGGGTCGACGACCCCTACAAAACAATGTTCTGAATAAATGGGTCAAGGAAATAGTTTTAAGCTTGCTGATAAAAATTTTTCTTTGCCGATGGTGGGATGATAACTTCGCGTAGTGAGATCGCGTGCGCTGATGGTGGACGACGGCATCACGCCGGAGGAAGGAACGTTTCATAACGTTTACGATGTCAGCAACCGCCCTCAAGAAAATGAAAATTTGTTTCCTAATTCTGCCCCGTAGCATAACGTAATCGCTCGTGGTCTTATATTCCGGAAATGTTAATTTTTATCCTGACATACAAATTCCTGGCACCAGAAAGAGCTTCGATTTTTAAAAGGTTTAGACTCATCATTATGACACATAGCTATGTTTCACAGTATTTCCTTATTTATACGTTTGTCGTCGTGGCCATCTTCCGCAGCAGCTTTTAACATCTGTTACCATAGATTATCCGTCTTGAGCTGACTGCAATCTAATTAAAATGAATTATACCAGACGCGTTTCGCTTTTATTTACGAAGCATGTTCCGTCATTATTCTGCAAGTTGGATACATACGTTTGTACCTTTTTTTATTTCATAGGATTATTCCCTTACATCTTTACTAGAACAAGACATTTAGCATTAACATTTGCAATCGCTTTACCTATATGATTAAGATTTATATTATTTGGATGAATTAATCATACCAATCACATATTTACACAGGTTAAAAACAGCGTTTTTTTAATAAGTTGGTCTGCAAGCTACTCACAGTGTTTCTTTGCATAATCTGCTCTTTCACTTCTTTCTAGTAGTGGTTGGTGTCGACAGGCTTCATTTCACACCTGCACTTGGCAGTTTTTGGTATTCTGCACTATTTCCTGCACTGCAGTATTTACAATTAACTTTCTTAACGCTTTTTTTTAAATTCTGCACCGCCACGGTGTTTATGCCAATTTGTTTGTTTTCGTTCTCCTTCTGTCTCTCTCTCTCTCTCTCTCTCTCTCTCTCTCTCTCACTCTCTCACACACACACACACACACACACACACACACACACACACACACACACACACACACAATCGTTTCATAGGTTGCCAATACTCACATGGTGAACGAAAACAAACGAATAGGCATAAACACTGTGGCAGTGCAGAATGAGAAACAGTTAATAAAGTTAGTTGTAAATAGTGCAGTGCAGGAAATATTGCAGAATATAAAAAACTACCAATTTCAGATGTGAAATGAGGCCGGTCGACACCAACAACTGCTAGAAAGAAGGGAAGGAACAGATTATGTAAAGATACAACGTGAGTAGCTTGCAGACCAACTTTATAAAGAAAACTCTGTTTTTAAATAAAATAATAAAAAATGTACAAACGTACGTATCCAATTTACAGAATAACCGCCGGTCGGAGTGGCCGAGCGGTTCTAGGCGCTACAGTCTGGAACCGCGCGACCGCTACGGTCACAGGTTCGAATCCTGCCTCGGGCTTGGATGTGTGTGATATCCTTACATTAGTTAGGTTTAAGTATTTCTAAGTTCTAGGGGACTGATGACCACAGCAATTAAGTCCCATAGTGCTCAGAGCCATTTTTATAGAATAACCACGGAATGTGCTTTGTAAATAAAAGCGAAATGCGTCTGGTGCAATTCTTTTTAAATAGATTGCAGTCAGCTCAAGACGGATAACCTATAGTAACAGATTTGCTTATTTATTTATTGTTTTGTTTAGGTCTATTGTGGTTTTTCATGTTGTTACATGCTGTAATTAATTACAAAATTGCGTCTCGGTACAATAATAGTACAGAAATAATAATAACGTTTAATTCATGTAAATATATTATGTATTATTACCGGTGAGCGTGTTACAGCACCGCTTCAGGTAGTGAGAGCTGCGCCGGCACCGAACCGATTCCGCCCGGCTCGTTAACGACGACCATAGGTTTGCCGAACAGCCTTGCTGAGGGTTTTAGGTTGTTTCTCACTTCCTAGTCGGTGAATACCGTGCTGGTACATGAGTCTTACCGGTGTTACACGATTCGAAAACGTCTAGAATTCAGTCTCTTTCGTATGAATACTCTACACACAGGCAGTTGAATTGTGAATATTCCGTCCCCGCGGAGGGAACAGTATGTCGGCAAGAGGGCATCTCTTAAGATAACCGTACTACATCCGCTCATAAGCATGCCGGCCGTTCCCCGATGCTGGACAAAGCCACAATAAAATGAATAAGATAACTATTATCTATTAGTAGAGACAGTATGAAAGTTTAGAAAGAACAATGAATGCCGGACTAACAAGATTTACAAGAAATTTACCTTCTAAAATAAGTAACAATATACAGGGATAAAAAGTATCCGCTCTTCTAATAGTGGGCATTAAGACGCCTTTATGATGACTTGAACTCTACTGGTGACACTTCTAATGTCTGTTGGTGAATGGCAGCTCTTACTTCCCTAAGCGCCAAAACCAGACACGGTATTGAAGCAGGACGCTGGTTCAGGAGCGGAGTCCACGTTCTAAATCATTCCAAAGGAGTTACACTGGGCTCAGGCCAGAAGTATGCTGTTGTCCGTCCATTTGAGGAATATTATCTCCACAAACCGTTGCCTAACGTATGTTGCTTTATTACAGGGTGCATTATCATGCTGATAGTAGCACTCATCGTTCCGAAATGTTCCTCTACACAATGGTGTAAAATATGTACATATTCCTCCGCAAAGGGAACCACATCCTAAGCACGAAATACACCGCCGTACATTAACACAAACTGCTCTAAAACTCGCGCTGCAAATTGACAGAGGTAACCTTTCGAGGCATTCAACGAATCCGATACTTTCCATAAGGTTGCTATGATTTTTCACCTAATTCATTCCAACTCACTAATTTCCGTAAGCTTTCCCTGCGTAATAATTCTTTGCATTCATATCGGGTCTCCAGCGGGAACATCTCGTCATCTGGATACAATATTTCGGCGGTCCACTTGGCCACCATTTTCAGGTGTGTAGGCCGTCGCACTGTCTCGCCGGAACTGAAATCAAACACGCAGCGACTGCTCCTTTATACGGCCGTGAGACCACAGAGCGTGCACGAAAATAACTGCCATTCTCACGCTGGAAGTTGAAAAGGGTGGAAAACTTCCGTTTTTAGATGTTTTGGTCTACAGAAGGTATGATGATGAATTAGTACACAGTGTTTACCGGAAGCCCACGCGTACATACCGATATCTTCATGCATAAAGTTCTCATCCATCGCACCAACGCAAATGGCTTCAAATGGCTCTGAGCACTACGGGACTCAACTGCTGAGGTCATTAGTCCCCTAGAACTTAGAACTAGTTAAACCTAACTAACCTAAGGACATCACAAACATCCACGCCCGAGGCAGGATTCGAACCTGCGACCGTAGCGGTCTTGCGGTTCCAGACTGCAGCGCCTTTAACCGCACGGCCACTTCGGCCGGCACCAACGCATCAGAGTCCAACGTTCACTGGTGAAGATAGCTATACCGTCTCAGTTTCAGATAGTTTGACACAAGAACTAGACCATCTAGAAGCTGTGTTCAAGCTGAATGGTTATACTGAAAATCAGATCCGTTGTGTTCTAGAGACTCGACTTTAGCGGGAACCAGCGGAAAGTACAAGCAAATCAGTGGCATTCCTACCTTTTGAGGGGAACATATCTTCAAAAATAGGTAAAATTTTAAAGAAATTTAATATTAAAAGTGTATTCCGACCACCACCTAAGATCAGCAACCTGTTGGGCTCAGCGAAGGATGATTTAGGTTTGAGAAAGCCCAGAGTCTGCAAGATTCCCTGCTATTGCGGGAAAATCGTCTCTTGGAACTTCATCGCCACACGCGTCAGCCAGAAAAATCTACGGTGGCAGAACATTATCTTACGGAAGGGCATAAAATGTTGTACGATGAGACACAAGTGGTTGCCCCTGAGTGTAGTGAAAGAAGCCATTGAAATCCGGTTATCTGACTAAATTTTAAACAGAAATAAGGGGTATCCTTTAAGTAAGAGTTGGAAACCTGTTCTTTTTGACATTAAGAAACAACGGCCCTTGTCTCGGCCTTCAAAAACTGTCAGTAGTGTTTGATATCGATTTATCATTTCCGCGAGCTTTCACCACGGGTGCACTTTTGCTAGAGGGCAGTTATTCTCACGCACGCGCGGTGGACCCACGATCGGTGTATAAAGGAGCTGCTTCGGCGTGTTTGATTTCAGTTCCGGCGAGATAGTGTGATGACCTATTCACCTGAGGATGGCGGCCAGGTGGACCGCCGAAATATTGTGTCCAGACAACAAGATGTTCGGGCCGGAGACCCGATATGATTACAACTCACTATTTTCCAGTTATTCACGGTCCAGTGGCGTCAACTCTTGGCAGCATTTTAAGTTTCACTCAACATTGGGTACAGAAATGTGAGGCTTATGTGAAGCTGCTCCAGCAATGCACCCCACTGCTTTTATTACTGCGTTGCTACCTCTGGATCACGGGGTCCCTGGTTCGATTCCCGGTCGAAATGGGGATTTTTCTCTGCCCGGGGACTGGGTGTTTGTGTTGCACTCATCATTTCATACTCATCATAATCATCATTTGTGAAAGTGGCTGTATTGGGTTGTGAAAAAAATGCGCCATTAAAAAATTGGGTCGTGCGGTAGCGTTCTCGCTTCCCACGCCCGGGTTCCCGGGTTCGATTCCCGGCGGGGTCAGGGATTTTCTCTGCCTCGTGATGGCTGGGTGTTGTGTGATGTCCTTAGGTTAGTTAGGTTTAAGTAGTTCTAAGTTCTAGGGGACTGATGACCATAGATGTTAAGTCCCATAGTGCTCAGAGCCATTTGAACCATTTTTTGAAAAAATTGGGACTTTGTATGGGCGCTGATGACTGCGCAGTTGAGCGCCCTACATATCAAGCATCATCATCCTCATCATCATATTTTACTTCTTACGCAGCATCACAGCTGAACTGATTGCAGCGTCCTGGAAACCACTAGTTATATATTCCACAGATTTAATGCGATTTGTTCCAGTCACCAATATTCCAGTGTAATTTACGTCAGTGCATGAGATCTAACTGGCCGTGGTTTAACTGTGGCTGTTCCTTCGCACTTCCATTTCACAATCACTTCAGCAGCGGATGACTCCGACAGCTTTGGAAGGTTTCAAATGTCACTGATTGATTTGTTACTCATGTTTACTCCCCGTTCGAAGCCACAGAGTTCTCTTGATCGACCCATTCTATTGTTAATGCTTCTCTTATGGATACGCAGATCTCCTCACGTACATTTATACTTGCGGCTCCTCCTATCATGACATCTAGTAGTCGATTCCGCAGAAGTTTGATCAGGTAATGTATTTTCTGCAGTTGGTGGCTTCACAGTACTTAGAAACTTCTAAAAACTCGCATTTGAAAACCGTAAAGAGTTGTAGGTTAATAAATCTTTATGAAATGCCCGTTTCGATCATCTGATTATCTTCAGGCATCATAATATTGTTTGCAGCGGTCTGTTTCGTAGCGTTCTTACAGTGTTGTGAAATAAAAACAATTCCGTCATTAGGAAAATGCGGTATATAGTCAACAGTAAAATACTGCATGCACTGTGTCAAGCGCACTCTGCGTACACAGGAAGATGGAATCTCGTCACTCTGCTGCATGTTGCTAGATTGACGCAGGAGCCAAATTGTGAATAAGGTATTTTATACTTCAGTTGTAATAGCTAAAACTTAATGCTGTATTCCTGTACTTGTATTATCACATACAAAACTTCGTGACTCCTTTTTTGTGAGACTTGGAAGGAAAGCTTTCTTACTACCGTTTTGTTGAAAACTAACTATTTGAGACAGTGTTTGTGTATTACAAATAATTTGATTCTGAAAAAAGAAAAGAAAACAACAAGTCAGTGTTAATAATACTACTTATTTACACAAATAGCGCCTTACTGGATTCAAACCGAAAGTTCATCTTCAGACAGCCTTTCACGTTTAAATTACATTTAGTGTCGTTTACATTATGTCTTGGAGAAAACAGCCAACAACTAACGTTAATTATAACTAGCGTAATATGGATGCTGTGAACCTGAACAGGCGTCTGGAGTTGTCGGTTCGAAACCGGTAATGGTGCTACTTGTGTTAATACATATTATTGTTAACAGTGGCCGGTTTTGTTTTCTTCTTTGCAAGAATCATCTTGTAAAAATTTTCTTACTGGCCCTCATAATCGATCAGTTTCCTGAGAACTTTCTTAATGAAGTATTTATTCTCTAATTTGTCTCATTTCTTGTGGTGGTACGGTGAACATCACAGTTCCATGGTATTATAACACCTTCTCAACTTTTTGGGCACAGTTAAATTATTTATAAACAGAGATAGCCTGTTCTTTTTTAGTTCTCTTAACTAAAGTTATATTTGCTACATACAAGTTTCTCCATTTCAACTCTTCTGATACCTACAGCACTCGGTTTTCTAGTTCACTTATACTGCGGTTTACTATTAGTGATAGTAGCGCAGGATGAATATGGTTCGAGGCCACAGTACAACTTTGCCATACGCCTGCTGTAAATAACTTATCGTACCTGAAGGTGATCAGATGATCGAAACCGACAGGTGATAAAGATTTCATCAGCAACAGCTGTTCTCGGTTTTGAATCGATGTGTTTTATTCTCAAGCTACATTTAACAAAACAGACGGCGCGAAAAGAAAACTAACGCGAAGTTGGAGTTCAGTATTACAAAAAACCATTTAGCTTGCGCACGGGATAATGACTACGAATAATAGGTATTGGGGGCGTATGAATGCACAGAAAATATAAAGACTGAAAAAAATGAAAAAGAGATATACAGATGGAGATTGCTCCATCAGCGGGTAAGTGTCGCATTACTCGAATGGGTGCTTACGTACAGGACGAAACTCAGACAAAGGTCAGAAGAAAGGGACGAGTGCAAGGAACTACTTCAACTGTCCTTTCTTTTCATTTCCTCCAGCTATTACCGCACCTTTCAGAACGATCTAGCTTTTGTTAACAGACGACCGGGAGAAGCGTACCCGAGTCAAACAAAGGTGTGTCGTTAAAGCGATCAGCAGTTAAACTCATTAAAATCGGAATGGCTTTCTGTCCATGCGCCGCCTCCCATTACAATAACGATAACAATAATTAGTATTCCATTATCGATGATAATGCTCTACGTGGTCTGTGGTCATAATGACGACCAATAGGAATCGGCGCCCTTCTGGCGTGCGACCAATCGGGGAGAGTGGAAATTGTGCTGGCGGGAACGACAAGGATGCGGTTGTAATGGGAAAGCGAAGAGCCGGTGAGAGGACGCGCGAGCTATAGAAGCGTGAAGGACGGACAGATTGCGATGCTATTGTGGCGCGGCAGGATCGATCGGGAAATCGACTACTCACTCGCGTGAATGCGTGCGTTAACACAGTGAAAACAGTCAAGGGAAGAGCCGATCACAGGGACAGTCTGTGTAGCTTTCGAAATTCACCGCCCTTACTTGATAGCCACATATATTTTCCCGGCAAATATAGGGCGTTTCAGAATCATTTCTACATCTACATACATACTCCGCAGTCCACCATACGGTGCATGGCGGAGGGCACCTCGTACCACAACTAGCATCTTCTCTCCCTGTTCCACTCCGTAACAGAACGAGGGAAAAACCACTGCCCATATGCCTCTGTACGAGCCCTAATTTCTCTTATCTTTGTAGTCTTTCCGCGAAATGTAAGTTGGCGGCAGCAAAATTGTACTGCAGTCAGCCTCAATTGCTGGTTCTCTAAATTTCCTCAGTAGCGATTCACGAAAAGAACGCCTCCTTTCCTCTAGAGACTCCTACCCGAGTTCCTAAAGCATTTCCATAACACTCGCGTAATAATCAAACCTACCAGCAACAAATCTAGCAGACCGTCTCTGAATTGCTTCTATGTCGTCCCTCAATCCGACCTGATAGGGATCCCAAACGCTCGAGCAGCACTCAAGAGTAGGTTACCGACGAAACACATCTTCCCAAAATTCTACCAATGAACCGAAGACGACTATCCGCCTTCCCCACAGCTGCCATTCCATGCTTGTCCCACTTCATATCGCCCAAATATTTTATCGACGTGGCTGTGTCAAGCACTACACTACCAATGGAGTATTCAGGCATTACAGGATTCTTTTTCCTATTCATCTGCATTAATTTACATTTATCTGTATTTAGAGTTGGCTGCCATTCTTTACACCAATCACAAATCCTGTCCAAGTCATCTTGTATCCTCCTACAGTCACTCAACGACGACACCTTCCCGTACACCACAGCATCATCAGCAAACAGCCGCACATTGCTATCCACCCTATCCAAAAAGATCATTTATGTAGATAGAAAACAGTGGACCTACCACACTTCCCTGGGGCACTCCAGATGATACCCTCACCTCCGATGAACACTCACCATCGAGTACAACGTACTGGGTTCTATTACTTAAGAAGTCTTCGAGCCACTCACATACTTGGGAACCAATCCCATACGCTTGTACCTTAGTTGATAGTCTGCAGTGGTGCACCGAGTCAAACGCTTTCCGGAAGTCCTTCATCAGATTTCACATTTCTACGATAGCGTACTGAAAAGTAATGACTCAGAATTTTTTGTATGAAAATTCTTATATATTTTTAAATAAAAGAAACTGTACTAACACTCTGAATTTTTCTTCACTTCTACATATTTATTTCATAGTATAGTTTTCGTGGCAACGAACACATTTCTCGTAATGAGAGACAAGTTTGTCGATATCGTCACTGTAGAAAGTTTGACCTTGTTGAATGAGGCACGAGTTGGGACCCTATGCAGGATGATCGATGACGGTGAACCCAAGACTTCGGATTGTTGCAAATATCACAGCGCTCGTGCTTCGTCTGGCATTGTTATGCTGAAGAATCGGGCGCTCCAAGTGTAGACGAGTTATCTGGATTCGAAACTCACCGACGTCGTTACACGGCAATTTTTGTTACATCCTACAATTCGGAATCCTCTTCCTGCAGAGGGTTGTAGCTTAAGTCAGCGGAGCGGGAAAATCGACCGAGTAATATGCTTCACATGTTATCAGTGTCGGTTGACGCATTTCTTTCTGTACGCCATGGCATATCATATACATTATTTATCAAGTCAATAAACCTCCTTCTGAACACGTTCAAATCATACAGGGATGAATGTGGTGTCGTTAGAAAGGTCTTTAACCGCCTTCTGACACTGCATGCCAATTTTACACTCAAACTTACTTTTTTACTAAAAATTGTAACTTGAAAGGTACTTTTAACTATCATTTCAGAAAGGGCATTAAAGGTGTCCAGCCTCATACCGATGTTTTATGAAGCTAACTTATTAATCACGAGTGAGAGACTCCATTTTCAAATTATCTTATTACAAATAATACTTTACTTGTTTTAAAACACCGATAAAATAGATAATTTATGTACAGAATTGCATAGATAATAACCGTGACGACTGCCGTACTCCATTTTCTTTATTTGTCGTACAGGTTGACTTTTCTAAATGAATACTTTCCGAAACTACAGACATATTTGTCATTGTCGCCTTGAATTGTTATTGACGTATTGCTTACATACTGTGCGAAGTGCAATTAAAATCTCAAAATACAGTTAGAGGTGATTGTGACCTTAGTCATCTACAAGGCAAGATTCGACCACTGAACACTGATCTATAATATACATTTCGAGTTTATTTACTTCTTTGTATTTGTATTTCTCATTAAACCTTTCATAAAAAACAGGTAAAAGTAATTATTAAAGTCGAAAGCTAGAAACTTCAAGCAACTGATGACAGTCAATTATTGTCATGAGCAATACATTACATTTCTTTACTTCTTTTGTTTTGTGTTTCTAGTTGTTCATTAATTATCAACTTAGGCAACAACAGGGTGGTGTAAATACTACTGTTACAAACAATAAATGGCAAGCTTACGATGCCAAGGAAAAAACCTTAGAAGCTGTCGTGAGAAGCGTCACTCCACAATGGTGGTTGCAGCTCAAGCACCTGCTCAAAGAGAAAGGCATCATTCCCACAACTACCCTTATCTCAACGACTACACTTATTCAAAATAGAGCCATTATTTAAAACTGTAAAAGCCCGAAGGTTCCTCAACGATTCCTTGGTTTTTTAAAAAATGCAGAAAGAAACTTGAGGTGAATTTTGACTTAGGTGTTTAAAAGCATACCTGGGCACTAACTACGAGTTGCTGGTTCATCTGAATGACGGTAGAGATCTCCACGAGGCAACTAGCTAACTCGCTTGCTCTTTTATCAACCAATGCGCAGGATTTCCCAAATCTGCGGGAGTATGCCGAAAGTTGTATCTTTCAATAGGACTATCCATACCGCACTATTAAATGACTGTAACGTCATTTCTTATCAATGAGCTGCCTCAACGTTGAGTCGACCTCCTACTGTAGCAATGTTGTCCAAGGTCAAGCAATCTCCCTGTATATGAATTGTGTTTGTAGGCGTTTGTGAATGACTGCAACAACACTGGGTGAAATGTAATGCCGCATATCAACAGTAGTGAACGCAGTAATTCGAAAGATGCTGGCAAAAGTATGGGTTGAATTTCATTATCATCTGGATGTTTGTGGTGTGTTTGTCGAAGGGAGTATTCAACATTATAAAAGGTAAATGAAAACTTTGATCAGAAACTTAACTGTACAAAGCGCCCAAGGTTTAGTGTCCATGCTTGAAAATATATACTTTTTTTTAAAATTAGGTGTTTCTCTACAAAATAAAAACATTACAGTCCCATTCGAAGTTAAATACACGCCAGGTTCCTGTCTTCATTGATTTAGAAGATATAATCGTGTGAAACTGAATGTATGCATTTGAAACTACCTGTATACTTCATACCAGATTTCTTATTTTACCGACGAAACACGTAATGCCTCTGTTGCCCGTGATGCCAAGTACTAAAGTATTTCGGGTTCACATTACTAAAATGTTATTTTTGCCATATACATCCGATGATATAACACTCCGCTGAAAAAGTTATTACGTTAAATTCTGTAAACTACTGCGTACAAATAAATCCAGTATGTCGATAGGTCATAAATGACATAACAGCAGCTACAAAGTTCGAGTACTCGATAAATCTAACACCCAAATGTTCACACGCAAGACAGACCATAAAGTTGACTCTTGCCGAGAACTGAACTTGAAATTATCGCTACAATCGTAAAATGTTGGGGCATTTGTTGGACCGCAAGTTTCCCAAGTTGACACTTACTTAGCTATTTTTTCATTTACAAACATCCGTACTCTGTCTCATTCTTACAAGAGAAACTTCCCTCAGTGGACAGCCCGTGAAAAGCTGAACACAGATCAACCGAGAAAACTGGGAGGAGGTGTACTGAACTGTCAAAAAAGAAGAGAAACAGAAACAGTGAACGGTCCAAGGACAGGAAGTCCAACATAGAGGAGCATCAGAAAGCGAATAGGACGTGGTCGCGGTGTTAGTCAACTAAGCGGGCTGGACGTAATGACACATTACCCGTGCCAAAAATTTTGAGTTTTTTTCCGCTGTTAGCTGTATTCAGATTTGTGTCTGTGTCGTGGTATAACGTCCGATTCCAACAGCGAGGTGTAAGCAAGGGACCTATAATGACAGTTGATTCTGCACGACAACTCTCTCAGAAGCCGAAAGGAAATGGCTTTCGAATGGAAACCGCAAACGTTTGATGACAAGGCGAGAAGCCAACCGAATCCTCTACCGGAAAATACGTCTGCCGTGTCATACACGGGGTAAGCGACAGTATGTGTGTCATATGACAGGAATTTCTCACTGATGGACCTAATTTGTACGCCTGGTAAGTGAGTGAGGTGCGCCTCCTTGCCCGATTTAGGTGTTTGTATATTGTACATGTGATCATTCCTAAGGAAATAATGAAGACATGGTTGTTTGTTACATAATCTGCAACAAATAAACGCAACAACTTCACAATTACACAGTGTCTCTGTGCTCTGTCAAAACGTATGTTTTTAACAGTTTTGAAGCTACATTCCGTTTTGAAAAATTTGACACCTGAACTCCTTTCTTGTGACGTAGTTCACTCCCGTTTATTTGTGGTTTTCATTTATGTGAGGCGCCTATTAGGTATCTCGCCCTGCACTCATTATTTATCACGTTTAGTTGTGACGGCAACGTAATCAAATCATATGATTCATATTCTATAAGTAATATGTAGTGCGACAACTACCAAAACTACAGAAAGAGAACAAAAATTTCAGTAACCGAAGGGACAGTTCATTGAAAAAAATAAAAATCATTATAAATGGCACGAGGGAGTTTCGAATGCGACTTGATTGCTTCAAGGTCCAACAACAAAATCACTTTTTTCTTTTTAATCTCATTTTGCTCCTTTTTGGTCGTTGTATTTTTTCGGGGCGGATGTACCATGACGCTTATAAAAGTTCGTTGTTCATCCATTAACTGAGTTTTTTTTATTACAGAGGGCAGCGAAACCTGTGGCCGAACACGCTTTTTTTAATTTCATTTTGTTCGTTTTTGTTCGTTGTATCTGCTCGGGGCGGACGTCGCAAGACTCCCGTTTCGGTCCGTCGTTGATCAAGTAACTCAGTTTTTTTATTACAGAGGGCAGCTAACCCCTGACCGAACACGCTGAGCTACCGTGCCGGCTCACTTAACCTCGCCGCCACGGCCATGCATTTGTGCTCAATATGACATTTGTTAAATTTCAACCATTCACTGTTTTTATTTTGCATTTTTTCACAATACAGTGTAGCTTCTTCCTGTTTTCATGCTTGAACGGTGTTGTTCGCTTTTTGACGGGTTATCCACTGGGCCATCTTACCACTAAATCTGAGGAGAGTACGATAAGTAGGTTCCCTTGTTAGGAAACACTTTATCCTAAAGATTTTCATCACTTTATATTCGTTAGAATACCAAGAGTCGTCTATAAATTATAATTACTCATGTCGAACCGGCTATGATATCCCTTTTCGTCAGCCTTATTTTCTGTTTTATTTATCCCGTCTTTTCTGAATCATCAGTCTTCTGACTAATACGATGTGGCGCACCACTAATACATTTTTGGTGTCTACCTCTTCACCTCAGAGTTGCACTTGCACACTGCGACGTCAATTATTTGTTGCATACAGTCCAATCTCTACCTTCTCCTAAAGTCTTTAGCATCTACAGCTTCCTCTAGTACAATGAAAGTTATTCCCAGAACTATTAAAACATATCCAGGCAGACTGACGATTCTTCTTTTCATTGTTTTGAGTATGATCCATTCTTTGCCGATTCTGCGGGGAACCTCCTCATTCTTGGTCTTATCAGATCACCTCATTTCCAGCATCCTTCTGTTCCACCACATCGCAAATTCTGCGATTCTGTTCTTTCACTTTTCTGCTGTAGGCTTTGATTCCCACTACCTTACGGTGCTGCACTCTAACGTACATTCTCAGAAATTTCTTCCTCAAATTAAGGCCTATCTTTGATAGTAGAAGAAGTTCGTTGGCATGAAATACCCTCTTTCCCGGTGCTAGTTAGTCTTTTATGTCTTTGCTTCGTCCTTCAAGCGTTAGTTTGCTTCCAAAATAACGGAATCCCTTAACTTTGTCTACCTTACGTCAGAAATTCTGATGTTAAAATATCGATAAACTCTGTTCAGCTTCTTTCGCCTTTCTTCGGTTTACTCTCAAGTCACAGACTTTGCTCATTAAACTAATTAAACTACTTACCTCATTGAACAGATCATGCAATTCTTCTTGACTTTCAGTGAGGATATCGATGGTTCTTGTACATATTACCCGTCTTTGCCCAACTGTAATTCCTGATTTTGTCAGAATTTCGAACATCTGGCACCATTTTACGTTGTAAAACTCATTTTGTAGTTCGACTTGGTTTTTCTTAACTCTTGCTTCCATTATCAACTGCCTTTCCAATTGATAAACTGATCATCCCGCAGATTTTTGAGTTTCTTTTCCCCTCTTCTGTTAATGAGTCATCTCCGGAACTGGGTTGCGTGTGGTGTTAGGCTGACTGCGCGATAGTTATCGTACGTACTTGTAGTTGCTATCTTCGGGACTGTGACGATGATATTTTGCCGGAAATATGATGGTACGTCTTCAGTCTCATAAATTCTACTGCCAACCTGAATAGTCGTTTGGTTGCCGTCTCCACAATGATTTCAGAAATTTAAAAGCAATGTTATCTACCCCTGCCGTCTTTATTTGATCGCAAATCTTCCACAGTTCCTTTAAACCCTGCCTCAAATACTGGATCAAATATGTATTCGGTATCGGTTACCATTTCGTCTCCTATCACACCGCCCCTTTCAATGTGCTCATTCCATGATTCTGCTCTTCCCCCTGCGTTTAGTAGCGGACTTCTCGTTCGCTTCTCAATGTTGACAGCTTGACTGAAGGTTTCTAGAATGAATTTTCACTCTGTATGTAACTGTACACGGTGATTTGGAACTTTCTCGTAAATTATAACCGTGTACCAGACACGGACTCGAACCTTGCGCCATTACGTCAGGTCTTTACCTTTTGGGAGTAGGAAAAATCAATGGTGTCTTCGAAAGAGCATACCACTCGTTAACGTACGTCATCTTTAACTGCTTTGACGTAAGTCACGTTGACGTAAGTCACGTTGGCTATGTTCGGGAGACAGACTGTTTCGACCAACTATCTGTCAAGGGTATCGAAGAACGGAATGCTTTTGTCCATGTGGGAATCCGAATCTAGCCGTAGATATCCTGGCGTCTGTCTCCAAGTCGTCGTCGGCACTACTCACAGTATTAAAAAAAAAACACACTCACACACACACTCACACACACACACACACACACACAAACTCCAGCCGCAATCTGCGCAGAATTCACGACCCGAGAGCGCAACGTGAACGTCCCGAGCAGCTGCCGTGAGCAAACTGTTGCTGAAGCATGGCTTACGACTCGACCGTACAGCTCCACCAGTACCTCACCCCCTACCTTCCAAAATCCACTGAAGTTCGCCTCAACACCTTGCAGGGCTAACAATCCTGTAAAAATGGAGAATATTCCACCTCGTACATTCCAAAGCTCACGAAAGTTCTCCTTCATACCTTGCAGGACTAACAATCCTGGAAAAATGGAGAATATAAATAGATGGCTTGGCCGTAACCTGTGAGATTGTTTCCAGAATGTATTTTCACTCTGCAGCGGAGGATGCACTATTTTCACTTTAGTTTCAAATAACTTTAGATCGAATGGAGTACCAATCAGAAACATTTTACCAATGGAGAGATCAGTATGAAACTTTTTAAACTTTCTGTGGATACATATTGCATGTCTTTAATGCAGTGGTTTCCATTTCTGCATCCTCTGCCGTTACCATTGCTGATTCCTTCCCTTTTAGAATCAGTTTCCAACACCAAAGGCAAGAGGTTGTCCTGAAAGTGTTAGTTCTTCTTCCCTCTTTAACAAGGCCATAATCAGAACGAGGAAGATTGGAAATCTGTGACCACAATTAATGAAGATTTATATGCAATGTTTAAGCAGCAGCACAAATCGAACCCGTGACCTAGGACATATATTACTAAACAAAGACGCCATCCCTAGGTGACAGGTGCAGACTCCCAGAGAGCACGTGTATACCTCCTGTCTTTTGAACAATATACTATATCTCCACTAGCTTCCATCTCCGCAGTCGTTAATTGAAATGTGTTTGCTAAAGAAGAATATATGTTTTGTTGCAGGGAAACTAATTCTTTGATTTCACGGGACTATAAACAACGTTTATGTTACAATTACTAGTGCACAAGCCCTAATTTGTGTCCAAGTCGGACGTGGAACGTAGTATGCGAAATACGTCATAACTGTTGATTTGGGAACTGCTGTGAGTGAAGACGTAACACTGTATCTTTCTTTATTACATCGAATAAGAAAGTTCTATACAGCGTATAACGCAGAGATCGTATTACCAATATCAGCTATTTTCCGACCGATTCAATTCACAGAACAACGAGGGAAAATTCCAATATTCCTCAGTGTGCACTCTAATCCCTCATCTCTTTCTTCTGATCCCTGCACCAGGTGTAAGGGGGAAGCAGCAGTACCCTTGAATGTTTTTTCTCGAATGCCGGCTCACTCAGTTTGCCCAAGCGAGTATTCCGAGAATAGCTCTGCCTTTCTTTCAAAGATTCCCAAGTAATGAAGGGCGATATAAATGACGATTCGGAGAATCTGGCGAGTGGAAGAGATGTATACTCCTTCTCCCACGTTTCCGGGAGGTAGTCACTGGTTTTATTTTTATATACAAAGACGAGTGATTTCTTATTCGCTGTAATTAAGAAAGATACAGTATTACGTCTCCACTCACGTATTTCGCTTGCTACGTTCCACGTCGGAGTTAGACACAAAGTAGGGCTTGTGCACTAGTAATTGTAACATAAACGGTGTTTATAGTCCCGTGAAATCAAAGAAGGAAAAATAATTTCTATATCACTTTCGCCCATATATCGGTTCGGCAGAACCGACTATCTATGTCACTATCAGAGCCTCTCTAAGTTCATTCAGTTTCTGCCGTAGCTCCCACTTTATAAGGAAACCAAGCATTGGAGCAACATTGCAGAATTGTACGAGCTAGCAATTTGTGTGCGGTTCCTAAAAGGATACACGACATCTTACCAACCCCAATTGAGTTCTGCAATTAATATCAGGTGCTTTAAGCAAATATTCCGTTCAAGAATCGCCAGAGGATGAGGTATACTTGCAAAAGACAGAGAAGTGCAGGATGATTTCACTTAAATTACATCATGGTCGGAGAGAGATTCCGAAACCATGTATTGGATTGTAACGCTTACCCAGCCCAAATATAGACACATACTACATTTGAGTAATGATGAAGAGTTGGCTGAATTTTAAAAGACTAGTCAGAAAGAATGAATGCACAACATGCAGTGAACCGAACCACGAGGGAATGAAGAGATGCCTGATGTTCTCTCAGGCTATAGATACTGCGATAGTAAATAGCTCAGTAGGCTGGCCAGTTGAAGAGGAATGGATACATCTAAAAAGATACATAAAAGAAAATGAAAAGAGAAACATAAGTACAAGGAAGGTAACAACGAAGAAACCATGGATAACAGAAGAAATTCTTCAGTTGATTGACCGGAGAAGGAGGTACAAGGGTGCGCAGGGAAATTCAGGAACGAAATAAATAGAACATCTAGGGAAGATAAGGCGAAATGGCTGCAGGAAGAAACCGTAAGGCAGATGATCGTCGGAAAGACTGACTCAGTATATAGAAAAGTCAAAACAAATCCTAGTGAAACTAAAGGAAAGATCGGTAACATTAAGTGTGGAATGGTAATTCCAATGTTAAATCCAGTGGAGAGAGCAACTGGACAGAAAGATTACACTGAGGAACTCTATGAAAAGAGGATTTACACTATGTGATCAAAAGTATCCGGACACCCCCAAAACATACGTTTTTCACATTAGGTGCATTGTGCTGCCACCTAGTGCCAGGTACTCCACATCAGCGACCTCAGTAGTCATTAGACACCGTGAGAGAGCAGAATGGAGCTCTCCGCGGAACACACGGACTTCGAACGCGGTCAGGTGATACGGTGTCACTTGTGTTATACGCCTGAACACTCCTAAACAGTCCTAGGTCCACTGTTTCCGATGTGATAGTGAAGTGGAAACGTGAAGGAACACGAACAGCACAAAAGCGTACCGGCTGACCTCGTCTGTTGACAGAGAGTCGTAATGTGTAATAGGCAGACATCTATCCAGACCTTCCCACAGGAATTCCAAACTGCATCAGGATCCACTGCAAGTACTATGACGGTTAGGCGGGAGGTGAAAAAACTTGCATTCCATGTTCGAGGAGCTGCTCATAAGCCATACATCACGCCGATAAATGCCAAGCGACGCCTCTCTTGCTGTAAGGAGTGTAAACATTGGACGAATGAACAGTGGAAAATGTTGTGTGGAGTGACGAATCATGGTACACAATGTGGCGATACGATGGCAGGGTATGGATATGGCGAATGCCCGGTGAACGTCATCTGTCAGTGTGTGTAGCGCCGACAGTAAAATTCGGAGGCGGTGTGTTACGATGTGGTCGTGTTTTATCATCGAGGGGGCTTGCGCCCCTTGTTGTTTTGCGTGGCACTATCACAACACAGCCCAACATTGATGTTTGAAGCAGTTTCTACCTTCACACTGGTGAAGAGTAATTCGGGGATGGCGAATGCATCTTTATACACGATCGAGTACCGGTTCATAATGCATAGTCTGTGGCGGAGTTACACGACAATAACATCCCTGTAATGGATTGGCCTGCACAGAGTCCTGACCTGAATCCTATAGAGCGCTGACTTCGAGCCAGGCCTCACCGACCGATATCGATACCTCTACTCAGTGCAGCACTCCGTGAAGAATGGGCTGCCATTCCCCAAGAAATGTTCCAGCACCTGACTGAGAGTATGCCTGCGAGAGTGGAAGCTGTCATCAATGCTTAGGGAGGGCCAACACCATATTGACTTCCAGCATTACCAATGGAGTGCGCCACTAACTTGTAAGTCATTTTTAGCCAGGTGTACGGATACTTTTGATCCCATAGTCTACCTGATAATGTGACAGAAAAGAAAACAGGAGTCGATATAGAAGATATAGGGAGTCACAATTAGAACTAGAATTTGTAGGAGGTCTGGAAGACCTAAAATCTATTAAGTCAGATAGGATAGACAACATTAGATTGGAGTTCCTAAAATCATTGCGGGAAGTGTCAACAAATTGTATATTAACATGGGTGTTTAGAATGCATGAGACTGGCGATATTAACGGACTTGTGGAAAAAACGATCATCCACACAATTCCGAAGATTGCAAGAGCCGACAAGTGCAAGGATTATCGTGCAGTCAGCAAACAGCTAACGCGTCCAAGTTAGTGACAAGAATAACATACAGAAGAATGGAAAAGAAAAATTACGATCCATTAGATGATCAGTTTGGCTTTAGAAAATGTAAAGCACCAGAGAGGTAGTTATGACGCTGGGGTTGGTAATGGAAGCAAGAGCGAAGAAAAGTCAAGACACGTTCGTAGGATTTGTCAATCTGCAAAAAGCATTCGCCAAAGACATTGGTGCAGGATGGATGTTCGAATTTCTGAGAAAAATAGGGGTAAGCTGTACGGAAAAATGTTTAACATACGATATGTATTAGAAAGAAAAGGGAACAATAAGAGAGGAAGACCACGATCGAAGTGCACGGACTGAAAGGTTTGTAAGACAAGTATGTAATCTTTGGTCCCTAGTGTTGAATCCATATGTCAAAGAAGCAATATAGAAAATAAAAAAAGGTTCAAGAGTGGAATTAAAATTAAAGCCGAAAGGACATCAATTTCAAGATTCGCTGGATGAATTATGGGATCAGCTGAATGGAATGAACTGTCTAATGAGTAACGGACATAAATTGAGAGTCAATAGAAAGAAAGACGAAAATAATGAGAAGCTTAAGAAATCAGAACAGCGAGAAATTTAACATCACAGTCAGTGATCATGGAGATGATGTAGTGAAATAATAATGACGGACGGAGCAAGCTGGACATAAAAAGTAGACCACCACTCCCAAAAAGGGCATTCCTTGGCAAGAGAAGTCTACTGATATCGAACGTAGGCCTTAATTTAAGGAATAAATTTCTGAGAATGTGCTTCTGGAGCACAACATTGTATGGTAGTGAGGCATTGCCTTTGGAAATGCGGAGCAAAGATAAACGGAAACAGTTGACATGTTGTGCTACAGAAGAACGTTGAAAATTAGATGGGATGATAGCAAAACAAATGGGGAGGTTCTTCGCAGAGTCGGAAAGGAAAGGATAAGAGGAAAGTATTGACAAGAAGAAGGGACAGGATGATAGGACATTCGTTAAGACACGAAGGAATAACTTTTATGGTACACAGGGAGCTGTATGGGGAAAAAACTGTAGAGGAAGAAAGAGATTGGAATACATCAAGCAAATAATTGAGGACGTAGGTTGCTAGTGCTACTCTGAGATCAAGAGGTTGACACAGGAGAGGAATTCATGGCGTGTCCCTCAAACCAGTCAGAAGATTGATAGCTTAAAAAAGAAAAAGTACTAGTTGAAGAGCTGCGATTTTGGGATATGAGCAATGCCATCAGGGAATAACTTTCATGCTACTAAAGGCAAAAACTAAATACATTAGAATAAACGTCATAAATAATTGAGGAAATTGGGGTTTGGTTCTCTGTGAAATACATGAAATCGTCCGGAATGCATAAAGCGAATAAAAGGCTCGTACTGAAACAAAGAAAGAAATTAAAGGCATGTCCTGCCTGCAATGGACATAGCTATTTCTAGGTATGTTCTATCCTGTTGTTCACTTCATTGAGGGTACTATCCTTCTAGTGTCCACATTTAAGAAGAGCTGACATTGCTTATAGAGTATACATACTGCATAGGGCGTCGTGCCTTTTTTTTCGAACATCGAGAAGCGAAACCATAAACAACAGTTTTTAATTTTCACGTCTCTCAGAGTTGTTATAATAAGGAAACAGAAAATTAGCATAGAAAATTAGCATACCGAAACCTTGTTTAAGAAATCACTCCACCGTTCACAATTGAATGAGAGAAGGCAAAGAAAATAAAAAGTAATGAGTATAGGTGGGGTTCTGAAGTCCAGACTCGAGCATCTTCATCAGTATGTCACGTGAAGATTGGTGTCTCAGGAGTTTGAGGCACACGTACCTGGGGCAGATGAAAACAGGGAAACACACACACGTTCCCATGCCTGATAAGTTGTACGATAGCCGTTGACATTAGACAGCTTCCAATCCTCTTCAAAGAACTATAGGTACAGTATTGTTTTCTAGTCGGGCTTACATCATTCTTCCTTTAAGATAACGCCAGGTTCTGTTAACGATGATGGAGGTCCACAAAGGCTCTATAATATTCAAATCTAGTGACAGTGGTGGCTAGGGCAGATGGGACAATATATAGTCGTAGTCGCAAAATCAGCTCTGGATGATGAATGCTGGTTGATCAGTGTCCCAGTTGTCTTGAAACACATCATCGCTATTGGGGATGGTTCTGATGGTTTAGATTGCTCTTAGCACTATTTGACTTAACATCTGAGGTCATCAGTCCCCTATACACAGAACTACTTCAACCTAACTAACCAAAGAACATCACACATTTCCATGCCTGAGGCAGGATTCTAACCTGCGACAGTAGCAGCAGCGCGGTTCCGGACTGAAGCGCATAGACTGCTCTGCCACAGCGGACTGCCCCACTGAGGAAAAAACATTATTCCGTGGGGTTGGTCACATGATCATTGGCAGTAATTCGAACTTGGGTCCCTACTGAATACCACTGCATATGAGTGCCCAAATGAAGTTGGAAAAAGTGTGAAACAAAACTCATCTAACCAACTGACTTTCTTCCATTGCTCCAAACCCAGATTTATATCTTCGGCGCCACGTTTACCTGTTAGGGGCGTCTGGATCACTGATGAGTGGTTCTGGAATTCCAGCTTGCCTTTCAGTTCCTTGCTTATAGAGTTTCCGTCGTATTGTTATGGTGCTGACAGGCTTCGCGACAGTTACATTAATTTCTGCAGTGACTTTTTCCTCCTTATTTCTCGTCACAGTCCTCTTCAATAACGTTATGTCATGAGCATAGAACAAACACTTTCGTTGCGGTTGTGACTCAGCGGCTGATGCTTTTCTACTTTCCGTATAAATCTTCGATACAGTGCCTCTTGAAAACCAAAGGGCTTCTGCTACTTTGATCACGGATGCATGCACCACACGAGCAACAACACTTTGAGCTACATCGAAGTCACTTAGCTGCGACATAATGCACTCAAAAATACACAGAACGCTGTTCTGATAACGACTGACGCTTTCAGAGTACAGGTACAGTTCGAAGTTAAAAACAACAAATATTCAGCAAGAAACGAAAACGACGAAACAGAAAAGACAGCAATCAGTGTGACATAAATACCGGTATTGTATTTTATCTGCCCTGCATTCATCCGAAGGGTCACTACTAATGAGAGCAAACATTTCATTTTGTTCACTTACATTGATCAGCTAATGATACTGTTATGTTATTTTTGTTTCGGTGAATTCAAAGAAAAATATTCTTTTACAGTATTCCTAAAATCGCGCAGAGAAAACTGATTGCAGGCCACTGTGGCCGAGTGGCTCTAGGCGCTTCAGTTCGAAACTGCGCTGCTGCTACGGTCGCAGGTTCGAATCCTGCCTTGGACATGGATGTGTGTGATGTCCTTAGTTAGGTTTAAGTACTAAGTCTAGGGGACTGATGACCTCAGATGTTAAATCCCACAGAACGTAGAGCCATTTTTTGAGAAACCTGATTGTTGGGAGTTCTAAGGAATTGTGTTTCTCCTTCCCCTTTTGTTGTCAGAATCATCATCACAAAGAAACCCTGAAAGGGAATAGCAGAAAAATAAAAAAAATAATGCAGAGTAAGCTTCTACGTGTGGTGGTGCATTGAAGATTAGAAGATGGATGACAAAAAGTGGGCCAAATTAAGTGAATTTTTAGCTGCCTGAAGCATGTCTCCTTCAGAGCAGGACACAGGTTAGAGGTGGCAGATGGTCCATGATCTGTGCTTCTCCCCAATCGCCGTTGGTAGTGGCGATTGGAAATTTCCATTTGTTGAGAGTAAACGTTGATCTTCAAATTTTGGAGCGTAAGCGACGAAGAACATGCCTTGTAGCCTGCTTTTCTTGGCAGGAAAGCGTTGAGGCCAACAGAATCGGTTACACATTGTAATTTCCTCATTTTCAATTCCTCCTTTTACAAAATGTTGCTGGTTTTCGTGAATCTTTGCCTTGGTCTCTCTCTCTGGATGGCAGGTAAATAATCATTTCGTGCATGGTTACGCTTAGTGACCAGATTTGTTGTTCTCACTCTAGCAGAAAACTTATGACGGGCATATGGGAGACAAATTGTGGACAGAAGATAAATCTTGTCAAACGGAGTTGGCTGCAGACAACAATAAATGATGTAGGCCGAAGCCTTCCAGTGGTAAGCCTTGACGAGTCGTTCAGTGAATTCTAAGCTACTGTGTGTTGGGTGAACCCGTGACAGATACGCCATACGTTTTCTGCTATAGAGTAGCAGGGTGATGATGCTCTCGTTATTAAGAGTTTGGGGTTGAGAGCTCCACCTGTACCTATCAGCCTTCTTTGGATCTTAAACCTGGCTTCCAGTTTCAACTTTGTGATTAGGGAATGCCACTTGTGTAAAGCAAGGTTGTGATCGAGTGCGACAACTAAATATTTTTTGTTGTTGATAGTATCGAATACAGTTATACCGATTAGTGTTAGCTACCGGCAGATCCTTTCATTCCAGAGGCATCTTATGAACGGGTAATGCAATGGGTGATGTGACTAGAACACTAAAAAGGGAGAAGATTTGAAACGTTTACTGCTGTACGTACATTGCGCAACGTAATTACTCCCAGCAATATAGCACTTGCGAGTTAGCACAGACTGCCAGAGCTCTAGAGTGCGGTCAGAACGGCAGTGCGCCTGCTGGAGTAATCCTGTACCAGCAGCGCTCGGCGGTCATCGTGTTGCGCGAAGCGGCGCGGCGCCTGTTGTTACTCGGCAGTCGCCGGCGTGTTGACAGCAGTTCTGGGAAATTTGCAACTGCTGTGCGACAAGCAGGGCTGCGGAACTGTCAGGCCAGGAAATATTAATTAGGGTCGCCCGCAGAGTGACGACTCGTGGCACAGCGGTACGCAGATTGCTGGGCACAGTCGCGCTGGACAGAGTGGTAGACGTACAACCTGCCCACGTCGGCCCCATGTTAGCCGACGATGAACAGGTAAGCGCTTTCCTTTGTTTGTAAAGTAGCTGAAAAACCCGGCATCCTCACGTATTTATTTATTCCAGTTTTATATCAATTCCTCCCTCCTCCCTCTCTCTCTGTCTCTCCCCCCCCCCCCCCCCCCGCCTCCCTCTCTCTGTCCATCTCTTTCGTCCCCTTATTCTGTACGTTTGGTCTTCTCCTCTCCAACCATTAACCCCCTCTATCCATGTTCTCCTCTCCTTCCTGTCTTTATCCATCTTCTCCTTCCCCTGTATCCACGTCGTTCTCCTGTATCTGTCCATCCCTTCCACCCTCGTATAATCCCCCCCTCCTCCTCTGTCGGTCCGCCTCCTCATAAATTCTCCCTCCTCTTGCTCCATGTCCTCTTTCCTACCTTCACTCTCACCCCCACATATTCCCTAATGGGAGGTTGTTGGCTTTTCTCTACACAGTACTTCTTTCTAGAAAGTGAGTAATATGTCTAGAAAGTTAGGTTGAAACATCTTCAGTGCATTAGGAGAATATGTTGAATATACGTATATGTTAAGTATGTTGAACACGCATACGGTTTGTCTCATTGTCTGCATTTCACGCCATACGACTACAAAAAATGGTTCAAATGGCTCTGAGCACTATGGGACTCAACTGCTGAGGTCATTAGTCCCCTAGAACTAAGAACTAGTTATACCTAACTAACCTAAGGACATCACACACATCCATGCCCGAGGTAGGATTCGAACCTGCGACCGCAGCGGTCTCGCGGTTCCAGACTGCAGCGCCAGAACCGCGCGGCCACTTCGGCCGGCTCATACGGCTACAGAAATATTATTAAATTTATATATGTTATGTGACTTCTTAGGTTGTGAACCACGTGGATGGTAGTGAGGAATATTCTTCCCTTAGTATTTTCATAGAAATAATAAATCATGTAACCAGCAAATTTGGTTGGGATTTTTCCAGATGTTCTTCAGTTATGCTTCAACATCACCCCGTTTTCATTCCCACTCCTACAGCATGTAGGTTACTATTAGCACCATAATGCTTCTTAACAAATTTTAAGTAACCGCTAAACCCCAGAGTCCTTAAATACTGAACCGCCCGTATAAAACAACTTTAAAGATCTGATTACTTCCCGAATGAGTTTATGTGCTAAACATATGTCATTAAGCATGTAAGTGAGAAATACTTTAGCAAAGCTTTGAAATTATGATTAAAATTTGTATGAATTCACCAAATACTCTCATTCTCAAACGGTGGATGAGTATAATCTTGGAAATTTGCTCTCCGTTTTAAGAACAGCAATTTGAAATGCATCTCAATGTTTATTACGTCATATCTTCTGAACTATGTACCGCTATAATTTTGCAGCTCAATATAATGGTATAAGGGAATATGCAAACAGTGTTGCAAGTAGAGATCGTAGTAAAGAAATAATAAATTAGAACATCATGTCCGATGCGCCAGTTTTGCTGTATGAACTGAGAAAATGTAATAAGCTATAAACTTTAATTCTTTCTTCATTTTGTAAGGGGTGGTAGAGAGAAAAATTTTCATTAATGTTCGAAATTATGTGTAAAATTTGTCGCAAGTCACTAAGTGTTCTTATTCTCAAGTAATAGTTGAAATAATTTGCGCGCCTGCAGTTACCATTCTTTCTCACCCCGGTCCCCTTCCCTTTCCGAAGTGGGTGGTTCTTAACCCAGCCGTACATCTTTCCAGATAGTAAGTGATGTGTGTACCGTTTGGTTGAAATCTATTCAGTGGCTTAGGAGGTGATGTGGAACATACGCACGTGCGTATATACATTTTTATAATACGTATGGATTTATCACACTTTCACTGCCGGTAGGTTTCCCGCAAATTCACAGCTGCGTCACCCGATGACGCGCTATCCGACGAAGATATTATTCCCAAGGAAGTGTGGGAGACACAACTAGGCGGTTTTTTGGGAACAGCAGGGTAACTCACAAAGTTTTTCCTTTGAATAAACTTCCACATATACTTGTTGCCCGTAGAGCGTCTAGGTGACGCTGAATTTCTCTCCGTGTCTTTGCTAACATCGCTTCCGTCACGGTCACTACAGCTTCTCGTATCACTACAGTATGTTTTCACATTTGGAACAATTGCTCTGAACACTTCATCATTAACGTAATTCCACAAAGTTAATCAAGAGGTGCTGCGTCTGGTGATCGTGAGTCATGATATTGGACCATCTCTACCGATCTGTGCGCCCGAAAAGGTTTCACTCAAGAACTGGCGAATAAATAACCACCAAGTGTGGCGGTGTACCATTTCGTATTACGGTTTTCATTCCATTGATTCGTTCCAGCACTATCCTACAAAACTCAGTATGTCTGGGTCAATCATCTGGCTCCAAAGATTGCTGTAGTAGAACCTAGTATGCAGGGAAATTCAGTCTTTTTGTCAAATCTTCACCACAGCGCTCACAGGTATGCTTGCTTCTCTGGAAACACGAGGCTTCTGCTTCCGTGGATTGCTTTGAATTACTGTATGCATATAGTTAAAGGTGTCCTCACTCCAGGTGTGCTTCTTATTGCCTTGTTACAACCACTGCCGGTCTCTTAAACATTTATGGCTTCTTTTGATGCTCTTCACAACTGGCGGATCTCGAACATACGCTCTTCGCAACTGTCGCTGATGTTTAATAGGCGATCGCGGTCGATGAAACCCCAAAAGAAATTCCGCAATCTGCTGCAGAGACACCACTGTGACAGCAGCACTTCCGGATTACACAGCCAGTAACGATAGAGAGAGGGAAGAACTCGTATCCTGTCAAAGGGCAGATACATAGGGTGTCCCAGAAAGGTTGCGGCTAACTTCGAAGTGTTTTACATTGTGTCTTGAGGAACTAACCGAAAATAGGAACCACTATCCAGAAACGTCACCTAACGACGCTACAGAGCGTAGGAGTTGTAGGTACCGGCGCTGCCTTGAGGAACTAATCGAAAATAGGAACCCCTATCCAGAAACGTCACCTAACGACGCTACAGAGACTGGGAGTTGTAGGTACCGGCGCCTACGTATAGACCACCCTTTCGTCACCAATGTGACACTGTACGCTGACCGATCGTAAACGGCATATCCGGCAATGTTTAATCTTCGTTGATCCATTATGGATCTTGGGACGACGTCTGGCATGAACTTCTTGATGTAATAATTTACCAACAGCCATATGTATTGTAGAAATGTATTTTATTTTATGAACTTTTATGGGCTACCAGTTTCGGCATTACATTGATGCCATCTTCAGGCCCCACTCGTCATAGTCGTAAAATCGCTATACACGGAAGGAGCCATGTAACTGGATCCGTGAATCAAATCGTACTTCAACAGCTCTTGGTGGCCACCTACTATGACGAGTGGGGCCTGAAAATGGCATCAATGTAATGCCGAAACTGGTAGCACATAGAAGTTCATAAAATAAAATAAATTTCGACAATACATACGGCTGTTGGTAAATTATTGCATCAAGAAAACCCGGCAATGTTGTTTACTAGTCAGTGATCGCGACTGATTTCCACGATCGCCAGCGGAGAAGATGCAGCTGTTGCGTGGACAGGCCTTGTCTCGCATGAATTCGATGCTCTGATCCATTTGCAGATGACAGTTTCGGACACCCGTTTCCGTCTGCAGTTTATTTTTCTGTTTTTTTTTTTTTGTTTTTTGTTTTTTTTTTTGTTTGTTTGTACACAGGAGAAAAACAGTCGATGGAAACGTTTGTCCAAAACCGTCATCCACCGATTCAAGAGGGCATCGTATTTATGGGAGACAAGAGCTTCTACTCTGCAGCTGATACCATATCCTTCACTGGCGATTGTGGCAATCAATCGCGATCACTAAATAACAAGCAACATGGCGAGATGTTCCGCAGACAGTCCGTCATCGTACAAAGTCACATTTGCAGTAGAAGGGGTGGGCTAATGGCAGGTGTCGACTCCTGCAGCGCGGACTAAGGTGCTGCAGTCGTAGACTGTGCGGCTGGCCCCGGCGGAGGTTCGAGACCTCCCTCGGGCATGTGTGTGTGTGTGTGTGTGTGTGTGTTTGTCCTTAGGGGAATTTAGGATAAGTAGTGCGTACGCTTAGGGACTGATGACCTTAGCTGTTAAGTTCCATAAGATGTCACACACATTTGATTCCTATTGCTTTGGTGATCTGTACAGTCGTTGGATAACGTTTCTGGATACGGTCTCCTATCCTCGATTTGTTCCTCGTTACACCCTCTACAACCTATCGAAGTTTGCCACAACTTTTCTCGGACACCCTGTAGAGGTGCATCCGCGAAAACCCCACCAATTAAACTACCATTTGCTAAAATCCTCATATATATGTGGAAATGCGTCCATAAAAAATATGAGTTATACTCCCATTTGCAACAAATCGCTCCTGAAGCCGAAAGACCAAGAAGGGCGTCATGACCTTACCGGAACTTGCGCGAAATGCGTTGGATAACTTTGGCGATGCAGAATGTGTCCAACGTTTGCTTCCCTCGGGGTATCGTCAGACGGAATTATTCCTCCGGCCGCCACACTGTCAATCGATCAAAGGCTACGCTTCAGCTGTTTGGTTGGGAATCACTGCAACATCCTCCGTACAGCTCGGATCTTTCACTGAGTACGAAATTTTTACGAGGTCTATTTTTTTCTCAACTTACCATCGGTCGAGAAAGAGATACGACAGTGAAAACCCAAAAGTCTTTATTTGCATTTATCTGCACCTAATTATCTATATAGTCGCTTCTCCGTCTTATAAATTAGGATTTTCTGTGTGGTTTTAATTTCGCGACCGATCGGTGGCTAGAAAGAAAGCTCCCTTGTATTATTTTGTGCTTTAGCTTACAAAGTACTTTATGTAATCCTAAAGTAATTATTTTAGTTTACACAAATTACAAACACGGAATATTTGCGACATTTGTCCATCGATGGACACACGTGCGATAGTCCGTCTCTTTCCACTTGTGCCCAAACACGTCAGCGATGATGTTGACAACAGAGGCGAGGGTGTGTAGCTTCAGGTCCATTACTTTAGCTGGTGAAGGAGGAATAGAGACTTAAACGTACCCCCACAAAAAGAAATCACTTGGTCTTAGGTCTGCTGAATATTGTTGCCACGGCAAGAGCATCTGATCAGCATCTGTTCCACGTCCGATTCATCGGTGTGGTTGTTGTTTGTACAAAAACTCTCTCTCCCTGTGGCAATGAGGTCATGCACCACATTATGGGCTGGCTGGTGTGACCGAGCGGCTCTAGGCGCTACAGTCTGGAACCGCGCGACTACTGCAGTCGCAGGTTCGAATCCTGCCTCGGGCATGGATGTGTGTGATGTCCTTAGGTTAGTTAGGTTTAAGTAGTTCTAAGTCCCAGGGGACTGATGACCTCAGCAGTTAAGTCCCATAGTGCTCAGAGCCATTTCTTTACCACATTATGGAGTCATCACTGTCGTCATTCAACTGGGGTAACAAGCATTCTATATTCATATCGAGATATTATGTCCATTACACCCTCTGCTTAGTGAAAACGATTAAAATTTGTGAAAGTAAATGATTTTGTGTTTGGCCGATTTACTTCGACGTATTCAATTTTTTAATGATGTATATTTAACGTTTCAGTCACTCCCTGAACAGCAGCCACACATTAAATTTTTTCGCTTTCATCCGAAGTTCCTTTTCGTTTCCAAAAGTAAAGTTGAAGGAAGATATACTTATACTTTTATCTGAATGACTGTGTACCACAGGAAAAAATTGATGGTGCAGCAAAGATTTGCATCCTAATAACTCACCAACTAGAGAAAGTAATGCAATTAAATGAAGATCGAAGCATTATTACTAAATTATCTGTATTTTATAGTCTAACAGCAGAACTGAGTTCCATATCTACATCTATATTTACATCTTTATGACTACTCCGAAATTCACACTGAAGTACCTGGCAGTCGGTTTATCGAACTACTTTCATAGAATTTCTCTAGCGTTCCTCTATTTAATATCATAAGGGAAAATAAAAACTCAAATTTCATCATGCGACATCTTTTCCTTTCCCATTATAGTGGTAAATGTCAACGAAGTATTTTCGCTTTGTAAGGACGAAGTTGGTGATTGAAATTTCTGGAGAAATTCTAGCCGCAACGAATAACGCTTTTACTTTGAGGATCGTAGCCCTAACCCTCGTGTCGTATCCGTGACACTCTTTCCCCTATATCGCGATAGTACAAAGAGAACAACCCTTCTTTGAACTTTTTCTGTATCATCGTCAGTCGTATTTGGTATGGAACCCACACCGCTCAGCAGCGCTTTACCAGTGGACGGGTAAGCGTAGTGTAGGCAGTCTCTTTAGTGGATGTATAGTGTCCTCTAAGTGTTCTGCCAATAAAATGCAGTCATTTGGTCGTCCATTAATACATATATAAATGTTCACAAACTTTTTACAAATGTCCTCACCATTAAAGTAACGCTAACATTTTCTCTATTAATTTTTCAGTATTTTTGTTTCGTGTTGTTAACAGCATAAATTGACAAGTTATTTGGCTTATGAGTGCCAACGTACTGATGTTAATTAAGAGGCGCCATTGTAGAGGGCACCATTCATAAACCGATGTTTATACCGGTTAAGCAGTGATGTCAGGTAGACGATGTATGCAGTGGCCCATTTAACTACCATAGAGGGATGGTAGTGTGGGGGAGAGAAACAATGAATTCTTTCTGAATTGCTATAGTCGCTATCCTTTTATCATGTTTGTCATCATTAAGTTTTCCATGTTACACTGTCTGAGCTCCTATAGTCCAAAACTCTATATCTCTGGCATCGACATAGTATGAGAAAGTGTTACAACTTAGAACATCTACCTCTCGTATTATGTTTTCGTATTATACGAATACCGCTGTGAATAAACAAGTACTTAACACAGGCAATATATGCAATTAAAATAGGAAACAAGTAATTGTGGAAGTGCAATATGTTTGGGTATTCATATTTGGAATAAGTATCTGTTTTAAATAGTTATTGTACACGTAAAAAACTAATTGCGTTATGTCTTTCATAACTCGTATCATACTCCTGCATAGATTATTCATGCTTGATATGGGATTTAAATTCCGGAGAGTTTTCAATTAGGAACGAGAGTTTTTATAACTTTACAACACTGTGATGTAAAAATATCACTGACCCTTTAACTCTGAAGAAAAATGAACAACTAATGCAGGAATTATCATTACCCTTCACACACTTTACAAATCTCTAAATTTCCTGAAAAAACCTTGTTCCTGAAAATTAGCTTCTGCTGGGTAAACCCACACACTCTTGTTTTGTTCTTGGTTCATATCTTTCCTCGGAGGAATGATTCATTCACTCCTTTTTTTCGTTTCCTCTACTCCTATTGGTAGTAATTTCAGTGCTAGTTGATATTACTAATATTATAGTCACCACCTTACAATTATCTGACGTGAAATTACGGACCTATTTATGCTTCATTTTGTCATGATGAATGAGGAAAACTTCTGAATTAAATTCTCTTATTTCACCAAAACACTCCTTTTATGCTGTACACTCAGTTGCACTTCATTTTACCTGTATCATCCCTCTACAGATAATTACTTTATGTGCTGCAGCCTGGAATTCAAATTCACGCCATGCTTTCATATTGAAGAATTCATCGTGAGAAAAGTTTAGAAATTTGTATAGTTCATGGATACGCGATTTGTGTCATTAATGCTGTTGATAATTGCTGAATTGCCTATATTTTAATAGCCGTTGGGAGAAAGAAGAAGTTATATCGTACGGAAAGCGATTGGCCGCCACAGACGACTAGCTACACTGCCTCAGATCGAAACCAGAATTTTCGATTAGAAGAGAAATCCGCGGTTTACTAACAAGGGAACCTCCCCATCGCACCCCCCTCAGGTTTGGTTATAAATTGGCACAGTGGGTAGGCCTTGAAAAATTTAACACAGATCAATCGAGAAAACAGGAAGAAGTTGTGTGGAACTATGAAAAAATAAGGAAATATACAAACTGAGTAGTCCGTGCGCAAGATAGGCAACATCAAGGACAGTGTCCTTGTGGTCCCGTCGTCCTGTGGTTAGCGTGAGCGGGTGAGGAGCCGGAGGACCTTGGTTCACGTCTTCCCTCGTGTTAAAAGTTTAATTTTCTATTTTCAGTTTATGTGACAAAATTATTGAAGTCAACGAAACTTAACAGCAGTTACATCGAAATTTTTCATAGAAAATACAATAAAAACACGTATTTTGGCCATTTATTAGGATCTCGAATGAGACAACTAGTTTACGTTTATCGGCCACTGTTTATTTATGTCCACTATACCAGGTGATCAAAAAGTCAGTATAAATTTGAAAACTGAATAAATCACGGAATAATGTAGATAGAGAGGTACAAATTGACACACATGTTTGGAATGACATGGGGTTTCATTAGAACAAAAATAAATACAAAAGTTCAAAAATGTCCGACAGATGGCGCTTCATCTGATCAGAATAGCAATAATTAGCATAACAAAGTAAGACAAAGCAAAGATGATGTTCTTTACAGGAAATGCTCAATATGTCCACCATCATTCCTCAACAATAGCTGTAGTCGAGGAACAATGTTGTGAACGGCACTACAAAGCATGTCTGGAGTTATGGTGAGGCATTGGCGTCGGATGTTGTCTTTCAGCATGCCTGGAGTTGTCGGTCGATCACGATACATTTGCGACTTCAGGTAACCCCAAAGCCAATAATCGCACGGACAGAGGTCTGGGGAGCTGGGAGGCCAAGCATGACGAAAGTGGCGGCTGAGCACACGATCATCACGAAACGACGCGCGTAAGAGATCTTTCACGCGTCTAGCAATATGGGGTGGAGCGCCATCCTGCTTAAACATCGTACTTTCCAGAAGGTGTTTATCTGCCAGGCTGGGAATGATGCGATTCTGTAACATATCGGCGTACCTCTCACCCGTCACGGTAGCAGTCTTGCTGTCCAGCGCCATCTGTCGAACATTTTGTGAACTGTGTTTTTTTTTGTTCTAACAAAACCCCATGTCATTCCAAACATGTGTGTCAATTTTTACTACTCTATCTAACTTATTCCGTGGTTTATTAAGTTTTCATATTTGTACTGACTTTTTGATCACCCGGTACATTTCAAAGGTTTAAGCCTCCATCATCAGGTGGATTTTCATTTTATAATACGACATGTGTGACTTGTGTTAGGACTTTCGGTGAACTTGTGGCACTGTCTAGTGAAGAAACAAAACAGTATTCCAAAACATAGCTCTTTGGAGGTCTTTGACTAGAAACTAAATGTAAATATGAACATATAACAACTGAAATAAAATACCTCCAACGGTCGCAGCCTCCTTTTTCTGTCGTAACACATCCCATATAATCCGTCACACTTTGTAAACGAAGATAGTGTCTGGAAAGAACTAACTATGAAGAACGAACATAAAAAACAAGAATACTTTTTCAAAGTAGAATGAACATATAGGAATAAAACACCATTATTTCGTAACAGGTTTTAAAGCTTCGTAGAAGTCATCGATTGAGCTGATGAATACATACGTTACTGTAAATATTTCAAGTATTTCAAGTGGTTAAAAAAATCATATTTGTGTGCAGTTTACGTAGGTTAAATTTCATACTCTTTTATGTAATAAGTGTCATATTGAAAACATTTAAGTGCAACAGTTATATTCCTAACAAAGGTAAAATTATACGTATTCGCATTTGAAGTTAATATAGTAGGAAATTTGAAATGCCGTTGAGGATCACTGCCACAAGTATATTGCAATTTTTGGAAAGCTGCCTACCAGAAATTATCGGGAAATACAGTTCTCCTTGAACACCAAGTAGTTCCATTTTCAATTTAAATCACATATTCCGGGCCGTATATCCAAACCTCACTAGCATTATTCCCCTTGGGCAACAGATGCGTTCGTCACAGTCAGGATTCACGTCTTTGAAGACGCGCTGAGGGACTGTATGACAGTGACAGAATACCATATGTGATCCCTATGAGATAGCTCACCCTGCTTGCTTAAAATTGGATTCATAGGAGTTGGGACGTCGGGAGCAGAAAATAAAACATATAATTCCTTGGCGGAGTGACGCGAGATACCTCATTTCTCGCCCGGCTGCGTCTTGCGAACAGCGGCGTTAGCAATGCTCTTTGCGTTTCAGAGACATCCGCGCTCCCACTGAATATGTGATAATCCTATGAACAAGATTTTGCACGGAAGGTGGAAGGAGGTCTCAGGAGCCACGCTACACCTTCACCAGGACTTTGTCAACGTTATCTTGATGAGAGTTTGTGTGCGAAAACAAATTATCTGATACTGCTCTGTGAAAGAGTTGAGACTACAGCTAGCGCCATTAACGCTAGCCGGCCAGTGTGGCCGAGCGGTTCTAGGCACTTAAGTCCGGAACCGCGCTGCTGCTACGGTCGCAGGTTCGCATCTTACCTCGGGCATGGTTGTGTGTGATGTCCTTAGGTTAGTTAGGTTTAAGTAGTTCTAAGTCTAGGGGACTGATGACCTCAGATGTTAAGTCTCATAGTCCTTAGAGTCATTTGAATCATTAACGCTCCATAGAGATAGGTCGAAACAAGGCCCCGGGAGTAGAGAACATTCTATTAGAACTACTGACAGCCTTGGGAGAGCCAGTCCTGACAAAACTCTACCATCTGGTGAGCAAGATGTATGAGACAGGCGAAATTTCCTCAGTCTTCAAGAAGAATATAATAATTCCAATCCCAAAGAAAGCAGGTGTTGACAGATGTGAACATTACCGAACTATCGGTTGCAAAATACTATCGCGAATTCTTTACAGACGAATGGAAAAACTGGTAGAAGTTCACCTCGGGGAAGATCAGTCTGGATTCCGTAGAAATGTTGGAACACGTGAGGCAATACTGACCCTACGACTTATCTTAGAAGAAAGATTAAGGAAAGTAATCCTATGTTTGTAGCATATGTAGACTTAGAGAAAGCTTTTGACAATGTTGACTGGAATACTCTCTTTCAAATTCTGAAGGTGGCAGGGGTAAAATACAGGGAGCGAAAGGCTATTTACAATTTGTACAGAAAGCAGATGGCAGTTATAAGAGTCGAGGGACATGAAAGGGAAGCAGTGGTTGGGAAGGGACTGAGACAGGGTTGTAACCTCTCCCCGACGTTATTCAATCTGTATATTGAGCAAGCAGTAAAGGAAACAAAAGAAAAGTTCGGAGTAGGTATTAAAATCCATGGAGAAGAAATAAAAACTTTGAAGTTCGCCGATGACATTGTAATTCTGTCAGAGACAGCAAAGGACTTGGAAGAGCAGTTGAACGGAATGGACAGTTTCTTGAAAGGAAGATATAAGACGAACATCACCAAAAGTAAAACTAGGATATTGGAATGTAGTCGAATGAAGTCGGGTGATGCTGTGGGAATTAGACTAGGAAATGAGACACTTAAAGTAGTAAAGGAGTTTTGCTATATGGGAAGCAAAATAACTGATAATGGTCGAAGTAGAGAGGATGTAAAATGTAGACTGTCAATGGCAAGGAAAGCGTTTCCGAAGAAGAGAAATTTGTTAACATCGAGTATTGATTTAAGTGTCAGGAAATCGTTTCTGAAAGTATTTGTATGGAGTGACTAGAAGAAGGGATCGGTTGGTAGTACATGTTCTGAGGCATCAAGGGATCACCAATTTAGTACTGGAGGGCAGCGTGGAGGGTAAAAATCGTAGAGGGAGACCAAGAGATGAATACACTAACCAGATTCAGAAGTACGTAGGCTCCAGTAGGTACTGGGAGATGAAGAGGCTTGCACAGGATAGAGTAGCATGGAGAGCTGCATCAAACCAGTCTCAGGACTGAAGACCACAACAACAGAGATAAAATTTTGCAATGGTGTTACTTCTGGGAATCCTAGTAATAAATAGTGCTATTATTTAACTAATCATCTCGCACTTCATACAAACTAAAATAATTAGGCAAGGAGAATGCTTCTTAACAATTTTACCTTACTCTTGTCCTATAAACGATTTGTTCACGCAAACTGTTGCTATCTGTAGGTCAAGACTGCTTATTTTTTGAGAATTACCAATCGAAACAGAAACACTACACATAAACGCTCTCAACATTAGACACATTTTACGTAATTTTAGCAAAATACGACGTTTCAGGATCAAATGTTGTAGCGGGAACGAATGGGATGAAATGGAGGAATCTGTAATGAAATATAACAGCCGTTGTATCGGGGCGTGTAGTGGCTCTCATTCGCATTCGACCAGCGCATGTAGCAAACTGATTCTCCATTTATATGCGAATGTATAACAAAATTTCTGTGCCACCCGATACGATGCCACTGAGAGCGTAGCTCTGTCCGCGTTGATTGCTTAATCAGCACGCTACATATGACACATTAAATAGTTACCCGACTTAATCGTGATTACTGCGCGTACTGAACTGAATTGTTTTCATAATGAGTTTCCGCGTATGCACGCCTTATCTGGGTAGTAACTGTTTGTATTTCATTATCTGCATAGTCGCCGTGGAGGTCCTGGTACTGTTAGGTTACCTTCATTTGCCTCCCATTTCTTTTTCGTTGTATTTGAACTTGCTTTCAGTAATGTTCTTCGTTGACGTCAGAGAAGGAACACTATAAATGAACACACACACACACACACACGCACACATACATACATACGTGTATGTGTGGCAACTTTTTCATGTGCTGTATCACAAATTGTTAGCAGTGTTCCACTCAAAACTGTCCAATGTACTAACTGTAATAGTGTATTTATGCACAAATGATTTTTACATTCAAAAGCTACCTTGAAACCGCAAAAAAAAATTACGCAACTTTAAACGACATCAGCGAGTCATTAACCACGTCCTACTTAGTCTTCTACAAAGTCTAAGACATCAGCCGTCGTTTTCCAAGTGTGTATTCAACACTCAGTACTCCTGAGTAATCATAAGCGTTGTTTGTGCCGCCACTGATGAATTAGAATTACAAATGGCTCTGAGCACTATGGGCCTTAACATCTGAGGTCATCAGTCCCCTAGAACTTAGAACTAGTTAAACCTAACTAACCTAAGGACATCACAAACATCCATGCCCGAGGCAGGATTCGAACCTGCGACCGTAGCGGTCGCGCGGTTCCAGACTGAAGCGCCTAGAACCGCTCGGCCACACCCACCGGCAAAAGTCCATTTTCAAAAAGAACCGTATCAGATTTACTATTCCGCCCGAAGAGCTTTCTTTAGGAGTTGCGGTTATGGTTTCACTACAGGCGGGGAGTTTGCTTATTCTGGAAATATTGAAATGAAATCTTTCTGCTTTTGGCTATTAAAACCTCATTTACTGCTATTACTATTTCGACATGTAGTCATTTTCAAGCATTGTGGGATGTTGCAACATGCTCGGTAGTATAAAGCTTTGTAAGAGCAGTTCCATGAATTGCTGTGAATTTATGTTCTCTTCTACGTACCATATACGTTATAGAACTGGTGAAATAATTATGTAAACAGTGAAGTTGAAATTTTGTGTAGAAGCCATGGTAACTAGATCACGAAAGATGCAAAGATATATATCTTGTGATCCAGTTAGTACACCTACTACACGAAATTTAAAATTCAGTTCTTACAGCATTAATTTACTTAGTCCACATCGTGCATTACAATATCTCATGGAACTATAAAAATGAACACAAACAGTTTCTACCTCAAAAACGTTTTTCTGTGGTAACCGGTTATGGTTAGTTTTTGACCATCGTCAGTCCTCATACCATGATGGTAGGCAGTGGCGATGAATGAAGCGGCTGTCGTAACTGCCAAAGCATGGGTGTAGAACATGCATAACGCGTTTGTGCTCCACCTCTACATATTTTGATACTTTTGGAGAGCTTAAGGCTCATGCACGGGTATCAACGTAGACTGCAGTAACGTAAATATTCTACAACTATCCTATATCCTATATAGGATCCAAAAGACGATACACATCGGTAGTCAGATGGATACCGTAGTTTTTTTACTTCCGGAAGACAAAGAACCTAGTTCCACTCAACACATTAATCATCAGAATACGAGTTTTCCGAGTATCCTCGGGGGAATTATTGGACTAGAGCTATAACTGAATTCAGTTCTTCGAAGCAGATGGAATAAAATATGTCTTTCGTAATGAAATTAAAGCTAAAGATTAAGTAATTTGGAAAACTCCCCAAGCAAAAAGGCTGCAGTTTGTAGTAAATTAAAGAATCATGTGAAAAAGATGACAAGTATTGTGAAGCTTTTCGCAGGTGAAGCTGTTATTTGTATGAAATTTGTAATGCTGGAAGACTGTAGCGGAATGTAGGTAGAACTGCAAAGGATCGACAATTCGCCCAGGTACAAGAAGTTGATGGTGAATTTAAATAAATGTTAAGTGTAAATAAGCGAAGAAGTCCGTCACTCTTCAATTACATAAAGAGTGATCAAGAGTTTCTGTTCAAAGTTCACGCAAGTCCCTTGCTTCCATGTCAGCGCTTGTTTTCCCGCATTGGAGTACGCGGCATCAGAGTAATTGAACGGTAACTTTTTGATCGACTCTTGTACTTTTGGGTATTAATCACCACGAACAGCAAGAACCGTAAATTACCAACGTTTTAATCCTCCGGAGTGATTTAAACTGGAATTTATAAGTGACCCATTCACGATCCCGCAGCCATATGTATACATGACGGAAGAGAAATTCCGACACAAGCTGCAGTCGGGCGTTGAAACAAATCCAACGATGAAAAGGGAAGAATTATGCCGAATTGTGAATGGAACCCATATTTCCTGCATATCATGCTGCAGCATAAAGAGTAGTGACTCGTCTTTCCGACATGTCCAAAAGAACAGAACCGAACAGATAAATATATGCGCCTTGACGTCGAATAATCATATCTTCAGCGCAGATGCACTGTTCGTTCGACCTCTTGTGGGAATCAGGTGAGGCTGGGAATAATTAGCACAGTGAACGTGAGACTCTACGTATGTAGTAAGTGACGTATGGAAATTTGGGTTTAACTGGACACGGATAGCCGAAGATTTTAGGGCAACTGCTCACGGCAAACGGGAAATACTGGTTACAGTCACGATCAGGCCAAATTTTCACTTGTCGTCAATGGATTTATCCCAGTTCCAGACTGCAGCCGATACCAGAATTTTTCTTCCATAACGTCTAAATAGGAATGGCAACCTAATTCTGTTTACAGGAAAGACAGCTGCCATGCAAAAGGACATTCTAAATATTCCAAGGAAATGAACTCATTCATGAAAGAATTACTTCTTAAACACTCGTTCTACTGATTCTTGAGTATTGTTCTTCGGTCTGGTCGCAGCATCAAGATGGTTTGATTGAAGAGACACAGTCGATCTTACGAAAGCGACGCATTTTGTAAATGGCTTATTCAGTAAGCGAAAGATCGTTACGAAGGTGATCAACAAAATGCAATGGCAGGTTCTATAGGGTGATTCAGAAAGACAAAGACGTAAATATTTATGCGGTTTACTTTAAATGGAACAAAGATACCTCTGTCTTGTTGAATGTTAGACTCTGTTCATACCAACGACTTTGGGAAATGTTGAGTAGTAATGCATCACTCCACCAGTCTGCACACACGCCATAGGGTCGCTGGTGTTGACTGGCGGCCACTGAACCCACCATGATGCTCAAGCAAAAGCAGAGGTCGCATTGTTGGAAGCTTAGAACGCGGTTAAATCTTACAAACCGTCCTTTGACTTGTTCTGCGAGAAGTTCACTATTGTTCCTGGGAAAACAACAGTTTATGACATTGTTAACGGAAGTGTTAATGTAAGGTCACGAGGCCGTCAGCCTGATGTTTTAATGCCTTATTTTACGGAGCGTAATCAGCAGTTTCTGCTTCGTCGGTTGCCTCAACAGCTTTGAGCATCTTATTCAACTTACCAGAGAGCCAGTAAACATCAGACATTGCAGCTATACCGATTTAGAGTAGTTTAAGAACTACCTCCTTTGGATTTATAAAATCGTGTCACCTGTTGTCAGTGGTTTAAGAAATTCATTCTTAACGATGCGAATAAAAAAATACACAAAAAATTTTTCAGTGGAGAAGCATAGTTCACTTAAATGGATATGTTGACAACCGGAACACTCGCATTTTGACTGCCAGAAATGTTCACACACTGCATGAGTCGCAACTTCACCCACAAAAACATTTTGTGTGGTGTGTCTTATCTAGGGAGCGAATTCTTGTACCAGTATGTCTTACCGCAGCTGTTAAATCAAACATAAATCAATTTACAGTCATTATTGACGTGAAGAAACCTTATTACTGGTTTAAGATGATGAAACGTGTGATACCTCCCGTGAAACCACGACGTGGCGATGCTTCGTGATTTCTTCAATCATCCATTAACCTTTAAAAATCCGTGGACCCCATACACACCAGATCTAACTTCCACACCTTTCTTTTTTGTGGGACCATCTTAAGAAGAAGGTGAAGAGTAACCAAACGAGAGCACTGAACCAATTAAATAGCGACACTACTACTGCCGTATCGGAAGTCACGGTCGATGTATTTAGTCGCATATCTGCAAACATGTGCTGTCGAGTCAACGCGTCTTTACTACAAAGTAGAGTACAATCTCCACGTATTTTATAAAGGTATTTAAATGTATTAAGTGATATCGATAAGAAATATAGTTAATAAGTGTTAGAATTATGACTGTTACACTATCATAAGGGAGGCGTTTCGCTTCAAGGATCGGTTTACTGCTCTTTCCAAGAACAGGCGGGCAACGTATATTTCCTCCAATCACCGAAAAATCATAGAAATCATTCATTCTATGGAGGGAGTGGGGCTTCATTATCAACAGTGATCCTTATTGCGCACCGTTCGCAAGTGGAATACAGAAGGAGAGATGATGGTAGTGTCTGTCGTTACTATGGAACCCTTACCATATCTGGCTAGTAGATGAGATAAAGAAAATTCAACGAAGAGAGTTCCGTTTCGTAACTGCTTCGGTCAGGAATATCGAGAACATTACGATGATGTTGATGTTTGGTTTGTGAGGCGCTCAACTGCGCGGTCATCAGCGCCAGTGCAAAGTCTCCATTTTTCCATAGTCCATTTTTATTTTTTCACAATCCAATCTAGTCATTTTCACAAACCATAATAATGACCCGTGATCTAGAGGCAGCAACGCTAGACACTAGACCACGAGCTGCGGACAAAGAGAACGTTACGAAGAGATTCAACAAATCTCTGTGGCAGACGTCATAAGAGAGAGGCGTTGTGTATCACGGGAGATTGATAGCATCAAAGTTCTGAGACTGTTGTTGTTGCTGCTGTGATTTTCGGTCCAAAGTCTATCACATGAAAGACTCTTCATCTTTGTATATCTACTGTCACCCCTTCACTTGGACGTGCTTACTGAAGTCGATCCTTCGTCCTCCTCTACAATTTTTACCCAACATATATTCACTACCAATATTACGACTTCTTCATGCCTCAGTATACCTCCTATCAATCATCCAATTCTTATAATTCTGACAAATAAATTCATTTTCTCCTCGGTGCGATTCAGTACCTCACTTATCCATATAACCATCAGTGTTCTTGAGTAGCATCAAATTTCTAAGTAAGGATTGTTTGTCATTGACATTTCACTTTCATGCAACGCTACAGTAGAAAAATATACCCTCAGGTACCTAATATTTGCATTTATATTCGATACTAACTAATTTCTCCTGCTAAACAAACTCTTTTGTTGCTATTACCAGTCTGCATTTTATATCCTGTCTACTTCGGAAATCGTCATTTTCATCTACTACCCTCATGTCTCATTTCACTGTCGACGGGGTGTTAAATTCTAATTTTTTCCCTTCATTTCAAAACGTAATTCCATCAGCATGGTCTGATTTCATTTTAATACGTTCCATTATCTCCTTTGCTGATGTTCAGCTTACATTTTTTCCAGACATTATCCACTTCAAGAAAATTCGAGTAGGATATTTCCTACCACGCCAGAAAATCAGAGCAATAGAAATCTTGCCACTACTGTTTAGTTTAACCTGTGAATTCATAAGAGACTATGTCCTTGGTTTTTACGCCCTGAAATGTTACTGCTTTCCATAACATTATCCCCTTATGCGAACCAGCGCTTTATGACTATATTTGTTTTAAATCTCGTAGAGGCACGAGCTTTCGCAAAGTGAAAAGAATTAATTAAAGGTGTTTATAACAAGATTTAAGCAAGATAAATCAGAAACTATGTTTCTTACAAAAGACCTGATACAGCTATTCACAATATATGTGGAAAAATTATATCTCATATACGTAAAAATATCAGCTCGATATCTCCGCTGGCTCTTGTGTCGAACTGCGTCATAAACTTAACTGTATAACCAAAAACTTTATTTAGTTAGTAAAACTCTCGTCTTTGCTGAAGGCTGCTCATTCCCTCTACACTTTAGATGAAAGTAAATCGAGTAATGAACATTCCAAGGACGTAGTCCTTAAGTGAGATATGTGGAGGTATGGAGCACATGGAAGGTTAACGTGATCGTAAATCTAGGGTAGTGAAAATGAGGTGGTAACGTTCCCAAATTCTGCTCACAATATAATGTTCAATAATTGAGCACAAATGATCACATTTGCTGTACATATCGAAATGACCAGAACATGGTCTTTGCGTTATACTCCGGACTCTTCCTTCACTGTTCGAGGCTAAATTTATTGTACACATATTCATAATCTTGAACTGATTTGTTTTATACGTCAGAAAATAGTGTTTACTCGTTCTGGGTGACTTGAAAGTGAGTTCAAGTAACCCTAAATTAGTCATCAATTAAATAAGAAAGATTCTTGCAACTTCGGCTGTTCCTGCACCGGACTAGACACAAAGAAATCACCCCATGTCAACATTAACACCGAACATATTACGTGATGAGTGGAAGAACGCTGAGAAAACCTACTTCAAAGTTTGTATGACAGAAATTAAATTGGATATTCATCCCAAGTGTTCTGATAAGTTGAAAGTACGAGCAAAAACCTTACATTTCTCACGTTAAACTTGACTGCAACACGTATCGCAAAAAGAAATCTAATGCTGTATAATCTGAAAGCCACGTAACGTGCAAGTACTTAACTGCAGAGGAAGCATGCGAGCCAGCAGCCACATTAAACCAAGAACGAAGTCCATTACTGCAAGACAAGGCGTTTGCACACGAGGTAGAGTCACGGCAGCACGCGGAAAGTGAGTGTGTTATTGTGTTATTGTCTTCTGGCCTCAAACTGATTCTTCTGTAAAACTACCATAGTGGATGAGTCTCGCCAGAGCTCGGACGACTTAGCTTATGGATTCAAATGGACGATGCGGTACCGTTGCAGACGGGAAGTGACTGCAGGTCTCTGAGGCAGACAAATGTCCATCACCCAAGTGCGAATACGCAGCATGAGAGGTGTCTCAGCCAATATTACACTGTACGTTCCACAGAAGTTCCCCAAGCGTACGTGTTTGGAATTGAAGACGATTTATGTTCGCCCGATTATATGATAGACCTAAGTGATACAAGTAGGATTTTCATACCGAGAATACAAAAAATGGTTCAAATGGCTTTGAGCACTATGGGACTTAACTTCTGAGGTCATCAGTCCCCTAGAACTTAGAAATACTTAAACGTATCTAACCTAAGGACATCACACACATCCATGCCCGAGGCAGGATTCGAACCTGCGACCGTAGCGGTCGCGCGGTTCCAGACTGCAGCGCCTAGAACCGGTCGGCCATCCCGGCCGGCCGAGAAATCACGTTTTCGATCTATATGTAGGCGGCAATAACACGCCATACTGGAAGGGTATATGTGACTCATTGAAAGCCGTTAGTTGAGATTCCTAAAGAGAGCTATGAAGGTGAAAAGAAAGTAATTTACTGACGCTTATCACCGGCGTTGTTCTATACTAATTGGTCATAGCATTTATCGACAGCCAAATCTGTCTTTCATTTCCACTTGATATGATAAATTGCGGTTTGCAAGCAGTTTTTGCACAAACCGTGACTGGTTGGCTTTATACGTTGCATTTTAAGGGATAACAATAAGTTTTATCTCATGTGAGACATGAATTTCTCGATAGTATCATCTATCAATGATATCTATTCTATACATTTACATGAAGTGAATTTGGTATTTTGTGACTTCTCTTTCCATATAATTCTAGGAATCTTCTTAACTAGAAAAAGCGTGGAAATTAGTGATGTTCATCTCAGTTGCGATTCAGAGGGCCCAGTCTCGTAGATCTCACTCGTAAAAGTGCAATGACTGCCGTTAGCAGTTATGAATCTAATGAAATGTCGACGTCATTTGAGTGAATGTCCATGAACGTAACTGCTAAATGACACATGTGTAAGTTGTCATTAGAAGTAGGTGACTTCAGTCGTATCCAAACCGTCTTGAAAACATTAATTGACTCGATTATTTCAGAAGGGTCTTAAGTCCACTTTTATGACAGTCTGTACTATGTATATTTCTGAATTCTTTAAGGGTCGACTCATCATTGAGTGTTGAAAGGATCTCAGTTTTTATCAGCTAGTTGAAATATACAGTGGAAAAATTTTCTTTGATTGTAAAAGGACAAGGCACTTTTGCTCTCAGCAGTTCCGAACATTAACTCCATGTTCTTTATTGAGATTCTGTGATCGTCAGATACGGTTGGAAGAACTTTATAAATAAGGCATCTATGGTTTGTTTCAAAGTCATTGTAGTACAACAAGCACTAGGATGTGACACTGTGTCGGAATAGTACCTTATATCCTATCAGTAAGAGTAAATCATATTATGAAGTTGAACTTATCGAAAAGGAAAGGAGGAGGGAGGTTGTATGTCATCCTGAGCAGTAAGAAGGAAATGTAATCAAAACTGCTAAACTAAAGCGACTGTGGCATACCAATTACCGAGGAAAGCTAATACCAGCAAAATCTCTCTGACAAATTTGTACAAGCAGTTCTAAGTGCTTTGAAACCATTAATCAATATGATCAGTTATCAGTTTTCATACATTTTCTTGATGTTAATAAGATAAACAGTATCTTTACCTTCAGAGCAGTCAGGAAAAGTAAAACGACATAGACCAAGGAAAGGAAAAGTCCAAAGCAAACTCTCTCAAATATCATTGCGCAGTGCGAGCAAATCGTATCCAAATTTGCTGACAGACATTTCTAACTTTATTATCAGCTGGCGAAAATGGGATGAGAAGAATAAGATAGCTACTTATGCTTGGAAATAACCTTAAGCATGAAAGAGGAAAGTCAAAGAGGGGTAATTCAGTATCAGAACTCGAAATGGCCAAAGCTCATGAGCAGTGATCAGTGAGCTTCCCGAGGAAAGTGTTTCATCATACTGGTAAAGCGTATCTTTACTTGAGTGCTGAGTTGAATAGAAAGGTCATGTATAAGCTTTTCAAAGAAGTGGCTCCCCTTTCTCCGATCAAATAAGAATACTATGAGAAAATATTTAACCAGAAATTTGACCTTCATGTTGGCAGACCACAAGTAGAAGTGTGTTGCCAATGCGTGCAATTAATGCTGAAAATTAAAAACAAAAGTCTGAATGAGGAGTCTCGAAGGATTGCGATTTTTGATTTAATGGTGGACAAGAGAAGAGCCAAGAACTTTTATAATGCTTTGAATAAAAGTGAAAGGCTGTGCAAAGAAAATAAGCATATTTTGAGTCTAAGTTTTGATTTCATGCATTATCTCCATTTACCAAGAGTGCCTGTTCAAGATATATTTTATTCCTGGCAACTGACGGTTAGTGTTTTCGACATTCACAACTTGAAAGACAATAAGGCATTTAATTACATTTATAACGAAGGTGTCTTGCACAAAGGTCCTAACGAAGTTTGGCGTTTCTTGTATCACTACCTAATAACGCAAATCCCCAAGGATACAAAAATTGTTTATCTGATTTTGATAACTGCCCAGCGCGAAACAAAAATCACTGTTCAATAAGAATGTGTCACGCTTCCGTGGATGATGGAAAATTTCAGTAGACGGAGGTGTTCTTTCCCGTCAGGGGGCATTCTTTCTTACTTTCTGAAACAGATTTTGGCCCAATGAAGAAATAACAGCGAATAATTGGCAGAATATACGCTAATGTGGGTTATGTTGAACTGATCACATCATCGAGTGTAAGACGATAATTCTCTGTAGAGGTTATCTCATCAGATGAAATCTTGGACTTGAAGTCGTGGTGGACGAGACTTTACAAGAGGACAGCTCATTCACTAGAGACAGTTACGTCACGAAGCGTCTTGTAAGTAACATGTATTGTTTAAACATTTCATCGTTTGCACTTCAGGGTTGAGGTGTTTGGGACTGTAACAGCCTGCAGTATGATCAATGGCTTGAATGCCCACACATTCCGATTAGGACTACTATTAGTTTCTCGATCGAGCGTCAACTTCCCAGCTGTTTGATCCTATTCAGATGACTACATTCCTATCAACGCAAAGGATATCTCAGATGTAAAGACACCTGCTTCTTACTTAGTGCAGGAAGAACACATCCCAGAGTCGTGGAAAGCTGTCGTCGGTGTCCAACTTCTGCGGGAGCATCGGATACAGAGGTGCGATTTGTGATTTACAGTATTCATAGTCAGTTTGCTTTAATGAACAGATACTGTGAGTTCTTTAAACATTGTCTGTAACGTTTACTTGTAAGTTCTTTAAACAATTTCTTTGTGTGATGTAAGGGTGCTAAGAGTCTTATTCCTCACTTATTTCAGTAAAGCTATGTGCCTAAGAGAGATATTCAACTCTGGTTAATAAGGCAGAATAATTTTTCACAATGATATCTCTCCATAGTCACTGCAAACAATTAAGAAAATGTCCTGTAAAATGTTAAATGTTTTTTCCACTTTTTCTCGAAGCTATGTCAGATGGACCTAGTACCCTTCTGAAATAAGCTATTCATTTAGGTTACAAGTTACTGCAAACTCTGAATCCAGCACAAAGACAGATGCTACTGGCAAGCGTATACGTAGAAAACCCTAACAAAATCTCTAGTGTTAAGACTTAGCGATAACACAAAGGCAGCTGTTAATTGTTATGGATTTTAAATGAGATGCAGACTCCAAAGAATACTGACTGTGAACAGTTGTGGGAGGGACTCTATTAACACAAACTTAAATTCGCTTTACAAATTACGATCGTATTGAACTATATTACCTGTTTACTTATGCATCGTCAATCAACGCTACGCACCTGCCGTGCTGTGCGTGTGCTGTCTGCTAGAGCTACGGTAAGGGTGTACATTTCTACAACGGCCTGGCGAGCTACAAATTCGACAGCTTTCATATTTCTTAAGAAATTCTTAACGAATAATATTCTGACATACAGTTACTTTCGGTTTATTCTTCCTCTGTAATAAATTTCAACGCAGGTTTCGACATGTCAAACTGGACCGTTCCCTTGTAAGGCTTGCAGGCAGTCTACATCCACATCTACATGATTACTCTGAAATTTACAGCTAAGAGCCTGGAAGAGATTTACCAAACACCTTCAAGCTACTTCTCTACCGTCCCACTCTCGAAAAGTGTGCTGAAGAAACGAACACTTAAATCTTTCCGTGCGGGATCCGATATCTGTTATTTTATAACGGTGATCATTCCTCCCTATGTAGGTCCATTCCAACAAAACATTTTCGCACTCTGAGGACAAAGTTGGTGATTGAAATTTCTTGAGAAGGTCAGGCAGCAACGAAAGTCACGTTTGTTTTAATGACTGGCCACCCAATTCTCGTATCATATCCGTGGCACTCTCTGCCCTATTTCGCGATAGCACAAAGCTAGCTCCCCTTCTTTAAACTTTTTCGTTTTCCTCCTTCTGTCCATTCTGATGTGGGTCCCACGCCACACAGCAACTCTCCAGAAGAGCGTGGACAAACTAACGTAAGCAGTCTCTTTAATAGACCTGTTGTATTCTCTAAGTGTTCAGCCAATAAAACGCTGTCTTTGGTTTGCTTTCCTAACAACGTTATCTATGTGATCATTCAACTTTAAGTTATTCGTAACTGTAAGCCTTAATTGTTTGTTGAATTTACACCCTTTAGATTTGTGTGTTTTATCCTGTAACAAAAATTTAGTGAATTCCGTTTATTTGTTATGTGGATGAGTTCACACTTTCCATTATTTAGAGTCAATTTTCACCACACAGATATATCGCTTGAATCGTTTTGTAATTTCGTTTAATCATCTGATAACTTTTTCAGACGGTAAATGACAGCATCATCTGTAAACAGTTTATGGGAACTGCTCAGATTGTCTCCTAAATCGTCGACGTAGTTCAAGAACATCTTCAGGGCATGTAACACTTCCCTGGGGAACGCCAGATATTACTTCTATTTTACTCAATGACCCGTAAAATAATACGGACAGTGGCCTTTCCGACAGGAAATCACAAAGCCTGTCAACAACTGAGACGATACCCCGTGGGCATGCAGTTTGATTAGAACTCGTTTGCGAGGAACGGTGTCAAAAGTCTTCTCAAAATCTAAAAGTATGGAATCAATTTGACATCCGCTGTCGATAGCACGCGTTACTTTGTGAGAATAAAAAGTTAATTGAATTCCACAAGAGCGATGTTTGCTGAATCCATGTTGGCTGTTTGTCAACAAATCGTCCTCTTCGAGGCCGATCGTAATGTTCGGGCACAATATACCGGGTGATCAAAAAGTCAGTATCAATTTGAAAACTTAATAAACACCGGATTAATATAAATAGAGAGGTAAAAACGGACACACATGCTTGGAATGACGTGGGGTTTTACTAGAACCGAAAAAAAATACAAAATGTCCGACAGATGGTGCTGGACAGCAAAACGTCAGTGACTGCTACCGTGACGGGTGAAAGGTACGCCGATATGTTACAGAATCGCATCATCTCCAGCCTGGCTGATAAACACCTGCTGGAACGTACGATGTTTATGCAGGATGGCGCTCCACCCCATATTGCTAGACGCGTGAAAGGTCTCTTGCGCGCGTCGTTTGGCGACGGTCGTGTGCTCAGCCGCCACTTTCGTCACGCTTGGCCTGCCAGGTCCCCAGACCTCAGTCCGTGCGATTATTGGTTTTGGGGTTACCTGAAGTCGCAAGTGTATCGTGATCGACCGACATCTCTAGGGATACTGAAAGACAACATCCGACGCCAATGCCTCACCATAGGTCCGGACGTGCTTTACAGTGCTGTTCACAACATCATTCCTCGACTAAAGCTATTGTTGAGGAAAGATGGTGGACATATTGAGCATTTCCTGTAAAGAACATCATCTTTGTTTTGTCTTACTTTGTTATGCTAATTATTGCTATTCTGATCAGATGAAGCGCCATCTGTCGGACATTTTTGGAACTTTTGTATTTTTTTTTTTTTTTTTTTTTTTTTGCTCTAATAAAACCCCATGTCATTCCAAGCATTTGTGTCAATTTGTACCTCTCTATCTACATTATTCCGTGATTTATTCAGTTTTCAAATTTATACTGACTTTTTGATGACCCGGTATGTTGCAAAATCCTACTGCCAATCGAAGTTGGCGGTACGGGTTTGTAATTCAGCAGATTACTCGTATTTCCTTTCTTGGCTGTTGGTGTGACGTGTGGCACTTTCCGGTCTTTAGTTACGGATCATTCGCCGAGCGAGCGGTTGTATATGATTGCTAAATGTGGAACTATCGCATCAGCATACTCTGAAAGGAACCTGGCTGGTATAGACGCATTAATTGCGATCAGAGAACGGTGAGGAGGGGGAAAGGGGTGGGGCAGTGAAAGTGGTACCTCAGTACCCAGAAGTTCGGGCCTAGAAGCAGCCGTGGCTGGCACCTCTGGTGGCTGCAGTGTGTTCTGCGGCCCGCCGCCCCGAGCAGCGGCTCCTCATCTGCATTGCTCATGGGGCGGCATTGTGCTCCGGCCACAGGAAGGCCCGCCGTCCCAGAAAACTCTGGCCGCGCCTTTGTGCGAGCGCTGACCACACTGCCAGCGGCCCACACAACGGCTGCACACTGCTCTGCCACCGCCAGTTGAAAGGACGCCTTACCACGCTACATCGCACGCCTGCGTTTGCTCTGCGCGGCTGTGCCCACCGGAATTCAAATCGCTGCCTTTACGATACATCTTCTCTGCCTCGTGATGACTGGGTGTTGTGTGATATCCTTAGGTTATTTAGGTTTAAGTAGTTCTAAGTTCTAGGGGACTGATGACCATAGATGTTAAGTCACATAGTGCTCAGAGCCATTTACTATACATCATTTCCCTTGCCCTTGAGTCATAAAGTACAGTCCGTCAATCGCACTAAATCTTTTCTAAGCAATTATTAACGCAACTTCGCTCAACAGTCTACATCTACATTAACGCCCTGCCAGTTTCTTTTGTGTGGTCAAGGGTACTGATACGGTTGTGAGCAAGATACAGGGCCTTATGGAGTGGAAGACTGAGCAACGTATTGAGGATAGAACATAAAATTTAATTTATTGCGCAATAAAAATTCATGCAAGGTGCTGGTAACAACATAATGACATATAACTTTTTCAATTTTAATGTATATCGGCTGATTTAACATGAATCATCAACAAGTTCCCTAACATCAAACAAACAGCCGGCCGAAGTGGCCGTGCGGTTAAAGGCGCTGCAGTCTGGAACCGCAAGACCGCTACGGTCACAGGTTCGAATCCTGCCTCGGGCATGGATGTTTGTGATGTCCTTAGGTTAGTTAGGTTTAACTAGTTCTAAGTTCTAGGGGACTAATGACCTCAGTAGTTGAGTCCCATAGGGCCATTTGAACCTAACATCAAACAATCTGCAAATATGAAATTTAAACCTATCCCAAAATTTTAATGCTTGTAAAATGTTATTACGAAACACTGAAAATGACCAAACTGATCACTGTATTTAAGTCTTACTTAACCTAATGGGCACAATGGCTTACAGGAAATAATATCACAGACGTATAACAATATCTGCCCACTACAGCACTGTCTTACGTGACCTTGTGTGCCACAATGACTCACAGAACCAACTCATATAGTTAAATGGTAAATATTACCCACAATGGCGCTTGCGCTATAATCTTACGTAGCACACCTATTTACCAAGACAACGCAATTAATGCCAATTACAGTCTGGTTCAGAATAACGAGTGCCCTACCACTGATTAAACAACTCAGAATCAGTAATGAACTGTTTTACAAGGCAAGCACATTCAGTTCAGACAAGTTAACAAGACAGTGCCTCCATTTGAATTTTCCCACAGAAATCCATTAATAGTCGTAGGCCAGACGGTGATTCGAAATGGATTGATAACAAGTTACCGCACTGTTGGCGGTTGGCACTAAACCCCTGGAGTGCGATAGGTGTGTGGGGCAGAAACTCCGTTGCAACAGGAGCCGTTAACAACAGTACCCACATAACTCTTTCTAAAACCACACCGTGAAATGGCGTCAAAGGGGTTTCCAAAACAGTTTAACAATCAACAGTAGTGAGTAAGAGAAAAGGACAAAAAAACAAACACACACGGCACTTACAATCAGTCTTGAATTATTCCTTGCTGTGGTTAAGATTGAATTAATTTTAATGCAACAGGTAAACAGTGGTGTCACAGTAGACTTAAACTTTACTTGACTAGCGTGACAATTTGGGCGTCCCTTAACTGACATAAGTTCAGTAACAAACTGAAATTCATTTAAAGACACTCAATTAAGGGTATTGTGAAACACTTCATCAACAATTTGAGCAAACACGCCCACATAGGCACTCCAGTTCATACGTAAATCAACCAGGGTACAAGTCAGTATTTCGACACGCGACGTGGAAGCCCTCACTGCTCAGCAGTGCCAGCCAGAATACGACAGGAAGAAGTCTCACTGTAATTTCACCAGATGAAGATGCAGCAAACTAACAGCTCACCTTCAGCAGTATTAATCCAAATGCCGCTAAGAAGGTAATGGCCAGAATAACACCAACCAGTAGCCACAGCGTGAGGAAGGTTGAACTCGTAAACAGAACGAACGACAGTGAGTCACTGCAGCACCTCCAGATCCGCTGCTCAGCCGGCCCCAATGCAACTGCCACACTCACACCACTTGCCGACGCGACTTCAGCGATCTTCCGGCGTCGCTCCGCCTAGGCCAGCTCGTCTCTCTCTCACCCTGACCGAGACTCCCTCTTGGCTTCCCGCACGGAATCCCAGAGGGCGCACCAACCCGCACACCGCAAAGCGAACCGAAAGAGATCGAACACACTACACCGGAACAATGAAACCGCAGGTGCACACGGCACAGGTACGTTACGGATGACCTGAAACCATCCTAATTCTTTTGAACTTAGCGGATTACATATTACATAGATGATATGACGTCAGTGAAATTTCCCTGAAAATATTCTCCCATTGTAGACAAAATCTTAACCCGAGAATGAAAATTACCGTGATCTGATTTCATTGATACACTCATATTCAGAAGAAAGAAAAACAGAACGTCTTATAGGACTAGTGGTAGGACATGTATATTAGTATGTTCTAGAGAGCATTTCTATCATCTCGGTTCAGCATGTACAAGTACAGAGTCCGCAATGCGAGATGGTATCGACGCGTGTAAGGCGCGAATGACGCCATGTACCTATGCGTGCAGCGTTTACCTGGTCGCAAAGTGGATCTGTCGTAGTTGGCACCCATATCCCACACATTTTCGACTCGCTACAATTCTGGTGGTCTGACGGGCCAGGGCAAAAGGCTGATATCCTGTGACACCAAGAAGGCACGTGTTCAAGGAGCAACATTTGTCTTGCATTCTATTCATGAAAAATGACACCTGCGCTGTTGTGCAGGAAGGGTATGGCAACGGATGGCAGGATGTCATTCACTTATGTCACACTGGTCACAGTGGCCTGAATAGGCACCAGACGTGATTCGTGATTGCATCCAATAGCCACCCGCACCATAATGCCCTGTGTCTCGAGCGAATTCAGTCACTGTATTTCCGCTCCCCCTAACCGCGGCGAACCAAAATGCGGTCTTCATTTTCAAACAAACAGAACCTGAATTCGTCAGAAAACACTACCTGATGCCTTTTCTGTCCCCAGTGACGTCGTTCCATACACCGATTGCAAACAACATGTTTTTTTAATGTTCGTCTAAGGTGTGCAGAGAAGTGAACGATGCGCACGAACACCATCCCGTAATAAACGGCGACGGACTGTTACCCCTGATAGTGTTCGATGTGTTCGACTGTTTCGCTGTTGAGTCTGAGCCGTGGAGGACGAAGATCTGTCCTGCAATGCCATTCGGATGTGGCTGTCGATCGTCTCAGGAGTTGGTCTCTGTGGCGCGACCCGGCCCAACTAGTGTTCTACGGCCTTCTGTTAACCACCTGCGGCACACACCCGTTGCGCTGCCGAAGCATTTCGTCCCACATGAGCAGCAATTTCCCGGATGTATGAATCACGTTCTCTCAACCAGTAACGCACCCCTTTTCAAACTCACTGATTTGTCTGTACGGTTCCCGCATATGCCTGGGAGATATAATGCACGTCTGCTCAAGTCACGTTGATCCATCACCCTTGATTTATAGCGATAACGAGAGACGCAGGCACGTTTCACCGGTAGTTGGTGTTGCGCTGCTGATCTTGAACCCGTGTGTCGATGTGTTTCAAATTATAATCATTTCTGCAGAACATAGACATGTCCTGTTAATATGAATGTTCTATCTCTAGTCGCTATAGATGTTCTGCACTTTCTGAACTTGGGTGTATATAAGTAGTAGGAACTGATTTCACAGCGCAACACAATATGCAAGGGATGCTTGAACATACATCAAACTGAACACAAAATTATAATCACATCTAATTTCAGAGCAAAAACACTAATGTGTGTTGGTGTCTTCCCTTATAGACTGCAGCCTCAAGAACAATATCGTTGTATTGAAGAGTGAAGCGAAAGACAATTCTTCATCGTTGGAGTACACGATAGGAAATTCAGACTAAACGAAACACACTTCACAGTAAACGATCACATCAGTTCAGGGCATAATTTATAATATTAGACACAAAGATCTCTTGATGGGAAATAGCTTGCGACAGTAACTAGCTGCCATCCTCAGATTATCAAGTCTCGCAGCAATATCATTACTCATCAATCTCCTCGACATACTGAGAACATGCCCCAGTTACAATAATACAGCTTCACACTGTTTTGCCAAATATGTAGAACTAGCTAAATAAAATATTCATAGCACCAATAAGGAGTAGAAGAGCAAGAGGTAGATCAGGAAGGACGATGCATCGATGACAACTCATTTCAGATATTCAACATTAAAGAGCGACTGTATCCTTTAAAAAGGTTAGTAACATGTAATCAGATCTTAAAAATATATGAACTTGGTGCGAAGACTAGCAACTAGCTGTTAAAATAGATAAACTTGCTTGTAGCCATTGACAGTCTGATTAATGCCACAACCCCCAATGTCATATAAAGAACTGTGTGTAACACTGGATTTAGGAAGTCTGACAATGTAATGAGTTCTTCCTTAGTTATCGGAAATAGCAATCTGCTATTCACTATATAAGCTCTCGTCTCCTTGGAGATTATATGTGTTAATTAATGATTATTATGTTACAATCCTCTTGTTGTAGTTGACCGTGTATATCGAGACTTCGTTCATTGTTAAATGCAATGGTGTGGTACTAACCGATGGAGACGCATTAAGAACTGGTAAAATTTAATTTATTTCCTTTATCACACTGCACAAATATAAACACACTATTATTCAAATTTTGTGCCACTACTATTAAACATAGAGATAAATCCTTCGCTACGCAACCGCCTTTGGCTCACGCAGCCTACACCTTCCACAGCCTCTCAACAACTGCCTCTGCTTGCGACTCTCTGCGCCACTGGGCATTGTCGCCCTCCAAAGAACAACCACTTACAGATACTACACACCAGTACCCTCACAACTGGGCTGTACTGAGAAATTAAACTTTCTTTACGGTAGAGAAAGATTACAAATACTTGCATGAGCCGTTCTGGAATTCATCTGCAATATGTTTTATCTAAGTTTCTCTGGACGAACACGGGACAATAAGTAGCTTGAATGGCCACTCGCTTTTACCAATAATCAGTCCTCTGTGGCTTGTGCTTTCATTTCTTGAGAATTTGGACATGTTGTCACCTACAGTTCATCCACTGTTTTGTTTCCAATTTTTTTCATTCTCGCACATTTGTTAGAAATTTAATATGTCCAGTTTTTTGGGTTGAGGGGTGGCGGGAGAAAGGTGAAGCGGAGGCACTGATCTGACTTGTTTGATGCGGTTGGGCACCGTTTCTTGTCTTGTACCATACTTCTCGTCACACAGCACCACTTTCACTCGACGTCTTCACTTACTAGTTATAGGTAATTACTTGTTCGTGTTAGCCACCTTTAAGGTCTCCGTTCTTTTGAGAACAGTGACGTATTTCCTATTTATTCAAACGAAGATTTGTAAAAGACATTTAAAACTAGACGCAATGTACGAATCAGAATAAAAGAAAGAAAGAGGTCCAAGATAAGCCCAAATTTAGTTATATCAGGTGTACTTGCGCTTCATGGTTTCGTCCACTGCATTGGATGGAGACAGCCCTGAGAAGCTGTATGAACTTATTTCCGTCGTACCCTATGCATGAAGTCTAGTAAGCACGAACATGTTCCTAATAATCCAGCATCGATGAGAACAAGCGTTATGAATATGTAAGAAAGGTAGTGAGGCTGAGTTTTAACCTACTAAAGTTTTTAATTTTTCTCGAACAACAGCATTGTCCCGTTCAAAGTAGTTCTCGTCGTTAGCTATATACCTGGGAGTCGTTGTTCTCAGTCTTAGTAGCATCGCTGAACTGGTAGGCCCTTCAATATGTCAGTCACATTCTTTTTAATCTGTTCCAGTCCCATAATGACATCCTTTCAACACTTCTTCGATTTCAGGAAAAGTAAAACGTCACAAGGACTCAGATCAGGTGAACTGGGGCGGCTGTGGAACAACGGATATGACCTTTGAGATAAAAGATTCCGTGATGTCAGTGGCCGTGTGACACGGAACGTTGTCATGATGCAGCATTCACTTGTCTGCAATGTCCGGTCTCTCAAATTTCACCCGAGTCTTTCAAGGACATCTGTGTAAAACACTTGATTGACGCTGTTGGAGGAATAAATTCTTTTATAAATTCTTTTATACCTCTACTGTCAAAAAGGCAGATGAGCATTGTTTTGATGTTTAATTTGTCCATACGAGCTTTTTTCCGGTCAAAGATATGCCTCAGTGTACTACTCCCCACTTTGCCGGCTTGTCTCAGCATCATACTCAAAACTTCAGGATTCATTAACTGTGACCACACGACTGAAGCATTCAGGGTCACTGGCAATCCCCTTCAGAAGATCAACACACACGTTACTTCGTCTGTCCTTCAGCTAACTTGCGAGGTTTTTCAGAACCATTTTGGCACATACTTTTCCCACGTGCAAATCTTCAGTTAAAATTCGATGTATGGCGGAAGTGTTCAACAGGTCACCCATCACCCTTATTGTTAAAAGTCGGTCTGATCGCACAAGAGCATCACACACTAGTTGGTTTTTGAGATTGAGGGAGAGTAGGTAAAAAATTCGTTTTGAGGATAGGAGTAACAGATAAAGTAGATTCATCTCACAACACACGTGAGAATTTTAAATATTTCTAGTGAATATGTTCGTCGTGATTTGCCTGTACATTTTCGAGGATTTTCACAAAGAATGGAAACGAACTAGCACTTTTAAAAACTTGGCCAGCATATTTTTCGTATATTAATTACATGTATTCCTAGCTACAACCGGAAGCTGCAATTAGATTTTCTTTGCAACATTCCACTGCAAGTGTCTGATGAAGTACGTTGATAATAATACCGCAGCCAGGAAGCAATGTTCAGTCGCTGCTGGATGATTAAACTGACCGCTTGCCTGTGTAATGAGGAAAGCAAATATCAATATTTGAGCGAGGAGTTTCAACCCTTTTTTTCTATTTTTTTTTTTAATTTTCCTCTCGGTCTTTCAAGTTTTATAGGGAATTTAAACTCATAAGCCTCACGGCCAACAGTTTAATGAAAAAACTTGGCAGAGCAACCGACAGACGGTTTTATAAACGCCCCTGTGGCGGATGAACCCTGTCACCAAACAAGATTGGCTGGATTCCGTTTCACGGAAAGGAAACCGCATTGTCATATAGAAAATTACTTTCATTCCACGTCAACACAGTGCTTCTCTCTGTATATTAATTTTTGTACAGCAACGAATAAAAATACTCGGTAGTTCACTGCTTGGAAATGGGGATGTTATAACCTGTTTTGCCTCGCTTTGTCAGAAACTGCGAGAGAAAGTTTATAAATAGAGTTGCACTCTTCCAAAGCTACGGTTCGGTGGTTTTGATACACTCTACAAATTACGCAGTAAATGGTAGGTTACTGGTAGGATTGGTAGGGAGACGAACGTAAATGAATTTGTAAGAGAGAAATTGGGAGTCGATGACTTACCTTTTTTTTCATTACTTATCAATCCATTGTATACTTCATCGCTTACAAAATATAAACTGCATGTAATAAGTAATAAAATTAGTTGATCGCGTAAGTTCTGCACCTTCATGTAACCAAAGCAATTACTTCAAAGGAAGTTCCGTTTACAAGCACAAGCACAAAAATATGATTCATTAATGTTGTTATATTGTACTCAAAAGAACGTTTTCATCATGATCATAGGTAGCAACTTTTTGTTATTATTAATAAACACGAAAATTGTTTGTGAATAACCGAAACATGTTTTACATATGTATTTTGTTTTGCGTTTATTTCTTTTATCTTTGGTCAGAAAATTGCGTTTTCTAGCGCTAGAAGGCAAATGTGTATTGTTTTCTTTATATTTGCAACAACGACCCCCTTTTTCACTTTATAAATGAACAGTTACACATCGAGAATTTTAATTTCGCAATAAATGCTGCTTACTTTTAAGTAACAGACATGAGGATAACTATGTAGAACAAAAATGTTCCGTCGGTTACCAGCCTTTTATACGCCTTTACTCTGTTTCCATAGGGTTCACCGCTTCCCGTTTTTAGGGGAATATTACGATAGTCTACGATAGCGTACGGTAGTTTTACAACTCCAGTTTTCATCCATTACCACTACACATCTTATACGTGAGAAAATATCATCCCATCAGCGTTCTTCCTTTTCCTCGAAAAAGGTAGCAAAATATGTATCGATACGAGATATATAACATGACAATGGGGAAGTCGAGAAACAGATTGAAAGTGAGAATATTTGCTTCATCTGTTTCTTTTTTCTGATGGGGAAACTAAGGCATGAAAAGATGTTATCTAACATCAAGTCTAAATCTTCAAACTAATGTAGTGTTTCAAAAATAGGAACAACTGGTAGAAAAGTTTCTACCTTTTCTTGTCCTCAGACTGGTTTATTGCAGTCAGACTCAGCTTCCTCTCTTTTGATAATCATTTAATGTGATAAAAGGGCAGTATTTAGCATACGACTATGGAAAGAAAGATATCTACTGGACCAAAAATTCATCAGTTATCATGTTTCATGTTACTGGCAGGACATCTTCATCGACTGACTGATTCACTGAGTCATCATTCCTCCCCCCCCCCCCCCCCCCCTCCCCCGAAACCATTGAGGACCGGACTAGAAAACTGCAGAGGTGTTGATCTTATACTGTACGTGCCGTTTAAGAATGGATTTTTGGAAATATAGTGCCTAAGGGAGTGATATAGCGGATAAACGGTTGTTTTGAAAATACCTTGCTATTAAGACAGTTTAGAGGCTAGACCTACGAAGAGTGGTATTTGGTTTCTTGGTCAGGAATGACAAAATACATGTTCCAGTAACTTGTAAATTTAACCACAATAGTGCAGAAGTGCACTCGAAAAGATAATGCTTCAAAGACGGCCTTAATTAGTATGAATAGTTTAGAAGGAGTCGCAATTTGTGAACAAGAGAAGCGATTCTGGCATTGAGACTCCTTATCTAAAAGCAATTACAGAGAAATAAACCAACTTATATTACCTTTGTAGACCAGAAAAAGGTATTTGATAACGTTATCTGGAAAGAGATGTTCAGAGTGCTGAATAAAACTGGAATGAAGTACATAAACATCCGTGTGTTACTTAGTTTCTATAAGAGTGAGGTGGCAGTGATTAGGAACTGTCACCGGGAACTAGAATGAAATATTAGAGAAGAGGTAAGACAATTATGTGCTCTCTCTCCGCTTTTGTTCAATGCTAATATCAAGGAAGCTATAGACCAAGTTTGAGAAACTACTGACGTGCGGATCAGAATTAACGAAGATAGATATGCAACGTTATGCAGATGATATTGCTATAGCCACGGAGACAAAAGAAGATCTAGAAGACCTCAGAACAATGTAAAGGCTCCTGTGCAATCAGTATGGAATGAGAATAAACAAGAAAATGACTAAAGTGATGGAATGCAGTACAGAAGCAGAATATGAACCTCTGGTTATGAGAATTGAAAGAGAGGAGATGGAAGTGATAGAGGAATATACTTACCTGGGATGCAATACCACAAGGGATGGCAGAAGCCGGAAAGAAATTGCGAGCAGAACACAGAAGGCCAAAATTGGATTTAATCGGAAGAGTAGCTCACCAGCAAGAACATCAGTCTGGAAATAAGGAAACGTATCATGAAAGCTTCCGTTTGGAGTGTGGCCCTATACGGATGTGAAACTGAGACAATGGCTAGAGGCCCTGGAGATGTAGTGCTATAGAAGGGTGATGAAGATCAAAGTAACTAATGAAGAGGTGCTCAGAAGAGTACAGGAAACCATATATATCTCTGTGGAGGCACATCCAAAAAAAAAGAGACAAACTTATAGGGCACATCCTACGACACAACTGCATCACTGGAACAATAGCGGAAAGAGCTATTGAGGGAAGAAATCGGCGGGGGCGACCAAGGATGTCATACATGCAACAGTTAACGAATGGAAAAAATGGTTCAGATGGCTCTGAGCACTATGGGACTCAACTTCTGAGGTCATTAGTCCCCTAGAACTTAGAACTAGTTAAACCTAACTAAGCTAAGGACATCACAAACATCCATGCCCGAGGCAGGATTCGAACCTGCGACCGGAGCGGTCTTGCGGTTCCAGACTGCAGCGCCTTTAACCGCACGACCACTTCGGCCGGCAGTTAATGAATGACGTTGGATGTAACACATACGTAGAAATGGAAAGGAAGTCAAACAGAAGAACGGAATGACGCTCTGCTGCAAATGAACCTCACGGTTGAACACTAAAATAAAGAAGAAAGAAGTGGTGAAATAGTGGGTGACAGATATTTTTGAAAATGAATGGTTATTAAAGAACTACTAAAGTATTTTTAAAGCTATATCCAAATAAAACAATGAGTATTGATTTTGAAATTCTGGCCATGGGTGAAGGGGGGGGGGGGGGGGATGGGAAATAGGGGACGAAAATTTTTCTGGATAATTATCATTATGCAAAAATTTTTGAAGCTAAATCTGTAAAAATTTGTATTTGGCTTCTTAGGTACAAATAAACAAAATTCGTGTTTCAATGCTCTTACAAACGATTTATTGACACATAGCACGGATTCAGAAAATATCGTTCTTGTGAAACACAAGTTGCTCTTTATACTCATGAAGGAAGGAGTGCTATCGACAGGGGACGTCAAATTGATTCCGTTTTTTAGATTTTCAGAAGGCTTTCGACACCGTTCCTCACAAGCATCTTCTAACCAAAATGCGTGCGTACGGAGTATCGCCTCAGTTGTGCGACTGGATTCGTGATTTCCTGTCAGAAAGGTCGCAGTTCGTAGTAATAGACGGAAAGGCATAGAGTAAAACATAAGTAATATCCGGCGGTCCCCAAGGAAGTGTTATAGGCCCTCAATTGCTCCTGATCTATATTAACGACAAAGGAGACAATCTGAGTAGCCGTCTTAGATTGTTTGCAGATGATGCTGTCATTTACCGTCTTGTAAAGTCATCAGATGATTAAAACGACTTTCAAAATGATTTAGATTAGATATCTTTATGGTGCGAAAAGTGGCAGTTGACCCTGAATAAAGTAAAGTGTGAAGTTATTCACATGATTAGTAAAGGAAATCAGCTAAATTTCTGTTACGCTATAAGCCACACAAATCTGCTGTAAACTCAGCTAAATACTTTGGTATAACAATTACATATAACCTAAATTGGAACGATCACATAGATAATAATATCGTGGGTAGAGCAGACCAAAGACTTCGATTCATTGGCAGAACACTTAGAAGGCGCAACAGGTCTACTAAGGAGACTCCTTACATCACGCTTGTCCGCCTTATTTTGGAGTATTGCTGTGCGGTGTAGGATCCGCATCAGGAGGGGCGGACGGATGACATCGAAAAAGCACAAGGAAGGGCAGCTTGTTTTGTAATATCGCGAAATAGGAGAGACAGTGTCACAGACATGATACGTGTATTGGAGTGGCAGTCATTAAAACAAAGGCGGTTTTCGTTACGACGGGATCTTCTCATGAAAGTTCAGTCACCAGTTTTCTCCTCCGGTTGCAAAAACATGCTATTGGCACCCACCTACATAGAGAGAAATGATCATCACGATAAAATAAGAGAAATCAGGACTCACACAGAAAAATTTTAGTGCTCATTTTTTCCGCGTGCCGTCCGAGAGTGGAACGATAGAGAGACAGCTTCAAGGTGGTTCAATGAATCCTCTGCCAGGAACTTCATTGTGACTAGCAGAGTAATCACGTAGATGTAGATGTAGATGTAAACAGATTCTCTAGCTGGGTGAAATAGGGGTAAAATGTTTAAAGAAAACATTTCATTGTGAAAACATTTTCAAGGTTAAATCTTTGAAAATTGGTATTAGGATTCTTGGTTACAAATGAAAAAAATACGTTTCATTGTTTTTGATAATTCAAGCGCTAAGGGGGTGTCAAAAATGCTAATTATAGAAACTTGAAACGTGGATATCGTGTTGATCTCGAACTATAATCGTCGTTTAAGAAGGGAGTGTTTGAAACTCCACTCCTAAGGGAGAAATAAGGGGAGGAATAGTTTTATGAATTTATTTCACTATGAAAACCTTTTCAAAGCTAAATCAATGAAATTTTGTATTTGGCTTCTCTGTTAGAAACAAAATTCCTGTTCCACTGTTTTTAAAATTTCAAACCTCAGGGATAAAAATTTTTAAACAAACATTTTCTTATATTAAAAAAAGCTAAATTTATGACAATTGGTAATTCACTTCTCGGCTGGATATAAAGAAATATATTATAGCGAATGAAACTTTATTTTGCAATATCACATAAGAATGCGAAAGCTATGATTAACAGAAACCTAGGACACAAGCTAGCTGAACCGCTTTTTTGTAACAAGTGCTCTCGGATAAGACCAAGCTTCAAAGGAGGCCTTAATTAGGATGAAAATTTTAGAAGGTGTCGCCATTTGTGAACAATATAAAAATTCGGTTAAAGGTAAACAAAAGGAGTCTTTGCAGGCCATACAGTCCACACGAGCGAAGCAGCGGACACTAAGCTAGTTCTTTTATATTCGGCATTTCCATTCAGATTTCATTGCTACTAAAAACCTTGACTATCTGTTTGTTGTAAATTAAGCAAAGAACTGTTCACCAGTTGGTAACTGTTTTAGGCACTTGTAAAGAGGTTATTTGATTGCGGCGCAGTCTTAATGAGTCAAGTACGCGATGTTTCAGCCCAGTCTCAGCTACACCATAACTGAAAATCGTTAGCAATCTGAATGTTCGTTCTCCATCTTCTCTTAACATCGTCAGTAGGCAAGTATATATCTGCAAAATTCAGCAGCGGAGTCAAGGATTTCGTCTTTCATCTTATATCCATGAGAGGTACAACTCCGCTGTCTCTAAAATTGTATCTGAGATCCGGCACACAGATCTAGTCTTATTTACGCCATTTTACTGTACACTTGTGATGTACGTTTTATCCTCATCTTCACTGGATATTTTACACTGGCTAATTTAGTGAATTCTAAACCGACAAAATTTTGCTTTAATATTGAAGCAAACCACATAAATATTACTCATAACAAAAATATATGCTTTCCGGCATCTTTGTTAGTCTAGCATGTTTACGAACAAATTTTAATCTAATTTCACTATCCATTAAACATTAATAATTATGTGTACAGAGCAAACGCAGCGGGTTGCGGTAGCGTTATTACGACGAAATTAGCCCGTTATTAACATTCTACGGGCAGACATTAATATTTAAACACCAGTATTGAGTACATTCGCTAATATCTCTGTGCATGTCGGGATTACGAAGAAACGAGATTCCAGCTACTGGCTCCGAAATTAATGACAATAAAATAAACAACAGATGGTAGACAATAAAAAGCGATGAGATTTTACTCTTTTCTGTGGATAACGCAGTCCTTACGCGGCAATGGAAAATTGCCAGCAAAAGCGGTAAACGTCAGTATTATCCAAATCGGTTAGTTTCAGCCTGTATTTCTCAACTTTTGTCGCTGGTCAGCTTTATACGTTTTTTTTTAAAAAAAAGATTTATGTGATATGAGAAAAGAACGTTTGTGGCGGATAAAACAGAGTTGTGAGGCAAATGCATTAAATATTAGAAGATGCTGTTCAGAAGGCTCCGAGCTAATAGCTTCGTTAACAAACTTGTGCACTTGATGTCCAAATTGGAAATGTTATCTAAGTGATGAGAAGTCACTGTAAAAATAAAGACATCTGGCAAATCTCAAGATAAATCTTAAATTTCACGAAGGAAAAATGATAAGTAAATCATAAATAAAATATTATATATTTGTATATGGGAAGTCACAATTCTAAAGTAGAGAAAACAAATACTGTACTGTTACGAACATTTTAAAGACTGGACTTGCAGTTATGGATGACAGTGCCGATGTAGAAAGGAGATTCTCAGTGTCCGTGAACATGTTCAATGAAAGAAGTGTGAAAATCATTGGATATTCATTCGGCTATAAGAGATGCTGTGGTGAATGTGTAAAACTTACTATTGTGGAATGAGATACTTCTCATCATGCGGATATGTCACCGAGTGTTGAGCCCGATGGTAGTGAATGACAGGTGAGTTTTTTGTTGTGGAGGTCAGTGGTTCAAAGCCCCGGCATGCGAACCAGATATGAGTTTTCCATGATTTCCCATAATCGCTAAGTCCAATACCGGTAGAGCTGCCATAAAAATGACACGAATGAATTCCTTCCCTATCTTTCCACAATTTGGGATTTTGGCTTGTCTCTAAAGACCTCTTTGTCCATACGGCATGGAAGTCTAATCTTACTTCTTTTTGCTATCTCAAATTACGGTAGAAAAAATATCAATAAAATGTCGTACTGCACCGCAACACTTATTTCTAAAATTTAAGAAATGTATCGTTAACTGAAGGATTGTCACTTTTCGTGCTGATTGTAGAAGTGAATAAATTTTTCCTATACTGCACGTAAGAGAATTTGAGATCCAGAAGCAATAATATACACAACAGAAAGTTCAATGGAAAAAGAGTACATTAGTTTTCCATATGCCATGGGGATAAAAAGTAGGGAAATTTGTTCACTAAGGTTCGCTTCTTTCTAATGAGTGTCTACTACGAAACAAACATAAAAACGTGGTACGGTCACCAAAATATGAAAATGTCCCAAAACAGCCCTTCGCCCATTAGAAGTAAAAAAATGGAACAAAGGGTGCTTCAGCTATGCAGTTGCATTGAGCAGAGACTGTAAGTCTGGTACACGCTTTCGCTGCAGCCAAGAAACAATGACGTTCCTATAGAAGAACCTCGATAATTACCTGCTTCTAGAGCCTCTCCCCTCTCCATTCTTTCCAATCCCGTCCCCGATTGTCTTTGATCTCAAAGTATGAGATGAGCGTTTCCCTTCCCGTCATCAAATCATCTCAGAGCAGACCGAGGTAGAAACAATTTTTCTATACTTGTGTTTCGAAAAAGCGTCATTATACCGTCATTCACTGCACTGCACTGCAGTCGGAGCATGTTTCCCTCTGAGGTTCTGCTGGTAAGAATAAAGCGCTCGTCGTGTGCTCAGCACCGGAAATTGTTCCTCCTGTTGCACGCAGCTGCACACAAAACGTGCGTGCACCGCATCCTGATCCACTGGTATAATCGTCCGCAAATGAAAGCGGCAGGGTTCTGCGTATTGGCTTGCGAGGACCAAAGAATCAGCGAAGACTGTAGTTCCATCTCAGGAACACGATGACAGTTACAAAAACTTTTCGTTATCATGAAAAGATCCTCGTGGAAATGATAGGAGTGAGTATTCGTTGGCAGGCAGATACATATTAATAAAGCACGAAAAACTTCTATAGGGGGATTCTGTGATGAAGTTACAAATTTTCAGGGATGATGGAGAGGAGTTTGAAATTTAAATTTTTCCCGACGAATTAAATATTAGAAGAGATCACGGGAATGCAGCCGTTCGTCGTAAGCTCCCTCCACCTGGGGAGGACTGGCAGGTGTCCAGTCGAAATATCGTGAAGTTTACGACGACCGCCTGCAATTCCCAAATCTCTTCGAACAAAAGTATCAGTCTCCGTAAGAGATTCTGGTTAGGAAACGACGGGCTCAAAAGTTATAAGCGGAAATTGTTGTGATATCTCCTGCAGTTAACCTCTTGTACTGCAATCTCTCTGTTTCCTGCGTTTTAACAAGAGGTAACGTGGACCAAAACAAGAGAAAAATACTCCAGTAAACATGGGTTCTAAAATGCATACGTTATGAGCAAAGAGTATTTGTTCATCATTACTGTTCTGAAAGACGTCTACTGAACAGGTACTCAGCAGAGACTTGCTTATCATATTTGGTGAGAAGCTAGTTAGGACAAAAACAAAGAAAAAGTCCACTAAACGCAGACTCTTAAGGCCACACCTTCCCTAAGAACGATTACCATATGTTCAGTAGCTGTGTTCACACTAGCAAAGATTTACAAATGCTCATAGCTTTAAAGATGTCCACTTTAGAGCCGATGTGTGCTGGACGTGTTTTCCTTGTTTTTGTGCACACCATTTCCTCTCAAAGCGAGGAAAGCAAAGAACTTTCTGTAGTAGATGTCCACTGTCACAGATATCAGATTTACACTTTACATTTCGACTATGTCTTAACTGAACGACGATTTCTTACCTGAAATTCAGACATTTGCTTTTCTCCATCATTCCTGTAACATTATCATGAAATCATCCTGTATACTTTTGCGCGATATTAGACTGTGGTCAATATTCAGTTCGCGTCATTATCGTCTTTCTCGTCTTCTTCTTCTTCTTCACCTACTTAAATGGCTCGTAGTGACGAAGATGATGAAGAAACTGTATAAGAAGACGAAGAAAAAGGAAAAAGGAAGACGAGGAGGAATAGAACGACGCGGCAACCTAAAAGATGTTACTAAGTGCTTCGTCTTGAATGGCCCAAACCAAATGAAAATCTTTTTAATCTTATAACAGATATCTAGATGGTTTATCTGTAAAACACTCCATTTGGTTACCATTGACATTTGCAGGTTAAGAAATGTAATTACAACTGAGTCACATGTCACTGAAAAAGCTATATCATGTAATACGCAATTTTGACAGATTCACGTGGAACATAAGCACACACTGCTGAAGAAACAATTCCGTATACAGACAATTATGATAAGCAGATTAATGAAGGTCACCTTTTTCTTCTTCTTCTTTTCCCGGCCTTGTGTTTACACGAATCAGGACTTGGCCAGTTCCTGGTAGAGGCTAGCCGGGTGCTTTCCCTGTCAGCCACCCCTCCCCCCTTTCTCCCCCTCACCACCAGCCATGCATGTGAAAGATTCTTTATAAAACTGTATGAGACTCTTATGTCTCAAGGAAAATTTAATTATATCACATTCTGAAAACAAAAGCCAATAGGTTGCAAAAATTAGTCACTTAATGGTAATGGAATATCTAGTGACGACGTTTGGTGATCTGTCAGCGTTTTTGGAATCATTTTCAAAAATCATCAAAAATGGTATCACACCTCACTCACAATTCTCATTCGTATGTGAAAGTGTGCGAACGTTTTCGAAATCTCTGCCAATCGTGTAGCTGAGGCAGGACGTGGATACCAGACAGGTATTCACCTACTAGTATTTGGGAGATCGCCTAAGAACCACATCCAGGCTGGCCACCATGAGAATTACACCTGGAGCAGGCGTCTCCCCGTATCCCGGAAGAGACTTGCTAATGCGCATCGTTATCGGGGAGGGACAAGTAAAAGAAAATTTATTTGGCAAAAACACAAACATTTGCTTGAAATATTGTCTGCAAAGGTATGCTGTTCCTGCAGGGCCGTGTCCTACAGATTACGACTAGTACTCTTATTTCAACATAAGAATGAATCTGATGTAAACAAACACAAACGCGATGACTGATCAGCAGCCGTAGCACGCGTACACTGGTTTTGTTGCGCTCTTGGAGATAGGTGGTGCTTGTATATTGGATATCTTATTACTATCTTACGGTAAATGAAATATTAACATATTTTAACATGTTAACAGCCATCAACATTTTTCTTAAATATATTTTAGCTCTGTAGTTTTTGTTTCAAAAATCGCGTACGGTCGCAGTCCCTGTAGTGTTTTTCTCTAATTGTCGCGATATTAACGCGTAATGTGAAAGTCGCTGGCACTGCTTCCTACTCCGTAGTGGAACGTAGTGAAAAAGTGGACAGAAGTAGGATGTTCTAATGTTTTCCACAAATTTATAGAAAAAAATCTGCTTTGAGCATTTCCGAGGAGCTGCATTTGCTATCGCTTAGGAATTTTCCAATATGGGATTCATAATCGAACTGGTAGCGTTGTAGAATGGAAACATACTACAGTCGATTGAGCGAGGTTTCAAATCCTGCTTCTTTCATTCAATTTGGGATACCTACATCTTTTAAATTTAAAATTCATCAAATGTATGCTAATTAACATGTACGTAATAATCATTTTAATGAAAAATTCATTTTTTGTTACTAATTACACATTACACGCAAAATGTAAAATTTCATTACAAATATACTTTCTTAATTATCTATATTTCAGAAAAGATTGTTTATAAAGCTCTTTTTAAAGTAAGAAAACACAACAACTAAAAATTTTAGGAGAAAAATGAAAAATGAAAAATGAAAAAAGAAATGCTCTTTATTTGGACTGTGTCCATTGTTGTATGTGGGCTTAGACGACCCAGAGTGATAAGCGTTGTGGAAACATGGACAATAGTAATTTCCACAGCACTGAGCACACCACACAAATGCTGAATTTTTACTGTTGCCACCATACCACTGCAATATGAACCCAACAGAACTGACCTGGAACCATGTTAAGGGATTTGTCGCGTTAAACAAAAATATATTTAAACTTACAGACGCATTGGAAATAATGCACTAAGCGTTGTCATACTTCACTGTTGAACGCTGATGGGATACAGAAAGGCACGTAATGAAAGAAGAGAAAATATGGCACTTGGATAGCTCTGGATTCTGCTGTTGAATGACTCGTTGATCACTGTAGCAGACGACAGTTCCAGTAATGAAATGTATTTTTCGAATTCAGATATGGAAGGAATTCAGAAATTACTTGACGACTGTGTGTTAGTAATACCTACAATGGCTTCAATATTTAACTATACGGTGAAATACCAGCATCACGCTTTTGCATCAGACGTATCTTACCCTGTGTTAAAGTTGCTTTTCATGACGACACTGTGTTAGCTATGAATAAGGGCATTTTATACTTCCCGTATGGACCTCAAGGAGAGTGCTGTATTGCAGGAGTGTTATCTTTAATAATTAAGTGACATTCGAAGCTACGTTGTTTCTCTTGTTGTCTCGTCTCGTTTTACGTCGTAACTGCTGCTGTTCCTACCGCTACAGGTTGGTGGGACCAGCTGGCTAGCCATTGCTCTCCAAGTTAAATCGGCCAGTTAAAATGTTGTTCCGTATTATCCCTCAGTCGGTACGTCATGAAACGTATCCTTATTATTCCTCTTGACTGTACCGAGAGAGTTTTGCTTCCGTTACGTACACGTGAAGCGAAATCCAATGAGTTTCCCGCAAACGCGGTAGAAAACGTGATGCAGTGTTTACATCAGTTTTATTCTTATGGTGAACACAGTATAGTAGCTGTGATGTCGTACGTTCTCCCCTTACATATCATCGAAGCGCAAATCCAGAATTCCAAAGAAGCTATTAAAACAGTGGAATGTAACCGTTCTTGGATACCAGCTTAATAAGATCATACTGTGGCTTTCGATACCGGACTGCTGCAATTCAGACATGCAGAAATTGTTGTAAAATAACTTGCCGTCCTTATCAAGTGTACGTACTGTTCCACTCAGCTGTTTCAACGACCTCTGAAGCGCTTGAAAGTGTTTTAGCCATTTCTCCTTTTTTTGACTGGTTTGATGAGGCCCATAATGAATTCATTTCCTGCCTGTACCAACGTCTGCAGCTCAGAGAAGCACTTGCGCCCTACAACATTTGTTGTTTCTAGGACGTATTTCTGCTCCAGTCTTCCCCTACAATTTTTATCTTAGAGCTCCCTTTACTATAGTGAAAGTAATTCCCTGGTTTCTTGAAAGATATTCTATCATCTTCTCACTTCTACTTGCCATGCGGAGTGGACGCTCGGTTTGAGGCGCCACGTCACGGATTGCACGGTCCTTCCTGCAGGACGTCCGAGTCCATCCTTGGGTATGGATGTGTGTAGTAGTCCTTAGCGTAAGTTAGTTTAAGTAGTGTGTAAGCCTGGTGACCGATGACCTCAGCAGTTTGGTCCCTTAGGAATAAACACACAGCTGAACATTTTCACTCCTGATTTGAAACTTCTTGGTAGATTAAAACTTTGTGCCGGACATAGACTCGAACTTGGGACCATTGCCGAGTTCGAGTCTCGGTCAGGCACACAGTTTTAATCGGCCAGGAAGTTTCATATCAGCGCACACTCCGCTGCAGAGTGGAAATCTAATTTTCATCCTACTTCTGAGTGTTTCCTATTTGAACACTCCCTCACCATTCTGCGGAGAACTTCATCTCTTACCTTACCAGTCCACGTAATTTTCAATACTCTTCTGTAACTCCACATCTTGATTCTCATGTGTTCCGGTTTTCCCCCAGTCCATGATGTGCTCCAAAAGCACATTCTCATTTTTTTTTTTTAATCCAATAATGGCAATGTTTGATTTATTTTGCCCGGCAGTGCCCTCTTTTATTCTGCCTCCTTGCTTCGTCCGTCATCGGCTACCTCGCTTCCTACGTAGCGGAATTCCTTCGTGATCCCCAATTTTGATGTTAAGTTTGTTGCCACTCTCAGTTCTGCTACTTCTCATTACTTTCGTCTTTCCCCTATTTACTCTCAGTCTTTATTCTGTAGTCATTAGGCTGTTCATTCCATTCAACAGATCCTAAGGATAACAACGTCATAAGTTAATCTTATCATTCGTAACCTTTCACCCAGAATTTTCATTCCTTTCTTTCTCCTTTTTTTTATTTCCATAGTTCGTTTTTGGATGTACAGATTGAATAATACTGACGAAAGACTGCATCCCTGTATTACATCCTTATTCATTAGGGAACTTCGTTCTGGTCTTCCAGTCCTATTCTCCATTTTGATTCGTATTGTTCCATACAGTTACCCTGTGTTTAAGTTGCTTTTCATGACGACACTGTGTTGGCTAAGAATGATGGCATTTTATACTTCCCGTATGGTCTCCCAAAGAGAGTGCTGTATGCAGGAGTTTTATCAACTGTTACTTCATTTTGTTCATGCAGTTTGGTTCGTATTGGTATTGCCTTCTTTCCCTGTATGTTCAAATGTGTGCGAAGTCTTATCTGAATTAACTGCTAAGGTCATCAGTCCCTAAGCTAACACACTACTTAACCTAGATTATCCTAAGGACCAACACACACACCCATGCCCGAGGGAGGACTCGAACCCTCCGCCGGGACCAGCCGCACAGTCCATGACTGAGCGCCTTATATCGCTCGGCTAATCCCACGCGGCTTCTTTCCCTGTAGCTTACACCTAGTTTTTCTCAAAATTTCGATCACCTTGCACAATCCTACATTGTCGAACTGTTTTTATAGGTCGACAAATCCAACGAGCGTATCATGATTTTTCTTGAGTCTTGCTCCCATTATCGAGCTCTACGTCAGAACTGTCACTCCGGCGTCTTTGCCTTTCTAAAGTCCAACTGATGTTCACCTAACAGATCTTCAGTTTTTTTTTTTCAATCTTCTGTGTAATTCAGATCAGCAACTTGGATGTACGACCTTTTAAGCAGACTGTGCGATAATCTCGTACTTAACTGCTCTTGTATCTTTGGAATTGTGTCGATGGGTATTTTTCCGAAATTCTGTTTCGTATGTGTCTTAATATTCAATGCCGAATCTACAGTTAACACCACCACGGAAGGCAGCTGTTCTTTCATCAAAAGTATAGCTATTTAATTACGTGATGGCCCAGATTTGAATGTGGCAGCCCGACGGTGGAAAGCTTGAATTATCTTGTGATCGTCAACGGCGGAGCAATATCAGATCACATATAAGAATTATTTTTCGAACTCTTCGCGATTAGCATTTCTTGCTCTTCATTTGATTTTGTCCACGTTTCATTCGTCAGCAGGGCCGAAATTTTTGTATATCTTTTTTTAACAACTTGAAGAATACCGCTCACTTAGCTGTCCTTGTTCTTGATTTGATTTTGTTCAGCTTTTATTTGTCATCAGGAATTCTGTTCACTATTGAGTCTGCTTTTATGGTATGGTTATTATGCTGTTATACAATCATGGTGAACTCTTCCATACCTCGCTGTCATCCAAAGAACATATTCATCTATCATGTAGCCTTCGATGTTTCTGTGTTTGTGTCATAACTTGCTTTATTCATTGGCGACATTTTGCATATAGTAAAAGCATATTGTGTCTTTTTAGATTTAGACACAGATCTTCTACTACCAGCCAGATACGAACATATTATCTTCGCAGTTATTGCCTCGCTGAATATCTTAATAAAGAAAGTAACATCGTAAAACATCGATGATATCTTTAAACAACCATCCGAAACAAGCCGAGGTCTAGAAAATGTTGCTCAAGTGTAAGACAGCCTATGGAAAAATGGGACGAAAGCTACAAAGTTGGTAGTTGTATATATGGGAATTAAATGGTCGTCGCATCTAAACGGAGTAGCATTTTCTATCTTAGTAGTATACATGGTGTCACTCCTAAGTGTCGCCAACCGCGTTTCATAGCTGGAGTAAGCCCAAACAAATACGCTCATCACATCTTTCATGCAACGCCCAGTCAGTTTATTTCCTGTTACGAACGAAATTATTCTTAAAACATAATTTTACCTGCCCGTTCTATAGAGCGGCCCCTGATTAGTCAATTTTCGTAACATTTGTGTGAGAAACTGGGGCAGTCCCCCTACATTCCCTTTCCTAAAGTAACATTTGATAACGTATTTCAGCTTTTATGTTATTATTTTACTGCCAATAATTTCAGATATTGTTTTATACACTATTTAGGTACTAAAGTTGGTGATACTGTCAGTCTTTAAACACAAGAAACTTTTCTTTGCCATTTATGAAGGGTCGTTCGACAAGATTCTGCTGATACAGTCTTTTAAGTCTTCAGAATTACTGTTATGACAGTCGGGTGGGTTTCTTTCCCCAGCTATCGACAGTTCTATGATTTATTTTGTACATATTGTACGGCACTCGCTGTTTCTTTGGAAATTCTGCTATGGAGCATGTTCTTGTTATCAAGAGGTAGTTAGTAATTTGTTCCACATTCTTGCATTTCCTCAGATGCGACCGGTATATCCTGCTCAGATATGTTAACTCATAGGAAACGCAGCACTCTGCAGTAATAAAATGCTTATCAACACAATGAAAAGCCATCGCACAGAGATTCATGCATGGCGAATGGCTTAAAGGACACTAATTTTAGCTTCTCTGTGCAAGAGCTGGGGCCAGATGTGGGCGGTAGACAATATTTTTGTTGTAATGTGAATAATCCCTCCATGAACCATGGAACTTGCCGTTGGTGGGGAGGCTTGCGTGCCTCAGCGATACAGATGGCCGTACCGCAGGTGCAACCACAACGGAGGGGTATCTGTTGAGAGGCCAGACAAACATGTGGTTCCTGAAGAGGGGCAGCAGCCTTTTCAATAGTTGCAGAGGCCATAGTCTGGATGATTGACTGATCTGGCCTTGTAACATTAACCAAAACGGCCTTGCTGTGCTGGTACTGCGAACGGCTGAAAGCAAGGGGAAACTACAGTCGTAATTGTTCCCGAGAACATGCAGCTTTACTGTATGATTAAATGATGATGGCGTCCTCTTGGGTATAATATTCCGGAGTAAAATAGTCCCCCATTCGGATCTCCGGGCGGGGACTACTCAAGAGGACGTCGTTATCAGGAGAAAGAAAACTGGCATTCTAAGGATCGGGGCGTGCAATGTCAGATCCCTTAATCGGGCAGGTAGGTTAGAAAATTTAAAAAGGGAAATGGGTAGGTTAAAGTTAGATATAGGGGGAATTAGTGAAGTTCGGTGGCAGGAGGAGCAAAACTTTTGGTCAGGTGATTACAGGGTTATAAATACAAAATCAAAAAGGGGTAATGCAGGAGTAGGTTTAATAATGAATAAAAAAATAGGAGTGCGGGTTAGCTACTACAAACAGCATAGTGAACGCATTATTGTGGCCAAGATAGACACAAAGCCATGCCTACTACAGTAGTACAAGTTTATATGCCAACTAGCTCTGCAGACGATGAAGAAATTGATGAAATGTATGACGAGATAAAAGAAATTATTCAGGTAGTGAAGGGGACGAAAATTTAATAGTCATGGGTGACTGGAATTCGTCAGTAGGAAAAGGGAGAGAAGGAAACATAGTAGGTGAATATGGATTGGGGGGAAGAAATGAAAGAGGAAGCCGCCTTGTAGAGTTTTGCACAGAGCATAACTTAATCATAGCTAACACTTGGTTCAAGAATCATGAAAGAAGGTTGTATACCTGGAAGAATCCTGGAGATACTAAAAGGTATCAGATAGATTACATAATGGTAAGGGACTTGGATAAACTGAAAGAACCAGCGGTTGTAGAGAGTTTCAGGGAGAGCATAAGGGAACAATGGACAGGAATGGGGGAAAGAAATACAGTAGAAGAAGAATGGGTAGCTCTGAGGGATGAAGTAGTGAAGGCAGCAGAGGATCAAGCAGGTAAAAAGACGAGGGCTAATAGAAATCCTTGGGTAACAGAAGAAATATTGAATTTAATTGATGAAAGGAGAAAATATAAAAATGCAGTAAATGAAGCGGGCAATAAGGAATACAAACGTCTCAAAAATGAGATTGACAGGAAGTGCAAAATGGCTAAGCAGGGATGGCTAGAGTACAAATGTATGGATGTAGAGGCTTGTCTCACTATTGGTAAGATAGATACTGCCTACAGGAAAATTAAAGAGACCTTTGGAGAGAAGAGAACCACTTGTATGAATATCAAGAGCTCAGATGGCAACCCAGTTCTAAGCAAAGAAAGGAAGCCAGAAAGGTGGAAGGAGTAAATAGAGGGTTTATACAAGGGCGATGTACTTGAGGACAATATTATGGAAATGGAAGAGGATGTAAATGAAGATGAAATGGGAGATAAGATACTGCGTGAAGAGTTTGACAGAGCACTGAAAGACCTGAGTCGAAACAAGGCCCCGGGAGTAGACAACATTCCATTAGAACTACTGATGGCCTTGGGAGAACCAGTCATGACAAAACTCGACCATCTGGTGAGCAAGATGTATGAGACAGGCGAAATACCCACATACTTCAAGAAGAATATAATAATTCCAATCCTAAAGAAAGCAGGTGTTGACAGATGTGAAAATTAAAGAACTATCAGTTTAATAAGTCACAGCTGCAAAATAGTATTGCGAATTCTTTACAGACGAATAGAAAAACTGGTAGAAGCGGACCTCGGGGAAGATCAGTTTGGATTCCGTAGAAATGTTGGAAAACGTGAGGCAATACTAACCTTACGACTTATCTTAGAAGAAAGATTAAGAAAAGGCAAACCTACGTTTCTAGCATTTGTAGACTTAGAGAAAGCTTTTGACAACGTTAACTGGAATACTCTCTTTCAAATTTTGAAGGTGGCAGGGGTAAAATACAGGGAGCGAAAGGCTATTTACAATTTGTACAGAAAGCAGATGGCAGTTATAAGAGTCGAGGGGCATGAAAGGGAAGCAGTGGTTGGGAAAGGAGTGAGACAGGGTTGTAGCCTCTCCCCGATGTTATTCAATCTGTATATTGAGCAAGCAGTAAAGGAAACAAAAGAAAAATTCGGAGTAGGTATTAAAATTCATGGAGAAGAAAAACTTTGAGGTTTGCCGATGACATTGTGATTCTGTCAGAGACAGCAAAGGACCTGGAAGAGCACTTGAACGGAATGGACAGTGTCTTGAAAGGAGGATATAAGATGAACATCAACAAAAGCAAAACGAGGATAATGGAATGTAGTCAAATTAAATCGGGTGATGCTGAGGGGATTAGATTAGGAAATGAGACACTTACAGTAGTAAAGGAGTTTTGCTATTTAGGGAGTAAAATAACTGATGATGGTCGAAGTAGAGAGGATATAAAATGTAGACTGGCAATGGCAAGGAAATCGTTTCTGACGAAGAGAAATTTATTAACATCGAGTATAGATTTAAGTGTCAGGAAGTCGTTTCTGAAAGAATTTGTATGGAGTGTAGCCATGTATGGAAGTGAAACATGGACGATAACCAGTTTGGACAAGTAGAGAATAGAAGCTTTCGAAATGTCGTGCTACAGAAGAATGCTGAAGATAAGGTGGGTGGATCACGTAACTAATGAGGAGGTATTGAATAGGATTGGGGAGAAGAGAAGTTTGTGGCACAACTTGACTAGAAGAAGGGATCGGTTGGTAGGACATGTTTTGAGGCATCAAGGGATCACAAATTTAGCATTGGAGGGCAGCGTGGAGGGTAAAAATCGTAGAGGGAGACCAAGAGATCAATATACTAAGCAGATTCAGAAGGATGTAGGTTGCAGTAGGTACTGGGAGATGAAGAAGCTTGCGCAGGATAGAGTAGCATGGAGAGCTGCATCAAACCAGTCTCAGGACTGAAGACCACATCAACAACATGTGAATAATATTGTAGTGTGTTACTTGATTGAAATGCCTCTGAGCACTATGGGACTTAGTTTCTAAGGTCATCAGTCCCCTAGAATTTAGAACTACTTAAACCTAACTAACCTAAGGACATCACACACATCCATGCCCGAGGAAGGATTCGAACCTGCGACCGTAGGGGTCTCGCGGTTCCAGACTGTAGCGCCTAGAACCGCTCTGCTGGTGAGTTACTTCTATGAGTATTAAAATTATAATGAGCTTAAGACTTAAGTCTTGGGTAAAAAGCTTAACTGCCTTCACTGAATTATTATCGTAGCGGGTTGTCCAAGAAAACCTTCCTTCGACTCCTCCAGTTACCCTTCCCTTTCGAAGTAATACTGGCAGTGTTATCTCCTTGGCGTGGGGGAACCCTGTCTTTGAATCCTGTCAGAAGCCCGATCGTACTTATCCAAGCCGATGTCGCCGATCTGTGTGCTTTCCGGTACACGCTACTAGATCAAAAGTATCCGGACGCCAGTTAGCTCACACGCAGGTCGAACAGTGTAATTATGGTTACGACGTAAAGTCAAACGTCCGAACGCCCTTCGGCAACGATAGAGCAGAGAGGGTCGTGATGAAGACGACAGCACGCTGACCGACCCCTCTCTCGGACGACAATGCGACATAAGAGATTTCTTATTTGCGTGTCGCAATTTCCTTGCGAGAGTTTTGTGTTATTATCAAACTATTGTCATTGATCCAATACGTAAAAATAAATGTCGTGTGACTAGGGCCTCTCCTTGGGTCGACCGTTCACCGGGTGCAAGTCTTTCGACTTGACGCCACTTCGGTGACTTGAGCGTCGATGGTGATGAAATGATGATGATTAGGACAACACAACACCCAGTCCCTGAGCGGAGAAAATCTCTGACCCACTCGGGAATCGAACCCAGGCCCTTCAGATTGACATTCTGTCACGCTGACCACTTTTTTTTATCTCATTTTGTTCGATTTTGTTCGTTGCATCTGCTCAGGGCGGACGTCGTAAGACATCCGTTTAAGTTTGTTGTTGATCGATTAACTCAGTTTCTTTTACTACAGAGGGAGCTAACCCTCTGACCGAACACGCTGAGCTACCGTTCCGGCAACCACTCAGCTACCGGGGGCCGACATTCAAATCGTAATAAAACTGTTTAACACGATTTGCTTGAATTACTGTCTAGCGGTCCGAGAAGCAGGTTTCCTAGACACCTCACCTTTGAAACTAGGCAGGATACACCAATTACCTTCTTGCTTCCCGTTTTTTAATCTTGGATAACTTTTTTCCTCAAAGGGTTTTTATATTTGTAGTAACGAGGCTGGTTAATAGGTTAAATGTCTTAGACAGACGCTCCCCCAAAAAAATTTGAGGGGAGCGTCTGTCTAAGCTATTTTTTGTTTATTATGTTTCCTTTTACATCCTATTTAACACATTAACCACTATTCTTCTTGCCATTGTTCCTCATCCCCTGTACTGTACGCCCCAATGCTCTACCGGTTCTTATTTGTTCATTACATCCCCTTTTCAGGGGGCTGGATTCTGTGACTAATAACCTTGTGGTTGTCTCGGTGTGTTAATCTATGTTACACTACTGTAAGTACTTATCATTTAGGTTTACTTTTAACCGCTGTCCTCAATTAAATTTTTAAATTTATAAATTACAAGCATGCTTTCCTTTCTACTTAGAACCATCTGAAGATGCTACTTCAACGAAGCGAAACTGATCGTAAATAAATTATCAAATTACAGGCGTTTACGGTTTTATTCAAGTTCATTTTACCAGAATGACAAACTGCGGAGTTTAGACACTTCACTACATTCGCTCCTCCAAAAGGATCGAATAGATTCAACAGAGCAAGAAGCACATCAAGAATAAAATTCAGTTGACACTAGAACCACTTTCAAAACCGACGTTTCTTCAGGGCGACCAAACCTCGAAGGATTAATGCCGCTTCTACGCTGCCTAGCGCACAAAAAGAAGATCTGGATGTATTGGCACTTACACTGTTTGATCAAAAGTATCTGGACACCATGTCATTCCGAATAGACGAGTAGATATCATAAGACGCTGACCCGCCAATAAAAAAGGAGGCGGCGTGTTGTATCAGTAGTAAAGTAGTAATGTCACGGTGGAACAGTCAGCAGAGCTCACTGACTTCGAACGTGGACTAGTCAGTGTATATCACCTTGGTAACAAATCCATGAAGAACATTTCAATCTTTATGAATGTGTCCGTCTATTGGTTATGTGACTGTGAAATAGAGACGTCACGGAACAACCCCATCCAGATGAAGACCAGGCAGACTAATGCGCTGACGGACTCAGACCGTCAAGCATTACGGAGGCTAGTTGTAGAATATCGCATGAGCTCAGTGGAGGGAATCACTCGTGATTTTCAAAGTGCTAGCAACAGTCCACCTGACAGAGTGTGGGTAGGAAATTAAAAAGAATTGGGTACACTGCACTAGCAGACACACTTCAGCCACACATTTCCGTAGTCAATGCCAAGTGACGCTTGAGATGGTGAAAGAAGGGACGCCACTGGACAGTGGAAGACTGAAAAAAAGTTGTTTGGAATGATGGAGCACGCCATAGCCTGTAGCTAACCGGCGGGACGCTCTGGGTTTGGAGAATTCGTAGAGAAGTACCAATAGTATGCATCGCTCACACCGACAGAGGGGAAACATTAATCGAATCTTACAAAAGTTTATTGATCAACGAAAGAAAAGTCTGCTTCGACGACAGTAACAAGATTACAATTACAGTGTCCCACAGGTATGAAGACTTTGCGGTATGTTGATTCCAGAGTCTGACAAAGTAACATCTGTGGTCATCAGTCCCCTAGAACTTAGAACTACTTACACCTAACTAACCTAAGGACTTCACACACATCCATGCCCGAGGCAGGATTCGAACCTGCGACCGTAGCAGTCGCGCGGTTTCGGACTGAAGCGTTTAGAACCGCTCGGCCACCGCGGCCGGCAACACAGTTAGGATCTTCATAGACAAACACACTTGTATGGAAAAGTCCGATGAAGCTGTGCTGAGTAGCACCAGCATGGGAACAGAAAAGTCTATCCTGGATGCAGTCTGACTGCACCAGGCGAAACAACGACGGATGCTCGATATGGCGGCTTCGGTCCCTATGATAGACTTCGAGGGTGTCCTAAGAAGATGGGACAGTTAGCACCCGCCCAGATGACAGGAGAGGGTCTCGTAGCCGAAAGAGCTGATCCGTACAGCTCTGGCGCCGACATTTATAGTTTCCGGCGGCGGAATAATTACGGCACTGCTGCTGAGAATTTTTCCGGGTTGTATGACCGTGGTCTGTGGAACTCTTCAATCCCTGACGTTTCGTCCAAGGCTACGTTGGACATCTTCGGAGGTACTCCTGGTTGTGCTGACTCTTGCTGGCTCAGCACAGCCAGGAGCACCTCCGAAGATGCCCAACGTAGCCTTGGACAAAACGTCAGGGACTGAAGAGTTCCATGGACCACGGCCATACTACCCGGAAAAAATCTCTGCAGCTGAAACATCCGGTCGTGATATCCTTCATTGAATGACTTGCTGCACTACTTTCTGGTAACGCGTGTGGCGGACGCAAATACGTCCCTTGGAAGTGGCGACCTCCGCTTGAGCTGGTACCGCCAGCTGGTGTCGCTCCGTTACTGCGGAAGGACGAGTTCGTGACTCTTGAGGATTGCAGGGGCAGTGAGGGCTACACGCGTACCCGAGCTGCCCAAACGGTTGCCGACTGCTTTTGTGAAGATATCCAGTGTAGCAAACAGTAGCTAGAATAGCTCCGATAGTAATGTACAATGTAGGAGGTGGTGCGGAAGGAGGAATTTTTAGCATGGTTAGCTAGTAGTTCCGTTATTGCGCTTAAGAAGATGTTAAATGTAGAAGTCTATGAACACATTTTAGAGCATTGTGTGCTGCGTGCTGTAGAGGAAACAGCTCGGAGACGATGATTATATCAGTCTGACAATTCACTCTGTCACAAAGAATCATCTCTGAGGCAATGTTTTTTGGTGAATAACATTCCAGAAACAGACTGGTCTGCCATGAGTACCACTCTGGAAACAGTGGGACACTTTTGGGGTGAGTTAGATCGTCGAATGCGCTCCGGTCTACAGCGTCTAACACCGTGTCTGGTTTCGACTCTTGAAAAAGAATGCGCTCCCATACTTCCACAGACATTCGGACACCTCGTTGAAATCGTTTCCACAAAGTTCGAGTCGTTATAAACTCAACAGATCGACTCACAGCATCCTTAATCTTTTTTTTTCACGTTACAAGGATGCTTTCGTTCCTATCTAGAACCACCTGCAGATATTGCTTCAAAGTGCCAATACTGGTCGTGAACAAATGATCAGTTACAAGCTATTTGAGGTTTTATTCACGTTTCATTTGCTATGAATGTGAACGGCTGTGGCTGTCCTTATTATAAAGTTGTATATGTTAAAGAGGTGTACTGTTATTTAGCAACTGCGGCAAATTATCTGGAGTACGCTGCGTGGTCAGCACCAGAGATAATGAACTGAGGTTCCCTTTGTACAGGTGTCGTGGGTGCGGCACCGGGACCTGCACATCCTGACGGTGGGCTCGTACACGTACACGAGCGACCAGCGCTTCCAGGCGTCGCACCACCGCGACCTGGACGAGTGGACGCTGCACATCAAGTGGGCGCAGCGCCGCGACGCCGGCGTCTACGAGTGCCAGGTCAGCACGCAGCCCGTGCGCAGCCTCGCCGTCACGCTCAACATTGTCGGTGAGTACCCGCGGCCGCAGCCGCAGTTACCCTACACCCGCTCCCGCTATCTGAACTGCCCTGCATGAAGGCCAACTTCTGGAAGGGTAACATTCAAAGAAAACTACATGTTGTTGAGGTCTTCAGTCCAGAGACTGGTTTGAAACAGCTCTCCATGCTACTCTATCCTGTGCAAGCTTCTTCATCTCCCAGTACCTACTGCTACCTACATCCGTCTGAATCTGTTTAGTGTATCATCTGTTTGTCTCCCTCTATGATTTTTACCCTCAAATACTAAATTGGTGATCTCTTGATTCCTCAGAATATGCCCTACCAACGGATCCCTTCTTCTACTCAAGTTGTGCCAAAAATTTCTCTTCTCCCCAATTCTATTCAATGCCTCCTCATTAGTTATGTGATTCACACATCTAATCTTCACCATTCTTCTGTAGCACCACATTTCCAAAGCTTCTATTCTCTTCTTGTCCAAACTATTTATCGGCCATGTTTCACTTCCATACATGGCTACACTCTATATAAATACACTCCTGGAAATTGAAATAAGAACACCGTGAATTCATTGTCCCAGGAAGGGGAAACTTTATTGACACATTCCTGGGGTCAGATACATCACATGATCACACTGACACAACCACAGGCACATAGACACAGGCAACAGAGCATGCACAATGTCGGCACTAGTACAGTGTATATCCACCTTTCGCAGCAATGCAGGCTGCTATTCTCCCATGGAGACGATCGTACAGATGCTGGATGTAGTCCTGTGGGACGGCTTGCCATGCCATTTTCACCTGGCGCCTCAGTTGGACCAGCGTTCGTGCTGGACGTGCAGACCGCGTGAGACGACGCTTCATCCAGTCCCAAACATGCTCAATGGGGGACAGATCCGGAGATCTTGCTGGCCAGGGTACTTGACTTACACCTTCTAGAGCACGTTGGGTGGCACGGGATACATGCGGACGTGCATTGTCCTGTTGGAACAGCAAGATCCCTTGCCGGTCTAGGAATGGTAGAACGATGGGTTCGATGACGGTTTGGATGTACCGTGCACTATTCAGTGTCCCCTCGACGATCACCAGTGGTGTACGGCCAGTGTAGGAGATCGCTCCCCACACCATGATGCCGGGTGTTGGCCCTGTGTGCCTCGGTCGTATGCAGTCCTGATTGTGGCGCTCACCTGCACGGCGCCAAACACGCATACGACCATCATTGGCACCAAGGCAGAAGCGACTCTCATCGCTGAAGACGACACGTCTCCATTCGTCCGTCCATTCACGCCTGTCGCGACACCACTGGAGGCGGGCTGCACGATGTTGGGGCGCGAGCGGAAGACGGCCTAACGGTGTGCGGGACCGTAGCCCAGCTTCATGGAGACGGTTGCGAATGGTCCTCGCCGATACCCCAGGAGCAACAGTGTCCCTAATTTGCTGGGAAGTGGCGGTGCGGTCCCCTACGGCACTGCGTAGGATCCTACGGTCTTGGCGTGCATCCGTGCGTCGCTGCGGTCCGGTCCCAGGTCGACGGGCACGTGCACCTTCCGCCGACCACTGGCGACAACATCGATGTACTGTGGAGACCTCACGCCCCACGTGTTGAGCAATTCGGCGGTACGTCCACCCGGCCTCCCGCATGCCCACTATACGCCCTCGCTCAAAGTCCGTCAACTGCACATACGGTTCACGTCCACGCTGTCGCGGCATGCTACCAGTGTTAAAGACTGCGATGGAGCTCCGTATGCCACGGCAAACTGGCTGACACTGACGGCGGCGGTGCACAAATGCTGCGCAGCTAGCGCCATTCGACGGCCAACACCGCGGTTCCTGGTGTGTCCGCTGTGCCGTGCGTGTGATCATTGCTTGTACAGCCCTCTCACAGTGTCCGGAGCAAGTATGGTGGGTCTGACACACCGGTGTCAATGTGTTCTTTTTTCCATTTCCAGGAGTGTACTTTCAGAAATGACTTCCTGACACTTAAATCTATACTGAATGTTAACAAATTTCTCTTCTTCAGAAACGCTTTCCTTGCCATTCCCAGTCTACATTTTATATCTTCTGTACTTCGACCATCATCAGTTATTTTGCTCCCCAAAAAGCAAAACTCCTTTACTACTTTAAGTGTCTCATTTCCTATTCTAATTCCCTCAGCAACACCCGACTTAATTCGACTACATTCCACTATCCTCGTTTTGCTGTTGTTGATGTTCATTTTATATCCTCCTTTCAAGACACTGTCCATTCCGTTCAGCTGCTCTTCCAGGTCCTTTGCTGTCTCTGACAGAATTACAATGTCATCGGCAAACCTCAAAGTTTTTATTTCTTCTCCATGGATTTTAATTCCTAATCTGAATTTTTCTTTTGTTTCCTTTACTGCTTGCACAATATACAGATTAAATAACATCGGGGATAGGCTACATAATATTAGGAAAAGTACGTTGTATGGCGTCTATTATCAAAATCGTTATATCTTCCCTAGTAGCAGTGGACATTTAGTTTCCACTTGAAGTTGCCGTAGTTAAAGATCCATGGTATTCGTAGCCAATAAAATCTAAATACATCTGTCGGTCTTCAGGAATGATTCGTCAAAGACACATATACCTAAAACAGCAGAAATTCTCCTGGCACCTGAAGTCATCTACTGTTGATTTAATAACCTAGTAATGTAACATTTTTCACACATATATAGAGAAGATGAAACACCTGTTACCCTGGAACTATTGACGCAGAAAGAGACCCAGTAATGCTAATGAATGTTTAATTTTTGAATAAATTTTCGGACCGCAGGTGGTATCAATTAGACGACGAGTTGAAGCACAAGAAAATTTCCGTAATTACCTTTGCATAAGGCGTTAGTAAAAGCCTCCTGAATTTTCGGTGCTGCTGTCTTGCAAAAGTTGCTTAATGAATTTTCATGAAATGGATCAAAAGAACGACTTAAGGAACAAAGACGTGAAATTTTCTTTTTACACTCAGGGTTTTTATCTGATTCGAAATGTGGAAGAATTCTATACAGAACAATGAAATTAATGTTACATTATCTACGTAATGCCCTCAACCCCGTCACACAAAGATCAGTTCTACTACGTACATCTCAAAGTCATGAAAACACTCGGATAAATTATTAACAACACATACATTAGGGCAACCAACCAACCAACCAACCAGCCAACCAACAAGTGACAGTCGCTACAACACAAATGGTTCCACAAAACGAATGCACCAAAACCACTTACACTTCCGATGAAGAGCGTTCTACGAGATGGTCTCGAGGTAATGGTCTGCCCGAGAAAACAGGCACCATAGCAATGAGACGAGCAGCACCCTGAGTTGACATCAAGCAGGTGCACCACAAACTCGCGACCGTCCAGCAAGGTAGAGCGGCCGCGCCACTGCTGGATCACCCAGGGTGATTTGCTCCTTCGTCCTCTCAAGCACGTCCTAGCGTCTCGTAACCAGTCCGACGACCAACTCCCCAACCGCAAATACCCGCCGCCATATCACAACAGAGGCAAAGATTGTAGTGAAGCCGGGTAGTCAATAGTCGTGACAAGGAGCTGGTGTGCCAGAATAAGCGCACAATGGCTCAACCTGTTTGGTGAAAGAAATGCCGTCTTGCTAAAGCCAGTTGCGAATCAGAGAGGACACCTAACCAGGACGGAATCTGCCCCACACTGACCTTAACCGAAAGTGCTATACATTGGCTAAGCTAGCACAGTGCTGCAGTACATCTCGCCTAGTCGTAAAACATACATACATGTTAATTTGTATTTTGGAGTCGGTGTTTAGAAAATAATATGTAGGCTACAATTCTCAGAACCACCTCCTCGATGCAAACCATAAGCTACGTTTAATTATCGCTCTCCATTTTTCTCAATGTAATACAATGCAGCCTCAGTTGATAGCTCACTACACCGTACTCAAGCACGACACTATTTAACTCCAGGGGATTTAATACAGAACACTCTGAAGTAGAGTACCTAGTATTCCTTCAGAACCGGCAAGCTACGTCTGGTGACCACGCGCCCGCTAGATACTGGCTAAGCCACCTTCGCCTCAAACTGTAGGCATACACCAATGAGCCAAAACATTGTGACAACCTGCATAATTGCTTGTCTGTCCGTCTTTGGAAGAAAATATAGCACTGATTCTGCGTATCAGGGATCAGAAGATTGTTGGTAGGTTTGTAGGAGAATGTGGCATCAGATGTCTATCAGCAGATCATGTAACTCGTGTAAATAACGGACTGCTGACTTGCGTACTCGGTGAAGGCTCTGATAGCGAGTCAGATGGGTTCAATAGGATTTACATCAGGCGAATCTGGTTGACAGACATCATTGTGAGTTCACTATAACGCTCCTCGCACCACTGTAGCACGGTTCTGGCTTCGAGACATAGACAATTATACTGCTGAAAGATGACATTGCCATAGGGGAACACATGCGTATCCATTGATCGGCGGTTGAGTCCCGATGGTCTGGTGCCCACTGAAATCGTAACTGACGATGTCGTTGGATCAACATGTGAACACGTAGGTGTGGTCTGCTGTGGAGCACCATGTTCAAGAATGTACGATGAACTTGGTGCTCCGAAACACCCACATGCACCAGCATTGTGCTTTTTCGTCAGAGATGCCACAGAAAACCATCTGTCCTACTTTACAGAGCAGACAAGTCTCCGAACCCCACGTTCTGTGAAGAGTCGTGGACGACCAACCGTTTAGCGCGTGGCGATAATTTCACTAAAATTTTTGAAAACATTGTAAGCGATCTTATATAATATAATTTAATATATATAATTAAAAAAACAGTCTTGATCGCAAATATCTTTTAATCGGAGTTTCCAACATTTGACAAAAACACCACTCCATGCCTTACGTCAGCAGTATAGAGTCACATGATCACCTAGAAGCTGTTCCTTATCACCTAAAGCGCTCTTTTAAGTGGATTGCTAATATTTAGGCCGATGAAATACTGTGAGAGTGACTGGTGAGAGAAAATAACGAGAAACGTAGGATGTAGTAATTGGATGTTAATGAAATTCGGAGTAAATTATACACTGTGAGTACAAACTGAAAGGTTTTGGTGGTGAATGAGATGGCTTTGAAAATAATAAGAAACGAATCAGCGAGACGGGGCACTATTAGATGCGGAAGTAAGAATTGTATATCAAAACGGAATAACTTACACCATCTAGTTAAAATATTTGCTAAATTGTGTACATGGTCAAAGAGCTATGTTCACAAGTCAGGTAATCAGCTGCAATATCCTTACAATGGTAGTGGAATGTACTTAGTAACTTCCTTAAACTGTTAAATCTGCCAAATAGACCAAAATCTGTTTTCATATCAAAAACAAACCAGGAACAATATCATGGAACTGTTATGGAAAGAGCTAATTCTGTAATCTGTGATGAAATTTACATCAACGTTAACGTTAATTACATCTACAGCAACTCTTCCGCTTTGCATTAAAGATCGAAAAATTAGTTAGTTTCCTGCCTTGAGTTTTCACTTCAGTGGGTGCACTGGGCTGATACTCTAGTCATGATGTAGTAAATATGTGCTACAGTATTAACCTCCTCTTCTTACGGTACATTGTACCTCTAGCTGAGAATCGAGGATGTATTAAGAAAATGCAGACCCAGAAACATTTTGAATTTTCGCAACAGAACTTCACTTCCACGAAGTGTCGGATGGTAGCGACATTACAGAGTCAGTAGTTGAACTTCATTTCCTACCGCTATGACTACGAGCTAACTGTTAAGGATAGCGGAGACTGAATAACGCCACCATGGACTTGAGTTACTAGTATTCAGCCACGAGGTGTACCTCCGAAGATTAATGGCCAACACGACGTTAACGCTTGAATTGAAACCTCTTGTTGTCGTGTGTCGACATTCATCAACGTAGCAGCTTCTTGTTTGGGGTTCTTGGCTGCGGCTTCGACCAGCACAACGGCAGCTTTCGGCCATTTATCTTCGTCGCCGCCTTGCTTACGGCTTATTGCAGTGGCGCCATAATTACTTGGTCTCGCTAATCAATAACCAGTGTCCAATTCACACGACAGTAGCAAGATAGCGAAAGAGTCCCGCGTACACAGCTCTTCTGGAATTCTCTGCTGGTGTGGAATGGACGGCTAGGGTACGATATATACTCATTTGCAAAATGGATGCGGTTGCCCACAGTAGGGCTGTGGTCGCTTACACGAGATTGATGGCACTTTCAGCCGATTGCGGTCCCTGTTTGTGGTACTACTCGGCTACACAGGAGGCACTACACTGCCGCGAGACAAACACTCTGCAGCTCCGGTCTACACTCCTTCAGTGTCGACAGGCGTCCAGATCCGATTCGAAGGTTTTCCTCTGATATACACAAGCATGCATTTCGTCCAGCTTTATAATTAAGTGGACGATGATCCTCTTAACAGACTGCCGGAGAAGTTTCAAGTGGCTGGTATAAGCTGTAAGGTTTAATCAGCAAAGACAGGCCACCCCGATACATGCAGAATGAATAAATATGCAGAGATTGGGTTTAGCGGACAGTATTTTCTTTCTGTGGCATTTGAAAGAAGCTTCAAAGAGAAGTTTGACGGCGTAACAAGAGTGGGATTTGAACAAATATAATGGTTCCACAAACTCCTACCCTATTATACCAAATGTAGGCGAACAGGTAACTCAGGTACAGTTCTTGTGTTTATTACCACCTCCGTAATAACAAGAACTCGACTTATTGACTTTGAGCATTGGTACACGCTATAAAGTGATTCTGAAGATTATATGTTACTGACATACTGATCAGGGGACGATCTGTAGATTGTAATATTAGAAGAAGCACTTCAGAGCCAAGATCGCTTTAAAATATTTATTTTGGGTTGGTGAATGTTTTCAACAGTACTTTGCTGTCATCTTTGCAATTCTGAAAAAGATGAGATTGGAAGATGACAGAAAATTGATATTGGAATCGCACGTCAACTAAAAATCAATATTTGAATAGAATTTTTCAAATATTATGGTCATGAATAAATAATACTGCTCGTTGGATTTCGTCTGGAGTTAAAAGCCGAGCAGCCCCGAGTTATAAGGCATTTCATGCCTTCGGGAGTCATTGGTGTTTCCTCTTGGTTTAATTTTCTCCACAGAGGAGAGTATAGAATTGTTAAGTTTGGGGTTTGTGCTGACTAGTGTGAACGACATTTCCAATGTTCTCCAAAAGTTCTCTTAAGAGAGTCTGCCATTACATGTGCAGAGCGGAAGGGACATCTGTTTCACACTGATCATGTTGGTATCACGTTGGCTGCTTTATCTCCAGTGGGATGTCTTGCAGTAACTACAGCAGCAGCATATCTTAGAAACTCGAGACTCTTGAGTGTATTTAGATTCCCATAAATAAAATAGGAACCAATGATGCGGGTCTCGAAAAACACGCACCAAACGTGGTTAGGCCAACAGCGCTGAATTTATCCTTTTCTTTGAGTCAGTGTGCATATTGCGAAAATTGACTTGCCCTTGATTTGCAAATGATACTTTTTACTTAAACGAAACCAGACGTGGATACGACGCATCAATTACCGCCGAAGTTAACATTCGGAAAATTTTAATCAAGTTTCGAAGTCATTCCCGTGAAGCTGTAGATGCATCGAAATGTGAAGAGGGAGAAATGCACTGGAGTGTAGTGCTCGCAGAACACTATTTCTGTTTGTCCCACTCGTACTTCCGAGATGCCTCTTAGTGACATTTGCATTGTACAGTATCACTTCCAGTTTCCAGAACTTTTTGATAATATTTGAAAAGACAGGTCTTGAGTGCTTGGCACGATCTTGGCACTCTTCAGCATACAACCGCACTACTGCTCTATTACTTTGCGACCATTCGCCATAATAGACATTCACTCTTTCGGCTGTAATATACATTGGGAACGTTTCATTAGCTGTATGAGTATGTTATTTGATTGCTGCAATAGCAGAACATATACTGATGAGCTCGAAGCGCATAGATAAACACAAGAACCACAGCTGAGTTACATCTTCGCTTTCTTTTGGTATAACACGGAAAACATATGTGGAACCTCTTCTCCTGACAGTGGAATACTGCTTCGCAGCGCTGTTATCGTGATACTATTTGATCAAGTCCCACACATGTTACGTCACTGACGTCCTGTTAGAAGCTTTTTTTAGAATGTCACATAAGAAGTCCGTTAGAAAATAGATCAGTTTCGTAATTCGGGGACTATATACATCAAAAGTTACTTGCGATCATGAGGAAATTTCCCATATTGTCCGCTACAACTTGGTGAAATCCTTATCTCGATATATTTATTCTTTCGAGATATACTTGGGATGGTCTGTCTAAGATGTAGTATGGAAGAGCAATAAGGTTTTCTCTACGGCATTAGTGGAATACGCGAGTGCTCAAAGACTGTAAATTAAGTCACCTTCCAGTAGTTTTATGGTGGGCTGTTTCCGCCTCCATGGTAGTACCGATGCTAGAAATTCTGAAATGAACAAAGGTAATAGTTTAACAAGGAGGAAATGGGGACTATTTTACTGTTCATTGTAGCAAAGTTCTTTCCAAAATTTTATTTCTATTCTGAAATGTTACTTCTCCTGGCTGCACGGTTTATGCATTCATATTATATACACATAATAGTCTCTCTCTCTCTCACTATCGGGTCATCTCCCATACTACTACTTTTGCGTGGCAACGCTCTCTAAGCAGACGCAATCCGCAATCTAACAAACGCCTCGTTACCGGTGAACTACCGATAACCGCGTAGAGCTATACTCAGGCTACAAAGCGACTGCGTTCTATTTGCTTATAAATCTGTTATGAGCTAAACTGATAAACGTGTCACATCACCTTCTTTCCTGAATGGCCTACTCGATGTTTCTGGCTACGCATTTGTGTATTACCTCTAACGTGAAAGACACAAATAGAATTCTACGACATGTAATTTGCTAAGTTTCAGGAAAACCTATAACTGACAGATTAACTAACAATAATGCACTTCAACTATGAACAGAATAATTCACGGAAATCGTAGTATGCAGTATTTTGATAGCAGTCGGCATTACATCCTGAAACATACTGCATCTGTACACTTCAAATAATGTGTATTTTCGCAGTCTCACATGTATGTATCATAAATGATTACTTCCTTCCACCACTCAATGATCGTCTTCAAATGTGGAAGATAAAACTAATAAAACATTAACAACCACAAGCTTTGAAAGACGCACAGTGTTTCCTTCTAACCTGAATCCACACTTGCTAATAATTTTTAAAACGTCGCAGTTATGTTGGTAGACTTTTTAGTGTTTTAATTCCATAAGCTAAGTTTTTGCAATCTGATGAAGTCTCTCGAAACGCTTGTTGAGCTGTGAAACTATAACGTGTGACTGAATTTTATATCAGACTAATTTTTGAGGTGAAAAAAAATTGTGAAGCCTGGTCGACAAGTGCGCCTTAGTTAGGTCAGTAGCAGTGCTCATGTGTATTTTACAACAAATTTTTATGTATTTACACGAACTTCGTGTATGCTACTAAGGTAGAATTAAGTTGGTCTGCTTGTCTATAAGTTATTATGGTAGTTAAAAATTGAATACGTACTACAGACAATTAAGCTGTGTAAATACTAAATTTGAAGGTCCATTGTACTTACCAATTAAACTTGCATGCAATTTGCAAGTGTTTTGATAATCTCGTTATTTTAGAGATATCGAATCTGTCGTGTTACACAATTATTTTTCACTATGTTTCATCACTATCACCATCTTTGGTGACGTTGTTTTTAAAGAGAGTAATCATTCTTCTTATGTACAGGAGTTTGAGTGATGCTCGGTAATAAAAGCTTCTAAGTAATTCTTTCTTAAATTGGTTCTTGCGTGAGTGTGGTTTTCCCATACCACGCATTCTTATTTAATGTCAGTCTTATTTAGTAGTTTATTATAGGAAATACTGTTCGTGGAAGTCTAGGGACCATAGTTACCATTGGTAAATACTGCAGCCGTTGTCTACAATTTGTTTTGTGTTTAACCTCTACCATGTTTGTTTCAAGAGCAATGTAAAGGTGTTCATAACCCACTGCATCTCCTCGTGATAAATTAACTTCACCCCCCCCCCCCCCCGAATTAGAGGTGAAACGGTATTGAAATACTTGCGAAATCCTTATGTTGATGACAGTATGTTGTATGACACAGCACCGGATTGAAATATCAACACTTTTACATGTCTAGCTACCATTCTAACACTTACAGTGCAGTTTATCTGTATAAATATTTAATCTGGGGGTTGATTGTACCTTACTCCATGTGTAGCGCATAGATCAGATTATGAACACTGTCATCTGTTGATGACAAAAAGCAACAGGAGCGTAAAGGAGGAGTTGATTCTATTTCGCTTTTTAATATTTTGCGGAATAGTGGTTAAAGTAAAACACATCTTTCACAGATATGTACCTTTAATTCATTACTTACATTGTGTAAGTTAATATTGAACTATTTTTGGAGAAATTTTTTTTTATGCTGGGTCTTAGATTCAAAGCGAAAGGTATATAGCTTCCAGTTACATTTACAGATGTGACTGTTAAGATAGCTCATAATTAGTTTTTCTGTTGTCAAGAATGCTTCCAGTTACATTTACAGATGTGACTGTTAAGATAGCCCATAATTAGTTTTTCTGTTGTCAAGAATGAAAACGTAGTTGTCCACACTTTTCTTAACATGGCGCTATTCTATGTAGCTATGGTGTGTGTATATGTGTGTGTGTGTGTGTGTGTGTGTGTGTGTGTGTGTGTGTGTGTGTGTCTGTGTGTGTGTCTACAATTCATATGCTAGATGCTACATCAGTTAAGTATCTGTGATCATGTACACAGTAGTTTTAAAACTATGGTGATGAAATGCAGATGTAAGAATGTATATGCAGTTCAAAGGTAAATATCTATCACTTTCGTATGTAACTTTTAGAAATAATTCACATCTTTGAGCTTTGAGACTGAATCTTAGTTTCATTGGCTACACCTCAAGGTGAAAGGGGGTTAGTATACAAAGCAAACCAGACTAATTCCGCCAGCTTGGATTTTTAAGTTTCCAGCCATTTTGGAAATTTTGAATATCTCACCATCTTACATTTTTTTTGTATTCTCCATTTGCCATCTTTGATTTTTAAATTTCCCACTGCCTGCAGTTTTTAAGTTCTAATTTCTCTGCCATTCCCACTTAGATTTTGGAGTTTCCCACCACCAACAAAAAATGCAGATCCCAAATAATGGTTAGAACTTATCCCGATTATTCTATATAAATATGCAATACATAGCACACTTTAAAAATATATATGTGTATTTCTGCTCTACTATTTCTTAAACGAACATACTGTATCCCTTTCGATCTTTACTTCACCCATCTAATATATCTGTTACGGGTCCAAGACCGGCGCGAAATGCTCCTGTAACAATTGACGAGGATTTCGTAAACTGCTTCCTTTGTGTGTGGACTATATTTACAGAGGATTTCTCCAATGTATCTCAGTCTGGCATCTACCTTTCTTAGGATTTGGTTTGTGGGTCACTCGATTTTAAATACTACGTACATGATCATACATACCTAACTGATGTAGCATCTCGCAATGACAGTGCAGAAATCGTGTGTCTTACATTGACGGAGATTCCCGTCTATTTACGCACAGTATAGTAAATTGGTTTATGACGAGAACCAACTGTCAGTCCTAGATAAGAAACTTCCGCATGTAGCCTCCGACGTTTCCCATTTGTTCATCTACAAACATAGTGGAAGTGACGGTGATTTAGTGCTCCCCTGGGTTCACCTGAAGCTACTTAGACGCCTGAAGTTTCCTCTCCGTTAAGAAAGACATGCTGTGTTCTATTTCCTAGGAATTCCTTAGCGCAGTTATAAAGCTGGCCTAATGTATGCCCGTATTTTGTTCACTAGGCGACAGTGCGGAGTTTTATCGAAAGCCTTCCACCAGTCAAGGAAATTAGCATCCACCTGGCCTCCGGTAACTACTGTGCTCTACGTCTCGTGGTCGTTTAGAGAAAACCAGGTTCGCACGACCGTTGTTTGCGGCTGCAATGATGATAAACATAAATTGCTCTGATAACAGTTTCTAAGGCAGTAATTCTAATGACCTGAACTGCCTGTTACCTCAACATTATCAGTTACGGAAATAGCCAGCTGTCTGTCTGAAATGCGAGGGATTAACGGGCGTGAATTATCGCACACATTCGATTTCACAGCCTATATTACACAATAGTTGACCTTTTGCCGCTCGATGGAATGGTAAATGCTCACAGTCCTCTTAGTAACACATCTGACCGATAAGGAAAGAAGAAAGTATAGCATACGGTTCCTGATCACCTGATTTTGCGCCACTGTCCTGGGTAAAATTCAAATTTCTTTCACTGTGACATATGGAGTGAACGCATGTGCCAACCTTGACCTGTTATCTAGAGACGAGGAAGTTATCCTCAAAAGCGAAGAGTAGACGTTTTGATGGCATCAATCTTGGCACTCTTCTTTCTTCTACATCATCATTTATACCCCACAGGCGATTTTATGGTGAAGGATACATGAAGCACCATTGTGATTTACCTTCTTTCCTATGCCCGTCGGGAGTAATCCAAAATAATTACGTTTATTACCAGGTCTCCGTGAGCTCAAATATCTCCGTTTTTACTGTCATGATCATTTCGCGGGGTTTCCGTAGAAGGGGGCAATATCTTAGTTGCATCTTGTACGAAAGTACACTCCCACAATTTTAGCAATGAACCACAAGGTCATGCAGAACGCATCTCTTGTAATGTCTGGCGTTGGAGTTGGCAAGATATCTCCGTGACTAAATCAACATTTAGCTAAATTCCCTTCTCTTCCCTGGCTTCTCTCTGGTTTCTCTAACTTTGTTATCCGCCAATGACGAATAATGCTCAGGTATTGCTCGGTTTTTTAAGTTACCTCCTTTATGACTGAATTACATTTCCTTATGATGGCTAAGAGAAATCTACTAGGATGAAATATAGGTCTTAATATGAGGAAGAAATTTCTGAGGTGATACGTTCGGAGCACGGCATATTATAGTAGCTAGACACGGACTTAGGGGAAAACGAGACATAAGAGAACAGAAGCATCTGAGACGAAATATGTGGTGTCACCGCCAGACACCACACTTGCTAGGTGGTAGCCTTTAAATCGGCCGCGGTCCATTAGTATACGTCGGACCGGCGTGTCCCCACTGTCAGTGATAGCAGACCGAGCGCCACCACACGGCCGGTCTAGAGAGACGAACTGGCACTCGCCCCAGTTGTACAGCCGACGTAGCTAGCTACAGTTCACTGACCAATACGCTCTCATTTGCCGAGACGATAGTTAGCATAGCCTTCAGCTAAGTCATTGGCTACTACCTAGCAAGGCGCCATAGCTTTGATAATTAATATTGTGAAGCATGTATCATCAAGAGCGATGTTCTACAAATGTGGATTAAAGTTAAGTATTACAGCAACTGCGTCCATTTTCTAAGTTCTCATTTCCTCTTAACTGTTCCAGACCTCACGCCAATCTGCGTGAGCATAACGCGTGCCTTTCGGCTTCCTCTCGTTGTGACTTGGCTGTCGTGCTAAGTCACAACAAAGTACTTTACAAGAATGTTGAAAATTATTGCACTGATAAGGTAAGGGATGAGGAGGATCTCGGCAGAATCGGCACATCGAAAGCACGGACAAGAAGAAACGACAGCGTGTCCCACTACCGTGTACCACGGAGCTACCAGGTAATCACTTTCGTGATACTAGAGGGAGCTGTAGACAGCAAAAGCTATACAGGGAGACCGAGATTGGGATACATCCAGCAAATAACTGAGGATGTACGTTGCCAGTGGTACTCTGAGATAAAGAGGTTGGCACAGAAGAACAAAACGTGGCGTCCCGCATCAAAAAATGGTTCAAATGGCTCTGAGAACTATGGGACATAACATCTGAGGTCATCAGTCCCCTAGAACTTAGAACTACTTAAACCTAACTAACCTAAGGACATCACACACATCCATGACCGAGGCAGAATTCGAACCTGCGACCGTTGCGGTCACGCGGTTCCAGACTGAAGCGACTAGAACCGCTCGGGCACACCGGCCGGCCGTCCCGCATGTAACCAATTAGGAAAACAAAAATGGGGTCTGTCTTACCTGCCACTAGCTGTATGTGATGGTTCCACCTAAAATTACTCCGTATACATACTCCCAGATACTTAATGGACGTTCGTGATTCCAGTGACTGTCCTGCAATCTGCTTGTGTCTGCGCACTGCGATACATTTCTTTATGTTTTTGTTTACAATGATACAGATTTCGTCTTTGCAATACACATACCTGATACCGCACGGCACCCAGATACGTCATGTACTATAAGGTGCGGATACACATCGTAAACCTGATTATTATGTTGGACAAAATCAACAGTAAATCATCAGCAATATCACCTTCTCCAGAAAACAATGCAGGACTGATATGAAAGATATTGTGGCTCTGACTTTGGCTGCATCATCACCAATTAATTCTCCTAGTCAACTTATTACAGTCCTTGGCGTAGTTGTGGCTGGCTGTAGGTGGTATTTATTTCAAGCTCCTTGGTGTCTTCGAAGTGTTTCCAACATCTCAGATTCGACTGACAAACAGACTTCTTCAAGAATGTTTCTGATTTCTATACAGTTTACACTGGTTGCGGTAAAGGCCACCTCGAGGATAATTTGTAGGCTGGGAAGGGTGGAGGCATGTGAGCAAGACCTAGAAAAATGGAATATTTTTTGTCTAGGAAGAGGAATCACGGCTTATAAGAAGCCATAAAATAGTTTGATATACGATCCTGTTAAACACCTACATAAAACCGTCATTTTCTTGAAATAAGATCAAATGACTACATCAATTTTTTTTTCCTTTCTCTAAGAGCTAGGGAGGGGCGGCAGCCCTCCCTTGCCCCCGGATATCGACGCCTTTGGCTGCTGCAGTAGAAACGTACCCAATGTTAGAAAAAAACAGATTTTCGTTTCTCAGAATTTCTATCCAAAAATCTTTTTACATAATTTTGTAAAAACGTAAAATTATCAGTAACGCACGGAGCTATCAGTAGTTCGTGACCATCACCGCAAGTTCGTCAAAATTATTGATGCATATAGCCATGAAAGTTCATACCTTCTGTGAAATATTATCTAGTTCCAAGTATAATTTCATCCACATTACGCAATAGCTTTATCCATTGTTAAGTAGGTCCAGTTCCTAGCTTGCAGTACACTGCAGTTTATGTTTAACTTCATGAGTAATTACACGACCCGCTGAATGTACACGAAATCCATACTCCACCGAAAATGTAGTATCAGCTACGGCAACAACTTCTTGTGTTTACCCACACATATCTGAAATGAGAATACATCGTCCATATGGATCTCTAGGCAAATGAAGCTTAAAATGTGTCTTAATTATTCAAGCAGACGGCTTCGTTTCAGCGAATTTCATATGCTTTTGTGCAAGAGAATGATCAACACAAGATCAAGCACAACCAGAAAGCAGAAATGAAAGAAAGGAAGAAAAAGAAAATCGCAGTTTATGAAACGGGCGCAGGGAAGTTGGACTGGCAGCCCAGTGCCTCGAGTGAGCTGAGCGTTTTGCGTCAACGGACCTCACTGGTCATATCGCATCGCCGCTGAAAGCGCGGTTCTGACCGGGCCATTAAATAGTGACAAATGTTTCCATAATTGTATCGTTGGAAACGCATAAAACGATATCCTCGAGGGGTAACATTAATTTATTTGGTCGTTCCGACATTTTAAAACTGAATAATGCTCCTAATTTTAAACAAAACACGGCCGATCAAAACTGGTCTGCGGTGGTCTCGCTATTAACAGAGTAAAACGTTTTCGTCGTGATGCTTTCAGTGACACAGTTTAGCCCAGAGCAAAAAGGAAGAATTTTATTTACCATCAGTGAAACAAATTATATATTATCAGTTCACGATTTAATTCTCTATTATCTTTTGCATTTGATTCTATACACAGGAACAGTTTGGTCCAACAAAAGTTAAAATAACAATAATAATATTAATAATAATAAGAATAACAATAACAGTTATTACTAATAATACTAATGGTCGCATAGAAAGAAGTGTACTGAGTTGTGAAACTCCTACATAGAACATAGATGGGACTGCTAAGTCGGTAGATGCTTGTTGTGAGGTAAATGACAGAATCAGCCTGTCACCGTTTCTCCTACCAGCAGCTAATAACGATCACAATATTAATATTAATAGTAATAACAATAATAATAAGAATGATTACTAATAATAATAATGGTCGCACAGAAAAAAAATGTACTTAGTTGCACGACCCCTACATAGAGCGTAGATGGGATTGCTAACTCGGTAGTTGTTCGGTGTGAGGTAAATGACAGAATCAGCCTGTCACCGTTTCTCCTACCCGAAGATAATGACGAGCTGCTAATCTTCTATTCACAGGACCGTAGATATCTCATACAAGATTACATCTGCAAGGAAACACTTCTGCCGACATAAATGAATTAATTAATGAAGGGGATAGGGGGAGAGTTACTGACCAGTAACAGAAGAAAAATTGTAATTAAAGCATATACAATACACTATAAAAGAAAACAATCGACAAACCGCGAAGTATTTATCCTAAAGGAACAGAAATCAGAAGATGTGATGTACATGCAGACAAACAAAAGACATCAATTTCAGAAAAATTGGATGATTTATTTAAGAGAAAGAGCTTCACAAATCGATCGTGTCAATACGCTCTTACGCAAGCGTACTTTCGGCTTGGCACTGATTGCTAGACTTTTCTTGAGCTATGAGCCTTCTGACTGACTTGATACGGCCCGCCACGAATTTCTCTTCTGGGCCTACCTGTTCATCTCAGAGTAGGAGTTGCAGCCCACGTCCTCACTTGCTGGACGTATTCTAATCTCTGTGTTTCTTTACTGTATTTGCCCTATACAGTTCCTTCTAGTGCCATGGAAGTTATTCGCTGATGTCCCTTCTCCCTGACAGTGTTTCTCACATATTCCGTTCCTTTTTGATTCTGCACAGAACCTCCTCGTTCCTTATGAGGCCCCCTAATTTTCGACATTCATCTGTAGTACAACATCTCAAATGCTATGATTCTCTTCTTTTCTACTTTTTCAACAGTCCATGTTTCGTATCGATGCAATGCTGTGTTCCAAATGTACATTCTCAGGAATTTGTTCCTCAAATCAAGGCCAATGTTTGATACTAGTAGACTTCTCTTGGCCAGGAATGCCCTTTTCGCCAGTGCTAGTTGCTTTTGATGTGCTAATCTGCTTTTCATGTCCTCCTTGCTCCGTCCGTCATTGGTTATTTTGCTGCCCAGGTAGCAGAATTCCTTATCAGCATCTACTTCGTGACCATCAATCCTGAAGGTAAGTTTCTCGCTATTCTCATTTCTGCTACTTCTCATTACTTTCTTCTTTCTTCAATTTACCCTCATTCCGTATTCTGTACTCATTAGATCGCTCATTCCATTCAGCAGATCCTGTGATTCTTCTTCACTTTCACTCTGAATAGCAATGTCTTCAGCGAATCGTATCATTGATGTCCTTTTACCTTGATTTCACCCCTGAATCTTTCTTTTATATCTTTGCTTCTTTGATCTACTTATTGAACATTGAACGCTTTTTCCAGGTCGACAAATCTATGTATGTGTCTTGATCTTTCTTTCATCTTGCTTCCATTATCAGCCGCTACGTCAGAATCGCTTCTCTGGTGCCTTACCTTTCCTAAAGCCAAACTGATCGTCATAAAACACACCCTCAATTTTCTTCTCCATTCTTCTCTGTATTATACTTGTAAGCACGCATGAGCTGTTAAGCTGTATGTGCGATAATTCTCGCAGTTGTGGACTCTTTTAGTCTTCGGTATTGTGTGGATGATATTTTTCTGGGAGTCAGATGGTATGTCGTCAGTACTTCTACATTCTACAAACGAACGTCGACAGTCGTTTTGTTGCCATTTATCCCAATGATTTTAGGAATTCTGGTGGAATGTTATGCATCACTTCTGCCTTATTTGATCTCAAGACCTCCAAAGCTCTCATAAATTCTGGTTCTAATAATGTATCCCCTATCTCTTCTAAATCGAATCCTGTTTCTTCTTCTGTCGCATTAAACAAATCTTACTGCTCACAGAGGCTTTCAGTATACACTCTCAACTTATCCACTCTCTCCTCCGGAATCCCTGTTGCCTTCTTAAAGTTATCATACTTGTTTTAATTTCACCTAAAGCTGTTTTGACTTTCCTAAAAGCTGAGTGAGTCCTTCCGACATTTATTTTGCCGACATTTATGTTGCCTTCTTAAAGTTATCATACTTGTTTTAATTTCACCTAAAGCTGTTTTGACTTTCCTAAAAGCTGAGTGAGTCCTTCCGACATTTATTTTTCGATTTCTAAAATTTTTCATGCTGCGGTTTATCGCTCCAACTGTAGCGTTCGATCGTCAAAATCCCGAGCTACTTTCAGGGCCTTCCCCATAATGCTCTTAATATTCTTACGTCTTCTCTGGTCATCGGGGCTCATTCAGAAGCAGGATACATCACTGAAGACAATTCTACTCAGTGAGATTCCAGACCGACGACATGTCCGCAGACGATCCGTACAGCGGAGGGACACCAAAGTGACAGTCGCCCACGATGCAGTCCGACAATCGTGAATGATGGCCATTTCTTTTCATAACTGGACCCATTTGGTTTTCATCCGTGGCACTCTTAATCTCTAACTACATTTGTTGTTCATAATTTCTCTTGTTAGTGCTCTACAGGTATTCTCAGCATGCCGCGGAGACTTACGACAGGTGGATGTGCGCAACACTCTCGCAACAGTAAGTACTTATGTCACATTGTTAGGGTTTCTGTAAACTCCACGCTTGCTTTATCTACAATATGCTGACACAAGAATTGGCTTTTGTTTCAGTATTTCTCCGTGTTCAGGATATCTTACGACTGTTGAAGGAGGCACTGACTCAGAAAGCGAAGACATTGATAGAAATAACCCAGAAGAAGAAGTGAAGAAGTTGATGACATTAGCGATCATGATTCGATTCACAGTGAACACCTTCTGGTACAGTACAGAGATCGAATAAAATGAAGGCTCATCTTTTAGTGAGAGGAAGAAAAAAAAAACCACGTAACTACTTTTGCAGGAAGACAGATGTAAATTGATTTAATCTGTCCCACATTCATCTCGTGTACGACAACAGCACACTATTGTATGAGAGGGCACGGGATTGAAGGAGCTGCTGCTTGAAATGAGATGTCGCCAGTAGACAGTTGGGTGTGATTGAGCCTATCGTGCACTATACGAACAAAAACTTGAGGAAAAATATTCAACTCCATTATTACGGCCGTATTATGCTAAAATCTTTGATTTTATGTCAATTGCGACCTTACTTTGGATTGTTTCCGTATATTTAGATATTCGAGTCAATTCATATACACTCCTGGAAATTGAAATAAGAACACCGTGAATTCATTGTCCCAGGAAGGGGAAACTTTATTGACACATTCCTGGGGTCAGATACATGATCACACTGACAGAGCCACAGGCACATAGACACAGGCAACAGAGCATGCACAATGTCGGCACTAGTACAGTGTACATCCACCTTTTGCAGCAATGCTGGCTGCTATTCTCCCATGGAGACGATCGTAGAGATGCTGGATGTAGTCCTGTGGAACGGCTTGCCATGCCATTTCCACCTTGCGCCTCAGTTGGACCAGCGTTCGTGCTGGACGTGCAGACCGCGTGAGACGACGCTTCATCCAGTCCCAAACATGCTCAATAGGGGACAGATCCGGAGATCTTGCTGGCCAGGGTAGTTAACTTACGCCTTCTAGAGCACGTTGGGTGGCACGGGATACATGCAGACGTGCATTGTCCTGTTGGAACAGCAAGTTCCCTTGCCGGTCTAGGAATGGTAGAACGATGGGTTCGATGACGGTTTGGATGTACCGTGCACTATTCAGTGTCCCCTAGACGATCACCAGTGGTGTACGGCCAGTGTAGGAGATCGCTCCCCACACCATGATGCCGGGTGTTGGCCCTGTGTGCCTCGGTCGTATGCAGTCCTGATTGTGGCGCTCACCTGCACGGCGCCAAACACGCATACGACCATCATTGGCACCAAGGCAGAAGCGACTCTCATCGCTGAAGACGACACGTTTCCATTCGTCCCTCCATTCACGCCTGTCACGACACCACTGGAGGCGGGCTGCACGATGTTGGGGCGTGAGCGGAAGACGGCCTAACGGTGTGCGGGACCGTAGCCCAGGTTCATGGAGACGGTTGCGAATGGTCCTCGCCGATACCCCAGGAGCAACAGTGTCCCTAATTTGCTGGGAAGTGGCGGTGCGGTCCCCTACGGCACTGCGTAGGATCCTACGGTCTTGGCGTGCATCCGTGCGTCGCTGCGGTCCGGTCCGGTCCCAGGTCGACGGGCACGTGCACCTTCCGCCGACCACTGGCGACAACATCGATGTACTGTGGAGACCTCACGCCCCACGTGTTGAGCAATTCGGCGGTACGTCCACCCGCCCTCCCGCATGCCCACTATACGCCCTCGCTCAAAGTCCGTCAACTGCACATACGGTTCACGTCCACGCTGTCGCGGCATGCTACCAGTGTTAAAGACTGCGATGGAGCTCCGTATGCCACGGAAAACTGGCTGACACTGACGGCGGCGGTGCACAAATGCTGCGCAGCTAGCGCCATTCGACGGCCACACCGCGGTTCCTGGTGTGTCCGCTGTGCCGTGCGTGTGATCATTGCTTGTACAGCCCTCTCGCAGTGTCCGGAGCAAGTATGGTGGGTCTGACACACCGGTGTCAATGTGTTCTTTTTTCCATTTCCAGGAGTGTAGATGTTAGATCGCTACGGGCAACTGATTTTAGTGGTAGAGCTATTTCTCGAGGTGTAATTGGAATAAACATATTTTTACTCATTTATTTCAATGTAATCTTTTTCACATCAGTACACGGGAGGAAAGAAACTCTACAGTTAAGGTTGCATTTATACGAGTTGTTTTTGATAAGTTCATTAAAAGTCGTAGCGCGAACTATTCTTGTTCCGAATATATATGCGTTGAAGAAATGTTGGTAAAACTACGAGGAAGATGCTTATTCAGAGGGTTTATCGAAAGTAAACCTGGAAAATATGGCCTATAAATGCAACTCATTACTGATATAACGCGTTTCTACACTCTGGAAAACCGCTAGCGCAAAGGAACATCCCTTTCGCAGTACAAACGGAGGATGTGGTAAGACTTGAAGAGCCATTTTATGAAACTAATAGAAATATCATTGGAGACAGTTGGTTCATATCTGCTGAGCTAGTAGATGAATTGTTTACCCGAGGACTAACATACGTGGGATCCGTACGAAGAAAAAGCAAACGGGGAATTCCTCAAGAGCTTTTCCTTAACAGAAGAAGACCCCATGAATCATTTATTTGAATTTGTACCAGACAAGACTTCGGTGTTACTCGCTTCAAGAAGTATAAAAGTATAGATTTACTATTTTCTATGCATCATGAAGCGTCTGCAATTCAAAAATAGAAGAAACTTTAAAATATAGAACTTTAGAATAGCGCTAAAGGAGGAGTTGACGCCTTATATTCGAAATGTTCAAATTACTCTTGTTCACGTAGAAGAAGAAGGTCGAACGCAATCTTCGCTGCTATACTGAATATTTCTCTTGCTAACGGATACGTTCTTTGGATCGGTTCTAATCCAAACAAAAAAAAAGAAAACAACAAAAAAATCAGCAGTTAAGAGTACATAAATTCCACTGCAATGAGTCTTCCAAAGCCATACGTTTGCTGCAGATTAGAAAATAGCCCCAATATGGCTAAAGATATACGGAAAATAATGTGGAAATTGGTGGGCAGAGGACAAACAGTATCAGCGCCTAGTGAAGATAAGCCTGATTCTAGTGCATCTAAAAAGGGAAAGCGTTATATTTGCCCGACGTAGAAAGATAATAAGAGTTCTCTAATAAGCAATACTTGCAAAAAAAAATTTTTTAAGCTTCATACAAAGACAATGAATTATGTTTCGTCTTGAGCACCCAAAGAAAACGAGTTACTTTGTAGACACATGATACTGTGCTGTTATTTTTTCTTATGATTAGTTATTTTTCTTTCATGATATTAATTTCATTTTTTGTTGCTATTACTTTTTTTAAAAAAAATAAAGAGTTTAATTAGAAGTTAATCATTGAGCTGATTTTTATTTCATCTCAGCTATCAAAATATAAAATCAAAAAGACGTTATTTTGTAAATAACTTAAAATTACTGTTAAGACATTGTTATAAGCACAATAAACGATTTGAATAAGAAATATGTTACCTTTTGCTATGGAAATATTCAAATATGTAAGTTATATCCAACAATTGTCCGCTACCGGCAGCTGAGTTGTCAGCGAGACAGAATTTGCATCCTAAGAACCCGGGTTCGATTCCCGGCTGGGTCGGAGATTTTCTCCGCTGGGTGTTGTGTTGTCCTAATCATCATCATTTCGTCCCCATCGTCGCGCAGTTCGCCGAAGCGGTGTCAAATCGAAAGACTTGCACCCGGTGAACGATCTACCCGACGGGAAGCCCTAGTCACACGACATTTATTTTATCCCAACAACTATTTATAAACATGTCTTGACTCTAAGTACTTCTAGAACCCACAAGTGAGTGTACGATACAAAAAAAAAAAAAAAAAACAGTGCGTGTGCTTAAAGGTTAAGCACAGCGGTCCGTCGACGATATTTTACTGTTGATTGTTGTCCTTCATAGCAAACTATACTAGGCTTACGTTTCAGCAAAATAACGCCTGCCCGCGCACAGCGAAGGTGTCTGCCTCTTGTCTTCGTGCTTGCCAAGCTCCACCTGCGCCAGCGGCGTCGCCGGGTGTCTCCCCAGTTGAAAACGTTTGGAGCATTCTGGGCAGGGCGACACTTGGGCAGAATGTGGCATGATAGTTCTCAGATGGGCATCCAAGAACTTTGCTGATCAGTGTCAAGCTGAATAACTGCTTGCACAAGCTCCAGAGGTGGACGACCGCGTTATTTACGTGTTAAATTGTTGACCCGTTTCCCTTCAATAATTCATCAACTTTTTCTGAAATTTTAATAATTTGTTTTTCTGTAAATGTACAGCACATCTACAGATTTCCGACCCATTCGGACATTTCCTAAGTGGTCCGTCGTTTTTTTAACCTTCGAATCTATATGTTTTACAAAAACAAATAAATGCGAAGTACTCTTGGCACAAAAAAATGGGATTTAGCCAGTCTGAAATTCTGGGCTATAATGCCAGCTGCCAGCATGCTGTTCTAACTCAAATGTACGTACAATAGATACAAAATCAAACGAAAAACTGCGACAACCGATTCAGTTCCTATAGTGAATGATAACTGCAAAGAGAGATGAATCTTGGGGAGTGAGAATCAGGAAGAAAAGCAGTTAGCCACGAGAAGTCACGTAATTCCAGCACATATCCAGGGGCAGGACGCGAGCGTTTACTGATCTAACATAGTGGAACCGCAATGCTGGTTACTCGTAGTGCACATCGAGAATCTGCATCTTAATCGTGAACGAAGCTGCCACGAGTACTCTACAGTGAAACGTTTTGACTAAAGCAGACCAGATCTATAACAGCTGCTTGTGATGTGAATGAAGATAACATAACTGTTTCGGAATTGCGTCAAATACCGTATTACTGCTAGTGACGATGTGACTCCGATAAATAATGCAATGAAAAGGGGCTGAGAGAGCATCTATCAATAGTTTTGTAACCTCAGACCTCGCGTACCAGTGTACCTCCTCCAATAGAAAAAGACAGTAACTTGACTGGGTCGTTAAATTACTTCAATCGTTATGGCCTTGTCCAAGCCGTCGAATTCCTTATCGTCATCACGACGAAGGCCCTAGATTTCAGAAAGGTAGTTGCCGCACTCAAGGGTGAAAACTGGGACACTGTAGCTAAGAAGTAAAGAGAGTAAAGCCGAAGTACATATAAAGAACATTAATTGGTCGATCGACGAGAACTGTTATAAAAACAGTAATAACTAGTTGAACATTGATGGAGAAATGTGGAGGAGGAAGGGACCATTCAACTACCGCACAGAAAATTCGACCACTTGCTACAACCGAGTGGACGCATCATTAACCTGGCGTGTAGCCGCTCATGACTTTTGATCTCTTCAGCACCTGACTTTGATTGAAAGCGCATGAACGTTTCTGGATCATACAACTAATTGTTCACCATCAGCCTTGAAAATTTTCTATGTAGAATAGTCACATATAAGAGACACTGTAATGAAAATGAGACAGATGGAAAAACTCAAGTTAACGGATCATTATTTCAAAAGTTTATGGAACCACAATTGCACGCTGCCATGCATCTCTTAGTCCGAAGCTAATCTACGGCCAGAATGGCTTTGTTCAGGGCAACAAAAATACGGAAACGGCGCGAGGAGAGATCGTTACTCTACGCAGAATGTGTAAGAGTGTCCCAGTGAAACTTCTGCTGCGTAATCTTGATAACCTTGACAGCTTGTGAGCAGGTATTATCCTACAACACAGTGATCCCGCGCATCAACATTCCTGGTTGCTTTGAGTTGATAGCACGTTTATATTTTACAAAGTGTCCGCATACCGCTTTGCGTTAATTGTGGTGCCGTGTTCCAGAATGTCAGTGAGCCCTTGCAATAAAGGAAGAGGTATCATGACTTTCTTGCAGCTGGCATGTCACTTGCTTCGACTAAGCTGCAGAAGTTTCACCGGGAAGCCCTTACTCCATACAGTGCCAATCTCTCTCCGGGCGATTGACGTATTCCCTGGAGAAATGCCTTTTGTGACCCTCGATTTGCTTCCGATGAAGACATGAACGGCTGCGTACGGTCACAGTTCAGCAAGCAATCGCAAACAAAATGGTTCAAATGGCTCTGAGCACTATGGGACTTAAGTGCTGCGGTCATCAGTCGCCTAGAACTTAGAACTACTTAAACCTAACTAACCTAAGGACATCACACACATCCATGCCCGAGGCAGGATTCGAACCCGCGACCGTAGCAGCAGCGCGCTTTCGGACTGAAGCCACAGCGGCCGGCGGCTATGATCATAATGACTTTTAATTCCCCCTCATGATGGTGGTGGTGAAGGAGCTATTTTCAGACAAGGATTTAGATGAAGGAGATTCCCACTTGCATTTTATGCGATGGGATATCAAATTCCAGCATTCACCTTATTGATCAGGAAAATCTCCACAAACTAGGTCAGAGGCAGAGGATTAGAACTACTTTTAAATTGCATAAAAATATTTCAGCATTCAAAGGAATGTGCGGTGTTTCGAATTGCTGTGGCAGATTAAAATTTTGTGTCGGACTTACGACACCACCTCTAAACTTGCGTGCCATGGTTTTACCGACTGAAACATTCAGACGCGTCTTCCTACCCCCCCCCCCCCCCCCCCCCCTCCACATCACATCCAAACTTCACAGAAGGTATCCCGCATTCATTGCGGCACTGGCACTTCTGGCAGAAATGAAAGGTACCTGGTTCGACACACAACCGGCATGGGTTTAATCCTTAAAAAAGTTTAAAGAAGGCGTGCACTCCTCTGCAGAGTGAAAGATTTATTCTTGCACCAATGCCATAGGTAGTGACCAAGCCTTTCTTCTGCAATATCCTTTCTTTAACGAATGCATGTCGCGAAAGCAGTGCAGGAGAAGTTCTGCAAGGTTTCGAGAATAGGACAGAGGTACTTTCAGAGACAATGCTGTTAGTGGGAGGACTGCTCTTGATACGTGCCTGGATAACCCAGCCGATATCAGTGTTGCTCACGGAAGGCAACGTTGCGGCCTCGAGTCCTGGCCCTACACAGAATTTTAATCTGCCTGGAACTAGTGTAAAACAAGGATGTATAGCCGTAGGGGGGATACGGCCAACTACTGTGGTTCTCCAACAATCCGCCTTATAGCGCTGCTGGTCAGTTGATAGCGAGTCTTCGTCGCAAGTGAGGCGCTCGTGCTTTCGCTGGATCTTTATTTCAACAAAAAGTAAATAATTTTATGATTTTAGTATTTAATACACCTTAATGTTATATAGCATGCCAATACTTTTCCGTTAAATTAGACCGTGAATAGTTACGGAAACTTACATTTCAGTGATAAGTATAGGTCTGCATACTGCCGTGATGTCTCTCTTTATGTTCTTGTACACCTTGTTTGATGATACACTAAGGCCATATCTCGCTGCCGATTGGAACACCATTTTTGGGAGAGCTAGGCGTCCCATAAAAGTTTATTTAGTTTTTAGTTTTGACGGGAATTCATTTTTTCACAGGTGACAACTAAGTACGTCCCCAAGGTTGGTTCTACTAAATGTAGAACGAGGGAAGAAGACTTCAAAATAATATTAATAAAGTAAAAGTGACAGTTGCTCAGTTTGAAGAGGTTTGTACAGTTTAATAATTCAAGCAAAATCTTAGACTGAAAAATACAAACTGGTTGTGATTCACAAGCCGCAATGTGTAGCGGTTTCTGTTACGTTTTTAGCCAGTGAGGATCGACTTGTGCAATTTTCTATAATTTTCTCTAAAAAACTCACCTGTAACAAGTAATTCAATAAAACATGCTAAGATTACTGGATGCCATTTTAATACGATTTTCCCTTCGTTTTTATGAAGTGTTTTGCTAGTTTACTGTCTTACCCGAATGAGATGGCCCACTGCTAGAGGATTATAAAATGGTAGTTAGTTTCAACTTTGGCGTTATTTGAAGATTTAGAGCTTGATGTATGTCACTAGTTCTGTAGGTGGCTCACTTACGTTCTGTAGGATACGATTCCACGTTCTCTTTATTTAATGTCATATATTTATATACAAATCTGTCAGGGGCACACTACATGTTGATGGGTCTAATGCCAAATGTGTGATATTCTCAAAATTTTAAGACGTAGCTGTATAGCAGAAAGCTACTACTTTTGAATCGTGTATTTTAGATGGCGATTAAGTGGATAACATGCACTTAACTAGCGATACCCAACGACTCCCACATTGGATATAGATAATACGGTTCTACGTACAATACCTTCTGATGAAAACAGTTTTAAAACTGTTGAAATCATGGACAATGTTTACTAAACCTGCATTCTGCAACTCGTTGACTGTTACTATTAGTCCATTGAAGGTCATGGCTTCTTTTGCTTTTTGTGCAGATATAAAGCAGTATATGTAAATTTATCAGTACTTTTTGTGTAATAGAGTTTGATATTGGCATTTCAAAACATCGTGCCAGTATGAGACATTCAGTCAAAATTTTAGATATAGAACCGTGGTATATGCTTTCAGTATTAAACAAGGCAAAGAAGATGAAGATTAATAGAAAAGAGATTAACGGCTTGCCTAACATGAAACCTGGTAACGACCCAATAGCGGAATAGAGAAAGCATTCTCTAAGGCAGAACGGTACACAAGTTAATCATCTAACTTCTAAGGTTGCAACAGTTTCTCACGGTTCGGTGAGACGTACGAACACTACGACTCTACGAAAAAATGCCCCCGTCATTGGTGTCTAGCTAAGCTACAGGCGCTCAGAATCACAATCTTAGTCGCACCCACCTCTTTAGTTAAACCAGCTGGCGAGTCCAGAAGCACTACAGCCTGTAAAATTCAGTTCCTTCAGCTTCACCGCGGAAGCTCCACTAACGGTGCGTTCCTTCTGGTGACTCCACTGTACTCTCTGAATAACACGGTAGGCCAGGAAAGAGGCTTGTTGTCCAGCAAATCAATATCAAATTCGTCTTGTAAAAACGAAGTATATTGTTGAGACACGTGTGCTCCAGCTAAGCTGCTATACCTGGCGTCAAGTAGTCATCATAGGAGCCACTAGTTCAGAATAATCGTCTTCCCAACGTACTCTTTACAAACTAGTGACACCAGTCGATGATATAACATTACTCGCACGCATTTAATGAAGACTGCATCAAACATTCTGCCATGCAGGACATTATACACTAAACACCAGAACGTTGAAATACTACCTGAAACCGTTCACCGTCGATTCTCGACTCCTATTACGTTTACCAACCCAGTCACAACCATACAGACGTCGGCGATTGTCTAAAATACCACAGATAATATCTCCAACAAGATTGCTAGCACGGCCCTACTTCCCATTACAGTGGTATGCTATGACGTAGTGGACCGACGTAAACCCTAGTCTCATGATTCAACCACGCCCATGTCTGTGATTAATGTCACCATTTGAAATAAAACTTTCATTCACCAGTCCGAGTCACTACGGCGCTATTGTATATATTTCACTTGGCAGCATCCGATAGACTACTACAACAGCTTATGGCGCGAGAGAGGTTCGACCGACACCGGCCCTCGACCTGCTTTCGGCTAGTAGTCGTTACGGTTTTGCCAAAACACGTATTTGCAAATTTTTAGCCACCTGTGACGCCAGATAGGCTTCGTAAGACTTCCAGAGAAGCGTTTAAAATATTGTTGTTAGCACCAACACTCGAATCAACTTCATGAGAATTTTAGTAGATATACACTCCTGGAAATGGAAAAAAGAACACATTGACACCGGTGTGTCAGACCCACCATACTTGCTCCGGACACTGCGAGAGGGCTGTACAAGCAATGATCACACGCACGGCACAGCGGACACACCAGGAACCGCGGTGTTGGCCGTCGAATGGCGCTAGCTGCGCAGCATTTGTGCACCGCCGCCGTCAGTGTCAGCCAGTTTTCCGTGGCATACGGAGCTCCATCGCAGTCTTTAACACTGGTAGCATGCCGCGACAGCGTGGACGTGAACCGTATGTGCAGTTGACGGACTTTGAGCGAGGGCGTATAGTGGGCATGCGGGAGGGCGGGTGGACGTACCGCCGAATTGCTCAACACGTGGGGCGTGAGGTCTCCACAGTACATCGATGTTGTCGCCAGTGGTCGGCGGAAGGTGCACGTGCCCGTCGACCTGGGACCGGACCGCAGCGACGCACAGATGCACGCCAAGACCGTAGGATCCTACGCAGTGCCGTAGGGGACCGCACCGCCACTTCCCAGCAAATTAGGGACACTGTTGCTCCTGGGGTATCGGCGAGGACCATTCGCAACCGTCTCCATGAACCTGGGCTACGGTCCCGCACACCGTTAGGCCGTCTTCCGCTCACGCCCCAATATCGTGCAGCCCGCCTCCAGTGGTGTCGCGACAGGCGTGAATGGAGGGACGAATGGAGACGTGTCGTCTTCAGCGATGAGAGTCGCTTCTGCCTTGGTGCCAATGATGGTCGTATGCGTGTTTGGCGCCGTGCAGGTGAGCGCCACAATCAGGACTGCATACGACCGAGGCACACAGGGCTAACACCCGGCATCATGGTGTGGGGAGCGATCTCCTACACTGGCCGTACACCACTGGTGATCGTCGAGGGGACACTGAATAGTGCACGGTACATCCAAACCGTCATCGAACCCATCGTTCTACCATTCCTAGACCGGCAAGGGAACTTGCTGTTCCAACAGGACAATGCACGTCCGGGTGTATCCCGTGCCACCCAACGTGCTCTAGAAGGTGTAAGTCAACTACCCTGGCCAGCAAGATCTCCGGATCTGTCCCCCATTGAGCATGTTTGGGACTGGATGAAGCGTCGTCTCACGCGGTCTGCACGTCCAGCACGAAAGCTGGTCCAACTGAGGCGCCAGGTGGAAATGGCATGGCAAGCCGTTCCACAGGACTACATCCAGCATCTCTACGATCGTCTCCATGGGAGAATAGCAGCCTGCATTGCTGCGAAAGGTGGATATACACTGTACTAGTGCCGACATTGTGCATGCTCTGTTGCCTGTGTCTATGTTCCTGTGGTTCTGTCAGTGTGATCATGTGATGTATCTGACCCCAGGAATGTGTCAATAAAGTTTCCCCTTCCTGGGACAATGAATTCACGGTGTTCTTATTTCAATTTCCAGGAGTGTATTTATTAATTAAGCAGTTTGTTTACTGCCGAACTATTTTGTATCTCCCCCCCCCCCCTCCCCCCCATTTCAGGAACACGAACAAATCAATTCTTCTGCGACCAAGGAGCATTTCTTCACTCAAAGTGGTCCTTAAATTTTTTACGCCGAAGTGTGCCCATACCCAAACCTTCTAGAAGATTCCAGAAGCCACGTATGCCCCTCCAAAAGATACAGTTACAGCCCATTCCACTGTCCCCGTTGCTCGTCCCGCCGTTTCTCTCTTGCATTCCGGAACAATAGCAGACATGGTTTAGTTGCGCTTTCCACTCCCCTGTATTCTAATACTCCGCTAACTTTAAAATTGCAAAGAAATCAGATCATAAGTTCCATTTATGTGCGGACTGCATCACTTAGGTTTACTACTCCATATTTTCCAACTTCGTGAACAGTAATGTATTCCTCGTCTTAACATAAGTTATTACGTAATATGAGTGTGGAAGAGAGGTGAAATATCACTGCCGCTTGTCAACAAAATAGCAGGAAGAATCAACATATGACAGACTGATTGGGATGGGTGAAAGGTTCTGTCTATAAAAGATCTAAAGTTGAAATGCCAATTACAGAATGGTATTGACGCGTTCCAAATATGGTGCATTCTAGAAATGTTGAAAAATTAAGGAAACAGTTAAACACTAGACTTACTAAAAATAATTGTAGCTTATGGATCTCTGCTGAAGACAATTACCGGAAGAAGAGGCTGCTGAGATATCTGATGGGAGTAGTGAAGTTGGTGCTGGAAGGAGGTTCTGTCAATAAAAGAGCTAAAGTTGAAATGGCAATTACAGAATGGTATTGACGCGATCCAAATGTGGTGCATTCTAAAAATGTTGAAAAATTCAGGAAACAGTTAAATACTAGATGTTCTAAAAATAATGGGAGCTTATGGAACTCTGTTAAAGACACTTACCGGAAGAAGAGTCTGCTGAGGTATCTGATGGGAATAGTGAAGTTGGTGCTGGAAAGAGGAACAATAGAGAAGTAAAATAGTGGGGGTAGGCTACTATAAGCAAAGCAGATTATGGATGGTGGTGGATTATAGAGGATGTAGAGAAGAAACTAATAGCACGAAATATGTCGCAGGGCAGCACTGAACCAGTGGAAAGACAGATGACACTAAAGAAAACGTGCGTCATCGACGTATGCTAAGACTCGCCGTATGTTCCTTCTGCCGTGAGATAATATCTTACCACGTTCGTTGGAAGCGTACATACAGAACATCCCTCTTCTGCACCTATAAGTTCCTTTCCCGCGATTTAATGTAAATAAGAACGTTTCCGGCCCTGAGACTGCAATCCACATATTACCAACTTGATCCACTATTAACCGCCAGGGGACTGATGACCTCAGATGTTAAGTGCCATAATGCTTAGAGCCATTTGTTAACCGCCAGCTATGGGAGACCATACAGCAAGCCAGAAGTTCATGTTATACCGTCATACGAATGTGCCATACACTCACAGAAATTTCCCTTAAAGGTTGATGGCATATTTGGCCTACGCTATATAATTTATCCGTATTCCTGTGTTACGTGGAGCCTTTTTGCTAAAGTACCTTCACACGTTACACCAGTGTGTCTTCTTTGAAACATTTCTACGATAGTTTAATATATTTTAGAAATAGAAAAAATACCACACGGAGCCGTTCGTATAGCTTATCGCGCAGCGGGCTAGCCTGCAAAATATGGAAGTAACTCCGACACGATCGAATTCACACGTCAATCTGTTACATCAGCAAACTTGGGTATGGTTTTAGGTATTTTTCCAAGTTCATTTTAGAAAATATTGGGTTGACTGCCAGTGTCTGCATTAGAATATGCAGTATACAATCAATTAAATTACAATAACACACAGAACATAGTTTGCACGAATCACAAACTGGTGATGCACGCCAATACCTTGTCTTTGGTTAAATGACGGATGGTCTAAGGGAAGGAATCCGTGAACAAACTTAAACTACAAGCAATTTGTCAAATCACGAAAAACAGCGATCTCTGTAGTGCGGAAGAAGCGCCAGGAAAAAGAAAGAGTCTAACAACCGCAGAATTACTTCCTCTAGAGAATACTAGGAAATATACCAAACTTGGTGCATAAAGCGATTTCTATTTACTCTTTCAGTCCACTATCGTCGTACAAGTAGATTCTACGCACTATTTGTTACTGTTAACAGGATATGGAATAAAGTGGTTGGACATAAATATGGAAACATCAAAAACACAACACATTGCCCTGCCTAATATGATGTAGGAAACTCACAGACATTTAAAACATCTTCCACCCGTCTCGGAATATGACCTATTTGATTTTCAGTGGAATCTTAAACTAGTCTTCCTTGAAAATAGTGGTAAGTTCAGGTAACGATGATGCAGGTGGGTAGCAATCATTCATCCTTCTGTGCAAAGTACAGACCTCCAGAGCTTAATAATTTTGAGGTTTGGTGACTGGTGGCCAGGGGGGAAGTGACATTTCGTCCTTGTGCTCACAAAATCCGTCCTGGGCAATGCGGGTTGTGTGAATGGGGGCCCTGTCGTTTCGGAGCACAGCATTCCTATTGGAAAAGAAATGTTGTATCATGGGTTGGAGCTGATCATCCAGAATGGGCACATATCCCTTGGCAGGAATGTAATGTTGCAGAGTAGCCACGGGGCCTATGATGTATCACGAAATGGCTGTACAAATGGTTCCTGAACTCCTGGCGATATTTCCCTCTTGGGATGTAAACACGTGCAGAAATTGGAAAAGTGGGATACACGACTAGTCCGACCAAATCACTTCCTTTCAATGCTCCGTAGTGCAGGCATTGTGGCTTCGGTCTCATCTTTTCCTATTACGGGTATTTACATCAGCGATGAGTGGTTTAATAATTCCAGTTCGCCCTACAGTTCCCAGCTTATGAAGCTCTCTTCGTGCTGTTTCGGTGTCAATAGGGTTCGTGATTTTTGCAGCTGTCGTCGTCTTCTTTTTTCATCACAATCTCTTATGTGACCTTCTATCAGGATCGCTCAACACACGCGTACGTCCGCGTCGAGACTTAATCGATTACGTTCTTCTGATTTCTCTGTACATGGTGTAAATCCCCTTGAAACACTAAAGAGTTTGGCTCCCGTGACAACGGAAGAGCACACCATACGAGCACTAACAATATGTCTATGTTTTAATTCACGTGACACCGGCATAATGCACTCCAACTACACACTACACTATTCTGAACACGACTGAAACTCGTAATTTATTGTCGATATTGTGGAAGTGTCGTTCATGGTTCATATGGTTCAAAGGACTCTGAGCACTATGGGACTTAACATCTGAGGTCATCAGTCCCCTAAAACTACTTAAACCTAACTAACCTAAGGATATCATACACATCCATCCCCGTAGCGGTCGCGCGGTTCAAGACTGAAGCGCCTAGAAGCGCTCGGCCACATAGGCCGACCCCGTTCATGGTCACACCGAACAGCGCAACGTGCAGGATTTGTTAGCATCAGCATTTATGCTCAGGTATTTATTTACTGTGGTGTTTCCATGTTCTTGTGCGACCTTTCTGTATCAGCGGATAATTTCATTTTTTAGTCTGATCTACGTGTCACATGTATAGGTTGCGGAGTTGCACAGATATAATGCTTGGTGTTTCAGTCCGGTAGTTTTGACAGTGCGGTGGCACCCCTCTCGTGCACTTAGCGCACTTTTTGCTTCTTCTCTGATCACGACACGTTTCCGTGCAGAAAGGCTATACATTAGCTCCTGGCAGGCAGACCTCTGCGAACCCGCACAACGGGCTTGAGTGATGCGGGTCGCGGCCCGTCATTCCGATGAAATTCATCTGAAATTCGATGAGGCCCCACCAAGTGTTCCGACTGGTACGAAGGCCGGGGATAAAATGCACCAGCAGGCCTACTTTCCGAATTCAGCTGAACGAGATGGCACAACGTTTTCCTTACAACGGCGAAACCCCGTGCATTCTTCAGCACCAACATCGGATACTTCGTGACAGAAGGTAACTGCACTCAGAGTATTTAATTCAAACAATGTGATGGAGACGTAAGTTTCAACTTCCTGGCGAGAAGTTGTGACATGTATAAAACAAACTCTGTTGTCATCTCTGAAGGTTTCTCCTCTAAATGGAGGAGAAATGTCAATAGATAGTTTAATAAGTTAACCAGTGCCTCTGTACGATTCTTTTTTTTTTTTGCTTTTGTTGGTCTTATTGGACCATAGTTCTGGACAAACGTTAAAAAGAATATGTCTGCAGATAAATCACAGTGTAATGAGTTCGAACAGTCACAATTATTTTGCGGTATACAAATACATCCTTTACTCGTAGCTAAAGAATATCGACACGATAGCAAGTATTGTATAGGAAAAATAAAATGCGGAAACGAACTCATCAGATATTGGGGAGACTACACATGAGGATAAGTGAGTTTATGTAACCAGTTACAGAGTTGGTGCACCATGTATCATAAATATATTTTACCATGTCTCATGAAATCATAAACTGCTTTCTATATTTTAGTATCTACATGACGCAATAAAGCGGGGCACTTGTTAGTAGGGGCAACTTCAGTTTCAGATTGGCTTTGCAAAAAGCGATTGATTTAGCTGTACTTGAGGAAACATGACAAAAGAAATTAATTTTTACATGTCCTTCTTCTTTCTCCTAACAGTCGCAGAAAGGGTTATGTTTGATGTATAAGCAGTAGATATAGTTTTGTCCTGTGATTGGTACGCTGTCGTAGCAGGGTATTATCAGCTTATTGTTAGCTTGAGTTTTTGAAATTATGGTGATTTGGTGTTTTGGGGTTGGATGGCTGCTTAATACTGATCTTTATGGCAGACTGAAATGCGTCTATGCTCTGGCTATTTTTCCAGAGGCACGTGTGAGGCACAGTATTGGAGCCGTTTGATATTACTGGGTTGTCTGAAGACATATTTTAGGCGATTATCACTGTGGAAACAGATTCAAGTTTTACAGTAAGCGACATCTGAACCGTCCATTCTGAATGATCTCTTGCCAAGTATAGTGGATTCGATACTGTTGTGTGCAACGCTGTGATCTTCACGGTCATAGGGAATGGGCATGTGGATCATGTAATCGTCTCCTAACAGTCTGATGCGATAGATGACTTCCTGTACTTTCTTCGAATGCCGAGTTCTGTTTTGGGGCACTGAGCCCGAAGTTCCTTTGACTGAAGAGTCGTATATATCGACCATATTGTGCATCTGTCAAATGTGGACTGCCTCAACACTACCTCTCAACTGGAACCAATTCCATGACCGCACCACATCACTTTGTCTCCGGTGCACACATGGAGTAACTTTCCTGGTTGCCTAACAATATCATGCACTCCCCATCTTTCGCCTTTGTTCCGCCATGACATGAGGGGTGTTCAATCTACTGTTGTACAGACGTCTCCAATGGCGGTTTACATTACCTGAAATGCTAGAGTCCGCTCGATCTCGGAGTTCTATCCTTAGTTATCCAGAAGCCAAGATAACAGCGAAAAAAAAAAAACGACGGCTACGGAGATGTGTCTGGACAAACAGATAGCCTAAATGAAACAAGCAGATACCAAGTGTCTCCTAAACGATCGTTCAGCGAACGTTGCTGGTAAGGGCCACCGCAGTGGAAGCCTGGTTCTTGCTTCCATGTAGACTGCTGTTCATCGGCGACAGAGCCTGGTATTTGCACACCAGTACCGCAGCTGGAATTTCTCTGAGCGACAGGTGGCCATTGCGGATGAAGCACGTCCTATGCTCCATCGCACGATGGCCGTTGACGTGCAAGGCCCAACAACATTCGTCGGGATAGTCTGGGCCGGAGGAGAGAGCGTTGTTGTTGTTGTTGTGGTCTTCAGTCCTGAGACTGGTTTGATGCAGCTCTCCATGCTACTCTATCCTGTGCAAGCTTTTTCATCTCCCAGTACCTATTGCAACCTACATCCTTCTGAATCTGCTTAGTGTATTCATCTCTTGGTCTCCCTCTACGATTTTTACCCTCCACGCTGCCCTCCAATACTAAATTGATGATCCCTTGATGCCTCAGAACATGTCCTACCAACCGATCCCTTCTTCTGGTCAAGTTGTGCCACAAACTTCTCTTCTCCCCAATCCTATTCAATACTTCCTCATTAGTTATGTGATCTACCCATCTAATCTTCAGCATTCTTCTGTAGCACCACATTTCGAAAGCTTCTATTCTCTTCTTGTCCAAACTATTTATCGTCCATGTTTCACTTCCATACATGGCTACACTCCATACAAATACTTTCAGAAATGACTTCCTGACACTTAAATCAATACTGGATGTTAACAAATTTCTCTTCTTCAGAAACGCTTTCCTTGCCATTGCCAGCCTACATTTTATATCCTCTCTACTTCGACCATCATCAGTTATTTTGCTCCCCAAATAGCAAAACTCCTTTACTACTTTAAGTGCCTCATTTCCTAATCTAATTCCCTCAGCATCACCCGACTTAATTAGACTACATTCCATTATCCTTGTTTTGCTTTTGTTGATGTTCATCTTATACCCTCCTTTCAAGACACTGTCCATTCCATTCAACTGCTCTTCCAAGTCCTTTGCTGTCTCTGACAGAATTACAATGTCATCGGCGAACCTCAAAGTTTTTATTTCTTCTCCATGAATTTTAATACCTACCCCGAATTTTTCTTTTGTTTCCTTTACTGCTTGCTCAATATACAGATTGAACAACATCGGGGAGAGGCTACAACCCTGTCTTACTCCCTTCCCAACCACTGCTTCCCTTTCATGTCCCTCGACTCTTATAACTGCCATCTGGTTTCTGTACAAATTGTAAATAGCCTTTCGCTCCCTGTATTTTACCCCTGCCACCTTCAGAATTTGAAAGAGAGTATTCCAGTCAACATTGTCAAAAGCTTTCTCTAAGTCTACAAATGCTAGAAACGTAGGTTTGCCTTTCCTTAATCTTTCTTCTAAGATAAGTCGTAAGGTCAGTATTGCCTCACGTGTTCCAGTGTTTCTACGGAATCCAAACTGATCTTCCCCGAGGTTGGCTTCTACTAGTTTTTCCATTCGTCTGTAAAGAATTCGTGTTAGTATTTTGCAGCTGTGGCTTATTAAACTGATTGTTCGGTAATTTTCACATCTGTCAACACCTGCTTTCTTTGGGATTGGAATTATTATATTCTTCTTGAAGTCTGAGGGTATTTCGCCTGTTTCATACATCTTGCTCACCAGATGGTAGAGTTTTGTCAGGACTGGCTCTCCCACGGCCGTCAGTAGTTCCAATGGAATATTGTCTACTCCGGGGGCCTTGTTTCGACTCAGGTCTTTCAGTGCTCTGTCAAACTCTTCACGCAGTATCGTATCTCCCATTTCATCTTCATCTACATCCTCTTCCATTTCCATAATATTGTCCTCAAGTACATCGCCCTTGTATAGACCCTCTATATACTCCTTCCACCTTTCTGCTTTCCCTTCTTTGCTTAGAACTGGGTTTCCATCTGAGCTCTTGATATTCATACAAGTCGTTCTCTTATCTCCAAAGGTCTCTTTAATTTTCCTGTAGGCGGTATCTATCTTACCCCTAGTGAGATAGGCCTCTACATCCTTACATTTGTCCTCTAGCCATCCCTGTTTAGCCATTTTGCACTTCCTGTCGATCTCGTTTTTGAGACGTTTGTATTCCTTTTTGCCTGTTTCACTTACCGCATTTTTATATTTTCTCCTTTCATCAATTAAATTCAATATTTCTTCTGTTACCCAAGGATTTCTACTAGCCCTCGTCTTTTTACCTACTTGATCCTCTGCTGCCTTCACTACTTCATCCCTCAAAGCTACCCATTCTTCTTCTACTGTATTTATTTCCCCTATTCCTGTCAATTGCTCCCTTATGCTCTCCCTGAATCTCTGTACAACCTCTGGTTCTTTCAGTTTATCCAGGTCCCATCTCCTTAAATTCCCACCTTTTTGCAGTTTCTTCAGTTTTAATCTACAGGTCATAACCAATAGATTGTGGTCAGAGAGCGTTATGGTCTGGCATTTCCTGGATGATCTCGTCATTCTGGCACGATGGATCAACAGGAGAATGCATCTACCCGTCGGGACCATATCCACCGCTACATGCAGTTTGCTTTTCCATGCGATGACATCTACTACCAGGATTATGGAACGTGTCAGACAGCTCGAGTGTAGGTGTTTGGTTCTAAGAGCACCAGGATGAGGTTTCCGTACTCCCCTGGCCACCAGATTCCCCGGATTTAAGTCTAGCAGAGAATCTGTGGGACTTACTCTATCGGCCTGTAAGTGCAATGCATGCGCAACCGAGAAACCAAGCGCAGCTAATCATGGCACTTGCGTCGGGATGGTCCCACATCCCTGTCCGTGTTTTCTGTAATCTCATTGGCACTCATTCTGCACTTTTCGCTGCGCTCTGCGCTCTAAAACGTGGTCATTAATGATTTTGACAGTTGGTAATATTTTATCGCACAACGTTTCCACACGCGTAAACTGCCGCACACAACGCCGGACTGTTTGACGGGTGGACGTCCCGAGTCTCCGCAAAGCCGTACGGTACATTAGACGGTTTGATGTGACTAAGAACGCCGTCAATTTAAAGCAGGGACGTGAGGAACTGTACAGAGACAAATGCAATGCACAGGCTTCAGTTGCCGTCTTTTGTATCCCGCCTGGATAGGCGGTGCGCGGGTCTGCTCCTGTGAACTGCTTCTGTTGTATAGGCCGAGAGTGAAGAAAGCGACTGGGAGCAGGGGAAATGGAGCACTTCGGCACTGCGTGGTTCAAATGGCTCTGAGCACTATGGGACTTAACTTCTAAGGTCATCAGTCCCCCAGAACTTAGAACTACTTAAACCTAACTAACCTAAGGACATCACACACGACCATGCCCTAGGCAGGATTCGAACCTGCGACCCTAGTGGTCAAGCGGTTGCAGACTGTAGCGCCTAGAACCTCTCGGCCACGCCGGCCGGCGGTACTGCATGTAACTTTGATACTTCCAATAGAGTCAAAAACAGAAGTAAATATAAAATGTATTGGCTAAGATGAGTACGTAGGTGTGAAGCCGTAGTCCATGTCTAATTACGTGAAGTTAGGATGACTTTTCTATATAATCTCAAAACTAACAAATACTCGTTGCTGTCCAAATTTTAACGGAACGGTACTAATACAAAAGTCTCAATAGCAAGCTAACTCATACGGTAGCAGAAGCGATATTTCCAGGCCGTCTGCTCTTGATGAAATGGGCGAAATCAAGACGGCACTCGCTGAGCTCCACAGCGTCGGCCAGAGGGCGCTGTGGTCGACGTAGTTAGTCTTCTCTCGTAGTGCCAACTTACGAGAGCGTGCTCCTACTTTGTGGCATCGTAACTATCGACGCCACACCGTCGACTGATTTGCGTCGCTTGGGCTTTTCACTACTGAGTGTACTTCTCTCACTTCTGACGTCAATCAGGCATCGAACCCGTTGCCGCCTCGTAGTGCAGCACGCAATTGACTTCTTCGGCGGCTGCGGCGGCGGCGGCAGTGGCAATATTTCGCGAAGGGCCGCGGCTTTGGGCGGGTGACGCATGGTGGGCATAAATCGCCGACACCGGCGTCCGCCGCTGTCGTTAATGGAGGCCGTGACGGACGGTCGGGCTATCGCTGCGCCCACCCCTACCACCGCCACCATCCCAACCCTACCCCCCCCCCCCCCCCTCTCCAGGGCCAGTGCTGAAATCCAACCGGCGAGATTTTAAATCGGGCAGCGGCGTGGTGCAACCCCACTACGGTTGTGGTCGCGTCCGTAAAGTCTTACCGTCGAACATATCGCTGTCATGTCTTCGATTCATGTTCATTAATTATGCGTTTACTTCAGCTGGCAAGTTAACAGTTACCATTAGCAATGTACACTGAGGTTTCAAAAGGTATGAAACAGCCATATGCACTTATAGATGGCGGTAGAGTCACGTATACGAGTGCAAGGTATAAGAGGGCACCGCATTGACAGAGCTGTCGTTTGTACTCAGGTGGTTTACATGGAAAGGTGTCCGACGTGATTCCACCCACGCGACGGTAATTAATAGACTGAACGCGAAACGGCAAGTGGATCAAGACGCATGAGACAGTCCATTTCGGAATTCATTAGTCAATTCAATATTCCGCTATCCTCAGCGTCAAAAGTATATGCCGTGAATACCAAATTTCAGGCATCACCAGACACAGGCAACGCAGTGGCCTTCGGCCTTTACTTAAAGAGCTAGAGCTGCAGTGAGTACTTACAGCGGTCAGTGCTAACACACAAGCAACATTGCGTGAAATAACTGCAGAAATCATTGTGGGACATACGACGAACGTACCCTTTAGGAGAATGTGGCGAAACTTGGCGTTAATGGGATATGACAGCAGACGAACGACGCGAGTGCTTTTGCTAACAAGACATCACCTGCAGCTCGTCGCTGGGCTTGTGATCAGTTGGTAAGGTCTCATGGAAAGGTTAGAATGTGGGGTGAAACCAGCGAAGCCATTGACGTAGGACACTGTACAATCCGTGGTGGCTCAGTTATTGTGTGGGCTGTAACTACATGGAATAGAATGGACTTTCCGGTCCAATTGAAGCGCACATTGACTGCAAACGGTTATGCTTGGGAGACCATTTGCAGCCATTCATGGAATTTCGTGTTACCAAACAACGATGGAAATGCATCGTGCCATGGTGTCTGATTCATTGCATTACATTGGGCAAAACCAGGTACGACACGAAATCAAGAGGTATCCCAGGACATTTGTCACCTCACATGAACTGTGCGTAGTAATAATTATACAATGTGTTTCAAAAAGATTCATCTGATCTCACAGAACGATATCGTCGTTTGACACACATATATTTTGTCTGTTTAAAACAGAAGTAGGGGCCCAACGTAACAAATCAAAGTTTTATAAAAAATTATTGTTGAGTTTGTGTTTCATATACTATTCTCTAACGTGAGATGGTAATTCCCTTGTTTACAAGTTTCAGTTGTTTTCTGAGATGTCACACTTTCTGTACTCTTCTCAATTCAATTGGTTCAAATGGCTCTGAGCACTACAGGACTTAATATCTGAGGTCATCACTCCCCTAGAACTTAGAACTACTTAAACCTAACTAACCTACGGACATCACACCAATCCATGCCCGAGGCAGGATTCGAACCTGCGACCGTAGCAGTCGCTCGGTTCCGGACTGAAGCGCCTAGAACCATTCGGCCACAGCAGCCGGCACGCATCTCTATTCCACCGTAATGCAATATACTGCCACAATTAGTTTTACCGTACAAGGATTTTACTAATAGTAAGAATAACAATGTAAAACGTGGTTTTGATTTGTACGTAATTATCGTAGGTAGCATTTTTTGGACTTTATTTAGATAGATTTCTTTTTTTCTATGGTGCACAATTTTCCACATATCATATAAACTCAATTTTCATCGAACCCAAATTTCCAGAGAGAGAAATTTTATTCCAAGTAAAAGAAATTTCCTTTAATAAGATACAGTAGTTGGTCATACTTTTCACGGGCTATTTAGCCTGGTAACTTAGCTCATTTTTGACATACTATTATGCTGTGAGGTTATAATTGTGCTGTTAAATGTGGCTTTGCAGTTTCTTAGAAATGAGTCCCTCTGTGGCTCTGAATAACCCAAATGCATTATGTCTTAACAAGTTTGTTTGTGTGGCATCACCCTCAGCGAGAACAGAAATGTTTTGTAAAAACCGCCTTTTCTTGTTGCAACGTATTTTAATTCTTCCAAGAATATTTCATCTTTTTACTGTAAGGCACCATTAGTGGGATTTAGAATGATAGGTATGTTTTTGTATGCGTTTTGTGTAGATTATAAAAGATTTCACGTCAATTTTTTACCTAATAAGTGATTCTTACAGTTCTTCGCATTTTTAGTTGACATCTGCGCTTTCTCTCATCTGGTCACATGTTGGAGCTTCAACTACTACCTCACTTAGAAGTATAAGGATGTTTTTATGTTACGAAATTCCTTCTTCAAAATTTTTGTTTTTTTGTCCTTATTGCTGTTGGGCACTATCAGTTTAAACTATGAGCCAATTAATCAAACAACAAAGATAATATTGCCTGCTCTTCACATCCAACTTGAATTCATGAAGCAGTTCATTAAACCACTACCAAAAGATGGAGACAACATCCCGTACTTGGTTAGGAGATTATCCAAATTATTTTGTTAGAAAATTAAAACAAGTATCCTTATGAACCTGCAGATGAGAAATTTAGTGAAAGCCAGGTTTATTGAAAGTATAATGAAGCCAGTGCAATAGAGGCCTCGGGTTTCGTTTAAAGAACTGATGGACATCTTTTTGAGCAACAAGCAAATACCCAAATTAGAAAGCTATAGTTACGATGATGCTTCAGGGTTTCATCAAGTCTGGATTTAATATGAGAGCGTGTGGAGTGGTGGATTAAATAATAACTTACATCCTCGCCGTTTTTATTTATTTTATTTTTTATAAGAGCCTGGAAACGGTTTTCCGGTCAGCCAGTAAGCGATGGAGAACATACTAACCATAATTTCCTGTCTGCAAGTCCTCATTCTTCTTGTTCTTACTGAAACAAAATTTTCCCACTCGCTGTTGACTCAGGTGGATGAGGAGCTATGACCACAAATAAAAGTTTAGATTTCTAACTGATTAATGTATTCAGTAAACGTTCACACGTACACACGTAATAATATTCCTGATAATAATAATAATATCCGAATATAACAGCACTATCAACAGTTCAGAGGCGACATCTACGGTAAGTTCCAAGTAAAATGGTCTATTGCTCTGACTTCTAATCATCACAGTTAATTTCTCGCCACCAAATTGGAAAATTATTTCACCACTTGCCACATGGTTTTGTCAACATTACGTGTGCCACACATGAAGTTACTTCAATGAAATCTAAGCGATACAGGACGACGTGCAGTCCTCGAGAATTCACTTCCTACTTTTACCGAACACGTTTGGTAGGTGGCTAGCACTGACATTATCCGTTTGACTGACGTGGACAGATTGAATGCTGGGTGCGAAGTGACTCCTTCCACTAATATCAAATCGCTTTGGCTTGCCTCTAGTGGCACCATATTATTATTCTCCCTTACCTTTAGACAACCTTACTCCCAACTGAAAATTATTAATTTACGCAGAGTTTATTATTTCACATATTTGAGCTTCAGTGACTTCTCTACGGCAAAAAATCTGTATTTTACTGTAACTAATTCTTCTTGTGATCTCATTTATTATTTACTTACTTTAGCTAGTATTTTCCGTAATTTGGACTGAAAAGCTACCCGCTGTTAATTTTAGAATTTACTACTGCAAACTACCTCTCACATTTGCTTACTTTCAAGACAGGTAATTTACTGTTATTAGGAATAGAATCAAAGAACGCTAGGGACAAAGCACTTGTTCCACTGCCACTATCAAGAAGAAAAAGCACGGTTACTCCTGAGATATTATTTTTTATCAATACGATGAGTTATTCTAGTTTGATCAGGTTCTTCATAAGAGTCTTCTACTAAATTCTTTTCAATATGTTTCTAGCTAAAGTAATTTTGTTCACTTGCAAGTGCATTTACATTCAGATTCTCCGGGTCACCAATATATATATTCTCAGCTGCATTTTCCAACCTATCCACCAATTCTTAATCAATGCACTTGACGACTTCCTCTACTTTAGTTTGCTGCACAACAGCTAAACTACTCACTACTTCTAAGGAACTGCGCTGTGCGCACCATTGCTATCTATAACATTATCTTCGGCTTTTACTGCTTCTAGCAAGTCGATACAGCTAATAGATTGCTTGACCTCATACATATTGCTACCCTATCATCCATCAACTCCTCCTCTTCAAAACTTTGGCAAAACTGACTCTACTTCCTCTATTGAAACCTTAACCTTCAGATTGTCATTATGTCGAAGATGTAAACCTTGATGTCATCTTCGTCTGTATCAACTTTAAACCCGTTAATTTGTTCCACCCCATTATCTGTAGCGTTTTCTGTCTCCCTCTTGTCACATTGTGTCCAAAATGGTGGCAACTATATGAAGCGAGTGGTTTAGTACATCACTGGTACTGTCCGTTCCTATTTCATCATCCCTGTTATCGGTTGACGTCTCATGACTGAGTGTGGTATGTGTTTTTGTTGCTGGCTGTGTTACTGTTTCCGCCATGTGATCGCCCGTTTCCTTGAAGACAGGACTTAGTTTACCACACTCGGCGTGTTGTGTTCATTGGACACTGAATCAGATAGCGTAGCATCATCACTCCGTCTCCTCTCACCGGCACATTATTTACATTTCTGTTTTCGTCATAGTAATTACTGCGAAAGCGCGGTGGCTGTCTACCTCCTCTTCCTCTACTACAGCCTTGACCAGAATAATTAGGTCGTGTGTTCGGAACCTCCATACTTCTAACATTCACGTTACCACTCTCATTATTTCTATTGTTTATGTGAATGTTAGAAGACCTATTATTATTTTTCATCTGCTCCTCAACAGCAGGTACTCTTCCCAGTGGCTCCAGGTACTCAATGAATCTATCCCTATTACGTCTAGGCACGGAAATGATACTTTTCTGCCAATACGGAGGCAGCTTATCTTCTGGTCTCATGATTATCATTTCCGGCTTCATCTTTTCTGTCAGACGTGACAGCTGTGAAAGCTATTTCCTAGAGAACTCTTTTACTGACTCAGGGCCTTGAGCAAACTCTTTACGACTCCAGAACTTCTTTGTTGTGTGACCAGTAATCAATAAGAAATGCAGTTTTAAATTAAAAAAGAATCTTACACCAAATCATTACATCAGCTGACTATCGTGAAGCATCTTCCGACAAATGAGTTTTAATGAAAGAAATTTTCTCTCGCTTTGACCATGCATTTCCAACTCTAATGGGTGGAATTGTTTGTCTGCAACAAAATGTTCCAACTGACGACATCCAATGAGAGCAGAGTCAACTGAGGGAACATGCTGTTCTGTAGTGTTGCAAGAGCTGCCAGAGGTTACTCTATTTCCAATGTTAGTAAGACTAGTACTTAGTTCTCCTACTTGTAGTTCTACTGCTTCCACTCTGTCAGAAAATCTTTTATCAATATCCTCACACAATTTTACGCAGTCAGATTGTAGTTTCTTAATATCTTTTTGACAAGCATTTACTTCAATAGTTACTTTTCAAAAACGATTAGAGCAAAGTTTCGATTCCTTGCCTATTATTTCTGACAACCTCCCTTTCATAAGTTCATCTGCGTCTTTGAAATTTTTGCGAACTTCGCTAATTTAGGTGTTGAAAATACTCTGCAGTCTATTTAGCTGTTGCCCTACTTTGATTTGCAGGTCATGGTGATTGGAATCAATTTTACAATTTAAGTCATTCAGTTTTGAGGTCATTTTATCTTTTAGCTCTCAGTAACAGAGTCAGTCTTAATGTTTAACTGTTTGCTATTAGATTCCTCCGTACTGTTCAGTTCCTTATGACTATCCTTTAGTGCCTTACTACTAGATTCAATCCCATTGTTCAGTGCTCTATGATGAAATTCCAGTTTGGAAAATAGCAACTGCATTCAATGTGGTGCTTCTACCTTGCCACTTGGCATTTCAATATGTTCTAAAGGAGATTCTAGCACTCCCAGACTTCGCTAAATTTCAGAAATTTTGAAGTCAGTTTCATTAGCTGACCACTCTGCTTTTTCCTTTCTGAACTCAACTTCAATTACTTCGTTGGCAGAAAATGGTTCTAACTTTGCTGTAACAATGAATTTTACTTCCGATGCTGAATTTATCACTTTGACACAAACCTCCTCATTAATTTCAGTTCCTAATTCTGTAGAGTAATCATCAGAGAGTGGTTCCATCTTACATTTCACATTATTCTTATCAGTACATTCCATTTTTAATAGTCTGTTAGAAACAGTTAACAAATACTTTAAATTTTCTTCATTTAACTTAATTGCTTGACCTCGATGAGCAATGCCGGTGCTGTGTACGCATCGTAATACAAGCAGTAGCAGCTGTGGCGATGAGTTTCGCCTACTGGAGCAGCTCCAGGCGGGCTCTTCGCTGGTGAGCGCGCACCGTAGCTCGCAGGTAAATAGTAGGTCCAATCATCTCCGTGATGTCGCACCGTGTTCTTCTAACCTCAGCGCCGATGGCGGTCCCGATGTAGGGTCGCCTTCTCCCTCCTTTCGTCACGATACAGGTTACTGTGGCTAACAGTCACAGTTTAGTTTCAACATTCGTGAGAAATCTTAAGACTGTTCCCGCGCTGGTTTCGGCATATTAAACTTTGGTATAGAAGTTCTTCCAACCCATATGTAGCATACAGCAAACTAGTGCTTAACAGTATTGGTAAAATAAGTCTTTGTTGCAATTTTAGTTTTTTTAGTTTTCAACGACGCGTTTCGCCTTATTTAGGTATCTTCAGGTTATCTTTTCTGGATGGCTGCGAGAGGCACCAAGATCTGCACAACGCGTTCCCGTTCACAGGAGGGAGTAACAGAGTCCTTGTTTTTGATGTTACGCAGAGATGAAGCCACACGTTTTTCTGCCCGACAAGACAGCATACTATAGAAATTCTTCCAATCCATGTGTGGCATACAGCAAACCAGTGCTTAACAGTCTTGGTTGCAATTTAATTTTTTTATTTTTCAACGACGCGTTTCGCATTATAAGGCCCCTAAGTAAGGCCGGAAAACTGATTAGTGAAAGTGATCGGTACAATACAGGAAACTCAACAGGCACTAACAGCATACCAAAGTTTTGGTTAAAAACAGTCTTGGTTGCAATTTTAGTTTTTAACGCTACTTTTGGTATCCTGTTAGTGCCTGTCGAGTTTCCTGTATTGTACTGATCACTTTCACTAATCAGTTTCCCGGCAGATGTACCATAAGTGAGGCGAAGGGTGGAGTTTTAATTAAGAATATACATCTCCGTTATTACAAACGCCCGAAAAATATTTATGCGGTCAGCCAGAATACGGTGGAGAACATACTGACCATGATTTCCAGTTTGAAAGTCCACATTCGTCTTTGGCTCATTGAAAGAAACTACTGCTATTAGCTATTCACTGAGTATGTTAAGCAGTTCGAACTCAAAACTTTTATTTATAGTCATAGCTTCTAATCCTGCTGGGTAAATAGCTAGCAGGAACAGTTTCTTTCAATGAGTACAAGAAGACTGTAAACTTGCAGAAAGGAAATTACGGTCGATATGTTATCCAATGCTTTCTGGTTGAATGCAGAAAAAAAAATAGTTTTCAGGAGCTTGTAAATACGGTGACGAATATTCTTAATTAAAATTCTACCCGCCGCTCTGCAAGTGAAACTTCAATTTCTGCAGTCGCTTATTAATTTTTTCCCTTATAAACTTGGTGATGCATGTGTAGGACACGGTTCCATCACAGTATCAAGGAGGTGGAAAGGACATACGAGGAAATGTGAAATCGTAATATGATGGCTGGCTACTGTTTTATGCTAAACAGAGGGGCACTGTTGAATGGAGACTGTCAAGGAAAAGAATTTTTCCCACATGTCAGGAAGATGATGATGGGGTCCCATACACCGAAGAGCGTAGGGAACGATGTGGGACACCTGCACCGCCGACTAAGCAAGGTCGTAGCGTAGGTGGTTTGTCATTGCCTTCCTCCGACCGTAATGGGGTTGGATGATGATCATGAAGACAAAACAACAACACCCAGTCATCTGGACGCAGGGAAAAGTCCTTGACCCCGTCGTGAATCGAACCTGGGACCCCGTGCGCAGGAAGCGAGAACTCTACCGCAAAACCACGAGCTGCGGACATGTCAGAAAGAACGTGATGCAGTTTAATTAGAGAAGGGAAATAAAATTGTCATACATGCGTTTTTGTAACGATTACTAGCATTTTAAGGTTACATATAACACTGCATTCGCTAATGTAAAGTGTAAGGATTCTATACAGAGTGAAGGAATAAATAATTTATTTCTAATGCAACTAAAAAGTTCTCTGTTAAAAAAAAGTGTGGTTGCAGCTAAAATGTCAGATGTGATTTGTGATTTATACAAAAACCGGACGTGATAAAGAAAACCAAAATCAGAATGACAAATACTTTAGTCATCGTCTTACGGGCATAAAACGTCGTTTCGAAAGTTTTCAAATCTATCGTAGTGTAATATACAGGATGTCACAAGAAAATAGCTACAGATTTGAGGGACAGGTCCATTATACAAAAACACACAAAAAATATCTAATAAACAAGGGCTCTAAAGGGCATGCCTTATGACATAAGGGCACTTTTTCGTCTTCGATGCTATGAAACACGTCCTTTCTACTGCAATAACTTTGATTTTCATATTCTGGCAGGAGATAGTATGGACAAAAATAAGGAAAAGATGTGTGGTAAGCATGATCTCTGAAACGCACCTTAGCAGCCATGAGCACTTGTTCAGTAGAAGACATGGGTTTCACACTATCGAACATGAACTTGTGCTCATAGCACATGAAGTACGCAGGTTTACTAGATATTTTTCCTGTTTGGGTCAATATTTCCTCTTTGCAAAACATGAAAGGAAGAGATTCTGCAGTGAAAGAGATCTGTTTCGATATATCAAAAAGTGGACAAGCGCTCATACCTCCTAAAGTAAGCATTGAACAGCTTACATTTACCGCATATATTTTACGTATTTCTGTATGAGGAACCTATCCCTAAGGTTTGTCGGTGTTTCTTTGGGAAACCGCGTGTATAAATCTAACAACAAACCTGCCTCAAGCTGGTATCACCACGTGTCAATAGCCAGATCATTTGTTCGAGGTAGCCGTAATAAATTAAAACTAAACTTCCTCGTGAATCTGTGTATTGCTGAAAACCGTATTAAAATCCCTACAGAGCAGATTCTGAGATTAGCCTTCACAAGCAGAGAGAAAAATGTTGTGCGAGACCTTAATTTATTATACGCTCACTGTTAATTTACCTCTTTTCCCGCGAGATGCCGCCGCCTTTGTAACTGACCAACTCATAGCTGACATCATTGCCATGAAACGTCAATCCAAACACCTATTAAAAGTGGAACAGATAACAAAACTTGAATTACACAATCATCAATCCTACTCTATAGTAAATTATACACACAAATGTTCCTCGTGAATTACAACAATCCTTTAGAGAAAGCGATGTTAATATTACTACGGTAGTACCTGAGTTTAGTGTGAACATAAAGGTAGAAACCGTTGTAGGAGAAACGGGGAGGTGGGTACTTTAAAATTCAATGCATTTATAGACTGCTTTGTGTACGGCCCAGTCACATTAATGTGACCACAGCACATGTTTGTCGTCATGTGCAGTAACCGCTTACAGGCGGCAGGTGACGGCAGCAGCAGTTGAGAGCAAATAAAATGTGTCCGCCGGGACGCGGAAAGAGGGCAGTGGTTGTCGCAATGCACAAACGGAGTGATTTATCTGACGTCCTAAAGGGCTTGGTCATTGGCTTTCGGGGCAAGGGTGAAAGCATTTCCGAAACGGTTAAGTTTGTAAACATGGCAAAGTTGCGATATCCAAAACCGGTACCGAGGCAACAATGGTTCAAATGGCTCTGAGCACTAAGGGACTTAAGATCTGAGCTCATCAGTCCCCTAGAACTTAGAACTACTTAAATTTAACTAACCTAAGGACATCACACACATCCATGCCCGAGGCAGGATTCGAACCTGCGACCGTAGCGGTCGCGCGGTTCCAGACAGAAGCGCCTAGAACCGCTCGGCCGCACCGGCCGGCTATGGCGCACAACCGGCTACAGATATCAGTGGTGAATGACGACTGCGGAAATGTGTACAGATGAATAGACGTGCAACTCTTGAGCAGCTGCTCACCCAGATGAACCATGGGGCTATCAACAATGTCTGCTCAATGACCATTGCTGTATATCCGCCTCCAAAGGAGCATTCAGCAATGCTGACTGCTGTGCATCGGCGACGAAAGCTAGAATTCACACGCCATTCTCACAACTTGATGTCCACTGAGTGACGGCAGATGGCCTTTTTGGATGAATCACCTTTTTTTGCTCCATCAGATCGATAACTGTTGTTGACTGTAAGGACTGTAAGCAAACATAAAAGCTGAAGGAGGGAGCGTTGTGATGTGGGTATTCTTTTCGAGACATTCCCTGGGTGGCATCGCCATTGTGGAAGACACAATGGACCATTATAAGTTTGCATGCATCTACCAGCAGGACAATGCAATGTGTCACACCGCTAGCAGTGTAGCTGCATAGTTCGAAGAGCATTCCGATGAGTTTACTGTACTGCGTGGCTACCAAACTATCCGGATGGTCATCAAACTAACGGGATTCAAACCCAGCCATCAGTCTATGGTTCCACCTCGATCGGGCTGTTCGCGACATGGACCCTCAATCGAGAAACCTAGCGTAGTCGGACACAGCTGTGGAGTCAGTATGGCTGCACATCACAGCCGGTATCTTCCCGAACCTCACCGGCTGTCTTCCCATACGTTTCATAGCGGATCACACTGCAACATGGTTATGCAGGTTTTCGACTGGTAGACTGGTTGTTAAAGTGAGTGCATTGCTGAATCGAATACTTTTCACAGCTTGGGGGGGGGGGGGGAGGTGCATATAGTGTGTCACCACGTTTCCGACTCTACAAACATCTGAAGAGGCCCAGTGACTTAAATTTTCTCCCACTGAAACAGAAGACGGTTGAGCCACTCACGGCTCGTGTTTATGTCATTTAGTGTTTTTCTTCTTTTGCGGTACTGCCGCCTCGTTTTCTTATCCCATTTACTGGCGTCGCTAACTTCCTGCCTTACTGGGGCATGAGCGGCAGCAGCAGCGCGTAATGATAGGTGCACTCTTGTACCACCTCTGGGGCGCCCAATAGTATTTCAGGGTCGTCGTGTGTCCGGCAGTCGGTTGGAGACGGTCCAGCAGTGCAGTCGGGACGAAGCAGCAATGAAGTCGGGGACGGAGCGCCAGTGAGGGGTTGACAACCAGTGCTCGCCGACCGCCGGCGACAAACATGAACTGTCCGACGGACGGAGATTGGAGCGGGACGACCGTTGACTGGTCGATCGGTTGGTCGTCTCATCGGTCGTCGTATATTTGGTCCTTTCACCGTTTCCGGTGAGGGGTTGACAACCAGTGCTCGCCGACCGCTGGCGACAAACATGAACTGTCCGACGGACGGAGATTGGAGCGGGACGACCGTTGACTGGTCGATCGGTTGGTCGTCTCATCGGCCGTCGTATATTTGGTCCTTTCACCGTTTCCGGGCCTGGGCAGTCGGTCGGTTGGCTTGTAGCAGCAAGGAAGTCTGTCGCGCGTACTCTGGCCAGGGCAACTGGCGGTGTGCACGCGCAGTTGGAGTGTGAGGTGCTGCTTGCGAGTGCTACGAAGTTCGTCGCCCACCGATCTTGGACATGAAAGTTGAGTCCTCACTTAACTTGCTATCGAGCCTCAACTGTTTACATTTCTTCGTTTGATCCTGTTTGTCGCTTTTAGGACATTCCTGTGAGCAACAACGTGTGTGTATTCAAGTCAGCTAAGATTCCAGCCGTCTTCCTGTGGAGTTTAACTTAATTTATTCCCTGTCGTTGAAGTTGATCAGCGGTATCTTCTGTTTTGTGGCCGTTGACGTAATTTTAGGCAGTGTATTTTTCTCATCGTGTTGTTGCTGTCCAGAGCGGCGACTAGTTCGACAGCTGAGGTGTTGTTGGTAGTTGAAGGCGCCATGTTCTGTATGTAGTTGTATAGAAATCTTGTGGTCGTTTTGCTGGTTGCGTGGAAGGGAAATAATTTTGTTGATTGGTCGGTCGGCTGTCTGTTGGTTGGGTTGCCTTCAGATTAAGAAGACGTTTGACAGGCTGCCTGTCTCAGTTAAACGGGCGTTAGTTTTACAATCCCAGGCCGACCCTTGGAAACTTATGAGCGCCGTTCCTTGTATGTTACATAGTAATTTCCCTGTTTGGGTTTTAGTTATTAGGTTGATGTGTGACCTCCAGCCGAGTATCAATATCTCTCAAATTAATTTTCTTGTCCTGCCATTAAGGCATAAGATTTTTATGCTTTTGTATGGGTCCTTCAACTGGATTTTTGCATGAAATGTTTTAAGATAAGGCCTTCTCCCTTTTGATTGAAAATCTTCTTGCTTAATATGCGGCCTCCAGCCAAGTTCCATTAAAATGAAATAGTTGAGGCTTTCAGCCTGTTTAGATTGAAGATTTAGAAAATATTCTTGGGTGAAACCTCCAGAAGAACCTGGTATTTCAATTTCCTGCTTAGGCCTAGTGTCTTGGATTTTGAGTGTGGCCTTCAGTCGATCTAAAGTTAAGGAAAGGACGTCGATTAAAAAAATGGTTCAAATGGCTTTGAGCACTATGCGACTTAACTTCTGAGGTCATCAGTCGCCTAGAACTTAGAACTAATGAAACCTAACTAACCTAAGGGCATCACACATATCCATGCCCGAGGCAAGATTCGAACCTCCGACCGCAGCCGTCGCTCGGCTCCAGACTGCAGCGCCTAGAACCGCGTGGCCATTCCAGCCGACAGGTCGATTAAAGTTTTGAGTGTTTTGCATCCTTGTTGTGATATTGTGTGTTGATGAATAAAGTTTGTACGTTGAGTGCAACTGACAGCAACTTATTTTGGCCCCTTTCCACCGCCTAATCCGCTCTGTCCTGATAGCCCAGGCATTTCAAGGGTCACGTAAGTGTCACGGAACTTCAGACATATCAGTGTAAGTCAAGCAGTACATTGCAGCAGATTACTGTTCATGACTGAAATATGATCAGGCCCAGGCCATCAGCATTATTCGCATCTACCTTGGAAGATACGCTGCGGTTGTGTGGTAGGTGGCGCTACTCAGTGCAGCCGACTCTGTACGTGCGGGTAGTTGCAGTATCAAAGAGATTTACGCAGCCTACATGTAACACACTTAATGGTGAAGTCCAATATATCTCTGGTGTTACACCATTACATGCTTTCACAGTGAGCTTTTAATGATAGACATCAGAAAGTTGTCACATTTACGAGTCCAGTACCTTTCCCAACAATACAGCAAAGGTCACTGACAACATAACACAAACTATACACTTCTCAGCCATTGTATACAGGAACATATTTCACATAAAAACTACGAATAAATATAATAAACTAAATATAACTCGGGAATGAGATTTTCACACTGCAGCGGAGTGTGCGCTGATATGAAACTTCCTGGCAAATTAAAACTGTGTGCCCGACCGAGACTCCAACTCGGGACCTTTGCCTTTCGCGGACAAGTGCTCTACCAACTGAGCTACCGAAGCACGACTCACGCCCGGTACTCACAGCTTTACTTCTGCCAGTACCTCGTCTCCTACCATCCAAACTTTACAGAAGCTCTCCTGCGAACCTTGCAGAACTAGCACTCCTGAAAGAAAGGATATTGCGGAGACATGGGTTAGCCACAGCCTGGGGGATGTTTCCAGAATGAGATTTTCACTCTGCAGCGGAGTGTGCGCTGATATGAAACTTCCTGGCAGATTAAAACTGTGTGCCCGACCGAGACTCCAACTCGGGACCTTTGCCTTTCGCGGACAAGTGCTCTACCAACTGAGCTACCGAAGCACGACTCACGCCCGGTACTCACAGCTTTACTTCTGCCAGTACCTCGTCTCCTACCTTCCAAACTTTGCAGAAGCTCTCCTGCGAACCTTGCAGAACTAGTACTCCTGAAAGAAAGGATATTGCGGAGACATGGCTTAGCCACAGCCTGGGGGATGTTTCACGAATGAGATTTTCACTCTGCAGCGGAGTGTGCGCTGATATGAAACTTCCTGGCAGATTAAAACTGTGTGCCCGACCGAGACTCCAACTCGGGACCTTTGCCTTTCGCGGACAAGTGCTCTACCAACTGAGCTACCGAAGCACGACTCACGCCCGGTACTCACAGCTTTACTTCTGCCAGTACCTCGTCTCCTACCTTCCAAACTTTGCAGAAGCTCTCCTGCGAACCTTGCAGAACTAGTACTCCTGAAAGAAAGGATATTGCGGAGACATGGCTTAGCCACAGCCTGGGGGATGTTTCACGAATGAGATTTTCACTCTGCAGCGGAGTGTGCGCTGATATGAAACTTCCTGGCAGATTAAAACTGTGTGCCCGACCGAGACTCCAACTCGGGACCTTTGCCTTTCGCGGACAAGTGCTCTACCAACTGAGCTTCCGAAGCACGACTCACGCCCGGTACTCACAGCTTTACTTCTGCCAGTACCTCGTCTCCTACCTTCCAAACTTTACAGAAGCTCTCCTGCGAACCTTACAGAACTAGCACTCCTGAAAGAAAGGATATTGTGGAGACATGGGTTAGCCACAGCCTGGGGGATGTTTCCAGAATGAGATTTTCACTCTGGCAAAGGTCCCGAGTTCGAGTCTCGGTCGGGCACACAGTTTTAATCTGCCAGGATATAACTCCTCTATTTTAATATGAATTTGGCGAAATTGTATGCACTCACTGAAGAGGACCGAATAGGAAATTCTGGAGAGGTAGAGTCTGTCTTCAAAGTAAAAAGCGAGGAGCGCTCTTGGTGGGGGAAGTTGACGTTCCAGGAAAAGCGCTACAGAGGCAGTGCACTTTGTGGAAAAAAAACACCTTCGATTCACGAAGGCGCGCTGCAGAGGTTCGTTATAGCTTTGCGAAACACCCTGTAGATGCCTCTTTAGACATTGTTGGGTAGACAGAATGAAAAATCATGTGCCCCCTCTTCTATTTGCAAATCTATGATTGAGGGAAGCACAATCTATCGACCTAACTTCCCTTGAGCTTCTGCACACCACCCACCATCTCGCTCCACGCTGTTGCACCACCTAATATGACTCTAATGGGATTAGACATGACACATTCAATATTTGTTCTTAACCTATTTCATTTAACAGTAAAAATCAATTCTATACGATTAAATGCTGTTTTCAGTAATATGAGGCTTTTTCACTCCATGCATCGCCGAAACGATTAAAATGGTTCAAATGGCTCTGAGCACATCTGAGGTCATCAGTCCCCCTGAACTTAGAACTACTTAAACCTAACTCACCTATTGACATCACACCCATACATGCCCGAGGTAGGATTCGAACCTGCGACCGTAGCGGTAGCGCGGTTGTAGACTGAAGCGCCTAGAACCTGTTATATTGCTAGAGAAGGCCGAAATGCACGCTATAAGCTCACGCAGGATGGCGTGAGGTCTGAAACAGGATACGTAATGAATGCTATAAAGAAAAGTACGTAGCTTCTGGAATACTTAACTTTAATCCATCATTTGTATACATCGCTCTTGATGAGACATGCTTCATACGATAACTATCAATTGCTATGGCGCCTTGCTAGGTCGTAGCCATTGACATAGCTGAAGCCTATTCTAACTATGTTCTCTGCAAATAAACGAGGCTTCGTCTGTGTTGCATCGCTAGCTAAGTCGTCCGTACAACTGGAGCGAGTGCTAGTAAGTCTCTCGAGACCTGCCGTGTGGTGGCGCTCGGTCTGCGATCACTGACAGTGGCGACACGCGGGTCCGACATGTACTAATGGACCGCGGCCAATTTAAAGCTACCACCTAGCAAGTGTGGTGTCTGGCGGTGACACCACAGAACCGCTCTGCCACACCGGCCGGCCTAAACGATTAATCCTTGAGAAAAAATGAACAGGACATTTTTTGTAGGAAACGTCTACATCTGCAACTACACAGCTACTCTGCAAGTCACACTTAAGTCCTTGGCTGCGGGTTCATCGAACCACTTTCACACTAATTCTCAATTATTCCACCCTTGAAGAGCGCGGGGAATGATCTAACACTACATCTTGTCGTGCGAGTTCTTATTTCCAGCGTTAACAAAGTATTTTCGCATTCGGAGGAGAAAGTTTGTGATTGAAATTTCGGTAGACGATCCGTCTGTTACAAGAAACGTCTTAGCTTTAATGATATCTACCCCATATCCTGTATCATTTCTGTGACACTCTCTCTCCTTATTTCTAGGTAATACAAAACGTGCTACCCTTCTTTCATTCTTCCCAATGTATTCCGTTAATCCTATCTGGTAAGGATCCTACACCATGCAGCAGTACTCCAAAAGAGGATGAACGAGAGTAGTGTAGTCAGCGTCTCTGGTAGATCTGTTGCATCGTCTGTCTACCATCGTCTGTCTACCACTAAAACGCTGTATTTCGTTCGCCTTCCCGACAACATTTTCTGTGTGTTCTTCCCAATTGAAGTTGTTCGTAATTGTAATTCGTAGGTATTTAGTTCAGTTTATGGCCGTTAGATTTGATTGATTTATCGTGTAACCCAAATTTAACGGATTCCTTTTAGCACTCTTGTGGATGGCCTCACCCTTTTCATTATTTACTGTCAATTGCCACTTTTCGCATACCACTACCATGAACAATGAACCTTGCCGTTGGTGGGGAGGCTTGCGTGCCTCAACGATACAGATAGCTGTACCGTAGGTGCAACCACAACGGAGGGGTGTCTGTTGAGAGGCCAGACAAACGTGTAGTTCCTGAGGAGGGGCAGCAGCCTTTTCAGTAGTTGCAAGGGCAACAGTCTGGATGATTGACTGATCTGGCCTTGTAACACTAACCAAAAGGCCTTGCTGTTCTGGTACTGTGAATGGCTGAAAGCAAGGGGAAACTACAGCCATAATTTTTCGCGAGGGCATCCAGCTTTACTGTATGATTAAATGATGATGGCGTCCTCTTGGGTAAATTATTCCGGAGGTAAAACAGTCCCCCATTCGGATCTCCGGGCGGGGACTACTCAAGAGGACGTCATTATCAGGAGAATGAAAACTGGCGTTCTACGGATCGGAGCGTGGAATGTCAGATCCCTTAATCTGGCAGGTAGGTTAGAAAATTTAAAAAGGGAAATGGACAGGTTAGAGTTAGATATAGTGGGAATTAGTGAAGTTCGGTGGCAGGAGGAACAAGACTTTTGGTCAGGTGAATACAGGGTAATGCAGGTGTAGGTTTAATAATGAATAAAAAAAATAGGAGTACGGGTAAGCTACTACAAACAACATAGTGAACGCATTATTGTGGCCAAGATAGATACGAAGCCCATGCCCACTACAGTAGTACAAGTTTATATGCCAACTAGCTCTGCAGATGATGAAGAAATTGATGAAATGTACGATGAAATAAAAGAAATTATTCAGGTAGTGAAGGGAGACGAAAATTTGTTAGTCATGGGTGACTGGAATTCTTCAGTAGGAAAAGGGAGAGAATGAAACATAGTAGGTCAATATGGACTGGGGCTAAGAAATGAAATAGGAAGCCGCCTGGTAGAATTTTGCACAGAGCATAACTTAATAATAGCTAACACTTGGTTCAAGAACCATGGAAGAAGGTTGTATACATGGAAGAACCCTGGAGATACTAAAAGGTATCAGACAGATTATATAATGGTAACACAGAGATTTAGGAACCAGGTTTTAAATTGTAAGACATTTCCAGGGGCAGATGTGGACTCTCGCCACAATCTATTGGTTACGAACTTTAGATTAAAACTGAAGAAACTGCAAAAAGGTGGGAATTTAAGGAGATTGGACCTGGATAAACTGAAAGAACCAGAGGTTGTACAGTTTCAGGGAGAGCATAAGGGAACAATTGATAGTAATGGGGAAAGAAATACAGTAGAAGAAGAATGGTTAGCTTTGAGGGATGAAGTAGTGATGGTAGCAGACGATCAAATAGGTAGAAAGACGAGGGCTAGTAGAAACCTTTGGTAACAGAAGAAATATTGAATTTAATTAATGAAAGGAGAAAATATAAAAATGCAGTAAATGAAGCAGGCGAAAAGAAATACAAACGTCTCAAAAATGAGATCGACAGGAAGTGCAAAATGGCTAAGCAGGGATGGCTAGAGGACAAATGTAAGGATGTAGAGGCTTATCTCACTAAGCGTAAGATTGATACTGTTTACAGGAAAATTAAAGAGACCTTTGGAGAAAGGAGAACCACTTGCATGAATATCAAGAGCTTTGATGGCAATCCAGTTCTAAGCAAAGAAGGGAAAGCAGAAAGGTGTAAGTAGTATATAGAGGGTCTGTACAAGGGCGACGTACTTGAGGACAATATTATGCAAATGGAAGAGGATGTAGATGAAGATGAAATGAGGGATGTGTTATTTCGTGAAGAGTTTGACAGAGCACTGACAGACCTGAGTCGAAACAAGGCCACAGGAGTAGACAACATTCCATTAGAACTACTGACAGCCTTGGGAGAGCCAGTCCTGACAGAACTCTACCATCTGGTGAGCAAGATGTATGACACAGGCGAAATACCCTCAGACTTCAAGAAGAATATAACAATTCCAATTACAAAGAAAGCAGGTGTTGACGGATGTGAAAATTACGAACTATCAGTTTAACAAGTCACAGCTGCAAAATACTAACGCGAATTCTTTACAGACGAATGGAAAAACTGATAGAAACTGACCTCGGGGAAGATCAGTTTGGATTCCGTAGAAATGTTGAAATGCGTGAGGCAATACTGACCCTACGACTTATATAAGAAGAAAAATTAAGGAAAGACAAACCTACGTTTCTAGCATTTGTAGACTTAGAGAAAGCTTTTTACAATGTTGAATACTCTCTTTCAAATTCTGAAGGTGGCAGGGGTAAAATACAGGGAGTGAAAGGCTATTTACAATTTATACAGAAAGCAGATGGCAGTTATAAGAGTTGAGGGGTATGAAAGGGAAGCGGTGGTTGGGAAGGGAATAAGACAGGGTTGTAGCCTATCCCCGATGTTATTCAACCTGTATATTGAGCAAGCACTAAAGGAAACAAAAGAAAATTTCGGAGTAGGTATTAAAATCCATAGAGAAGAAATAAAAACTTTGAGGTTCGCCGATGACATTGTAATTCTGTCAGAGACAGCAAAGACTTGGAAGACCAGCTGAACGGAATAGACAGTGTCGTGAAAGGAGGGTACAAGATGAACATCAACAAAAGCAAAACGAGGATAATGGAATGTAGTCGAATTACGTCGGGTGATGCTGAGGGAATTACATTAGGAAATGAGACACTTAAAGTAGTAAAGGAGTTTTGCTATTTGCGGAGCAAAATAACCGACGATGGTCGAAGTAAAGAGGATATCAAATGTAGACTGTCAATGGCAAGGAAAGAGTTTCTGAAGAAGAAAAATTTGTTAACATCGAGTATAGATTTAAATGTAAGGAAGTCGTTTCTAAACGTATTGGTATGGAGTGTAGCCATGGATGGAAGTGAAACGTGGACAATAAATAGTATGGACAAGAAGAGAATAGAAGCTTTCGAAATGTGGGGCTTCAGAAGAATGCTGAAGATTAGATGTGTGGATCACATAACTAATGAGGAGGTATTGAATAGAATTGGGGAGAAGAGGAGCTTGTGGCACAACTTTACTAGAAGAAGGGATCGGTTGGTAGGACATGTTCTGAGACATCGAGAGATCACCAATTTAGTACTGGAGGGGAGCGTGGAGGGTAAAAATCGTAGAGGGAGACCAAGAGATGATTACACAAAGCAGATTCAGAAGGATGTAAGCTGCAGTAGGTACTGAGAGATGAAGAAGCTTGCACAGGATAGAGTAGCATGGAGAGCTGCATCAAACCAGTCTCAGGACTGAAGACCTCAACAACAACAACAATATTGTTGTGCGAAACATTTGTGCTGAGAGCCGCGATTTTCGAGATGTTGAAGAAAAAGTAAAAAAGGTTACTTTTAAGCGTCGTCCCCCACCCCCCCCATCACAACCCCACATCAACGCTCATACCCCACCGGTCAGGAGTTTTATCATATTGCTCATGACATTCCCTCCGACCACTGTACAAAATTTTGCGAGTATACGATATTTTCCCAAAATTTTGCTCCGTTGAACTGGACAGTTACAGCGTACTCTCTATATGGATGAAGCCAAGAACCTAGAATGAATTTTAACTTACACGTAAGGCTATTACGGTTTTCTAAAGAATCACTGTATTCTACAATATTACAAGGATGTGCCATTTTACGTGAGTTTGCCTTTTACAAGCATGTACCGGTGTAGATTCTGCAGTTGAGTATAAAATCAAAATTTCATTTTCCTTTCAGACATTTTCTCCCCACTGGACGCACAGAACGCACTGATAATTGATTTTGATCCACCGTTTGTTATTACTGAAGAAATAGGAATTCACGAACTAAGATCAAGTTCCTTATTCGGATAAGGAAAAGTTCGGACTAAATGTGGTATATTAAAAGTGAGCTTTGCGATTTCACACAGAACTAACATCGAGAATATCTTATATATACGTAGAGTTACAATATGAGGGAATATTAAGGGCAACACTAATGGAAACGATGAGTTTTAAGTATAGTGAAGCCAAAATTTTGATCTATTGTTTATATCTTAGGGGACAGCCCTAAAACCTATGAAAAGAAGGATTTGCAGAACATTTGGACCGTCACATGAGAGTGTTTTCGATCAAGAACAGGTCCGGTAATGGGGTAAACGTATACGATGAAGAGCAGCGTGAATGTCGACTTTCCTAATATTCAGACAAAATGAGTCTAAAGGAGATACTGCGCACCCTCTTATAGCAGATAGCAGAAGATAAGTAATAAGGTTGTATTACATGGATATAGACTCAAATGCCGCATTCTGTCTATATGTGGGAATGATACAGACAAAGGAATGCCAATAGCTGTATTTCGTAGAAGGAGATGTGGTGATTGATATCGTAAATACGTCGACGACATCCCGTTCCAGTAACCACGAGTATACAAGGAGCTACTGGGGCAGGTGTTGATGGGAGAACAAACCTACCTTTGTGCTACCTCCTACGATAGAGGATGGGAGAACACAGCAGACATGCGTAAGTGATTAGAAGACTTACAACACTACTGGATTACCTTGGGAAATTTGCACAGGCAACTAAGCTTATCGTGTAGCAGAGTTCAATCCCCTTTATCCGCTTTACTACGCTTAACAAGCAAGCAGTTTGTGGGGCTTCTAAGCTGAAGGGTTTGAAATCTGCCCCGAACTACTTTACTGCCCTTTGGAGGAAAATTTAACGTTTCAAGATATGTCATCCAACGAGGTAATCAGGATTAATCAAAGGAGGTGGGCAGTGGGATCCGATTTGTTAAAGAGAACTTTAAAAACCCTCACGTTTTTAATTTTTTTCTGAGTATTCTTTTATTTACTTAATAAATTCATATACGAAGTTTGCCTTCGGGAAGTCTATAAAATTAAGCAAGAAAAGTTTATCTTAAAAAAGTATTTCATTGTAACATAAAACCCAACAGTACATATATATGAAATTCTATTAAAAAGTATATATATATATATATATATATATATATATATATATATAATGTTACGTGATACCACGTACTTATACGTTTGTGACTATTACAGCGCCATCTATTACAAAGCGAAAATGTGGTCCAACTAAAACATTTATACTTCTTTATGTACTACACGAATATGTAATAAAAAATTGGGTTCCCTACTTTAAAAAAAGCAGTTGACATCCGTTTGACCTATGGCAGCACCATCTAGTGGGCCAACCATTGTGCCATCTGGTTTCCCCCTTCAAGCTAGGAAAGTTTCGTTGTTTGTAGTTTTTTCGTTTGACGCTTATTTCCTGAGATATTTGGCCCAGTCACGATCAATGGACCACCCTGCATATATATATATATATATATATATATATATATATATATATATATATATAGGCCAACTGAAAATTTCTTAAGCATTCCAAATTCCTCAATTCAGACCCAAATTTTATTAAATACTTTTCAGCGCATTAAAATGTTTAAAGTTCCTTGACTGATCAAGAATTTTTTAAATTACTGTTTCAACTGTCATCTTGAATCCATAGCAGCCAAGTTAAGTTATAAACAGAAAAAAAAGAAAAAGTAAAAGAAAGCCGAGTACGATAACTCTGTAAGCTACAGTTTCTGGACCTTAAAGTTGATTCACGTGTCAATTCCTGCTCGATTCTAATCGGTTTGTATTTAACCATGGTAATATCGTTATACAGTCTTTGATGCTAATAAACTCCTCTACGATGCAACATACGTTGTCATTTATATGACGTTTATTTACAGATACGTTAGAGTTGTGACGGTCGGACTCCCTTTCCAAGAGTAATAGGAGTAAGACATTTCACTATACAATATTTTTCTGGTAGTAAAACTTGCAGACGTGATAGAAGATGAAATAAGCGTACGGCATCGTTTGCCAGGAGGCCCCATCCGGGGAAGTTCGGCCGCCAAGTGCAAGTCTTATTTCCGTCGACGCCACATTGGGCGACTTGCTCACCGGTGATGAGGAGGAAATGATGATGATGACAACAGAACACGTAGTGCCCGTACGGAGAAATCTCCAACCTGGGAGGGAATCGAAACCTGGCCCGCTTACATGGGAGGAGAGCACGTTACCACCCAGCTAAGCAGGTGGTCTCAGACGTGATCTATCATCGAAGCACAATAAGAGTAAAAATCACGATTGCTAGTCGTCTTCCAATGTAAATACAGCTTTTATTGCCGAAAGTCTCTGAAACGATGTACGGTTCGCCTTCGATGCAGCTTTTTCCATTTAAGCAGAGAGGTGGCATCCTTAAGAGAACTGTAATCTGGCAGGAAACACAGGAATTGGGAAACAATTGACTGTGACCTATAGGGAGGAAACAAACCCGGCATTTCCTAGATTGAAAATAGGAACCACAGAAAACCATTTGCAAGGTTGCTGGGGATGCGTTCCAACCACCTCGTTTTCTGACTCCAGGAACTGTTAGCTCAACGACTCAAGTCGCAGAGCTACCTCGGTCGGAGGAGAATTTGGTTGGTGGGCATTGTTTTCAAATTCTGCGGGTAAAATAAAATGCATCACAACAGAAGAAGCAGTTCTGATACTACATGTTTTTCCTTTAATTGCGCATGTTTTGTCATTTGACAGTGCATGAATGCTTCCACATTTTAAGACTTTAAAGCTTTAATTGTTATGTCCTAGTATTACAAAACAGGAAATATTCGTAGATTCAGGAGGAAATGAGAGAACGAGGGGGTGGGGTGGGGGGAGTGGACGCAGGTCAAAATCGTCTTGGACAAATTGAAATAGCCTATTTAAAAAATATTTTACTGTAGAACGAACTACATATAGTGTGCTGTCATCGCATATCCCTTCTACTTTCTATAAACCTTTCCCATCGTTCCGTATATCAACCGATTTTTATAATATGAGTACCGCCTGGGTGACCAGATTGGGCGATATTTTACCATTTGGTCTAATAGTGACAGAATTATGAGCGAATTATCAGGGGTGATCAAAAAGTTTTCGTTCGAAGGCTGTGCAGTCCAGATTTGGTATGCCAATCAGGTAAAATCACCTGGGCATTGTGGAAACGATGTCATCGACACACTAGGTAAAAGGTGTTAATGAAGATAGTACCTGTTCTCGAAAAAAAAGATACCATTGATGACCGTGCAGCTTCTCTAGAATAATATTCTAGGTGTCACGAACTCACGTTCTTTGGATGGTACGTAGCTGCTTTTACCATCCAATGAACGTGAGTACACGAATAGCTAAGTAACAGCTCAGTCCATACCAAATAACTGGTTTCCACAACACTATCACAACACCAACTACATATTGCTGACATACCAAGTTCACCTTTTAGTATTTTGCTTACTAACAGCCGCTCACATGGTTGCAGACGACGTGATGTTCGCTAAGTAGAAAACGCCCACAGAAAAAAAAGGTCACAGAAAATATGTCGCAAACAGCGCCAATAATTACTTAAAACATGCTGGAACATACAATAAATAAGGCAGTATGAAAGTATCCATAGAAAACTATATTTCTCAAAACGAATAGTAAAAATGTAATAATGTGCTACTGTGTTTGTATAACCATGCTTTTTTCTGCATATTTTACATTAAAGAAACCCCCCTGATGATGTTGATATTTTTCGCCGAGACTAGTTTGGGAGAACAAAGAAATAAACGAATAACAACGTGTTTTGCGTCAAGGCGGACTCAATCTTCTGATATTACTGTTTTCGAAGAAACAGGAGTCGATATAGAAGAGACCCTGAATTAGAATCTGAATTTAAGAGAGCCTTGGAGGACTTAAGATCAAATAAGCTGAAGAGATAGATAACATTCCATCAGAATTTCTAAGTTCACTGGGGGAAGTTTCAACAAAACGGCTCTTCACTTTGGTGCGTAGAGTGTATGACTTTGGTGACATACCATCTGATTTCAGAAAAAATATCATCCACACAATTCCAAAGACTGTAAGAGCCGACAAGTGTGATAATTATTGCACAATCAGCTTAGCAGACGATGCTTACAAGTTGGTTACAAGAATAATATACAGAAGAATGGAAAAGAAAATTGAAGATGTGTAATATGACGATCAGTTTGGCTTTCGCAAAGATAAATGCACCAGAGAGGCAATTACGACGTTGTCATTGATAATGGAACCAAGACTAAAAGAAATCAATACACGTTCATAGGATTTGTCGTCCTAGAAAAAAACGTTCGACAACGTAAAATGGTGCAAAATGCTTGAAATTCAGAGAAAAATAGCGGTAAGCAGTAGGGAGCGACGGTAATATACAGTATGTACAAGAGCCAAGAGGGAATAATAAGAGAGGAACACTAATAACGAGGTGCTTGAATTAAAAGGGTGTAATAGAGAGATGAAGTATTTCGTCCCAAGTGTTCAATCTGTACATTGAAGAAGCAATGATGGAAATAAAAGAAAGATTCAGGACTGGAACTGAAATTCAAGGTGAATTGATGTCAATGATATGATTCGCTAATGACATTGCTAACCTGAGTGAAAGTAAAGAAGAATTACATGATCTGCTAAATGGAATAAACAATCTAACCACTACACAATACCCATTGAGAGTAAATCGAAGAAAGGCGAAGGTAATGAGAAGTAGTAGAAATGAGAGCATCGAAAAACTTAACATCAGAATTGATGGACACGAAGTTGACGAAATTAAGGATTTCTACTACCTAGGCAGCAAAATACCCAATGAGGGACGGAACAAGGAGGTCATCAAAAGCAGACTACCGCTGGCAAAAAGGGAATTACCTGCGAAGAGAAGTTTACTAGTACCAGAAATAGGCCTTAAACTGAAGAACAAATTTCTGAGGATGTACATACGTCCGGAGCACAGCATTATATGGTAGTGAAACATGAACTGTGCGAAAACTGGAACATAAGAGAATTTAAGCATTTAAAATGTGGTGCTACAGACAAATGTTGAAAATTAGGTGGACTGATAAGGTAAGGAATGAGGAGGCTCTGCCCAGAATCGGGAGGTAAGGAATATGTGGAAAACACTGAGAAGGAGTATGGACAGGATGACGGGACACCCGTTAAGACATCAGGAAATAACTTCCATGGTACTGCAGGGAGCTGTAGAAGGCAAAAACTGTAGACGAAGAAAGAGATTGGAATATATCTAGCAAATAATTGAGGTTCTAAGTTGCAAGTGCTACTCTGAGATTAAAAGATTGTCACGGGATAGAAATTCGTGGCAAATGTTACATTTGCAAACGTAGATGTGGAATATAGTAAGTGAAGGAGACGGAACCTCCATAAGTTGAAAGAATCAGAATTTGCTGAGATTTTCAGATGAAGCGTTTGGCAACAGATACCTAGAAAAGGAGAAATTATGCAGTAGCAGAGAAATAGGTAGTTTTAAGAGATGAAATAGTGAAGGCAGCAGGGGCACACATAGGTGAAGAGATAAGACCTTGCAGAAATCCTTGGATGACACAAGAGATACTGAATTTCATTGATGAAACGAAAAAATTTAAAAATGCAGCACATGAACCAGGCGGAAACTAACGGAATCGTTAAAAAAATGAGACTGACAGGAAGTGCGATAAAAGCAATCAACAATGACTATAGGTCAATATAAGGACAGAGAATCACTTTTCACCAGATAAAAACCTGCAGGAAAATAAAAGAGGCATTGAGGAGAAGAGAAGCAGCTGTATGAATGTCAAGAGTTAAGATGTTTAACCTGGACTTCGAAGAGCAGTTGAACGGAATTTACAGTGTCTTGAAAGGAGTATAAGAGATGAACATCAACAAAAGCTAAACAAGGATAATGGAATGTAGTGTAATTAAATCAACTAATGCTAAGGGAAATTCGAAAGGAGGAAGGAGTACATAGAGAGTCTATACAAGGAAGGTGAACCTGAAAACATTATTATAGAAAGGGGAGTGGACGTAGGTGAATATGGGTGCGAGATATGATACTGCGAGAAGAATATGACAAAGGTCTGAAAGCTCTAAGCCGAAACAGTGCCCCAAGGTAGACGATATTCCGTCAATGTTACTAATAGCCCTGGGAGAGCCAGCCATGGGAAATCTCTTCTATCTGTTGTGCAACGTGTATGAGACAAGTGGAATAACATCTTATTTTAAGAAGAATGCGATAATTTCAGTTCCAAAGACGGTAGTTACTAACAGGAGTGAAAATTACCGAATTATCAGTTTACTCTGACATGGTTCCTAAATAGCGACACGAATTCTTTACAGAAGGAAGGGGAAACTGGCAGAAGCCGGCCTGGGGTGGATCAGTTTGGATTCTGGAGGAATGTAGCAACACACGAGGCAATACTGACAATACGACTTCTTTATGATTAAAATAAGGCGAGCCGGCATAAATAGCATTTATAGACTTAGAGAGAAAGCGTTTGATAATGTTGACTGGAATACACTCTTTGAAATTCTGAAGCTAGCAGGAGTAAAATACAGGAGTCGAAAGGGTATTTACAATTTGTACAGACACCAGATGGCAATTACAAGAGTGGAGGGACGTGAAAGGGAGACAGTGGTTAAAAAGGCAGTGAGACCGGCTTTTAGCCTGCCCCGATGTTATTCAAGATGTACATTGCACAAGCAGTGAAGGAGATCTAAGAAAATTTGGGAACTGGAATTAAGTTGCAGGGAGATGAAATAAAAACTTGGATTTTTGCCGATGACTTGTCAGAGTCAGCCAAAGATTTGGAAGAGCAGTTGGATGGAATGTACAGTGTCTTGAAAGGAGGATATAAGATGAACATCAACAAAAGCAAAACAAGGATAATTGAATATAGTCGAATTAAATCGGATGATGCTTTGGGAATCAGATATTAACGAGACACTTAAAGTAGTAGTTTTGCTATTTTGATAGGAAAGTAACTGATGATGGCCGAAGTGGAAAGGGTATAAAATGTAGATTGGCGATGGCAAGGAAGTTATTTCTGAAGGAGAGAAATTTATTAATATCGAATGCAGTTTTAAGTCTTAGGAAGTCTTTTCTGTAGGTATTTGTCTGGGGCGTAAACATGTATGGAAGCGAAACACGGGTTAAACAGTTTACATAAAAAGAGGATAGAAGGTTTCGAAATGTGGTGCTACAGAAGAATGCTAAAGATTAGACGGCTTGATCACGTAACTGATGAGGAAGTAGTGAATAGAATTGGGGAGACAAGAATTGACCAAAAAGCGTAGAATAGCGTGGAGAGCTGCATCAAACTAGTCTACGGACTGAAGACCTTGACAACAGCTTAAGAAATTAAAAATCGCTATGACTCATCAAAAAAATCTACACAGCATTAAAATATTTGTTCAAACAAATAAAATAGGTTTATTGATGATGAATTCAGAAAAAAATGATGTCACCAGTATTGAAGATAATTTACTTTTTGTCATGAGCACGTACACATTGTCAAATATTCCGTTTAATTACAGCCTCAGGGTGAGAGAAAATCTATTTCTTTTAAGAAAAAAATGTCGGAGAAACATTTAATCTATTTGGACAGATTTATTAATGAGATGTACTCATATAGTCTTCCTGCCACCCGGCTTTTGAAACTTACCGAGAGCCGGGAAAACTATTTGTAGATTCGGGAAAAGCCGAACTAGTTAATGTCAAACACATAATTCCTGATGCAAATTATTGAAAATGTGAAATGCAGGGAACAATATTCCTCTTATTTATCTAGAATACTATTTCGAGTGTTGCTGTACATTCTTTTATGAGAACAGCAATAGCTTTGCTACGTTAATTTAGTATGGACTTATTTAATTTACAGTGACTTAACTTTCTGCCACATGCATTCACATGTAGGTGTCAGAGAAGAGCTTAAATTATTTTGAAACATTACAGTAATTAGAAATGTGAACGGATTTTTTCTTGTTTCTTTCTCACTGATGAGGAACAGTACCAGAATAGTTTGCGTAAGTTACGTAAACTTTCAATATCCGGTTAGAAGATCGTCAGTCAACAGCAGCCAGGTACGATAGCTACATCAGAGTTCGTACTGATTCACACAACTGTCCCATGTTAGCTGAAATTGCTAAGTCGAGCAGACAATGTTTGCCCGAGCGTTGGGCTACGGTCTACACTTTACATGATGGCACACGTGATTTCGGGGGAGGAACTTAAAAATTTAGCGTGCAGTAGAGAACGAGGTTATTACAGACGCATCACAAGCTAGGATTAGTTAATGACGGAGAAGGAAAGGAGTTTCTCAAATTTCTCCAATGTCTTTGCATAAATGCAGCCTCAAACCAAGTGTTAAGTGTCGCCAATATGAAGTAACCGACCATTGTGTGAAACTATTACTGCAAAACTTTTTGATATTTTCCAGGGAGAGCTATATGATTTCACAGCTTTCGCACATTTCACTGCTAAAATCTACATCTTCCACTCTCCCCTCAGTTACAACTGCTTTGATGAGCAAGTTAAAATACCGAGTAAGGTTTCATCATCTCCATCTTGCCCTACATCTTCTTAACGCACACTTATGATTCATTATCCATCGAGTAAATAAACACTCATATTGTTGAAAACAGATTTATCAAGGGATCTAACGGTTTGCAGTACCAGTTAGTTTTAACACACCTAGTTATTCTGCTGTACAAAACTTTGTATTGATGGACAATGCTCAATTTGTGTAAAATGATTCTGTCTAAAAGTAAGTAAATACTTCATTAAAGTAAATAACTACCAATTTTATCAACGAAGGAAGAAAATTATTATTCACCGAATATTACTGCACTGTATTGTTGGAAACAGGTTTATCAAGGGATCTAACGGTTTGCAGTACCAGTTAGTTTTAACACATCTAGTTATTCTGCTGTACAAAACTTTATATTGATGGACAATGCTCAATTTGTGTAAAATAATTCTGTCTAAAAGTAAGTGAATACTTCGTTAAAGTAAATAACTACCGATTTTATCAATGAAGGAAGAAAATTATTATTCACTGAATATTACTGCACTGTATCTAGGATCTACTGAACGTATTTCACGGTGGAGGAAGACTTAATGCAAAACTCGAGAGCTATCCATTTATTAAGGTCCGATCAGCCGCAAAATAGAAACCGCAGTGAAAATCCCATGAAGCTTTGCACAGATATGCTATACAGCGTCCTTAACATGCCCACTGGTTTCATTTTTGAGAGCATAATGAGTACATTAAGACGTAAGTAGAGTCTTCCGCCAAGTGTGAGTGTCTGTTGAGAGATTTCGCTTGATTTCATTCAGTCCACATGACGTGACTCCCAGGCATTTCCTTCTTCAATTCTTGGCCCTCACACTGCAGGGGCAATGAAGACACTGCTGCAGCGTTTTCGATGAGAGGTGTTTGGTCACCCACCATACAGTCCACATTTGGCTTCCTCTGGGTTTCATCTTTGCTCACATGAACCGCTGTCTATAAAGACAACGTTTTGGCACGCACAATGAGCAGCAGACCATCGTAGAGAATTAGCGGGAATCACAGATGCCTGCCTTCTATGATGAGGGTAGTGTAAACTTGGTACAACTCTACGACAAATGTCTAAGTCGGGTCGGCGACTATTTAGAGAAGTATCTATGTGCTGCAGACAAAACACTTCTACTTTTCGCTGTGGTTCCCATTTAACGATCGGTCAGACGTAATTTCTCTCGCGTGTATATGTAGGTACTACCTTTAGATTAAACGTAACACTTGAAGCTGTTGTCCAGAAAGCAGAGAAAACCATCTCGAGGGTTATATTGAATCAAAATAGTCCCTACCATTTCAAATGTCACAAAAACCTTAGAAAACCATGGGTAATTAGACCACAGTTGCGTTACTTACCGTTGCTAAAAAATATATTTACATAATTATCTATTAACCTGCACATTCATGTCTGCAGTTCTGGTATACACTGAAGTCCTTGCGCGACTGCAATTTAGGAACTTGTCTGAGGAGCCTAATCGAACTGATACGGCCTCTTGATGAATTGTAGCATCGAGCGTTAATACTCTTTCTGAATTTTAAGAGGAATGTTGTTGCAACGATCTATACTGCGCTGGGAGAAGTATGCAGCAACAATGCACCACAATATGACTCAGTAATGAAGTGGAGTAGATACTTCCATTGTGGTCTAACAAACCTGAATGAGAAAGAACGATACAGAAGACCATTTCTCATTGCAGAACATGGAATATGAAGGGAAGTACAGGCTTTTGGGCTCGAAGACAGGCGTATCACGACGGACGCGGTAGTGGACAACGTGGAAATCAGTAATACATGAGTTTAAGCCTTACAAGAGTCTCTGGACATGACAAATTCGCCGTCCCTGGGTTCTGTAAACGTTTACACTAATTAAATATGCCTGTCGAACCAAGGCTACAGGGAAAAGAGGCACCTGTGGCAGGTGAATGCAGATTCTGCCGTGGTGTGCTGCAAACAAATTACGTTCGCAATGGATAGTAAAGGTAGCATACTGCTTACGGAACGAAGTGGCGCTGGTTAGCACACTGGACTCGCATTTGGGAGTACGACGGTTCAAGCGCGCTTCCAGCCATTCTGATTTAAATTTTCCGTGATTTCCCTAAATCGCTACAGGCAAATGGTTCCTTTGAAAGGGCGCGGCCTACCTCCTTCCTTAATCCGATGGGACATATGACCTCACTGTTTGGCCTCCTCCCCAAAGCCAGCCAACCAACTATACTGCTTGAATCTTATGACGAGCCGATAGGAAGCTTCATGGACGAAGCGTAGCGGGAAGTTGTACAATAGGATGTTCTTCTGTCAGTTTTTTGCCCAAACAGATTCTACTTAGACACAGTAACACTTGCTGTATCTTTGAGCTCTTTCATCTATCAAATTCCGCCGCGACACCCACGCCTCCTTTTCTCCCTCCTCCTCCAACTCTTAAGATGGCAGCCATTGACTACTTCCCTTTTCCTTCGACCAAGAAACCATTCCGTTTCGGGCACTTCCAGAATGATGACGAGGTGATGTTAGATGTGGATCATGTCCTGGATGCCCAAAATGCAGACGTACAACCAAGGTCTGCATCAAGTCACCATAGGTGAGAAAATATGTGTTGCGCTGAAGGATGAATATGGAGTGTTTCATGTTCACAGTTTAAAATATTTATGTTTTTCGTGTATGGCGGAAAATTCTGGAAGGTAGCTATTTCACTGTGAAGGGTACTGATTTGGCACCCACTGCTCGCACACTGGTTCCTCCAGCGACAGATCGAGCCAACCTAGTATATGTATCTCACGCCAACAAAACTGTGCCACGTCTCTTCACAGTGTGCAATAGAATTAGCTAGTTACATTTCCCATGCATCATTTGAATGATGGTTTTCGTCTAAATGATGTGAAACGAGTCAGCTTAAAGCATATGAATACATAATGTTAACATTAATGAACAAATTATTATTTTTAGTCCCATTCATGCAAATACGTTTATTCTTCTTCTTATTTTCCTTATTATATATTAATGGCTACCATGTTTTAAGTCAGTGCAATCGAAGGAATTGTCTAGGAGATATCATTATATATCAGATTTAAAACTTGAATTCATTTCCCCTCCTATTCTGCTTCGGTAGCTGTGCAAACAGAGAGGAAGATTGTTAGCCAATGGAGCCTGGGTCGATTTCCAGCAGTGTCGGAAATTTTCTCTTTTTAATCGTCATAATTGAAATTCCGTTATTGAGGTCGTTGTGTGGGCATGTTCCAAAAGCCAGTAAATTGAATAAAATCTCATTTCTGAGTAACTGACACCTTTAACAGTGTTTAGTAAACGTAATTTTTCCCTCTAGTGCTGTGTGTATGGCTATCACTGTTCTCTTCATATTAAGGTGGATTATTTACGACAAATTTCATTAGCGAATATGTGCGTTGGAAAAGCGCAGTTAAATTGCCCAGCACCATGAAATCTACATGACGTCCATCGATGAACGACATATATTATTCTTGTTGCTCGCTTTTGTGAAATCAGTGCTTTCTTTCTATGTGTTCCGTCATCCCAGAAAATTATTCCGCAAGACATTATTTAATGGGAATATCCCACCCATGTCAGAAGGTTGATATGTTTGTTACCAAATTTAGACGTTATATGAGGAGGAGATTTTGAACACTTTTCTGTCTCTAACACACAAAGAGGTACAAACTGCCTCTAACAGGACCCACCATTCACAAGGGAAAGCCAACTTTATCAAAACATTTGAGCTGCTTGTAGTCCACAGGGTATATTGCTGAGTTGATCCTGAACCAATCACCCTGTCCAATCCAGGTGAGGTCTCGAGCAGTAGATTCTTCACCTACCCAGCATAGTTGCTCTTTCAAATTAGTTGAAATAACATATTTACTATTTTGCATTCATGTAACTCAAATAAATCCGTGTTAACCATAAAGCCGGCTGCGGTGGCCATGCGGTTCTAGGCGTTCCAGCCCGGAGCCGCGCTGCTGCTACGCTCGCAGGTCGAATCCTGCCTTGGGCATGGGTGCGTGTGATGTCCTTAGGTTAGTTAGGTTTAAGTAGTTCTAAGTTCTAGGGGACTTATGACCACAGCAGTTGAGTCCCATAGTGCTCAGAGCCATTTTTTGTTAACCATACATCGCTGACCTGACTATTGACCTGGAGACTGATAGCACGTTCATTGTTTATGAACAATACCGAAGTGACTGATGTCAAAATAATTAAGTCCTTACTACACCATCTACCCTCATAGTCGTAATCTCACCGTATAATCCCATCCCCATCACCCTGAGCTCCATAACATGTAGAAACTGAAAGTACAAAAACACATTGCGACATTGCGTGAGAGTGTTAAAAGCTTTCATTTGCTTACCGTTTAACACAAGGAACAGTATTGTGTGAGCCAGGCTTGCGGCTCTGCCCCATCTCTCGTCTTCTTGCATATACAAAACGTATCTACAGCACGCACTGCGGGCGCTCGTATTCATAAAACTGTTAAAAATTCATAAGTAGCTTTAGAGCAGGAGGACCGCTGGTCCAATACGGGGCGGGACGGCGTGAGGCGACCTGAAGGCGGGCCACCCGCCACACACCACTCGCTACTCGCTGCTCGCTACTCTTTATCCCACTTGGCGCTCGGCGGCCGCTGCCGCTGCCGCTGCCGCAGCCCTCATGAATATTCCGGCGGGCGTGTCTGGGCGCGCTTCATCCGCAGGCCACAGCCTAAACACCCCACCCCGCCATGCCCTTCACCGCCTACGCTCCACTCCACTCGACTCCACTCCATCCTGGCGCTTAAAGGCAGCTGACTGTTCTACAACCATCCTCTCTCCCACCCCTCCCGCCCTCGTTTTACTGCAGTTGGTATGGTCAGTATGGGTGTTTGGCAGCCGCTCCAATGGCCCATTGTTCCTAACTGGTGTATTGCGGGAATAAATAAGCCACTTAACAATAAGAAAACGATGGATCGTCGTAGGTATATTTAGCCTTATACGCTATAAATCTGTCGTTTTCCAATGTGAGCTGACTTTTGCTGGATGAATGGTATATTTTGTCTTCTAAGCTATAAATCTGCCATTGTGCTTTAACCTGCTGTAACTTTCCAATGTGGGCTGACTTTTGCTGGATCAATGACCTATCACCTGGCCACCGATTGTCAGGATTTTATTTCTGTGATTATAAATTTGTACATATTTTTACTGGTAATGGTGTGAGCCTGGAACTTATATCTGATTGTTAAATGTAACCTTTTGAACGCAGCTCGTAACAAGGTGAGGATAGCATCCACATGTCTAACCATAATGGTACCACTTCAGGAAGAAGATCAACTAAGAAAATTTTACTAGCTGTGTGTGGACAGTACAACAGGAAGAATACACTATTAAATTTGTATGTGGTTTGAGGCTGTAGAGAGTTCGAAATATAGAATGAAGAGACTGCCAAAGCTGGCATGGTGTTATTCTTATACAGGGTGTTCCAAGCTTTTCGTTTAAATTAACACAGGAGGTAGAGAACTGTTGTGGAGGACTTAGTACACAACAGTAAGTAATGTTGGGGTAGAGAGCAGTGCAATATCTGTCATCATAGTAAAGCTTGACAGATGATGAAATGATTGGTGAATAAATTAATGCGGTATACAGAAGATGTATTCCTCCAAGCATGTGAAGATTCATTACAAATAATGCAGCTCTCAATGTCAACAAGGAAGAAGCTCTCTCAACTAAAGCGCTAATGAAGGTGTCAGACCCACGACTACGTGGGCCTCTACATTCCATCATGTACCAAAGTGACTGTGAGTGGAAGTGCGCTCTGTGGCTCCTGCTGGCCATTCTATTTCGCGATGGCAGAGGGCGCTAATGGTATGGAACTGGTGCCCCATTGAGTCTGTTGGATTCCACACCACTGCTATTAGTGTCTGACAGAAAATTTGGATTCCATTGTCGACTTTGACACCTGTGGGTTGATATCGATACGTGATACCACAAGAATATTGAAATAATTATATTTGATTATGGTACATATGGTCTCCAACGACAGTTCTGGTGCTAGGGACGATTTACACAGAAGTTGGTTTATCATGAAAATTACAGAAGTTCATTCACAGGAACTGCTTGACTAGACAACCATTGGTCTGTACACACACAGTAATGTCAGACCACTGACTGTTGTATATATTTTAAGATTCCCAGTACACTCACAGTGGTATCAGCAGCAACGGAAATTCTAGCAACAGGCTCTACTTCTGTATACACGATGGTTGCATAGACCAGCTGCTTCACATGCCATCTGAGGAAGAAATCCAGACACGTCATACAGGCGACCTGGATGGCCAGGCCACATGTCCACCTGGGCTGAGCCATCATATCCTAAAGGTCACCCTCAAACGATTCCTGACAGAACTGCTGAAATGGGCTGGCTCCGCATTGTACTGGAAGTACATATTTTGTCTAACATTCAGAGGCACATCCTTCAGCAGTTCCACTAAGATGTGACGTCTTCGTCCGCTGAGGCGGAATGGAAGACTGTGTGGTCGAGTCAACCTATCACCGAGAATGCCGACCCACATGTTGACAACGAATCACTGTTGATGAGCATGAAGACGAATCACTCGTGGATTCACATGTGGCCAAACATACAAACTGTGAAACAGACTTCACCAGTATACAAAGCCTCGTCGGTGCACAGGACCTTCGCTAGAAATAAAGAGCACAGGTCACTCTATTTTAGGAACCATTGTGTGAATTGCACACGGTGGCCAAAATCCTCACGTGCAAGTGCTACCACTTGCTGAAGATCGAAACGTTGAAGCTGCTGGTGATGCAACATATTCATCACAGGGCTATGCTGATGCCAAGGATGTATGCAATACTTTTAAATGGAGTGTTTAAGGGATAATGCAGAATATCGTCTTCCATTTCAGGAGATCGCACTCTTTGATTCGAGCCTGTATCATGCATACTGGCACGGAAAGAAGACGATGCAGACGTCCGAATGTGCAGTCTTGTGGAACCCGTCGGTTGGGAAAGCTCTGTAGATTTTTTCTCACTGCTGCTCGTCCATTCACAATTCACACAAACGTATACTAGATGCATATCAGCCATTTCAGCAAACGTAATTCGCTTTACGCTCATACTTGTTATCACAAGACGTGAAGCTTGCAAATGAATTGGCGTGTTTCCAAGCATCCATAAAAAGAGCAGTTATTAATATCAGTAAACATTCACTATCAGCGACACCGACAGAACTATTAACAAACTGTTCCAAAAATTGCAAACTGACTTCAGGGATCGTAACTTCCTTATCAAGATGTTCTGAATTAATTCGAACGAATAGTTTCGGAGCATCCGTGTAGAAGCAACAGCAGTGTCAGGAACTTTCCAGATGGGCCAGAAGTGACGCACGCACGAAGGAAAATGTGCCGCGAGGTGCTGCGCAACGCTTGAAACGGTCATTCCAGCCTCTCTACGAACGGCGACCCTCCGTCTTTGCTTTCGCTAGATGCGCAAGTCAGAAGGAGAGGAAGGAAAATTGGAGTTTACTTCTCGTAAACGACGAAGGTATTAGACGAGAAAAATAAGACAAGAGAGAGCAGTTGTGAAGAAAGACATACAACGCGTTCTTTTCAAAGGAATCACCTTGGCGCCCACCTTAGACGATTTAGGAATGCCATGGAAACTGTATGTCACGATATTCAGACGGCGGTTTCAACTCCACTTTTCTTGAACGTGAATCCATTGAGCTAAAACAGTGCGTCAGATTATTCTGTCGCACTCTTAGACGGTACACAAACGACATATCGTGAAGTTAGGTTGCACTACCTACGATTGTTACTTCTTCCATGGCACTGATAATTATACGGAACCTTCTTGCTGCATTTCTGATTCATTTCTGAATTTTCCGGTACAGTGTATCTAATGAAGCGTATTGTACGGAGATATATATTTTTTTCATTTCTGTAATATAGTGTGAACCGCTACCTTGTTCCCCTAGGGCTGCTGGTAAAGGCTAAGCCCAAGTTTAGCCAAAATCTTACTCATACTCCATGAATCACAAAGTTCTAATTCCCAGTGACTGATCTCTTGTGCAATTTCGTCTATGACTTGAAAGTAGCTAATTTTACTAGATCCACCTCTACGCTAGTTCGTGCCATCGTGTGACCGAAATATGTACTTTATTTTCTACAGGTGGCCACAATTCTTAGGAGTATTTAATAATAATGAAGAAGAGTATCATACGTACACAGTTCTTTGTAGCTTGTCTATCTCCTTTCTCGTGAAGTGCTCAAAGTATAGCATTCTTACAGTATTGATATGATAACACCAATTCTTTACATATTATTTTGGCTGTTGCTTCAACCATTTCTGTCGATACTGTCATCAGAAGATACCTCTCCTTCGTTGGTAGCTTTGCATGTTAGCCTTATCAAACACTATTATAGCAATATTATTATATTCGTTATTAGCTAAGATTCTGAATTATTTTTAAACCAAAAAAACATTTAATGAACTATAGGATTTCTTCTGTAGTAGTTCTTGTGCCACTAGCATATATATGTATTATAAGTGAAGGTCCCTCACTCAATTTGTGTCTGTAAGTGAAGTCTAATCTCGGGAATTCGCAAGGAATGTTCAAGGAATATAAACCATTAACTTTTGACTATCGCATTGTTTCCAGATTTACAGTAGTGTTGCCACTGTCACCCCCTACAGACGATTCGAGTCCTCAATAAACATATTATCAGATTAAATCTGTTGTATATGAGAATGTAGCAAGTTTTTCCCATCTTTTTCTTCTTTTTCATCTTCTGAATTTGTGAAGTAAACAGTGCTTCAGCGCATTTCCTGCAAGCCTCCGTCAGCCATTTCGGTTTGACAAAAGGGTAGCATATGGTTGCTAGTGTACTATCCTTTATTTGTGGATCCTCTAGTTTATAAAATCACTGAAAATGCCTATTAAGACTTTCTTTAATAACTTCTATCTGCACACCACAGTACGTAGGTTTATCCATCTTCAATTAGCTTACCAATCTTTGCATTCTCATTCCGCCAGACGACATCCATAACAGATATATTTGTCCCCTTGCAACGTTCTGATGCCGTCGGCAATAGAGTTTGAGCAACTTATATATTCATTACGAAACCACATTTCTAATTCTTTAAAAGCTACTGATCCAAGTTATTTGAGGTTTCATTTAGAATGTCCGTGACTAAGAGTAGACCTTAAATTCAGTTATAGTACGAATTCCATAGCGTTATTCATTAATATGTAGGGGATTTTCCAGTCGATTCTAAACAGGTTTAGTAAGCTTTGGGAAACCTTGAACATGAATTAAAAAGTGTTACACCTTCTGAAATGGCTGCGTCTTAAACTTTTTTGTTTGAATTACTTAGAGATCCGGCCTTATAAAATATCTCCTGAAGATGTTAAATGTAATGTGTGTGAGCTCGCTCTCTCATTCATTCCTTTGGTGTTATCAGATGATTTACGAACATTGTACATTAAATAATTGTTAATGGTAAAGGTATAACGTGTACCCAAGTCTTACTCACTTTTCTAACAATTAGGACCATGATCATATTCATTTGACAGGTGCACATTTGGTGCTTATTACGCCATCTGTATCTGTCTTGGAACTACTTCCCTTTAAACGATGCATCATTCAGAAGCATGACATAAAAAGTTCAAGAGAAGCATTTTGCATTTTACGAATACAAAATATCTGTATTTAAAGTATTTCAAATAAAACAGGAAGCCCTTTTTTATAAAAAAAAGTATTTCATATGCAAAATACAAACAGGTGTTTTGCATATTGTATTTGAATTTCAAATGCATATATTTCATGTAATTCACATCTCTGATAACTTCGTACACATATACATCAACAATGGGTGTGATTAAGATTGCAGATGTTACACAACACGTGGATGTGACAGTGGCCCGGTGTTGGACGGTATGCGAACGTGAGAGATGGTACACGCGTCGTCAAGGTTCCAGTCAACAACATGTGACCGCCAGAGGGCTGAATCGCCATGCTGTGCGCCAAGCTCACCTTAATCCGTTTACACCTGCACCTGCCATCCGGCAACGCGTAATGGACTCACCGTAACATTCCATTCACCCTAGAGACTAGCAGCAGGTGGACTAGGGCATTATCATCCCATGCTTAGGCTGTCATTAACACCACAGCAGAAACGACTGCGTTTGGAGTGATTTCGTGACGGTGACAGGCAAGGAACGACTGCAGATAAATGATGTCGCGTTATGCAGTGATGTATCTCGTTTCTGCCCTACACTGGATGACCATTTTTCCAGTGTTTACGAATTCCATAACGATATTATTCTTTGTGTCATGGTGTGGGGAGCGATGATTATGACGTCAGGCCAACGGCTGATAGTGATTAAGTGAACTCTGGTGGCACAACGGTACATCACAGATATCCTGCATGCTCCTGTGTTAACTGTAACAATTTACATATGTAATTCATCTTTAACTACATAGTCATTGCTTATCCTTCGTCAAGCTCGGACAAATACATCCTAGGTGTTGTGTTGGGAAGCGCTAGTAGTCAATAGCACAGAGTATCAACAACGAAATGAAAAGACATGAAAGCTTTACAAGTGTCCCTGTGTTTAATCCGTCCTTTGTAACTATAGTTTGAGCGATATGAGTGGTTTATCCCTGGGTAATTATCCCAGTAATTATTGTTTAGGAGGAGGGGTGGGGGGGGGGGGGGGGGGTCACGCGAGACGCGAGTCATTAGCGCGTGATACTTGGCGCCCAGTGACCCGCAATAAATTGACGGCGACGACAGCACTAAGCTCAACAGGATACGCGAGAGATTAACGTGCGAAACGCAGTATGAGCGGCCAACTTCCGATCGCGATAAATAATTAAGCTATTGAGTGCGGGATTTGGACGGTTCGAAATTGCTAACACCCATCAAATTCTGCTGGACGGTCCTCATGCAACCGTTAAAGGGGAGGACTGTGAACATCATGCAGTGTTTACGCTCTCGTCAAGTTCATGTGGAATTAGTGTAGCAACAAATCTGGATACGTACCAATTTAATACTCAGAGTTGTTTGTAAAATAGATACTAATTTTTAAAAACCATTCCCATCGAACACTGTGTTTATAACTTTGTGTTGTAACTCTCATTTGTTTTGAGTACAATTTTATTTGGTCCGTTTGTTTGTGTTTTATTCCCGTAAATGTAGTGCACATGAACTGTATCTACAATTTTAGTATGCTGTCTGCAAGAAGCTAACTAACTTGGAATCTAAAAGCAATAAGATATGACAACTTCTTTCATATGAGGGAGTAAGTGAACTCGCGACTACAAATAGTGTCGATAATAGTCTTTATTTTTAGAATGTATAAATAGAAGGTTGATTTGCTTATTTAACTTAGTCCACTTACCGAGCCGGACTGCTGCGCGCATTAGCACACAGTATCAGGGATGCGGGGAGGAGTGCAGACTCCGGATCGAATCTACCTGGAGCAATAACGACGAGGTTCTGAGTGCCGACCAGGCTGAATGCAGGCAGTTTCTCATTTCCGGGACGATACCCCCGCCCAGTCTCACTTACGCGATTCGCAAAAATTTGGAAAATGGTCTCATACATTCACATGGATAACACTAGACTCAGACATATGAAGTACAAGAATGGAAGGTCGAGGGGGAAAGGAGGGACAGGAAGGGCTTTTACACGCACTGTAACACCAGCACTGTCAAATTTGGAATAACATACTGACTCTGTCAAGGTATTGCACAAGGTGGAAAGGAAGAGTGAAGATTTCATATAGTTTTCTTGCTTTACTTGACTCTGACATGCGGTAATTCATCTTGCTGCACAAAAATTCATTTCCTCAGGAAGAGATAAATTAGTCTATAATATACATATATACAGACTAGCCATTAAAATTGCTACACCAAGAAGAAATGCAGATGATAAACGGGTATTCATTGGAGAAATATGTTAGACTAGAACTCATACGTGATTACATTTTCACGCAGTTTGGATGCATAGATCCTGAGAAATCAGTACCCAGGACAACCACCTCTGGCCGCAATAACAGCCTTGATACACCTGGGCATTGAGTCAAACAGAGCTTGGATGGCGTGTACAGGTACAGCTGCCTATGCAGCTTCAACAATATGCCACACTTCATCAATAGCACTGACTGGCGTATTGAGACGAGCCAGTTGCTTGGCCACCATTGGCCAGACGTTTTCAGTTGGTGAGCGATCAGGAGAGTGTGCTCTATAGGGCAGCAGTCGAACATTTACTGTATCCAGAAAGGCCCGCACAGGACCTGCAACATGCGGTCGTGCATTATCCTGATGAAATGTAGGGTTTCGCAGGGATCGAATGAAGGGAAGAGCCACGGATCGTAACACATCTGAAATGTAACGTCCACTGTTCAAAGTGCCGTCAGTACGAACAAGAGGTGACCGAGACGTGTAACCAATGGCACCCCATACCATCACGCGGGGTGATATCGCCAGTATGGCGATGGCGAATACACGCTTCCAATGTGCGTTCACCGTGATGTCGCCAAACAAGGATGCGACCATCATGATGCTGTAAACAGAACCTGGATTCATTCGAAAAATTGACGTTTTGCCATTCGTGCACCCAGGTTCGTCGTTGAGTACACCATCGCACGTGCTCCTGTCTTTGAAGCAGTGTCAAGGGTAGCCGCAGCCATAGTCTTCGAGCTGATAGCCCATGCTGCTGCAAACTCGTCGAACTGTTCGTGCAGATGATTGTTGTCTTGCAAACGTCCCCATCTGTTGACTGAGAGATCAAGACGTGGCTGCACGATCCATTACAGCCATGCGGATAAGATGCCTGTCATCTCGACTGCTAGTGATCCGACGTTCCGTATTGCGCTCCTGAAACCACCGTTTCCGTATTCTGCTAACAGTCATTGGATCTCGACCAACGCGAGCAGCAATGTCGCGATACGATAAACTGCAATCGCGGTAGGGTACAATCCGACCTTTATCAAAGTTGGAAACGTGATGGTACGCATCACAACAACGTTTCACCAGGCAACGCCGGACAACTGCTGTTTGTGTATGAGAAATCGGTTGGAAATTTTCCTCATGTCAGCACGTTGTAGGTGTCGCCACTGGCGCTAACCTTGTGTGAATGCTCTGAAAAGCTAATCATTAGCATATCACAGCATCTTCTTCCTGTCGGTTAAATTTCGCGTCTGTAGCACGTCGCCATCGTGGTGTAGCAATTGTAATGGCCAGTAGTGTATTTTTTACCATCCAACTGAAATTCCAAACACAGGATGAAAAAGCGGGATTCAGGTGCCATTGTAACTCGTATATTTGAATAATGGTGGAGACCACGGCTTCATCAGTTGTCTTACTAATGACTAATTGTAGAAGCAGACACTACTCACTGCTCTTGACAGTACAAGCAAGCGTATTGTATTCTAAAATCTTCTGCAACCATTTCCGCTTAACATGCCAGTAGTTCTTTTTTATACCACTCTTAAGTGACACATTGCTTTAGTCTTGTATTCTCCTGTCCGTTTTTCTACTTACTTCCTTCGTCCCTCAACCGAAGTATTTCATCTGTATTCCACTGGTTCTTCACAGATATCTTCCTTGTACCCAGTTGTCTTTCCAGTTTCTGTGATTGCCCTTTTTATAAATGCGCCACCTACTTTTGTGTTCACTAGTGCAGTACCGATAGCATTACTCAGTAATTCTGAATTACACTTTATTCCATGTTAATTCTGCCTGACAGTTCTCTTAAACGTCAGAACAGTCTGCATCATTACTTAATTGCAGTCTGAGTCTATACCTGCTGCTGAGTACACATTACAATGTAATATCTGATTGCGAAATCTCTGTCTCACGGTGCTGTGATACAGCTGGCATAGTGCCATATATATAAGTGTTTTCCAAACATACATCACACTTATGATTTTTAAACAAGTATATTCGCTTTAACCCTCTGAGATTTACTGAAAAACTATACCAGTCTTTCCATTCTCTCTTTCGTGCTAGCAAGGCCATAGTCTCCCGTGATACCTTCTTCAGTTACTTCAGCTACCAAAGTCCAAAGTATTTCAATCCTTAGATTATAAGATTATTAAATTATTATAGCGCAGATATACTGAACTCCTCATTGAATGACCTCAGATACCCTCCATACCTACTCATCATCCGCCTGTAACTTCGGCAAATATATCTGAAGCACTGTTGCCGGAGTTGATTTGCTTTCAGTTCCGATGTGCCTTTCCATTCTACTCTCACTATAGCAGTTTCTGCCGCTTTTAATATTATCGTGTATTCGTCTGACAAGAATCTTTTCTTCTTCTCATTTCACTTGACTAGATCCCACTTTAACTGAACTGAGTTTTTGCATCCTCTTATTCAGATTTTGCCCCTTTCCTACCACTAACAAATTTCTGACATTCCTGTCTCCGACTCGAGCTATCTTACGCTTCCGTTGCTCATTCAGTCTTTTCGTCATGTTCACCTCTCCCTTAGGAATCCCCTTCTCGGAAATCCGAATAGAGGACTAATCCAAAATCTTTTACAATTAAGACATCATTTCAACAATTTTGAATCACACGAAACCTCTTCAGGAGAAAGGCATTAAGTGTGTTTAATCCAGTGATTTCCGTTGTCGTCATCATGCCCATGCTGTTGATAATTGCTGATTCTTAGGTGCAGTTTCCCACTAAGGGCAGAGGGTGTCCCAAACCCCTATCCGTTCTTCTACCGTCTTTGACTAGGCCCTTGACAGAATGAGGGTGACTAACTACGCCTGAAGTGTGCGCTAGCTACTAGTAATGATTTTTATTTAGCATTTGAGCAGTGGCTGGGGTCGAACACGATACCGAGGATTTCTTTATTACTAGCCAAAGACGCTGCCTCTGGACCACAAAGTCGTGTGTTGCTATCTGTCTGGAAAACATCTAAACTTAGCGCTGTATGCTATCACATTTTCAGTGACTTTTTGTCGTATATTCTTAGGCGCAGATTGGGAACCAGTCTACCGTTTGCTCGTCGAGCGTGGAAAACCTCGTATAAGCCAACCTAATGCTGGCTAGTGTACCGAACGAACGGTCGTAAATAAAACTGTCACATTTAGTTACGTGTCTGGTTTACTTTCCAGCATCGCGAGGTAGGACGCTGCACGTTAAGTAATAGCTGTGCTACTGCCTGCTACATCACTGGTGCCCATTCCAGCGTCATATAAGGTAATGTTATCGTTGCTTGCCCGGCGCGCCAGCTTCAATCTTCAGATGGCCGGGTACCAAGCTGTGGTTAGCTGCAGAGCACCGTCTTTATTGAGGGTGTTATCGGGTATCTTCACCCCTATCTCTACTTTTATTACGCCATCCTTGAAACCATTTCTGTGCTCAGTGGTATGTGTCTTGTCGAATGCAATACGATGTCCGTTTTACAGAGTAGAGCAGAGTGTTGCTGATTTCTCAGGACACGGTAGGAGGAACCATCCCTCGTGTCCTATACGGTCTTTTTCAATAAAGTGCACAATCTGTCCGGCATAGTACCGCCCCAGCTGCCCGGTATTTTGTATATCCTAGGCATTCTGACGCCCAGATCATACTTAACAGTCCTCATAGTTCTGATAAAGGCTTGAAAACAGAATCGATTAGATGAGTCTTCAGGAACGAGATAGTTTTTTCCACTCGCGGAGCCACAGAATGCCACAGTATGACCCTACAGAACACGATAGGTGTTTCCGTCCACAGTATCTCGAGAAATCACTGGTAAAAGAATGTTTTCTTGAAAACTTGATTTGCATTCAACGTGACCTTTCTAGACGGAAAAATTGTTTCTGAGACTAATAAAAGAAGCGATATCTGATAAAAACCCCAAAAGAGACTGTGGGTTATGTTCACAGAAAAGTTGAAGCGATTGCGGCATTCACATAATGAAAACATTATCATATACGACTCTAGGATGCGTATCAGTGACGTCACAGGCCTTATTACGACTGTATAGGGATGGAAGCAGCAACTACGGACAGTCGTCACTAGACAGTAGCCGAGGAGCACACAAACGAAAGCTTGTAGACACTCATGTATTGCTGGAAGTTTGAGAACATTTTATTGTGTTTTTGTCTGTTGAAGGTAGTAGAACAGGCCAACGCTGAAATTCTGTGTTTGCTTTGAAAAACTATCGTAGAGCAAACTCTTATGTTGATCTTGACTGAAGTGGGATACTTACTGATAACTGTCTGTAACCAAAACCGAGCACATTTTTCTATCTAACTCTCCTATAGAAATAGTCTTCATTAGAACACTTTGATTTCTTACATCGTACCATCTTCGCGTTAATATTCGTATGTAACATCTGTTATTAAAATTTTCTTCTTCTTCTGTTATATTTGTAAAATCGCTACTTGTAGTGATATTTTCTCATGTTTCTGTTCCATCAGAAAGCGCAATGTTCTTCGAAGATAGAGGTAGCCGGAAAAGCCCTTTGGTTTGCTATACACTCCTTACTATTATCCCCCAATGTTATTGTGATATGACAGAGGACCTCATAATATGATTCCTTTTTGTTTGTAACTATTATAAGATTGTTTTGTACACTATGATGAGGCTGTTTATGTAGTATAGTTTACGAAGACTTCATAATTATCTGGAACATACTGAATACGGAATAGTACCATTAATGGTTACTCTGCAAACATTTCTATCGTGTGTGTTATAAATTGTTTTATATATTACTGTGCTCCATAATGTATGTTATTCGTTTCGTGCGTGAATTTCTGGGTTACCGAAAACAGAACAGTACACGTTGTCGAACGAAGACAGTGACAAACGGCCTAATTTAAAACTGCGCCACGATTAACGGCTGTGGCTTACCGTAGTACTTGTTGTTCACCGATAACACCAAAAAGCACCTTCTGAAAAACGATTGCTATCGGCCGATGTGCAAACGGGTTCACAAAGCGGGACTTGTGGGTTCTGTGGGAATTAGGTGTGTTATTACAAGTATAGCAGACATGCTTCCAAGCCTCTTGCGCCGCACGTATAGAATCACTAAAAGGGCTGGATGAAGAAGTATGAGGAACAGGTTTATTAGTATTTGCAGTGAGTCTTCAGTTGTATTATGGTTCTTTCGAAGTAAATATCTATATCAGTTTGATTGCATTCTTGATGTTTCGCATAGGTAGTAAAATTATGTGAGATATTAATGCACGCAGCTCCGTTTCCTATTTACCAACTGTATCTTATTTTTCTTGTTTGGACGTTACTTCAAATATCAGAGTTCTGTCAGAGTTCCTGGGAGCGATCACAGGGTTAAGATTCAAACTAGATCAACTAACTTGTAATGTTAGTCAGTATTGGTCCGAGTACTTTATTTGCTATTAACTGTAGATACTCAAATATGATATGCAGCTGGATCACTCAGTCACCTTGATTCTATTATATGGCTGCATATCCGACGAGAATAACGCCACAGAAAACATAATCCAATCGGTATTAACCCCTGCCTGTCCGAAATGAGGTAACTGCCTGAATTAAAAAAAAAAAAAAAATGAAGAAGATCGTCTTGCAGCCCCACTCAAACAGAGATGATGAAACTAATTATGCAAGTCACATTCAGGGAAAAAAGGGCATTTTTCTCTTAGAATAGGAACATGTAGTCGCTAAGTAATGTCTGTATCTATCCTCACCGCACAGAATCTAAAACTTGAATGAGAGCTAATGCTGAAAAGAGTTTCATATTGCTGGTAAACATGATGTAATCACGGATATATTCCTTTTGCGTAAAATATAAAAGAGTCATTAAGAATCAGAACGTGTACACCTCCACATGAGCAGCGTTTTAATTATAGTTCGTCACATGAAGGTAGTAAATATTGATTTCGATACAGCCTACTGAAAATGTAATTCCACGAATAAGACGAAAGCCTATTTTGTGGAAACATAAATAAAAATATTATGTAATTCTGCAAGAATTTCTGTATCGTTGGGCTAGTGTGGCACCACTCCATTAATGAATTAGAGCTTTTCTTGCTTTTCGGCCTATATACGATATTCAGGTGCTTCGGGTAGCCTTTTAGGAATACTCCACATCGTTTGGACTATACTACTTGTAGCTCAAAGTCGACTTGTTAACAACAGTACTACAGTATATAAACGATAACACGGTTTCTGGTCCCCATCTCCACCAAAACACCAACTAGGTAACTATTGTTTCTACACAATCATCTTTCAGCACCTGTGCGCTCACGGAAATCATTGCCTTAGATTTGGCGAGTTAACTACGCAGTGAGCCATTTTTTATGATATATAAAGAGAAATTCGAAAGCTATCTTTTTTAATGACTATGTTTATAGGGCGTTAAAAGGCGAGGTCACCAGCGCCATATTTGTTAAAAAACACTGAAAAAACAAGAACTTGGAAGTGAAATGATGTTATGGTTGTCGAGGTCTTCTGTCGGAAGACTGGTTTTATGTTCTCCACGCTAGGCTATCCTGAGGAAGCCTCTTCATGTCTGCATAACTACCGCAAGTTGCATCCATTTGAACCTGCTTGCCGCATTTAAGCCTTCGTCTCTCTTCCTATCCGTCATCCCCCACCACAGCCACCTCCCCCCCCCCCCCCCCACACCACCACTTCCTTCCATTACCATACCGCTTATTTTTATGCCTCAATATGTCTCCTACCAACCAAAACTTTCCCTTTTGCCATGTTGTGCAATAATTGTCTTTTTAACCAATGCGTTTCAGTATCTCGTCATCTTTTATTCGATTTACCCATTCAGTCTTCTGCTTTCCTCTATAGGACCACATATCAAGAGCTTGCATTTTCTTACGTCTGAACAGCTTTTCTTCGATGTTTCATTGCACACCAGGCTACACTCCAGAGAAATACGTTAAGTAAATTCCTAACACTTAAACTAATATTACATGTTACCAAATTTATCCTTTCTTGAAATGATATTTTTGCGATTGCCAGTCTGCAGTTTGTATCATGTTTACTTCAACCATCATAAGTTATTTTGTTACTCAAACAGCAAATCTCTTCCACTACTTTTGTATCTCATATCCTAATCTAATTCCCTCACCATCTACTGATTTAATTCGACACATTTTATTATCCTTCTCTTACATTTATTCATATTCATCTTACAAAGTCTTTTAAAGACACTAACCATTCCATTCAAGTCCATTGCTGACTCTGGCAGAATTGCGATGTCATAGACAGAATTAAATTTGTTTTATTTCTTCTTCCTGGACTGTAATATAAATTCCAAATTTCTCCTTCGTTTTCCTCACAGATTGTTCATTGTGCATACTGAAATCATTGGGAGCATGGTACAGCACTCACTCACACCTCGACTACTGCATCCCCTTCATGTCCTTCGAATTTCATAACTGCAGTCTTGTTTCTGCGCAAGTTGTAAAAACCCTTCTGTTCCCTCCATTCTATCCCTCCTTCATTTGGAATTAGAAAAAATTTTTTTAGTCAACATTGCAAAAAGCTTTCTCTTAATCTCCAAATCATATCACGCAATCATCTCATAAAAACTGTTATGTTCAAGTACCTCAGTTGGTAAAAACGGAACCTTTATAGGATCAATTTGTAGCCCTTCTGTTAATACACCTATTTTCAGGAAGGGGCAGAGATATCAAGTGCAAATCAATGTCAATTATCAAGCCCTATAGCACCTTATCGGAATAAAAAAATCAGAGCTTCTTGGTCAAACGAATCAAAAGATATGGCCATTTACGTCACACATTTTGATACTCGAGAAGTCACTTATCGAAACCTGTACGGTTAACGCTCATCTAGAATCATGAAATTTGACAAGTAACTAGGGTTTACAGTACAAGTACATGAATGAAACGGAAAATTGTTATATTAAATCGCTTAAAAATCAAATTTTCTCATTTCTTGCTGATCTGTCTGTCTGTCTGTTATGACCCGTATTTGTCGTAATTAAGTAGAGGTATCAAACTGAAATTAATCTCAAGTACTATGGTCTATAGTGCTTGAGCGGTGTAAAAATTTCAGCTTTTGAGTCAATGCAGTCAAAAGATACGGCCATTTATGTCACATTTTGATTCTCGCAGATTCGCTCATCTAAGCCTGTAGATGAATAGCCTGTTTCCATAATTACGATTGTACGGAAATGTCAGTGAGCGGCCAGTTCGCACATGTCTGGATTTTTTGTTAATAGTCATGCTCAAGGAAACAATATTAAAACACTGAGGTTGCTTCCTTGAGAATGATTTGAATGTCGAATTTGGCCAATAGCGTTTCTCAATAAAGTCAAAGCAAGATGTCGAAGACCATCTTCAAATATTTGCGGCGTCTGTGGATCCATAATTGTAGAACAGAGAACCATATTGGCAGCATCTACACAAAAATAATTAATTATGAAGCTCGCATAACACTTGGAATTGAAATTCATCACTTAAACTTCGTTAGAACGAACGGTTTGTTTATACAACTTAAAATGTTTCTGCTATGCTATGATTGGGGCGATTCTATTTAATGATAGTTTATAGTACTCTAGAGTGATCAATTCAGTACATACAATCTTACCGGTGGAATTAATATAAATGGAAAATGAGAGCAACACGATGGAATCAAAGGAAAGGAAGAGTTTGGTATCATGATTCACTACACATTGTACAGCTTTTGATTGGTGTTGTGACCACCTCAAGAGCAAAACATGATCTAACTAAAATAAGCCTGGGACACATTAATGAAGTGAAGGACATATGTGAAGCAATATTTTACGACATACTTCGCTAGCTGGAGTCACTACCAACAGATTATCTGTAGTGTTGTGATTGTGCCTGGTTGAGAATTTCTGCAACAACTCAGCCTCTGGCACAAGTTCACACCGTCACACTGACGAACGTCAGTTGCAACATTGGGTGAAACGTTGTAGCATTTTGCAAATTCACTAGTTCTAACAGCGAAGCAGAGTAATACTGTAATACTGAGTTTGTGCTATCACAATTCTCATTTGATAAATAGGTTACTAACATGAATGTAAAAGAGTAAACCAAGAAGAGTACATAATTACTGTATATTGGATGGTGAATTAATGGGACACCGTACGTTATTTAGAAACTTGTTCGTCTTTATTCTCGCGTATCTAATATGTGGGAATATGTAGATCATTTAAGTCATTTGCTATTAAAACCATCATCGTCTCGCAAAGCCGGCTGCCAAGATCTGGGGGAAAATAAAAAGAAAGAAACAGATTGTAAGTGTCACTCACAACACCTGCCTTTTGGGACATGCCGATATGTGCACTCTACTCGTATTATGCTGATATGTAGTTCAGTTTCATTATGGCTTTTTATTATTTCATACCTACGAGGGCGTGACGAAAGATAAGGCCTCCGAATTTTTTAAGTGAAAACTCCTGTAGCTTTTTAAATAAAATAAATATTATTAACGTTCTACGTATTTATTCTTCGTGTCTACATATTTCAGCCCTCTGCAGCTAAAGGGCTCCAAATTGTAGCATGTAATGTGACTATGTGTAAAGTAGCTGTGTTGATGCTTCAGAAACAGCGTGATGTAATCGAGTTTCGAATTCGAACAGTTCATCCATGTATGAAACACCCTATCTTTCATCACTACAATGCTCCACCATACGCAAGCGTTGCAACAACTGCAAAAATCCAACGCTTTGGGTTTACTGTCACGGATCATCCCCATACATTCCCGAATTGACCCTATTCAACTTTCGTCAGTTTCCAGAAATTGAAGCACACCTTCGAGGACTTTGATAGGGAAGGAGCAAACATGTGCGGTGTCATCAACAAAGTCAAATATTCTACAGTGACTGTACCGACCAACTGGTATTTCGCTGAAATATGCAGATAAATAAATTTGTAGACATGAAGAATGAAGATTTAGAACACTAATAACTTTTGTTTTATTTAAAAATCTTTAAGAGCTTTCTCATAAATAATTCAGGGGCATCAGTTTTCAGCACTCACTCGTATATTATCAGAACTCACTGAGTGCTGTTCAGTGAGACGAGCTGGTTACTGCTACTGCCATAAATTAAGAAAAAATCATCTCCTAGTAATTATAATTGGCTACCTTTATGAGTAGACCGTGGATTTGAGGTAAAAACCAATTTTGTTTCTGAGTTTCTATTTGCATAAAAATTTTTACTTATGCGTTTCATGACTATTTACACTTAATAGTGTTAATTCTATAGGACCTAAAAAAGCCTATTTCAACTTTAGTGCTTATTTTTGCCTATTTCAACATTAATATCCTAAAAAGTGCCTATTTCATCATATAAGGCAGTGGCTCCAAGATTTTCCACACCATATGACAGATATATGGACGATAAATAGTTTGGACAAGAAGAGAATAGAAGCTTTCGAAACGTGGTGCTACAGAAGAATGCTGAAGATTAGATGGGTAGATCACATAACTAATGAGGAACTGTTGAATAGGATTGGGGAGAAGTTTGTGGCACAACTTGACTAGAAGAAGGGATCGGTTGGTAGGACATGTTCTGAGGCATCAAGGGATCACCAATTTGGTACTGGAGGGCAGCGTGGAGGGTAAAAATCGTAGAGGGAGACCAAGAAATGAATACACTAGGCAGATTCAGAAGGATGTAGGCTGCAGTAGGTACTGTGGATGAAGAAGCTTGCACGGGATAGAGTAGCATGGAGAGCTGCATCAAACCAGTCTCAGGACTGAAGACCACAACAACAACAATATGACAGATGGAAAAACATATTTTCTGACCAGTGTGCAGCAAGGTGTCTAGTTGATATGCGCTCATGCTTCGTATCGGCCTAACACTTCAGTCTTTTTTTATTGTTTTATATCGCTATCCCTGTTAATACCAGATACTCTTTATAGGTGTTTTATTATTCATATGTAAAAAATAGATCACGGATCTTTAGGTTAAAACCTATTTTTTTCTTAAGCTCCAATTTGCATATTAGTTGGTACCGCATAGCAGATCAAGTAAGGCTACAATTTCCTAAAGTAAATGAAGTAATTTCTGTGGTGAAGAAAATTTTTGTTAAGGCATTATCAAGGCTTCCAAATGTCCCATTGACGCCAGAGCCTGTTGTCACTCGCTGAGGCACGTGGCTGATAGCAGCAGAATAGTATAGTACGCATCTCTTAGCTGTCAAGAAGGTGGTTGAAAATATACCGAAGGATGCTGCATCCGTAACTGCAGCAATGGAGTTACTTAAAGATTCTTCTTTAAAACGGGACTTATCTTACATTAGGGCCCACTACATATTTATGGCAAGAATAATTTCACAGTTAGAAGGCTAAGGGAGACCTATCTACGACAATGTTTCTTTGCTTGAAGAAGTCAAAATGAAAATTAATGAAGCGCCAGGTGAAGTAGGGGCAAAAGTACGGGCAAAAATGCAAACGATTTTGCAGAAAACTGGCCTGAAGGAGTTGTGTGCAGCTGTCGACATACTTAGTGGAAAATCCAGCACTCCTGACTGCAGCATTCCTGTCCAACATGTGCGAAAATGATGTACACCCCTGTCACATCTGTTCATGTACAACGTTCACTTTCAGCGTATAAATTGATTCTGACTGACAAGCGCCACAGGTTTTCACTAGAAAACCTAGAAAAGATTTTGGTTATTTATTGTGAAGCCAACTATGGTCAGAATATGTGAAACTACGAATGTATTAATTAAACCACTGCCACATCTTCTTTACGGAGATCTTTATCTTGCAGGAACTCAAAATTATTTGGAGTTATGTTCAAAATTAATGTTGTAGGTTGCTGTGCTCTCTAACTGTATAAATATTCATTCTCCTTGTTTTAATGCCTAATAAGATGTTCATAATGTCAACACTGTGTATTTTAATTTATTTTTATTTTATCTGCATCATTTTTAGTAGAGTCTATTTTAGGTTTTATATAGCCTAAATGAAGTACTGAAGTAGCCTATTTTAGGTGCCTAAAACATAGTTTTTTACAACCTAAAAATCCGTGTTCTATTTTATGAGTACTTGGTACCGATATCAGAATCTTACACACACACACACACACACACACACACACACACTCACACACAAGCACGCAAGCTGTCTCCTGTTAGTAAGATAAAGTACTTGTTTACAAGAATAGACATTTCCATATCTACTTAAAGGTGTCATGAGGACAACTGTTGACTACTAAATATATGATTTCTTTGTTTATTTATTTTGCTCCAGATCCTGCGAGAAGGATTCCATAAACGATGGTGGTTTCAGTAGCAAATGCTTTAAATTATGTACATATTTCTGCATATAAGACAAACAGAAATAATATGATTAGGAATACAGAAGTGAACATGATTTCGTATTTTATGAAAACATTATCGTATGAAGTCAAAGAGGAAGAAGAGCAAACTCTTGTCAGGCCTTTCGGGTTGGAATCTAGGAAGAATAAACAGCGGTTGCAGGGTGACAGTTATGCACGAAGACAGCTTACACGAAACAATTTTAAAGCATTACCTGTTATTGCTTTGTAGTTTATTATGTTGTGTACTACGACTTTCTGTCTCTCCAGCATTCTCAACCAAACCAAGGACTTCCCACGAAAAATGATAGTAGGGTAAACACTGTAAGAGCTCTCCCTTTTCTGGCTTTAGTCTGACTGCTATAAAAAATTTGCGTTCTAATGACATTTTCCTTCTGATACGTATGAAATGCTTGAAAATGTGTACAAAGCCGAAACGTCATAGTTCACAAACAAAATATTTATTGTGAATCACTGTCAAGCGATGCACGAAACTCTTATCTTTCATGAATGTTATCGCGGCCGTGGAGCATGTTGCAACTAAATGTCAGAGCTAATTTGACAGACTATATGTAGGAAAATTGTGCACTCCAGAGAAGCAATTGGCTACGTTTTGCTGCCATGAAAGCTTTGTTCGTACATTATCGAGCTGCGAAACAGAGTGAGCGAAAGTAGTCAGTCTCTCAAGTCACAATGATACAGCGGATGCAATTCGTATCATTCCAGAATATACAGTCTGATTTACTTGCAATACCCGAAACTGTCCAACTTAGATTCTGCAGCTGAGTGACGGCTCAGCGGGCTACTTGTGAAAACGTAACAGACAGAGTTACTTTCGCATTTATAATATTGTTATGGTTAATACTTTCAGTTACGATATCTTTTTTATCGTGCTCCAAACTTTGTTGAAGTGAAGCTTATACTGTGCCTCAAGCTATGCTCAAGTTACCTGTTGAAACTCTGTGAAAAAGATTAAGGTGTTCAAACAGATATGAGGTTTTAGATAGATATTTAAACTACGATGCCTTTTCTTTCCGTAATCCGAAGTTGATGAAAAGAAGCCTGTATGGCGACCCAATCTATACACAAGTTGAAACTTCCTGGCAGATTAAAACTGTGTGCCGGACCGAGACTCGAACTCGGGACCTTTGCATTTCGCTGGCAAGTGCTCTACCAACTGAGCTACTCAAGCACGACCCACGCCCCGTCCTCAAAGCTTTACTTCCGCCAGTGCCTCGTCTCCTGCCTTCCAAACATTACAAAAGCTCTCCTGCGAACCTTGCAGAACTAGCACTCCTGAAGGAAAGGATATTGCGGAGACATGGATTAGCCACAGCCTAGGGGATGTTTCCGGAATGAGACAGCTGTGAGGCCGGGACTTGAGTCGTGCTTGGATAGCTCAGATGGTAGAACAGTTGCCCGCGAAAGGCAAAGGTCCCGAGCTCGAGTCTCGGTCCGGCACACAGTTTTAATCTGCCAAGAAGTTTCACATAAGCGCCCACTCGGCTGCAGAGTGAATATCACATTCTGGAAACATCCCCCAGGCTGTGGCTAAGCCATGTCTCCGCAATATCCTTTCTTTCAGGAGTGCTAGTTCTGCAAGTTTCGTAGGAGAGCTTCTGTTAGGTTTGGAAGGTAAGAGATGACGTACTGGTAGAAGTAAAGCGATGAGGACGGGGCGTGAATCGTGCTTGGGTAGCTTAGATGGTAGAGCAGTTGCCCGCGAAAGGCAAAGGTCACGAGTTCGAATCTCGGTCCGGCACAAAGTTTTAATCTTTGAGAAAGTTTCATATCAGCGCACACTCCGCTGCAGAGTGAAAATCTCATTCTGTATACACAATTTCACTGCGATAACCTCACGAAAATTACTCTAGTACTCCCGACGGTTTTAGTAAAACTTAAAATCACTATATCTCATTTTTCCATGATCCAATTTTGAAGAACTAAACCGATACCTGAAGCCATGCTCAAGTTACATAGGAAAATCCCATGAAAATTCGTGTACTAGTTTCGGAGAAGTTTGTTCAAACAGACGAACGGACAGACACGACAACTTTACGAACTTTCTATAACTACAGATTATCGTATTTTGTAGCACCTCCGACCACACCAACACAGCCCACTCTAGTTGTGGAAACCTGGCGGTCATTCACCCTCATCAACCAGCAGAAAAAAACGTTACGATGTCTGGCAGACATTGTGCATGTTATACAAATATGTGGTAGCTCCTTTACCGAAGCTATACTGATCGATCATCTATAACTGAAGCACGAATCATGAAATTTACAGCATTTTCTCTTTTGTTCCGTTAGCGTATCTGCCGAAGCTCTTTATTTAAAATCTTGCAGAAAGTCAGAGGTCTGGCTGCCTTCCTTTGCCATTTTATTTACCTTGTGTGGCTTTGAGGACAGGACAACTTTTACTGAACCGCGCAAAAATACCATTTCCGTGCGCGACGCTCTAGCATGAATATTCATTGACTTTACCGGCTGTGCATGCCAACTAAGATACTTGACAAATGAGCCGCTTTTTTTCTTTCTACAGGCCAAATAAAAGCAATAATAATAAATGATGTCGAAACGTATTCGGTTTTCGTGTAACCCCCGAGTGAAAATAGAACAGCATCGAAGTTACCAGCGGAGCTGTATTTCTTCTTCTTTGCTAGTAATATGATCAGGAAAGGCTCAATGTAAGCACTCATTTCTTCTGACCCGTTTATACACAAGAGTGTTGTTCTCTGTCTCCCGAACAAGCACTGTGACTCCCAAAGAACAAGTGAAGATAAAAGATAATAATTTTTAATGTTTTCCAATAATAAAAGTTGTACATAGCGTACCGAATATATCTTCTTTGATAGTACTGTTCATTTCATTAGGCATCTTCATCAGAGTAAATGTGAATAGTGTAAGTGCAAAGAAAGAAACATTGTATTTCAGAGCGCAGGGGGATTTTAGTTATGTTGTCAGAGTTGTGAATGTAGAAACCTAATTCCCATTCAACTATTATGACGGAACATCTGAAACGCAGTAATTCTGTCCTATGTATACAATTCATTACGCTCGAATGTTACTAACATATTTCAGAAGCACATTCAGATCTGTAGCAGAGACACATTGTAATTTAATAATGTGAGATGATAATAGATGAACAGCACCACACTAAAGAGCTGTCAGAAATAGCCTGGTATCGAATTCAACTTGTCGGAAACCAATGGACGATGTCGGGCACCAGTTCCGCGCCTATGCACCACCACAGTCCCTCATTTACGGGAATGCGTCACTCATGCGTAGCCGTCTGGGGCCACATGCCTACGGAGACATGACAAGGTCATGTCGAATCCATGCTAAGCAGGCAGAATAACAAAGGCGGACCAACACGCTACTGAACACGTAGTCTTAACATTGTCTGTGTATGTATGTGTGTGTGATAGTATATGCGTGAGTGTGACTGTATGTGTGTCTGTTGTGTGTATAAAGCAGATTAAAATGTATATGAAAGTATCTGAAATTTTACCAAATTTGTGTCCGGATAACAGGGATTATCGGAGGTGTTTAAAATACTTTCTTGCAATTACGTCTTGAATTCAAAAAACGTAACAGTTAAATTTTATACTGTCACCGTTGTAAGAAAATAACAATGGTTTCTTTCTCTTCCTTCCTGCTATTCGTTTTGTAATGTTCTTATGAACACATCATATAAGGTAGCACACTGCTTTTTTGGTCTCTGACGCTTTTTTTTCTGTAGTAAGAAGAAGATCGTGCCTTTCCACATGTCTGTGACTACATCGTCTACATAACGAATAGCGTTAGTAAAATGAAATATTTGATGGTGTCTTTACATCGTGAAGTCAGCCTACGAGAGTTAGAAATTTCAGAGGTTGACAATTTTTATATTTTTTCCCTTCCACTTTTTATAGTATCGAAGAATAGATTAGAGTCAAGGTGACTGTAGAAAGGTATCTACTGGATTTCAAGACATAAAAAGACACAAAAATCGATGTGATAGGCAGCTGGCAGATGACACTAGCAAACATGCATATATGTTGTGGGTACGTATACGTGTGGCTGAGGGATGCGTCGCATGGAAAAATATGAGTATAGATGTGGAATTCATCCAACAGTAGACGGGGTAGCAATACAGGAGAAATCTGGTTGGGCATTCACCCAGCAGTAGGCAGGGATAACCAGAGAAATCACTTTGACTACTAATATCATAACTGCATAAAATAAAATATACACTTCGATTGAGCTGCGACGCCTTTGTTCTTAAACTTCGACATCTCAATACTTCATGTCTTTTTAAGTTTGTCAGGTGTTACTTGCTGAGAAACATCTTGATGCTCACCTGTGTATTATCTTAGTCATTGTTTTTGAATGTTAAGTCATCTGACCGTGTACAAACGAAGTAATGTAAAAGCCATTAATTTGAATTATCAATATTGCAGCGTTGTTGGTAATTAGACTAGGTTTCATTAAACAACAGTAATTATTATATGCCTTGAAATGGTGAAATATGTTGAAAAGCGACCTTAATTGTCAGTATAAGATTTTTTATGCACCTAGATTGCAGATTAAGGGAATGCTGTCACCGGTTTTGGTTGTGCTAGTAATTATATTGAGAGCTAAAACGGAAAGAAGAAATATACATTATTAATAAAAGGTCCTACCTACTTACGACAAGCACGATTTTGAAAGATAGGAAAGTGTCATAGAACATATCATACAACTATCGTTGCCTTGCAGCTCCTCACGTGATATGCAGCCAAGCACTTTATCATTAAAACTATTGTGTGTTCTGTGATGTTTTTATTAAAAGATTGTGAGAAACGTACGTCTGCTACTGGGCACCACGTTATGCACAATTACAAAATTAAATTATCGTGTAAAAACGGTAAAATAACTAAACCAATGGTGACGGTTTGACTTACAGGAAGTGAAGGAGCTCCATAGCTAATACTAATGAAATTCGGGGAGTGTATGTGAGAAGATAATAGTATTGTTGAAATGAACAGGACACTAACTGGTAACGGAATGGTGCACATCACCAAATAACGAATGTATTTAAAAATATTTATTGTATTTTGTTTGATAAATTATTTCGTATTTTCTTGATGTGCACCTCTCCATTATAAACTATCAGCTAGCTCATTGGAATAATTGTTTTATCGTCCCATATACTCTCACCATATTTTATAATTATTAGTTATTGAACCCTTTTCAATTTGTTAAATTACTAACATTTTTGTTGCGTTTCTGTTTTTACACGATAATTTTACTGTGTAATTTTGCATACAGTGGTGCCCTTATCGAATGGATGTTTGTTTCTTTCTGTAATAGCAGCATCATAGAACCCACAAGAGTTTTAATGACTCAGTCATTTAGAGTACACCATGTAACGATAATCATACAGCAAGTTCTCTGACACTTTCTATTCTTTTTATATTGTACTTACCGCAAGGTTGAACTTCTTATGTTTATTCAGTCTATTTTAGCTCCAAGGAGTATTACTAGCGCAATCTAAAATTTGCGACGTACGCAAATAAAAAAATGTGTCGAAAAGAGTAATGGAGTTCTTCACATATGTAATGAAGGATTAATTTTGATCACATTCTGGAATTTTGCCTTTTGAGCGCCGTGACTCTCTCCAAAGTTTCCTCTCATTAGCTCGGAAGCTTCACCTAACAGAAGCCTGAAGGTTGTATTTATCTTTTCCAGTTCCCACTGCGACCATCCTCGGCGGTCCAGATCTGTACGTGAATAAGGGCAGCACCATAAACCTCACGTGTACCATCAGGTATTCGCCTGAACCGCCTGCGTTCATCTTCTGGTATCACCACGATGAGGTAAGACTCCTCTCATGACTAGAGCCTGATTTACAATATTTTGCCTGTAGTGCAGTATATCAATTTACCAATAATAATGAAGGACCAAGAGAAAATCGCTCGAAGAAAAAGTTCATGAGCTATTATATCGAATAAGTATAGAAATAATTAAAAGAAAGTTTCAACAGTGGGCTAAAAATTCAGTATTAGCGGATGTCAATTAAAGATTCGCTGATAACATTGCGATTCCTTCTGGAAGTGAGGAGAAATTACGTCTGGTGAGTGGAATGAATATTCTACTGATCACAAACTATGGAACGAGAATAAACTAAGAAAAAATGAAAGTACTGAGGTGCATCTTAAGTGAGTTATGTCTGAAAACTTCAGGGAAGGAGAATGTGATCCTACGTATTTACTAAAGTTTAGAAAATCTTTATTTAAAAATCTTTTAATTGTCCAGATCGCGTAGAAATATAAAAATTAATATATGGTTACTACACCAGTTTTCGTAGACAATACAGTCATCACCAGACCGACGAACAAGCACAAAAAGCAGGAAGTCGCCTTAGGATAAATTTCTTTACACAGTAATGACATGTTTAAATGTTTGAAGGGACAATATAAATACAAAGGTAAAAATTTATCACTCATGGTAAGAATGTCAGCATGTTTCGACTATAAACCGGACTGCCTTCAAATCACTTTAGGTGGTATCTCGTCTGTAACACCTGCCTTGTTGCTGTAGTTGTTAATTTTATTTTGTAGTAAGATATGCCGGCAGTATAATGATCTTTTAACATGTCGCAGTAACATGCCATATTGCTGTGTAGCATACTACTTGTAATTTTCTTGTAACTACTAATTATGTGAATTCCTGTTTTTTGTGTTTTTACGTAATTAGATGTCTTCGTCAAGTGTTTTTATCATGCATTGTTGTGTGTACATGCAAATGTAATTATATTAACTTTTATTCGTTGTATTAGTCGATATATGTAACTGTTACACTTGCACAGCCCGTCATGGTATTCTACCAACTTTTGCCTCGGCTCGCGCAAGTGCATGAAGCCTTAGTCTATCTTATACCTGTGAATAGATAACAGTTAAGCTAGTCCTGCTGGACCCACAAGCATTTTATTTTGCTATGAACAAATTACGTGGTGTAACGATTACCTTTTTATGTTTTACATAACATTGCCATTTTATTAGTGATCTCATTTTCCTCATTTTGGATAATGTCGCAGCTTTTAACTATAAACTTGATGTTTTACTGTTTATTATGTATTTGTTTGATTCGTTTATTCTCACGTGTGTAGAACTAGTCTCATTACTGTTGTGCTGCCACAAACAAATTTTTTATTAAAAGTGATTTTTTATTACTGCAAGTTATTGCATGATACGTTTATTACTGGTACATCCAGTTTTTCTTCCGCTTCTTTATAATTTTTCGTCTGTGTGTTTGCGTGTGGGTCACATTCACGTCGTAATTATTTATATCTGATCCTCCTTTCGTGCGTTATATGACGACATTTTTATTGTGAGTGGCACGTAATTACCGTTGCGTTTACATTTACCCTTCGAAAATTTTAAGTTGAAACATTACTCTGAAAACAATGTATTCCCAAGGCAACTTTCTGTATCTCGTGCTTGTTCACAGATCTAAGAATGGTTCCACCAACAACTGTAACTAGTGTAATTATCACCTTTTAATTTTTAAATATTTACATGGTGCAGTGAATTACAATATTTTTCAAAATGTTTCCTACATTTTAAGATCGAGCATATACGAGATAAGGGACAAATTTAAGATCAGAATTAAGGACAATAGTGGTACAAAGTTCTTATGGCCCCAATATCCATTGTTGCCAAGTTTATTCAAGATGGTGAATAGAAGATGGCAACGATAGGTATGGCAAAATCACAGTGACGTCATGGCGTAAAGTTCAAATTTTGGCTTGAAGATAGGTCAATTGGGCTACCTCCCCCAACCTTACCCCCTCCAATCCCACTCTTCTACATCCCCTCCCCCAGGAAATGGCAGGAAGTTAAAATTCTTGCTGTAAAATAGAACACATGACAGCTACCTCCACTAAACTTAGAAAATGGAGAGAAGATAGATCTATTGGGCTACCTCCACTAACCTAACACCCTCCCCTCCCACCATCCCCTCCCATCCCACAGAAAGTGGTGGTAAGTACAAATTCCAGTAGGACAATGCAACACACTATTGCTACCTACACTAACCTAAGAAAATCGCTGGAAAATAGCTCACTTGGGCTACCTCCACTAACATAAGTGATCTGACCGCCACCACTTCCTAGAAATTGGTAGGAATAGGACTCTGCCTGTGCTTGGCTAATGAATAGGGTGGGTATAAGTCCTTATTTTGCATGCAGTGCATGTTTAAACAATTTGAGGCAGTAGCTCTATCCAGCGTGTTCACCATGAGGTCTGGAGTCCAACTGACGTAGTGCACAGTACTGCCAACAGAGGGCTCTGTGGTCCCATGAGGGTCTGGGGTGAGGGAAATGGCAGGAAAAGGACTCAGGCTGTTCTGCGCTGCTGGAGAGGGGAAGGACTGTACTTTATTTATTTTGGAACAATTTATTTAGGTGTGGATTTCATGTAGTTTATTTATTACACTGATACAAAGCACTTACTCTGGCACATTTGGAGTCACAATACATAGCCTACAGACTTCCAGACTATTCGTAATTCATCTACATAATGCAGTAAACCGATGCAAAAACACGCAAACAACTCGTAAATTACTGAAATAATGCAGTTCACTGATGCGCAGACACGCAAACAACTCGTAAGTCATCAAAATAACACATGTAAAACGCTCTGCAGACATGCTCACTAATCCTAAACTGTCCAGATAACGTAGTACATAGCCTTCAGACCTGCAGACTACCCGTCAGTCACATAAACAATGCGTATACAGCTATCTGCCAACATGCTCACAACACTTAAGCAACCGAAAATAATGTAGTGCACGAACACTCAGGGCACGTAAAACATGTTTTCGAACTATTGTCAACCGTGACGTATCAGCAAACTGTTCCAATGCGTGCACATGCTGACACCGCACAGGTGCTTTGCCAGCCGGATGTAAGCCAGCGCCGTTGCGCCAGCCATCACTCTAGCACCACTGCTGCCTACAGCAAACAGTTGAAAGTTGCATCTAATTTTGGGTATATGGTTGTTATACTGACATGACATGTCAATGTAAATGAGAGCCAAGTCACCCTCAGGACGCACATGTGTTCACTGTTGCTGGTGTGATGTCACTCTACCTGCATTCCATTGAAGACCTAATTGCTCGGCTACTCATCCTCGCAGACTCAGCTAAAAGGTTCTCAATGCTATAATGACGTCACAAGTCACACTATAGAAATCTGCCCCAGTGCTTCCCAGAATAGCACAGCATGCATTGTTTCTAGCAGTCCTAATGGGACATAAGAGACGCCTCCAGCCACACACTTGTTTACTGTGACTGACACCTACATACAAGTACAACCCATCCATCATGTTTTACCCTTCCAGGATATCATTAAGTGCTGCTTTCCACAAACATCTCTGAAATGCAAACGTTCTCACCACTATATAGAAGCTCCCATGCCCTGGTACAATGGATGTCTTATAAATGAATGGAGCATTATGATCGGCTCTTACTGAATTTACCAGCCAAATTACTGATGCTGCTGGTGTCGAAACACTGTCCACCTTTTTCTTTCTGCAAATGAAACATTCAGCAGCAAAACTAGTTAGCACATATCACCATATTGCACTGACAGTTAAATCATGCAAAAGTGGCCTACAGATCGTCAAATACAAAAAGGAACTTAATTACAGTGCTTTGCCTCTGAAAACAGAAGCTTGAATATTAGAGTGTCAAAAAGATCTCCAACCTGACAAAATATCACCATGTACCTTGTCGATGTAGTAAACATACAATTCGTGCCCTGTGACATATGAAATCGCCCCAATTGCATCATTCATACAGATATTGACCGTCAGACACTTGTACATATACTGCAAAGACAGACAGCATAAGCACATTCACCATAGGACTCAATTGCACTGCTCTGCCACTGAGAACAGAAACTTGAATGTTAGAGTGTGAAACCGATCTCCAACCCGGCAATATATCACCACTTACCATGTCGATGTAGTAAACATACAATTCGTATCCTGTGCCATACAAAGTAGCCCCTTTTGCATCGTCCATATAGCTATCGACCGTCAGACACTTGTACGTCCATTGTGAATACAGACAGCACCATATGTACTTCTTGCAGCACTAGACATTTTCCCGCAACCTTCAGTCACAAGTCACAACAGCTTCTGACGAGTGACCAGAGCGCCCTCAGCAGACCAAAGTCACTCTCTGAACTGTTGTACAAAGGCTGGGTCGGTCCACCTCGCAAAAAGGTGTCACCGTTTCTGGTCCTGAACTGCTTGCTTGCTTGCTTGTGTCTATACCAATCTCCAGACTATGGGATTACAAGAACACAGGTATTTTCACATGTTTTCTCAGAAAATCATATCAATTTCGCAATACTTCTCGATATCAAGTATATAGCAGTATGCTACCGATGGTTTGCACTGTATAATTCCGAAGATACAGACTGAAAATTACTTTTCTAGGAACCCAAAACCTTAGCGAGGTGGAGCGTGCTGTAAACCAGCGTACATCTAGAAACTTCTCTCGCCTGCACAGAACTTTATGTGAGAACTCGAAGAAAATAGAGAAAACTGATATTTCCACTTGCGAATAGCAATGTCAGTGTTATAGCAGATTGGAAATCATCCTCATAATTTACATAGTCAACTAAGGTGTTTCTCATATCTAGAGAACCAGCAAACGATTCTTCCCCTGTCTTTCACCTGCTAGATGCACACACTACAATCGGTGTTCTCTCAACCAAATAAAGGTGGTAAATATGCTGACACAGTCACTCAGACAAATTATATTGGAGGGAATAATGGTCGAGGGCAAACACTCGTCCATATTGAATCTTCTCAAATTTCCACACACATACTAAGTCTATACTGCCGTGCATAGTGGCCGCGCAGTTTGAGGTGCTATGTCATGGATAGCGCGGCCCCTCCCACTGGCAGTTCGACTCCTCCCTCGGGCATGAGTGTGTCTGTTGCTTTTAGAATAAATAAGTTTAAGTTACATTGAGTAGTGTGTAAGTCTAGGGACCAATGACCTCAGCAGTTTGGTACCTTAGGAATTCTCACACATTTGAACGACTAAGTTTTAGTTCGCTATTCGGCCGTCTAGAGGACGACACGGTTAAGTCAGCTACACTCCTGAATCCCAACAGGTCTCTTCATTTGGACAGCTCCTACAGTTAGTCGGAAACGTGAATCATTCCCGCTGCAGGTCACCATCACAGACAGAATCATCCTAGGAAGCCAGTCACATATATATTTTATCAATTAACTTACAATTAAAGACACGATCGTGGTCTCAATAGGATACAGTCACTTCCTTTGTACATGTCAGAACACACACATACTTTATAAGCCTGATGCTCAAGGTGAAACTATCATGCATCCCCTACTACTAAGTGTAATACTTGTCCAATAACAGATTGCCAGCAATACGAAATAATACTGACCGAAAATCAGCAATGGATGTTCACGTCTCATAAGTTTTTCTTGGTAGTGGTATCACTATGTCTTGGAAAGAGAGGCATAATCGTCTTACCAGCCGCCATACGTTAAAAAACACGATCCCAAAGACCATATAACTATCGCAAGCGTCTTGGTTCTACAGGTACACACAAATATCCATGTTAATAGTTATACCAGCTTTATAAATCGAGGCATTCCAATCCTCCCAAAAGGAGTGGTTTTTCCAGACAAATACTGTGACACTGAATAGAGATGGTGATCGCTGGAGTGTCTTTTTAAGAAACCAACAGTGTGGTTACACATAGCTTGCGATGCAACCTAGTAATAAAATCACTGAATTTAGAAAGTGATTGAGGTAAGGAATATGGTATGAAACCAGTATTTGCAACTCCCTCATGCTTCCAGTAGATGTTTCTCCTGTATTTGTAACGCATTCTATCTCAGTGCCACTGGGTAATAGGCGAAGGTTGATTGAGAAGGATCACAAACAGTAGATGGTGTGCTGATTGAGGTTATAATAAATGTACACAACCTCATCAGATCTCTAGTGTTATCCTCTCCAGTAGAAATGAGGTCCGGGATTTGGTATCAAGTCTTTCCATTCAACCACACACCTTCATTGGACCCTATGGAGAATTCCTTCAATGATTACAGTCACTAGTGATTCATATTTCTCGCACTCTCACATCCTGAAACGAGTCATCTTTTACGAACCTATTAGCTGCAGTAACATTTTAGATAGTCTCTGTGCCTCATGCAACTGCTGCGATTTCTGCAGCTCTGCGCTTGTCATCATTCCAATTTAAGTAGGAACTGAGCTGAAGTCTGAGAGAGAAGTATATACCACCTTCTGAAATCCCGGTAGAAACAGAGTTACCCGAGTTAGAGCGACAGGGCCATGTTTTGACCTTTTGGTGGAAATGGGAACATGTGGTCGTAGCTCCGACAACAGGTACGATGTGTAAAGTCAGCGATAAACGAAGCCTGCTCTTGCAACACGAGGGAGTATAAAAGACAGTATGGGAAATGGGGGAAGGACGAGTATTTTGCTACTGCATTGTGGTGCGTCCTCAAACTACATACAAGTACCGCAACCTGAAACAGATCCGCGACCTTCAGGGCCCATTCACATCTATCAGCCCAGCATGCTATCTTCATTAGTCAGTACTATCCAACAGAGAAAAATTACAAACCACAACAACTCCACTAACTTCATTCGATAGAGAATGCGATAAGATTTTTACTGCATCCCTCTCCCCTCAAATATGGAAAACAAAGACCGTCTGCTTGCTGGCATCGAGCACATGTGGTGAATCTAATAAATATACAGCTACTGATTCGTTGCATGGACCAGTGTAAAGTTGCAGTACCTGTACTGTAGGAGGATGACTGTATCCCACAAACTATACTATAAGTCAAAGAGACACTCTCTGTGACCCTGTATCGTTGTTCGAAACACTCTCTTTTTTCTGCTGTAACACGCTTTGTACACTGCCATACATTTTTTTCGCAATGACTTCGAGGTCTGTGTCAGGTTCTAAACTGACATTAACATGTTCTGATCCATTGCTTTTCACAGAAAACTAGATTTCGCACCGTATAAGTCACGTTGTTACTGCTGCTACCATAACACATCACACACACTGGATGATTTTAAGGAAAATACAGTTACAACATAAGGAAACTGCAAGAGCTTGGCGACATTGTGAAGAGTTTCCAAACTTCTGTCCGAAGGTGACTGACGACCTCTACATTTAAACTCATCTGTCACAGTGACGGAATAGCTGATGGCTCTGCATGCTTCATTTACGTGATTACTGTTTTGGCGCTAGCCATCCCCAGAAGATGTTGCCCCTCCACCAAAACTCTTTCTCTATCTCAAAAAATTGATGTCCATTAATCACTATGTCGTAACCAACAGGGTACCAGGGATGGATGTGATGGAAAACACACTGTTGATGTACTGTGATAATAAGCATCACAATTGATAGTGCGACCAGCAGCTTTCTTTTACGAGGAGTACTGTATTATTTCGGTGATTTTCGAGTTCTTTGCGTATCTGTGCATCAGTGTACTGCATTATTTGGATAATTTATTAGTAGTTTGCAGATGTGATACAAGTACTGCAGTTAAGCAAATACTTGTGTACTAGTTGAGTTTAACATATAAAGGTGTCCCATTCAAACTTCCCTGATTTCAAGGACCCAGGAGAGATAAACCACAATACATAAGACAATGAAAAATGCACCACATTGTAGAGCGTCTCAAAGAATGTATATTCCCGCAACAGAACTGCCAAATATCGTCGCTAGATTGCAGCATGTTCGCATGAAGTGAAAATGGCGACTCCACAGCAGCGCGCGCAAGCAGTAGTGTGGTTTGTAGAAACAAAATCACCAATTACTGTACAAAGGAATTATCTTCGTGTGTATAGATAAGATCCACCTGATGTCAAAACAATTAACGAATTGTACAGGAAGTTTCAGGCAACAGGAAGTGTTCTGAAACATTCTGGCGATGCTCGTTACGTAATTTCAGAAGAGACACTGGAGAACATCAAACAGACGTTTCTCAGAAGTACACCTAAGTCAATTCCTCAAGCATCTAGGCAACTCGATGTATCTCGATTAACATTGCATCGTGTAGTTCACCAGCGTCCTTGTATGTGTGCTTACAAAGAGAACTTCTGCAAGATCTGACGCCGAACGACAAACCACGCCTACAACAATTTTCTGCGTGTATACTGCACCGTATTGAAACGGATGGCAGCTTCTTGGGAAGGGTTAATGGGCAATATGTTCGGATTTGGGGTTCGCAAAATCCGCACACTGTCATTGAACATGTTCGAGATAGCCCTAAACTAAACGTCTGGTGCGGGCTAATGCACGACAGGATTGTTGGACCGTTCTTCTTTGCGGAACAAACTTTGAATCAGTGAATGGGTCAGTTTATCTGGATATGTTGGAGCAGTCTGTGTACCCTCAGATCACAGACTTGCCACCCAACATCATTTTTCAACAAGATAGAGCGCTGCCGCATACACTCACATTAATAGAAACATATGTTATCAATGACAAATACACGCGTTACTTATGGGACCACTTTCGTAAAGAAAATACTGTTCAAAGAAAAGCCGAAGCTGATGAAAGATAATTAAAACACATCATTAAGCTATGTCTGTTAATACTAGATTTATTAAACTCCTTAAAAATACACAAACTATTTAAACACAGCCAATATTTCAGATAAGACAAACAGTAATATAATTATTGAGACCTACATACAGTACTAAAGCATGTATGATGTTTCTAGTTATGTTTACATTAAGACTTGAGCATTTCCTTGTATATTCTGTATGCTGTACGAAAAACTAACCTGACGCATGTATTGACTATTACGTCAAAACTCAAATACCCATTCCTTATGACAGTGTCATCAATAAACACACAGCTGTTTATATGACCTTTGTGCCCGCTGCCATATTGCAATTCAAAAGTGCTGTCTTCAATGACTTCAGTTATACTATATATGGTATAGCCAGTCTAGAAATGGATGTTTGGGGGACACCAACGGTCGCCACCATAGAGGTATAATAAGGAGAGTTGTCATGAGGTCACAGACTTAAAGCCGACGTCGACCATTTTAGTTACCCCAAACATTACCTTCTGGTGCAAGTGTTTTGATAAAACATACCAGCTTGTGTCATTCAAGGTGTTCTATTCATTCTGATTGTAGTCCAAAGTGTAAAGGAAGCACATTTAATCCTTTAGTGAACTCGTTCAACCGAATATTCTTTTACATTTTCGATTTTTGGTTGTCATTTTACTTTAGATTTCCCATCAGACCAACTCGAAAAGCTCTCTGAGTAAACGCTGTCAGAAGAAAAGCTTGGAAAACGACAAAACATAGAAAAAAATATCCTCCGGGCTTCCGGGAAGAGCCCGTTGACGCAACATCACTTTCGTTAGTGTGTATTAAGGAAGGTGCTAGAAAACAAAACCACATGTCTTTTTCTCGTTAGTCATTGGAAATGTACAAGGAAGAGGAAATTACGTTAATGATGAGAAATGCGTCTATTACAAGATGAAATATGCCTTTGCGAAAAACTGTAACGTATTCTATTTTCAAATGTATTACTTCTGTTCCACTTAACTGTATTGGCACTAAATTTCGCAGGCATCGTGCACATACGTCGCTAAATTCACCTACGAAATAAAATGATGGTACCGCACATAGTTTAGGAGATATTTCGTCTTAAAAACAGCCTCATTATGCATGACGTTTAAATTTGTCGCTTGTTTTCTGATAATTATTCGCAACAAGTTTTGCAGAACGCGTCCATATATGCCGCTGAATGCACCAACGAAATTGTATCACTATCTGAACATAGATCAGCAGATACGACGCCATAAACCCTGAGATCCGTGAAGAACTGCAGCATAATGCAGGACGTTTAAATTTATTACTTCTTTGCCACTAGCTCTGTTCGCAACATATTTCGCTGACAGTATCCACATATGCCGCTGAATGTACCTACGCAGATATATTACTGTAGGAGACATAGTACATGATATACGACGTCATAAACACCGAGATACCCGAAAAAATGATGTATTTTGCATTAAGTTTTAATACATATTTATTATCTAATAGTAAAACATCGCTACAGCCAACTTAACGAAATTCTAGACCCCGGCAGAGATTTTGACAGCTTTCAACAGCGAAGAGCACACGATGTAGGTGAAAACGATAGCCATCTATAGAACTCTGAAGAGAAGTTGCCATAAAGTCATTTACGAAATCGCGTTAAAGAGACACGAAGCAGCTGCGCCCAGGGTGCAGAAACTGTCTGGATTCATGGTTCAATATTTGGATACTGTACTAATACATTGGTATATTTTGCATATTTCTTGGTACGACTGTTTCATAATTTCAAAGGTGTCTTCATGATTAGATGGAAACGAGTTTTTTCGGTATTCCGCAAAGGAGTTTCTTTTTCTTTTCGTTTCTAATAGGAAATCAGCCAAAAGAGTACCCGACTAACGAGGGCTTTGTCAGCTAGTGTTACAATAAAATATAACGGCACTCATACAATGGACTGATAAACATACTATTCTAAGTGTCCAACTACATTTGGCTATTAATGTTTGTAATGACATAAGTAGGTTACAGCATTAGATGCAAAATACGTCTGTGATCTCGGCTGATATTTCTTATTTTTGTCCTAACTTCCGTTCTGAGACTCTTACGTAAACCAAAAACAGGTGCATTTCATATGGCGATACTGGCAGGGTCTCAGGTGATGAGTTATACTAAGTTGCGAAGCGTCACTCGACTGCAACTTTCGCTCCGTCCGTCATATACCTGCACTTGAGGACGTCAGCGGTCGATAGACACGTTACGAGTTCATTTCGGAGAACTACTTGGAAGAACAGACAGACTGTAGTCGAGGCCACTAGTGGGGGCAGCGATGCAAGCGGACCGGCAGCACGTGCCTGCAGGGTGGGCAACCCGCCAGGAAGACGTTCTTATTGCCTTCCCCTCTTCACGGCGAACTCGCTCTGGGGTCCTGATCTGCACGTGCGACTCCCCTGGCTTGCCGGCGGCGCGTTAGCTGCCCGCTGCAGCCCATACCAGCCGCGCCATCTCGCGCCGCCACCAACAGCCCGAGTCTTTCCTACGTCCATCTTCAGCAAACCAGTTGGCGGACATACCCAGTTCTTTGTCAGGAAGTGATACTCACGTCTCGATATCCATTTTCTAAACGAGTTGTTCCATTATGCTCCCACAACGGTGCGTTTTCGTTGTGAATGAAACTGTTGTCACTTCTCCGAAGCACCCGACAGTACGGTGTTTCGGAGGTTTTGGTACCATATTCGGAGAACACCCGTTCTTTTAACCTATGTAAAATTAGTTAAAAACAATCTAGATCGCAAAGGTTATTTTATTTAAAATGACGGGTTTTGGCCTAGTCTTACGCCATCTCCAGAATAGCAACATCAGCTGCAGTTAACGATGTTCGGATCAATCAGTAGACCTCAGTTGCTGACTTAGTTTGGCGATCTAGACGGTTCTTCACTAATTTTCGTATGGTGTCTTGTTTGCTATCATAAAAATTATTAAGGATAATAGGTTGGTGTCGACAACTGTTGTATTACCGAATGTTGGGATGTATATTATGCCCGGAGTGGTATGTTTTTCGATTCCACACAATATAGCAATTGCCGATTCTTTGACAGACTCGGAGAGCTAATTGTACAGTGCCCAGTCACTTTACTTTGACCACCTGTGGAAAGCCTGTATAACCACCTTTGCAGCGCAGATCGCTGCGAGACGTGCAGGAAGAAGTTAGAGAGGTTCTGGTCGGTAGCGACAGGAATGTGCCCCCTGCCGACTCCAGTGCCGTGACCTCGTTCACTAGGTGTCTCAGTTGAGGATCCATGGCGCTCACAGCACGATCCAGGTAGTCGCATAGATTCTCGATTTGATTTGAGTACGGAGACTTAGGTGGCCACAAAAGTACCAAAAACTCATCCTGTAGTGCTTCGAACCGCGAACGTACACTGCGAGCTCTGTGACACGTTGCGCTTTCCTCCTGGTAGCTGCCATCGCGCCGAGGAGTAAAAAACGGCATCCAGGGATCGACATCATCTCCAAGGATACACTCATGCTCATAAATTAAGGATGATTGCAAAATGGTTCAAATGGCTCTGAGCACTATGGGACTTAACATCTGAGGGCATCAGTACCCTAGACTTAACTACTTAAACCTATCTAACCTAAGGACATCACAAACATCCATGCCCGAGGCAGGGTTCGAACCTGCGACCGTAGCATCAGCTTGGTTCCGGACTGAAGCGCCTAGAACGGCTCGGCAAGGATAATTGCTGAATATGGTGCTACACAAGGTGACACTACATAAAACAGGCGCTAATAGCATAGGCACATAGGGAACACACACGACACATATCTGTAAGTCCACGGTAATGTTGACAAGTTGAGAAAACCGTCCCGAAACACATGTGCTACAAAACGCCACTGTTTCTAGCGCATGTACCCCGACGTCAATATGGGATATGATCACCATGCACACGTACACAGGCCGCACAACGGGTTGGTATACTCTGGATCAGGTGGTCGAGTAGCTGCTGGGGTATAGCCTCTCATTCTTGCACCAGTGCCTGTCGGAGCACCTGAACTGTCGTAGGGGTTTGAAGACGTGCAGCGATACGTCGACGGAGAGTATCCCAGACGTGCTCGATGGGGCTTAGGTCTGGAGAGCAGGCAGGCCACTCCATTCGCCTGATATCTTCTGTTTCAAGGTACTCCTTCACGATGGCAGCTCGGTGGGGCTGTGCGTTAACATCCATCAAGAGGAAGGTGAGACCCACTGCATCCCCGAAAAGGCGGACATACTGGTGCTAAATGACGTCCCTGTACACCTGACCAGTTACAGTTACTCTGTCAAAGACATGCAGGGGTATATGTGCACCAATCATAATCCCACCTCACACCATCAAACCAAGACTTCCATACAGATCACATTCAAGGACATTAAGGAGTTGGTATCTGGTTCCTGGTTCACGTCAGATGAAAACGCGGCGAGAATCACTGTTCAGACTATACCTGGACTCGTCCGTGAACATAACCGGGGACCACTGTTCCAATGACCATGTAGTGTGTTCTTGATACCAGGCTTTAAGGGCTCTCCTGTGACCAGGGGTCAGTGGAATGCACCTTGCAGGTCTCCGGGCGAATAAACCAAATCCGTTATGTCGTCTGTAGACTGTGTGTCTGGAGACAACTGTTCCAGTGGCTGCGGTAAGGTCCCTTGCAAGGTTACCTGCAGTACTCTGTAGCCGTCTGCGGGCACTGACGGTGAGATGTCGGTCTTCTCGTGATGTTGTACACTGTGGACGTCTCGTACTGTAACGCCTGGACACGTTTCCTGTCTGCTGGAATCGTTGCCATTATCTTGAGATCACACTTTGTGGCACTCTGAGGGCCCGTGCTACGACCTGCTGTGTTTGACCAGCCTCCATTCGCCCTAGTATTCTACCCCTGATGTGTTCTTTGAGCCATTTGCAACAAACAGTCACCATTAGCACGCCTGAAAATGTCTGCAAACTTCCTCGCTATACCGTACTCTGACATGCACCAAAACAACTCTGCGTTCGTGGACTGCTGCCAGCGCCACCGTGCAACGACCGCAGGTCAAATGCACCGCATGGCCATATCCCAAGGTGATTTAAACACGCAAACTTCCCAGAAGAGCGTTGTTTCACCATGTATCAGCATTATCCTCAATTTACGAGCTGAATGTAGATGCGTACTTAATCTACTGTGCATTCTAGGACGACGAGAGCAGTCAGGCAGTGCCACAAAAATATTCCACAGACCATAACTCTCCTTCCTCCGGCGTGAATCCTGCCGGCGCTTGTATCAGGCTATTTGCTTTCAGACGTTTCACGCTGTGCACGCCTACAGCCATATGTCCGATGAAGCATAAAACGCGATTCATCAGGAAAGGCCACCTGTCTGCACTGTGTTTACGTCATTGGCGTGCAAATGTCAGTGAACAGCGCTAATGGGAGCATGAACCAGGCACCTGCTGCGGAGACCCATACGTGGCAGTGTTCTCTGAATAGTTGATGAGGAGACATTGTTTGTAGCCCATTGGTTCATGTGGGCTGTCAGTTGCTCAACAGTTGCACGCCTATTCACGCACGCACATTACCACAGTCGTCGTTCACCCACGCCATCTACGTTCAGCACTGCAACTGGGTCACCGCCAGTTTTCGATAGCGTCATTTTGCCATGCACGGCATACGTAGCCAGAGCGGTACGGGAACAGTTTACATACTTAGCCGTTTCGAAAATACATCCACCCTTGGCCCGAAAGCCAATGACAATGGCCACATAAATCCCTCTGTTTCCGCATTGTGATAACGACTGAACTGTTTTCAGCGCCCTCCGACACGATTCATACATCCCCACTGCTAGTGTGGTCACTTCTCGTCTGTGGTGTGTTTATTGCACGTTGACGTTGAACGTAGGCAATGGTCTCAATAATGTGACTAGTCTGTGTATGTGGTTTCAGGTAGATATGCTATTCTTTTTTTTTTTTTGGAGTTTTTAAGTTGTGGGTTATTCGACAGTAACATAGGTTGTTAAGAAGTAACTGTTTCCCTGGCACGAAGAATTCAAAATGTCGAATGACGCACAAAGACACACTCGAGGCGTATCTAGACACGTCTTCGACTTGGAATCACATTTAACATGTGAGGGTCGAGAAGAGAGTTCGATAATGTCATGCTGTGGTGGGCGTTGCTGTTATATAAGTAAGATATTTACTCTGCGACTAAGTCGCTCAGCACTTTCGTAGTTAGCATAAACAGTCATGATCAAGTAGCGTCATGGCTTCTAAATGCCTGGTCCGTTCCCACCTTGATATTGATAAACACAAGCAACAATACAGTTCTCAGATACGTTGGGCCTCACATGTATGGTGTCGAAGTCACACGAGAACTACCTTACCAGGCAATGTGCGGAACATTCCACTGACATTCATAAGGAGAAATCTACGTGCGATAGTTTTGTTTCAGAACAATACCTTAATCAGAAAAATGACTCTGGGATTAAGACGCCCAAATTATAGTACATCTTAGTACTTGATTAGGTGTTTTAGTTCAAACTTCAGAGTACATTGTTAATTTATTTTTTTTAAGAATAACTTCCATCAATTTAGTCATTGTCCAAATTAAAAACATTTTGTGGTTAAGAAAACAATTAGTTACATTGCTGAATTTGTATAAATAATGGTATTGCTTTTCATTTTTGCTAACGCTACACATAAATGTATTGCTTATAAACAGATTTCCTATCCTGAGTAAAGAAATAATCCATCACCCCATTGTACTCCATGTAAGTTACCGGTAATGGATCTAAAGAAAGTATCACAATGAAAACAGAACTTACATGCCCTTGTTCTCTGGCCGAGTAACGTGAGTAGTGGGTTAAGAATGGGGTCTCCTATGAGGACACGGCTTTCAGTTCTCCTGTCCCTCAGCAACTGTTCCTATGTAAATAAATAGCGACGTCTCAATAATAAAATCTTCTCTGAATTTGATGCACTCATTGCAACAAATACATTTAAGTGCAGAAAGAGCTGATTGAAATACTTAAGCGATGTGCTTCTATCCAGAGGTACCGTGTAGCAAACAATAATTAGATGTGCACTGATGTACATTCTAGATTAAAAAAAGAAGAAAAAGAATCTCACCACGAAGAAATTATCCGAATCGAACGGAAGTTGGTAGATGTGGTTTACAGGCATATAGGAACAAATGACGACTGGTTGCAATTTTTTTAAAAAAAAAGATAATTTATTCCAGAACTTCGCAAACTGAGCAAGTTAATAGAGCGTTTGTCGACCTCTGGCCCCTATTTACAAGCAATTATTCGGCTTGGTACTGATAGAGTTGTTGGCTGTCTTTCTCAGAGATATCGTGTCGAATTCTGTCGGCGTCTTAGACCGTTAAAATCCCGAGCTGGTTGGAGTGCCCTGTCCATAATTTTCCAAATCCTCTCACTTGGAGAGAAAGCCAGCGATCTCGTTGACCATTCGGGTTCACTTCAAAACGGGACGCATCGCTGAAGACAATTCTACTCCGTTAAATGTGATTCCAAGTCGAAGACGTGTCTAGAGACGCCTCGAACACCGGTGGAAAGCCATCCTGACTGCCGGCCGCCATACGAACCGAAAACCAAGAATGATGGACTGTGGTACCATTTATATTCGTAGCAGGACCTCTGCAGTTTCCATCCACGTCACCCTAAAGCACAGTGATATGTCTAAGACATTCTACGCCCCGCATTATTGCCCTCCAAGACAAGCTCTTCCTGGCCTTACATTTCAGCAATATAATGCCCCCCCCCCCCCCCCCCCCCCAACTCTCCCACGCAAACAGCGTGAGTTTCTACTGCTTGTTTTCGAGATTTTAAAACCATAGATCGTTGACTCTCTTCGCAGTGGAGAACCTTTAGAATATCATGGTTAGGGCCCTACAGCCAGCTGCAGATTTGGACGATCTAACGCACCAGTTGGACAGTATTTGGTACGGTATCTCCCAGGAGGACATCCAGCAACTCTATCAATCAATAGCAATCCGAATTTCTTGCATATGGGCCAGAGGAGGACCAATGCGTAACTACCTTGCTCAGTTAGTGAGCCATTTTGTCTTGAATACATCAGTCATTTTTTTTTAAATTGGAACCATTTGTTTGTCTACACTTGTGCATGACATTTAACAATTTCCGTCCCATTCTGATAACTGCTTCGTGCGTAGCTCTTTTTTATGCCTTAGAGTTGCAGAAGAACATGGGTTTGGGACAGGGAATGAGACAGGAGAAAAGCTAATTGAGTTCTGCAATAAATTCAGTAACAGCGAATACTCTGTTCAAGAATCACAACAGGACAGGATATTTTTTTTAAAAAGCCGGTTGATACGGGAAGATTTCAATTACATTACATCATGGTCAGACAGAGATTCTGAAATCATGTACTGGATTGTAACGCGTGCCCAAGAGCAGATATAGACTCAGATCACAATGTAGTACTAATGAAGAGTGGGTTGAAGTTTAAGACATTAGTCAGGAATAATCAATATGCAAAGAAGTGCGATACGGAAATACTAGGGAATTACAAGATGCGTTTGAAGTTCTCTAAGGCTATAGATACAACAATAAGGATTAGCTCAGAAGGCAGTACAGTTGAGGAGGAGTGGATATATCTAAAAAGGGCAATCACAGAAGTTGGGAAAAACATTTGTACAACGAAGATAACGGCGAAGAAACCAAGAGTAGGAGAAGAAATACTTAAGTTGAACGATAAAAGAAGGAAGTACCAAAATGTTCAGGGATATTCACGAATGTAATAATACAAGTCGCTGAAGATTGAAATAAACAGTAAGTACACGGAAGCTAAGACGAAAAAGCTGCGTGAAAAATTTGAAGAAATCAAAGATGAAATGTTAGTCGGAAGAATTGACTCAGCACATAGAAAAGTCAAAAAACAACCTTCGATAAAATTAACAGCAAGAGTGGTAACATTAAGTGTGCGACGATAATTCCATTGTTAAACGCAGAGGAGGGAGCGGATAGATGGAATGCTTACACTGACGGCTTCCATGAGCGGGAAACTTTACCTGATGTGGTCGATTTAGAAGAGATGGGGATCCAGTACAAGAATCAGAATTTAAGATAACTTTCGAGGACGTAAGATCAAATGAGGCAGAAGGGATGGATAGCATTCCATCAGAAATTCTAAAATCATTGAGGGAGGTGGCAACAAAACGACTATTCAGGTTGGGGAGTAGAATGTATGAGTCAGGCGAACTGATTTACCGAAAAATGTCATCCACACAATCCCGAGCACTGCAAGAACTGACAAGTGCGAGAATTATTGCACAGTCAACTTAACAGTGCATGGATCCAAGTTGCTGAAAGAATAATAAAGAGGAAAATGGGAAAGAAAACGGAGGGTGTGATATATGACCAGTAGTTTGGGTTTAGGAACAGTAAAGGCACCAGGGAGGCAATTTTGACGTTGGGGTTGATAACTGGAGCAAAACAAAAGAAAAACCAAAGCACTTTCATAGGATTTGTCGACCTGCAGAAAGGCGTTCGACAAAGTAAAGTGGCACAAGATATTAGAAATCCTTAGAAAAATAGGGGAAAGCTACAGGGAGAGACAGGTAATGTACAATATGTACAAGAGCCAAGAAGGAATAATAAGAGTGGACGGCCAAGAATGAAGTGACAGGATTAAAAGTTGTGTAAGACAGGGATATGGTCTTTCGCCCCTACTGTTCAACCTGTAGGTCGAAGAAGCAACTATGGGAATAAAAGAAGGCCTCAGGAGCGCAATTAAAATTGAAGGTGAAAGGATATCAATGATACGATTCGCTGATGACATTGCTATCCTGAGTGAAAGTGAAGAAGAATTACATGATCTGCTGAATGTAATGAACAGCCAAATGAGTACTGAATGTAGATTCCCAGTAAATCAAAGAAAGACGACAGTAATGAGAAATAGCAGAAATGAGAACAGCGAGAAATTTAACATCGGGGTTGATGGTCAAAAAGTAGATGAAGTTAAGAAATTTTACTACCTAGGCAGCAAAATAATGACGGACAGAGGAAGTGGGACATCAAAAGCAGAAAAGCAGTGGCAAAAAGAGCATTCCTTGCCAAGAGAAGTCTACTTGTATCAGACATAGGCCTAAATTTGAGAAGCATATCCTGAAAATGTACGTCTGGAGCACAGCATTTGATGGTAGTGAACCATGGACTGTGAGAAAACAGGAACAGAAGAGAATCGAAGCATTTGACATGTGGTGTTGCAGACGAATGTTGAGACATAGGTGGACTGATAAGTAATGAATGAGGAGATTCTGTACTGAATTGGCGGGGAAAGTATTTCGTGGAAAGCACTGACGAGGAGAAGGGACAGAATGACAGGGCATCTTTTAAGACGTCAGAGAATGATTTCCGTGGTACCATGGTACTAGACGGTGCTGTAGAGGGCAAAAACTGTTGAGGAAGGCAGAGATTGGAATATCTTCATCAAATAACTGAAGATGTAGGTTGCAAGTGCTACTCTTAAATGAAGATGTTGGCACAGAAGAGGGATTCGTGATGGGATTAATCAAACCAGTCAGAAGACTGATGAGTCAAAGAAAAGAAGATTGTATATGCGATTGTGATACTTGCTGAGAAAGCTTGTTCATTGACAGAGTGAAGTGTCGCTGTGGGTTAAGCATAGTGTGTGTGAAAACAATGCAGGAGTTTCGTTTCCCCACCAGCTCAATTTTTTCTACAACGATTTTGATGAAAATCCGACACTAAACCATAAATTTGGGACTGTTTGGCGCCTGAATTATACAACTGGGAACGGGTTTTGGATAACGATGTGCACTGAAATGGAAAAGTTCACACGTACCGCTTGGAGAGATATATTTTACTGTATTTCACTTATGGCTGCACATCCTGTAATACATGTGATATTTAAAAATAGAGTTTGGCTCTCGAAGCTAATTATATCCTAAATAAACAGTTACATTGTGGCTACTAGAAGATGCTTTATATAGTAATTCTAAATGTAGGTAACCTTCTGTTTTCTTCTTCCTCCTGAGGGAAAACATCCTGACTTTCTTGAGTACTCCCTGTATTCTTACCTTGAAAATAATTTAAAATTAATTAACATTGACTGAAATAGTTCTACTTAACATCTAGCAGTGGACTCGCCAAAGAATTATGAAATTATACCCATTTAGTGATATCATTTCGCTCTCGAGACGTACTAACTATGAAGCGGCTTATAGCATTGGTAGAAATTTCTTAAGAGTTTAAAATTCGAAACAATATGGTGGCAAAGGAGGCACAATATGGAGCTGTATTTCACATCTGCTTTACAACATTTAGCCATTTCATATAACTCACTACTTCCAGTATCTCTAGTCATGAGCTTTCTGGATTACCATTCAAGCGACCGTGCTGCTGCGGTCAACTTGTTCACCTGTCGCAGCGGGTGTATGTATACGTGTGTGTGTGTGTGTGTGTGTGTGTGTGTGTGTGTGTGTGTGTGTGCGTGTTCGTGTGTGTTTGTGTGTGTGAGAAAGAGAGAGAGAGAGAGAGAGAGAGAGAGAGAGAGAGAGAGAGAGAGAGAAAGAGATGGAGAGGAGAGAGCTAATTTACTTAAACTATCAATAGTGTTACATGATGCTGACAATGACTCTTTAGTAGTCACTCAGATGAAATGACAAGGCTACCACATCATTAGGACTGTTTACTCACTGTTAGCGACGAAAAATGGCGGTAAGCAAAGCAGTCATTCAGGTTCCGTTGTTTAAAGAAGGAGGTCACTAGGGAAATTACTGCGTCCCAGCAAGTTTCACAAGGAGGAAAAGCGGGGATTAAATGTGCAGCCTAGTTACACTAGTGGCCAAATATGTTATCTAGAATTATAGTTGAGTGGAGGAAAATCTAAGATGATTTTTTTATGAAGGAAAGTGAGTAGCACCTTAAAAGCCAAAGTTAGGTGATCATTGAAATATTATGTCCACTATAGGCTGTACAGCAGAAAATTGTAACTGAAATATGAAATTGTGCATGGATGTAACTAAGAGATGAAGTTGTAAGTTTATGCCACTGAAATCAGAAACTGGACAAAGCTATGTGGCACACATTGCTCACAACTGGTACCGTCACTTGTGATAAACTCTCGGTCTTATTAAACAGGTAAAATAGTTTATTAAGTTTTAAATATAAACTTCTTAAGCGCTATACAGATACTTTCAGGTTATTGAGCTATCAAGCCACTTCAAGAAACCTCGTATTAGGGCTCTCCGAGACCTACCAATACAGCTGATTTTGTATCTTTGTCTGTAAAGTTTTAAAAACCTTTTTTTTAATTTCTACCCAGTTATCACTATGACATCTCTGAAATAAATTCTTTACATCTCTCAACTTTAAAGGATTTGATTTTGTGCCAGGAACCAGTACAGGACAACTTAGCGCACCTGGAAGCTTTTCTTTCTCCATTTTAAAAATGATTCAGGTGTCTCAAAACTGCTTTGCTTTGGAGTTAGCCTTTTTCGTCACCATGTTGTGGAGATGGATGAGTTTGTACCTGTAACAAACTAACTGTTTTGTGGGCATTTTCGTCACTAGATAGCGTCATAACTAGATTCCGTATGATCAGTACCGTAAGAATCAACCTAAACATCAACTTCGAAAAGAAATGAGTTCGCCGTGTTCGTCACAGAGCTACCCAATTAAAGGGAAGATGGCCATTTTGACGAGTTGCTATGAATTTAACACAAAGGTACAGTGGCATACGTAGCTAAGATGTAATTGTTATAAAAATGTTTGGTAAATACGCAAATGTGCGCGTAATATTTTTCGCAAATGAATATATTGAATTACTAACATGTAACAAGGGCACACAGAGACGGACATAGCAGATACCAACAAAAGAACTGTTCTGTTGCCACTTAATGTTTACAATCTGAAGATTAACATCCTTTTTAATTAACCAACGAACCGTAAGACTGATAAGGACTCTCCAGGTTCACTTGAAATGAAAACGTCAGTGTTCTTAAATTATTCTATTCTTCCGAAAGTAAACAGACGAGACCCTATAGCTCTGTTCCACACAGGTTATATCTTCACCTAAAATTCTTCTAACTTAACAACACATCATGCTTCGTTGCTGACACATTTTCAGGGGAAATGTTCTCATCAAGTCGCAATTCTGTCAACTTTATTAAAAGACTAAAGTTGCTACGACTCAATGATTTGGACTTATTGGTAAGTTTAGATGTCGTCTAACATTTCTCCTGGAATTCTTTGTTAGTCATCGACAGTAAATTTACACCTGTTGTAACAGCGGTGTTGTGTCGTGTGTGTACCTCGATTTAAGTTTCCTCAAATTACATCCACATTATTCAAAAGTGAATACTTAAGCAAATTTACGATGATACCATTCGTAGTCCTCTCTTCCCTTTGGTAGCAACCATTTTTATGGAAGACTTTGAGGAGGAAACACTCTAGTCACTGGAACGTAAACCAAAAGTCTTCTGAGTGTATGTAGATGGGCCTCTTATAGTGTGTCCCAAGGTGAAGAAACATACACCTCGCAAATTCAATCCAAGAGACAATCCGACTAATGAGTTGACTTAAAAAATGTATCTGTCTATCATTTCTAGAAGACTTAATCATTAGGACTGTGGACGGATACTCTGTTTATCGTAGGTCCACACACAATTATATGTTTTTACACAGTTTTAACAATAGGTCAGGTGAAAGCGTTACAAACAAACCCTGAAACATTATACATACAGTAGTTTCTGCACAAACAACACCATAATTACTTCTTCGGTGATATCCACATTTATGCTACACTTTGTGCATGATCACCGCTCCCACAAGAATGTAAGACACAATACAGTTTGGCACGGATCAATTGTTACTCAGAAGAATGCTTGAAATAAATATGAATTTTTTAATGATGTTATAGACAATTACAATCATTAAGGTAGTCACACCAGGTTTATACATTAAATAACTGTTTGTTTCATGATGTTTACTAAATTCCGCGCTTCTGCTGAAACAATGCCAGTATATAAGGAAGAATAAATTAAAAAAGGATGCACATTGAGAATAATTTACTTACGTTTCAGATAAAATTAACAGTAAGTAATGCAAGTTGCGGGGGAGTATAGGGACAATTGCCTTACCTGGTCCGATGTCACTGAAAAGGAAATTTTTTTTAATTGAAAAATTTCTCTCGGCCTGGGCCTAAGACATTCCTTAGATCTACAGCAATGAACGCAACAGAAACATGAGCAAGGTACTGTGGTGATAAGCTCTTCCTTTGACCACGAAAGCTTAAGTTCTGCTGCATCGTGCTAATTAAATATTCTGCAATGATTGTGGGCATAAATTAATATTTTTCTGCTAACATCTACAAGCAAACACATTACAGTCTGCAACAGGGGCCTTGCGAGCAATATCCTGATTATCAATGCTCTGATAATAGCAGATCTCATTGACTACCTACAATTATGTTGTTTTCCGTAGAGTTTTATACAAACGAAGCCGAAGTTTAATTAAAGGTTGCTGTAGATGGAACCAAAGTATAGCAATTTTCTCTTTTTTTACATACAAAATACATGGGGAAAAGCAAAAATCGATGGTACATCATGTCGTTTCGGTCTCCTTGGATACGAAAGAGTTTTGTGTCAAAAGGCGAAAAATTTCCACTCCGTAGATTATTGTGTCCCTTTGTTTTGAAATTATCTTCTAGGCAAAGGGTCAAAAACTATTTCATTGGTTACTGCTAACACTGCTGAATAACGTAAGAAAGAAATTATGAAGGTCTTAAGGTGGACAGAAGAAATAAAAACTGTGGAGTTTATAATTCACTAATCCTTGAAGACATGTTTGCAAAACATATATGGCGAACCTCATCTCCAGTTGATAATATTTACACACAAAAAGCAAATATTAGACACGATACCATTCGCTCCTGGTTGATAACTATAACGGGCTTCAGTTTCGGCTTATAATTATTGATTTGATCTCGAACATTTTTTTAAAAGTACCTTACCTTTGGAATGAAGTATCTTCCCATCACGTGTGTTTCGTTGCTACCAGAAGTTGAACAAGACTTCACCGCGGTAAAGAAAGTCCTTTACTGAAAATATGACTATAAAGAAGATAATGCTGATAACATAAACCGTCTGCCGACGAAATCTGCTAAGGGGCAGATGGATATGGTTTCAATATAATGACGTTATGCTCGTTCTTTGTCATCTGTGATCCAAGGTTGAAACTATTGGCGCCTTTCGGCTAGAATGTTAAAGAGAGCAATTCAACGGAATAATAATAGCAACACATTTGGGGTAATAGTGCTAAAAACAAATCTAGTTTCAACCAAATGAACACAAGACATAGGTGTAAAGGAAAAATTCCCTTGAAGATCAGTGAATGGAAACGAATCTAATCCACCGACAGTTCCACGGTCCTCACCGACTACGTAAAGAAGTCGGCTGCCTTCGCGATAAGAGACCCCGCGAGTTAACGGTTTAGTTGTATTCGCCTCGGAGAATGGTGCATAACATACACCGTGAATTTATTGTAAATACAATAGACGCGGCAACCAGTGATCATGTATACAATGAAGTGAAGGAAAAAAATTAGTCTCCTGATTTACTTACATGCACGACATTGAGTGCGAGACAGAGAATGATTTGTTGCTCCCGCGCGAGCCACATAGTAATTATTTGAGTTTCAAACAATTCAAGCCTGGTGATGTGCATAGCAGTCGGAAGTGAATAGCACGCTCCGAGCGAAGTTTCATTAACAGAGTTTACTTACATTCGGTATTTAGAGTAAATCACATGTTTCCGCAAGGACGATTTGCACCTTCATGAAGCGAAGAGGCGTGCAATGTTGACTGAACAAAGTTTATCGAATTCTCTGATCAACAGATGGGCAGAAACCACATTCAGCACTGGAATCGCACTCTGATAACTTTCGGTACTGAAACAGTCCTGTTTGCACATTTGACAAAACGAGTTATGTCCACATTAGGACGAACATACATGTCGTTTAATCGATCGTTGGTGCCAGTCATAGGGCAAACATTCGGGAGTAATCGAGTAATACCGAGCAAAGGAACCGTGAGAAATTAACTGCGTTTTGTTTCTGTGTATATGGCCAGTCAGGTTACAGTAAGGCTTCTATTCGCTGCACCGGTAGTTCCTAAAATGTTTCTATCATGTTTCCTTCTGTTTATATATACGCACTGCGCAAAAGAATTAAAGGAACTCTTTTTTCAAACCCTGTCATTTCCCATGTTGTTACAATGGAGTGTGAATTTTTTTCTTAATGGTGCCCCTGCAGTGCCACTTGGTGACGCTTAATACAGCAAGGTTCCAACACAGTCAAAGAAACCAGAGCTCAGAAGTTCCTCTGAGGTGCAAGGAAGGTTAATGAGGCCACATTAGTATCAAATTTCACCATATTTCTGCCCAAAGCCACTGTGGACGTGTGAAACGTTGCGAACGAAGATCGTCATACAACCTTTAACCACATCTCTTCCTTTCTCTTAACGGCTCTGCGATGGAGGTCGGAACGGTGTTAATATCGCGGGGTTTACTTATTGCGACTGAGGAAATCTATCTGCTCGGAATCGACGGGAAAAGACCTCAGGAGGAGGCGCATGGAGCGTCAGTGGACCCACCAGTTCCCTCAGGGCGTTCATTCACACAAATTTCACGACCGGAAACGACAGTTTCCACTGCGATGTTCACCAAAACGACATTCTTGATAACATTTTACACTGCCAACAACACCTGGACCACACACCCCTTCTCAACGCGGTGCTGCAGCCCTAATGAACGTGACCTGACTCCTTTGGAGTCTAGCGCGACCAAAATTTGTGCTCTGGTACGAAGCGTGGAATCAATATGAAGTGTTCAAAATCATTCGACAGACTGTAACGTGACCCGAAGGAGCCAACGGTGTTCATACTTTCACATCTCCCTTATTTTACGCCCTCCTGTGCCAGATGATATACAAGTATACTTTAGAAAGGATAGATTAAGGGTTCCATGTAGAGTGTTAAAACGCAGAAAGGTGAGACTTACCAGAGGAGACTAAATTTCAGAGAAAAAAGTGGTAGGAAAAAACGACATTTTGTTTATGGAGATGCGTGATTGATGGTTTTGAAAATTTTTTTTGTTTATTTATAGACGCAATCACATGTTTATGGCACAGTCATTACCGGTTACGGCCATACAGTGACCATCTTCAGATTGTAAAACAATAGAAAGGAAAATTTATATTACAACCTAAAAATAAGTGCAATATTTAACAACGTTTATTAGTAATCTAACTGAATTTATGCGAAATACATATAGTTCATACCTAAAGGCGGCATACACTGAACACAGGTTCATGCGTTGTCGAACTACCTATAAAATGTAAAACTCCGGTCTTATATAGATATAAAAATTTTGTTAGATTTTGTTCACCCTCTTTGCGTTAGATGCGCGTGTCCTGTATTAGATAGTCTTAATTTTTCAAAAGCCTAAAATAAACAAATTTGCTATTAATACTTAGGTCAATTGTACATAAAATTTAAGATTACAGAACAGATCGTTAAATCAGTAAAATAACATTTCAGAACAAGGAGAAAACATTGCTATAGATGAAAATAGTAGTAGCACATTGTAGAGTGTTCAAATGGCTCTGAGCACTATGGGACTTAACTTCTCAGGTCATCAGTCCCCTAGAACCTAGAACTACTTAAACCTAACTAACCTAAGGACATCACACAAATCCTTGCCCGAGGCAGGATTCGAACCTGCGACCGTATCAGTCGCGCGGTTCCAAACTGTAGCGCCTAGAACCGCTCGGCCACTGTGGCCGGCTGTAGAGTGTATTTCTGACGCCCGATGGCGCTGTATTTCCTACTATTGCCTGTTTATGCCGTTGTCCATGGGTACGACAATGACGACACGGGCAGGACGACGAGTGTAGTTCTCTGCTTTAGGTTATGGCACGCTCCTCCGCCTTATACTGTGTCATAAACATGTGATTGCGTCTATAAACAAACAAAAAGTATTTCAAAAAAGCGGCAGAGTAGTAGGAAATAATAAATCTAAATGCAAAATATTAGCTCACTTCTTCGTGGAGCTATTGAATTGCGGAGGGCCACAAGAGATACCAAACACTAACGAACTTACAGCGTCAATAGCCGGAAGAAAAGGTGGAAAGAGCCATTAGGGAGCTCAAAAACGACAAGGCGATAGGACAACAAATATCGACTGAAATCATGAAATGTGTAGGTAATAAAATGACAGAGAGCATTACTACAATAATTATTCGCATCTGGAGAAAGGACAAAATATCAGATGACTAAGATGTGGATTATATGCCCGTTACACAAGGAAGGAGCTACAAAATATACGATTACTGATCCAAAAGATACTATTAACTGCAGCAGAGTGACATCCGCAGGGAAAGCCACATCGGTGATTTCTTTCTTTTAGGCATCAATCTTCTGACTGATTTGACGCTGCCCGCTTTGAATTCTTCTCCTGTGCCGACCTCTTCATCTCGAGTAGCACTTGCTACCTTTATTCTCTGCATTTATTCCAATATCTGCGTTCCTCTACAGTGTTTACCCTCAACAGCTCCGTCTAGTACCATGGAAGTCATTTCCTGATGTCTTAACAAATGTGCTATCCTTCACTCCCGCCTTCTGGTCAGTGTTTTCCATATATTCCTTTCCTTTCCGATTTTGCGCAGCACCTCCTCATTCCTTACCTTTTCAGTCCACCTCATTTTCAACATTTGTCTGTAGTACCAGATCTCAAATGGTTCAATTCTCTTCTGTTCCGGTTTTCCCACAGTCCACGTTTCACTACCATACAATACTGTGCGTCATACGTACTGTCTTCGAAATTTCTTCCTCAAATTAAAGCCTGTGTTGGATATTAGTAGACTTCTCTTGGCCAGGAATTCCCTTTATTCCAGTGCTAGTCTGCTTTTGATATCCTATTGCTCTGTCCGCCATTGGTTATTTTGCTGTCTAGGTAGTAAAGTTCCTTAACTACTTCTACTTCGCGACCACCAGGTTTGTCGCTGTTCTCAATTCTGCTACGTCTCTCTTTTTTCGTATTTCTTCGATGTACCCTCAGTCCATGTTCTGTAATCATTAGACTGTTCATTCCATTCAGGAGATCACATAATTGTTCTTGACTTACATTCACGTATCACGAATCGTATCACTGATATCCTTTCACCTTCAATTTTAATTCCAGTCCTGGACCTTTCTTTCATTTCCGTCATTGCTTCTTCGGTGTACAGATTGAACAGTAGGGGCGAAAGACTACATCCCTGTCTTACACTTTAACTTCGTTCTTGGTCATCCTGTCTTATTATTCCCTCATGGCTGTTGTAAATACTGTATATTACCCGTCTCTCTCTACAGCTTACCCCTATTGTTCTCAATATTTCGAACATGTTGCGCCATTTTACATTGTCGAACGCTTTTTTCAAGTCGACAAATCTTATGAACATGTTTCTTTTTTTTGTTCTTGCTTCACTTGTCAACCGCAACGTCTGAATTTTCCCTCCGGTGCCCTTACCTTTCCTTGTTCTGTATATTATTCTTATAAGTAACTCTGATGCAAGAGTTGTTAAGCTGCTTGAGCGATAATTCTCGCTTTTGTGAGCTCTTACCAAGCGAATACCAAGTAGAATTTTGACAAGTAAGATGTTAAACTGAAGCTGATCGTAAAAATTTGGAAACTAAGAAAAAAAGAATATGGACGACTGCGGATTTTAAGAAGGCGTACGACTCCCTATAAATGCACTTTATACTACCTCGGAGGAAGTCAGCATTACCTCAATAGCAGAGAACACACCAAGGAGGCTCAAACATTTAGTTAGATTTACACGTTTTTCCGGGTGAAGTATCAGGGTCAATTAAGAACAAGAGTTGTGTAAGATACAGTGCCAGAATAGTGTAATTTAAGCACAATATTAATGCTGTAATGGATAGAGCAATCCCGTATGAAGGGCACAACATCCACCATCGTAGTCGGCTACTACGTTAGCATTATTAATTTCAACGTGCCCGCCAACTTAGTGATAGAAAGAAAAACTGTTGTAAGCGTTACACTAAAACTAATTACGTTGACAGCTCGATCCAAACTTAACCCTTACAAGCGAAGTAGTTTCGTAGTCAGAATTCTTGACGAATACAGAGCTGTAACTGTTTATTCACAAAATTATTAGGTAAAGCTTACACAAACATGACTTTTACAATCTGTAAGTACTCGGCGAAGCCGCTGGCGTAATAAGGCCAGTGAAAGAAAACTAAAAAAAGATCGAATGTGGAATAGAATTGGTGCAGTCGGAAATATTTGCTCATTGCTAGGAAAGAATACCAACGTACTATAGATCCTGACTGAAAGAGGCTGAGAGTGGGAGGAGCAGGGGTTGAGGGAAGTGCGTTTCAAGGTCACGTTTGTAAGTTTTTCTCTGATAACTCGAAAACTACGGTGTCTAATGCAAACGTATCCCAGTACAATATCTACCTACATCAAATTTCTTACAGGTATCTCTAGTTCATCTCTCCTGCAGTTTGCGACTAGCAAGCGAGAGTACGAAAATCTCGCGCGTCGTTTGCGAAGACTGGCTTTAACATTGCGGGTTGCATAAAACGACAACTGTAGGGGCAGCTGAATAGCCCTGCATAGTGATCGTCAGTCGAAGAAGAGACGACTGAAAAGAAATGATCTTGCATAAGCCGCATGAAGTAACCCTGAAAACAAACCATAAAGTATTAATTAATGTGATAAAACTGATGAATATGGCGACAGAATGTAAAGCAGGATATGGAATAATTAACGAAGTGGACAAATTCAGATATCTCTGCGAGTGGTACAGCCAAATTGACATGACGAAGAAGCTAATAAAATAGGCTTGGGAAATCAGAATTCCTCTTCAAGCTCAAGAAACACACAACATTAAATCAATATCCATCAATACCAAATTGAGGACCTATAACACTGTGATGTTGCCATAAGCACTAATCCAGCCGATTGTCTAACCCACATAATGAAAACCGATACCGACGCGATGAGAAAATAAGATGAAAAATTAGAAGGAACATACTGGGATCTTCAGCGGAGGAAGACATTTGGAAAACGAAAAGCTATGTGGAACGAATTCGTACAAGTGAATTGACGAATGAAATGAGGAAGGGACGACTAAAGTCTTCCACAAATGGCCGTAGAATTAGAGACAGCACATTGCTTTGGAGAATCTGGAGGTAGACTAAGAAATGTAAGACCACCACGAAGTAGGTGAAAGAAATTAAGGAAAGATATTGGGGAACTCCATGCAGCTATAGAACACACAAAGGACAGGGACACAAACAAAAGAATAATAGACATACATAAAAAGTGCAGGAAACACAAGTAACAGCATAAGATCCTAACTGAGCTGGAGGGGGAGTTTTTGGGAGTGTTAAATTTAGTGCAATGTTAAATATCGTCCACAAGTGGTCCAAACTGATATTAGTCTCTTAGGGGAGATGGTCAGGCAGTACTCATGTATGCGGACTTTCTATCTGTAACAATGAAGGTGCTCTGGGCCTAGAAAACACTTTGGAGATTCGATGCCAGTGGCGTTGAAGAAAGTAGAATGAGAAAGAATTGAAGATTATCATGTCTTACAGGTGGTAGGATGCGGCAGGATTGCTGCCGCTACGGGTAACGGTGGGGTAAAGCCTTCATTGGAAAAAGAGTTAGTAGATATTGTAATCGAGACGGTGAGTAGATGTTAGGGAAGGGGATGAAGCGGAATTAACGTCGCAGAAGACTCAGTGCGAAGATGTAAGGGAAAATGTTGAAATGAGTGTGAAATCTTATGGGACTTAACTGCTAAGGTCATCAGTCCCTAAGCTTACACGATATTTAACCTAAATTGTCCCCACAGTCCATGAGTGCAGCACCTGAGATCGCTCCGCTAATCCCGCACGGCGATGTAAGGGAGGTGGGGCGTGGTGACAAAGGCGCGGCAGCAAGACAAAGATCTCAACGATGGGGGATATAGTGTAGTATAGAACTATAGACCTATATCTCTAACGTCTATCAGTTGTAGAATTTAGGAACACGTATTATGTTCGAGTATAATGACTTTTCTGGAGACTAGAAATCTACTCGGTAGGAATCAGCATGGGTTTCAAAAAAGACGATTGTGTGAAACCCAGCTCGCGCTATTCGTCCACGAGATTCAGAGGGCCATAGACACGGGTTCCCAGATAGATGCCGTGTTTCTTGACTACTGCAAGGCGTTCGATACAGTTCCCCACAGTCGTTTAATGAACAAAGTAAGAGCATACGGACTATCAGACCAATTGTGTGATTGGATTGAAGAGTTCCTAGATAACAGAACGCAGCAAGTCATTCTCAATGGAGAGAAGTCTTCCGAAGTAAGAGTGATTTCAGGTGTGCCACAGATGAATGTCGTAGGACCGTTGCTATTCACAATATACATAAATGACCTTGAGTCTTTTTGCGGATGATGCTGTGGTATATCGAGAGGTTGTAACAATGGAAAATTGTACTGAAATGCAGGAGGATCTGCAGCGAATTGACGCATGGTGCAGGGAATGGCAAATGAATCTCAATGTAGACAAGTGTAATGTGCTGCGAATACATAGAAAGAAAGATCCCTTATCATTTAGCTACAATATGGCAGGTCAGCTACTGGAAGTAGTTAATTCCATAAACTGTCTGGGAGTACGCATTAGGAGTGATTAAAAATGGAATGATCATTTAAAGTTGATCGTCGGTAAAGCAGATGCCAGACTGAGATTCATTGGAAGAATCCTAAGGAAATGCAATCCAAATACAAAGGAAGTAGGTTACAGTACACTTGTTGGTCCACTGCTTGAATACTGCTCAGCAGTGTGGGATCCGTACCAGATAGGGTTGATTGAAGAGATAGATAAGATCCAACGGAGAGCAGCGCGCTTCGTTACAGGATCATTTAGTAATCGCGAAAGAGTTACAGAGATGAGAGATAAACTCCAGTAGAAGACTCTGCAGGAGAGACGCTCAGTAGCTCGGTACGGGCTTTTGTTGAACATACCTTCACCGGGGAGTCAAGCAGTATATTGCAACCCTCCAACGTATATCTCGTGAAGAGACCATGAGGATAAAATCAGAGAGACTAGAGCCCACACAGAGGCATACCGACAATCCTACTTTCCACGAACAGTACGAGACTGGAATAGAAGGGAGAACCGATAGAGGTACTCAAAGTACCCTCCGCCACAAACCGTCAAGTGGCTTGCGGAGTATCGATGTAGATGTAGATGTTAGAGAAAATACATCAAATGAATTCGCAACTGCTCTGGTCGTGAGTTGTGCACGCGCAGCTCAGGGAGTGAGCGGAGCATAGGCCAACGGAGAAAGGGAGCGAAGTGCAAATCACAGGGTTCAAAGAAAGTGGGAGGGTTGGAGATACATGCAGTGTTTACTCAGGTAAGGAAATGAATGAAGGTGATTTAAGTATTACAATACTCGGTCCAGTCCCATTAATGCGACCGCCGTCCATGTTCGACGTACACGGGAGCTAACTACTGACAGATGGCATGTGGCAGCACTAGCAACTGAGTAGATATAAAGGGTGTCGTGGGGGGAGGGGGGGATCGAGGAATACAGTGCAGTCATTCTAGATATGCGAAAACCAAGCAATTGATCTGACGTACAAAAGGACACGATCATCGCCTTCCTGGGCAAGTGTGGCAACATTTCCGAAGCGGCTAAATTTGTAAACAGTTCGATTGTCATTGTGGCTAAAGTATACCATGCATGGCAAAATGTTGCTATCCAAAACCGTGGCCGAAGCAAGGCGAAGAAGGCTGGAATTAGCACGCCAAGATTGCAAACGGACGTCCACTTAAGTGGCACAAGTGTCATTTTTAGATTATCACGTTTTATGTTCCATTAGACAGATGACCTCCAGCATGTAAAGTACGAAACATTTGGAACTGTCTAGATCGGGTTGTTAGTAACCGATAAAACCTAGCGTTCCTAGATTACTAAAGTCGTGAGACCAAAGGTAGTAATATGCAAATTTGATGTTGATGTTGTTGTTGTTGTTGCGGTCTTCAGACCTGAGACTGGTTTGATGCAGCTCTCCATGCTACTCTATCCTGTGCAAGCTTCTTCATCTCCCAGTACCTACTGCAACCTACATCCTTCTGAATCTGCTTGGTGTATTCATCTCTTGGTCTCCCTCTACGATTCTTACACTCCACACTGCCCTCCAATACTAAATTGGTGATCCCTTGATGCCTCAGAACATGTCCTACCAACCGATCCCTTCTTCTAGTCAAGTTGTGCCTCAAACTTCTCTTCTCCCCAATCCTATTCAATACCTCCTCATTAGTTATGTGATCTACCTATCTAATCTCCAGCATTCTTCTGTAGCACCACATTTCAAAAGCTTCTACTCTCTTCTGGTCTAAACTATTTACCGTCCACGTTTCACTTCCGTACATGGCCAGACTTCATACAAATAGTTTCAGAAACGACTTCCTGACACTTAAATCAATACTCGATGTTAACAAATTTCTCTTCTTCAGAAACGCTTTCCTTGCCATTGCCAGTCTACATTTTATATCCTCTCTACTTCGACCATCATCAGTTATTTTGCTCCCCAAATAGCAAAACTGCTTTACTACTTTAAATGTCTCATTTCCTAATCTAATTCCCTCAGCATCACCCGACTTAATTCGACTACATTCCATTATCCTCGTTTTGCTTTTGTTGATGTTCATCTTATATCCTCCTTTCAAGACACTGTCCATTCCGTTCAACAGCTCTTCCAAGTCCTTGGCTGTCTCTGACAGAATTACAATGTCATCGGCGAACCTCAAAGTTTTTATTTCTTCTCCGTGGATTTTAATTCCCACTCCGAATTTTTCTTTTGTTTCCTTCACTGCTTGCTCAATATACAGATTGAATAACATCGGGGATAGGCTACACCCTGTCTCACTCCCTTCCCAACCACAGCTTCCCTTTCATGTCCCTCGACTCTTATAACTGCCATCTGGTTTCTGTACAAATTGTAAATAGCTTTTCGCTCCCTGTATTTTACCGCTGCACCTTCAGAATTCGAGAGAGAGTATTCCAGTCAACATTGTCAAAAGCTTTCTCTAAGTCTACAAATGCTAGAAACGTAGGTTTGCCTTTCCTTAATCTAGCTCCTAAGATAAGCCGTAGGGTCAGTATTGCCTCACGTGTTCCAGTATTTTTACCGTATCCAAACTGATCTTCCCCGAGTTCGGCTTCTACTAGTTATTCCAATCGTCTGTAAAGAATTCGCGTTAGTATTTTGCAGCCGTGACTTATTAAACTGACAGGTCGGTAATTTTCACATCTGTCAACACCTGCTTTCTTTAGGATTCGAATTATTTCATTCTTCTTGAAGTCTGAGGGTATTTCACCTGTCTCATACATCTTGCTCACCAGATGGTAGAGTTTTGTCAGGACTGGCTCTCCCAAGTCTGTCAGTAGTTCTAAGGGAATGTTGTCTACACCCAGGGCCTTGTTTCGACTCATTTGATTTGATCATTTTGATCATATACGGAGGAAATAAAGAATAGTGCTTGATAACCTTCTTTAGGTAAAACCACTACACGATCAAAAGGTTTCGCTTTGAGGGCATTGTTGCTGCAGCGTATGTGCAACATAGCGCGACTCCGATGCGTGTGCATAAGCACCGACTATTAGGCCAGATATTAGTGTGACAATCGTGTCGTTCCAAAGTGCGTGCGCTAAATGCCCGAACGTGAACTATGGTGACTTTATTACCAAGAAAGGACAAAAGTAATGTTATTTTTCTCTTGGTTGCCGAATGCCAAACACCGGCAGATACCCATCGGAGAATGAAGAACGTTTGTAGGGCCATGTGTCTGTCGAAAAACCACCTACCTAAGAAATTCAAGAGCTATCCATGTTCTGCAAAGTTGATAATCACGCTGTTCTTCGATTAGTGGGGCCCATTGCTTATTGATTTGGAGAAACCCGGTGTCTCCATCACTGGAGAGCGGTGCTGTCCAACGCTGGAGAAATTACTTCTTGCACTAAAGGCGAGATGTCCACGAAAATTGTGACATTGCGAGCAGCTGCTTCATGACGGTGCACGTCCACTCATAATAATGTCGTAAAGCTGGACCTATGTCAACTCAAGTGGGAGACACGAACAGCAGTCATATGGTCCTGATCTCTCCCCACGCGATTATCATGCATTCGGTTGCTTAAAAAAGGTCTTGAATCGTCGACGATTCCTGTCTGACAAGGTTGTGCAGCAGGTAGTTATAAGATTCTTCATACAGCAGGAGATGGTGTTATACTAAACGGTTGTTTTCAATCTGGCTCGTCGTTGGAATGATTGCTTCAGTGCTCACGGCGATTTTGCCTGATTGGCATACCGATTCAGTACTGTACGGCTTTATAACTGAAACTTTTTGATTTCCCATTATATCTTGACGTCTATTAGCGGCCATTAACATAGGATGTGTCCATTCTTCATTTATATGACAGCTTGAACTTTGCAAGAGACACTTTCAGTGAGATATCTGAATGCCTGTAGATCATTCTGCCTCAAGAGCCGAAAATAGAGAAAATACATCAAACGAATTCGCAATTGCTCTGGTCGTGAGTTGTGCATGTGCAGCCAAATGGTATGGTGCCCGCTTGCTACTGGTACAAGCGACAAATCCGGTTCGTGTTCCGGTCCGGCACAAATTTTTGTTGTCGTCATTCTGTTTTCCAGCTGATGGTCGTCCCTTTGCGCAATTGCGAATCCATTTGATGTGTTTCGTATCGGCTGTGGTCGCCGAAATGCATGCATGTGCAAAGGAACTTTGCATGGTGATTATAATTATACTTGCACTGCAATATCGTATTTATATGCTGATACCGGGCGTGCGGCTTTCAAGTACAATGTCTGACCTGTATACGACTGTACTTAATGGATGTACTCGTACAGGTCGTAGACGCGTTGTTGTTGACATATGGAGGTTTGGGTCTGGTTGTGAGTCGCGTACAGATAGCCAAATGGTAAGGCGACCGCTCGCGATAAGCGGGAAATCCAGGTTCGTGTTCCGGTCCGGTGCAAATTTCCGTTGTTGTCATTCCATTCTACAGCTGATAGTCGTCCTTACGCGCAATTGAGAATTTATTTGATATGTTTCATAACGGCTTGTAGCACGCCCGGGGTTTTATGGTAACTAATTTTTGCTGATTCACATTAGTTCATTCTGAGGGGCCGAACACGGCGCGGACGATTGACATTGTACGGTACGACACGCAACGAGAGGATACACAAAATGTTATAGGCAGCACTGTTCATTTTTAATTACTTCTTGACGTACATTGCTCTTAACCATTTCCATATTTCATCACTTTACTATAATAGCACTTGTAGCAACACTTCAACTTCCACACTACGAATGCCCCTCACATGCCGAGCCACACACAACACAACATAACAGTTCTGTGTCCCGTGCTCGACTCCTAGACGCGGCTGCCCGCAAAGATACTCCAGAACTAAGCCAGCGATATGACAGTACGCTTACAGGCTGTGATCGCCGCAGTGCATGCATGTCCAAAGAAACTTTGTGTCATAATCAGAATAATACAGGCACTGCATTATCCCAGAGAAAATAGTCCTGCTTGGGTTACCCGTGGTTGTTCCTTCGCGTTTGACTTCAGAATCACATTGCCAACAGTCAACTTTGTCTGCTGTATAAAGGTGATAGGAGAGTGGAAAAGCTGTTGATTATCTGGGTTATTCTTGAAACTTCCTGGCAGATTAAAACTGTGTTCCGGACCGAGACTCGAACTCGGGACCTTTGCCTTTCGCGGGCAAGTGCTCTACTAACCGAGCTACCCAAGCACGACTCACGCCCCGTCCTCACAGCTTCACTTCTGCCAGTATCTCACCACCTACCTTCCAAACTTTACAGAAGCTCTCCTGCGAACTACGCAGGACTAGCACTCCTGAAAGAAAGGATATTGCGGAGACATGGATTAGCCACAGCCTGGGGGATGTTTCCAGAATGAGATATTCACTCTGCAGCGGAGTGTGCGCTGATATGAAACTTCCTGGTAGATTAAAACTGTGTGACGGACTGAGACTCGAACTCGGGACCTTTGCCTTTCGCGGGCAAGTATTTCGCAGGAGAGCTTCTGTAAAGTTTGGAAGGTAGGAGGCGAGGTACTGGCAGAAGTGAAGCTATGAGGACGGGGCGTGAGTCGTGCTTGAGTAGCTCAGTTGGTAGAGCACTTGCCCGCTAAATGCAAAGGCCCCGAGTTTTAATCTTTCAGGAAGTTTCATATCAGCCACACTCTTTTGCAGAGTGAAAATCTCATTCTGGGTTATTCTTAACCACTTTTATTACAGCCTAAAGATTGCCTAAAGATTTTAACAAACATTAATCGCTCTCTAGTGATCGCAATTGAATGAAACAGATCTGAAACAGTTAGGCACAGCGGCAACTTTACCAAAAAATTTTCAACATTGAGTTTAACAAGAACCAATTTCAATTCAGTCGTTAGACCCACTGGCCAACTTAACAAACAAAGTCTTCAAATTTTAATTTCGTGATTAGAGCCAATGATCTTTTTACCAAATATTTTAAAATTTTAATTTGATTGAGATACGACAGGAGCTATAACAATAACAACAGTTTCAATTCTGTGATTAGGCTTGACAGCCACTTCACCAGGAACACATTTTTTAAAAAATAAATTGAACTGAAGAGGCACATCAGCATCCAAAATACAACATACAACACCTAGCTCCGGTAATCTGACTCTTCACAGGCTGAATATTAATTTGTACAATTACAGACACGATGATTTCCTTCAGCACCTGTTTGGAAAGCTAAAGATAGTCTTCCTCAGGTTCCTTCTGGGCTCTGACATCGTTATTAGTGTGAAGCGGAGGAGGATCGCACTACATCCCGGAAGACTTTCAAATGTTAGCAGAGGTGAAGCAGTTAACCATGCGGTGTTGACCATTGCATCGGCACCAAGAAAGGTACGGTCTCGAATGCCTCGCTGCTGCAGAGAGCGATATCGTCGCGAAATACAACTTTGCGCAGTTGGCAGCCGTGGAACGGTGTCGTCACCATCACGACACAGAAACATCAGTGATGGATTTGTTATTCAAGTGACATCCAGAGACTAGTCTTTGTTAGAGGTCGCTGAGCTCTCCTGAACGATCCATTCTCCTGTTACTGTTTGTATACTGACTACTCAGTATTGCCAACTCAGTATTACCCGCCTCCTTTAATAGGGGCGTGTACGCCTCTCATGCCATGTTGTGGTCAGTCCTGTATATCATAGTGGCGTTCGGATGCTTTTGATCAGTTTACTGGAGTACAACATGCACTGAATAATGTCCGTTCAAAGGCCTCACTAACGTATAATCGCTTCCATGCTACGTACATAGTTGTACAATTATGATACTCCGCTAGCAAAGGCCCATGCCAAACCCCGTCCCTTATCTGTCGAGTTGTACTAATAGCTTTCCACGTCAGGCTGCAGATGAAAAGTACCTTGAGAGTGGGCCACGCTTCTATATGTCCATGGACACTGCCTCAGAACCGTGCCGCTGCGTTCTTGGGTCCCAACAGCATTTTAGCTCAGATGCAAGGTTTCACATGCAGCCGTCGCAGACTCGATTTCCGGTGGGGACGCTAATTTCCGGTATCGACCCAGTGTCGCAGTGGCAGCTGCACAGCCATTGGACCTATAAATACCGAATGCTCAAGCTGTGTGTGCGGCGATACAGCCGAACGTTAAGCAGTGCTATCAGAGGACACGACGTTGCTAATACGCAAAGCAATTTGCTGTATTCATTTTACGGAAATACTGAAATGCCATTTAGGACATTTTGCATTTTGCATTAATAAAAAGAAGACACGCACGAGGTTATACTGACTTCTTGGCGTATCTTACAGGGCAGACTCAAGAAGGAGAAACCTGCGTTTGAAGTCTCTATAGATTTAGAAATGATTTCAGACAAATTTGCCTGGAACACCCTCTGAAATTCTGAAGGTAATAAAGATAAAACAGAGGCCGAGAATTATTGTCCACAGCTTCTACAAAAATCAGACCACAGCTGTAAGAGCCCAAGGACGTGGAAAGGAAATAGTAATTCAGAAGAGAGTGGATCGGAGCTGTAGCCTATAACAAATGTTATTCAGTCAGAAGATTGGGTCAGATGTGAAGGAAATAAATGAAACATTAGGAAAGGCAATTAAAATTCAGAGCGAAAGAAAAGCAATGTAATTCTGCCACAGGCGCCAAAGGGCTTAAACTAGGAATTAAACGTAATAGATAGTGTCTTGAAAAGAGCCTATAAGATCATCATTAACAGGAAAAAGCAAGAATAATGGAATGTTATCTAATTAAATCTACCGATGTTGAGGGGATTAGATTTAGAAATGAGTGACTAAAACTAGTAGCAGAGGTAAATAATTTGAATAACATAATATCTTTTGACAACAGAAAAAAGAGGATATAAAATGTTGACGGGCAAGAACAAGAAATGTGTCTTGTCACCTAAATGTGTTAACATCATATACAAAATTAAATGATAGGAAGTCCTTTCTGAAAATGACTTTCTCTGCTATAGCCATGGAAGAGGAATCTGGAAGCTAAGAAGTACAAATAAGAAGAGAACAGAAACTTTTGAAATGTGATGCTACAGAAAAATGTTGAAGATTGGATGGATAAATCGCGTAATTAATGTAAGGGTTATGAATCGAATTATGGAGAGGAATTATGCCTTAGTTTGATTAGAAAGGGGGTTAGATTTTTGGGTACTAAAGATAATTCATTTGGCAGTGGTGGGATGTATGGGTGGGAAGAGAAACACAGAGAGAGAGAGAGAGAGAGAGAGAGAGAGAGAGAGAGAGAGAGAGAAACTACAGAGTGAGACGGAGGTTTGTAAACAGTAAACAGGTTCAAGTGATCTCAATGCTGACTACAGTAGCTATTCAGAAAAGGAAGCTTTTTGTGCAAGATAGTTTAGTGTGGAGTGTTGCTTCAAACTAGTTGCGAGCTAAAAACAAAAGAAACTATGTTTAAATACAAATTCCGAAATTTTTACTATCAAACTGAGTTGGCATATACGTTCTGGAGTATGTTTTCACAAATCGGTCAAATAATTAGTTTGCAATCGTTTAAAATATTCAACTATCATTTATATAACGACAGAAACAAAGCGTTCATCTCTGTATCTATAGGATTCTCCCGATAGAGGGAAAATCACGAAAGTACTTAGAAGACGTTTGGTATAACCAAAAAGTCGTCCTGACACCATTTACATACAGACCGCAACTGGAGACTGTTTTAATCTTTGCCTGACGACCATAGGATAGACAGTCTTAACAGGTAGCCAAGATACATAAGGTTCAACACCATTTTCTGTTGTTACGTTCCAAGAGACAAGGACATAACCATACAGGAAATACCGTTGTCCTTTCTTGCAACTGCCAGAAGGCTCTGGCTCTGAGCACTATGGGACTCAACTGCTGAGGTCATTAGTCCCCTATAACTTAGAACTAGTTAAACCTAACTAACCTAAGGACATCATAAACATCCATGCCCGAAGCAGGATTCGAACCTGCGACCGTAGCGACCGTAGACTGCCAGAAGGACTATGCGTCAAGCACCATACACAATGTGCTTCGATCATGTTATATATACACCTAAAGCGACACACCAGTCATGGATGCAGTGGTTCAAATGGTTCAAATGACTGAGCACTATGGGACTCAACTGCTGAGGTCATTACCCCTAGAACTTAGAACTAGTTAAACCTAACTAACCTAAGGACATCACAAACATCCATGCCCGAGGCAGGATGGATGCAGTGCCCACATCACATCAGAGGAAGGAGTGCATTAGCAAGTACGTCAATATTACCACTGCACTGCGTATCAGTAGAGCACCGGACCCTTCACCTGTGAGCTCTAGTCTGTAGTGCAAAGTGATAACGGATGTGTTTTGATATGATGTCAGTCAGAAGCAGTTGCGATACATCAAACATCTGCGGAAGAGAGGCCTTCAGGCAGAACAGTGTTACTGAGCAGAATACGTTTTGGCGAGCACTCAGAAGTTTATGTCTTTCTCTATGGATTGTGATGGCACGAATTTTAGAATATTGCATTTAGGAATTTCAAATATATCCCTTCGGCAGATTTAGTAGATGCATCTGGCAATATACGACCACACAGGGCACGTAAAGTGGACTAACATCGCGTCACAAAGAAATGTACGTGTAGAACAGCAGTCTCGAAATCTTAAGGTATAAGATGCAGCATTTTTTGATGCGCCTCTTGGAATAATTTATTGCTGCCTGGAACAGCCTCCTCATTCCTCTCTTGAGCTGAAAAAGGCTTTATACAAGTAGTGCAGTGCATTTGCTAGGGGCCCCACAAAAGCTGCTATCAGAAGTACTGCTACCCACCTCGCAATGTGAAAGTAGTGCCGCACAGATACATACTATCATGGACAATGTGAATACGTAGTTATCGTTCACTTTCACAGACAGAATTTGTTCCGCAAGCGTCAGTTTTCTTTCAACGGTGTTGTACAGACTGTTTGGACGACTCCTCACCACTTCACCTTTCCAAACGCGAACCGAAAACTGATCTTCAGAATTAATCTCAACCATCGTTGGTGAGAAATATTGATTTTCTGCTCCGATTTTATGTGCATTTTACGGGTGTCATATGCGTAAATGGCCATCGGAAGGCACATAGGCGAGTACATCCGAAGCCTTTTTGACAGCCTTACAGAGTGTAAGGATGTCAAAGACTGCAGAATCGCGGTCGAGAAAGGAGGAGATTTTGCGTTGAGTTAGCAAACCGACATCATAATACTTTCTACAGCAACAGAAACAAGTTAATTAGTCCGAAGCTGACAGATGTGATTCAGTTTCAACGCGCCGACTTTAACGTCTAAATTGACATATATATTTGCAGTAACTGACATATCGTATGTACCAATCTAAACATTAAAAATTACTAGACGATAAGGAAATGAAGTCAGTTAAAGGCAGATAAAGTTATACAGAGTGTAAACTATAAGTTGACAATCAGAATAAATCGAAAAATAAGCTCCACAAGAAAAAATGAATAGAATCCAAAGTGGATTATTTTCGGGGTGACATCTGCTGGTGCTAAATTTAGACCGCCACCCCAGCACCCTGGGGCTGGGGCGAGTGGCAACTTTAAAATTTCAAATTGGAACCCCCCTTTTTATTGTGGAATCGGATTCTACATAAAAAAAACTACGTACATTTTGTCTTCAACATTTGCTTTGATTCTTGGTGGTTGGCGCTGCAATTCAAGAAAATCCATGTTCTCATTTTTGGGTGGGAAATGGTTACAGATAAATAAAAAGTACTTATTTTGTTCGTAAATTTTGATTCGCTAAAAATAAAACACTCTCTCTGTCTCCTCAGAGGGTGGGGTTTGAGAGAGAGGAATTAGAATTTTACAAGAGTTGACCCACACGCTCTATTAATTTTTTCCGCAGATTCGGATATATTTTGTTTGTTTCGTGGTCATGAGGCCACACAACTTTTAATTATCAAACAGATCATCTAACTAGCTAACTAACCAAACATCCTACTTTTTATTTACCCGTGACCATTTTCCACGCAAAAATGAGGACATAGATTTTCTTGAATTGCAGCGCCAACTACCAAGGATCAAAACAAATGTTTAAGACAAAATGTACGTACTTTTTTATGTGAAATCTGATTCTTCAATAAAAATTGGGGTTCCCGTTTGAAGTTTTAATGTTGCTTCTTACCCCACCCCCAGGGGGCTGGGGTGGCGGTCAAATTTTAGCAACAGCAGATGTCCCCCTCGAAAATAATACACTTGATTCTACACATTTTTTTCGTGTGAAGCTTATTTTTCGAGTTATTCTGGTTTGTCAACTTAAAATTTGCACCCTATATAGCATCTACGTAGTGGAAGAAAATAGCGTTACGAACGTTTGAAAACGTTTCGAAAACGTATCATTTTGGGTTTGCCTATGGCCAACAGCCAAATTGTGCCATTTTCAGACGTGTGGGCGTTTCTATGGGGCACTAGCCCAATAGTGTACTATATGAGAACATGAGCGACACCACACAAATTATCATAATTCTGGGAGAAAGTTAATCACCATACTAACTCAGGACTGCCCTATTAGTCTATTCCATACCAAGAAAATTGTAATACCCTCATAACCGCATTTGAAATTCGGGGACTGGAGACGGTCTCAGTACGACACGCGATGTAATTCAACTCCATTAATTGGAGACCAATAGGAGACAGATTATTAACTCGCCATCACGTGAACAGGATGCTGCTAACATCACAATACAAACGGTTATGTCTGGGATGGGTCATACTTGCTGCATGGAGCTGTTTATTGGTTTATACATTTTTTTTTTACTTTAGTCTGTTTTGAAGATACTAAATCAGGTGCAGTATTGCAAATGTGTTAGTATGTCTCAGAATTATGCTGCTTAACGAAAGTAAAATAAATAGGAAGGAAGCAAGAGAAAAAGAAAGAGGAGGAGTAGTTACGTTTAAAGTAATAATTTTCACATTCTACGCTTTGGCTGCATGGCAGAGAGATATATTCTCGTCCCAAATAGAAAACCCACATGCGACTCCACCATAGTACTGCAAGCCATTGCTACATCATACATTTTGCAATTCTACAATACACTGTACAAAAATACATTACATTACACATCAAGGCACCACACAACTCAACTTGGTCTCAGAAGCAGAATTTGTTTTGCTCATTGTGTTAGATTGTTTTCTCCTGATTCGTTAAGGCATAATTCTGTACCTCAGGATTCACAGAGGCTGTGCCACGTTGTCGTCCCAGGTGCTGAGGTGGGGATATGGCTGCCACGTCCTGACTCCTTCGCAATGACAATGTCGTCGTGTGCTCTGGCTTGATGCGCCTCATTCCCAAAGTGTATAGCTTCTAGTCTGTTTCTCGGCTATGTAGCATTGTACATCGTAATATGATGTGTTTACTGCAAGGAAGTTCAGTTTCTACTTTACCTCCTCATTCCTAATTGTGCTACTGATTGGCGATTACCTAAGATGGTCTTGTCTCTGTCTCTAACATCTTGTCTATTGGCAGATTCCCAGATGATGCTGTCTGGGGTGCCGTTTACTCCAAATTCACGGGTGTTTGGCACAAAAATGTTTCAAATGGCTCTGAGCACTATGGGACTCAACTGCTGTGGTCATAAGTCCCCTAGAACTTAGAACTCCTTAAACCTAACCTAAGGACATCACACACATCCATGCAGAAGGCAGGATTCGAACCTGCGACCGTAGCAGTCGCACGGTTCCGGACTGCGCGCCTAGAACCGCGAGACCACCGCGGCCGGCTGTTTGGCACATTTTTAGTATCTGGACAGAGAGTGTATTGCTCTCTTGGACAGCTACAAATATGGCATTCTTGTTTTTCCTTTGACTTAGGAAATAACTGGTACTCTCACCTAGTTCCACCCTGTTCCAGATTTCTGGCCATTCTCTAGCAATTCATGCTTTTAATCCCTTCTTCGATGGGGGTCTTGAGTCCAGTACCTCCTCCACTATATTATACCTTACCTTGTTGAACCAATGCTCGACCACTCTCTCTGTCTCTCTCTCTTTCTCTTGCCGCGGTACGGACTACTGGTTGATGCTGTGCTAACATATTGAACGATGGATCACGATTCGACTGTAATTCACCATTGTCTCCAGGATGACACCAAGTGATGAGGATATTTTCTGTAAGAATCTTGGACAGGTTCGCTCGTATTATTCCTAACAATATATTGATTGTGATCAACTCACTTGGCCACAATATGACCCTCATATATTCTCAATTTGTGCAGGACCAACTAGGTCATCAGCTCCATCCCGTGGCTACATAAATAATACCCAAAGCCTGTTACGATACTTGTTGACCACCGTCGCTCGCAAGAGGATACAGTGGTTGCATCCATCAAGGTAGTCCCAAATTTCAGACCGAACATGGTGCACTGTCTTACTGACAACAACAAATTGTTCTTTTCGATTCATTTTCTAATCACTGAGTAGTACTACATAGTCTGTCAATATTTGAAGTTTCATTTCAGTGCTTCCCAATTTCTACGTGCTAAATCCGTTTTCTGGTGAATATATACATGTATCGCTACCACATAGTGAGGTTATATATACAACACTAATTTCTTTAAATTTCTATTGGAAATTTCAAAATTATCGTAAACTCGATTTTAAGTTCTTGATAGTCCTCTTCCATATTTTACTTGTGCTTCTTCAGGTCATCTACATTTCATGAAGGAGTAAGCTGGCTATAGTGACCAACATAAGGAAAATGTTGTTTTCTCTCAACTCATTTCGAAGATAAGTTCATGAAATACATTTGTATAAATTATACAGTGTCTAACTATTGTCTTCTTGCAGCAGAAAAGAGCGGTTAAATGGAAGTCTGCATAATGGCGACTTTGCCCAGTATATAGGACAAAGTGGCCACAAACAGGGAAGAAAAATAACATGCAGGGAAAATGTTGGGCAGTGTGAACAGCAAGAGATTGTAAAATGAAGGAGCTACACGTTAGTGGAATGAAATGTATTTCAGTTTAAGAAAAAAATTTTAATATGTTAATAATTTACCAAATTATGCAAAAGATTCAGTTTATAAGTTACGCAATGAAACTCGTCATCTTTTCAGAGTCAAGGAAGATGCAAATGTCAAGTATTAATACAATATTTACACATAAACATGTCATCTTACCACAACCAGCATATTCATCGTGCAATTAGAGCATCTACCCTAGCCTTCATTGTCCTTAGAGTTGGAGGTGGTTTCAATACAATACAAACATTCAGTATACTCGTCTTCTTCAGTGCACTCTCCAAAACGCTGCTCCTGGCACCTCACTGGCCTCCTTTAGCTGTTGCATCTTTGCTTTCATGTTGTGTATTTAAGCAGGTTTGGACCTTTTATTCTTTACGAACGTTTCTAGTGGCTTGCTTCTTCTCTTGTTAATATGGATTGCTTTCTCAAATTTATCTTTTAACAGTTCAGTTCTGTACGGGCCCAACGTTATTATTGTTGACTTGCCACTTCTTTGGCTTTTGTTTTTTGTTGTTATTGTGGGTCTAATTTTAATTCTGGCAGAGGCAGAGTGTCTTGGACTTACCGCTAAACAGGACGATTGTGTCGCCGTTTCATTTATATCAGTCAAAAATGGGCCTATGTTGTTGTCATTGTCACTCACTATCTCCTTTAGGCAGAACACCATTTTCATCGGCACCTTTTCTTTTCTTACAGCATCCAATATCAGTTACATAGCTATGGAATCCCTTAATTGTTGTAGAGATTTTTAAAATAATTTTACAGCGTCTTAAAACTTATCAGTAAATAAAAGAATGTACCTCTCTACAATGTTGTTAATGTATTATCCGCAATGTCACGATAGTTGTAGTGATTTTTTAAGTAATTAGATAGCACTTTAAGACACATCAGTAAATAAGAGAACGGATCTATCCTCATGTTGAAAATACACTATTTGGAACCCCATAATCGTTGCAGTGAATTTTTAAATACTCGGACAGAATTTTAAAACATATCACGAAATAAAAGAACTTACCTCTCCTCCAAGCTGTTAATACGCTATTGCCTTAGCATACTTACTTTATGAAATCCAGCTGTCTTATTATCAAATGAATTGTCTTGGAGGAAGGTAAATTTACTTTAAAAATATGTTTGGACAAACTCGCGAGATGGCCACTTCGCCGTTCCAGGCGATGTTAAATGTTGTCTGAATACAAAATTACACGCGATTTACAAGGCGAAAATATAACCCTTTGTCGGCATTGTAGCAACTAAATGTCACAACCTACACTTCTTTCATTGAAATTATATGGTTCCAAACACCATCTCAAGTCTCAAACATCATCCTTCGTACAAATCTTCATCCGTCGCTTCGCTCAGCATATATTCATTATACATGTTGAGAGTTATCAGTGTCGCCAGCACCTTACGGTTTGATTTCATTAAAGCCCTGTGCCTGGGTGTTAGGCAGGATTTGCAGTTTCGTTTGATGGTTAGATGTCATTCGAACACAGTTAAAGAGCCTCTGCATCTACATCTACACCTACATCATACTCCGCAAGCCACCTAATGGTGTGTCGCGGAGGGCACTTTTGTACCACTAACTGAGTTTTCTAACCCTGTTCTACTGTCGAATAGCCTCTACAATACACTTTGAGTAAGGGCGAATGCCAAGTGGCCTGAGGCATGAATGTGAATTTGGACTGAAGAGCGAGCGGTTAGAATAGTCTGTACAATTGTGCAAAGCCACTGTGCCAGGGTTGTGTGGCGGTGGTGTGGCGCTTCTTACTACTGAGCAGAAGGTCAGGGTTCGAATCGCAGTTTAGGTACAAATTTTCATTCGTCGCTTCACTCTGCGTATACAGGGTGTTACAAAAAGGTACTGCCAAACTTTCAGGAAACATTCCTCACACACAAAGAAAGAAAATATATTTTGTGGACATGTGTCCGGAAACGCTTACTTTCCATGTTAGAGCTCATTTTATTACTTCTCTTCAAATCACACTAATCATGGAATGTAAACACACAGCAACAGAACGTACCAGCGTGACTTCAAACACTTTTTTACAGGAAATGTTCAAAATGTCCTCCGTTAGCGAGGATACATGCATCCACCCTCCGTCGCATGGAATCCCTGATGCGCTGATGCAGCCCTGGAGAATGGCGTATTGTATCACAGCCGTCCACAATACGAGCACTAAGAGTCTTTATATTTGGTACCGGGGTTGCGTAGACAAGAGCTTTCAAATGCCACCATAAATGAAAGCCACGAGGTTTGAGGTCAGGAATTGGTCCGCCTCTACCAATCTATCGGTCACCGAATCTATTGTTGAAAAGCGTACGACCACTTTGACTGAAATGTGCAGGAGCTCCATCGTGCATGAACCACATGTTGTGTCGTACTTGTAAAGACACATGTTGTAGCAGCACAGGTAGAGTATCCTGTATGAAATCATGATAACGTGCTCCATTGAGTGTAGGTCGAAGAACATGGGGCCCAATCAAGACATCACCAACAATGCCTGCCAAAACGTTCACAGAAAATCTGTGTTGATGACGTGATTGCACAATTGCGTGCGGATTCTCGTCAGCCCACACATGTTGATTGTGAAAAATTGCAATCTGATCACGTTGTAATGCTGCCTCATCCGTAAAGAGAACATTTGCACTGAAATGAGGATTGACACACTGTTGGATGAACCATTCGCAGAAGTGTACCCGTGGAGGCCATTTAGCTGCTGATAGTGCCTGCACACGCTGTACATGGTACGGAAACAACTGGTTCTCCCGTAGAACTCTCCATACGTTACCTTGTACAGCAGCAACTTCTCTGACGCTGACATTAGTGTTATCGTCAACTGCACGAAAAGTGGCCACGTCCATTGCAGGTGTCCTCGTCGTTCTAGGTCTTCCCCAGTCGCGAGTCGTAGGCTGGAATGTTCCATGCTCCCTAAGACGCTGATCAATTGCTTCGAACCTCTTCCTATCGGGACACCTTCGTTCTGGAAATCTCTCTCGATACAAACGTACCGCGCCCCGGCTATTGCCCCGTGCTAGTCCATACATCAAATGGGCATCTGCTAACTCGGCATTTGTAAACATTGCACTGACTGCAAAACCAGTTCGTGATGAACACTAACCTGTTGATGCTATGTACTGATGTGCTTGATGCTAGTACCGTAGAGCAATGAGTCGCATGTCAACAAGCACCGAAGTCAACATTACTTTCCTTCAATTGGGTCAACTGGCGGTGAATCGAGGAAGTACACTGCATACTGACGAAACAAAAATGAGCTTTAACATGGAAATTAAGCGCTTCCGGACACATGTCCACATAACATCTTTTCTTTATTTGTGTGTGAGGAATGTTTCCTGAAAGTTTGGCGTGCCTTTTTGTAACACCCTGTATATATTTTTAATACATGCAAATGAATTTGTCATTTACCCTACATCAGACATATAGAAAACAGAAATATATTTACGTGCAGAGGAGCACGTGCAACTATCACCACAATGCGAAAGGTATCTCTGGAAATAGTTTTAAGTGTTCGTCATTAGTCTGCAGTAATCTCCAAAAGAATAAAACAACTGTCCTCTTTAGCCACCCTGGCCACTACCGTCATCCTTACAATTATTCAGCTTTCCAGAAATTCATCCCCATTTGAGATTTTCCTTGACATTTAGGTTCCACTGTATTGCAAACAAATAATCAACAGCAGCATAGCCCACAACTACGGTAGTCCATTCCTTTTGATCCTTTCAGCTAGCGTGTAAGTCCCGAAAGCTGGTCTGCGGGGAGGCTTTTAATTTATGCGACTGGTCATTTGCTGAGATACACGGCACCTCTCGGACGCACCTGCCGGGGGCAGCGCTAGAGCCCTCCTCGGCGAGCTGTTTTATAGCTACTGTTTAATTATTCATGGAGTATGCAAATCTCTCATCAATATGAATGAAACAGTAGGTGCACTTTTGCAAACACCATTCTATCATACTGCAGACACATATTAATTTGTAGGGAATACTGAAACCCCGTTGTGGGACGGACATGACACGCCACTTCATTGCTGCAGCAGCTCACCTCTGTCTTCTCCATTTTTTTTAACATTTTCGCGTCAGTGTAAGCGCACGCAAAGGGACCATTTTGCCGTTCGCAGCTCATCAGCTGCACACAGGCACCGACGGGCCGCCTGTTGATTCAGCCGACACTCGCGTTATAAACGGCACGCGTGGGAACCCAGCAGGAAAGTCAGGCAAATATCTGTGTAAACGGCGCTTCCTCATATCGGACACGGCTGACCGCCTTCAGACTAAATAAGACTAATGAAACACTGTTTGCTTCACGATTTCTCTTGCGAATACCAAAAGGATATTACCTAAATTGGTGACGCCACAACGAAATAAGACGCAGAGGGAGCACTGAAAAACAGTTCAGAAGAGCACTACGTCGATTTTAGATAGGTTAGTGGAGATTTGAAAGCAGCGTTGCTACAATAAATAACGAAACTTTCATTCCATTCAGAATTAATGTTCATCATCAACACCACTATCGGATGTGCCCTCCACTCTTGTAGTCGTTGTGGCATTGAAGAACACCATTGGAATGTCATCTTCATAAATCTTATGACATGACTGAAACACATTCATTGAACCTTCACGTTGACTGCTCACTGGAGTTTGGTCTGAAAGTGTACTTCATCTCATTGTATCCCAGACCCACTCTGTGGATGATAAGTGGGTTACTGTGCAGGCTAGTCTGGGATCCATGCACTCTTCAAGGCGTTTGTCAGTGGACTTGCAAGACTGCTAATCGTGAAAGATATGAGGCCAGTGCTTACTATTCTTGCCACGTACTTACTGCCAAATGTGTTCTGTTCTTATATATATACACCCACACTCTGACTACAGTAACTGGAAATATATGTGTCTCGAGAATTCCTGCTTCTTGTGACCTTTCACCATGTCATCCATGGGCATGCTGACGTCGATTTGGCCTTCAAAACCAAAAGTATGATCCCATCTTTAACACCACATAATGCCACTTAGTATCCCAGTTGATTTTTGGCTCTACATCGCACAAGTCTGTGTGGCCTGTGGTATGATATCAGAGATAAACGACGCAAGGCTAGATGAGATCTCAACCAAGTCTCCACTAATGTAGTCATGGTGACCCTTTGCCTGTAATATTTCCCCAGATTTCACCTATTTGTCGCGGCCAGTCGAACATGCCAACCCTTTCATATGGTGTATTGTTTCTGGCATTATCCGTATACAGATGCCCCAGTAGTCACCATAGCCCTCTACGTGAAGGCATTTTACTCAAATTGATCACAGAATGCTCTCCATCTGCAATCAATACAGCATTTCACATTTAGGCACATACTGGACACATCTCCTCCTTCATATTTTCCTCCCTCTGTCCAACTTATACCCTCATTTCTACCTATCTCCTCCTCCCCCTTATTCTATCCGTACCTGCATGTGTTCTCCCCTTCTATTTGTCCTTTTCTTCCTGGCCCTCTCTCTGACCATGTCATCTTCCTCCTCCCTCTAACCATATTACACTTCTCTTCGTCTCGCAACAGTGGTAACAGAAGTTTATCGATAACTGGGGATCATTCACTCCCTACTTCATACACGCGACACTCTTAAAATATTGCTTCAACCTTACACAGGCGGCGACCTGGTTCCTACACGCCCCAGCGCTTCCGACAAGTGTTCTCATTTTGCGATCCAGAACATTTTCATCTGCTCAGATTTTAGCCGAACTATTATGCAGCAGGCACTTTCATTGCACATTTCCCAGTAACTCCTCGGCTTCCAGTAACCTATTCAGACGTATATCTCAAAAATTCTGCCATGGGATAGCCGTTTGCTTGGTCCCCATTGTGGTAGACCCCGACAACAACACATTTTGGATAGTAATAGGTCTAAAACAACGTCTCTACGCTGGAGAAATTCCTTTGTCACTCACATAAGGGTATCTGGCTGTGGAGTCCAAACTAACTGATAGGATGGGCCCCTGGCCACAGCGAGGAATAATACATCGACTGAGAATGTAGTATCTTATCAAAAGTATTTGAACATCCCCATGCAATGCGAAAGCTAGTACTAAATGTCGCGGGAAACAGAACTGGCAGTATAATACGTGGAGAGTATAGCGTTTATTTGTAGAGAAGCAGTAAGAGCAGAATGGGTCGGTTGAGCTCTGCGGCTTCGTACGTGGATTACTCTTTGGATGTCACGTAAGTAACAAATCCATCAGTGACATTTCAACCCGTACACGTCCCCCCACTAGTTACAATTTGTAACGAGACTCGTTCGACGAGGCAACATGTTTTCAGCCATCAATAGTCCAACGTCGGTGTTGATGGGCCCAGGCGAGGAGTAAAGCTTTGAGTCGTCTAGTCGTCAAGGGTACACGAGTGGGCCTTCGGCTCCGTAACCCCATATCGATAATGTTTCGTTGAATGGTTCGCACGCTGACACTTGTTGATGGCCCAGCATAGAAATCTGCTGTAATTTGTGGAGGGGTTGCACTTCTGTTACACTGAACGATTGTCTTCAGTCGTCGTTGGTCCCATTCTTGCAGGATATTTTCCGAGCCGCAGCTTTGCCAGAGATTTGTTGTTTTGCCGGATTACTGATATTCGCGGTACACTCCTGAAATTGTCGTGCGCCAACTGTAACACAACGTCAACCTTACTTAAATCTTGGTAACCTGCCATAGTAGCAGCAGAAACCCATGTAACAACTGTGCCTTACACGTGTCTTACGCAGGCGTTGCCGACCGCAGCGCCGTATTGTGACCGCTTCCATATCTCTGTATCTGAATACGCATTCCTCTACTAGTTTCTTTGGCGCTTCAGTGTACGTGTGTGCGTGACTGTCGGCAGGTGATCAGCTACGACAGCGAGCGCGGCGGCGTCAGCGTGGTGACGGACAAGGGCGAGCAGACGACGTCGCGGCTGCTGCTGCAGAAGGCGCGGCCCTCCGACTCGGGCCACTACACGTGCCGGCCCAGCAACGCGGACGTCGCCACCGTCACCGTGCACGTGCTCGACGGTGAGTGCGGCCAGTCTGCACGTGCCTACCTGCCGCCCACTTGCTCTGCTCCTGAGGCCCCACAAACGACATTCGTCAGTGACGCTGCCTCCATACAAATAATTATGCTCGGCCTCTAAATTCTCTTTGAAATTCTGAAAGTAGCAGGGGCAATATAAAGAGAGCGAAAGACTGTTTACAAGTTATACAGAAACCAGACGGCATCTATAAGAGTCGGGGGGCATGAAAGAGAAGCAGTGGTTGAAAACGACAGGGTTTTAGCGTATGTCCTATATTATTCAGTCGGTGCATTGAACCAGCAGTAAACGACAGATGTGCGGCTGGTCCCGGCGGAGGTTCGAGTCCTCCCTTGGGCATGGGTGTCTGTGTTTGTCCTTAGAATAATTTAGATTAAGTAGTGTGTAAGCTTAGGGCCTGATGACCTTAACAGTTAAGCCCCATAAGATTTCACACACATTTGAATGAACGACAGACAGAAAAGGACTGCAGTTGAACGGAATCGACACTGCCTTCGAAGTAGGATATAAGATGAACGTCAACAAAAGCAAAACAAGGATAATGGAATGTCAGCGAATTAAAACAAGTGACGCTAAGGAAATTAGACTAGGAATGAAGACACTTAAATGAGTCGACAATTTTTGCTATTTGGGCAGCAAAATAAGTGACGATGGGTGAGGTAGAGACGATATGAAATACAGTCTGGAACCGCGAGACCGCTACGGTCGCAGGTTCGAATCCAGCCTCTCGCATGTATGTGTGTGTTGTCCTTGGGTTAGTTAGGTTTAAGTAGTTCTAAGTTCTAGGGGACTGATGACCTCAGATGTTAAGTCCCATAGTGCTCAGAGCAATTTGAACGATATAAAAAGTAGATTGGCAGTGACGCCGGCCGGAGTGGCGGAGCGGTTTTAGGCGCTACAGTCTGGAACCGCGCGACCACTACGGTCCCAGGTTCAAATCCTGCCTCGGGCATGGATGTGTGTGATGTCCTTAGGTTAGTTAGGTTTAAGTAGTTCTAAGTTCTAGGGGACTGATGACCTTAGAAGTTAAGTCCCATAGTGCTCAGAGCCATTTGAACCACTGGCAGTGACAAGAAAAGTATTTCGGAAAAAGATACATTTGTGAACATCGAATATCGATTTATGTAGTAGACAAGTATTTGTTTGGAGTGTAACCATGTACGGAAGTAAAACATGGACCATAAAAAGTTAAGCAAAATGAGAATAGAAGCTTTGGAAATATGGTGCTACAGAAGAATGTTGTAGATTAGATGGGTAGATCACTTAATTAATGAGGAGGTACCTAATAAAATTGGCTCAAATTGATCAAATGAAGGCATCGGTGGACAGGACACATTCTCAGACACCGAGCGGTCACCAATTTAGTATTGGAGGCAAGTGTGTGGGCGGTATAAATCGTATAGGAAAGCCAAGAGATGAATCTTGAGTTTTTTGCCGATGACATTGTGATTCTGTCAGAGACAGCAAAGGACTTGGACGAGCAGTTGAACGGAATGGACAGTGTCTCGAAAGGAGGCTATAAGATGAACATCAACAAAAGCAAAACAAGCATAATGGAATGTAGTCGAATTAAGTCGGGTGATGCTGAGGGAATTAGATCAGGAATCGACATTTAAAGTAGTAGAAGAGTTTTGCTATTTGGGGAGCAAAATAACTGATGTTGGTCGAAGTAGGGGGGATATAAAATGTAGACTGGCAATGGCAAGGAAAGCATTTCTGAAGAAGAGAAATTTGTTAATATCGAGTATAGAGTTAAATGTAAGATTTAAGTGTCAGGAAGTCGTTTCTGAAAGTGTTTGTATGGAGTGTACCCATGTATGGAAGTGAAACATGGACGATAAGTAGTTTCGACAAGAAAAGAATAGAAGCATTCGAAATGTGGTGCTACAGAAGAATGCTGAAGATTAGATTGGTAGATCACATAACTAATGAGGAGGTATTGAATAGAATTGGGGAGAAGAGGAGTTTGTGGCACAACTTGACCAGAAGAAGGGATCGGTTGGTAGGACATGTTCTGAGGCATCAAGGGATCACCAATTTAGTACTGGAGGGCAGTGTGGAGGGTATCTGATTAGTCATTTATCCGTTGAGATCTAGGTCGATATCACATTTAGTAATCGCCAGGAATGTATTTACTTACTGAAAGAAATAAGTGCGAAACTTGACCTGGAAATCCCAACAGGAAAAACCAAGACAATGGCCTTCTTGGGGAAAGAGTATATTATAACCAAAATAGTGATACATCATAGAATCGTAGAGCAACTAAACCACTTCACTAACTTAGGATGTGAGCTGGAATGTGGCTACAGCAAAGATATACAACCTAAGCTTAATAAATTCAGCAAATTACGTAAAAAATAAACGGAAACCTTAAAAACAAAACATGGAAAAATACTCTGAGTAAATTCTACAAAACATTACTGTAAAACACTCAGGAAATATTTGCTGGACACACTCTTTATTTTTGTTGTAGCTTCATAACACTGGAAGTATGTACAATAAGAAACTCCAGATCGTGATGCAATCTATAGAGAACAGACAAAAACTGCGAAGAACATTGCAAAAATAAAAGTACACGGTTTTACGAGTAAGTACTGGAACAATGATTATACAGCTGAAAAGTGTAGGGAAGGAGATAGAATGACAGAGGAAGTGGTCTTTTAAATACATGTTGTAAATTGTGTGGCAGAACTTTAAAAAACAGACCATCTCCAATCGCTGAAACTGCGTTGTCGATATGGTTCTGTCAAAGGAAGAGTAGACTGATTTTCACTTTGACACAACAAATACAAAAACACCTTGGATTCAACTTACCAACATTTCTTCCCTTCACTCACTACCAAGCAGCTTTTAATATAGCAGAAACAAACAAAATGTGGAAAATTTTAAAAAGTAGAGGCATCCCATCTGATCTTGTTAGAACTATACAGAGTTTGTATATGAGTAACAAAATACTAATAAAGAGAGCGTAAATCATACCTGATATGGCTGAGATGAACCAAGGAATTAGATAAATGTGTCTCATTTCAACCCATTCCTTTTAATACATACATCGAACACGTAAATGAAGCTGGGGTAGAGACAGTATGACATTTTAAAATTAGTAATGTTGATGTTAAAGACACGACTTTTGGTGGACGACCGAATAATTGTTAATTACATTAAGAAGTTTTACAAGAAGATTTTTAAGAAACGTAGCCAGAAAATGCACTCTGAATATCTCCATTACGAACTCAGAATCAGTGGCAGTTTTTACACTCCATCACATACATCTTAAGAGTTAAATTAACAAGCGGATCATAGAGAAAAATAATATACTTCAATACTGACGGTGCAGTATTGCATAGGGAGCAAAAACATAAAATAAGTTAGATCTAATTAACTATTTTTGTGGTTCAGTACACAAAACGTTGGGGAAACTTTCCACAGAGATTACACAAGTTCTGCAAGAATATGGCTACACCTGATCTACTCAATCAGTGTCAAAAGTGGATCCTTAAGAATAGAAATGAGAGGAGAAAGGAAGTATTTCACTATGCACGTGGCTTGATAAACCTCTATGGATAAAATGGGAAATGATGGCATTCTAGCTAAACCGAAAATGCAAAACTTAACTAGAGCAATAAAAGAATATCAGATAAGATTGAAAGAACAAGACAGTACTGCAGATGCAAGTATCATTAAAGCTATAAAATCATATAAACTAGGAGATAAAAAGGCTTTAGGAAGACCAATGAAAAGATTGCCTGGCCATTTCTTTAAAGAAATAGAACAGACCAAAAGTCCCAGTCCTGATGATGATATGAGCTGTTTACATAAAGGAAAACCATTTTTATGCTTCTCCGTTTTCGTCTGCACCACAGTCAAGAATTTAGTAAACGAAGGCGACGTTTTCATATGTAAGATGTTTTTATGTAGACCTCTTCTTCGTTAGACAAGTCGCTAGGGGTTTTTAACCCATTGTCGTGTGTTTTTACATAGGTATAGCACACTTAATTATCGCCACAAGAAGGCTAGGACTAGTTACCCAGAACATGAGGCACACATATTAAAACGGCAGCGTTTTCCCGTGACATGCTTCGGTTCGTTTTGGTTTACAAATTTCCTTTTTTTGGTTCACAGGCAGTCGGTAGGCTTAAGTGGGGAATAATCTACAAGCATAAAATGCTAAACAGTGAAAAAAATTTATGGTGGACTAGAACAAATTCCAGATTTCCACCTCGATACATATTTAATACTTCTTATTTTTACATTTATTATTTCATATTACATTATAGACAGCGAAGCAATATAAAACTAACCCTTTACCCCGATCTCACGCATATAATAATTGTAGTAAATCATACTTTCAAAGAAAATCATTTGATGACTGTCAAAATTAACAGCAAAAATCTTTGGCTACTAGGTGTTAAGGTTCAGTCAACGACGAGGCCATTTTGGACAGAGATAAATTCTTACGTTTAATGCGGAGTGCACTAACACCCCCGATTGTAAGCACCGAAAGGACAAGTCGTACAGTGGATTCTATCCTATGGTCTCCGTCTTCGCTCGCTGAGATGCTATTTATCGAACCCGAGAACAAACGTCACCTTACGGTACTACATTTAATATTGATATACTTACAAAGACTGGTAGGTTCTCGCTCCTCGTTTGCAAATTCCCTTGAAATTTTAATTAGCTCTGCGTTTTTCGATATTGATGTCCCATTTTGGGGCTTCATATAGTTCAGACTGTGAACATTTTCCTTTCGTTATCTTAATTTATAAGAAAGTTCCAATTCTCAGATAGAAAATTATGGAACATATACTGAGAACTCACTGTTAATTTTCTGACGCATGACTTACGAATCTACGTCTTTGCACCCGCACAGTACTTGTAAACATCATTAAATAATTCACTCCAAGCGTTATGCCATTTAGATGTTATAATGTTCTTCAGTGAATGCATTATTCGTATAAGATTTCCATATTGCCTTTAAGAATAGTCTGAAGTGAGAGATGACACCTTAATATTTAAAAACCGCTTATCCACGTGAGAAGATTACCACATTCACCCACAGAAAATACAACCCACTGTTCTATTAGTATAAGAGTCAGATGTTTATAAGTTCAACAAAAAGCAGTTTTTCTTCCTGTTCTGACGTGTAAATCTCCGTAGATTCTCTTCTTTTCCGAAATAAAATCCCTTATGGTCTCAATCCATTCGAAAACAATTAATTACATAAGTTATAATGGCAGTACAGAGAGAAACTGTGCTCCGAAACACTTAGTTGTTCATGGCACTACATGAAAAATAATAATCTTTAACCGAAATAATCATTAGTTGACGACATTTGAATCCTCCAGTCAAACGAAGCCATTTTATGACCACGCGCGTGGGTGTTCTACGTTCCCGTCTAAGACGAACTATGATTGAGAACGATTATTGTTTTTCACTCTCTTAGTTTCTAGGCTTATAAATCTACGCACCATTATGTGACTGGCGTTAAAATTCAAACGTCGTAGAGACGTAAATTATTGCTCCTTTCCTTTTATGGAAGATATCGTTTCCGAAGTACCTAATATATCACGCGAAACATTAAAATTCTCGTAGATGAGAGATGGAAATTTGCCGTTGCATATTACAATTTACTATTTAATTACAACCAAATGGGTCTTCTTCATAGGATTTGTGGATATATAAACGTTCCCGAGAAAGTAATGTAAAAGCATAGGTCTCAAATTCCTTAAGGAATAAGATTAATACATGGATGCCGTTATCGATGTATCTGAAAGACAAAGATTGATTATGGGGGTCTCATATTTGCGTGAGTTTCCCCGGCCAGAGTCCGTTAGTTAACGTAAATCTTATCTGCGTATGGTTCCCGCATCCTGTTGCATCCAGTGATAGTTATTTTGCATTTTGACGTGGCGTTACACCCAGAAAAATTTTATTGCATAAAGATCACCAAAGAATGACCTAAAGTCATTCTTAAGAATGACGTCAGGTACAGTTCTCGCACGTGTATGTTGAATAAGTAAAGAAAGAAGTGAATGAACAGGAATGTAGATCAGTGGCAAAGAGACGCCGTAGCCCTCCAAGACAGATAAAAAGGATGTCTCTAGAGAGGGCAGAACACTTAGTACTGACTCTGGGTTACGTACAAGAAAAGCAATTGAGGGAGGTAATGAACACAAGTGAAAAGAAGATCATATCCACTCTCTGATATCAGGATTAGGGAAAGCGAGATACAAGTAGATGTCTCAATTAGAATTGTGACCTTTTGCGGTGCCTGGAGTAAGGAAGAATATCGGTGCAGGCAAAGAAACATTAAAGCAATGGGCTTCACCGTAGTCAGTAATCAATAAAAAGTATATTGTAAGGAAGCACATCGAGTACAATGCTGTAGAGGGAAACCAGGAGAAAACAAGACGTAAGAAAATGTAAGTACTTTATAACACGGCTGAATAAGTGACTGTGCGAACGCCTTGCTATGAGAAGGGCTTGTCAAATGGAAAATACACTGCAGAAAAAAAGGAATTAAATTGGCTCTGATAGAAGCAGTGAGGAAAATGTTAGCAGATAAGGAATAGAATAGAACACGTGAAAAAGGCAGCTAAGGATATTGCATGTTGTACTTATAAAAAAATTAACAGACTATAAAAGGAGAAATGTTGACACCGTTACATCAGTCGCAAGATATATTAATTTACAGTCGAAAAATAAAAGAACACTTGCAAACTTGTTTCGACTATGATATTCAGATAAATATTCAATCCGTCGGGATGGCTGATGCGCGTTATCAAGTCGCTTCCTGCTTTGGTGAGGCGCGCCGGTCTTGGATGGAATCCGCCAGACGATTAACGACGGGAACCCATGTACTGGCCACACTTAACGCGCATCTTAGGCGGTTTACCACATGTGAGTAGCTGAATACCGGGCTTGTAACCACAAACCGCGTGTTACACTATTAACAAATATATCGATAATGTTCACACACTTTTCACATGCAGTGACGCTAGGCACAGTGGGAATAGAGGAAAGTCAGTGCTTAACGTTCCCTCGACAAAGGTATCATAAAAGACGGTGTGTAAACTCAGATTATGGAAAGATGAGTAAGGAAATCGGCCGCACCCTTTCAAAGGAACCATCCTTGAATTTGCCTTAAGAGTTTTAGGGAAATCACGGAAAACGTAAGTCCGGGTGGCCAGGCGGAAATTTCAACCGTCGTTCTCGCGAATCAGAGTCCAGTTTGGTAACCACTGCGTCATTTCGTTCAGTGCAGACAGCTGACGTACACAAATTCCGCTGATGGAGGGACATGGGTGACGACAGGAATGCCATCCGGCCACCCACTATCACAAATATTGGCTAATATAATCATCAACATGCCGACCTCGTGAAAATACTGGTTGAAGACCGAGAAAAAAACGAGAACGTGCGGTCGCGCGGTTCCAGACTGTAGCGCCTAGAACCGCGCGGCCACCACGGCCGGCATTTTTTTGTTTCGTTTTTTATCTTAAGTGGCTAGACCAAGGAGAATTTTTTAGAACCTAAATTTTATTTGATGGTTTATAATATTCGTCACATAGTCTTTTTATTAAGATTCGTTCTTGTAAAGCGTGTCATAAATGATAAAATTACGTAAAACCGCATTTAGTGCATAGGTCCTGTTAGTTTCGGATAGTACCACAGAGGGCAATAGTATCAACTAAATTACTATTCTCCACAAGGTATCTCTTCGTAACATGATTTGGTTTTGGTAAACAGTTTCAAAGCACGTGCTTCGTCTCCTTGTCAATTCGATTGTTTTTTATAGGAAGTAAAACGTTAGGTGCTTGAAAACGGCAGACAGACGTATTTATACGAATACAAAGTATTTCCAGTCGTGCGTACCGAGTGCGGTAGCGCAGTGGTAAGCGCACCGTACCCGCATTCGTGAGGACGACGATTGAAACATGCGTCCGAGCAATCTGTGTGATTTCCCTAAACCGCTTAAGGAAAATGCCGGGATGGTTCCTTAGAAGGGCACAGCCGAGTTCCTTTTCGTCCTTCTCTAATTTGAGGTTGCGCTCCGTCTCTAATGACCTTTTTGTCGACTGTACGTTAGATACTGATCTGTTCTTCCTCCTTCGGCTCCCCCTCGTAGTCGTGCAAAAAACCAGTTGATAGTTAGGTAATCGATGTAATTTCGTTAAAATGATCGTGTTGCGACATCGACGAAAAGAAAGGCCAGCTGTACGATGCTGACAGTATCGGTTATTAAACACAATATTAAATAACGCAAGCCGAAGCTCTAAACGCTTGTTTCATCTAAACGACATTTTTCAATTTAGTGGGAGCTGCAGCTCATGTAATATACATGAAAATTCATTATATCTTTTTGTAAATTGTGAGTCTGTTTTCTTTCTGCTGTAGTACGTACGATATTTGTGACATATTTTACTTTCTATGTTTGGTGCACGTTTTAATACCACGTTTTTGTTGTCGAAAATTGACTTTTAATTAACAGTGCCGCCATATTCGTCAAAGTACTTTTTTAAATATTCCTACTTACTACGTTAGACAGTATTATCAGTTTAAAAGCAGGGTCCAAATTCCGAAATTTTGATCTAGGTAGAAATATGTAGCGTTCTCACACCAGCCGCCTCGTAGTCGGGGAAGGTATTTCTTCGAGGTAAATGATCTTAAGAGTGATGTTTGCTACCGTCGTTAACGCCAGACATTTCCTCTATCTTTTGTAAAAAGCAGCAGTTATTAGCATTAACTGATGTAACTTGTGCCTTGTCAGCCACATAAACGTTATCAGAGCCAGTTTTTATTTTGGCCGCCCTCTAGGTGTAGTTTGTACATGTTTCGTTCTGTCTTTCTCTCTTGTGAATACCGGCAGGAATTACCGTGCCAGATACGGGAACATTTATCAAATTGCCGCCATTTGTCTTGTACTTACGCACTTTGGGAACACACCGGTGGCGCAAATTCGCCACTGAATCAAATCCCAGCGGGGAACCGGCAGCGGACGCAGCTGTGCCTGCTCCACAGGCAGCGGACCACACCCCGTAGCTTCACAAACACGCACATTCCACTCATCCTCACAGTAACCTAAGAGGCTTACACTTAGGTACGAAAGAACGGATTGCTATGGGCATCGCAGTGGAAACACATTTTCGCATCTTGTTTTTTCCTTACCTGCAAAACTCAGGTGTAATTTGTTATCCCATTCTGCTACAATGCGGCCGGAGGTGTCCTTAGCTGTCAGTACGCCTTAATCATCGTCATTTTGTGTTCTCTGCTGTCATGCTGAATACAGACACCAGCTATGGCAATTTACTGAATCTGTTTTAGTTTTATCATTAACTACAACAGTTACCACCGGGGAAAGCTGGAGATACTGCATCCAATGTCACGATGTGAAATTCTCGTCTTCTAAATCTAAAAATGGATAATAAACATTAATCAACACGTCAACGTGCGTGAAAGTAAGACAGTTTACGTCTAGAAAAAACCTCGAGAAATTTGTTCAGGAATGGATGGCCGTTTCTCGATGTCTAATGGCCTCAATAGTTAGTCGATCGACCACGTTGTCACTAACACGATCGTTTGTGGTCATGACCTTACAACCCATCTATGAACTAAGTTCTCGACTTGTTTGCCCCGAAAAAATGAACAGTCATGTTTTCAACATTATCAACAAAAGCTATGGGACTGGAGGAATCTTGTGCATATCATGTAAATTAAAACAAGGATGGAATACCTCCAGTACAAGCTATCGAAAATGTTTAACTTTTATCACACTGGACGTTTTCTCGTGCGAAAAACACCAAACGGCAGTTTACGGTCCTCACTGTAATTTTTCCATTCTTGCGGATGAAATGAAACATTCTCATTTCCTCTACTAACCAAATCTGAAAATTATAAAGCCACAATTGTCTGCAGTGGTAAAATAATAATAGTACCGATACTGTTTCTCATTCCTCAGAGAAGTGGAACAGCTATTGTGTGAGGTGTTACGTAATATCCATTGGATCTCTGTTCATAACAAGGGGTTGATTAGGTTGTCTAGGCAGCTGGAGAGTCTACATTATGTTAGCTACACGTGTACGTTGTTCTGTCTATTTCCTACCACATTTGCCTCGTGATGACTGGGTGTTGTGTGCTGTCCTTAGCTTAGTTAGGTTTAAGTAGTTCTAAGTTCTAGGGGACTGATGACCATAGATGTTAAGTCCCATAGTGCTCAGAGCCATTTGAACTTACCACATTTACCATAACGAGTGTAAGAGTTAGCCTATAGATTAATGAAGTTCGGAGAAATCCTTAACAGCAGGTGTATTATACCAAATGCTCCTCACTGGCTTCAGTAACTGACATAACAAGCATAAATTTTAGTAGAAGTTAATTAACTTCGGTGAATATTCAGGAGCCAAGAGGATTAAATAACTTACGATCGACTTTTTTTTAAACTGCAGTTCCTTTCGAGAATTTTTTAAACTAAAAGTTAAAACGTCGTTCAGTTGTTACTCTAAGAATTTCACAAAATTTAAACTATAAGCGTGCTCCGATCTGGCCATAAGGCGCTTTTTCATGTAATACGAAGTAACTTGCCGAACACGTCATCAGCGCGACAAAGGCTTCGTGACTGAACAACTGTTGGTGCTCCGGTCTTGAAGGCGATCGACATATACCGAAATTAAATTTTGGTGTAAAACATTGTCGTCCGTAACTCAAATAAATATAAAAACGTTCCTCGGATCGATGTCAACTTTATTGCGAAGTGTCATCACTACTCGTTGCCTTACAATCCTCATTGCTCAATCGTCAGACAGTTCATACCGGCTGTGGAATCCAAATTAGGGAAGAAGTAAAGATTGCTGGAAGTAAATTAAGGTCCAACAATTCATCTTATGTATCAGCAGCTTGGGAACAATTTGGTCGATATCACTGAACTACATTTCAACGGTTCATTTCATTGTGGCCATTGCAGCACAATGAATTCTACTGCAAACGTTATTAATCACACGGCTTCAGTACTACGAGAACCTTGTGAATAAGGAAACCAGTCATCATCTCATTAAGAGTAATCCGATAATTTTCGTGGATACATCACAGAGATCTCTTTTACTGTCGTCGCTTCCACAATCTTTCGTTCGTGATCGTTTCACTGTTAGTGAACCTTCACTTATAAACGTTTACACATAGCGATCTTGGCAATTCGTCACATTGTGACACAGTTTCTGATTTTAGGAAGCGCGTTTTGCATGGTCCTTATTATAACCAAATCTGATTCTATAATCTATTGGTACGATATATGTCGGATCAGCTGGAAGGACCGAGCGAGGTGCCACAGTGATTAGCACTCTGGACTCACATTTGGGAGAGCAACCGTTCAATCCCATGTCCGGCCATCTTGATTTAGATTCCTCGTGATTTCCCTAAATCACTTCAGGCAAATGGTTCCTTTGAAAGGGCTCAGTCTGCTATCCGCAGTGCTGCGGCGAGGACGTCCTGTTTACGTCCCGTCCGCACGGTCACGATTGTCCGTAGTTGCTTACTATTTCGTCTCCGCTAGTTTTAGAGTCCATCACTACCGACGTAATATGGCGCATTCATACAGACAAACCACCATCAAGATCAGGTTTCAACCCGAACCTGCAAGTCCGCGAGCTTTTGAAGTGGAGCGTTTTCTACGTGACGACGTTAAAATTGATCCGCAGGACATTATTGGTATCCGTCTCTCTGTCACGAGCAGTGCTGTCTACTTCAAGTTAGTAAGTGACGAGGTATGCAACAGAATCGTGCGCGCACATGCGAACGATCTTAAATTCAAACATTCTGATGGTCATATTTCTGCAGACTCTATCGATCACGCGGGACTTGCCCTCCGTACAATACGAGTCTTCGAACTCCCGTTCGAAGTACCACAGGACGTAGTCACAGCGTCTTTCCAGACTTACGGCAAAGTGGTCAGCCACATGGCCGGAAAATTGACCACATTTACAACGTATCCGGTTCTTAATGGGTTACCACAGATCAAAATTGAACTGACAAAACATGTACCATCCTATATTTTCATCCTCGGCTGTAGGGTGATCATTATGTATGACGGACAGCCACGCACTTGCTGCGGTTGTGGCCAAGCAGGGCACGTCACGTCGGATTGTCTCCGACGACTGCTTGTTCAATACCGACAGGTGAATCTATGACTTCTTCTACGGTGACGACCCTTCTTATCCCGGTGTTGCACGGGCGGACACCCTTTCCGATGCCGACCACATTCGTCCGATAGCCGCCCCAGATAGCGCGGCCAAGCAGGATTCTGCAGTACAGGATCCAGCCACTACAACGGCGCACTCTCCCGAGGACAATCACCGACCGACCTTGTCAGAAAGCACGAATGACGGGATGAACATTGATCCACGGGTTGTGCAGACCACGGCTTCTCTTGCAGACACCGGAGCAGCTGAAATCACAATCCCGCAGTATCCCACATTCGGATACTGAAATACACGTCCATAAACAGCGATCCCCGCGGAAACACAAGAGACGGCGGCGTGCTCCATTGAAGTGCTTGCAGCGAATGTCTGACACGGACTATGGACAATCCGACGACGGTACCAGCGGTACAGAGGCAGCAGTAACATAGCATCCAACAAATCTCCATGGTGATGGCTTCAGTCACTCCGATCCCACAGAACAGCAGGATCACATGCAGACAGCCGTTGCTGATTACCAGCCAGTAGCGCCGAAGGTATCTGCGCCGAGTGCCGCAGCAGCCACCAACAGCCACCAACAGCCGATGGTATACCATGGTGACTGGGCGGACGACGGTTAGGAAAACTCCTAGCCCATCGAGTCGGACGACACGCAGGGGATTTCACCCTACTAGTATTGATCCTTTTCCACCATCAGTGCGATGAGCGAGCCTGACGTCACGTCCACACACCCATTACAAGTGTGTTGAAGGCCAACGCGGGTACTATGGTTAGACTTCAAACTTATCGTGTTGCGACTATAGACATCCTTGTTTCAGGATATGTTGAATTCTGCTTCCATTGATATCGCTCTTCTTCAAGAGGTGTACGTCAACGACTTCCCAGGAATGTACGGTTATGGCGCATATCTCTCTCCAGCTTCCCCCACAGGCAACGGCGTCGCTGTACATCTTCGGGAAGTGATAGTAGCGGACGTTATCCTCTTTCTGCTCGGGGAAAGAGGAATGCCACTCAATATCTACGCACCTTCCAGGATGGACAAACGTCGCGAACGTTCACAAATCTTTGGGCTCTTCCAAGGCCGCCACGACCATCTGGTGTTTGGAGGTGACTGCAATTGCGTACTGGCACCCAGAGACCAACTCCCGTTCTACGTGCCTCGTACTCGAAATGCTGATCCGAGACCTGCAGATGGTGAACACTTGGAACATCTTCACAGCCACCGACCGGGATTCCCACACTTCACGAGTTCACTCTCTTCCAGTATCATTGACCGGACATATGTCTCACAGGATGCGGAACTGTGGCCTGCAGCTTTCTCGGGCCAATCAGCTTACGGCGCAACAAGTATGGAAAAGCCGCTGCCCGTGGAAATTAAACGTCGCTCACCTGTCGTACCCGCCAGCCGTTGAGGATGCCTAGCATTCGTGTGAAAATCGCCTCCGTGTATGTGGCAAAACGACCTGCTGGTGGTTGCACTGCGCCAAACCGGCACTGAGGCGAACGTTGTTAACTACGGTCGCAACCACGGCGCTTTGCGTAGTCATACACTCGATTTTTACTTCAGGGTAATGCGACACTGCGATGCTATGGCGCCGTCTCCGGAATAACAAACGGCAGTTCACCGTGCTAAGGCTCAGAGGAGGTGGTCATCCGCTCGAGGACGCCCGTCGATGTTCCACGTACTTCGTGAACGTAAACGACGCCAAAGAGCGCTGATACGCTTCATTGACAGGGAGGTCGGTCGTCGCCTCACCACGCAACAAGACATAAGAACAGCGTTCTACGATCATTATTACCAGATCTATTGAGCTCAGGCTCCTGATTCGACAGTACTGGAGGACGTCTCTCAGATGATTTACGTCACTATCACCCTGACAATGGAAGCGGCTTTGATGGATGAAATTACGGAATAAGAAGTGATCGACGCCATTAGAAAAGATGCCGTAAACAAGTCTCCGGCTGCTGATGGCCCCCAATTAGAATTATACAGGACTTTCAATATGTATTAAACACCCGATGGACGGACATCTGTTGTGAACTAGTATCCCCAAATGTGACGCTCCCTGCGGTCCTCGTAGAAAGGATAATTATCCCTATTCAAAACCCGTCCGGTGGCTCACGGAAGCAGGACTTCCACCCGCTGTCGCTATTGAATTGCAACTTTAAGATCTTTTCTCGACTGTTGACGACGCGGATACACCAGACCGTACAACACGTCATCTCACATGATCAAACGTCATTAGGAGGCGACAATAACATTCAAATAGCACTCAGTGATTATCGTGACTTCATATCACCGGCGAGGGCATGTCGACCGAAGGGTGCGCTGGCGGCAATCGATTTCAGTTAAGCTTTCGATAGCGTGAACCACTTCAATTTACAAGCGGTCCTCCAACATATGCGATATCCATAGCCATTTGTCACTGTCGTGATGCGACTACTCCGTGGCGCGACATCCAAGGTGATCGCCAACGGCAGACCTACGCAGCCCCTCACCATTTCTCGATCGATACGCCAAGGACACTGTCCACTTTACTTTACGCTATGTAACCAATCTTATGCGGCCTGCGCCAACGACTAACGGGATGATGTTACGAGGTCACTATTTCCGATGTAAGGCATACGCTGACGACCCGGTAATTGTCATGCACAACGGCGACGACATTTCAGCGAACTGAATTGCACAGCCACATGTAGCATGGCCACTGGTAGTCGTATCATCGTGCCAAACTCAGTGACAATGAATATCTGGGTCGGAATGCCTGAGCTCGTGGTCTCGTGGTCGCGTTATCGCTTCCCGAGCACGGGGTCCCGGGTTCGATTCCCGGCTGGGCCAGGGACTTTCTCTGCCTCGAGATGACTGGGTGTTTGTGTTGTCCTCATCATTTCATCATCATTCTTGAAAGTGGCCAGTTTGGATTGAGCAGAGGTTGAAAATTTGTACAGGCACTGATAACCACACAGTTGAGCGCCCCACAAACCAAACATCATCATCATCGGACCATGAGGAACGCGTCACCCCCTTACAGCTCACTTTGAAATGCCTCGGCATTGGTTTCACAGACGATACACGATGAACCGCGGCTTACAACATTCGATGGCTTTTACAAAATGTTCGGACTGGGGTAGCCAACAACCGCGTACGGCACTGGGCATCGCCCAACGGACCCAGTATGTCAACAAACATTTAGCGTCACCCATTCCACCCAGACACTATTTATACCGGTGATGTTAGCTCGCCGTATACTGGTGGCGTTTATGTCCTTCGTGAGTTCAGGTATGCTTTTTAAGATCAAACATGAGACTCTCACCTTTTCCCCGGATCGCAGAGGGCTTGGCCTTTATCACGTTCATGACAGAGCGGTTTGTGAGCACGTTAGTCAAACTATGGCACCACTGTCGGGACAGTCTGACGAGTCTGTTATTGGAAGGACTAGCGCCACCCTCCCCCTCGCCACCTGTGCCGATGCGCCAAGTCCCCTCCTCACTCTTCTACATCAGTGTCTTTTACCTCGAACTCAGTTACGTTCGACTTGCCTTACCAGCGACTCGACTGGTGACGGCAGGAACGGTTTATCGTGTCCAGCAGCATGGACGACCCGATAACATCGTGGAGAGGAAGCATCCGAACGTTAACTGCCGAGTAGTGTCGGGGACAATTCACCACGTAACACTGGACACTGACGTCACGGCGATGTGGTATATCACTGTCAACGGTAAGCAGGTGACCAGATCAAGGCTACATGCGATCCATATTGTTGACTCACCCATGTGAACGAACTGTGTTGTTCAAGACAACGATGAACACAATCTCAGCTGTGGCGAGTCTCCGGCAGTGTGGCACTTCATGAAGCATATGTCAGAATACTTCCTTTGAGTGACGGAGAATCATATCGGACCAAAGACTGTATTATTCCCGGATGATAAGTATTACCCACGTACCGAAACTAATGTAGTGACGCGGCTTAATGAACATGCAGTGCATTATTTGTTTCAAGACGGCAATAAGGACACTTTAGACTTGTGGAACTATTTGCAGGAACTACATTGAAAGATCCTCCGTAGCACAAAGTATCGACGATATTCAGAATGAGATATTCACTCTGCAGCGGAGTGTGCGCTAATATGAAACTTCCTGGCAGATTAAAATTGTGTCGTCCGGTCCTCACGGCTTTGTTTCCGCCAGTACCTTGTCTTCTACTTTCCAAAGTTCACAGAAGCTCTCCTGCGAAACCTGCAGAACGAGCACTACTGACAGAAAGGATATTGCGGAGACATGGCTTAGCCACATCCTGGAGGGTGTTTCCGGAATGAGATTTTCACTCTGCAGCGGACTGTGCGCTGATATGAAACTTACTGGCAGATTAAAAAGCTGTGGGGACGGGGCGTGAGTCGTACTTGAGTAACTCAGATGGTACAGCACTTGCCCGCGAAAGGCAAAGGTCCTGAGTTCGAGTCTCGGTCCGGGACACAGTCTTAATCAGCCAAGAAGTTTCACATCGACAATATTTTTCCAATTATTTGTGGAATGCGACGCTCCACGCTCCACGCAGCTCGAAGATCACGGTTAAGACAAGCTAAAGTTACAAGACGAAGATAGAGCACTACGCGGTACAAAGTGGGCTCTGCCTTGGTAATTGCGAGAAGTCATACCTGGATGTTAAGGCGATGGAGTGTTTCGGCGTCACCCCCTTTCCTCCTATTGTCCCCAGTGCGAAAGGTTCTTCGCGGTTTCCGTTTCCCAGCGGGTGCAAAAATAGTAGCGAATAATGGTAGTACGGATTCCAGCCTTAGGTTTTTTTAATGGTTTCCTTATCGTCACACTTTGCTCTCTTTCTTTTTGCACTTTGCTGCAACTATGAGTATGTTTTCAGTTATGTGCGTCACCTGTTCGACGCAACGAGTGTCCTTATTTGTTTCAGTTACTTACAGCTTAAAAAACATTAATTTTATACTGTTGGCCATTAAAATTGCTACCACGAAGATAACGTGCTACAGACGCGAAATCTAGCTGACAGGAAGATGATGCTGTGATATGCAAATGATTAGCTTTTCAGAGCATTCACCCAAGGTTGGCGCCGGTGGTGACACCTACAACGTGCTGACATGAGGAAGGTTTCCAACCGATTTCTCATACACAAACAGCAGTTGACCGGCGTTGACTATGAAACGTTGTTGTGATGCCTCGTGTAAGGAGAAGAAATGCATACCAAATCGTTTCCGACGTTGATAAAGGTCGGATTGTAGCCTGTCGCGATTGCGGTTTATCGTATCGTGACATTGCTGCTCTCCTTGGTCGAGATCCAATGACTGTTAGCAGAATATGGAATCGGTGGGTTCAGGAGGGTCATACGGAACTCCGTGCTGAATCCTAACGGCCTCGTATCACTAGCAGTCCAGATGACAGGCATCTTATCCGCATGGCTGTAACGGATCGTGCAGCCACGTCTCGATCCCTGAGTCAGCATATGAGGCCGTTTGTAAGACGAGAACCATCTGCGCGAACTGTTCGCAGCAGCATGGACTATCAGCTCGGAGACCATGGCTACAGTTACGACGCTGTATCAGAGACAGGAGCGCATGAGATGGTGTAATCAACGAGGAACCTGGGTGCACGTATGGCAAAATGTCATTTTTTCGGATGAATCCAGGTTCTGTTTACGGCATCATGATGGCCGCATCCGTGTTTGGCAACATCGCGGTGAACGCACATTGGAAGCGTGTATTCATCGTAGCCATACTGGCGTACCACCCGTCGTGATGGTATGGGGTGCCATTGGTTACACGTCTCGGTCACCTCTTGTTCGTATTGACAGCACTTTGAACAGTGGACTATACATTTCAGAAGTGTTATCACCCGTGGCTCTACCCTTCATTCGATCCCTGCCGAACCCTACATTTCAGTGGGATAATGCACGACCGCATGTTGCAGGACCTGTAAGGGCCTTTCTGGATACAGAAAATGATCGACTGCTGACTTGGCCAGCACATTCTCCAGATCTCTCACTAACTGAACACGTCTGGTCAATGGTGGTCGAGCAACTGGCTCGTTACAATACGCCAGTCACTACTCTTGTTGAACTGTGATATCGCGTTGAAGCTGCATGGGCAGCTGTACCTGTACACACCATCCAAGCTCCGTTTGACTCAATGCCCAGGTGTATCAAGGCCGTTATTGCGGCCGGAGGTGGTTGTTCTGGATACTGATTTTTCAGTATCTAAGCACCCAAATTGTGTGAAAATGTAATCACATGTCAGTTCTAGTATAATATATTTGTCCAATGAATACTCGTTTACCATCTGCATTTCTTATTGGTCTAGCAATTTTAATGGCCTGTAGTGTAAAAACCAAGTAACTAACTACAAACAAATGTAAATAAATATTCAAACTAATAAAACCATTGCATCCCTTGTACCATGGGAAGGAGGAGACATTGTGGCCAGGACTCGGGTTGCGACCTCTGCCCGCCTTGCCTCCACCACCCCATGACCTGATTCATTTCCCATCAAAAAAGAAAAAAAACCATAAAAACGGGCACGGCAGACTTTTTTCCCTAAGCGATGAGACTTATGATCTCGCTGTTTGGTCCCTTCCCACGAAACAGTCAGCCAACAGCTGTAGGAAATATTGCAGTCACTGCAATTACTTCTTACTTTAAGCTTAATCAAGATTTTTGTCTGCTCGATGATCCTCCATTACACTGTGAACAAAGAGAACAATTACAAATATAAAAAAAAGTTTTGCATCAACTCGCTTCCGGGAGATCCGGAACATGTATAGAAAACTGGAGTAGAGATCAAATCAGCAACATTCTGCTCTTTTTATTGCTCATGAAAGCCACACATTACATGTCGTTCCTCTATAAAGCGAGAGGTAGTGGTCCAGACTAATGTACACACCTTTACCTCTAATTCCCAGTAGCACGTCCTCTTGCGTTGATGCATGCCTGTATTCGTCGCGGCATACTATCCACAAGTTCATCAAGGCGCTGTTAGTCGAGATTGTCCTACTCCACAACAGCAATTCGGCGTAGATCCCTCAGAGTGGTAGGTGCTCACATCGTCCATAAACATCCTTTTTCAACCTATCCCAGGCATGTTCGATATGGTTCATGTCAGGAGAACATGCTGGACACTCTAGTGGAGCGACGTCGTTATCCTGAAAGAAGTCATTCGAAAGATGTGCGTGATGGAGGCGTGAATTGTCATCCAAGAAGACGAATGCCTCGCCAATATGCTGCCGATATGGTTGCACTATCGGTTGAAGATTGGAACTTACGTATCGTACAGCCATTACGGTGCCTTCCATGACCACCAGCGGCGTACGTCGGTCCAACATAATCCCACCCCAAAACAGCAGGGAAGCTCTACCTTGCTGCAGTCATTGGACAGTGTGTCTAAGTCGTGAGCCTGACCAGGTTGCCCCCAAACACGTCTCCGATGATTTTCTGGCTGAACGCATATGCGACAGTCATCGATGAAGAGAACGTGATGCTTATTTTGAACGGTCCATTCGACATGCTGTTGGGCCCATGTGTCCGCGCTGCACGCTGTCGTGGTTGCAAAGATGGATCTCGCCATGGACGTCGGGAATGAAGCTGTACATCATGCAGCCCATTGTGCCCAGTTTGAGTCGTAACACGACGTCTTGTTGCTGCACGAGAAACATTATTCAACATGGTGGCGTTGCTGCCAGTGTTTCTCCGAGCCATAATCCGTAGGTAGCGGTCATCCACTGCTGTAGGAGCCCTTGGGAGGCCTGAGCGAGGCATGTCATCAACAGTTCCTGCCTCTCTGTACCCCTCCATGACCGAACAATATTACTTGTTAAAATCGTTCGAGTGAACTGTAGTCAGTTGAAAAGCTGTAACATCTAACTTCAAATAAAATAGAAACTATTTAGAAAAAGAATATGTTTTATTGTATTACTGTACAGATTTCTGTGAACTTTGTGATTGTTAAAAGAAGATAAAACGTCTGCCGCACCATTTTCCTCTTCACAATTCTAGAGTACTCGACGTTTCGAGAGATGACTCTTAGGATTCGTCTGGTGTTCCTGGGTTCTTGAATACAAATGTGCACCCGAAGAATGGTCTCAGCGTAGGTGTCGAAACGTCAGTGTTCTACAATTTCGCAGATGAATATGACATAACCAAACTCTTTGCTTGGTGAAAAAAGAATTAGAAGTAAAGCACAGGTACGAAAATTGTTATCCGCAAAATTGTTGTGTTCTGCGCCTTTCGCGTAACCAGTCGCGATGAAAATCTCAGTTGAATTTAAAATCTAATTATAACCGATTCTAGGAAACCTTAGTTCGAGGTTGATCTAACAACAGTGCAGGAACAGTAAACCTCGTCGTCTATCCACAACGATAATGGGTAATGAAAGGCTTAGCTGCAATTCCGTGAAGCGTAAATAAATTTTTAGAGGTTCGGGAGAGGGAAAGTTAGAAGCCCGGTGCATACATCAACGATGCTGAAAAATTAGTTTTCATACGGCTCTTGACCTTTTAGAGCCAGGGGCGAACAGAAAATGCTGGAAGTAAGTCTCAGACCTAAACATCTAGGTCTGCTGTATGTCTCTTTTATCAATACCATGCAAAGTGATTGCTTTCGTAAAAAGATGTCTTTACTTCTCAGCGTTAGAGGTAATTATCATAGCTCCTTATCGAATTAAAGTCATCGCTGATTCACTATACCATGTTCTGTATACCATATCCACTATACGACCATCTGTCCCAACTTTTGAAATATTTAACTAATGCGACAGGGAAAACTAAACCGCTGAATAAACAAATAGAACCTTTGTTTCCTCAATGTGTTGCCAACTAGTTGCTGTAAACTATCTCTATTCTTCCTTTTATTATTTCTCTAATATTTCCCCTGCAAATATCCCATAAAAAGGTCATAATAATCACATTATAGATCGTTCAGGAATCAACTCCTTTTTATGACTGTTATGGCACTTGTACTATTAGTTTACTGTATCTCATTATTGATGCCTGTTTAAAATATTTGTCACCTACATTTTTCTGTGTACAATCATCTGTTGTTTATGTTGTGACTTGGCAAGACAGCCAAGTCACAATGGGAGGAAGCCGAAAGGCACGCGTGAAGCTCACGCAGATTGGCGTGAGGTCTGGAACAGTTAAAGGAATTAATAGTAGCAAATAAAGTACGTAGTTGATGTAATACTTAACTTTAATCCACAATTGTAGAACATCTCTCTTGACGGCACATGTTATAACCACAATATAAAATAACATCAAATGCTATGGCGCCTTGCTAGGTCGTAGCAATTGACGTAGCTGAAGGCTACGCTAACTATCGTCTCGGCAAATGAGAGCGTAGATGTCAGTGATCCATCTCTGGCTAAGTCGGCTGTACAACTGGGGCGAGTGCCAGGACGTCTCTCTAGACCTGCCGTGTGGTGGCGCTCGGTCTGCAATCACTGACAGTGGCGACACGCGGGTCCGACGTTTACTAACGGACCGCGGCCGATTTAAAGGCTACCACCTAGCAAGTGTGGTATCTGGCGGTGACACCACAGTTTATCCATTTGGAAGCGGTACTAATAGATTTGATACATGGAAAATTAATACTGCTTGCATTATACGATTTCTGTCCCTCATACTGCGTGCACGAAATACAATTTCATGTACTGGTCGCAGTACTATTTGTGTTCACTTCAAACGGACATTGTGCTGTGTGAGGCTCATACCGCGTTTATTTCTTAGGCGTGGCCCTATTTTACACTGCTATGACAGAGTCAGTTAGTGTTATTAACGTCTACTTTGCATTTTATATGTTTCTCGGAAGCATGGATTAGACATCCAGTTCATGTTCTGTCAATTTCCCATTTTATATGGCTCTATGGCGGATGCGTTACATCTCGGAGTACGTTTCTACCATCAGATGACGGTTCAAAAGCGTCATCGATATTAAATAATTTAGCAACCAACAAGGTTTCTATTCAGAAAGAATTTCACGTAATAATTTGAAGAATATCAGCTATGTACGTTATACTTGTGCTGACACATTTAATCGTATCTAGGTCATACATAACGCTAATTGTAACAAACCCCTTTCGGAAGATAGACGCAGAGGTGCAGCAATTGTAAAGTCAACGAACAAATTAATTTATAAGTTCTTTATTGCAGCTACACCGTAGCAAAGTATTGCCCGAAAGTTGTACACATAATGTACGCAGTAAGTAATGTCACATGTTAAGCACAATACGGCCGTGCGGTTAAAGGCGCTGCAGTCTGGAACCGCAAGACCGCAACGGTCGCAGGTTCGAATCCTGCCTCGGGCATGGATGTTTGTGATGTCCTTAGGTTAGTTAGTTTTAACTAGTTCCAAGTTCTAGGGGACTAATGACCTCAGCAGTTGAGTCCCATAGTGCTCAGAGCCATTTGAACCACTTTAAGCACAATACGATCATGTTAACACAAGACACGGTAAAAAAAAAAAAAAAAAAAAGAAACTCGTGAATAACTTCAGATATCTGATCAGATGAATTACAGGAAGAGCCATATAAATAGAAATAGGTTACCAGTGAACAAGAGACATTGACAACAAAAAATGATTTACAAAATTTGTCATTACAAGTGTCATAAAACCGGATGTCCATATGCATCCTAGTGTCTTACCCTCTCTCTCTCGCTGAGAGGAATTTACCAGGTCATTAGAAACAAAAGGAAGAAGGAGCTTACGCAGTAAACGAGATCCCTATAACAACACTGGGATGTATGTTAGAGTGCTGAAATAACAAATTCTAAAACTGATAGTCATTTACGAATAATTGATGATTCGAAAGGGACCCAATGCATCTTCAACATCTTTGACTCGAAACATGGTCATGCATACGGAAAGATATGCGGACGAAATGAGCGTAAAATATAAAGATGGAGAAACCGTGTCGTTTTAGAACAGCTGTAGTGATGTTTCGACTTTCTGAGACGAAAATCGAATAAATGGTAACACATGGTCAGATGATCGCTCAGAAAGACACAATTCACTCATGGAAAAACATCTGGCATATAAGAGGAACGAATAACATGTTAAGTTCATGATGGTTGTAGGCTTATTGTGGAAGACTGACTAAATAAACGAAATAAAAATAATTGTATCCCTACAAGTAGCAGTGGAAATCATATTTCGCATTAGTATAAGTCATAGCCATATGTTGGAATGTTGGTACCGGAGAGTCATGATTTTTTCTTATAATTCTGTAGTCAGTGGTTGAAATTACACTAACTACGAAAAATTGTAAAACATTGCTTCACAATTGCTTTCGTTTGCCTATTCTCGTTGTAAACATTTACCATGTCGACACTGAAGAAACGATTCTAATACCCTTTTTTGGAAATTTCCTTGCCTTTTAGTAACGTTTAAAGCTTATGGCGCTGATTTTTTAGGCACTGTGATGGTCCATATCTAGATTGGATGTGTCCACCACGTAAATGTCGTCGGTTTAGTTATCGGGCACCCATAACGTGATTTTAAGTGGTTTACATTAGGGTTTTAGACAAATGTCCGGCTCTTCCTGAATTATTATGTGCTAAACATACCACTTAACAATTTACAATTCAAAATTATCCACAATGAAGGTTACACAATTCACTGACGAAGCGCACTACTTTCTCTATCAACAGGATCAACTGACGCTAAACAAAGATGCCGGTAGGAATAGCATACAGCCTCAGAAGATTTTACGTATTACGAACAATGTGGAATTATTAGAATCTGAGGTTACGGAAATTCTTATCAACTATAAGTGCCCGACATATATGGGGCAGACAGAACAATCGCTTCGTCTTTGGCACGTGCAAATAACGAATAGTTGCTACAATACTGCATTTGTTATAATATCCCTTTACTACAGAACTATAATAGCAAGTTAATGTTACGTATCTACATGGATTTATGACAGTGTTCGTGTAGCTAATCTGTTTTAAGTAATTTTAAGCCATTTGTCTACAAAACATAACTTTTTTATACGAGCGAATATAGATTCGAGAGCAGTTTCTGAACAGGGATGCATTTAACAGTTCTAATTAATTTTTGACAGGTAAAATAAGTTCTCTAATCCAAATCAAACAGATAATTTTGAAATATATGTACATAATATGTTGTTAGTTACGACGCTAGTTTCAGAACTGAATAAAACGAATTCTTCGTGTCGTACACGTTATGTATTTATTATTTGAAAGGCTTCATCAGTAGGAAATATCGTAGAAACTGCCCTCCAGGTGTTCTTGTTTCGCTGTTAGAGCCATACGAAATTTGTTTTGCACAGCACTAGGATATAACCTCTCATTTTTTTTACGTTTTGTATGTTGTTATGGATGTCCTTGAAGATGTTGGGTTTGATGATGATGCCTTTCAAGTAATATAGTAGAGGTGTGTATGAGACAGAAAATTCGTTATAGTCAGTTGTAATTAGACGAACCTACAGCAATTACTGGCACGTAGCTCAGGACGAAAGTACTAGAAAAGTTAAAGAATGATTAATTATTTAAACTTAAGAGGCTCGTTTGACAAAATGGAACATTCTATCATTAACCCACTTATTGACAGAATCGGTCTTTTTCGACAGTTTGTGTAGAGTTCTTTGAAATGAGATATTAACAAATTTATATATCTCTCCCTCATAATAACATTTTCTAACTGAAATTCTATCACCTAAAGATTATTTCTCTAATCATATCAATGGAATGAGAAAACCAGCTTCTATAGTGTTGGGTCCCTGTCAACACAATAACATGTCATAACTCCTATTTGGAACAGTCTTAAGGCAGAAATTTATTACATAATATTCAACCAATGTATCAATCACTTATTTCAAAATATCTCAAAAATATAATGGAATTGGCCAGTATTTATTTTCTTCTAAAAGTAAATATTCCGTTCAGATTATGCAGTTTAAGAAGTGCAGCAATTCTTTAACTGTAGTAGTGATTTTACTCATATTTTCGGTCTTGAATTATTTTTATTACTAAGGTCATTTTTATAATTAGATTAAAAATTACTGACGCTCAAATAATTTTGGGAGTTAGGAATATGACCCTAGCGCACGTCACGTGCCCAAGGTCGATAATTGTGTCGGAACACGTGAATATTAAATTCTACAAAGGTATTCGATCACAGCAAAGGAGATACTGATTGATGCATTTTTCACAAATCGGATGAAATAGTACATACACTCCTGGAAATTGAAATAAGAACACCGTGAATTCATTGTCCCAGGAAGGGGAAACTTTATTGACACATTCCTGGGGTCAGATACATCACATGATCACACTGACAGACCCACAGGCACATAGACACAGGCAACAGAGCATGCACAATGTCGGCACTAGTACAGTGTATATCCACCTTTCGCAGCAATGCAGGCTGCTATTCTCCCATGGAGACGATCGTAGAGATGCTGGATGTAGTCCTGTGAAACGGCTTGCCATGCCATTTCCACCTGGCGCCTCAGTTGGACCAGCGTTCGTGCTGGACGTGCAGACCGCGTGAGACGACGCTTCATCCAGTCCCAAACATGCTCAATGGGGGACAGATCCGGAGATCTTGCTGGCCAGGGTAGTTGACTTACACCTTCTAGAGCACGTTGGGTGGCACGGGATACATGCGGACGTGCATTGTCCTGTTGGAACAGCAAGTTCCCTTGCCGGTCTAGGAATGGTAGAACGATGGTTTCGATGACGGTTTGGATGTACCGTGCACTATTCAGTGTCCCCTCGACGATCACCAGTGGTGTACGGCCAGTGTAGGAGATCGCTCCCCACACCATGATGCCGGGTGTTGGCCCTGTGTGCCGCGGTCGTATGCAGTCCTGATTGTGGCGCTCACCTGCACGGCGCCAAACACGCATACGACCATCATTGGCACCAAGGCAGAAGCGACTCTCATCGCTGAAGACGACACGTCTCCATTCGTCCCTCCATTCACGCCTGTCGCGACACCACTGGAGGCGGGCTGCACAATGTTGGGGCTTGAGCGGAAGACGGCCTAACGGTGTGCGGGACCGTAGCCCAGGTTCATGGAGACGGTTGCGAATGGTCCTCGCCGATACCCCAGGAGCAACAGTGTCCCTAATTTGCTGGGAAGTGGCGGTGCGGTCCCCTACGGCACTGCGTAGCATCCTACGGTCTTGGCGTGTATCCGTGCATCGCTGCGGTCCGATCCCAGGTCGACGGGCACGTGCATCTTCCGCCGACCACTGGCGACAACATCGATGTACTGTGGAGACCTCACGCCCCACGTGGTGAGCAATTCGGCGGTACGTCCACCCGGCCTCCCGCATGCCCACTATACGCCCTCGCTCAAAGTCCGTCAACTGCACATACGGTTCACGTCCACGCTGTCGCGGCATGCTACCAGTGTTAAAGACTGCGATGGAGCTCCGTATGCCACGGCAAACTGGCTGACACTGACGGCGGCGGTGCACAAATGCTGCGCAGCTAGCGCCATTCGACGGCCAACACCGCGGTTCCTGGTGTGTCCGCTGTGCCGTGCGTGTGATCATTGCTTGTACAGCCCTCTCGCAGTGTCCGGAGCAAGTATGGTGGGTCTGACACACCGGTGTCAATGTGTTCTTTTTTCCATTTCCAGGAGTGTAGTTTGTAGGCGACGATGCGTTGAGCTGCGGTGGTGATGGCTGTTGCGCAAGACTATTTAAGAATACGAGTTGCTGTTACATAATTCTTCCTTCCATAATCAAACTCCACAAAGCACTGCATACGCATTACAAGTTGCAATAAGCTGATTTTGAGTCCATCCGAGGTTTACTTCCAGTAAAATAACAGGTAATGTAGTCTCAGTTCCACTCTACGCTGTCAGACGGCTTCCACTTGATGAAACTTGGCTCAAAAATCGAACCGTCTACGAAAATCGTTTCAATTACCTGGCTTCCGGTGAGATGTAGCGTCAAGTCACTCTTCACGACTCCAACTAAAACTATGCTGCCCACGTGGCTGGTTAAAGTTAAGGTAGGCCGCAGGAAGTACTGGTGTTCAAGAAATATCCTGTCAGTATGGACAGTATTATCTCAGGAGGACCGAGAGCAACTACGCAGTACTGCGTAACAGACGGTAACTGACCATCAACTGCCTTCAGCAACACCTCTACCACCATGGAAGCTGAAGTTTTCTGTGATAGCTAAATGAATGATGCTATAGAGATCAAAATACCTGAAGATATCTCAGTATAGAGGGCGGCTGGTAGCTGAGAACATCGTGGAACACTATAATCGTGAAACGAAAGCGCGCTCGCGATAATCGCGGGACGACAACGTTACATTATTTGGCCGACGTCACAGCCTGTAACAAGTACGCTTAAGGGTGAGAGGTCTGCTACTACAAGACTGCTCGCTGCACATGTTTAGCAGGTCATAACATTGTATTCACGTAAGGAAATACACTTTAACGTACTCCAGCCTTTAAGTGTTTTCCCTTGACTGTATTGTCCTAAGATTAAATTACAAACTTTTGTAACCAACATTTTTAGCATTCCTTGGTTCTGAGGATAGATGTCCGCAGAAATTTATCCAGAGTGAGAGGAAAGACTCTAAAATTATGTTATACAGAAATTGCTGAATCCATGGTAGTACTGGAATCACCGGAAATCTAGCAGCCCCTCCTGCCGGAGGTTCGAGTCCTCCCTTGCGCACTGGTGTGTGTGTTGTTCTTAGCATAAGGTATTTTGAGTAGTGTGTGAGTCCAGGTACCGATGACCTGAGCAGTGGAGTCCCTTAGGAATTCACACACAAATCTAGCAGCTCATGAGAATTCAGTAATGAATAAAAACTCTGGGCGCTCGATTTTAGTGGATGTCCAAGTGCCCAGTAGCCCCTTTCCCCTCCCTCCCCCCCCCCCCCCCCCCCGCCGTCCCATCCGCCCACCACCCACTTTAGGACCAATACGGTTGTAAGGCAAATTTATTAACAGGAAAACCAGACCAAAAACCCCAGTGTCAGAATTTGTGGTATTTGGCTGAGAAATTCCTTACTCTATCATGGCTCGTTACCTAAGCAACTCCATCAACGTAGAGAATGAAAGACAGTCACAAGGAATTCAGCTACCACTTGTCAATGTCCGACGAAGACGCGGTCGAAACTTTGTGATCGTTCAACCACTTGAAGTGGTTGGAAGGCTGAGAAATTATTTAGTTATATCGCCGACATATCATGATATACAATTTGATCGACTATTCTACACAGGAGAGACGCTCGGTAGCTCGGTACGGGCTTTTGTTAAAGTTTCGAGAACATACCTTCACCGAAGAGTCAAGCAGTATACTGCTCCCTCCTACGTATATCTCGCGAAGAGACCATGAGGATAAACTCAGAGAGATTAGAGCCCACACAGAAGTATACCAACAATCCTTCTTTCCACGAACAATACGAGACTGGAATAGAAGGGAGAACTGATAGAGGTACTCAGCGTACCCTCCGCTACATACCGTCAGGTGGCTTGCGGTGTGTGGATGTAGGTGTAGATGTAGATTGTGTCTAACCTTACGTAAACGTGCCACATCACATCTTGAGTAATCACATAAAAATTCGTTACCGATTAATCTGGTTTTGTAACAACTCTGCGTGATTGCCAGGTATCATCTTTTATTCATTTTAGAGGTAGTGCTCAAAATAGAACGAGTTTCTTGGGCAGCATCATGAAGTTTGAAATCATGGAGGTTTCGTTTGAAGTGCCGTTTAACTTTACCGTTTTTATTCTTAATAAACATTCAGCCACTCCACATTCAATATTACAAATTTCCATGGCAAAACAGTAATTTCTTTGCGTAATTCTGCATGCTGTAGACGTCGATGAGTGACGTAGGAGGATACAGGGTGACTTAGACAAAGTTTCGATTTTTACAAGAAATACATTCGTAGTTGCGAATACGGACAATCCTAATTTGTATAATGGAATAACGACAATGAAACTATGTACCGGAGCAGGATTCGAACCCGTATTCCTACTTTTAGCAAGCGGTCACCCGAGCATAACTCACGGCCCGACCAAAACGTCCAGATGTCATCTACATCTGTCCACAATCTGTACTTGTACATCCGTTATGTATGTTCCCGTATAGGGAGGAGACTTTGCTTGAAAGTCAGAGGATAAACACGATGTTACGGTGTCCTTGCTGTTTCGAATTATACATGCATCTCCGAAGGATCCTTGCACCGTAATTCTAAATAACACATGCACAGCAATATCGAATCGTATCGTAAGTTTTTATTTGTTTTGATAAATGGCAGCTTGCTCTAAATGTAGTAAAATGGAAGTTAATTCAGATGAGTTAAAAAAACCATCCCATACTGTTCTAATACAGAAGTACTAAGTGTGCTGCTTGATACGGTCATATCAATTAAATATCTAGGCCCAGCGATTGAAAGCGCCTTGTAATGGAACGAGCACATATAGGCAGTAATAGAGAAGGCGAGTGATTGACTTCGGTTTGTTGGCAGAATTCTAGGAGAGTACAGCTGATCTATAAACGATACCACGTGTACAACACTAAGGTGTCCCATTCTAATCTACTACTCGTGTGCACAAGATACCCTCCAAGCTCATCCCTCCACTCCACCCCTCAACCTACCCCAACACCGCTACAGAACCAGATCGGATTAAAGGAAGACATCATTTCAGAGGCGAGCCCTAGATCCGTTACTAATAGTTTCAGTCTGCAACCGAGTATTGCGAAGATGCTTTGTGAACTCAAATGGAAATCCTTAAAAAATAAACGAGATTTTATTTTTCTCAAAATGCTATTGAGGAAATTTAGAGAAGCTCACGGCAAACAATTCTACTGCCACCAACGCAGACCATGAAGACCATGGTCAACAAGGCAAAAGATACTGGGGCTCATACGGAGTCAGACAGGCAGTCGTTTTTTTCTTTCTATTTGGAAGAGAAAAGGGAAAGGAGATGACCACTAGTGGCCCAATGTAACTCCACCATACACTATACTGTTGCTTGCAAAGTATGTACCTGGATATAGATGCAAAAGGTGCAATCTTCTAGGTAAGGCTGCATCGTGTTCTGTTTCTTATATACGATCGACGTTTAGACCCCTCAGCTGGAATCTTACTCAGGATCTTCTGGTGTTCACGATTAGCTAAACACCCAGGTAACACCGAACGTCAGGAAATCATCAGGAAAAGGACGCAGCAGAGGGGTCGAAGCGTCAGTCGTGTAGAAGAAGCAGAACAAAATGTGGCATAACACCCTGGAAGCTTTCATCATCAATGATTCAGTTGTTGGTGACTGGAAACCAAGTATCCGCTACATAGTGGCTTTCTTCAGACTAATACAATTTGTGATGAATTTGTCTATGTTGCAGAGCAAGTAGCCATCTGGGTTTGCAAAGTTTCCTTTCTATGTGTTTGTTGGTGGAGGTAGGGGGGGGGGGGCAGGGTGAAGGGAATTGGGACAGCTGTCTGTCCTCTGCTTGTTTATCGATATTGTATAGGTTGACCTTACTGCTCACTTTATTTCATTATACCCACCGACAAACAGTTTTTACATAGCACAGTCACTAAATGTAGCATTCATTTGTTTGGGGGGGGGGGGGCTCTCAGTTCGAACTAATCTCGTGTCTTTTGTCAGTTCTGACGGATATCGGTCACCTCCTCTCGCAAACTGTCGTAACTACGTTCTGGAAAAAGTTTAAGCGGGGTTTAGGTGTATCATTTACAGTATGCCAGAAACAGCCGAGCACAAAGGCATAAATAATTTTTGCAACCCAAATATTTTAGTGAAGAATACGTTGGAGGGAGACGCTGTCACGTAGAAGTCTTCTGTAACTTATTAGGCACAAACTAGTTACCAACTGCTTATGATAATACTTTATTTACTAGAAACAATAAAACGAGCAGGGTGTACGTTGTACGCTATCAAGCATAAGTAAAAAAAAGTATTAATCTCAAGACGCCGAAATTTCCTGTTTGAGGTAATAATGAGATCAGGTTAAAAATCTATTGCACAGTGTCAGAATAAGATATGATGGTTATTGCGCTACTACTATGCCCTAATATCGGAGACAGTCATGACACGCTCCTTTGGCAAAATTATCTTGCTTGTACAGTGAGTGCGTAGTTTCCATTTTCCGATGGTATATCCTGTACACACAACATTTTGTAATGCCGCTCCAGCACACTTTTCCTGTTCAAGTAACGTATTAATGACTATATGTACAACTGCATATAATCAACAAACGATTATCATGTTCAAATTAAGTAGCTAGTACATACGAGGCAATAGAATATAAGCGATATATAACTTTCATACGAATTATTTGTAATTGACTGGTATTCCATTAAAATGTACCAAACCATTCAACGAAGCAAACCGGCAACTAATAAGTTGATCTGTCGCTAAACGTTCCTGTCGGATAAACAACAGTCTTTTAGCTTTCCCTAATCTCGATTAATTCGTTGTTTTTGTGTAAAAAAAAATCTTGAAGGGTTAACCACTAAATTAAAGTTTTGGACAATTAAATCGTGTGCTTGCTTGCTAACGCCTTCCGATGCATTCAGATACCATGCATGCACACACTGCTGCCTAGGCACAAACATCTCCTTTTACATATATGTTAAACGAGTTATTGAATTCATTATATTACGAAGTATTTAAATAATTTATAATCCCCTGAATGACAACGTTACTCTTCGGATTATGCATAAAACTGCTGCACAGTGCACATTCCCTCTCTACTTGCGACAGAAACACGAAAGGAGATGAGTACTAATGGTAATGGCAAGTTAGCTGTTGTACCCATGTAGGTCTCCTGAGAGCAAGAAACAGCTAATTCAGTGCAGAGACGAGAAGAGAATAAACTGATATAACTTATGCATTAGAAGGATACCTTCCATTTAAAACGCAACATCAAGCTCGTGATGCAGTCGAAACAGGATGCTTGTTTGAAAACGGCAGAAGCTCACCGTGCCAACTGAAGCGTCTCTCCCGGAATGTTACAGAGCGGTTGGACGTACCGGTGCGCTCGATCCCAATGGCAGTTTTAATAGCATCGCCGCCCCCGGTTCTAATTAAGGCAGGAAATCACAAAGAGCTGGCACGCAGACGAGGTCGCCTCTCGGAATCGTCCCGATGGTGAACGCTCTTTCAGTAGCCATGGCGACGGCATAACGAACAGTCGATTATCAGGGAATCAAAGGGCAGAGAGCCGCCTCACTTCCTGGACAGCTTTATTGGCATTTACGGAACAAAGCGCTCTTTTCTAAAGATTACAAGCATCCGCTTCTACATCTGTACTCACTACAGCAGTGTAACAGTGGACACTTTCCGTAAAACAAAGTACGTTTTCAGGTGTTTCCTGTCCCATTCACAGTTGGACAGTAGGGCCTATCAAAACGGTTTATAGTAAGGAACGTAAGTAGCTTGTCTTCAGTCACTGCCTGTTCCTGTGAAGACGTAAGAGCATTCCCAGTAAGTTAGTCGTCATTCTACGTCACTTAAAAATTTTCAGCGGTTTTGTGAATTTCTCCTTCCCTGTCTGACAAGGCTGTGACTATTCTAGTTTTTCATATTTTTTTACGTTCGTTGTCTTTGGTGTTACGTAAGGGACGATCTAAAAGTCTCCGTTTGAGGGTGTTGCAGCATCGTATATGCATCGTAGAGCGACCGCTATGCTTGTATGCAGAGTGGTCCATTGATCGTGACCGGTCCAAATATCTCATGAAATAAGCATCAAACGAAAAAACTACAAAGATCGAAACTCGTCTTGCTTGAAGGGGGTAACCGTATGGCACTATGGTTGGCCCGCTAGATGGCGCTGCCATAGGTTAAACGGATCTCAACTTCGTTTTTTTAAATAGGAACCCCCATTTTTTATTATACATTCGTGTAGTACGTAAAGAAGTATGAATGTTTTAGTTGGACCACTTTTTTCTCTCTGTGATAGATGGCGCTGTAATAGTCACAAACGTATAAGTACGTGGTATCAAGTAACATTCCGCCAGTACGGACGGTATTTGCTTTGTGATACATTATCCGTGTTAAAATGGACCGTTTACCAATTGCGGAAAACGTCGATATCGTGTTGATGTATGGCCTGAACGTCATCATTTCAGTGTCCTGACCGTTCGCGGGATTGTTACGTTATTTAAAGAAACAAGACGTGTTCAGCCACACGTGAAACATCAACCACGACCTGCAACAAATGATGATGTCCAAGTAGGTGTTTTAGCTGCTGTCGCGTCTAATCCGCACATCGATAGCAGACAAAATGCGCGAGAATCGGGAATTTCAAAAGCGTCGGTGCTGAGAATGCTACATCAACATAGATTTCTCTCGTACCATATTCCTATGCACCAGGAATTGCATGGCGATGACTTTGAACGTCTATACAGTTCTGCTACTGGGCGTTCTATTTAGCGACGAAGCGTCATTCACCAACAGCGGTAACGTAAACCAACATAATACGCACCAACATAAATGCACTATTGGGCGACGAAAAATCCACGATGGCTGCGACAAGCGGAACATCAGCGACCTTGGCGGACTAATGTATGGTGCAGCACGTTGGGAGGAAGGATAATTGGCCCCCATTTTATCGATGGCAATCTAAATGGTGCAATGTATGCTGATTTCCTACGTAATGTTCTACCCATGTTACCACAAGACGTTTCACTGCATGACAGAATGGCGATGTACTTCCAACATGATGGATGTCCGGCACATAGCTCGCGTACGGTTGAAGCGATATTCAATAGCATATTTCATCACTGCTGGATTGGTCGTCGAAGCACCATGGCTCGCACGTTCACCGGATCTGACGTCCTCGGATTTGCTTCTGTGAGGAAAGTTGAAGGATATTAGCTATCGTGATCAACCGACAACGCCTAACAACATGAGTCAGCGCATTGTCAATGCATGTGCAAACATTCCGGAAAGCGAACTACTCCCTGTTGAGAGGAATGTCGTTGCACGTATTTTCAAATGCATTGAGATTGACGGACATCATTTTGAGCATTTATTGCATTAATGTGGTACTTGCAGGTCATCAAGCTGTAACAGCATGCGTTCTCGGAAATGATAAGTTCACAAAAGTACATATATCACATTGGAACAACCGAAATAAAATGTTCAAACGTACCTACGTTCTGTATTGTAATTTAAAAAAACCTACCTATTAACAACTGTTCATCTAAAATTGTGAACCATATGTTTGTGATGTTACAGTGCCATCTATTACAAAGCGAAAAAAGTGGTCCAACTAAAACATTCATATTTCTTTACGTACTACGAGAATATGTTATATAAGATAGGGATTTCTATTTAAAAAAACGCAGTTGATATCCGTTTGACGTGACAAGCTCGCCCATATTTTATGTAAGTGGCCAGTCAATGACAATTTCCTGTGGCATTCTTGCTGCTACGTTTTCCCTTTCCTTACGTTTTACTTTCTTTGCAACATTTTCCTTCTTTTCTTGATTTCTTTGTGTGTGTGCTTCAGTTTTATTAGGTCTGTCCACATTCGTTCTTTTTAATGTGTGTCAGGGCGCTGATGGCCTCGACGTTGAGTGCCAATAATTTCCAACACACCCACACACACACACACACACACACACACACACACTTATGGCAACGCCATCTAGCGGGCCAGCCATAGCGCCATCTGGTTTCCCCGTGTAAGCTAGACAAGTTTCGTTCTTTGAACTTTTTTCGTTGGGCGCTTATCTCGTGAGATATTTGGCCCGGCCACGATCAATGGACCACCCTGTATAAGCAGCTGTACGTGGGAAAGCCATTAATGTGACATTTTTGTCTTTCGGAAGTGCTTGGGGTAACAGACATGCTTGCGGGTAATGCGGAAACGGGTACTATAGCGACGTTGTTGCCAAATGCGTCCAAACAGGACCAACGCGCTGGTATGGTTTTCTTAGCTGTCGAAGGACGAACACCGGTAGACATGCATCGGAGAATGGGGACTGTGCACGGGGCAGCACCTGTGATGCAAACCACCGTTGTGCACTGGTGCATCAAGTTCCGTACTGACCACGATTCGACAGAAGACGCGGATCGATGTTGGAGGCCAGCCAACCCAAGTGGGAGACACTCGAGCGCCCGCCCTGTAGTCCTGATATGTCCCACACTATTATCACGTCTTTGGTCGCTTAGAACAGTCCTTGAAGCGTCGACAATTGCTGTCGGACGAGGTTGTGCAGCAGGCAGTTACGAAATTCTTCACTCACCAGTACACGGTGTTTTACCGACCTGGTATCGTCAACCTGGTGCGTAGGTGGAACAATAGCCTCAATGCTCCCAGCGATTTTGACTGGTTGGAAAACCTTTTCTGGAATGTCCGGCCTTCGAATAGAAACTTTTTTGATCGCCCCTTTTATCTTTCTGTAGTAGACAGCTTAAGGAAATTTCCTAGCGCTTATTCTTTCACGCTGATATAAACTTTGTACTAGAAAATCAAGTTGTTAGTTACTTTGAAACAAGTTGACTCTCTCCGGAGGTTCGAGTCCTCCCTCGGCCATAGGTGTGCGTGTTGTTGTTAGCATAAGTTAGTTTAAGTATTGTGTAAGTCTAGGGGCCGATGACCTTAGCTGTTTGGTCCCTTAGAAATTCACTCACATTTGAACAAATAAGTTGACGGAATTATTGTAATTTTTTTAACGTGATCCCTCGGACAATTCTTGTTCTCATTTATACCTGTAGACTGGGGACACGCCAGAATCTTGTATCTAGTTTGGTCCACTTCTTGTGTGGTGTTGCCGTGTTACAACGTTTTATTGTTGGTATAATTTCAAAGAGAGTGCCACGACGACGCCAAGGTCTCACAAACACAGGAAAAGAAAACGAAAAGCGCTTTCTGTTGTTGAATGATGGAAATTTCGGTTGAATTATTGTATAAAGCGACTGGCCTGAATGAAGTACCATCAGTGGCGACGAAAATCCGAAAATCATTTGCTGTAAAACATTGAATCTTATGTAACTACTTAACCATGGTATTTCAACTGCTTGTTTTACTATTCATGGTTCACACTGACTGCGTTCAACTGTCTTAATTTCAAAAACTAATTCTACAGGCTTCAGTCTGTTTTGGGGACATCCTCCATATTTTCCTTCCTTCTGCTGAACTTTTCATTCTAGGCATGTACTTAACATCTATCTTAATCTGTTTTGCAAGTTCCCTTTTTTGTCTGCGTGTAGTTATTCCCCTCTGTTGCACTTTCATCATCGCATTAACAGTATAGTTTCTCTACTTTAGCAGGCATTATCCTTGACTGTATTTTCTCTGTATAATTATTTTACATGTCCCTCACCCCCGTATTCCCTTTATTACTTCTTCATTTCCTTTTTTGATTTGTCCGCTTAATTTTTATCACTACTCCATAGTGTATTATTTCATGTTCTTCAGTTTACCTCGTTAGTAGATTTTCCCTGCTCCTCATTTTATTCCCATACGTACACGCATACAAAAGTATGTAAATGTTGTTTTTAGCGCACTTCTCTTGCTTGTTTTCAGGAATTACGACTGATGATTGTCATTTGTTAGCCAGAAACTAGTAGTGATTTAAAAATAAAAGCCTTATAACTAGAGTTGTGATGTCCGTGTCTATTCCCACATAGTTTTGTGCTCCTCCAGGCGTAAAACATCACGTACATGTTTGTCAACTGGATATATGCACGTCCAGTACAACTAGGGGTTCCTATTAAGTACAGTTTCTTGAAATGCATATACGTATTTGTGGTACCTTTCTCGTATCGGCCATCCTGTGCCATGCGGCTTACTAAATTCTGTTATTTCTTATTTAATATAAATCATATCGCTATTCACATTGTCACGTCCGCCTAAAACACTTTCATCTGTTTAGATATGATTGGTTTACGGGTTTGACTATCACTGGGTATGCTCTATCAAGAATTTGCTGTAAGATATTGCGCATTCATTGCGCTATGTGTCTGACACCTCTTCCCAGTGTTGCCTCTTCTTTCACAGGTAGTGTCGATGCAGGATACGGTGGTCGACGCGAAGTGACCAGCTTTCGTCCAGAGTGCACGGCCAGGTAATTCGTTTGTTCGGAAGGGGAGTCGAACAAGTGTTTGCCCCATTTCGGCAGGTCGGCGATCGCAGAATCGAGGCGTACCCCTTCCAAAATTTCTCAAACGATTTTACACAAACTATTCGCTAAAACAATTCCATCTTTCCTTTATTTATAGCTTTATATGTGACCCTTGTGATGATTTGCCAATCGCTTCGTTAATGGTCATTGTTATTGTGATATTTGCAAGGAAGTAAACAATGAGCGAAATTCGAAAACGTTTGCAATGAAAAATAATATCGCTATGACTTAGCGTTTAGTGCCTATAACGTAATATGTTGCTGCGTATGAAATTTACTTAACATATTGAATTTATCTTTGGATTTGGGTGGATGTCCCTATCTATCACCAATCTCGAGAAAGTTGATCTGAAGTAGAACACTCATTTGCGATCGCGAGCGGCAGTGACAAAGCCAGAGTGAAATATCCACCTAGCCGGCCGCTGTGACCGAGCGGTTCTAGGCGCTTCAGCCCGGAACCACGCGATTACTATGCTCGCAGGTTCGAATACTGCGTCCGACATGTATGTGTGTGATGTCCTTAGGTTAGTTAGGTTCAAGTAGTTCTAAGTTCTAGGGGACTGATGACCTCAGATGTTAAGTCCCATAGTGCTTAGAGCCATATGAACCATTTTTTGAAATATCCACAACTTTCCTCGTATTTCATAAACAGTGTAAGATGAGATTTAGGCAAATGATAGTATGCCAAGAAGAGAGTATTCTGCCAAATGGTTGTTCTGCAAAACTTCAATCACTACCATGTTATTCCACTAACTACAGAGTTTTTCTATGTAATAATGTAATTTTTAAGGCCCGTCGATAGCTGATGAAACAAGAAATGCCTTAGGATTTGGAACTACACAGGTAAAAACATTGTAAATTTACTTCTGTACCGATTATGTTGATTTTTATAAGCTATTGACTTTGCTTTTCCTCAGTTACTTACTTAACAAATTTAATAAAGCACAGTTTCGTAATTCTGTTGCAACTGCATTTGCGCGACATGTTGGTGAGATGACAATGCGCTAACTTTGCTGTGGTGTAGCAAGAGAAGCAAATTTCAATGTGGCAATAAGAGATAAGAGAAATGTGTAGGATTTACTCAAAATTCGCCACCCATGTCTCTTTTCTGAAAGTTGCAAATTGTTAACAAGCCAGGCGAATATAAATCTCTGCTTTTTGTGCATTTTCAGGTAAAATGTCTTTAGCTCTTTTTGAATGATCACCAGGCAATTGTGGGCATGGATGTGCTCTACTTAATATTTAAAAAATTATGAGTGTAGACTTCAGTTCTGAACGGTACCTCCCCACCAGCGCCCGGTAATTCCCCTACAGCACCTGCCCATAACCCTCACCACTGTTGCTCTCCCCATGCGTGCCCTGCCGACTGTGGGTCTACTGGGCACCTTATTCTTCATGGACTCTACTCAGCGTCGATATACTCGTACATTTACTGTTGTATGGCCCTGATAGCACCACTCTCTCTCTCTCTCTCTCTCACTCTCTCTGTCTCTCTCTCTCTCTCTCTCTCTCACTCACTCACACACACACACACACACACACACACACACAACAACAACAACTTTCTCCTGTTTTATGTAATTGTCTGCAGGAAGGAAACGATGATACAGAAGTTCTGTTGTGTTAGAAAACTGACAGGTCAATACTGGATGCTTTGTTTGTTTGCTCTGTGATGCTGACAAAAAGTTGAAAGGTTAAATGTAACTACTGCATCTGACATATTGGAGATGTTCGCACCGGAAACGTGGTTTAAAGACGTCTTATCTCCCAATTTTGGCGCATGTCCAAAACTTTTCTCAGAAATTCACAGCGCCAACATTAAGACACATTAGATAACTGAGATAGCGATTTGAAAAGATTTAGAACGTCGTAGTAAAAGTACTTCGTCGTTTAATAAATCCTTCAATATCTCCATGAGAGATCTGAAAGTATTAGAAACATGACAGAATTATGTGTCCCTCTGCGATAATTTCCTGAAAATCCGTTCACTAAAGGTTTTAGGGCTTATTCGACTTACCCATTGCACTTACACACTGAAGACTGTTGGCTTCTCGTCGTATGAAATATATTCTCCGGAAATATGTCGTGATTTTTCGGCCAGTAACTTGATACAAATCTTTCAGAATCGGTTAGTCTGCCTTGTTGTGATTTGAGAGGCCTATTTAGAATGTTTCTCTTTGACCATGTACTTAATCCTCGCACTATAGAGTATCGTTTAGTGTTGCAAACGGACTAAGGAGGAGTAAATAAAGATTCCACAAGTATTGACTGCGTGAACGCATGTTTTATTTGATCATGGACAGTAAACGGAAAATAGGGGTATGCACGTTGATGCCATGTTCTCTGATTTCAAAAATCCTTTTGTTAAAACACCGAAATTATTCACCGGCATAGGGATTGATGGAACGGAGATGTGACAGGACTGAACTTCATAAATAAACTAATCCATACCTTCATCTTAAGAGAGGAGAGGCGTTGTTTTGAGGAAAATTACTCTCAATTAAGTTTAAGTGAACAGTTATTTTTCATAATATTTGTAAACGACAGACAACGTTACAGCCCTTTCAGTCGTGCTGGAGACGCCGCAGAGAGGTTTGGTCATTCGACAATAACGTCTTCATGCAGGAAGAATGTCGTTACACAATCCTACAGCAGACTCACAGCAAGAGGCTGGGTCACTAGATATACGCGAAAATCTTATAGATAGCCGCTACCGGAGGTTTTCTTTCCATTTTGGACTCTGTGATATCTACGATTGACTCTGTCTGAGAGAAGTTCCAGTTCCCCACATAATTTATGATACAGGACGCCTTCCATTAAATGAATCAGACTTTCAAGGGGAAGAGGTATAAACGTGACATACGTAAACGTGGACTAGGAAAGACTGAGTCAGAAGCTACAAACGAAATTGATAAAATATCCGTCAAACCGTTTGTTTTTCGAATTATTAAAATCTAAGTAGACAGTTTTTCATAACATTTGCATTTATCTTAAGCAACTATTACCGCACGTTTTTATTTTGTTATATTTATCATATTATAATTTTCGATATGCAGTACGATTTTCAAGCTCACCTCTGGTGTGCAGTCGACATATTAGTTAACCCCTTGACTACTGCGTTACAGAGAGTGACGTGATGATAGTATCTGGTACATAAACAGTTACTTACTTGACAAAATAAAACTATGACTATAGACTAAAAATATCAATGTATCAGGTTTTAGCATCAAACACATCTGATCCCGTCGGTAGAGACCGTCATTAATCTTCTGAATTGTACGATGCGAGCCCCCTCGAATCCCTCTACCTAGTCATCCCCTTCTTCTCACAGCAGCATTTACATCCAATGTCCTTAGTTGTTTCTTGGGTGAATACACCAATATCAGTCTTTCTCTACAGCTTTTAACCACTAAGCTCCTTCAAGAATAGTAGATATTATTACATGAGGTCTTACACATCCTTACCATCAGGTCTCTTTTACTTGTCCGTATTTTCCACATATTCATTTCCTCACCTAACGTGCGTAGGTTCTACTCATCTTTCATTTCATCACCTACTTTTAGTGCCCTTCTATAGCCCCATATCTCAGATGCTTCGATTCTCCTCTTTTCTGGCTTTCCCACGGTCTAGCTTCAATACTGTGTATTAAACCGGGGACCTAGAAACGACGGAGAGGCTTCATCCCGCCGTATCCCTCCGTTGTTCACAACACCACAACAGGCCACACCAGTCCACCCACACCACCGACAGCCCACACCGAACCCAGGGTTAGTGTGCGGGTGGACACCCACCCCCCGGGAACGCCTCATACCAGACGAGTGTAACCCCAAATGTTTGCGTGGTTGAGTAATTATGGTGTACGCGTACGTGGAGACAGTATTTGAACAGCAGTCGCCGACTCAGTGTATCTGAGGCGGAATAAGGGGAACCAGCCCCCATTCACCGAGATAGATGGAAACCGCCTTAAAAACTATCCACCGGCTGGCCGGCACACCGGACCTCGACACCAATCCGCCGGGCAGATTCGTGCCGGGGACCGGCACACCTACCCACTGAGAAAGCGGTGCGTTAGACCGCACTGCTAGCCGGGCGGGCTTTATTTCCATATACTGCCATGCTACGCACATACATGAAATATTTTCCCCAAATTAAGGACGATATTTGATACAAGTAGACTTCATTTCTTCAGGAATGCCCTCTCTGCCCGTGCTACACAGCTTACTGTATTCTGTTTGCTCCCACGGTGGTAGAATTCCTTCTCTTCATCTACTTCATGTTCACCAGGTTTGATGTAAGACAGCACTAATCCCATTTCTGGTACTCTTCATTACGTACGCCTTATTTCGGTTTAGTCTCCATCCATTGTATGTGCTCATTAGACAGCTGAATCTGTTCAAGAGATGCTCCTGCAGTTCTTCCTCACTTTCACTGAAGACAGCAATATGATCAACGAATTCTATAATTCATATCATCTTACTTTGAATTTTATCCCACTCCTAAGAATTTTCTTTTTATTTCCATCATTTCTCCTTTGATGTAAGCCCATAGGTTGTACAGCATCCTTGCCGTACACTCTATTTCATTCAGCCGAATCTGGTGAACTCGTATTGGGAAGGAAAATGATTCAAATCCACTTCTGACCATCCAGATTTAGGTTTTCCCTGATTTCTCTAAATGACTTGAGCTACGTTCTGGGATGGTTGCTTTAAAAAGGTAAAGTCCGATTTTATAACCCAGGCATCCCCCTCCTCCATCTCCTCTCTCCACCTATCCCTAAGCCATGCTTGCGTTCCATCCTTCTTTCCTTTGTCATCCGAGTGCTTCTTCCTTCGTTTACCTTTTTTGTTATTCCTCGTCCTTCTTCATCATAAAGTAGATTAACCGTCTTTCTCTATAACTTTTACCTGCTTTCTTGAACATTTAGAACATCTTGCACCATATTCCATCAGCTTTCGGATGTCCATCCGGAACAGAATAATTTCTTCTTCAGTCATCTTCCACGTGAATGGGTGGCAGAATTGAGACCACTTCACTTTGGAGGAAACACGCGTGCATCAGAGATAAGACTGTCAGCAACAAGAGTGTCATTCGTACATCAGACTTTATGCGTGTAAGAGTAATACAGAGCAAGCGCTGATTCACCCACCCGGCTAGCCACACGGTCTAACGCGCTGCTTCCTGAGTTGGAAGGCGTGCCATTCCTCAGCACGACAGCGCCTGGGGGATTAGTGTCGAGGTCCGGTGTGCCGGCCAGCCTGTGGATGGTTTTTGAGGCGGTTTTTCATCTACCTCGGTGAATGTGGGCTGTTCCTCTTATTCCACGTCAGTTACACTGCGTCAGCGATTGCTGTGCAAACACCATTTCCACACACGCGCACACCAAAGTTACTCTACCACGCAAACATTTGGAGTCACACTCGTGTGGTATGAGACATTCCCAGGGGAGCCCCATTGGGGGCTGAACCGCACAATAAGCCCGGGTTTGGTGTGGGGCGGCAGTGGGGTGGGTGGACTGCTGTGGCCTATTGTGGGGTTGTGAAACACTGAGGGCTACGGCCGCACGAAGCCTCACTGTCGTTTCTAGGTCCCCAGTTTAATATCCACGGTTTGATACATACATACATACATACATACATACAAGACGAGAGTCTGCGAATTCACAGTGCTTACGAATTATGTGGTTGGTTATTAAAATAGATTACATGTGTTGGAACGCCAGGTGGTGAAGAATCGAAACATAGGTCCCCTGAATGCACCCGTTTTAAGAGTGGTTTCCGTGATTTGACAAGTTAGAAATCTTTGTCCCCACTAATCAGGGCAACTGCTACTTATTCTACCACGGCTTCGTCGACCACTAAATCCGAACAGGGTGAAGCTGTTGGCAGTATCTGAAACAGCGAAAATAACAATTTTCAACCACTACAGATTCGTCGAGCTCTTAAAGGCGGATGACACTATTGTTCGATGCAGCGTTCTTGTAGGGGCCGTATTGTATATCCGATGTAACTTTAACCACACTGACAAACAATTTCATATATATCCGCCTTTCGTAAACGCTGATTATCTTTCACAGATCTAAGAATACCTGCCATCTTGGCCGGTGCGAACATCACATCCATCTTATACTTCTTCATTAACCTGATACGTTTTCAAGAATCAGTTCCCGCATATGGTAGAATGGTGACTGACTGTACATTTGTTTCGTCCTGCTCTTCGTCCTGTTGGTGTGGTATTTTCTCCTACACTGTTTTCTTAATTTGAGGATTTTAAACCCATTTTTCTTCAGTATCTCATCCTAGTCTACCAGATCACCCTGAAGGCTGTCAGCAGCTGACGCTACATAAGTTTTACATACATCTGTTTTAACTACATGGGTTGCGAAGGATTGTGGCAGCTAGACGCCTGCAAGTATAGACTGGTATAGGCTTACGTAAAACGCAGTGCCCTGAGAACCCATCCTTTTGACGTAGAAATCATACATCGAGAAACGTTAGTCAGCCCTTTGTTTCCCGTTCCATGGTAAATGTGTTATTTTCATTAATGAACTTAAGACATTCAAGAAAAATGGTTCAAGTGGCTCTGAGCACTATGGGACTGAACATCTGACGTCATCAGTACCCTAGAACTTAGAACCACTTAGAAGACCATGTATGTGTCCTTACTAGTGAATTAGCTATGACTGTGTCGTCGATATGTCTTCAGAACATTTCAGTGTTTATGACTTCAGATTAGAACGCTTTTTGTCCTTAACCTAATGTAATAAGTAAGCTACCATCAATGCGAGACTGTTAACCATGATGACACCATCAATCTTTTCAAAGTATTGGTTATGAAATAAAAAATAAGCGAAGATAGCCCACGCTTGAATTACGCGGTTACGTGTTCCTCAAACTTGCTGCTAATCAGTGATAAAGAATCAACAATAGGTACTGTAATAAACAAGGAGACGACATCAGACCTCACCAGTAAATCAGAGGAGTTAAATTTCTAAATTTTCAACCTACTAAGAGAATCTTCTGTATTGTTAATATCATCTACACAGTTACCTGCAGAAGTCACAACAACGAAGCTAAGCATTTGGGCAACGCATGAGCAAGTACATCTATATAATTCACTGTTGATCTAAATATTAACGGTTGAATTATCTGCTCCAAACATGCTTCATAACGTTTACTTTTTTTGCGAAGCACTTACTTTTGTTTCTGTCAAATTCTGTTGATTTTAGGAAGGCCGTAATATTTGCGAGGTAAAGAGTCACCTTTTCTTAGGCTGTTGTTAACGACCTTGGGTAGGGAAATGAAGTTAACAGTCCTATGGAAGTGCCTCGATTTTTCCAGTGTCTTGGTTTCATAGTCAAGCAGAACGTCAGAACAGCCTGATAAACTGAGACAGCAACTAGAAGTTGTACTAACCCTCAACTCAGGAGATGACTTTTCCCGGGTACCACATCGTTTTGACCACGTTTTAAGGCATAGATCATTGAAAAATTTCAATTTTTTTATAGAACATTCATTCTTGCAACTATTTTAGTGTTATTTAAATACCTCCTATTTTGTTTTATTGCACTAAACAAAGCCTGCAGTATTTTACCTTATGTCACATATAATAACATACTTAAGTGCGGTTATTTAAATAGTACACATAAACGAAGTGTTATAAAACAGAATTACAAATTCTGAAAAATTATAGCGACTCTGTAGCAAGTCGATTTCCACACAAAACTAAATGCCAGAGATTGAAATTCCACACGAAAATTGCACTCGATACTTACAAAAAGGAAATTTCCGAAATTGAAACTGAATGCAGCGATATGTATTTCTCTTCACCACAACTCTGAACATACTTGACTTTAACTAACGCTAATTATTGTATTAGAGAAACGGAAAAGTCCTTATCATCCTTTTACTGCATCACCCCTGTCTTGAAGTTAGGCCATTCGATGATCCTCTGGCTCGCTAGCAGAATTATGATCACTGAAAACTGCAAAATTAACGATTTTTGCACTTATTTATTGATGTATGTCACTAATATCTTCCTCCGTCCGCAGAATAATAACTTCATCAGACTTAGGATATCTATAATTGGCCCATTCCTTTGAGGCACTTTGTGCTAAAGTGAAGAAATCAGGTATGTACTTCATGAGACGCAGTCTAAGAGACATAAATACGAGTGGACAACACATATCAAGAACAAAGAAGGCTGCAGTGCAACCGAAATTAAAACATTGTAGTACTGGCGAGTAATTAGAGTAGGGAGGTATAAAAGTACACTACTGCTACCCCAAGAAGAAATGCAAATAAGAAACGGGTATTTATTGGACAAATATATTATACTAGAACTGACATATGATTACATTTTCACGCAATTTGGGTGTATAGATGCTAAGAAATCAGTACCTAGAATAAACACCTCTGGCCGTAATAACGGCCATGATACGCCTGGCAATTGAGTCAATAAGACCTTGGATGGCGTGTACAGGTACAGGGGACCATGCAGCTTCAGCACGATACCACAGTTCATGAAGAGTAGTAACTGGCGTATTGTGACGAACCAGTTGTTCGGCCACCATTGACCAGACGTTTACAATTGATGAGAGATCTGGAGAATGTGCTGGCCAGTGCAGCAGTCGAACATTTTCTGCATTTAGAAAGGCCCGTGCATTATCTTGCTGAAATGTAGGGTTTCGCAGGAATCGAATGAAGAGTAGAGCCACGGGTCCGTAATGTATCTGAAATGTTACGTCCACTGTTCAAAGTGCCGTCAATGCGAACAAGAGGTGACTGAGACGTGTAACAAATGGCACCCCATACCATCACGCCGGGTGATACGCCACTATGGCGATGACGAATACGCGCTTCCAATGTGCGTCCATCGCGATGTCGCCAAACGCGGATGCGACCATCATGATGCTGTAAACAGAACCTGGATTCATCCGAAAAAATGACGTAACCGCAGCCATGGTCTCCGCGAGCTGATAGTCCATGCTGCTGCAACCGTCATCGAACTGTTCGTACAGATGGGCAAACGTCCCCATCTGTTGACTCAGGGATCGAGACGTGACTGCACGATCCGTTACAGCCATGCAGATAAGATGCCTGTCATCTCGACTGCTAGTGATGCAAGGCCGTTGGCATCCAGTACGCCGTTCCGTATGACCCTCCTGAACCCACCGATTCCATGTTCTGCTTACAGGCATTGTATCTCGACCAACGCGACCAGCAATGTCGCGATACGATAATCCGCAATCGCGATAGGCTACAATCCGACCTTTACCAAAGTCGGAAACGTGATGGTACCCATTTCTCCTCCTTACACGAGGCATCACAACAACATTTCACCAGGCAACGCCGGTCAACTGCTGTTTGTGTATGAGAAATCGGTTGAAAACTTTCCTGACGTCAGCACGTTGTAGGAGTCGCCACCGGCGCCAACCTTGTGTGAATGCTCTGAAAAGCTAATCATTTGCGTATCACTGCATCCTCTTCCTGTCGGTTAAATTTCGCGTCTGTAGCACGTCATCGTCGTGGTGTAGCAATTTTAATGGCCAGTAGCGTATTTCGATAGAATTTACCTTGGAGAGTGAGTGCAAAAATTCTTGCACATTCTGGGAGATCACAACTCGTGAGTGAAAGTCCATTGTAGCCAGTGTCATGCACCGTTACTGAACACGTATTTTCCATTCCGCTGTTACAGGGGAGCGTCCCGAGGCGATGCAGACGGGCGCGTCGGCGCCGCGGTGCCTGTCCATCGTCGCGACGGCTGCGTCGCTGCTGGCGGCTGCGGCGGCTGTGCTGACCAGCAGGTGATGCGGCGCGGTGGCCTGAGGCGGTGGTGCGCTGCTACTGGTGCTGCTGGTGCTGTTGGTGGTGGTGCCGTGGTGCAGTGGTGGGAGACTGGGGAACTCGGACAGTGCGCGCGTCTGTGGCGTGCTTACAGCACTGCTACTGCCGGCGGGCCTACCTGGGATCGCACTCGACCGAGAGAGCACCTCGCGTCACAGAGGCAGTGCTATCAGCGAGTCTGGCAACAGGAATGTGACACCAGGAGCACTTTTGCGTTAACATCTCACGTGGAGGAGGTAGCTCGTGCCTCTTCTTTATCCAGCCCAAGTTATCTTTAGTTGCCATCTGCTCCTCACATGCGAACAAATAGCACCTGCGTTTATGGTGCAATTCCGAAACAAGAACCTAATGAAAACAACTGTGTAGCGATGATTCTAACGCACTGCCCGCACAGAATTTATTCTATTCTTTTCCTTAACAATGCACAACAATATACGCGGACAGCTACTCCCAAGGCTGAACACTCATACTTCTTGACGGTAGGTGCAATGATTTCGCGGAACTGAGTGCAATGAAAGAGATAGACGAGCGTAATTCGATAGTAACACGTTCTCGTTACATTATTTCTTCATTTTACTTTAAACATTCCCGGAGCACTAAATATCAAACTGTGGACTTAGTGCCAACGCGGTAATCAAATACGTACAAAACAAATTATGGAATTTATAAATTGCATAATACCAGGAAAGTGTTTCACATTACGTTTCGTAAGACAAAAAAATCAAACGAAAATGTATTTTAGTTCCAGATCAATTAAGTTCCAAATAACACTTCTGTTTATAGTAAATAATTCTTGGCAACAAGCATAAATAAAGAGTAGATACAGGTGTAATTAAACGTAATTTTTATAAACGGAAATGTGGACCAAAGGGGCTACATTTGGTAGAAAAATTTTAATTGGTAAACAGGAACAATGAAAATACTTTTTTCAAATTTAGAGACGGTGGTCCATGATGTGTTTGGAGTAGAAATATCGGTTATCAGGAGAGATTTATCTGTTCGTCAACTGAATCCTAGTTGTGTCGCGTCCTGAAACGGACTTTCAGTAGCTTGAAGGGGAGATAAAACACGACGGAAAGTTTGCAACGAGCGCTGTTGCTGTGTTATTTACGTAATTGCGTAACTAATATTGTTAGGCTTTTTCGTTTTAAAAGCATGCTCTCTATCAATTTTCGGATACTGCAGCACTTTCAGAAACCGAATGACGTGGTGGGGTGGTCAAGAAAATGGATTCATACTCACGAGGAGTCACTCAACGTTCATATTGGAGGGACACGTTTCGAATCCGCATGCAGCCGTTCCCAATACTTATCCCTTTATCGGAATAAGAAAGTAATTGACACTACAGGGCATGGAAAGTGGTTATGTTGTAGATCCACCACTACCTGTGTGTGCAATATGGCTATGCGAATTCGTACTTTTTCTTTACATTTTTAATTTACTATTAATTTATTTATCAATGCTAGCTAAGACCTACAAAGAACCGTCTTACACCGAACCAATTTTTAATTTCCGTTTTTATGATACAAAAAGATTATTTTCTGCGGACACTAACACAAAAGTTTACGTTAACAATAATGGAGCCAAAGCTTATTACATCAGAACTAACAGAGATGGCAATATCTTGTGAGAGACACATAGTAGGTGAGAGAAAGGGAAACGATTTCGTACGTAGGAGAGAAAGACGAGAGGGATAATAAAATGGTATATCTACCTGAAAGAGTTTAAGAGAAGGCAGCTTCATTTGGGAGCAAGTTAGTATTCGCTTCACTGTATGATGGACGTGAGGTTCACGATAGAAATATTACGATAACGAGAGGAAGTGCTTCAGTTTTACATATATGCTACAGGGTACCTCATGTTGTTTATAGTGCGAGATATTCCGTTCAAGAAGCGACAAGCAAGAATGCAGAAGGAATTCAAGAATTTGTTTAGTTGATGGATAATGGAGCACGTATATACTGGAAATAGCACACGTATACACTGAGGTCCCGACGAAGCAGACAAGCGTACATTAGACAATTCACTTGACTGTTCGTTATTGACGAGTGTTATCCGATTCAGTTTTCAGGATTGTAGCATCCATTTTACTTGTCTGTTCACGTTCGTTATTAGCTTCCGACAGGCTGCTGAGTAAAATGAATTAGTTTGTATATGTAGTAGGACGATATAACTGCCGTGAACAAAACACAAGACCTTACCAATTACTTTCTGTTTGTTATGGCACCTGCAGCCTAAATCTCGTATCTAAAATTCGTTTTGTTACTTTAATCTACTCATAGGGCTTACCTTATTTGCTCTGTAGGAAAAGATATGACTTATTTCCTTTCCAGTCCTTGTCTAAATCGAGCTTGTATATCGTCTCTATTGACTCCTCCGTCAACGAGACGTTAATTATTGACCATTATTCCTTCACTTTCATCACAAAAAGCCCGTCGTAGGAAGCGTCAACGGGAAACGGCTGTAAAACCGTTTAAAGTTGCATCTTGAAACTCCGAAAAGACCTTGAGTATCTTAAAATAAGTATTTAATTCTTGTCAAGGCGGGTTGTTTTATCATCCATCAGCAGACAGCAAATGCTAATTGATCATGTTTTCTCCAAGACAAACATGTCGAAATATGTGTTTTATACATGCTCATACTGAAATAACTTCTCGGAATAAACAGTGATGCAAATTTTCATAACGAGCAGGCGCTTAAAAATCAAGGAAATTATTCCCTGACGTGAGTTGACGATCAGATTGACCTGTGTGATTAATTGGGTGTGGACTGCTTAAGAAATGTTATATTGTGTTATTCCACTTTCTTTATTTCCTCTTTTACCACATTTGGACCCTGAAAATTAGAACAAAAGCAACCACAAAATTAGACGTATTATCTACTCAACATTTCTCAGTTTGGTAATAGTGTTCTTAAGTACAGAACTGTATTATGGGACAAGCCCAAAACTTACCGAGGAATAATGTAACGGAATCATTCTTAATTCATCTAGGCCGAACTATGCATAAAAAATACGCATAGGTCAGATTAGGAACTCACGCTTTCACGTGCACCACATGACCGAAATATCACTAAAAGGAAAGGCAAAATGTTTAGATCGCTTCCATGATTCATATAGCTCAGTGGGAAAATATTAACAAACCTAAATTTGTGGAGGGATAAATTGCCATTTCTACGACATATACGCAAAAGCTGTCGTGAAGAAACGGTAAAATACTGTCTTCCGTAATACTCTTTCTGTTACCTCCATGTCATTCTGAAATTACCGCTGGATGAAAATTAGAAATAAACTGCACTCAACATAAGTCTCCTTCGTTCATACAACCGCTCGCACGCAACTCTCCATGCAACATCTCGCATATCATTGTAGAGTAAATGGGCACATTGGACTCCTGAGACCGTGGTGTCATTTGACTTAAGATATAATTGTTTTATTTGAACGTAGAAGTGAGTAAGGCAGGTCGCTTATGATGAGAACAGCTGCGAGAAAATCTATGCTACATATACAGATTTTTACCGTTCTAACAGCTCCTGATCAGAATATTAATGTTCCCAGCAGGATGATGATTGAGGCAACGAGCTAAAACCTCCCATTTTTCCCCGCGTCCTGGACTCCAGCGTTTCCTGTCAAGGCTACGCAGTACCACGCCACGGAAGTAATGGAACTTTCTTTTAAGTACTTTTTTATACGAACTACACAATATGAAATCATTCCAAAGAAGAAGCTTCATCAGTAATCGGTTTTCGAACACTGGTCATTTAAGTGTCGTGTTTGTTATAAAAGCATTACATCAGACTTTCCATCTTAATATAAAATCACAGAAAGAGTTATTTGTGGAACGAATGGAATAAAAAAGTTCAGAAAATGTAAATCAAGCGCCTTCATCAGTTGATCACTCCTGTTGAAGTATTCCTTTTGTGTGCCGAAACGTTTGTGAGACGTGCTACTGTATATTATGGAGAAATAATATATTTGTGAAATCCAAAGAATTTCTCCCAACGCTTGTGTGGCGAAAATCGAGTGTTTCAATAACCAGAATGAAGTTCTGCTGCTGGACAGTCAATATATATTTTTGTATCAGCGGTGCGTAAACTATTCTTGACTGTAAATAAATTTGTTTTAATACGATTCATTACTGACTGTTACGCGAAATAAACCGTGGCGGTCAAAGAAAAAAATGTTAATTACTATGTAATAATGGTTACATTAGTTATTACAAAGTTTAAAACAAAGAATAAGAGTACCAAATAATGTATATAACTATTATTGAAATTAGAATTGTTTAATAAACTTCAAGAAACGAAATAACCTTTAACTGATATTATTCCAAGTTGTCTTTCGCAGAAATCTCATTAGGACTACGTAATGCAGACGAGAAACCAGTATCAGGTAAGTAGCGCATTAATCTTTTCACATTCCATATCTCTAATTACCATCTGAGATGAGTGAACTGAATTCCCTTCATCACTGAAATGTCACCGTTCTGGTAACAGGAATCTCAAATTTATGTTAGAACTAATCTGGTAGCCATTTACAGGTGGAGTACTGCGAAAATTATGATTCAGCTAATGACATTTGCCACGCATAGACTTCACAGCGTAGGTCACCTGAAGAGAAGGTGTCAAAAGAGACATAACTCCATGCATGCAGTAATTCAATATTAGCAGAAAATCATCACTTGACGCTAATAAAGCTGCTGCATGCCCCCAAAGCAGACCATTCCATAAACTGACGTATATTTTCAGTCATAATCATAGACGATGGAAAAAATAGGACTTTCGCTAAAAAAGTATTACGAAGTTTCCCACGAAAAGAACTATAATACATCTGTAGGATACCCAAAACTCCACTATCTGCTGCACAAAAGAAAATGGTGCTCGATACCACATGCTGCTGAAAACCTATGAATATAATTTTTTTAATATAGCGATAACAAGCAACGAAGACCTTATACATTTTTCATATCGTAACAAACTGGTGTTTACATCATCAAATGTAAGCACTGTGGACTATTACAGGTATGTCCAGAGGGAAACAGTATTTCAGTTAAACTGATTCAACACGATCTACAGCAGAATCCGAAAACGGTTTTGTATTCATATCCGAGTTTCATAGCCATGATTTTATTGGAAACTCTATGATATATTACAGAGTCATAGCTTGGATTTAAGCGAAAATTCTTTTTTATTATTTTGCTCGTCTGCCACATTTTACCAATAATTCCAATTACACATGTACATGGTGAGGCTGCTACGCCGGTCAACCCCAAATGTATAGAGAACGAGTAAGTGTATCAAGGTCCAGTTTTTCCTAAGCTATGCTGACAGTGTGACAGATTTTGAAACGTACGAAAGTAGTTTTTACAATCATATGACATAGACTTCGTTGTTTTTAAGTGTAAATAGATACATTTTCTGTGGCATTGGTGAACCCTGTCTGGAACTCGATCAATTGGTCGTAAGGTACCAGCAACGTTCTGCCTACTTGATGAAGTGCAAGCAAATACTTACAGGGGTGGGACAAAACTTTGGAAACACCAAAACGTAACGCAATGGGTGCCTAATGCAGTGTAGGAAACCTGATGGCTTTCAAAGCATCTTCCTGTCGCCTGCAAATGGATAAATACAGACCCCGTGTGGTTTGACACAGAACTGTATACTTTGCCTCTGTGGAAATAGTGGCAAAATTCAGGTAACAATGGTGTGGAGGGTTAGCGATCACGTGTCCGGAAAGTACGCCAATGACACTTGGATCTGGCGACTCTTGTAACCGGGGGAGATGCTATAATTCATCATTGTGATCACAAAACCAGTTTTGGATGGCGCGAGGGGAATCTTCGAACACAGCTTCACCATTGGAGAACACACACATAGTATCATGGGACTGATTTTATCTGCCAAAATGGTCGCATAATCTTTGTCAGTAATGTTACCTTGGAGAGCACCTATGAGGCTCATGGCATATTGCGATATGGCCACCCAAATCATCATCGAACGTCGACCATTTCTCACGCTTGGGACGTAAACTTGGCCTGATGTTGGGAACTGTGTGAAACAAAACTCATCCGACCAAACGATATTCTTCCATTCCCCACTGTCCAGGTTTTATTGCTTCGACACCACATTTACTGATGAGTGGATTTAGCTCGCCCTGCAATTCCTGCTTGTTCAGCTCCATTAGCACTGGTTTGGTTCTGACAGGGTTCGCGATTGCTACATTCTGTCCTGCAGAGACTTTTGCACTTGTCATACCCTTATTTTTCGTCGCAATCCTCTTCAGTGTCCGTCCTTCGCGATCATTGAACGCACACTTCTGTCCGCTTGCACTGATGCGGTATAAATCTTCGATGCGCTGCGTCTCGAAACATCAAGCACTTCGGCTCGCTTGGTTACAGTAGCATGCACCATGCCAGCAGTTACAATTTGCCCAGGACATAATACAGTCGCAATACACTGAACATTGTTCTGACCACAACTGACACCTTTACGTATTGAGTGCATTGCACAGGAGCAGTTCGTAGTCAGATACAACAGCGCAACCTTCACGCTTGGCGAGCGTCTGTATTTACGTTGAAGCAAGCAGTTATCGCTATGTTTCCATCTTTTTTTTCAAACCGCTGTTACTCAGATTTGGTTCGTATGCTTTCCTGTGTCCTTTAAGTTCGTCATTACACGCTCTGCTGTTGTAAAGATAAAACAGCTTGCTGCTGCAACAGAGATTCCTAATGTATTAAACAATCGGAAAAATTTATATCGGTCTTGTTTGTAGGAAATAAACCGCAAGAGTGACAGTCCTGTTTCATGCTGATAGGTCTCATGATCTTGGCAGCGCATCATAACCACTCCGGAACAAAAACTGTACCACGCGATGGGCCTGTTAAGTCAAGTGGTTGCATAATCCTTCGCAATTATGCCACAATCCAGAGTACCCATGACACCCATGGAATACGACGATACGGCTGCCCAGATCATCACTGAACACCTGCCGTTTTCAACTCTTGGGACATAAACTCGGTTAGAAGTAGGAAATAGAGTCCAATAGGCGCGTCCTACCAAACAGCATTCTCCCATTGCTCCATGATCCACCTTTTATTGCTTCGGCTCCACAGTTGCTGTTAGCGGCACTTGCATCACTGATGAGCGGTTCCGGGTTCCTTCTCGCCCTGCAGCTTCCTGATTTTGCAACTACGTTCGTGTTGTTTTGGTGTTCACCGGGTTCGTGAGAGCTACTTTCAGTTCTGCGATGACTTTTGCAGCTGTCGTCCACTTACTTTTCCTAGCCATCCCTTTCACTGACAATCATCTTAATCGGCGTTGTCACTTAGCGGATGTCGTTTCTACGCTTTTGATGTATGCGCTGTTTACACATTTCATACGGTGCCTCTTGAAACACTAAACACTCTGGCTAACTTCGCTACGAACCACCCACCATACGAGCAGAAACTATTTTCCCACTTTAGAATGCAGTGAGCTCCGACATAATTCACTCCGAACTACAGAGAACATTATTCTGGCCACGACTGACAGTTGCAATGTGTTGAGGACATTCCACAGGTACCGTACGTACCCAGATACAAAAATGCAACTAGCAGGCTTAGCTATCATCTGCTTTTACGTTCAAGCATGCGTTTCTCGCAGTGTTTTCATATTTTCGTCCATCACTGTAGCTTTCATTGCAACTGTTGCCTTGCCGTCATCTTTCGGTATCACCCTTTTTGGGCTTAAGAGGATTCAGTTCATACTGCCGAAGGAGGTCGAAACGACGCTCCATTTTCTACAAAAAGACAGCTCGCAATTCCGTATCATTCTCAACTTACCTACGACCAAAATTTGCAAGTAGCGGCCATCAGCTGCCATTGTTCACCGAGGAAGACTACAACGAGTCACAGCCTCAATGTTTTGTGTATCACGTTAGCAGCTGTGGTTTCAAACGAAATGACTGTGGTCAACGCCTTTTCGACTGAAAAACCATAGTGCTTGGCGTTGACTACCACTGGCTGAAGTGATCATTTGAAGTGACCCTTTGAACGTTAGCGCACCCACTACTGAACTACGACAAGAATGTAGCCTCACTGTTCCCTCCATTAGACAGGTGCCTGTATGTAGCGGTTTCTTCAGGCAAAGAAGTTTCCAGTAGCGAAAAAAACTATGTAATTCACCTGAGAGGTACATAACTAGTTGCAGTAGAGCAGTACACGTCGCATTTCTGAATTTCAGTGGTGGCCGATGTCTGAACTTTCAGGGTGATCCTATACAGACGACCAGTGACAAAATTCCGCATTGAGGCTGTGTACGGATTTGCACGCATAACGACTCGGCAGACTGTTAGTGGCGCTAGTCGTTTGTTTTGTTATTTACTTTTTCCAGGCGGTGAAACAGCGTTATCATGAGCTATGAGACCAATAACGAGTTCATTTTCGATAAACTGCCAGATAAAAGATGAAAATGGCTTATAATGTCCGTAAAGGATTCTCTCAATTACAAGAAAGTGTTCTTAACGACATTCTTACGTTGATTTTATGAAGATAGACTGTAAGGTCGGAATGCCCGTCAGGTACGCATGACGATGAGTTATGTGTAGTATGTGCTCACATAATCTGTATATTCATCCAAAAGAAAGTATGGCAGTTTGAACGTGTAATTTGCTTTTAATTCCTTTTGTGACCGTAAGCGGAAATCTATATACCAGTTTCAAGATAATCAAGGCGAATGGTGTACTAGTTTACCAACGAAATATTTTATGCATCTGCATGAACCACATCTCCGCAGCTTGTGAATTTTGATAATTTTGTCACAATCGGATGGCAATTCAGGACAAAATCGAGTATTCACCAATTTATTTTCATAATAATCGAGATGGCACTACTATGCGAATTGGTCAGATCCACCCTTCAAACTCCTTTACACATTTTTTCTGTTAACTGTTGCTTCCCTGTTATCAAACGTCCGCTAATATACATTTACAAGTTATTTAGGGATAAATAATGAAAGAACAGTGTCAACTGCTGGTTCAACAAATTCACTTCATCACTCTACTCAACCGCAATTTTACAGAAAAACGGATAATCTGAAGTTTCAGTCGTTATTCTCAACATATTCAAAGAACACCATCAGCCTTCCTAACCGTCGCTGTCTTCACCTTTACCTTTGCCGAACGACCTTTACTTAAGCGCCATGAAGGCGAACAGCCACTGCGGAGACCGCTGGAAGCAGCGATGGAAGAAAGCAAGCAAATAGCTTCGACGTAAAAGAGTCAGATTTTTTCACGATCATACAATCACCATAACCACATAGACTTCCAGCAGTACTTACGGTAGCTAGTGTTCTCGCTGCAGTCTCCAAGAGGTTGTGGGTGACAATTTATTTGCTTAATTACATTAATATGTTCTCTAAAGAAAGGCCTGAGAATCATGGATGAAAGAAATCCCTAATTTCTTCAGAGATATCCTAAAAACACCTGTGTCTCTTATATGTGTGAAGAAATGTGTAGGTCAAATAACATCATAATCCTTGACAAACTATTCTGTGTTAACAATTTTTCTATATTTACGAAGTGACAACACCGTACGAGACGCAAGTTTAACATTCTTTTCAGATGAACTCAATCACAAGTTTCTTTTACAAAAAGTATGAAAATGTATAATTCTGAAATATCAGTTAAGGAGTTCATGGTGACTCATGACGCACTGGAAATCTGCAGACAAATCATTATTAGCAACAAACCTATGAAATAAGATGTCGATTTTATGTTCCTTGGTTACAAAAATATTTTGTGACGTTGATATTAAAAGTAGGACTGAATAATTTAACAAAATATGTTGTATAATACCGTACACCTTAAAATCAACATGAGGAAGGAAAGTTGAGTCCATACTAGCAATGGAAATAACAGTTTTCAGTCGTCAAAAATGTGACTTCATTGGACCAATACTGGCTAACGAGAGATTACTTGATTTAAGAAAATGATGCTGAAGACTATTATAACTTTATATATAAAACTGAAGAGCTAATGCGTTCCCACGAAGGTTGCGTATCTCATGGCTTCTAGGGACAAGTAAATTTTAGTTTTATAATTATCGACCAAATTTATAAATTTAAGATGCCGTCAAAATCCACTTATTTAGAGATCTAATCATGTGTTAGAGGTTTAACACAGCAAGACAAATATTATACAGACAGAAACTGTTTATTCATCCAGATTTTGAGGTCAGAACAGTTAGCGATTTCCAACAAACTTAACACTTAATTTCAAACCATTACGAAATTTTTCTCGCTGATGCTTTCCAACCCTCTCCCTCCTCCCTTCCACACCCCAAAAAATCGTAGCAGAAAAGGAGTTGACTGTCTATTACATTTTTTCTGTTGATTCAGTAAGACTTTAGCATTCGTCGGACATTTTGATTTATTACTTCTTTACTTCTAACTATATTGCCAACACATTTTGCAGACATCATCCATATGGACCACCTGTAAAAATGTACCATTTTGTGACATAGAGGTCAGCAGCTATGACGACATAAACATTGATTTGCCTGAAAATCTAGCATTTGCTTAAGACGAAGCTCAAATTTCCGTGGTTATCCTGATACGGTGTTTGATAATGAGAGTATTCAGCGACTTCCAACAAGCTTTAATCTGAATTTTAAACGTTTTCATCACCACTTCTCGCCTACATGCATATCTTCAAATATTTAACATATTAACGCGTTTGTAACGTAATCAAACATTTGAAGCTGTTTTATAGACGGGAGCTCGTTTCTTTAAGGAATCAGGTTTCACTTTATGTTTCTGTGGATCTTCTAATGGAGAAACCGGCGCACTGAATTGTCACTAGAAAACCAATCGACGTTTTTTAAATAGTTGTGTGATGTCGCACTCGTTTAAAGGGTGATGAGAAATTATGCGGGCACTCGTCAGATATAGGGCACCAGCTTACCCATTAATAGCCCCAGAAGAAGTCACTGCAATCATACGAGCAATTTTGGTTATATATAAGCAATGAATTTACAAAATGAAGCGGCTATACGCCTAGAAAACATTTATAATAAATAACTCGACTCGTAGAATTGCACACACCCACATCAGCCCCTTTCCGCAGATTGGACAGGCCAGCTACCGGAAGGCAGGACAAACAGCGAATGGCATCTGAATTGACAACATGGCATATGGACTAAAGTTTAAGAAAATGATGCTGAAGACTATTATAACTTTATGACGTACTGAAAGCATATAGATGTCTATAAGACGAGACTGAGAAAGGGGTTAACGTAATCCCCTTACTGTCTCAAAACAAAAGATATAGTAGTTTAAATCCTGAATGTTCCCTACACAGTTAAACTATTTGAGACCTGGTATAGAGTTTAAAGCCACCGAGTTAGTTGGCAATATTTTTATCACGTAGACTATACCATCACCAGGCAAAGATAGAAACCAGATATAACTGAATTTGTAGAAAGTAAGTGCAGAAAGCAATGGCATATTTAACACAAAAAATGTCAACTTCAATATACATAAAGGAAACTGGAGGAGACTGGTAAGCCCATTGATCATATTACCTAACATGCTTTTTGAAGTTTCCGCCAAAAGGAAGAATACCTAGGTATATAATTAATATGCAGTTTATTGTAACACACATAAACTGTCTTCTCTAAGAGAGTTAGTTTTGAACACAATAACTGAAAACAAGTCACTTCTAGAATTTCGGAGGGAGAGTAATAACATCTCAGTGTTGAAAGGCTGAAAATGTCCCATTAAACTGAAGGTTCCCAAATACAATGGCCATGTACGAGCTGTGCTACAATCAGAGTCCAGAAGGGGCTAGCAAAATTAAGTCCCAAGAGGATAAGCAGAAGTTAAAGGACTAAGGGGATGCAGAAAAGCTTACATCCAGTTTACTGCTGTTGGAAAAACAAAGACAAATAATACAAATTGTAGTTGCAGCTCATGGCATTGGAGTAAACATTCTTCAGCGTAGTAGCTATGAATGGTATATATTCGTAGCTGGCTGGAGCTGAAACTAGACGAGGATGGTGTCATCGTCATAGCTGTGACTCCAGAGTGACGTCTGTTTTCTGGAAATGCTTTCGCAGTTGGTGCTTGGCTCAGAAAACTCACTCGGAGTGAACTGGTTGAGTACAGCATGAACGTTGGCTTAATCATGCCTCAGAATAATGCAGATAGTACTTTTAGTCATGTGGCCCCTGGAGGTGAAAAGGTCCATGGGGCTAATGACCTCTAGGGTGCAATTGAGTTGCTGCCCGGTTGACGGGTGAATCAAGATTGTCATCTGAAGAGCTACCTCCTTTGAGGTCCATGTCCATACAACCTGTCTGTGCTGTCGTTCGTAATCACAAGACTTCGACACAGAATTCATGCTCCATCTGCCTTACCCCCTGCCCTGCCCTTGGAGGGGCTGGGTCCCTGCTGGCAGCCAGGATGGCTGGCTTCTGAGGTGTATCTCCATCGGCATTGATGGAGTGTATAATGAGGAGCACTGAAGTTCCTCCATCGCATATAGCCAGTTGCAGGCTGGGGCTAACGGACTTCTCTGACTGGAGAAGCTGTTCTGTTCAGATCTGCCCAGTCGTTCAGCCCCGCATTTGAAGGGTCTATACGTTCACATACGACATTCATTTCCATTGCTGCTAGTCACTCTTCAGCCCAATGTCTGTATTTCCAACTTGAGGTACATTTAGCGTGCTGGTAGTGGCAACAGTGTATCTGATGACTAATGACTAATAAAACCCTGGCAGCGCAAAAGGAACCGTTGGGGGCAAAGTCTAACTGCCTTTGTCTGCAATGTGTGTGGATTACGTGGGTGGGGGGAGGGCGGCGTGCCTGGAGCTAGGGGGCACAGTGGTCAGGTATCGAACATTTCTCATGAGATCAAGATTGTTTACGATCCGAGAGACTGCTCAAAAGTTCATTCATGGGGAGATATGTTTCTAAAGAAGGATCCATTAGTTTAAGGAGACATATGCTTCATCGCAGGTATACTCGAGGACCATGCCTTAGACCAAGGAAGCCACATATGGTTGTTTACACTGAGGACTACTACACTGGGAACTGCAGTCTTCGGAAGACCATATGTTAACATTATAGCAGCTGAAAAACTCGTGGTGGGCTGCTGCTACATGTATGCTAGAGTGAAAGTATTTTAACAGACTGGACTTTAACCTGTCACAGGGCAGAGGATGCAATTCCATTACTGGTTAAACTGATGCAGTGGTAGGTAAATATCAGGGCTCACGTGTGCCAGAAACAAGGTGTGTTGCTCGGTATTATCGGTAATGCTGTCGGGTAAGAAGTTCTGTTCCATACGTGCGACGTAGTCCGCCCACAGCTCGATCTTCTTGAAACGCTTGAACGGTGGGGGCACCGTACAGAAGCCCTTCACCCCGCTGTCGATCTGGGAAACGCAATTACAGAGTTCCAGACACGATGTGAGGATGGCTAGCAACCTTTCGATCAGGAGTTTGTCTGCGTACAGCATCTGCTGGAGTAGTAACATCTTCTGGGCAGTGATATTCATCAGTTCCATAATCCTGGAAGCAATGTAAGAGTGCATGTACTTGAAAGCGGAAGAACACACGTCGAAACAATCTACCTGGGTATGAGCACGTGTCAAATACACTGATAAAAAAAAAAAATTATGCCTCATCACCAACTGATGTGCGTGCCAAAGATGACACATGAATACACGTAATTCTTAGGTGTAAAACAAATATGAAGTATATTGTAACACACATAAACAATCATATCCAAGTGGGGGGTTAGTTCTGAACAAAAAACTTCAAAACATATACAGAAGTGCCAATAATAATTTCTAAAAGCTGAAGGCCAAAAATATAACAGTAAATGAAAGTTCCCAGATCCATTGTCTGTGCATTAGGAGTGTCACAATCAGAATCCAGAAGGCATGTGCAAAATTTAAAGCCCTGAAAGGACAAGCAAAAGGTAAATCCCGACGGGATGTACAAGGGTTTAGTCTGACTTACTGCCGATGAAAAACAAAGACGAATATTACAGAGAGCAGTTGGTGGCTATTCAGATGAAGGCCACGTCTCTTCGATAAAAAGGTCACATATCGTGTAGATTCATAGGTGGCGACTTCTGAAGACGAAGATCGATGTGAACAGCGTCGTCGTCGTAGTGACGGTTCCGGTGTGAGATCCTTACTGTCAGGAAGCCTTAGCAATTGGCGCTCGACCCAGGAAACTCACTCAGAGCAAATTGGTCAAGTGTAGCCCAGGCACCGGTCCGAATATTACCAGGGCACCAGAATGCAGCAGGCACTACTGTCGGTCACGTGACCCCCAGAGCAGGAAAGAACTGCGGAGCCAGTGACCTTTGGCGACACTTGAGTGACCACTTGGTGGCAGCGCATGATCACCCCTTGTCTACAGTTTGAAGAGCTGTCCATTGCGCGATCCGCATCTGCTTAGCCCATATGTGTTACTTGCTGGCTGAGTAGTCACAAGGCTCCTACAAAGCACTTTTCAACCTTAGGATAAACGAAAGAGAAGGAAGAAGGGGGAATGATTATCACCATGATTTTAGATAAGTTTTAATCCCAGGTGTAGCACCATTCACCCTTTTCTTATTGACATTAGGTGTGTATGATAGTGAGACTGTGGCTCAACGTGAGCGTAGTGGAAGTGAATGAGCGTTATTTCATAGATTTCCTCCTCCCTGTGTACAGCAATTTCAGAAATTTCATCCACATTCGTTTATTTAAATGAGCGTAAGGGTGCTGATAACCTCAACGTTGAGTGCCCAAAAGCTCCTAAAGCACGTACGCGCAGAAAATGCAGGCTAGAGAAAACTGGTTGACGTGGAAGATAAATTATAAGAAAGGTCATAAATGAATACAAAATCCTATCTCCGAAAATGTGTCAAGCAGTGCAAATTTTTTCAACTGTTAAGTTGCGAGTTCAGTCCGTAACTCTAAGGCGGACAGCAAACTTTATAATAAAGGTATCCGCAGCTGATGGCATTCTATCTTTAAAAAAAAAGACCGCAAATAGCTATTGTATGATCCTTTAATAGTACTATTGGTTTCACAACATTAGAGTGGCATCTTCAGGTACACGTAAATAAAGAGGAATAGCACATGAGAGAATTAAGAATAGTAAAAAAATTATTGGATAGTAAAAAACAGTTTAGAATGCTAAGAGTATAGGGAAAGGAACGTAACAACACACCTGAAAGACGCAACAGACTTAAGTAAATTTACGAGTAAATATAGAAGGCAATATATTTACTGTCAAATCTTTTAGTGGGACACGTTGGGTGCATTGGACGTTCCATCATCCTCAGCCAGGTTGTAATATTTCGTCAAAATGTTGACGAAAGTCAAAAGTTAAAACAAGCAGAATTAAGAAAACACCTAGGTAAGGACGTCTGCTCTAAAAAGAACTATAAATTCCTAAATCCAGGTAAAGGGAGGGCTATCGATAAAAGCAAAATTAAACAGTAACTGTAATCAAAAATAAAGTTAAAAGAACCATAATGGGCTGAAGAATAACATTAGAAAGAGTAGATACGACCTGTTATTTTGAGTCTTATTCGAACAGATCTCGTACATGTCGGTGATAACTGTCGCCGACGAATGCAGGCAGAATACTTAGGATATATGTGAACAACAAGGCAACAGGCCGGCGCGGCTTACCCGGAAGAGACGAAAGGTGCGTGAAGCTATAAATAATCAGAGAAAGAACATTGGGAAGCGTCCTCACAGTACACATATAACGTTGAAAGAGAGTACAGTGATATGAGTATTGGACTGCAACAAGTATCAATGAATTTCATTATAGACATCAGAATTGGAGAGTGCTTTATATTACTTCAGCTTAGTTTGACTATTTAGTATTCATTCTGTATGACACTTTCTACTTCAGAGAATCTCAGTCCCTTCCAGTATACTTACTATTTGGCCTATAGTCTGGTAATGTAACGGTTCCACATTTAGGGTTCTGTACTCGTAAATGAGAACTTAACGGTGATCTGGGATTTTTCATATTTAAGTGCTCTCGGAATCGGAGTTACAGCAGTATACTCCGCGCAAAACTTTTCAGTAGAATATGAGAACACAGATCACAATTTATTTGTTCGTGTTTACAGATGAAATGGAAGTGATTTCTGAAAGACAGGAAATTTAGATGAGGCGAGTTGGACAAACTGAAAGACGCAATAGTTTTGAATTTAAATCGGTTACAGATGAAAGCAATAAAAGGATGACGATGCTTTAAGAGATGTAAAACTGAAGGGCGCAGAGAATCAAATAGACGAAAAAGTAAAACTCAGCACAAATTTATAAATAACGTTCTATATGTTGAATTTTAAGTGATTGCTAGATAAAATAAACATATACAGAAAGTAGATTAGGGAAAAGGGTTCACAGGTGCCTAATAATCATATAATCGTACAAACAAATTGGCAAAGTTGGAATGCTTAGAGGAGCAATGAACAACTGCAGGAGCATACGAATAGAATAATACATTAACCTCAACAGTTCATGTATCCGAGGTTCTGGTGCGAATGACATAACAGAATGCAAATAAAAAAATAACAAAATGTTAAATGACAAACATGTTGGCTTTAGGAAAGCTGGAGGTACTAGAGGGGCAGTTCTACGATGCACTTGGTAACGCAGGCAACATTTAAGTAATATAATGACCCATAATCAAACGATTTGTTCACTTGGTAGATAAATCCTTTTATCTATGAGACAGGTGACAATTCAGAATTGAAAACCGATACATCACCATCAGAACACCTGTTAAAAAGGAAAAGAAGGTATTACAATATGAAATGCCACAGAACAATTATAGGCATGAGTTTCAGACGTTGCATATGTACTTACAAAGAAAAGCAAGTACGAGCCATACAGCAAAACCGCAACGTGCAAAAGTGGTATTGAAAACAGCTATAATACATGAAGCCTAGAACAAAACTGAACGTACATACAGATCATAAGCGGCAGGCAAAACAATTTCCGTCACCAGATGGAATTAGTAACCAATACAGCTCATAAATGGCAATCGAGAAATGTAACCAACAGATCACACACTGAACGTAGATTATGCTTTAAAACCACAGAGGAACTATGCAGGCATGTATTTACAAGTTTCTCATGAATGTACTTAGCAAAAAGTAATTTATGTAACAAAGTATACAGATATAATGTGGAATGTTAGTTGCTACAGTTACTAGATGTAGTGCAGCTATCATTTAAGACGTAAATTATAACAACGTCAAGTATATAAAAATACAGAAATTACATTGCTGCTGCTCATAATTAATTACAATGTGAGCATGGAATGTGACACATCTTTATACAAACTACACTAAACATAATAACGAAATAGTTTCAAAAACAGTATATTTGAAAGAAACATAAATTTTTTTATCATCCGCAGATCACAAAGTAAAAGGAAGGATACACGAATACACATCATAAACTCATAATGCGTATCGAACGTTAAAACATAAAATTACAAAGGATAAATCTGTAATTTTTGAGAACATTTCTAGCGTAGAACAGCGGTCTGCTAATAGAATTTAGTAATGGCTATAAACAGTCTCGACCTAAAAAATATTTATTTTGATGGTAACATGCTTCTGTCACTATTTGACCATCCTCAAAACCACATACTATCGTGGCAGGCGGTGGTGGTGAATTTAGTGGATGATGTAACTCCAGAATTTCAACTGAGCAGTTGAAGTTCGTCGAGTCACAGCGCCCGTTCGATTCTCAGCCATCGACTTCTGTCATGGTATGAGGGTCTGACGGTGGTCAGACGGTGACCGAAACAAGCCGAGGCTGTTTGTGCTCATTCTTAAAAGAGTATAAATTGATAGTAAACCGGTTACGTTGCAAGGAAGGGTTAAGAAAATAGATAATACACTCATGGAAATTGAAATAAGAACACCGTGAATTCATTGTCCCAGGAAGGGGAAACTTTATTGACACTTTCCTGGGGTCAGATACATCACATGATCGCACTGACAGAAGCACAGGCACATAGACACAGGCAACAGAGCATGCACAATGTCGGCACTAGTACAGTGTATATCCACCTTTCGCAGCAATGCAGGCTGCTATTCTCCCATGGAGACGATCGTAGAGATGCTGGATGTAGTCCTGTGGAACGGCTTGCCATGCCATTTCCACCTTGCACCTCAGTTGGACCAGCGTTCGTGCTGGACGTGCAGACCGCGTGAGACAACGCTTCATCCAGTCCCAAACATGCTCAATGGGGGACAGATCCGGAGATCTTGCTGGCCAGGGTAGTTGACTTACACCTTCTAGAGCACGTTGGGTGGCACGGGATACATGCGGACGTGCATTGTCCTGTTGGAACAGCAAGTTCCCTTGCCGGTCTAGGAATGGTAGAACGATGGGTTCGATGACGGTTTGGATGTACCGTGCACTATTCAGTGTCCCCTCGACGATCACCAGTGGTGTACGGCCAGTGTAGGAGATCGCTCCCCACACCATGATGCCGGGTGTTGGCCCTGTGTGCCTCGGTCGTATGCAGTCCTGATTGTGGCGCTCACCTGCACGGCGCCAAACACGCATACGACCATCATTGGCACCAAGGCAGAAGCGACTCTCATCGCTGAAGACGACACGTCTCCATTCGTCCCTCCATTCACGCCTGTCGCGATACCACTGGAGGCGGGCTGCATGATGTTGGGGCGTGAGCGGAAGACGGCCTAACGGTGTGCGGGACCGTAGCCCAGCTTCATGGAGACGGTTGCGAATGGTCCTCGCCGATACCCCAGGAGCAACAGTGTCCCTAATTTGCTGGGAAGTGGCGGTGCGGTCCCCTACGGCACTGCGTAGGATCCTACGGTCTTGGCGTGCATCCGTGCGTCGCTGCGGTCCGGTCCCAGGTCGACGGGCACGTGCACCTTCCGCCGACCACTGGCGACAACATCGATGTACTGTGGAGACCTCACGCCCCACGTGTTGAGCAATTCGGCGGTACGTCCACCCGGCCTCCCGCATGCCCACTATACGCCCTCGCTCAAAGTCCGTCAACTGCACATACGGTTCACGTCCACGCTGTCGCGGCATGCTACCAGTGTTAAAAACTGCGATGGAGCTCCGTATGCCACGGCAAACTGGCTGACACTGACGGCGGCGGTGCACAAATGCTGCGCAGCTAGCGCCATTCGACGGCCAACACCGCGGTTCCTGGTGTGTCCACTGTGCCGTGCGTGTGATCATTGCTTTTACAGCCCTCTCGCAGTGTCCGGAGCAAGTATGGTGGGTCTGACACACCGGTGTCAATGTGTTCTTTTTTCCATTTCCAGGAGTGTATGATGCTATGTTGAATCCCACTTCGCAGCAGGAAATGCGGTGAAATAGGGTCAAGTTTAATCACTAAACTCATGGTGCCATGAAATATCATATATATTGTATCAGTCAGAAAATCATACGAAAAAAATAAGCAGAAATTAATGAATAGTGGTAAGATTGCGTCAAAGAAAAAACTAAAACTAAAGCTTAACTATCGTAGGTAATAAACTGCCTATGACGACGCACAATCAGCGCAGGTTGAACAAGTCGATCTCTACTATACCGACTTAACATTAATCCCTCAAGGACGGCAACAGGATACATGGTCAAAACGTTACAGTGTATTAGCGTTAAACAAACTAAAATTTTATATCAAGACACAATAACACAATAATTAGTGTCTAAACAAATATCGGAAAGCATTACTCATGCGATCTGTAGCAACCAGTCGTGATTTTTATGTGTACCCCCAAATCGGCAGGAGGCGCATCGAGAGCTACATCCCATCAAATACTTCCCAGGCAACAGCAAGAGGTTGATGGCAGCATCGCAAGCTCACGCCCATTTCTGCTCACGATGTACGAAGTGTCAGCACATTTCGCCCTGAGAAATATCTATTTAAGCCCAGGGATCACTGTGGGCAGTTTCAGTCGACGAGAGCAGACCGATTCCTGCGCCGAATGCTTGCAGTCACTAAATTAAGCTTTCACAGATGTGCCATCGGTGAAGACAGTGTAACGCCGAGAAGTAGACTTCTGTGGTGGTAAACAGAAATGCGAGTGTTGGCTATTTCGGTGTTTAGTTCAGTCTTCACGGAGTTAATTGGAGCCATGTCCACAGAACTGAATTTTGACTGGAACCGCAGAAGAAGAGTTGTTATTCTGTAATTACAAATTATGAAAGACAGTTTTTTTTGTTCGCAGAAGGACTGTAAAGTATCTATTACACTCATATTATTGCTGTCTTTCAACTAGGAATGATAGACAGTTCTTGTAGTGGCGACGAGGAATTTTTCTGAACTGATTAGAATACGTGTTTCATGTCTCAAGTGATCATGCCGTCATACATAGAAATTACCATCCGATGTTGCTCTCACTCCAAAGGATGCTGCAGGAGAATGAGGCTCTACTGGCACATGTTCTCGTTCCGCTTATTGCTCGGGTCTTTGCCCCGTCTGCCATCCAGGTATGGACAGCGGCATTGCCACCACTACCGTTTCAAATCTTTGACGGGAAAATCAAGCCTTGGATCTGCAGCACACCCCTATTAGAGCAGTGTACCATGTCCGCAGAAAACAGCGGAAACGTGTCTTCCTGTTTGCCAATGTGAGACCTGTGATCCATCACCGGCTGCAACAATCATATCTGCAAGAAAAACGTCACATAGTACCCTAAGATTTCTTGAAGGAAAGCTTAACTAATTACTTCAATGTTCCGATACGCATTGCTGCAGGACGACTGACACAAGTCCTCCTGAATATCAAAGATCCGTTGCAACTCTCATGACTTCCCAACATTCATGCTTTTGGCCAATCTTTCAGAGCAGCAGCTTCTCTGCAAGATCCAGTTTAGGCATCTGCTTCCAATTCCGAATTGAGAACGTTGCAGCAACAGTTGGTGCCGAAGTCCAAAAACGACGCTCCCCAGAACATGTCACTTCCAGTCTTCTTATCAACGTTTTGATACCCATCTAAGGCACCATTGCCGTTTCCGCAAGGGGAAGTTTTCTGACTGTGATAAGTCTGGCCAAAGAGCTGAAGTTTGTCGCTGCTCCACTTCCATGTCTCTAGACTGGGCACAGGGCGACCCTGATGAGGATCCTTCCCACCCAACGTTTCCAGAAGTGGTATTGGTGGATCGTGTACTCTTGAAGCCCACTCAACTTCTGCCTATAAAGGTCAAGTTGAAAAACAAACTACGCATCGTCCAGATTGACACTGGGTCATCGGCTACAATAATCTACAGAAATGTGTACTACTGTGTCTCCTTCACTGTGCCCCTTTATGACGAAGATTTATAGGTTTAGCAACAACCTCACTATGAGGCTTCATGACGGATCCACAGTAATCCCAGATAAGATTCTGGTGATTGTGGTCCCTGCGCATCTAACCTAGTTCACCTAGACTTATTCCATATCTCGAGCCTCAAGATCCATTTCAGCCCTGAAGCATTGCACACCCAGGCCCTCTACTGCTACACTACCGACCTCTGACCTAAGTCTGGACTACTGTTCCATAGCTGCCAAAGGGGATTTCAGGGTTCTAGGCGTATATCTCAAAGTTAGCTATTGTGGTTCCAAAAATTTTACGATCTGCAATGTCGAGCTTGCCGTCTAGGATAAGCTTTGACTGGAATCGTAATGCCTCCGGGATGAGGGTGTTCTTGTTCCAGTCACACACAGTGAAAGACCCTGTCCACTCATAATCTTGGAGAAACTGTCAGGCGCTGTCTGCATTTATCATGTCTTCAAGGCCACTGTGAATGCCCAGCATGTGGTTGCCATGTCTCCGATTCCCAGAGTGTAAGTCATTGTATCCCATTTCAGTGGCGGTATGGTGTACACAAAATTCGACCTTTGTAATGCTTATCTCTAGCTCACAGTTGACGACACCTCTCAGCAAACTGCACTCATAAACACTCCTTTTGGATTGTTACAATACATGCAGCGTCCATTTGGCGTCGCCAATGCCCCAATGATCTTCGACAGTTACTTGTAGCTACTCTTACAGGACATCCCATGGACAGTGAACTAATTCGATGATAATCTGTTCGCTGGAAAGAGTACGGGCAATGTAGCCTAGAACCTCGACGTGGTATTCTCCACATCCACTGTGATAAATCTTCGCTATAATTTTGACAAGAATTCTTTTTCTGTCCACCAGGTCGACTATTTAGGACACATCTTCAGCACGCCATACATACAGGTAACACTATAGCATATGTCTGCCATTAATGGCTCACACAGACACATCCCAATTCCGTCTAGGTCGGCTGAGTTACTGTCGATGGTTCATTCTCCATGCCATAACAATTAAGGAGCATCTGCACCACTTGCTGCTAAGGAGTGTGGTAAGGCTTTCCATGGCCTGAGTCAGGATCCCTATCAGGATACTTGCCTGATGGCATATGATCCAATGTAACCACTGGCGGCAGCGGCCGACACTATCGACTACAGAATGGACACAGTTTTGTCCCACATTGAGATGGCGTGAAGCGATAGATTGCATTTGTAACCAATACCCTTATGGCAGCGCAGAGATACTACAACCAAATGGAAAAGATGGTTTTGCCGATCGTCATTGACATCAAAGGCTTCCAGGATTTCGTCAATGGGCGCCATTTCAGGCTCACTACAAATAATAAAACTCCAGTGCCTCTCTTCCAATCTTCAGCAACAATACTGACCTGTTTCTCTTTGGATATGCCTACAGTATCCAATATTTGCCTTAATGCCCTTTTCCACAATGCCGACTTTCACAACCTACTGTTGGTCACAAAGTGGTATCTGATGACAATCCAGAAGTATGTTTTCATGCAGATGGTGAGTCTCCCAACATTTGGCCCATATCCTGAAATAACGCCTCAAATGATCTAGCCTAACGTCTACTACGACCCTCCAGTACCCAAATGGAAAAATTACTGGACATCACTCCACTGAGGATGCCTTGACACTCTTCCTTTCCACATAACATGCATGTCGTCAAGATGGTTCCTCATCAGCAGAGAAATTAAACGGCTCCCTGGTGTACCCATACAACAGCTCCTTATCATCTCAGATTAATGGACGACGTCGGTTTAACTGCAGGATCCAGTATGGGTGCGAACACATGAACGAATCAATCGGCAGTGGTGGCCTGCCTTCATCCGTCTCTTGATCGGCCAGCTGATGGTCGAAGTGCAGTTGCTGCAAGGATGCCCATCATGGGTTTGTCTTCCATTCCAGTTTCACAGGGTGAGGCTCTCTCTGCGCCACTTTCCACTGCCTCAGACCAGGACCTTCCAAGGACAGACACTCATCGTGAGTCTCATCCCAGGCCAATGGACGTCGATCCGTTGTTTCCCCACTGGTTGGTGAATATTACCACATCGTCCAGGCCACCAGAGCCTACCATTTTCTTGACGCATGGGTGTGGGAGAGGACTTCTATGATTCCCAAGGGATCAGCCACAACACTCATGACGGCTACAATGCATGAGTCACAGAAGACAACGCTCACACAGCCCATAGCAACCACGTAAGATTTTCAAGTGTACCCTCAGACTACCAGGAGGCGCACTAAGAGCAACATACCATCATATACTTTGCCAGGCAACAGCAGGAGATCGCTTATCGCATCACAAGACCATAGCTACATGTGGTCACGAGTTATTACTGGGCAGCACGTCTCTTCTGGGAAAACAGCTATTTAAGGAAATCGAGGGTTCATTGTGGACAGTTCCTGGAGGTGAGAACTGTCCGGTTCATGAGCTGTCAGCTTGCAGTCTCTCAGTTAAAACCTCGTCGACGTGCCATCGGTGTCATCCTCTGTGTTGTATCACAGCTCTTAGAGAGTTGGTAATTTCAGTGTTTAGTTCAGGCTGAAGGGACTCAGTTGGAGACAAACCCACAGAATTGTATTTTGGTTAGACACGCAGAAGAGGCGGAGTAAGTCTGTAATCATAAATCATGACGAACATCTTTTTTTTTTTCTTTACGGAAGGCCAATAAGGAAGCTATTGTACACATACTGGGACACTCTTTCAAGTATGAATAATGGATTTTTCAAGAATCGCCGACGACGTAGCCGACTTCAGAGTAAGTAGAAGGATTGCAAAACCTCTTTAAATGGAAGTACCACCCTTTTTTTTTTATGCGGCCCGCTACGAGTTCCTGTCCTGTGCTAACCTCTTCATCTCAGAGTAGCACTTGCAACTTAAGTCCTCAATTATTTGCTTGACGTATTCCAATCTCTGTCTTCCTCTACAGTTTTTGCCCTCTACAGCTCCCTCTAGTACCATGGAAGTCATTCCCTCATGTCTTAGCAGATGTCCTATCATCCTGTCCCTTCTCGCCGGCGCTGCAGTCTGGAACCGCAGGACCGCTACGGTCGCAGGTTCGAATCCTGCCTCGGGCATGGATGTTTGTGATGTCCTTCGGTTAGTTAGGTTTAACTAGTTCTAAGTTCTAGGGGACTAATGACCTCAGCAGTTGAGTCCCATAGTGCTCAGAGCCATTTGAACCATTTGCGCCTGTCCCTTCTCCTTATCAGTGTTTTCCACATATTTCTTTCCTCTCCGTTCTGCGTAGAACCTCCTCATTCCTTACCTTATCAGTCCACCTAATTTTCAACATTCGTCTATAGCACCACATCTCAAATGCATCGATTCTCTTCTGTTCCGGTTTTCCCACAGTCCATGTTTCACTACCATTCAATGCAGTACTCCAGACGTACATCTTCAGAAATTTCTTCCTCAAATTAAGGCCGGTACTTGATATTAGTAGACTTCTCTTGGCCAGAAATGCCTTTTCTGCCATAGCGAGTCTGCTTTTGATGTCCTCCTTGCTCCGTCCGTCATTGGTTACTTTACTGCCTAGGTAGCAGAATTCCTTAACTTCATTGACTTCGTGACCATCAATCCTGATGTTAAGTTTCTCACTGTTCTCATTTCTATACTTCTCATTACCTTCGTCTTTCTCCGATTTACTCTCAAACCATACTGTGTACTCATTAGACTGTTTATTCCGTTCAGCAAATCATTTAATTCATCTTCACTTTCACTCAGGATAGCAACGTCATCAGCGAATCGTATCATTGATATCCTTTCACCTTGTATTTTAATTCCACTCCTGAACCTTTCTTTTATTTCCATCATTGCTTCCTCGATGTACAAATTGAAGAGTAGGGGCGAAACGCTACAGCCTTGTCTTACACCCTTCTTAATACGAGCACTTCGCTCTTGATCGTCCACTCTTATTATTCCCTCTTGGTTGTTGTACATATTGTATATGACCCGTCTCTCCCAATAGCTTACCCCTACATTTTTCAGAATCTCGAACAGCTTGCACCATTTTATATTGTCGAACGCTTTTTCCAGGTCGACAAATCCTATGAAAGTGTCTTGATTTTTCTTTAGCCTTGCTTCCATTATTAGCAGTAACGTCAGAATTGCCTCTCTCGTCCCTTTACTTTTCCTAAAGCCAAACTGATCGTCACCAAGCGCATTCTCAGTTTTCTTTTCCATTCTTCTGTATATTATTCCTGTAAGCAGCTTCGATGCATGAGCTGTTAAGCTGATTTAGCGATAATTCTCGCACTTGTCAGCTCTTGCCGTCTTCGGAATTGTGTGGATGATGCTTTTCCGAAAGTCAGATGGTATATCGCCAGACTCATATATTCTACACACCAACGTGAATAGTCGTTTTGTTGCCACTTCCCCCAATGATTTTAGAAATTATGATGGAATGTTGTCTATCCCTTCTGCCTTATTTGACCGTAAGTCCTCCAAAGCTCTTTTAAATTTCGATTCTAATACTGGATCCCATACCTCTTCTAAATCGACTCCTGTTTCTTCTTCTATCACATCAGACAAATCTTCGCCCTCATAGAGGTTTTCAATGTATTCTTTCCACCTATTTGCTCTCTCCTCTGCATTAAACAGTGAAATTCGCGTTGCACTCTTAATGTTACCACCGTTGCTTTTAATGTCACCAAAGGTTGTTTTGACTTTCCTGTATGCTGAGTCTGTCCTTCCGACAATCATATCTTTTTTGATGTCTTCACATTTTTCCTGCAGACTTTTCGTCTTAGCTTAATGCACTTCCTATTTATTTCATTCCTCAGCGACTTGTGTTTCTGTATTCCCCATTTTCCCGGAACATGTTTGTACTTCCTCCTTTCATCAATCAACTGAAGTATTTCTTGTGTTACCCATTGTTTCTTCGCAGCTACCTTCTTTGTACCTATGTTTTCCTTCCCAACTTCTGTGATGGCCCTTTTTAGAGATGTCCATTCCTCTTCAACTGTACTGCCTACTGCGCTATTCCTTATTGCTGTATCTATAGCGTTAGAGAACTTCAAACGTATCTCGTCATTCGTTAGTACTTCCGTATCCCACTTCTTTGCGTATTGATTCTTTCTGACTAATGTCTTGAACTTCAGCCTACTCTTCATCACTACTATATTGTGATCTGAGTCTATATCTGCTCCTGGGTACGCCTTACAATCCAGTACCTGATTTGGGAATCTCTGTCTGACCATGATGTAATCTAATTGAAATCTTCCCGTATCTCCTGACTTTTTCCAAGTATACCTCCTCCTCTTGTGATTCTTGAACAGGGTATTAGCTATTACTAGCTGAAACGTGTTACAGAACTCAATTAGTCTTTCTCCTGTTTCATTCCTTGTCCCAAGCCCATGTTCTCCTGTAACCTTTTCTTCTACTCCTTCCCCTACAACTGCATTCCAGTCGCCCATGACTATTAGATTCTCGCCCCCTTTACATACTGCATTACCCTTTCAATATCCTCATACACTTTCTCTATCTGTTCATCTTCAGCTTGCGACGTCGGCATGTATACCTGAACTATCGTTGTCGGTGTTGGTCTGCTGTCGATTCTGATTAGAACAACCCGGTCACTGAACTGTTCACAGTAACACACCCTCTGCCCTACCTTCCTATTCATAACGAATCCTACACCTGTTAATCCATTTTCTGCTGCTGTTGATATTACCCGATACTCATCTGACCAGAAATCCTTGTCTTCCTTCCACTTCACTTCACTGACCCCTACTATATCTAGATTGAGCGTTTGCATTTCCCTTTTCAGATTTTCTAGTTTCCCTACCACGTTCAAGCTTCTGACATTCCACGCCCCGACTCGTAGAACGTTATCCTTTCGTTGATTATTCAATCTTTTTCTCATGGTAACCTCCCCCTTGGCAGTCCCCTCCCGGAGATCCGAAGGGGGGACTATTCCGGAATCTTTTGCCAATGGAGAGATCATCATGACACTTTTTCAATTACAGGCCACATGTGTTGTGGATACACGTTACGTCTCTTTAAGGCAGTGGTTTCCATTGCCTTCTGCATCCTCATGTCGTTGTTCATTGCTGATTCTTCCGCCTTTAGGGGCAATTTCCCACCCCTAGGACAAGAGAGTGCCCTGAACCTCTATCCGCTCCTCCGCCCTCTTTTACAAGACCGTTAGCAGAATGAGGCTGACTTCTTATGCCGGAAGTCTTTGGCCGCCAATGCTGATTATTTATCAAAATTTAGGCAGTGACGGGGATCGAACCCGGGACCGAATACGTTTTGATTGAATCAAAGACGCTACCCCTAGACCACGGGGTACCAGCCTACCGAGCACAAAATATTGTCTTACAGTATGTCAACGAAACACGAATGTGATGAGGAGAATCAGAAATGAACTTACTGAAAATCTTAATATCTATATTTCGAACCAATTCGGTCACAAAGTCAGTTAGTCAGCACCATCAGGAACAAGATAACACATCACAAACGACATAAGGCAAAGGGATTTATGGTATTTGTAGCCAAGCGAATTCTACTTATCTCATACGTAGACTTTACTTCTACCTGTGTCTGGGACATAGCACTCTGTGAATCAGAACCATCGGTTGTGAGACAAAACGTAAACGAGGGAATCGACGCGTTTGAAATATGGTTTTAGTGATGGGCGTCAAAAATTAAGTGGTCCGGTATCGCATTAAATGAACATATTTTCTGCAGAACCCTTCATGGAATGAACTTATAGAAAATATCAGAAAAATTGATAGAATTACCGGAAGTGTCTGATATCAGGGAATAACTTCCACTATACTAGAGGAATCAGGAGAAACCAAATGTTGCAATATATCAACTAATAATAGAGGATGAATCGTGTAAGTGCTAAACTGAGATGAAGAGGCTGGCACAGAATATGATGTGGTGGCGGATCGGAACAGCTCACTCAGGGGAAAAAGGACTTGAAATCAGTATCGTAAGAAGGGAAGAGGAGATGGATGAAGATGAGAATGACCTAGGTGGTAAAGAGGCGACGTTCACCCAGAATTTTTATTAAAATTTGGTAAAAAACGTAATCCTACGGTAAAATATCGAGAGAGATCAAGGACTGCCTACAGTGAGCAAGATCTGTTGGATGTAGTTTGTAACAGGTATGCAGAAATGGAGAGACTTGAACATAGCAGACTAACATGGAAACCTCTACCACACCACTCATGGTACTGCAGGTTACAAAGCATCAAGTACGTATAGACAACGACATGAGTGGTTATGCGATGATGACATGTTTCACAACAGTAGGAAATTATTACGTAATAGGAAAGCAGCAAACGAGAGCAAACGATAGGTTCAGTAGACTGTATACAGACTATCTTCTTTGTCGACCTCAGTTTCTCCGTTGTCTCAGACACCTATGGGGCAAAAACAATTCGCATATTACTTTCAATTCCTTCTGGTAGCTAGTACATTTACAATTTATTTGAAACACTTACGAATGGTCTGACGTAAAAACTCGCATAAACTAAAGTGTCTTCCAACAGGAATTTTAGTTTAAGTCCAAAATACAGGTTCCATGAATGGAGGTAGGAAAATGGAGAACATTGCCGAAAATGAAATGAGAATAGTACACTGAAATTCTGTAGGTTCTACGTCGCATCAGTTACTGACGGTACATTTTGGAGCTCTTTTTGAATCCTCAATTGACAACATTACAAGTGGAAAAAAACGCCTGAAAGCATGTGAGAAAGAGGAAAGCGCGATTACTTCGAGTATACTTGTTATGAACACTAATAAATTTCTGAACATCTAAAGAAAAGAACATCATACTAATTTCGTAGCTTTTAATGTCCTTTGTATATGATCTCATACATTTATGTAAGTAAAGAGAGTTAAATGTGGTACTTTCTGTGTAGGTATGAAATGTATGACGTTTACGTAACCTTACGAGTCTCGACGTAATACACTGTTGAGCCGATATGCTGCTTCGACGCCTAAACCATCTTATCTCCCGGCAGAGATTAATGGTAGAGTAATAGCACGAGTGCGCCAGGAAGTTGCCGAGATTAATTCAATTTCCAGGGTGGCGTGTTGATTTGCAGCTCCATCTGCTCCCTGAATTATGTCGGTAACAAACCGACAAACGTAAATTGATAAAGGCTTTCAAGAAAGGCTTTCAAGAAAGGCTTCCAATTTCCTGTCCTGAAGGGGCTACCCAAAAGAACAGAATTCCGCTTATTGATGCTTACCGTACTTGGTAATCTACTTGTATTACTACGAAGAGAGCGGCGGTGTATAGCTTACAAACTGAATTAGTAGTATTACAGGACGTTGCAATTAGAAGAAATTCTAATCAAAACGTCGTTATAACGTATCAGGGAGAATTATGACTCCGATTACAATCATTCCTGTACTCATTTCTCTGAGTCAGAAGTGACAGGAAATTGTAGTGTATCGTCATATACTCGTAAATTTACATCTTTATTTCGTGTGTCATCGTGTGGGGCGTGGCGGACGGAAAAGAGTGTACCTGTTTGATTGTTCACCCAAGCTATTCCATTTGTGGGTGACACACGAGGCACATATCTCCATTGACGAAACATTTCTGTAATTTCAGCGTAGCGGTTATTGTTCTGAGCTGTATGTGTCTTATATTGTAAAGTAATCTTTTGTAAGATTGTGAATGGGGATCTCCTCTGACGCACTTACATTTTCCTGTAAGATGTCACACATCAGTTTTTTCGGTACTGCTATGACACCTTTGAGGGGGGGGCGTTTCTATCGTTTCCGTTGTTCAGACTTGGCAAAAGTCCGCAACGGAAAACAGTCGAGAACTGGACGAACGGGAGGCGTTTTAGTCGGTCTCTTCCAACAGTGAATTCTTCATCATTTTAATTCTTGGTATAAATCTGAATCTCGGGTCTACCTTCACACAAGTCATGGTCATGTGGTCGTTCAGATTTAATTTATGACTTTTGATCTCAACTATTGTTCACTATTGGTAAAGACTGGTAACATTCATAGCCGTAACAATACAGGAAGAAATAATTTTCTCTACCCTTCAACCTGCCTTAGTATGGCGCAGAATAAAGTGAGGAACAGAATCATAAAAATCCTTGAACACCCATCCTACCATATGATGCAGAGATCAATGTAACTTCAAATATAAGCGAAATCAGATAAGTCTGATAACTCCAATACAACACAGAAGAATTACCTTAGGTATAATAGTGTAACGTACACGCAACCGGTGTTTTGCGTATGTGTGTCTATTTTGTACGGAATGTGGGAGTGAGAGAGACTGAACGTGTTAAAGCATTAATCACTGTAATAAAAGTAAAAGAGAAGAAACTTAGTTGTAAGATAATAGTGCAAATGTTCAGCACATAGACTTATTTTCCAGTGAGATGGTGTATTATAATTATGAAACTGTCTCACTTAACTCCATTTCGAGAGTTCTCGTTGACGATCAATACAACATGCAAACAACTAAACTAAACTTTCTATGGCTTGAAAACTTGAAGATAGTGACAGGTCGGCGATCAAGTTTCAGAAAGCTATCGGAACAGTTTATTAAGGCGCCTTTCTCTAACCTTCCTGATGTTTTGAGTCAGATGCCAGTGTTTGCACTAGGTTCCGCTCAACTGCAAACCTCTATCTGCATTTCGTAACAAGCGTTATCCGCCTCATCGTTTGTACACTTTTTCTTTTGAGTCGTCAGCCTTACGATTGGTTTGATGTGGCGCGCTCGAATTCTTCTCCTGTGCTTATGTTTTCATCTCACAATAGCAATTTTGGAAATATGTGGTAGGGTCTTATGGGACCAAACTGTTGAGGTCATCAGTCCCTAAGCTTACACACTATTTAATCTAACTTAAACTAACTTACGCTAATGACGACACACACACCCATGCCCGAGGGAGGACTCCAATCTCCGACGGGGACAGCCGCGCGGACCGTGACAGGACCATACCAATTGCCACCTATGTCCTCAATTATTTGTTGCATTTATTCCAATATCTGCCTTCCGCTACAGTTTTCACAGTCTACAGCTCCCTATAGTAACATGGAAGTTAATACCAGACGTCTATCATCCCGTCCCTTCGTGTTGTCAGTGTATTCCAGATATTCCTTTGCACGTCAATTCTGGGGACAACCAACATTTATTACTTTATCAGGCCACATAATTTCCCAAATTATTCTATAGCACCATATCCCAAAAACTTCGATTCTCTTTCGTTCCTGTTGTGAAAATTTTCGCGTTACGCTAACATAGACTATGGTCTTCGAAACGTACACTCTCAGAAAATTCTTCCTTAAATTAAGTCCGATGTTAGGTACTAGTAGACATCTCTTGGCCTGGAATATTCTTCCTGCCAGTGCTGGTTTCATTTTTATGTCATCCTTGCTCGGTCAATCATGATTTCTTTCGCCGCCTAGGTCGCAGAATTCCTTAACTTCGTATACATCATGAGCCTTAATCCTTATGTTAAGTTTTTTGCTGTTCTTATTCCTGCTGCTTCTCATTACTTTCGTCTTTTGTCGATTTACTCTAAATCTGCATTCTGCATTCATTAAACTCTTCATTCCATTCAACATATCCTGCAATTCTTCTTCCCATTCACCGAGAATAGCAATGTTATAAGCAATTTTTGTTCTTGATGATCTTTCAATTTGAATTTTAATCTCATTCTTTACCCTCCTTTTATTTCTGTCATTTCTGTCTGCTTTTTCAATGCAGAGACTGAACAGTAGAGGAGCACTTCGTTCTCGGTCTTCCAGTCTTATTGTCCCCCCTCTTTTTGAAAATATTGCCTATTACTCATCTTTCCCTGTTGCGTATCAATATTTTTCGCAGAATTTCGAACATTTTGCACCATTGGTATTATGAAAGCTTTTCCCAGATCGTGAAGCCATATAAACTTGTATTGACTTTTCTTCAGCTTTACTTCGTTATGAGCCGCAACGTCAGAACTGATTCCTTGTATCTTTATCTTTCCTGAAGCCAAACTGACAGAAAGCTGACATATGCTTCATTTTTTTACCATTTTTCTGTATATTGTTCTAGTCAGGAACTTGGGTACATGAACTGATAAGCTCACTGAGCGATAATCCTCCCATTTTGTTGACCCTTGATTTCTTTGGAATTCTTTGGATGATACTGAAGGTATATCACCAGTCTCATCAATTATACACAGCAACGTATGTAGGAGTTTTGTCGTCATGTTGGAAACTCCAGTGGCATGTCATCCATCGCGTCTTCTTTTTATGATCGTAAGTCGTCCGTAGCTCTTTTCAATTACGGCTCTTGTACTCGGTCGCCCATATCTTCCCGTCGTCAGACAAGTCTTCCTCCTCACAGAGGCCTCCAATGCACTCTTTACGCTATCTGTTCTCTCCTCTGCAATTAACAGTGGACCTCTGATTGCATTCTTAATGCTACCGCTCTTTTTTTTAATTTCACAGGCGGTTATGTTGATTTTGGTTGTACTGAGTCAGTCACTCATTTTTTAATACAATCACATTTTTCATGCAGCCATTTGGCCTTAGTTTCCCTGCGCTTCTGTCTATTTCATTCGTAAGTGAAATGTAGCTATGTACTGCTAAATTTTCCCGAACATTTTCGTATTTCCTGCTTTTGGAATCTTATGGAATCTTTGAAGTTACCTGCCTTGTACAGATATTTTTGCTTCCAGCTTCTGTGACTCGGCTTTTTAGAGATGTCCATTTCTCCTCTGCTGAAGTGTTTGATCAGCCCATGACTGTCGTGGTATATATAGCCTCAGAGAACTTCAAGCCCATATCTTCATTTTTTATCACTTTCGTATCCCACTTCATTGAGTATTGATTCTTCCCCACCAGTTTCTTACACTTAAGCCTACTCTTCATCATTACTAAATTCTGATCTGAGTTTACTTCTGCTCCTAGGAAGGCCTTAAAATCCGGTATCTGATTTCGGAATCTCCCACTGACAATGATGTATTCTAACTGGAATCTTATCTCCCGGCCTTTTCCGACTATACCTGGTCCTCTTGTGGTTTTTAATGTAGTACTCACTATTACTAGCTAAAATTCATTTGAGATCTGTACTAGTCTCTCTCATTTCTACTACCAAGCCCTTATATTCCCGTAACCCATTCTTCCACTCCTATCCCTACAACCACATTTCTATCCCTCATAACTATTATATTTTCATCTCCCATTGCGTACAGAATGAGCTGTTCGATATCTTCGTCTTGTCATTCGACATTGTCATTTCTACCCTAACTACTTCTGTCGGTGTTGGTTTGCTGTCGATTTCGTTGAGAACAACTATGATCGTAGTAAGTAGACATTCTCTGCCCTACCTTCCTATTCAGAAGACTCCTAGTCATGTTTTGCTGCTGCTGTTATTTCACTATAATCGTCCTACCAGAAATCCTTGTCTTCTTCCATTTGACTTCACTGACCTCCTCTATATCTAGCTTCTCTACCATATTCAAACTTCTGACATTCCACGCCCCGATTGTAGAACGTTACCTTTTCATTGGTTATTCCATCTTCTTCTGAGAGTCACCTCTACCTTGGCAATCCCTTCCCGTCCACATATTTACAAAGTTGTTTCGAGTACGCTAGGAAGGAGACAACCTCCATACAAATCCCAATCGGTCCCCAAGCGATTTCCATACTTTAGGTGCCTTGATATTCGTGGCCATCGATTGCCTTTCGACGAGTGGGTGCACGCCTGGGCGCAATCATGGCTCCGTAGTCAGCGGTAAACTTTTTCCCTGAGGGCATTGACCGTCTTGCCTCACAGTGGGATAAATTTATTTATAGTCATGGCGATTACTTTTGAAACGAAGAACAGTTTACTCACATTTTCCTATCTGCTTTTTTGTTTATTTGACTGTCCCTTTTTGCAAAATGTATTTACCTTTTAGCTGGTTTTTTATGGGCTAAATCCGTGAGAGGCGCCACATGCGGTATACGAGCAAATGAACTAAGTTTGTGAATCTTACAGTAGTTTTTCATTTAATGTTTCACCAGGATATGTTGATTCTGTTAACTAAACATACATGGAATATATGTCTTAGTTTTAACGTTCTCAACTGTCAGTGAACAACGTAGATATACAAATAAGAAATTAAAGGAACTATTGTTAAAAGTTCATAGTTTTTTCTTCAACCCCCAACATGTTTATAACCAAAAATATAAATATATGTGTTAACTTATAAATGGTGTAGTTTTGCAATTTATAGCGTGCTGCATATAATGTATACAAAAACGACAGGTGCTGTATTGTAAAGATGTCTTCATGGCTGAATATCAGGTTTAAATGTTAAATTGAAAAAGGCAAAAAAAAACTGTACGTCGTAGACAACTGGTATGTTTAGTTGTACCAAAAAAAAGTTTTGCTTAAAGTGGATAGTGGCACTTAACATCAGCGATTTTGAAAATTTTTAATTACATTTCACTTACTGATTATTTGTGTGTAATGCAGTAATAGTCTAAGGACAGGCTATTAAACACAATACTGACAGGATTTTCTAGACTACAACATTTTTAAAATTCAGTGGAATATTTTTTCCTACGCACAGGACCACGAAACGTCACGACTTTCGTGAGTAATTTTTGTAAATTCATGAAAAGACTATAGCAGTTAAAATGTGAATGACATCACTTAAAAATGGAATACGAAGTGTAGTAAACTTAGATTACTGCTATTAGGGCTGGAAAAGTGTAGTAAGGTAAATCAATATCCCCAGCGTTATATTAAAGGTTAGAGGCAAAGAGATGTCTGTACTGAAATGCGTCCCTTGATCAGAATACAGTATTTTACATTGTATATTATTCCCTCTAAACTGTTGTCCGTATATATAACAGACACAAAACTTTGTAACTGGTGTAGTTCGCAGTGCTTGTTTCCTACACACTTTTGGTTTTGAGGAAGCAAGATCAATTGCATTGTGATCATACCCTACTAATCAGGAAGCCAGAGTCTAAGTCAATGCTGAAGCCACACGTCATATGTTAGTTTTTCAATGTTGATAATTAGCTTTCTCCTACGTACAGTCCCTGTTTCTGTCACCTCGCACACGCAGCAGCAGTAGTAAGGACAATTGTCAGACAGAATTGGGCTGCATTCCTGGTCCTACCAAGGCATAAAATACAGGTAGAGAATGTAGGACTTATTGATAGAACCACTACTGGCAGAGTACAAACGGAGATTGAATAGTACACTTCCATTAAGTGTCAATGGCATGTGTCGCAGTATTTGATAACCTCAGATTCTTGTAACTTGAAACCAGTGTTTGAAGAAACTCTCCTCTTTCTCAACTCAACATCTCCACACATCGACAACGGCTTTGCGTGAAATTTATTACAGTCAATGGTGCATTCAGTCGCATTCAACCAAGTCGCATGATCTATTTGTCACACGTGAGTCTCAAAGCAATAATTATGTCGATACTTCAAAATATGAGTAGTCGTCTGGGTACAGAAGACCACGCGGACAGCAACACCTTTGGCTTCAACATGCATAAGAGTCCAATTATTTCTGCAGTGCACACGCTCAGACTCTTACGGGAATCGGCGAAATGTCAGCAATGAGGAGAATGGGGAAGGGGCACTATGTTACTAGCATGTGGATAAGTTGGGAATATATGTCTGACGCGAAGCGTGGTAGTATATTCCGTAGAGTCGCGCTGACCACTGTTCCTGGATGCCATAGTAATCGAAGTTTCTGACTAGTAGCAGGAGACCCGGGTTCAGATAGCAGTCCGATACAAAGTTTCAGCTTTCACCATTGTTTTAGCCGATATCTGAAAATCTTTTGTGCGAGAATATTGGTTTAGTGCAATGACACTATCATCGTGACGTGTTCTGCTGTCCTGAGAAGTGATTTATTCACCTCCGCCAGCCGGGGTGGCCGAACGGTTCTAGGCGCTACATTCTTGAACTGCGCGACCGCTACGGTCGCAGGTTCGAATCCTACCTCGGGCATGGATGTGTGTGATGTCCTTAGGTTGGTTAGGTATAAGTAGTTCTATATTCTAGGGGACTGATGACCTCAGAAGTTAAGTCCCATAGTGCTCAGAGCCATTTGAACCATTTCACCTCCGATTCATTACTGAGACGGAGTTTCTGTCCTAATGTATTGGAAAAACCATAATTTTTCGGTGTAATTTTTGTAATTTCAGAAAAAGGCAGCAACACAATTACGCAAACATAATCAGAGAACGAGTTGAAATAAACTTTTTTGTGATTCATCCGTGTATATTTGCCGTGTTTTATGTTTTCATGATTTTCAGACTTATAATTTGTGAATTTGATATTTCAACAGGGCCTCAGAACGTTTGACAAACTTGTAACGATCTAATTTTTCTCCGATAACAGTAAATCGCTAGTATAATAATACGGATCAACTTTAAATGCATGATAATGGTTTAGAAAGAGTGATAAAAGCAACAGGGCGTGGGCCTCGCTATTGACTGTCTCGACGACTGCTTTGTGTACATGAAATCAATCCAATTTGAAAACTAGGGTTTGTTGAACTCAGCAAAATGCTATGCGTATCAATACGTCGATGAAGTGGCTGGTTGCAACACCAGAAGAAAGCATCCAGTTAGAAAATAGTGGAAAATCCAAAGGGAAGAAGTCGACAAAATAAATTTGACAAAGAAGAAACTGTAATCCCAAGAGATCCTGCTTCGTCACATCTAACGCTGATTACGTAATAGAGCACTGAGTGGAGCGTATTCTACTATGCCAGGCTTTTGCGTTGTTCTGCCTTAAATTGGACACATTGAGGGATAATAATATCTAGTCATAGGTAAGTTTTTTCCGACCTACGTATTACGATTACACCCTGAAGATAGCATGTACGAAAACATAATTTAAAAACTGAGGCATCATTTGCCCTGCCATTGCTGTTTTCGTTTTGTGCTCTGTATAGTAGACACAAATCATATACTGTACGTAGATATTCAACAGAATGCTCAAATTGGTGTAACTGTTTCTCTGATTCGGTGAAGGATCCAACTTTCATGCATGTTGAAAGTCTGCATGAAACACCTACGGATTTCTACTGAATATTGTATTTCTTGGCTGTAATGTTCCTTCGCATTGATTTAAGTAAGCTATCACGGTACTTACCTCTTCCATCTCTTATTCATTAGTTTATTTATGATGTAGTCTTCTCTTCATTGGAGATGATCTCAAATTGGCGTTTTAATATTGTAATTTCACGACTTTTATCAGTGGTTCCAAAAAAAATGGTTCAAATGTCTCTAAGCACTATGAGACTTAACATCTGAGGTCAGTAGTCCCCTAGACATAGAACTACTTAAACCTAACTAACCTAAGGACATCACACAAGCCCGAGGCAGGATTCGAACCTGCGACCGCAGCAGCAGCCCGGTTCCGGACTGCAGTGGTTTCACTGAACACAATTGTTGAGTCAGCTTGCAGGCAAAAGAACGCTGAACATCCGGTGTTTCTGAATCGAAGCTTGAAGTCATTAACCCCAGAAATACCAAGGCATTTCGCGCAATGCGCAATACTGAGGAGGTGGGGGTGTGCTCTGTGCCCGCCAGAAAAAAAAAATAAAGTAACATACTTTTTATAGATGTACTGATATGTAAGTAGCGCGCAGAACCTGAAAATACCTTTAGCATACCCTCATCAATATCGACGCACTTCCAGTAATGTGTGCTACCGACTTCATGATCACCACAAAAAATTAAAAAAAAAGCTAATTTCGATTTTTGTTATTGACTTTTATTCACAACATACTTTTTAAAAAGATGTTGATTTGTAAGTGAGGCCCTGAACCGTGAAATACTGAATACGACGGTCATTGTGAAAGTGACATTTGCTATTAGACTTAAATATTTGGGCTAAGCTTAACTGAAAAATTTAAACATACTCGTTATCTGATGGGAGAATTCATCACAACAATTTATTTTTCAGAAGTTTAAAATGTAAATCAGCCCTAACGGGTAAGATTACAATTTTCTCAGAACGTGGGCATAAATTGCCCCCTCCCCCTCCCCAATTCGTACTCCTAGGGGTAACCTAGAGATAAACAATTTTCTGTGTCTGCGTAACATCGCCATGAACTATATTTAATTCGCTTATGTTTAGTGTACAGATAATCTCTTTAAATGAAAATACATCACAAGAATACTATACTTGTATTCTTTTTTATTCTATTTCATACGTGATACTGGGGCTTCTGATACCTTTAGACGGCAACCAATAAATATCTGATGCACATCATTGGCCCATTCGGCAATGGTGCCTATGCGTAATGAAATAGAACTTTACCAGAATTACCAGTGGGAACTCTCACTGCTCCTGTCAGGAACCTGATTGGAACAGGTTGCACCATTGTAAGTAAAATCTGAAGAAGTATAAAGCATGAATGCGCAGGGTGCATCGTCACACGTTTTGTTCCCAACAGTGGAGGCAACGAGTTTGCGAAGGGCTATATTGATCCTGGCTCTGGAAAAGCAAGTGGCACGGCGCCAAGGACTGTGGAAGGGATAAGAATGAAACAGAGACTGGAGCCGGGACCGTTGTGACGTCGCTAAAAGCTGCCTAAGCATCGCGCATTACTGCCAAGCAGTCGCTATGATTAGAGAAGGATCTGGCTCCACAAGCGCTTGTCTGAGGAGTGCGACTACCAAAGTGAGTGGGGACAATGGCAGCGTTGATGGGCGAAGAAGCGTGTCCCTGCAGAGTGGGACGGTAGGTAGCACGCTCGTTCCTCTTCCAGCTGTACGTTTTCTATGAACCTCTCTCCTTCCTCCCTGCCTCCCTCTCTCTCTCTCTCTCTCTCTCTTTCTCTCTCTCTGTCTGTCTCTATCTTGCCTCTCGGTGAGAGAGAGAGAGAGAAAGTGAGTTGGAGCAAAAATTATCTAGAACAAAAGAATGTGGAGTAAGAGTTCGCTGCGGGAGAGGAAACTGCCAGTGGATTTGGCGACAGATTCCAGTTGGCAAGCGATACTGTCGCATACAGGAAGATTCCCTGACCTCAACGACAAGCTGGCCTTGTGAGGTGGCCGCAGAGAGTGAACTTCCAGAACACCCACTTCTGCGGCACAGGCGGCTGCCAACATGTGGCTCAGGCTTAAACGGCATTTTATCCGTTATCTGTCCATCTGCCTGTGGTTACCCTAAGGTGTAAGTAAGTATTTACGGTTTACCATTCTAGCCTTTGTAGAACACTTTGTAAATATCTGATTTCGTTAAAATGTAGATGAGATTCCTTGTGCTTAATTTCATTACACACACATAACTAGTATAACAGTTACCTACAAGACAGCGTTCTTAAAATCAATAGCTATTATGTACTGACATTCTTCCAGAAAACGCCAGTAAACAGAAGTATTCATCTTCTTCCTAAGTGACACAGTGACATGCTTTAGTAGTAATTTACTTACATTTTTGCCAGTGTTGTCATACTGCCTCCACTGACTCTGTTTGTAATCACAACTCCGTTTAAACGATGTTATGTATTTCCATTCGGGTTAGCTTCGTAGCTAATGACTTCGTTATCGAATGGACGTTAAACTTAATCCTCTTCCACGTCTTTTCAACCAGACAGGACACACAGGTTTCTTATTTAAACCATGCTATTGTTTCAGAAATTGATGGAAATCTGGGCTGCCAGATCTAATTTATTCCTTGTCCTACATAGATGAAACTTTTCCGCTCATCGATATTCAAGGTGCCTACCTTTTAGGACACGCGACGGAGCTCATTAAAGCTCTAGCGAGCTTAGGAAAACACTGCAAATAATTGTATAAAAGAATCGCGAAAAATGTAAGAGTCTTATGTGTTGGCAGATCCGCGCACAGTGTTATCCTCCGTCCCTCACAAACGAAACGGCTTCGACTGTCACCCGCAGAGCCGGTACTCAAAAGGCACTGGCGCATTGTGTCCCAGACACAACACAGAGGTTCCTGCCGTCGATGTGGTAAGACGGAAAGCTGCAGTCCCTGTTATTGTACCCAGATGTCGACTTAAACGTGTTACTTTTTCCGATTTTCGGTAGAAACTGTATGGAGAAGAGGGAGGTTATCTACGACATAGTCTTTCTCATGAATGGGAGGAATTAGGTGCATCTATTCACAGAATCAAAATTGAAATAATTCGATCAGTGTATTACATAATGGTGCAGTCATCATCAGAAAGACTTAATACGATTATCTGTTATTTGTATTTGAGCTCAAACTGGTTGTGTGAACTAAAGCAAAAATAAATATCCAACTCGACTGTTTGATATCAATAAGCGTAAATGTACTAAATTAGAACAGCGTCATACAGAGGTTGTGGATCATCATAAGAATCTAAATTCAATGAGACTTGTTAACTTTGAAACAGTACGAGACAGTGAACTACAAGATCACAGGAGACTCTAAAGCATTAAAACATCTGAACAATGTATTAAGGACAGAGAGGCTGATTGGAGGCTTACATCTACCTGGCTACCATCCATTAGAGATCACCAGGCGCTCTGACGATACCATAACAGCATCGTAAGTATGCTGTGGATAGCCGCAAAGAAAAAAAAATCTGTGAGACATGTTGCGTTGCGTACCAGCGACTGTGAAATACAAAATTACGGGAGAGACTAAAGTATTTAAAGACCCGATAAATATACGCCCAAACAGGATGATCTAGGTTTACACGAACCTTGATGACACGCGATATCCACGGTGAGAACCTGCCGCTTCACTTCCGATGACCAGCTAAAGGGAAAAAGCGCTCACACTAATCGACGTACTATTAGCCAGTGAGTACCACTCAACAGTCATGTTAAATGAGGCCACATAGAACAGCAGATCACCACTCTTTCATTCAATCGTCAGTTAACTATTGATCATACAGTAAAGGCTTTCACGACCGGATATCTTAGCTGCTTGTGACAATCTTCCGCGTTGTTTGTTCGTGGTCTATGAAAGTTCTCCTGCCGTTCGGACTGGCCACGCGGTCTATACCGCCGTGTCACGGATTGCGGAGCCCCTCCCACCGGAGGTTCGAGTCCTCCCTCGGGCATGTGTGTTGTTCCTAACATAAGTTAGTTTAGTTAGTGCGAATGTCTAGGGAACTATGACCTCAGCAGTTTGGTCCCTTAGGAATTCAAACGCATTTGAACACTAAAAAAAAAAAGAAAAGAAAGTTCTCTGCCTATGACGTTGTTCCTAGAGCAGTGATGGACAGCTTCAGAGGTTCTGTTGCTTCCGCTGAATTTTCCGCCATTAACGAAGAAAACGTTGGTGTGTGTGAATTTTTAAGGAACCAAACTTCTGAGATCATCGGTCCTTAGACTTACACACTACTTAAACTAACTTATGCTAAGAACAACACACACACACACATACCCATGTCCGAGGGAGGACTCGAACTGCCGGCGGGAGGGCCACGGAATCCGTTACATGGCACATTAAACTGCGCGGTCACCCCGCGCGACAAAAACGTTTGTTGGAATACGGTCGCACAACAGGGAATATTCACCAGCAGCTAATTGAACTAATTTTCTCCAGTCCTTCTGCCATAGGAAATCAATCAGATCAACAGTTTCTAAAATTTCGACGTGATACATTGCTTTGCAGCAGTCCTGGTCACCATAGTACACAAGTTTATCCACTAGTAGACCTAGAGAAGGTTCCTAAGTGTGTGTCAGAAACGTCGGATTTACCCATTGACTGACAGCTCAGATTAGAGTAGATGCGAATATTACAGAAACATTAATTTCATAAGTCTAGTTGGCAAGATATCGCACGAATTATGTACAGAAGAAATTGATCGAAACATGGAAATGTAAAAACACAGGTTGAAATACTGACCTTACGTTTTAAATCAGGGGATGGGTTGAAACATAACAAACCTTCTTTCGTGGCATTTGTAGACATAGGTCATCTGCAGTTTGTATACAAATCAGTCGTCAATTATAAATCAAAGAACATGAAATAAAATCAGTAGTTTAGAAGTCAGTTAGACACCGATTCGGCACATCACCCATGTTATTAAATCTGTGTGAGTGGACGGTAAAGAAAACCTAGGAGAATTTCGGAAAGGGAATTCTACGAAAAAGTAAAGAGTTGGAGTGCTAATTTTTAATTCGAAAACACCGGACTATATACTTATTTACGTTCCACACGCGTCTCACCTAATTTTATTAAAGGCATCTTCAGTGAACTTTTCTCTGGAAAGTAATCCATTGAAAATTCCTTTAGTATATAAAATACAAACGCGTCTGGAAGGTAAATAAATATGAAATCGAACTAAATCTCGCCGCTCTGATGGAACTGGATTTGAAATTCAGACACTGAAAGTAGTAAAGGAATATTAATATTCCGATAGCTAAAAAAATGCGGATGGCCAAATTACAGTAGATATTAAACATACACCGGCAACAGGAAGATAATGTCAGAAAAATGAAATTTTAGTACCAGGAAGTCGTTTCTGAATGTAGTTGTTTGGAGTGCACCGAAGTTCGAAAGTGGATTGTGGACGATAACTATTTCAGAGAGTAAACGTGAGGTATTTTGTAAATTTGGTGCTCCAGAGGAATGCTAAAAATTAAGTAGGTAGATCGAATAACTCATGAGGAGAATGCGAAAAATCTTCTCCTTCTTCTTTTGAATTTCGGGGTTTTGGCTGTGGTACCTGTTCCGTTTTCACTTGTCACTGCCATCTCGCTCTGGGCGTTCGTGCGTCCCGTTCTCCACTGTCCGTTAAAGCATGCTCTGGCGTGGGATTCCATCTAGAGTCACCCTTTGTAGGGCATGTTTCGATCTTCAGTTTTCTCCTCAGTATTACCAACCTCTAGGTGATTCCTAATATCCCAATTTCTTTCAAGGTCTTAGCTGTTATCACCTCTCTCTTTAATGAGAAATCTCAATTCGGCTGCTTGCAGGTCACTTTTACCTCGTTTTTTGGGGATATATCTCCGGTATAGCAGTACAGGTATAGGCATGGTTTTGTAATTTTTTTATAATACTTCCTTACGTATTTTGATTTGGTATCTCTTGTTTACCATCCAACTATGGCCTTGCCGCAGTGATAACGCCGTTTTCCGGCGAATCACCTAAGTTGGGCGCTGTTGCGTTTGGCTAGCATTTGAATGGGTGACTATCCAGGTCTACCGAGCGCTATTGGCAAACGGGCTGCGCTCACCCCTTGTGAGCCCAACTGAGGAGCTACCTGACAGAGAAGTAGTGGCTCCGAACACGAAACTGATAACGGCCGAGAGAGCTGTTTGCCGACCGCATGCCCTCCATGTATACACCAAGTGACCGTTGGACCTTGAAGGCGTGTTCGGACAGAGATATTTTTTTGTTTATCATTCCGTACATTCATTAATATTTGTCAGTCTTATTTCCTATAGCCTTGTTCATCTGACAGTTTAGACCAAGCCCTAAAATGTTTCAATTGGAGGCCAGCTCAAGAGAGGTAATATTTTTGAATGAGGAGAATTCCGCATGGAGAGCCATGATCTTTGTTTCCTTTATTGATATACTACGGTTATATTCTCTTTCCCTTAACTGATGTAGTATATACACATCTTCCTGTAGATCATATTAACCTTTTTGCGTAAGATTTTCTGGATATAAAAAATAAATAAGAAAGAGCTATTAAATCTAATTTGCAGAGAAATGAAATTTATTGCACAAGTTGACTGTGGGAAGTGATAGATTGACAGGACACATCCTGGCAGAAAAACCCGTTGCAATCAGAGCAAAATCCTCTCTGATCCACTCGACGGTTGGTCCTCTCAGTAGCAGGAATGACCTACACATTATATTACCGACCTGAATAACATCTCCAGCGTCGGTCGCCTGTTATGACACATCTGCCGAAGCAACAACAGTGATTACCAATGTCCTCTACGCACTCGTTTCAGCTGTACAGCTTCCTTTACAACGAGACCTTCCTTATTCCCCAGTATTCTCAGGTGGTGCACTATTCTTAAATATGCTTCTCTCAGAACTCACTTTATCAGAAAACGTTTATTTTGTGCACCTATTAATTCCTTTAATATCTGCCACTATAATTGTGTTATTACTGTCATTAAAATTATTATTATTACTATCGTTACTAGCTGCAGCAGAAAAAGAAGTACAAGTACCGCCAGTATTAACTTTATTAGGTCACAGTCAGCATAATTACTTAGATTATCACTCTAGAAATTGCCCCTCTAGACATATTAAAATATGTGTCACATTAAGACTGTTATTTCTTGGGTAATTAGGATGTAAAAATGGTCTGATCTGAGAGAGGCCTTGATGGCGCTAATCGGATCCGATTAAATCGTCCTAACAAGACTCGGAAGGCCAAACGGTACCGACCGACCGTCGTATCATCCTCGGCTAATATGCGTCACTGGGTGCGAACATGAAAGGGCATGTAGTCAGCACGACGCTCTCGCAGCCACTGTCAGTTTTCATGTCCGAAACTGCTGCTTCTTTATTAAGCAGCTTCTCAATTGGCCTAACGACAGTTGACTACACATCGCTTGTCAACAGCACTCGGCAGACCTGGACGATCACCTGTCACACTGCTAGAGAAGCCCCACAGTGACGTGACGCGGTCCGTTGTTACCGCTGAGGCAAGTCCGTTGGCAGGTGCGGTTAAATACATAAATGAAATGGAGTACATGCAGAGTAAGAACGATTTGTTAATTTGGTATGTGCAGGGGGGTCACTTAAAATTGTAGACGGGCAGTGAAGTTTGGTTCTATTGACCAAATTCCTCTCTCGGTGCGTAGCGGTTGTAAGTCAAAAACCAATATTTTATTGCCTATAATGATTACGGTGCAAGGCAGTGTGTAGCGAAGTGAGTGTAGACCCACAGTTTGACTGGCGCTAAATAAGGCACTCCAGATAGCACCTGTGTTGCGGGCAGCGCCTTCCGCAGTGGCGGAGACGCAAGGTGCCGTGGGCGGCGTCGAGGGGCGGCAGGCGACGAGACAGGTGTGTGAGGGCGGCTGGCTAGCGGCTACCGGCTACCGGCTAGTGGGACTGCGGCCCCACCAGCGCCGGCTGAATCAATAACGGGCTTCACCGCCCTGCGCCGCCCACCGCCGGCTGAGCCGCCGCAGCCGCCGCCCACCGCCGCCACAAAGCCGCCGCCGCCACCACCACCGCCGCTGCCGCCTCGCTGTCCCCGCTGGCCGCAGGCGACATCTATATCTCGAGCGTCACCAAGGCCTGTTTCCACATAGCCATCTTAGAATGCGAAACCGGAAACTTATATACAGAAATTTAACATTATCCATATAACCGCGTTCAGGCGGCAGGTATTATTGTATTTGTACAAGGGGCGTTCAATAGCTAATGCAACACATTTTCTTGTCTGACAATTTGGGTTCAAAAAAACGCGAAATTGGTTCTGTGACACAGTGGAATAATCCCTCCTCAGCCACTATGGCGTTATGAAGTTCAGTTACGTGGCAGCGCAATAGGTACCCTTCAAAATGGCATCCGTAACTGAGGTACGTTTCAAACAGAAAACAATCATTGATTGTATGAATGCGTGGCGTCAGTTCTTTCGCAGATGTCTGAAAGAACAGACTCCACACCTTCATATAAGTTTATCGCTTCGATGGGCCGTAGCTCCATCACCTTCAGTGCCGATGCACAATTCCTTTCGACCTCGCGTGGGAATCTCAAAAGGGTAAACACACAGGACGTGGACGGGGACTGCGAATAGGTGGCGATCGGTGGGAATGTGAGTTAGCCGTGAGGCGCGTCGAGATAATAAATAAACATTCCGTGCGTATGGCGCAGTGGTTAACGGAAATTTTGGTAAGCAGGAGATCAGGGATTGGAGTCCCGTTCCGGGACACACTTTCGCTCGTCGCTGCTGATTCCGCATAATGTCTCGATGCAGCTGAATCAATAATTCATTCTTTTTCCTTTCCTTTCTCCCCCACCAAATTCACTTTACATAAGCTGTAATTCAGTTCCTTTTGGAGGAAAACAAGGCAGTAGCTGATATTCGTAGGCGCTTCCAGAACGTCTACGAATACACGGGACTGAACAAAAGCAAGCCGCAGTTTTAGAAACTGTTGATTTGATTGATTTCCTGTGCCACAAAGAGTGGAGAAAATTAGTTCAATTAGCTGCTGGTGAATCTTCCCTGTTATGCGACCGTATTCCCACACACATTTTCGCGGTGTGGTGTGGCCGCGCTGTTAGAGGCGCCATGTCACTAATCGCGTGGCCCCTCCCGCCGGAGGTTCGAGTCCTCCCTCGGGCATGTGTGTGTGTGTTGTCCTTAGAATAAGTTAGTTTAAGTAGTGTGTAAGTCTAGGGACCGACGACCTCAGCAGTTTGGTCCTTTAGGAATTCACACACATCTGAACATTTTTTGAACAAAAACACGGTGAGTTTATAGGCGTGGAGTGTGTCATCTTCTCAACAAGGTCGCGCAAACCTGTTCCACCTCCTGATTCCCGGCCGGCCGTGCAGAGCTTTATTGCCCTCATGAAGCTGAATAAACGATGCAAACGAATTCCTTCTCCGTGACGACGCAGGGCTTCAAACAGGTCTGTGCACCTTGCGACTCCATCTGATTCGCCCAATGAAGGACGCACTCTGCCGGATGCAGTACGTGGATGATGAGGAGGTTATTAATGCAGCAAGACGTCGGCAAGGAGAGTAGTATCATGACGGCATATAAGCCCTCACAATAACGTACCGTAAGGTTGTCTCGTTTAATGGAGATTACATTGAAAAATAGGGTTTTGTAGCCGAAAGAGTGGAGAATTATTGATTGTATTGATATCCTGAATAAAACCAAACTACTTTTAAAAAAACGTGTTGTACTAGTTATTGAACGTCCGTCTTACATCTACACACGTAGTCTGCAGGCCACCCTGCGGTGATTGGTGGAGGATACCTTGTACCCTTGTTAGTGATTTCCTTTACTGTTCTACTCGCAACACAGGGAGGGAAAAGTGCTTTTTCATACTCCTCCTTATGAGCCCTAATTTCTCGTATCTTATCTTCGTAGTCCTTAAATGAAATGTGCGTTGGTGGCGGGTCACTCAATTAGCAGACGGCTTACAATTCCGGTTTTCTAAATTTTCTCAACAGTGTTCCCCGAAAAGAACGTTACCCAATCTCTGGGAATTTCCATTTGAGTTCCAGAATCATCTCCCCAATACATTCTTGCTGGAGCCTATTTATAACAAATACAGTTACCCGCCTCCGAGCTGTATCAATGCCTTCCTATAATGCACCCTGTTGTGGATCCCAGACGCTTGCGCAGTAGTCAAGAATACATAACGTCAGTGTCCTTTATGCGATCTCCTTTACAGATGAACCACACTTTCCCAAAATTCTCCTAATAAACCAAAATCGATCATTCTTCTCCCTACTTCAATCGTCACATGCTCGTTCCATTTTATATCGCTTTGCTACGTGACGCCCAGACAGCCCAGATATTTAAACCACATGTCTGTGGGAGGTAGGACACTAAGAATGCCATATCTGAACTTTATTTGTTTTTTTTCCTACTTATTCACATTAACTTAAATTTTTCTACATTTAGAGCCAGCTGAAATTCATCACACCAACTAGAAGCCTTACCTAAGTCATCTTGTATCATCCTACAGTCACTCAATGTCTACAACTGTCTGTACAACACAGCATCGTCTGTACACAACAGCCGAATTCTGCCCACCCTGTCTGACACATCATTAATGGATATAGAAAACAATATTGGTTCTTTCACACTTCCCTGGGGAATTGCTGACGATAGTGTTTTCTCTGATGAATACTCGCCAACGAGAACAATATACTCGATTCCATCTTAAGAAGTCTTCGAGCTTCTCACATATCTGAGAACCTGTTCCATATCGTCATACCTTCGTCAACAGTCTGCAGTGGAACCAACGTCAAATGCTTTTCTGTAGTTAGAAATATGGAATCTGCCTGTTGCCCTTCGTACATAGTTCGAAATGTATCACGTGAGAAAAGGACAAACAGACCTTCTCGATGCTAACTAAATCAGTATTCTTCATTGATGCGGGGTTTACATTACGAACAAGTTCAGAAAATCAAATTGTCTATAATAATGTATCCAAACAAGATCGGTTTGTGAGTTCATAAGAGATGACGGAGTCACGCCGAATTGTGCTACGGAGTTTGTAATTGGCAAGAGTTGGCGCTTTTTGTTTTGTTTATCAGCAACGCACACATGGTGTCTAGTTTCAATCTTTCTTCCTTTCTGTTTAAGTTGTCTTTGTGCTTTTTAATTTTTATGGCCTCTCAATACATCGTAGAGTACTTATTATTACACCTTACTAAATGAAAGAAACAACGTCAACAATTATCCACTACAAGCTCCGGAGGATACGTCGGCTTGGCTCTGGTATCTTAGCCAACTGTCTGATGACGTCACAAAGCGACCGTTTCGTGGATACAGGTAATCAGTTCGGCTTGATGAACGTGTTCGAGTCTGTAATTGCTTTCTGAGTCATTAAAGCATTTGATGATGTCTCCATCACTGGACGTTGTGGCTCACATAGGCACCAATGACACCTGTCGCATGGACAGCTGGAGGGAGTGGTGAAGGCTGCTGGCCTTATGCATGAGGTGCAAAAAGAGCTCGCAATTTGCAGAGTTGTTCCTGGAATTGACCTGGATCCTTTTATTTCGAGCCAAGTTAAGAATCTGTCGACTCTGTGACGGCGTTATTAGTTGGGGAATATGTAGGACTCCCCTTGATAGGTCAGAGGTGCATTACACAAAGGAAGCACTTACCCGAGCAGCAGAGTACTTAAGTAGTGCACATAAAGGTTTTTTAGGCTAGGCACTAGTTTGACCTGCTCTGGTGAGGATTAGCCAGTCGATACGCAGGAAGGGAAGGCAGACCGCGTTCAAAGTAAAGACACTTCGTCTATCAAAATTTTATCAGTAATTTGTCGAAGTATTCGTGACCAAGTTGCCGAATTTATTGCCCTCCAAGAAAGTTCTCTCATTCAAATTACTCTCCCGCCGTAGAGGTGGCTGAAACCCGAAGAGGATGGCTCTGAGATACTTAGGTTTGAAATTAAATAATGCAACACCGCTGTGGAGACACAATGTAATGCTATATACCATTGTCGCTGATAGCACACGTTGTTGACATACTTACCTTACCTCCGAGCAAATGGACTCGCCCGTCCCACGTCACCGGCGTGCGCACAATCGAGGGAAAACAGTAACCTGTGAGCGACCGGTCTAACGTAACGGTGTCACTATGTTTTCGTAACAGGAACAACGGAGTTCGATCAAGGTCGAATGAGCCAGATGTCGTGCAGCACGACAGCGTCATCAAGGACTTCAAGAGGCGTGCGGGGAATCGGCATTGCCGAACAGAACAGTGGAACGTTTTGTAAAATCCTCCATCGAAGGTCGGCAGACTGTGGAAGACATGCATCGGGCAGGTCGTCCTAGGGTCTCTGAAAAAGAAGTGGATGCTGTTGCCGCATGAGTGGACAGTGATCGACGCCATACGATTCGTGAGCTCGCCCACGATACCGTATTAGCGCATACGACTGTGCTTCGCATCCTGAAGGAACGCCTGGGCTTGCAAAAAATTGCATAACGATTGATTCCGCGTGACGTGACGAAAATGTAGAAATGGATGCGTCACGACGCTGCTCAGACGCTCTTGGAGCGCTATGAGCGTGAGGGATATGCTTTCTTACGCCGTATCGTAACACTGGATGAGACATGGGCCATATCGTACGAGCCAAAACTGAAACTTCAATCCAACGATGGCGTCATTATGGATCGCCGCCAAAGTCGAAAGTGCATCAGAGCCCCAGTATGGTCAAAGTTTTGGTGATTCTCGTGTACGACTGTGATGTTGATATCCTAACGCATTACGTTCTTCCACGGCAGACCGTCAATGCACAATATTATTGTTCGTTTTTGGAGCATCACCTACGACCAGCTTCGCGAAAGAAGCGGTGACACTTTCTGCGGAACCCACACATCATTTTGTACGACAATGCGCAGGCACATAGAGCGCAAGCTGTGGCTTCTCTATTCGGTCGATGGGACTGGGAAGTACTGTACCATCCACCACACTCTCCGGACTTAAGTCTTTGAGATTTTAATTTGACTCCGAAGGTGAAGGAACCGCGTCGTGACATTCGCTTCAGAACTGTTCCAGAGACTCTACTTGGGTTAGTTCGCTCCATTCGCACCATCAACAGAACAGGCTCTGCTAGCGGTATACTACGCCTTCCACATCGCTGGCAATGGGTTCTACATAACGCTGGCGACTACTCTGAAGGAGAGTAACAGGTGCACAAATGTAACTCTTTTGTGTTGGTTGTGAATAAATAGTTGCCACTATTTAAGTTACAACCCTCGTATTTAGCGAGTAATGGAACGTATATCGGAAAGACAGATTAGGTGCCATAGGAGAGGGAGTCTTGGTTTGATGTTGGCCAAAATACTGTGTCTTAGATGAGTGTTACAGCGAAGTTATATGGTCGCATGTATCAGGTTTATTGTTGGATGTTTTTACCGGTCACTCGATTCTGCTATGACAGTTCTCGAGCCATTCAAAGAGTATCTATGGTCAGTAGCATTATTACTAGTTGAAGGCGACATTAGCTTACAGAGCATAGACTGAGTTGTCTTTGAATTCATTGCAGGGGGTACAGACAGACAGTCATGCGATTTACTTTTGAACACGTTTCCTGGAAACTGTCTTGAGCAGCTGCTTCCGCAGCCTACACGCCATGGAAATACCTTAGACCTTGCAGATACAAATAGGCTGCAGGTTACCGACAACGTCGGTACAGAAATGGGGGTTAGTGATCATGTCATAGTAGCAAGTATGGCTACGAAAGTTAGATCAGTTAAAAGGCCCTCAGAGTGGTTCTGTTAGAAAGAGCAACAAGCACTTGTTAGCGTCTCACTTACACAGTGACATCACTAATAGTTCCTGCAAGTTGACTGTAAATCGGTCCTGGAGAATTATGTGCCAAGTAAGTGGGTTAAGGAAGGAAAAGATCGACCATGATTTAATAAAGAGGCTCAGGAACTTCTGAGGAAGCAGAGGCTTTTGCATTCTCGGTTTAAAAAAGAACGCGCACTTGACGACAGGAAAAGGTTAGTAGAGATTCGTTCTCTTTGAAGAGATCTATGCGCGAAGCATACAACTAGAACCATCGTCATACCTTATCAAAAGTTCTCGCAGAGAACCTGAGATAATTGTGGTCCTATGTAAAGTCTAAGGATTCCTACTAGTCACTTGTGTTGACCAAAGTTCAAGATAGCAAAACGAAAGTGAAGTTTTAAATTTCATGTTTAAGTAATCGTTCACGCAGGAGAATCATACGAACATACCGTCGTTTGATTATCGAACAGACTCCCATATAGACGACATAGTAATAAGCATCTCTGGCGTACAGAGACAACTTAAGGAGTTGAAAACAAGTAAGTTTCAAGGTCCGGATGGACATACAATTTGGTTTAAGAATTTTTAGCATTTTGCATCCCAGTCAGCAACTGTGATAGAGTAATGTATTGAAAAATTTGCCTCATTTGCGGAAATTTTTTGGTCTTTACCCAGGTTTCGGCTAGAATAATCTAGCCTTCTTCAGAAGCATAAAATTGTTATAACATACCACACACAGTCAACATTAAAAATTAAAACCTGTAGGACCGTGGTACCATTTCGAATTAAAACAGTTTAATGTTGACTTTGCCTTACTCTGGCCTGTTATAATAATTTTATACTTCTGAAGAAGGTTAGTTTATTCCAGCCGAAACCTGGGTAGAGACCAGAAAATTTTCGCAACTGAGGCGAATTTTTCGATATTACACTTTGGTTTGTTAAAGAGTTCCCAACGGCATTGGCTACTTACTTTGCTTTCATTTATCGCGAATCTCTCTCACAGAACAAAGTCCCAAGAAAATGAAAAATGCGCAGCTGACACTTATGTATAAAAAAAGGCAAAATAACGGACACGCAAAATTGCAGATCAATATTTCTGTCATTGGTTTCTTAGAATCCACTTGAAAATTCAGTTTGAATATTATAAATTTCCTTGAGACCGAAAAGCTTATGTGCACGAATTAGCACGGTTTTAGAATGCATCGCTCGTGCGAAACTGAGCTTTCCCTTTTCCTAAAAGATATCCTGCGAACTGTGGATGTAGGGTAACAGGCAAATTCTATCTTTCTAGATTTCCGGAAAGCATTTTACACGGTGCCCCAGTGCAGTCTGTTAAAGAAGGTGCAAGCATATGCAACAAGTTCAGAGACAAGTGAGTGGCTCGAAGACTTCCTAAATTTTCCTTGACGGTGGGTGTTCAACAAATACAAGGGTATAGTCAGAAGTGCGATTGTGGCGGAAAGAGTGGGCAGCAACATGCGGTTGCTTGCCGATGATACTGTGGTGCACGGCAAGGTGTCGAAGTTAGTTGACTGTATAAGGACACAACATGACTTACACAAAATTTCTAATTCATGTGATAAGCGACAGCTTGCTCTAAATGTAGAAAAACGTAAGTCAGTTAGGATGAGTAGGAAAATAAAAGCAGTAAAGTTCGGATACAGCGTTATTAGTGTCCTGCTTGACACAGTCACGTCGTTTAATTACCTGGGCCGGACGTTGCAAAGCAATATGAAATGGAAACAGCGTGTGAGGATTGTATTAGGAAAAGCAATGGTTGACTTCGTTGCTATTGTGAGAATAATTGAAAAGTGTGATTCATCTGTAAACACTAGTGCTATCTATCCTTGGGTAACGCTCAAGTGTTTGGGATTCTTACCAAGTCGGATTGAAATAAGATATCGAAGCAATTAAGAGATGGGCTGCTATAATCGTAACGGGTAGGTTCAAACCGCACGCAAGTGTTAAGGAGATGCTTCGAGAACTCATGTAAGAATCCCTGGAGGGAAGGCGACGTTCATTCCGAGGAACACTTTTGAGAAAATTTTTAGAAACGGTATTTGAATATGACTTCAGTACGATTCTGTTGCCTGTAACATACACTGCGCCTAATAACCGTTAAGGTAATACGCGAGAAATTAGGACTCATACAGAGGCATGTAGACAGTCCTTTCTCCCCCATCCCATTTACGAATGGAACAGGCAAGGAAATGGCCATAGTGGTATGGGGTACCCTCCACCACGCGTCTTAAAGTGGATTCGGAGTATCGATACAGATGTAGACGTACATGTAGACGAAACGTTAGTTAGAGAATTATGCTTTGGACTACGGCCTATGCCCACAAAACAAATATCAGGCATTATGCAATTGTCGACCGTGAAATCTTCCATTCTGTGACTAACATTTCATTATGTTTTTAAATGATAAACGCCGACGTTTATTATTAATCTTTCATTACAACCAGTTCCAGTACTATACCATCTTCTGGGTTGCATCATCAACCAAAACTAAACAAAAATAACTACAGACAAATAGAAAAATATATCATTTGTATACAGGCTGTATTTGAAGTAATACGTACGAAAAAGTTAATATTGGTCAAATGGTAGATCAATTACTGACGTGAAGGGCTCTGTAGTATTGCTGAGAATCATATTTCAAATATAAATAACATAACACTATACTGAGGCAATAATCGCTTGTGCTTATGATGCGCTTTGAAAGGTACTGTTATAACACTAGTCTTTATCATTTTAGTTGCTCTAATCTATGAGATCTTGCTCCAACCAGTTTCGATACATCGATAGCAGCTCTTCAGCATACTCTGCTGTTCACTTCGATAAACTTCAGACTTAAGTAACAGGGTTTCCTGTAAACAAATAGTGCTTCTCCACGGGTGTGGAACACGTGGTATTGCTTGTTTTAAGGTAGATCACAGTTACTTGTCATTTGTTCTTCTCTGGACTTCGATGATATACAAAAGGAGCCGTTTCCTCTGGGCGAGATCTACGCAATTGAGCAGACAGTGCACTGCATTATGTTTGATCCAGAACAACTGAAAGCTTTTTCTTCCGGTGATAAGGGTTGGGTTTACCTGGCGAGATTAGTTTGGGAATGCTTACTTTTGTTACCCAGTAAGCAGGTATACACGCCCTTCCGGTTTGCCGAGGGGTCTAATGCACGGTGGACGTGTGTCGAGGTCCGGTGAGCCGGCCAGTCTGTGATTGGTTTTTAGGCGGTTTTCCATCTGCCTCGGCGAATGCGGTCTGGTTCTCCTTACTCCGCCTCGGCTACACTATGTCGGCGATTGCTGCGCAAACAAGTTCTCCACGTGCGTGTACACCGCCATTATTCTAACACGCAACACTCATCTAGTGTGAGACGTTCCCTGGCGGGATCCACCGGGGGCCGAACAGCACAATCACCCTGGGTTCGGTGTGGGGCGACGGAGGGATGGACTGCGGTAGTCGTCGTGGGTTTTGTGGACCACTGCGGCTGCGGCGGGGACGGAGCCTCTCCGTCGTTTCTAGGTGTCCCCGGTTAACATACAACATACAACAAGTAGGTAAACGATCATTTATTTCCGTACACTGCAGTAGGTACTCACATGTTGCTATCGCCAAGTGCTTGGAGTTGGTTCTTTTTAAGGACAGCGGTTACGTATTTCAGAAGATTTTAACCCTGTTTGTAAAGCTGAATGTAAATGGAAATAGCCTCACGGTGTTATACAGCTTTTCCCTTCAGTCAATATGTTCGTTGTTAGACTCAGGTCTTACGCATCGTTTGCCAGAAGCATATAAATTTTTTGTGTCTGATCTATTTGAACTTCAATGTGCTACTCTGGTGGTCCACCATCTTGTCGTGTTACAAACGTCAATTAAGTGATTCATAAATGCTGTGACTAATCGCTACTCAACTCCATAACTGACACTGAGAATTATAAGTAATATTAAAGCTTTTCCTCGTGACAGTTAGCTTTCAGATGCTGATAGAAAGGGCAGGTCGTCATATTTTGGTCTACTGGCAGCTGCAGTTTGACGATGTGTTGTGTGGCCTCACTAGTCTGATGGTAACGAATCAAGCTTACAAATGCCCATACGGGTAACCATTTCCTGTATTCTGAATTTACGTATACGCACAATATAGGAGACAGCCCCATAGCACAGCTGGACGCTATTAGCGGAAAGCTAACACGTTCAGACCAAGTTATTGCATTCACGAACCTATTAATTTATGTGCTATTTAAACGTTATAGATATTCAGGCCCTTTTTCATTTCGTTGCGCTGAATTTATGAAAGTTTTTGCTGTTTGATTATTTCTATTTAATTTCGCTTAAGTTCGTATTACTAAGTTTGTTCTTTGGACATTAGAAACTTATCTTCAGCATAGCTACAAAATCGGCGACTAATTTATCACTGCGTATGAGAGTAGTGTATGACTTCTTTTCCTTTTACTTTGTACTTTTCCTTATTACATCTTTTACAGTTGACCTGCAGTCTCACCGTAGCAGATTTTGTTCTGTTATTGTAGACGTCAAAGAATGTTTCGAAACTAAATATATGAAGTAGCATTTTGTGTCTCTGCTTGATTTCTCGTATCAATCATCTTACTCTGTAGCGTGTGTCTATTGCATGACTCCCAGCTGTAATCTGTTGTTCTGCTGCCTTTTTTCCAGGGGACGTTAAACTGATTCCTGTTCGTGGAAAACAATAGATGAGATCTCGACTTAGTGGAAGCGTCGTAAATACAGTAGTCACTAACGAAAAGAATTTTCGTGTTGTTCTTAAATCGTAAATGACAGACAACGAAACTGCATTTTAAGAGCTATTAGTATTTATTTTAATGCAAATGCATAATTATATTTGGTACTTCGTTCTTGCATAAGAGCTTGCTGGTGGTGGACGAAAGCATGGAAGGTCTACTGTTGATTGTAACCAATGTCGGAGAGGAATATTAGTGAAATTTATTGGATTATTTGAAAGACATTAATTTAAGTTTTCAGAATAACGGATAGAGAGAGATAATGTTGACGCTATTGATTATTTGTTTTGCCACCAGCATGTATTTAGCAGTTATTTCTTCTTCTGCCAAGTTCCACTATTTTTACTCCGTTACTCCGTTACATATTGAATGAACCCTGATTTACGGTGTGAGCAAAGTTATGGATAACTCTGAATGAGATTTATGCTGGTTGCTGCTACTATCGCTAACCATGCATTAAATTGAGAAAACACTGTCCCCTATTTCAGTTAAAATTCTCGTGAGTTTTTGAGCTGGTGATTTGTTCACACAATTGGTATCATTACAAGCATCGACTTATGCCTAAGACACCATCTCATTATCTGTTTATAAACAACGAATACCCGATATTATAATATATAGGAAACAGTGTATCGAAATAACTTCCTACGCAACCATGTGTTGTTGTTGTGATCTTCAGTCCTGAGACTGGTTTGATGCAGCTCTCCATGCTACTCTATCCTGTGCAAGCTTCTTCATCTCCCAGTACTTACTGCAACATACATCCTTCTGAATATGCTTAGTGTATTCATCTCTTGGTCTACCTCTACGATTTTTACCCTCCACGCTGCCCTCCAGTGCTAAATTTGTGATCCCTTAATGCCTCAGAACATGTCCTACCAACCGGTCCCTTCTTCTTGTCAAGTTGTGCCACAAACTCCTCCTCTCCCCAACCATACGTAAATTTATACTTTACATAGGAAATCATCAACTGCAAAGCCGTGGAGAGGCGTTTTGCGGTTGTGCTCTGAACGTTGGACATGAATGCCACCGATGGCTGTGTAACAATACAAAATTCATACGTCTTTTGACGAAATCTAAGATTAAGGATATTCATGTGCAAAATCTACTGCCGGAAAAGCTTTCTCAGAGCGAAAACTTGTAAAAATTGTGGAACTCTATGGTAGATTAAAACTGTGTGACGGATCGGGATTTGAAGCTAGGACCTTTGCCATTCGCGGGCAACTGCTCTACCAACCTAGCTACCCCAGCACAGCTCTGAACCGTCCTCACCGCTTTACTTCCACCATTACCTCATCTGATACGTTTCACACTCCAAAGTCGACCGTCAGACTCATTGTTGCTAAATGTTTCGTAACGATAGGTCTGGAAGAGCTACACTGGCACTAGAGGGAGGATATATACTATCTAATGTAAAGTATCCGTAGACGTGTTAGTGAACATTAATACGAGAAGCTCAGTCTTCGACTTTTGAACTTCGCTGGGAACACTTTCAGTGATGTGTCTCTATATCTGTTTAAGAATGACAGCCCATTCTTCATCAGTAGTTAATCCGCAGAAGGTTGTGACAATTTTTAACTCACGATGGAACGTCAGCAACGTTATATCGCAATGTACCGAAATAGTCTGTCAAGATCGCAAATGGGGTTTATTTTTATGGTATGGTAGCCGGTTTCAGTCATACATGGGCCATCTTCAGACCAGTAATGACTTCATTTGTTACACGTGCAGACTATGCGCGTTTTAGTTTTGAGTGGCAGAGACACCTGCAGTTGACAGATGTGTCTGGTGCATACAAAGGCTTCGAGTATGGACTCCACGTGTCACCAAGGGAGACACTACTGGTCTGAAGAAGATATCTGCACTACTGAAACTGATTACCACGCCATCTGCGATAGGACTGACTGTTTTTTGTTACATGTACATGATACTGATATAGGATGCTTGGGTCTGGAGAAAAGTCGTCGAACTAATCTAAAAGTTGTTTTATCGGTACTTTTCACGTCGAGACTCTAGATAGGCAGGTCCGTTTCAGGAAGGTTGGTGTCCACAAATTTTCGCCTCACAGTTGCTGTTTTATGGGAGGACGCATTGTCACTCTGACAGAATAATCGTCTACTAAACGTGAGAATGTCGTTGTCAACCAATAATTGTTTCACAGATGCTGCTTTAGGGCAGGGAGCACTGTAGCGCTAATAACAACACTCGGCTATTGTACACAATATACAATACTGTAAAATATGTACACACATTTCCGCTTTTAGCTTTTTCTTAACCACAATAAGGGGAGCGTACCATAACTACGAAAACTACCCCCATACCACAAAATCACCTCTTGTGTGTGGGGTCCTGCCCGCTCGTCGTTTGTAGGGTGCCGAAAGGATGCTGCGTTCTCGGAATCACATTAATAGTTTTAACCACAAAAAAGAAGATTGACAACACCTAACTTTGAATTTACAACGGTGTCGTAAGCGATGGGCGACGTGCAAACAATCAAAGTCCTTTCCTGTATACAAGGTCCATGTAAGGAATTGATACAGATCACACGTCACTGCTATTGTAGTGCTCTCGGCTAGGCTGGGTCTAGTACTGTCCTAATACAGTCCTGGTCTGCGAGTCCAGGTCTGGTATTGTGCTGCCGAGGTTACCAGGAGCGGCGCTCATATTCACTTCATCTAGATGCCACTTCTAAAGCGGTGACGTGCTGGTCAGCGTGCTATTGGCAGACGTCGTCTCACCGCTTTCTCTTCTCTTGCGTTCTTCGTCTTCGTGCCAGCACTTGTCGATACGCCGGAGTACTATGTACTTCACTGTTGGGCCTACATATCTTGGCAGGGAATGTCCAGATAGTAGTCAAACCCAAACCCTTCCAGCGGATAATGACAGATTACAGAGTGGTTTACCACTCCAAATTACTCGCCTCACCGACCGTGCAATGCCGTCGCTCTCTACGTAACCTCAAACGTCGTTTACCATTGGTTACAGAAATGTGCGTGCGCTATGAGGAGCTACTTGATTAATGCAACCCACTCATTTTAAATACTCACGAAAATTATTGGTGATAGCTGGACTGCTGGCATCACTTTGGAATTTACGAGTGGTTCCTTCCACCGACTTCTGCAAGTTGTTACGACCACCCTTAGCAAAGTTCAATGACCTCTTTTTGTCAGAACATGAGGTCTGCCTGGCCTTGGTTTAACTGTAAGTGTTCCTTCACGTTTCCCTCCATGTTTTCATCACCAGCAGTCGACTTGGTTAACTTTAGAAACGTTGAAATGTCCTGATGGATTTGTTACTCACGTGACTTGAGATGGCCATGTTTAAAGTCACTGAGTTCCCCTGACCGAGCCCATTTGGCTTTTTCTGCTTCTCTGCCGGTAACACAAACTCCCTATACTAACTGGTCCCCCTCTCGTGACACCTAGCAGTCGATTCCGCATTACAACTCGCAGACACGTTCTGCGAGTTGTAAATTGGTATCAAGCGGTTTCAGGTAACTAATTACGTCGAGAAGGCATTTCGTTACAATCAGTTTAACACTGCACATACTGGCGATTTACAGTATTTCCATTATTGTGGGCCCGCATCTCGTGGTCGTGCGGTAGCGTTCTCGCTTCCCACGCCCGGGTTCCCGGGTTCGATTCCCGGCGGGGTCAGGGATTTTCTCTGCCTCGTGATGGCTGGGTGTTGTGTGCTGTCCTTAGGTTAGTTAGGTTTAAGTAGTTCTAAGTTCTAGGGGACTTATGACCACAGCAGTTGAGTCCCATAGTGCTCCGAGCCATTTGAACCATTATTGTGGAGTCAACTGTAATTTTCTGTCCAAACTATCAGAGCGTAGATACATATACAATGTGTCTGCCTCTCCTGGCTTCTTCAGTTTACGAGTCAGTAAGTAATGTACTGAGGTAGGTATGGTTGTGTGTAGAAGATAATTTGATTTGCAGTTTAGTTTCCTAGCATTTCACTATCACCCTTCGTGTCTTTTTGAACATAATCTGGTGACTTATTAATACGTCTGGATCGATAGAGAGACTATTTGCTTGAGCCGCATGGGATTAGCCGAGCGGTCTAAGGCGCTGCAGTCATGGACTGTGCGGCTGGTCCTGGCGTAGGTTCGAGTCCTCCCTCGGGCATGGGTGTGTGTGTTTGTCCTCAGGATGATTTAGGTTAAGTAGTGTGTAAGCTTTGGGACTGATGACCTTAGCAGTTAGGTCCCATAACTATTTGGCTGACCAGCAAATAATTTAAAAAAATCAATTTTGTGTGCAAGTAGTACATGCATCCTGAAAAGGACAGCAGTAAAGTATCTAGTCAGAGCGTCCCCTAGCTATACCAACACAAAGAGATGAAGAAATAGTTTAGCTAAATTCTGAAGTAAAGAAACTGTAGCCTTTACCGTTAGTACCATTGTGCTCGACTCTCCTGAGAATAAATTCACATCGGCAAAAACACGTACGTGGGGTGGTCAAAAAATGTAGTTGTGTAATGATTTGCAGAGAGATGCATATGTTGAAGTTAGATGTAATGGGAGTTAGTGAAATGCAGGAGCTCAGGACAACAAGTCTTCGTCTCATATGAGTACATGATTTTCAACACAGAACCCTAGAGAGTTACTCAGGAGTAGGACTGAGAGTGAAAAATATTAGGAATGTGGTTGAGCCTCTGAGAATAGTTTAGTTAAGGAATTACCGTTCTCAAAGATAGATGTTGGACCAGCGCGCATAGAAGTGGCAAAAGTTTTTGTGACTCCTAGCTCTGCAGACATAAAACATGATTGGAAAAGATGAAACATTCAGGTCTTTAAGGGAGACGACAGTTCAGTTGTGATGGGAACCTGAAATTTGTTAGTAAGGAAAGGAAGAAAAGGGAAATTAGTAAGAGACCATGGACTGGGTAGAGGAATGAAAGGGGAAGTATTGTGGTACAGCTTTGCACGGAGCATAATTTAGTCATTGCTAATACTTATTTTCAGAATTATGAAAGAAGATTGTATACATATAAGCCACCGGATGTCACCAGAATGTTTCGCATCAATCATGTAAGGATATGAATCAGATGCTCAAGAAGATTTTAAGCTGCAAACTTTTGTGGCTGTTAGATCTGTTTTGCCTATAGACTCTAGATTAAAACTGAATAATAACCGCATCTCAGGAATGCAACGGAATGGGACCTGTTCAATCTGAAAGGATCGGATATTATTGATCGATTCAAATGGAACATTATGCAACTATTTGCTACAGCATATGAATGCAATAGAAGAGAGATGAAACAATGAAGGCAACACAGGAGTAAACAGCCAAAAAGGTTATGTTAATTAGAAGTACAGACTAATAGTAAATGCACAGTGGCTAGATGAAAATCTGAAGCTGTCAAAATATGTCTGTTTTTACGAGAGGCGTCGCCCAGATGTAATATGAGGGACGTTCGAAGGAATGAGAAGCAGCTGTATGAGTAACAATTCTATACAAGGCATGCCTCTATGGAAGTGGAAGGCATTATTATTGAATGTAAGCTTATGCACAGCTTGTACAGAACGCAGACTGCAGTTACAAGAGTCGTGGGAGATGAAAGGGAAGCAGTGGTTGAGAAGGAGGTGAGACACAATTGTAGCTTATCGCCATTCTTATTCAGTCGAAATATTGAGCAATCAATAAAGGAAAACGAAGAGAATTTTGGACTGGAAATTACACTTCAAGGAGAAGAAACACAAACTTAAAGGTTTGTCAGTGATATCGTAGTTGTCTCAGAGACATCATACAATTTGGAAGAGCAGTTCTACAATATAGCGTCTTGTAAACGTATTACAAGACCACTTTCAACAAATTTAAAACCAGTACAGTGGAATGAAGTCGAATTAAATCAGTTGGCGCTGAAGGAATTAGGAAACGACAGACTAAAAGTAATCGCCGAGTTTTTCTACTTGCAGAAGTACAGAGAATATAAAATGTATACTGGCTGTAGTACGAAAATTATTGCCGACAAAGAGGGATTTGCTGAACTCTAATATGAATTTATGTGCCAGAAATTGTTTTTTCTGAAAGTACTCGTATGTGTGTGGACCGTAGATTTTTAGGAAAGTGAAACCTGGATGATAAGAAGAGAATAGAAGCTTTTGATATATGGTGCTATAGAAGAATGCTGAAGGTTTGATGGCTATATCGAGTAACTAAGGAGGAGATACTGATTCGAACTGGGATATTAAATTTATGGTACAACTGCACTAAAACCTGAAACAGTTAGCAGTATACATCCGGAAGCACGAAGGTACCATTAGTCTAGAAATGAAAGTGTGTGCGTGGGTGGAGGGGGGGGGGGAGGAGGTAAAATTTGTAAAGTGAGACCAAGAGATTAATACAGTAAGCATGTTCAAATGGATGTAGGTCACTCTTGTTATTCAGACATGAAGAGGACTTGTACAGAAACAGTGGAGAGCTTGATCAAACCATTCTTCGGACTGTTACCATAACTATTACTGCTGCTGAATGTACTGATACTCGTGGCATTAGATGGAGCAGTAGCAAGCCACAAACTGTAGAAAAAGACAGAGACTGGAGTGGTGCAAGTGCTACTGTAAAATGAAGATGTTATGACAAGAGAGGATGTCGTGGCGGACCGTATCAAATCTCTAGGTAGACATGGCTCAATTTCTTTAAAAGAAAGCAAACTTCGCCATCGTTATTACTCCCCCAGCTTCTACCTTCAATGTTATAATGTTATTAGTTATACTACTACAACGACATGTGGATACAGAAAACGTTTTGCCTATTTAATATATTTTCATTGTAGATTCCTCACAGTCAATGAGTGGCATCACAGTCCGTGAATTTCATTTGTGGGCATTGAAGAGGACTTTGTGGAGATACTTGAAATACTCGTCATTTAAGTCTTTATCGGCAGTTTTATCCTATGCGTCTACGTTCCCCGGTTGCAGGGGAATGTCCCCGCGTGGTCCTAGGGCGCATTTCCATGTTCGACGTTGATCTTCGTTGCATGACGTCCTGCGTTATCCCCGTCACACTCATTGCTTGGGTACACAGCCCTGCTACTTCTGTATCGGAAGGGGACATTGTTGGATCACAGGAAGTTCCTCCTACGCCTTTTTCGTGACTGCATACTCAATGTTGTCGTGGGCTTGTCAGGTTGAGTCAAGGTACAGGATCTCTTCAATATCTGGCACTCCACGCGGTGTCAGTTGCTAACCACTTATCAGTAGCCACATCCGCAATCAAAGGGCACCCCTAGCCAGTGTGCTCCGAAGTGCCTTCTCCCCTTTAGCAATATTTGTTTTCAACTCTCCAGCTGATTCAATGCAAGTAAGTGGCATGCGCACTAGCCCGTCACCAAAGCGTCAGACTTCATAAGGGATTCAAGCGTTTTAATCCGAAGCATAGTTTGATGTCTGGACAGACGTAGTACGTGCGTCTTGCTTTATCGGCACCCATCCAGTGTTTCTGATAAACGAATAGAAAACCAAATCCTCGATAGTTGAAACACAACTTTGAACACCTGAGCAATCGGAAGGTTGCGCCGCGGTCTATAGTAGAACATTTTGGCTTTAGCAGGCTGTGGGAAGTGAATGGGTTGTGACAGTCAGACCGCCAAGGTGAAAAAGTTCGCTCGGGTGGCGTGCCCGAGCTGAAACCTGGCAGCGAGGCGAGTAGTGCGCCAACAGTTGAGGGCTGGTGCAAGTCCGGCAGCTGACAGTTACTGGCTCTGAGGTGGTAGTTATAGCAGGAACAGACACTCTGGCGGTTTTCTGGATCGCGAATCATTATTACCTCGGTTACTGCCGGCTGCAAACCTATGGGCGTGTGGGACGCGTGTTGTGTGCTTCAGCAACCGACCAGACCTGGAGGCGAGCGGCGGACCGCCAAAGTGTTGATGTTGTATATCGGCTTCATGCTGTTCTTCTAGAATCGTTGTATGGATACATCTGGTGAACTTCCGATTCGGTTTGTCGGATGCGGGTGAGTGAAGCATCGGCAGTAACCATAGTTAAAACTGCCATCTTTGTACCAGTACTATGACTGTTTACTTCGGTAGTTCTGTGGTTATTTGTTCGAGGCTCACGTGCGGTTCCATATCAGAATTCTGGTTACTGATCTTGCTTCTGTCTCTACGCTGGAAAGTTACATGCATATTCTCCTCATTTAATGCTCCAATCAGAGCGTAATTTGCGGTTAGGTTTCAATTTCCTAGTTGGCTACTTTAAGCCGTCGGATATGTGGCGGCGCTCATTTATATATTAAGTGGGTTCATTTCATGTCCCACGCCCTGCATGTACTATTATTGGAGCTCGCCATTCCATTTCTCTCTTTTTGGGTGCTTATGTTACCTAGTTTGACTAGGTTTTCCTTTACAAACAATCATGTGGGAAGAACATCCGCAATTGAGCACTATAGCAGAGGTTGAAAATACCGTTTCAGTTTAAGTTACTTTATGTTCACACGACCGGTTTCGTGCTGTTATAAGCCCATCCTCAGGTGTCGTAGCTGTGCTGTGGACCCCGAGCGCCGGGTGCTGCCTATGAGCGCTGAACGGGGACTCCTTGTTCTGCGCTCATAGGCAGCTCTCCGCGCCTGGTACACCCGGCGCTTCGGGACCACAGCACAGCTACGACTCCTGAGGATGGGCTTATAACAGCACGAAACCGGCCGTGTTAAAATAAAGTAATTTACAACTTGTAACGCTACCACCCTACTCGGACGTACGTTAGCTCTATAAAGCCTGTACTGTAATAAGTTCACGGGCTTCACCTTATAAACAAGGATTTTAGTACGTAGTTGACCGCGTGTACCTAATAGAAGCAAGATCGGACTTATATTCAGTCAATAACTGCAGTGATGCATCAAGCAAATGTAAAGTATAATTACCCTTTCGCATGGACAAGAAGTACACACAGTAGATGCTACCTATAATTAACAATTCGGTCGCCAGCCTACTTAGGCAATGAGTGAGTTTTTTCTTGTACAAGTGGGTGCATGTACAAGCATAGTAACACGTAGTAAAGTTGCTTTATATGGCAAAGTTTGGAACCAGAAAAATCCACTGAACCAAAAAAAAAATGGTTCAAATGGCTCTGAGCACTATGGGACTCAACTGCTGCGGTCATAAGTCCCCTAGAACTTAGAACTACTTAAACCGAACTAACCTAAGGACAGCACACAACACCCAGCCATCACGAGGCAGAGAAAATCCCTGACCCCGCCGGGAATCGAACCCGGGAACCCGGGCGTGGGAAGCGAGAACGCTACCGCACGACCACGAGATGCGGGCCACTGAACTAAAGTTTTCTCTTTTTGGTACTAATTTGGACGAGCTAAATTTACACAACACCACACAGCCATGATTACTACGAGCTACATTTTGTATATTGATCAGACTGAAATCGGGCATAGATTGCCCTAGCATTAGCAATCTCGAAAGTACACACACAATATCACTATTAATGATGGAAAAACACTTATACACTTAGGTTTAATATACAACTTAGCTTCACAGGTCAAATCTGGTCAGTACAAATCAAGGTTTGAAAGAATGGACAAGAGAAAAGAGGGGGCCCTGAAACTGTTATGGTCGTTAAACTGAAACTATTAAGTACTGAAGGCAAATTAACACTCAAAATTATCAATCTATGGATAACTACTCTTTTGTCTCACTTCTGAATAATTTAACTGTCATTATTTCTGTCTCAAATTAATTAAATAACATCGCTAACTCAATTAAAAAAAAAACTCTCTTCCAATTTAGTCATACTTTTGTTCTTTCTCAACATTTGCAATAACACATAGGATTTTAAACTTCTTTATAGCATAGATTAATCTGCTGATAATTTTCGTTAACACTAACATTAAACTTTCAGTTCAGGATACTCGGGTTGCACAATACGAGGTAAGGATCCTGTCTAGGTCAGTGATCAGGATAAGTCATGGCTAAAGCAATTCTGGTAAAAGTCCCGTTATTATTGAACAGTTAGAAACAGTTTCGACACTGGTCCACACAGATACACTTCTAAAGATGAAATAAATGTTTGACCTGTGCAAGTCGGTGCGGCGGTTGGCGGGCAGCGAGATAGCGGGCAGCACGGCACACATACAAGCAAGTCGGTGCGGCGGTTGGCGGGCAGCGAGATAGCGGGCAGCACGGCACACATACAAGCACGGCTAAGGCTCACACAACATCGGCACTTTCCATCTTCTTAGCGTCGTAATCTTTCCAACTTTGTGCCTCAGAATATAGCCATGCCAAGTAGTCGTCGGAATCGGTTCATCCGAGGCTCAATGGAATCCACTTTCCTGGGTAGCCTCCTCGGTACAGTACGTGTACTTCCGACTGTTGCTCGCCTCCGACTGTTATACTGAGCCCGTTGTGCCAAACCGCGCCAGTGTGCGTTTTCCCGCCTCGCCTGCCTCCACCTTTTCCCGCTCCCCTACAGGTAGGGTATTCACCACAGGTTTTCTACTACACATATCCTAATGCATTACCTACGCATGGACCTAGTGTATAAATTACAATTTTCACATCTTACAATAGTTTTTAGACCTCATAGCAACAAATAGACCGGAACTTTTCGACTCCGTGAATGTAGAAGAGGGTATCAGTGATCATAAGTCAGTGGTTGCATCAATGACTACAAGTGTAATAAGAAATGCCAAGAAAGGAAGGAAAATATATTTGCTTAACAAGAGTGATAGGGCACAAATCGCAGAATATCTGAGTGACCACCATCAAACGTTCATTTCTGAGGAAGAGGATGTGGAACAAAAATGGAAAAAATTCAGAAACATCGTCCAGTACGCCTTAGATAAGTTCGTACCGACTAAGGTCCAAAGCGAGGGGAAAGATCCACCGTGGTATAACAATCATGTACGAAAGGTACTACGGAAACAAAGAAAGCTTCATCATAGGTTTAAGAGTAGTCGAATCATAGCTGATAAGGAAAAGCTGAACGAAGAGAAAAAGAGCGTAAAGAGAGCAATGAGAGAAGCATTCAACGAATTCGAACATAAAACATTGGCAAACAATCTAAACAAGAACCCTAAAAAGTTTGGGTCATACGTAAAATCGGTAAGCGGATCTAAATCCCCTATTCAGTCACTCGTTGACCACGATGGCACCGAAACAGAGGACGACCGAAGAAAGGCAGAAATACTGAATTCAGTGTTCCGAAACTGTTTCACTGCGGAAAATCGTAACACGGTCCCTGACTTCAGCCGTCGCACGGACACCAAAATGGAAAATATTGAAATAAACGATATCGGAATTGAAAAACAACTGCTATCACTTAGTAGCGGAAAAGCATCCGGACCAGACGAGATACCCTTAAGATTCTACAGTGATTATGCTAAAGAACTTGCCCCCTTTCTATCAGCAATTTATCGTAGATCGCTGGAAGAACGGAAAGTACCTAGCGACTGGAAGAAAGCGCAGGTCGTTCCCATTTTCAAGAAGGGTCATAAATCAGATGCGAATAATTATAGGCCTATTTCGCTTACGTCAATCTGATGTAGAATAATGGAACATGTTTTGTGTTCTCGTATTGTGACGTTCTTAGATAATACAAATCTCCTTCATCATAACCAACATGGATTCCGCAAACAGAGATCATGTGAAACTCAGCTCGCCCTATTTGCCCAAGAAATTCACAGTGCCGTAGACACTGGCGAGCAGATTGATGCCGTATTCCTGGACTTCAGGAAGGCATTTGATACGGTTCCGCACTTACGTTTAGTGAAAAAAATACGAGCTTACGGAATATCGGACCAGGTTTGTGATTGGATTCAGGATTTCCTAGAAGAAAGAACACAACATGTCATTCATAACGGTTCAAAATCTGCAGATGTAGAGGTAATTTCGGGAGTACCGCAGGGAAGCGTGATAGGACCTTCATTGTTTGCAATATACATAAATGACTTAGTTGACAACATCGGTAGCTCCGTGAGGCTATTTGCAGATGACACGGTTGTCTACAAGAAAGTAGCAACATCAGAAGACTCGTACGTACTCCAGGAGGACCTGCAGAGGATTAATGCATGGTGCGACAGCTGGCAGCTTTCCCTAAACGTAGATAAATGTAATATAATGCGCATACATAGGGGCAGAAATCCATTCCAGTACGATTATGCCATAGGTGGTAAATCATTGGAAGCGGTAACGACCGTAAAATACTTAGGAGTTACTATCCGGAGCGATCTGAAGTGGAATGATCACATAAAACAAATAGTGGGAAAAGCAGGCGCCAGGTTGAGATTCATAGGAAGAATTCTAAGAAAATGTGACTCATCGACTAAAGAAGTAGCTTACAAAACGCTTGTTCGTCCGATTCTTGAGTATTGTTCATCAGTATGGGACCCTTACCAGGTTGGATTAATAGAAGAGATAGACATGATCCAGCGAAAAGCAGCGCGATTCGTCATGGGGACATTTAGTCAGCGCGAGAGCGTTACGGAGATGCTGAACAAGCTCCAGTGGCGGACACTTCAAGAAAGGCGTTACGCAATACGGAGAGGTTTATTATCGAAATTACGAAAGAGCACATTCCGGGAAGAGATAGGCAACATATTACTACCGCCCACATATATCTCGCGTAATGATCACAACGAAAATATCCGAGAAATTAGAGCAAATACGGAGACTTACAAGCAGTCGTTCTTCCCACGCACAATTCGTGAATGGAACAGGGAAGGGGGGATCAGATAGTGGTACAATAAGTACCCTCCGCCACACACCGTAAGGTGGCTCGCGGAGTATAGATGTAGATGTAGAAATACACTTTCCTTTGATTACCACATTATTTGAAATCTAACATAAATAATAATATTCATTTCAAAAGTTGCTCACAGTCTCTTTAACATCACGATACGAACCGAAAAAGAAGTTCAAAATTTTGCTTATATTAATTTATCTAAATTCATATAGAAAAAAAATTATTATATGTACAGTTGTCGTTACACATGCCCCTGTTTCCAGAAAATTTTCTGAAGTCCAAATTTTATGGGAACACTAAATCTTACAATTATACAGTGGTTCCGAATCTTTACTTAATTATCCAAAAGGATTTACACTACATATTTCCTTTTACTCACTGTATATAGGTTTACACTTTTTTAATACATCAAGAATAATTACTTGTCATTTACTTAAGTGCCTTTTGCACAGTCCAACTTCCCATCATAACATCACTAAAATAGCAATTTAATCATTTTTTTCTAAATTTCTCAAAGAAATAATTTAAAATTCTTGAATACAAACATTTAACTACAAAAACAATTGCATATTTTGTATACACTATAAGATAATTTATCGCTGCATGTTTTGAATAGCAGTCCATTTTCTTACTTACTAAACAAAACACACACACAAATATTCAGAAAATTAACTACACATATTTGCTGCCTATTATGCGGATTTGGGCAGTCCTTTTCACTTCATATTGTCACATCTCCTGGATCACATTTACAATTTTCCATCGATTATTTATCTGCCCTCATTAGTATTTGGCAGTCCTTCATATTATGGTTCATACACTGCCCATTTTCATTTTTGACAGTCCCATCTTTTATCTGGCGGATAGCATTTATCCTTTCTTTTCAGTCCTTTTCTCCATACATTTTTACAGTTACAGTACAATTGGTAATCTGAAACTCACATAACTACATTAGCACACTTTCAAGGGTATACAGACATTTACAAAGATTAGTTACACTTAGAATAACTTGGGTTCAGCATAAAATACCGCACAATTACTCGTTCCTAGGAACATACAGTTTCAGGTCCACAATATTTCTTACACCTAAAGGTCTTTTGGATTTTGGGTAGATCAGGTAGTAAGTATTGTCGTGTGGAATATTCTGTATTATATATGGTCTATTATAAATATATTTAAATTTTGAAATTTCATGGTTTAGTTCACTAGACTTTTCGTGGGTTTTTAAAAGAACATAATCTCCAATTTTAAATTTTGAAACTTTTAAATTTTCATTGTGGCTTTTAGATCTAGATTCAGCTTTTTGCTTTGCCCTTTTTATCACCAATTCTTTCTTTTGATCCAATCCCAAACTTGTACAAGGTGGAAACTCTACTTTTTCTTCAATTATACTTTTACTTCTTCTGCCTAACAAAATTTCTTCTGGTGGAAATCCTGTAGTTTCATGATGTAATGTGTTCATGACATTCTCAAAATCCGATATAAACCTGCCCCAGGCTCTAAATCATGCCCCTTCCTGTTTTTTCCACAAGATACGTTCCTGCCCTGTGAACCATTTATATCTGGCGGCCTTTTCGGTTTCTGGAGTTCAAAGTCTTTGCTTACTTGAACCCGTTGCAAAATGAACACTGAGTCGTCCGGTGGCTCTTTCTTTCTTTGTTCTGTTTCAACGTCTGGATTTTGTTTTGATACGTCGTCATCGTTAGGTACAGTATCGCCATTAACTGCATCCCCTTTATTTTCACGAATTTTCTCATATCCTCTTTCAGTAAAAGTATATTCATTTTCCTTTACACCTGAAAATTCATCTTCACTAGAATCACCACTACTCTCTTCCTCAACATCAGATTCACTTAAGTACGCTACTTTTGCACAATAGGGAGCGTTAGTACATTCATTTTCGTCTGTATTTGTGTATCTTTCATCATCCGAACTATCGTCGGAATCCGACCATTCCGGATCGCTTTCAAGTTCTAACATAAAAGCTTTTCTGAGACAGGCACTAAGTTCTTCCTCTGTATTGTCGTCAGGCTTGGATTTCATTTCAATCTTCTCTTTTGGCAAAACGGCCTCATCCTCAGCTTTATTCACATCCACTGTGACTTCATATTCGGTGTAATTCTCGTGGACTTTAATTACTTTCAGGTAATCATCTACCCCTTCTCCACGGTGCCTCTCGGTAGCAGCTTGTACTATTGGCGGACTGTTAGCAGAAGTTATTTCTTCGTCAATGCTGAGGATTTCATCCTCCAAATCCTTCCTATCATTAACCTTCCTCCTATCGGCAGCACGCGTACTTTGCGCGGCGCTATGTATTCTCCCCTCTTCAAATTTGGGCTACGTCACTTTATGGACGTCCCTACTATCTCTCTTTCCACCAACTAATTTCTTCGCCTCATACTCCCTTTTAAAATCCTCCCACTCACATTGCTTTAGGCCCTTGTACAGATCATCGATCTGCACACGCCAATCAGTTACTTCTGCTAATTCATCCCCGCCTTTTATCTTATCGCAAACACTGCTAACCGCACCTCTCTGTGTATTCACAGTTTCATTTATTGTTTCCTTTGCCACGGAATTATCACTCGTAAAATTTTCCTCAGCTCTTACGGCTACGTTCGTACCTACTGCTGTCGTATTGCTAGCGGCTTCTTTCCGAACAGATGTTCTGCTAGGCTGGGCCGTTGCCCTCTGATGCTCCACTCGCCTGTTAACATGTAGCGCTCTGTGCGGCTGAGATGACTCATTCTGGCTCGCACCTGACGCTTGTTTCGCCACAACACTTTGCGGCGTTCCATGACTGTCCTTAGCCTGTCTCATTGCATTACTATCGGTCCGATATTTTTTCTTAAATCGGGGCCTGTATGTGTTGTCCGCTTCCGTTTGGCCCGCAACGTTCGCGGTAATTAGTTTCCCGCGTCGTTATTATTTTGCGCGGTATACTCTCGACCGCGACCTGAATAATTTCCTCTGCCTCTTCCTCTCTGTATTACATTGACGCGAAATCCATCGCCGTCATTTCGTTCGTCATTGTGTCGGTTATTGCAGTTACCAAAGTTTTGGTAATTGGCACGACTTTCGCGCCAATGATCTTCGTCTTCGACTCTTTCGAGAAATGCTTGGAAGCTGCGATGATTGCTTCTTACATACCTCTTTGAATCCTCCGGAAGCTTTTTATATAGTTCCCAGATAATTTCCGAATCTGATCTTCTACCTCTTAAGTGTGTCAATTTTCGGTACCAATACTCACAGAAATCTTTCAAAGAATTTCTGCCCCGATTATCATGCTGTTTGGCCATGATAAACTCGCGCCATAAATGGTCCTGCTTTTGTTCAGACCAATATTCTTCCGTAAATCTTTGCCTTAATTCTTCGAACGTCATTCGTTCGGTATTTAAATTTATCCCCCAGCGCTTAGCGTCACCTGCTAAGGCGCTAATTACTACGTTTATCTTTTCCTGATCAGACAAGTGCTCAGGAAACACACTCTCGCAATTTTTGATAAAATCTAACGGATGCTACCCGTTATGTTTCTTGGCTGGATCGAAGCGTTCCTCGCCTTCTAACAGCTTCGTAATTGGTGTGCCATTACAGACAACACCAGGCCTATCTTTAATTTTGCTCTCCAGATCGAAAATTCTGCCTTGAATTTTCGTGGTATTTTGTTCACAATTTTGAACACATCCGGTAACTTTTTTACTTAAATCCCTTTCAGTGTCTAAAACTACCTTTTTCAATTGTGATATCCCGTGTTGACATTCGTTTACGATCTCAGTTTTGAGACCGAAAACTTTTACGTCTACCTTAGATTCAACCAAAGGTTCTACTTTCTCTTGGATGTTGAGAATTTCAACATCGAATCTACTATTAATGTTTCCAATTTCATCCTGCATAGTATCCATATTTTTGTTAATGGTATTAATTTCAAATTTCAGAGTATTTACCACAGAACTTAAATTACCCACTTTTTGTTCTACCTGTTCTATTTGTTTACTAATTTTAATTCCCTGTCCTTCGACTTGCGCTTTAATTTGATCCACGTGTGTTTTGAGCTGACGTCCCTTTTGTTCTTTCTCAACATTTGCAATAACACATAGGATTTTAAACTTCTTTATAGCATAGATTAATCTGCTGATAATTTTCGTTAACACTAACATTAAACTCGGGTTGCACAATACGAGGTAAGGATCCTGTCTAGGTCAGTGATCAGGATAAGTCATGGCTAAAGCAATTCTGGTAAAAGTCACGTTATTATTGAACAGTTAGAAACAGTTTCGACACTGGTCCACACAGATACACTTCTAAAGATGAAATAAATGTTTGACCTGTGCAAGTCGGTGCGGCGGTTGGCGGGCAGCGAGATAGCGGGCAGCATGGCACACATACAAGCACGGCTAAGGCTCACACAACATAGGCACTTCCCATCTTCTTAGCGTCGTAATCTTTCCAACTTTGTGCCTCAGAATATAGCCATGCCAAGTAGTCGTCGGAATCGGTTCATCCGAGGCTCAATGGAATCCACTTTTCCTGGGTAGCCTCCTCGGTACAGTACGTGTACTTCCGACTGTTGCTCGCCTCTGACTGTTATACTGAGCCCGTTGTGCCGAACCGCGCCAGTGTGCGTTTTCCCGCCTCGCCTGCCTCCACCTTTTCCCGCTCCCCTACAGGTAGGGTATTCACCACAGGTTTTCTACTACACGTATCCTAATGCATTACCTACGCATGGACCAAGTGTATAAATTACAATTTTCACATCTTACAATAGTTTTAACATTAAATACACTTTCCTTTGATTACCACATTATTTGAAATCTAACATAAATAATAATATTCATTTCAAAAGTTGCTCACAGTCTCTTTAACATTACGATACGAACCGAAAAAGAAGTTCAAAATTTTGCTTATATTAATTTATCTAAATTCATAAAGAAAAAAATTATTATATGTACAGTTGTCGTTACAAACTGAAGCGGTATTTTCAACATCCGCTAGGTTGTTTTTTTATTGTTTGTTAGGATGGGGCCTCTTTATCTTAATTATTAAGTCTCTCTCAGTGAGGGTTTTATTTTGTGCTTGTTACTACTAACTTATACGTGGCTGTAATGTTATTCAAAATATTATCTTGTATCTGTAGGGGATTGTTAGCTAACCGAAAGCGGATGCTTTGCGTGTAGTGGTCTGCTGCTCTTAATGGTTACTGGTTTACCCCTCACCCACGTGACGTTTGGTACAATTTGTGATTGACAGTCCAACTTCTTGCTCGGTCACCATATATAGTTTACAAGTTTTATTGGTTTTACTCCTTTAACTAATTGAAAAATTATCTACTTATTTTTGTGGTTGCTGTAATCTTTACTGTCGTGCGGCGGTGCTCGGTCTATAGTAGACGAATGACCTAATTCGTGTACTAAATTTTGTACTTCTCTGTTAATTAGACTACCATTTATGTTTCTTTTGGTGGGACTTGGCTGAAATCTGCCTAGCTAATAGAGCAGGCGCCTCGTCCACTGTGAGCAGCCGGCCGAACGGCCGGAAGGATGCAGGTGGTCCTGCGCGACTTAATCTTTCCGAGCCCACTACGCCTTGCTAAACACAGGGTCGTACAGCACATCGATGTATTTATTCCTGCCTGCAGCTCTCCATTTAATTCTTCTTACTTCTAGCTCAGGTAAACCGTTGAAGTGTTAGTGAGCTACTTTTAAAATTGAGTAATTAGTAGATTTATTTGCTTAAATGTGTTGATCCAAGTGGTCCTCGACCAACGGAACAGTTATTAATATCATTCCATGTATGCGCTGTTGGTATTGGAACTGGCCAAACACTAGGAGATTTAAGAAGTGTTAACTTCATGAAGGTTTTCACTGACTGTTTGCACCATTCAGGTCATTTTATTTGACATGTTTTGTCTGGTTACTTCTCTTGAGCGCCTTACGCAACTCGCAAACTGACGGTATAGTAATTTTCTTACACGGTTCTTATTTGTGGAGTACATTACTATTTTAGTCTGCAAACTTTAATCTTTCGTTCGAGAAAGACTTTTAACTGTTTTATTGTACTGCAACAGTTTCTATCATTGTATTTAGTCCGTTTGCTACTATTCAGGCTGGTAGAGTTCTATGATTGTAAATTATTCTGTTTCTTAGTAGTTAGAACCACTGAAGGAGCTTTATCCAATACACACAAATCAAAAATGTTTTGCATCACCCCGGTTCCCAGAACTCCTGAAGATAGACACTGAATGTGGACATTGTATTACAGACATAGTCGCTTTGACTATTCAGAGATGTCACTAAACTTGCCCAAAGATGTAAACAACCACGCATGAGCAGCGCCTATTAGACGGAGGAGGTCCGACAGCGGATCAGTCATCCCACCAGAAAGGAGGTACACGGCTCGTGTCGTCTGTAGTTCAATCATGCCTAGACTGTCATTATCGTAGTTAGATCGCGTCCGCATTGTTAGTTTGTGCCAGGAAAGGCTCTCAATAAGGGAAGTGTCCATGCACCTCAGAGTGAAACAAAACGATGTTGTTCGGACATGGAGGAGGTACAGGGAGACAGGAACTCTCGATGACATGCCTCGCTCAGGCCGCCCTAGGGCTACTACTGATGTGGATGACTGCTATCTACGGATTATTGCTCCACCTTGCTGCACTCGCTGGACAGTGTGTCTAAGGCGTTAGCCTGACTCGGTTGCCTCCGAACACGTCTCCAACGATTGTCTGGTTGAACGCATATACGACACTCATCGGTAAAGAGAACGTGATTCCAATCTTGAGCGGACCATTCGGCATGTTGTTGGGCCCATTTGTACCGCACTGTATGGTGTCGTGGTTGCATAGATGGACCTCGCCATGGACGTCGGGGGTCAATTTGCCCATCACGCAACCTATTGTGCACAGTTTGAGTCGTAACACGACTTCCTGTGGATGCACGAAAAGCATTATTCAACATGGTGGCGTTGCCGTAAAGCTTCACTGCTGTTTCGGGGTGGCATTATGTGTGGCCCACGTACGCCGCTGGTGGTCATGGAAGGCCCCGTAACGGCTGTACGGTGCGTAAATGCCATCCTCAGACCGATAGTGCAATCATATCGGCAGCATATAGGCGATGCATTCGTCTTAGAGGACGACAGTTCGCAACCCCATCGTGCACATCTTGTGAATGACTTCTTTCAAGATAACAACATCGCTCGACTGGAGCGGCCAGCATGTTCTCAAGACATGAATCCCATCGAACATGCCTGGGATAAATTGAAAAGGGCTGTTTATAGACGACGTGACCCACCAACCACTCTGAGGGATCAACGCCGATTCGCAGTTGGGGAGTGGGACAAACTGGATCAACAGTGCCTTGATGAACTTGTGGATAGTATTCCACGATGAATACAGGCATGCATCAATGCTGGATGACATGCTACTGGGTATTAGAAGTACCGGTGTGTACAACAATCTTGACCACCACCTTTGAAGGTCCTGCTGTGTTTTGGTACAACATCCAATGTGCGGTATTGATGAACAATAAAAATGACGGAAACTCCAATTTTCTGTACAGGTTCCGGAACTCTCGGAACCGAGGTGATCCAAACTTTTTTTGGTGTGTGTATGAATCTAATTTAGCGTGTTTTGTTAAAATAAAGAGAATTGTCACAACTCGAATGATGTTCAGTCTCCCTTCGGCCATATTCTTCCTACCACATACAGCCTGACGCGGGTATTATGTAACAAACCTGATTAGATGAGATGCATGCTAGGTTTCATAAACAACATGCACATTGTCTCGCTTCCCCTTTTAGCTATAGCATATTGTACGTCGCAAAAGCATCAAAGGCACCTATTGGGGTACGTAGTGATAGGAAAAAGGCATATGGAATTCCCCTTTCTGAAGAAGGTCGTCGAACAGTGGCGCTTAGTGGTCGGTCTGAAGTTACTCTGTTGCAGAATTGTGGAACATTGTATTTGCTCACGTGACGATTTTGGAGAACGAAAATCTCCTCTATAAAAAGCCGCATGAATTCCACAAGCAGAAATCCTTCGAAACTCACGATAGCTCTGATTCATTAGGTCCAGAACACCATAGCCAAAGGCGTTAAGATGTTTCTCGGCTTCCGGAAACTATTCGATCCAGTTTTGCACTGTCATTTAGTGAACAAAATGTTGGCTTACCGAGTAACGGAACAAATTTGTGGCTAGATACAGTATTTTCTAGACGATAGGACTGCACACGTCACTCTTAACAGAACAATCTAGGCATATATAGAATGTAAATTGGAGAGCAACCATCTGAGTAGTACACGGCCGACATTACTCACAATTTTTACTAACGGTATAATCGATACTGTTGGATTCTCCGTGTGGCTGTTCGGAGATGGTTCTACAGGAAAGTTGCAACAACGCTGGAAGACTGCAGCGAAATGCAAGAAAATCAGTAGAGGGCCGACGGTAGGTGCGAAAACTTGCCGTTGACCCTGAACGTAAATAAATGCGATGTATTAAGCCATAAATAAGCGAAGATAACCACTACTGTTCGATTAAATTATTGACGATAAGTTATTGGAAAATTAACTACCGTAAAGCACCTAAAACCAACCAGCTGGAGCTACCTTAAGTGGAATGTCGACATAATTAAAATTGTTGGAAATGCAGGTGCCACACTAAAAGTCATAGGGAGAATCATAAGGAAATGTATTTCATCAACAAAAGAGCGTATTCCAAATCAGTCATTCGATAGATCCTTCAATGTTGTTCATGTCTGGGACCTTTACGATGTAGTATTAATAGAAGTGATATAGAAAATCCATGTTTTTCCGTGAATCATGGTCTGTGGAAAACCGGAACACAAGAAGATCGAAGGATTTTATATACGGAGCTAAATCAGATTGTGCACAGTTGTGGTAAGGAATGAAGAGGTCCTTCCGCACTATTGTTGAACGTTAAAAAACACTGACAAGAAGAAGGTACAGGATGATATAACACGTGTTGAGGCATGTTACTAAAGGGAGCTGTAGAGAGTAAAAACTGTAAAGGAAGATAGAGACCGTAATACATAAGCAAGCGAGCCGGTCCTGCTTCACACAGGCAGCTTTAACCCAAGCAGTACCAAGGCTTTTTCCGTAAAATTTATTACCCTGGTGTGGGGTGGAGGGCGGGGTACTTTAAGCTAACCGAAAAAATGTAAAGAAATGTGTTGTTTGTTAATAAGTAATTTTAAGAACATACTTTTAAAAGAATGTGTAAGCAGGATTCAGAACCTCAAAATATCTTTTAGTATTCTGTAAGCAATACCGACACACTTTCAATAAAGTGTGTTACGGGTCCCACGACAACCACAAAAAATTACGTATATAAATTTTATTCATTTCTATTTCTGCTGTCAACATACTTTTTAAATAATAATGATATGTAAGCAACGTCATAAGCCTCGAAACGTTGAATATGACATTCACTGCGGCAGTTGCTACCGAGACTCAAATTTTTAGGTTGCGCTTAACTGAAGAATTTAAATCATATGTGGATTCTCCCAGAAAGATTCAGCAAAAACAAAAAATAACTATTCAGAAATTTTGTTACATAAAATAACTGGTATTTTTTGGGGTCCACAAATATAACGCAGACAACAATGTTAAGTTAGTGAACACCATAACTTTCATACGAAAAGGTCCCGGCGAAGGTTCGAGTCCTCCCTCGGGCATAGGTGTGTGTGTTCGTCCTTAGGATAATTCGGGTTAAGTAGTTTGTAAGCTTAGGGACTGATGACCTCAGCAGTTAAGTCCCATAAGATTCCACACACATTTGAACGTTTCCATACGCAAACGCCAAGTAAGTTGCTTGGAGGCGTGAATGTTGGATTTTCCATACGGAACTGCCATTAGGAGTGAAATATTGCACTGATGGAAGCCCTTCGTGATGTACTCTGACGCTTTAGAAAGATACCAACTTTTTCCAGGCGTGGTGCAACAATTCGAGCCGGCTTTTGTGACCGAGCGGCTCTAGGAGCTTTAGTCCGGAACCACGCGGCTGCTGCGGTCGCAGGTTCGAATCCTGCCTTGGGCATGGACGTGTGTGATGTGCTTAGCTTAGGGGACTGGTGACCTCAGATGTTAAGTCCCATAGGGTTTAGAGCCATTTGAACCGACAACTTGACGTGGTATGGACTGAAGAAGTCGTTGAATGTCCCCTGGCAGAAATATTGAGTCATGCTGCAGCTATGAAGTCCATCATTGAGGATGGGTTTCGGTGCAAGATTTTGCGCACTAACTGACCTCTCGATTAGTCCCATAAAAGTTCGATGGGATTCACATCGGGTGATCTATGTGGCGAAATCACTCGTTCGCATTGTTCAAAATGTTGTTCGAGCCAATCGCGAACAACTGTTGCCCAGTGACATTGCGTTTCGTTGTTTTGGAACATGAAGTCTGTGAATGGCTGCAAAATGGTCTCGATGTAGGCGAATATAAATATTCCCAGTCAATTATCGGTTCCGTTCCACCAGAGGATCCAGTCCAGTCCATGCAAGAACAGGCCGCATCATTACGGAGCCACCTCCAGCTTGCACAGTTCCTTATTGACAACCTGGGTCCATGACTTCGTGGGGTATGCGCAGCCCTCGAAACCTACCACCAGCTCTTACCAACTTAAATCCGGACTCATTTGGCCAAGCTACACTTTTTCAGTCCTCTAGAGCCCAACAAATATGACTGTGAGCGCGCTGTCGAACACAGCGAAAGATTCAACTAACTTCCACAATATACTGAGATGAGAAAAGCATGGGTATACCTCCTAATATCGTGTTGGTCATCCTTTTTCCCGTTGTATTACAGCAGATCGACTTGGTACAGACTCATCAAGTCGTTGCAAGAATCCGCAGAAATACTGAGCCTTGCTGACTCAATAGCCGTCAATAATTGCGAAGTATTGCTGATACAGGATTTTGTTCACTAACTGACCTCTCTATTATTTCCCATAAGTGGTCGATGGGATTCATGTCGGGCAATCTGGGTGGTCAAATCAATCGCTCGAATTGTCCAGATTGTTCTTCAAACCAGGCACGAACCGTTTTCGCCCAGTGACATGGAGCATCATTGTTTGGAAATATGAACTCCATGAAAGACTGCAAAAAGTATCCAAGTAGATGAACATAACCTCTTCCAGTCATTAATCGGCTCAACTGGACCAGCGGACTAGTCCACTCGTTGTAAACACAGCCACCAGCTCGCAAACTGCCTTATTGACAATGTGGGTCCACGACCTCATGGGGTCTGCGCCATACTCGAGCCCCGTCATCAGGTCTTAACTGCTGAAATCGGGACTCATCTCACCAGGCCACGATTCTCCAGTAGCCTAGGGCCAAACGAAACCGTCACGAGCCCAGGTGATGCGCTACAGGTGATGTCGTGCTGTTAGCTAGGCACTCGCGTTTGTCGTCTGCTATCATAACGTATTAACACCACGTACTTTCATCGTACGTTCAACATTGACTGCTACGGTTATTTCACGCAGTGTTGCTTGTCGTTAGAACAGACAACTCTAAGCAAACGCCGCCACTCTCGGTCGTTTACTAAAGGCTGTCGGTAAATGCATTGCACGTGGTGAGAGGTATGCCTGAAATATGGTATTCCCGGCACGCTCCCGACACTATGGGTCTCGGATAGTGAATTTACTCACGATTTCCGAAACTGAATATCCCACGCATCTAGCTACAACTACCTTCCACGTTCAAAATCTGTTAATTCCCGTCGAGCGGCCATAAACACGTAGAAATATTTTTGCATGTATCAAATGGTTCAAATGGCTCTGAACACTATGGGACTTAACTTCTGAGGTCATCAGTCCCCCAGAACTTAGAACTACTTAAACCTAACTAACCTAAGGACATCACACACATCCATGCCCGAGGCAAGATTCTAACCTGCGACCCCAGCGGTCACGCAGTTCCAGACTGTAGCGCCTATAACAGCTCGGCCACTACGGCCGGCTGCATGTATCACCTGAGTATAAAGAGTATAAATGACGGTACAGATTACCTGAGTGCGAATGACAACTCCGCCAATGCATTGCCCTTTTATACCGTGTGTACGTGATATTACCGCCATCCTTACGTATGCTATCGCCATCACATGTATTTTATCCCTCAGTGTAATTGATACGTCTAGAACCATGCAAAAACTTTAATCGAAACATAGATGTGCTTATGCGTGTGTGTGTGTGTGGTTAAATATGTAACGGAGGATGGCTGAGGTGGTTCAAATTAAAGAAAATGAAAAAAAAAAAAAATCATACATGATCTACATGATTAGCTCGTGTTACAGCACTCCTCTTGTGAAGCTTAAAACGCAGTATGATTTATTGTTGAGACTCGCTGCCACCAATCTTTCTCGTGGACTCTTGATGACAGACTTCTTCACCAGGCCACACAGAAACTTGTGTCGCCGTCTAGTGTGATTCAAGGAAATCAGAAAGCTTAGAGTTGAGTGAACTGCTGTTGCTGCTGCAAAACTTTTTTATGTAAACGAAGTAAAGGTGCATTCCATGCTGCATTTGAATCTTCAGCTAAATAACTGAAAACAATAGATTTTGGATTCGCATTTTTTCTGTATGTGTGGATGTTCCGAAACGATTGAAATCAGTTGGAAATACTTAGACGTCTTTCATGTCTCTCAACAATTATCAAACCGAGGAAATGGGATCTATAACGTAATGTGGAATCTCAATCTGCCGAATTTCCCCGTCACTGAGAGGTGAATATATGGTTAAAAGGACAGAGTGAAAAACAGTGAACTAACCATGATTCGATCCTTTCAGTTTCAAGCCAAATGTTCTACCACTATCACACCGGTTGCGAATATAGTCACGCTCTCTGCTATGTCAAAGCACTGCTCTTCTCTTGAGTTATGGCGGCTGTTGGCTAGGTGGTCGTTATTTGCCAACAATGGCTACTGTGTGAGAAGATTTTTGTAGCGTCTTTGATAAATTTTTTACGTATTGGTAATCATTAAGTGCGACAAAAAACTGTTCCGGCCAGGTGGTCGTGGCATCGTTTTTACATCCTAACTTTATAATAATTCAGACATGTCTACCTTTTGGATGAGGCCCCTCCACGCCCACACCGACGTGGCGACCAAACCAAAGCTCTACTGTCACCCCCGTATAACATGTTAGTTTTTCGAATCAGGAGTCACAGGATGCGGGCTGTGATGTCGTCCATGCGTCTGGGTCGGTTTACTCATTGGCATGGTCCATCTGGAGACAGAAAATGGACGAAAGCGATCGAAGGACAGCGGTTCGCAAGGGCTGAGGAAAAAAAAAATGCCAAGGCAAGCGCCAAGGCAACAAAACCTTTGCGAAAGTAGGACGGGTAGTAAGGGCAGCAGCGGCTTGCTAGCTGTGAAAGTGTATGCAAGACGGGGTTATGTTGGTGCGAGGTATCGTGCATTGTTACCTTTGTCGTTGCTGGTGCTCGTCGTAGGGCCGGCTGCAGCGGCTGCGTCCCTGTAACAGCCCGAGGTCATCATATATTAATGGGCTATCGACCATAGATTAGTTCACAGTGCAGGAGATGTCTGTGGCTGGTTTGCTTGTTGTGTACGGTACGGCTTCCTTGCGGCTGCCTGTTTTTCGGCGGGTCGAGCATCTGGGGTTGCCAGTAGTAGCTGTATTGCAGGGGCTCGCCAGGGCTGTCGAGCTATGTACCATAGATGTTTAGTTCCTTGCTAATAGTGCCTTTGGTCTATTATGTTTCCATCTATGGTTGTGGTCGTAGTTCCCCAGAGAAAGAATAAACGGGTTATGCGAGTGTCTCATGTTTCTGTACAGGCGTGTGGAGACTTTCTGGAATACCTGCAAGAGGATATCTAGCCGATATTCCCAGTTCAGATCAGCAGTGCGTGTGTAACGCGGTGCATTGCTTGTGATTCTGAACGGCAGACGGCGCAGGTGTATAGGCGCAGCGTATCCCCAGACGGGAGCAGCATACATCACCAGAAGTCTAATAAGTGTGGTGTACATGGACCTGGACAGCTCCCAATTCAATGTGCTACGCCTGTTAAGCATAGGATAGAGTTGTCTGAGCCTCGCGTTTGCTCTGTTGGTCATGAGTTCAATGTGGTCCCGCCAGAGTAGTTTCCGGTCCAGCCAGACACCAAGGTATTTGACCTTCTCACGGAAACGTATTGGGGGTGTCAGTGTTGATGTTTGCTCAGTAGTTTCGGTCTTCTGGTGAACAGAACGGCTTCGCACTTGTCGACGTTTACTGTAACACGTCATTTCACCAACCAAGGCTCTGCCGCTCTGAGTGCAGTCTGTAGTCGTGAGTTGATGTTAGACGGTTTCCAATCTTGCGCGAGAATGGCAGTGTCAATCGCGTAGATTGCCACCATTGTGTTACGAGTAGCTGGAAGGTCATTAATGTAAAGGTTAAACAGTATGGGCCCTAGGATACTTCCTTCGGGTACTCCAGCCTGGATGCCATGTTGTGTCGATTGTTTGCCCTGCACGTCGGTGTTAAACTCCTGTCCGTGAGCTATGAGTGTATGAGACACACGAGGCCGTCGGGGAACCCTGATTCGCTGAGTTTGCGTATGAGGCCATTGTGCCACAGACGATCGAAGACCTTTTCGATGTCCAAGAACACTGCCGCAGTTGCTTTGTTTGTGTTGTATCCTTGTGAGATGTATTCTACGACGCGGAGGACTTGTTGTGTTGTCGAATGGTGATTCCTGAAGCCGAATTGCTCCGGCCTCAGGGTGTCTTTTGTAATGCAGTGCCTAGTGAGTCATTTTTGTATTACCTTCTCAACGACCTTGGAAAGATTTATACATTATATACAATGTACCAACACAAACTGGATAAAAATACCTATAGCACTTCCTAAGAATAGCCTAAACATACAGACAGATGGAGGAAGGAGACTTGAGCTTATATTTGTAGAGATAACTGAGGACGTAAGTTGCAAGTGCTATTCTGAGATGAAGAAGTTGACACAAGACAGGAATTGGTGGAGGGCCACATCCAACCTGTCAGAAGACTGACAACTCGAATAAAAAGAAAAAAAGACGAGAGAGAGAAGATCCAGTGAAGAGGGGCACGTATCGTAACAGGATTATTTAATCGGCGCCTGAGTCCTAGAAATACCCAGAATATAGCAGTGTCAGACGCTACAAAATAGGCGTTGTGCATCATGGAGAGATATTGAAATTCTGGTAGTGTACGTTTCTGAAACGGTCGAGCATCTTATTGCTCTCTCCCACAAGCAATTCAACTTTAAGCTTTCTGCTATCCTTGGATTACACCTAGATGTCGACAAAAGTTTTTTCGTGCCCTGGCGAAAAAGTCTGCCACAATGAGAAAATTAGATCTCTAGCGGTAGTTTACCGACAGTCTCTCTTCCCAATCGCCATTTGTGAATGGAGTATGCAAAGGGGAAAACGTATCGGTTCAGAAGTGCTCTCCGCCAATCACTGGAATGTCGCCTGCAGAGTTTAGGTGCAGATATATGTGGCGGAAGTTTTTTTTTTGTTATGGTTTTAGGGCGCAAACCTGCTACGGTCATTAGCACCCGGTCTGTGACGTAGGAAAAGGTAAAGAAACGGAACTGGAAACCAGCAACAATGGGAGCGAAACTAAAAAAAGTGGGGAAACCATAAACAGAAGGAAAGCTTAAAAAACCACTTTGGAAGGGGGGTTGTTTGTCCCCAAAAAGAGCTTCAAATGACTGACGTCATCTCACTGGCACTAATGAACTCGAGAACGCGATCGGCTGAGTGCGTGTCATCTGCTAAAATGGAAGATATATCAGGCCACAGCTGTAGACGGGCGCGTAACGGAGTAAAATAGGGGCACTCAAGTAAAAGGTGTCTCACCGTCCACAGTTGAGAGCAGTGGGGACAGAGTGGGGGAGGATCGCCGCTTAAAAGATGTCGATGGCTAAAAAGACAGTGCCCTATCCGAAGTCTAGTTAAAATTACCTCTTCCCGACGACGAGTTCGGGAGGAAGAGGTCCAAGCATAGGGAAGTGTTTCCATGTCCCGCAATTTATTATTGGGAAGTGTCGACCAACGTGCGTGCTGTAAAAGAGCAAAAAAATGGCTCTGAGCACTATGGGACTCAACTGCTGAGGTCATTAGTCCCCTAGAACTTAGAACTAGTTAAACCTAACTAACCTAAGGACATCACAAACGTCCATGCCCGAGGCAGGATTCGAACCTGCGACCGTAGCGGTCTTGCGGTTCCAGACTGCAGCGCCTTTAACCGCACGGCCACTTCGGCCGGCTCGTAAAAGAGCAACACGACGACATAAAACACTCCGAAAATCGGCGAAGGGAATCATGCGACTAGGTGGCTGAAGAAGAGGGACTGCAGCCTTGGCCGCTATATCGACCGCCTCATTTCCACAGATACCAACATGTCCTGGGATCCAGAGGAACGCCACAGAGACGTCCCCCAAGTGGAGCAAGTGGAGGCAGTCGTGAATCCGGTGAACCAGAGGGTGGACAGGGTAGAGAGCTTGGAGACTGAGGAGAGAGCTGAGAGAATCTGAGCAGATAACATACTGTATCCGCTGATGGCGACGGTTGTATTGGACAGCCTGGAGAACAGCGTAAAGGTCCGCAGTATAAACCGAACACTGGTCGGGAAGCCGAAATCGATTTGGGGTGTCGCCAACAATATAGGCACTCCCATCACCAAACGACGCTTTTGAGCCATCAGCGTAAATAAATGTGGCATCCTTCATTTGTGCGCATAGAGCAGCAAATGCCCGACGATAAACAAGAGAAGGGGTACTATCCTTGGGAAACTGACAAAGATCACGGAGCAGGCAGGTCCGGGGCCGGAGCCAAGGCGGTGCTGTAGCCCAAGTTGTCAAGAAAGTCTTAGGAAAGTGGAAGGAAAGAGAATGGAGCAGTTGACCGAAGCGGACTCCCGGTGGTAGTATGGAGGAATGGCGGCCTACATACCCTAAATCCAAGGAGGCGTCGAGAAAAATGGCATGGGCCGGATTAGCAGGCATGGAAAACAGATGGCTAGCATAACGACTCAGAAGGATAGCTCGCCGATTGGACAGCGGAAGGTCAACAGTCTCAGCATAAAGGCTAAAGGCTTTCCGCGGGGCTGGTGTAATAAGCTCCAGACACTAAACGTAATCCACAGTGGTGGATAGAGTCGAGACGCCAAAGAATAGACGGCCGAGCAGAGGAGTAAACTATGCTTCCACAGTCCAAATTCGAGCGCACTAAGGCGCGATAGAGGCGGAGAAGGATCACTCGGTCCGCTCCCCACAAGGTACCATTCAGGACACGGAGGGTCTTGAGTAATCGCACGCAGCGAGTCGAAAGATAGGGCCGGCAGGAGTGGCCGAGCGGTTCTAGGCGCTACAGGCTGGAACCGCGCGACCGCTACGGTCGCAGGTTCGAATCCTGCCTCAGGTATGGATGTGTGTGATGTCCTGAGGTTACTTAGGATTAAGTAGTTCTAAGTTCAAGGGGACTGATGACCTCAGATGTTGAGTTCCATAGTGCTCAGAGCCATTTGAACCATTTTGAACCGAAAGATAGGAAACGTGGGAGGACGATTACAGTTTTCTGTCAAACATAAGACCCAAGAATTTAGCGACGTCCACGAACGGAAGGTTGACACGTCCTAGAGGTAAGGAAGGCGGAAGGAACTCTGTACGACGCCAAAAATTAACACAAACCGTCTTACTGGGAGAAAAGCGGAAGCCGGTTTCGATGGTCCAAGAGGGGAGGCGATCGAGTCATCCTTAAAGACGTCGTCCAAGAAGGCTGGTCCGTTGAGAGCTGTAGTAGATTGCAAAATCGTCCACAAAGAGGGAGCCCAAGACATCAGGAAGGAGACAATCCATAATAGGATTTATGGCAATGGCAAACAGTACAACACTTAGCACGGAACCCTGGAGTACCCCGTTTTCTTGGGAGAAAGTACGGGAGAGAGTAATGTTCACCCGCACTTTAAATGTGCGCTCTGCCATAAATTCACGAAGAAAAACGGGCAGCCGACCTCGAAAGCCCCAAGAGAACAGTGTGCGGAGGATTCCTGTCCTCCAACAGGTATTGTATGCTCTCTCCAGATCAAAAAATATTGCTACTGTTTCGCGTTTCCGGAGAAAATTGTTCATGATATAAGTGGAGAGAGCAACAGGATGGTCAACTGCAGAACGATGCTTTCGGAAACCGCATTGGGCAGGTGTTAAAAGACTGATGGACTCCAGCCACCAAGCTAAACGGCAATTCACATACGCTCCAAAACCTTTCATACACTACTCGTGAGCGAAGTGGGGCGATAGCTGGAGGGGAGATGTTTGTCCTTTTTCGGAAAAGTACTGTCGGTCCAAATTCGATTATAAAGGCGAAGGAGGTAACGCAGACTATGGTGTGATAAATGAAGCAACATTCGGATGTGATTACCATCCGATCCTGGGGCGGAAGACCGAGAAGAAGAGAGAGTGCACGTTGGAGTTCCCGCATGGAGAAAACAGTATTATAGCTTTCGCGATTTGTAGAGGAGAAAGCAAGAGGTTGCACTTACGCTGCACGTTTCTTCGGGAGAAACGCTGGCGGGTAATTTGAAGAGCTCGAAATCTCAGCAAAGTGTTGACCCAATGAGTTAGATGCTGTGACGGCATCTACTAATTTATCATGCGCGACAGTGAGCCCAAAGACCTGGGAGAAACTAGGCGCGCCAGATAATCGTCGAATCCTACTCCAAACTTCCGAGGAGGGAGTGAAGGTGTTAAATGAGCTAGTAAAGAAGTCCCAACTTGCCTTCTTGCTATCGCGGATGACGCGACGTCATCGCGCACGGAACTGCTTGTAGCGGATACAGTTGGCCAAAGTGGGATGGTCTCTGAAAACGCGAAGACCACGTCGCCGCTCACGTATTGCGTCACGGCATGCCTCGGTCCACCGAGGAATTGGGGGGCGCCGGGGCAGTTCGGAGGTGCGAGGTATTGAACGTTCCGCAACTGTAAAATTAACTTCTGTAATATGAGTGACCTCATCGTCAACGCTAGGAAAGTGACGGTCATCGAATGTCGCTACAGACGAAAAAAGTGTCCAATCGGCTTGGGCAAACTTCCAACGTCTCGGGCGCATATACGGTAGTTGTGGCTGCAATCGAAGGACACATGGAATGTGGTCACTCGAGTGTGTATCAGCAAGAGCGAACCATTCGAAGCGCCGAGCTGGCGGAACAGTACCGACCGAAAGGTCCAAATGAGAGAAATTTGTCGTAGAGGCAGACAAAAACGTAGGGTCACCAGTGTTGAGGCAAACAAGATCCGCTTGGTGGAAGACGTCTAGCAATAGTGAGCCACGTGGACAAGGATGTGGAGATCCCCAAAGCAGGTGGTGGGCATTGAAGTCCCCAACCAGCAAATAGGGGGGGGGGGGGGGGTGGAAGCTGACCAATAAGATGAAGGACATCAGCTCGTGTCACTGGTGTGGTCGATGGAATGTATACAGTACAAGGAGAGAAGGTGTATCCAGAAAGAGAAAGACGGACAGCGACAGCTTGGAAGGAAGTGTTTAAGGGGATTGGGTGATAATGGAGAGTATCATGGAGAAGACTCATGAGTCCTCCACGTGCTGGAGTGCCTTCAACAGAGGACAGATCAAATCGGACTAATGGAAAACGGGGGAAAACAAAGCGATCGTGGGGACGCAGCTTTGTTTCCTGGTGACAGAAGATGACCGGAGAGTAGGATCGTAAGAGGATCGACAATTCATCCCGATTAGCTCGACTGCCGAAGATATTCCAATGGGACATTGGGTGGACAGAAAGTGAAGAATGTGACCAAGGTTGCCCTCATCTCAACGACTGCTCAAAGCTTGCGACCGACAACGTGGAACGGCCTTCAGCCGAAGGCAGAACATCCTGATGCATAGGTTGTTCGGGAGCAGCTCCTGCCACCAGCGATCGGCCGGTTGATCGGCAGCAAGCAGTGCGCCTCGGCGACACAGAGGACGGCCGAGGGCGTTACCGCCAGGTGGTGCTGTAGATGAGACACGCCGTGGCGGAGAAGGAGAGGAACTGGGTTTCTTATTAGCCTTCTTGGAAACAGGACGTTGAGATGAAGGAGGAGCCAATGGTTGTGAAGTTGGGGTACGTAAAAAGTCTTCACGAGTAGGCTCTTTTTTGGAAGTCCGGGTTTCTGACTTCGCAGCTCGAGATTTTGCAGAACCCGATGAAGGGTGAGCGATAGAGAGAGCAGGCGAGAGTGAGGAGGTTGAAAGGGCGATCTTTGCGCTGGCCGATCCGACAACCGTGGCACTAAACGTGAGAAGTCTGTGTGGCTGCCTCTTTTGTTGGCCGATGAGAGAGAAGGACAGTGCTGTATTTACCTGCGTGGGGCACAGTGGGCTTTCGACTGACGAATAACTTTCGAGCAGCAAAGGTCGACACCTTTCCCTTTACTCTGTTTTCCTGAATGAGCCGTTCGTCTTTAAAAATGGGACAATCTCTAGAGGCAGCAGCGTGATCACCCATACAGTTGATGCAACGAGGGGATGGAGGTGGACAAGCACTCTTACGGGCATCCTTGCCACACGTAACGTATTTGGACGGATTGGAACAGGACTGGCTGGTATGATTGAACCGCTGACATCGATAGCAACGTGTAGGGTTTGGGATGTAAGGGCGAATGGAAATTATCTCATAGCCCGCTTTTATGTTCGATGGAAGTTGAACTCTGTCAAATGTCAAGAAGAGAGTACGGGTTGGAACGATGTACGCGTCAACCCTTTTCATGACTCGATGAACAGCCGTTACGCCCTCGTCAGACCGGTAGTTTTGAATTTCTTCATCGGACAATCCGTCGTGGGAGCGTGTATAAACGACCCCACGTGATGAATTTAAAGTGCGGTGCGCTTCCATCCGGACAGGGAAGGTGTGTAGCAGTGAAGTACGCAGCAATTTTTGTGCCTGGAGGGCACTGACTGTTTCTAACAACAAGATGCCATTTCGCAATCGGGAACAAGACTTTACAGGACCCGCAAGTGCGTCGACACCTTTCTGAATAATGAAAGGGTCGACTGTGGAGAAGTCTTGACCGTCGTCCGACCGAGAAACAACAAGGAACTGTGGCAACGATGGAAGAACTGTCTGTGGCTGAGACTCATTGATCTTAAGCTTGTGAGCAGACATGGTAGATGATGAGGAAACCATTGCTGAAGTATCCCGCATAATTACCGGCGTCTCCGATGGCGCGCTTCTTCCCTGTGGGGGCCCTCTCTGAGGGCACTCCCGCCTTAGGTGATTGTTCACACCTCAGGTCACACCTCCCGAGAAACGGACGGAGGGACCAATCGGCACTTTCTGAAGGTATCAGCTCGGGTAATCACCCCTCCCTGGGCCTGGCCGTTACCAGGGGGTACGTACGTGTCCTACCTGTCTACCTGTGGAGCGGAATTACGCGTTACCCCGTCACCGGCCACGCATGGGAATGCGTGAAAGAGAAAGGGTGGAACAAAGAAAGGCAAAGGAAAGAAGAGAGGTCTCAAACGCCGCAGCGGAGGAAAGAGTAAAGAGAAGAGGTAAAGAAAAGAGAAGGACAAAGGAAGGACAAAGACTTGCCAGCAGAGAAAGCGAAGAAGAGAGACTGTTGTACAGTTTCGAGCGTCCATCTCCGGACGTAGGCACTAAACATACTCCAGAGGGGGAGAAAGGGAAGGAAAGAGGCGGAGGTGAAGAGGGGGTGCCGAAGATGGGGGATGGGGAAGGATGCGGAAAAGGAAGGTATGCAGTCCGGAAAGGAAGGAGGCAACATTAGCTCAAGGTCCCGTGCTCGCTACGCACGTATCCACAAAAGAGTTGTGGATCCCCTGGGTGGTGTGGCAGAGGTGGCGATGACTTACTTATTTTCTGTCAGTGACTTAAACTGGTTGGAGATTGTGAACATGGTGGGAGTCATTCCTCTAGTGCAATACATACCTTCTTTCTGTCGTGTTTGTTGGTGGAGTCTTGACTGAGCAGATACGATGCTAATAGCCCTCTGACATTGTAAGGATTACTCTTCATTGCAGTTCGTTTATTACTTTAAGAGTGAAACTTGTGTGTTTATATACTTACACAGGAAATGAACAGCCAGTGCCACGAACACAGGCTGGGTAAAGTTCTGCAGCGGGTTGCCACCGACGGAACGAAAAGAAGGTGACGCGGCTGTGCGCTCCCGATTTGGTCGTGTTCCGGCGCCTGACATGTGGGCAACCGTGCGCACGAGCGCGCCCAGAGTGTTGCTTGTCAGCGGGCGGCAGGCGCCAGGCGCCAGGCGGTGGCCAGTATCTGCTGCCAGACGGCAGAGACGCCGGCACGGAAGGATGCGGCGACCGGCGGCCGGCGCTGCTGCTATCTGGACGTCACTCGCACTGCCCCTGCCTCCAGTTGGTCCCCAGAGTTCCCGACTGTCACAAACTTCTCGACAGGCAATCTCGCGCTGTAGAGACGCCAAGTTGGGGAGAATGTCTCTCGGCAACGTGAAACCAGCTAATGGTAAATGCGGTAGATTTCGACATTACTCAACTACGTGAAACATAGATATTAATTCCTAAGGGTACAGGTACTTAAAGAGAGATATGTTTATGCGCACCAACATTTGTTGTACACATAATTTATGGCATGTCTCTGGAGACTGCGATCATCATTGGCAGAATAAATTAAAAATGACATGTGGGTCACTATTTTGTTATTAATTGTAGCTGGTTTTGAACTGACTAGTGTATCATCAGGTCTAATGGGAAAGAAAAAAATTATGAGTGATCGTATGCAAATCGTGCAAGTGCAAAATTAAAATTAATACCGACAAATGCAGCACAGATAACATTGAAACATCGTGAACCTATTCATACCTAATTGTTCAAGTTTCAATTTGTAAGTGCTGGTAAGTATAGAACATAAAAGTCAGTAAAGAACAGCTGGTATACTGGAGAAAATTTCCTAGTTCATCATTTGACATGTGCACAGTTTTGTGGCCAGTACATTGTCACAGTCTCAAGAACATTATTCCGTCATAATATCAAAAAAATATTAACCTAAAATATGTCAGTGAGTGAGATGGGTTACAATACGAAATTAAAAGGACAGTAATTGGGAAGCACCTTATGCTAAAATGTACATTATGCCTTTTCGTATATGTTTACACATTTCGTAAGAGAGAAGGTGTGAAATTAAGAAACACACGGCATGTGTCAAAAATGGTTCAAATGGCTCTGAGCACTATGGGACTCAACTGCTGTGGTTATAAGTCCCCTAGAACTTAGAACTACTTAAACCTAACCAACCTAAGGACATCACACACATCCATTGCCGAGGCAGGATTCGAACCTGCGACCGTCGCGGTCATGCGGCTCCAGACTGTAGCGCCTTTAACCGCTCGGCCACTTCGGCCGGCGGCATGTGTCCTTGTACTAAATATACAGTCGTGATATTAAACATAAACAAAGATTCCATTTTTATAACGTGTGTAAGCGATACTGCCATCATACATATAAATGAATAAAACTGTCTCATGAATTTTTGTCTCCATAATACTTTGAGCAAGAACGCTGATTAACTGGTGTCCAACAACTCCAGAATGTGCATTGTAGTTTCCCTCTCTGCAGACACTGTTTTCTTATTTGCATTATTGAACAAGCGATTTTAATTTTTAGACTCGTGTAATACGTAAATTAGCCATGTATGAAATCACATGTTCCGTAATTCCATATGGTTTATTTATAAGAGTATTAAATTCCTTCAATAAGTTGTAGACTAACGAATTCATTACATACCCAGAGAATGTATAAATAAGCATCTCTGCAGAAAACAAAAAAGGCGAGTGTAGATACCTGCTGGCACGAGTTTCTCGTAGAGAGCTCCTGCAATGACCTTTAAGGAAACTACATGACTCTTTATATTTATGGAAAATTCACTTGTTTTCTTTTGTCACAGATCTTTGTTGTAGACCTTTGCACACAACAGTTGAACAAATACCTGTGTAATTTATAAATTTTATAGATTATTGACAGTTTAGTTATGGCATTAGTCTCACTGAAAACATTACTCGATCTAAGATTTAAATTTCTTATTCTCGTAATTCAGCGTCGATGTTGTGGTAAAATGTCAGTGAAGTACATAGACCACCACATAATGTAATGTGATCATGCACTAGGATTACAGAATCTATTTTTCATGAGATCCTCATGTCCGCCCCCGGTAGCAGAATGGTCAGTGTCACCTTGCGCGTCGAACAAGTAGGTCGTAGTTGACTTCCGCCTGTGCCCCAGCACCGTTTGTGTCGAAGCTACTCAGTCTTGTTGGTGTATCAGCCGGAGTCACATCGTAGTTGCGTAGTGGAGTTTTTTGTCGTTTTCCTCTTGATGGCGGTGTTTTCTGCCGGGGCCTTGGTGTCTTTCGAATCTCCTAAGTCTGTTCCTCATCGAGTTACTGTTCGCTTCCGTTTTGACAAGAGTACGTTTCGTGTTTAACCTAGCTCTTCAGATATTCACGATTGGTTGGCTGATGTTATCCGTGTTACACCTGATCAATTAGATACTGATTACTTTGATTCTGATTTTTATGCATTAGTTGGGAAGTTCTATGATCCCGTTCAAGTAGAATGGCTTCTCTCTCGGGTTGGTTCTAAAGTGCTACTCACACATCGAGATGGTTCCGTTAGTCAAGTCCTCGTTGAAAATGCGGCACTCGAATATACTCTGGTTCGAATCTATAACCTTCCTCCTGAAGTGGACGATTCATTTCTTAAAACAGCGTCGCTTCCGTTTGGAGTAATACGGCATATCCGATGGGAACGCTGGTCAGCACAACATCGCTTCTAGTGTTATAGTATTATCCGGACTGTCGACAGGTGCGTAACAAGAATATTCCTTCCCACTTAACTGTTTGTGGTCACTGAATCCCCGTTACGTATGCAGGGCAAAAAGGAACATGCTTTCTCTGTAACGAAAGTGGTTATCTCAGATCTGACTGTCCTCGCCGTACTATTGTTCTGACGCCGTCTTATCAAAAACGTGCAATTTTAACGTTAGCAGACATAGCGTCATCGCAGTCAGCTGTCAGTCAATGGCAACATTAGCCCCTACTCCTCGCGAATTTCCACCGTTACCGGCACGTCCCGGTGCGGCCTCTGTCCACGACGGGACGACGGCTCCTGCAGCGCAAGTCAAACGTCGGCTGACTGAGGACGGTACAGAATTCGAGGACACCCCACACCATGCTCGCTCGTTTGATACGATGTTGACAGTGGGTGCACCTTCTGGTGGTAATGAGTTGTCTACTGACGTTAATTGTGATTCCAGTACTACCAGAGATGATGTACGTAACTTCGTCTGTTGATGTTAAAATGTGTGTTGAATCTGCGTCCCCCATTTCACCCGTAGACGTGACGGTTCCCGTGAGTTGAGATGTTCCCGCAGAGACGTTGCTTACTGGCCTGTCTTTCCAGTGTTCCAGTGAAATACCACTCCTCCTCCATGCTGAGACGGTGGTGCAACAGGATTCTACGGATTCTCTTTCCGATAATCAGGAGATGCCATCGGACACCGGCGCTGCATTACCTGTCTCTTCTCTACCTGATGTTGCTGTTGGTCGTTCTGAGTCGTGCTCCCCGATTTCCGATGAGTGCAGTGGCGATGGCTCCTCTATCAAATCTGAGCTTGACGTGCCCCCAACACTTCCACATCAAGAGTGTATATTTTCAAGGAGTGGTGTGAAGCAGCATTTTCAACCTGCACTTGCAGCGGCGCGTTATAAAAATAAAACCGAGGATTCCTCGGCTTCCGGTGTGGAGGGTTAGAATTATACTTTCTCTATCCCTCCTGCGGACGTTGAGGAGAGAAGGACATGATGGGTGCTGTTTCCTTAGTGTTGTTCCATTGACCTTACATTTGCCAACAGATGCTAGCATATAAATTTCTAACTCTTAATGTTAATGGGATATGTTCCCAACTACGGCTTGCTGCGTTACGCCAGTTTATTTACGATTCCCAAGCTGCTATCGTGTGTTTACGAGAGGCATTATTTGAAGTGTTTTGTCTTCCTGGATACTCTATATTTTTCAATGTCGCGCCTGAAAATTCTACCAGTTTGGCTTTGTTTTATCGAGATGGAAGCCCGGTGACGGACTTCGAAACGCTAGATGATGGTCTCAGTATAGGCTGTAGCATTTATGATCTCACCTTATCCCGGGTTCGATTCCCGGCGGGGTCAGGGATTTTCCCTGTCTCGTGATGACTGGGTGTTGTGTGATGTCCTTAGGTTAGTTAGGTTTAAGTAGTTCTGTTCTAGGGGACTGATGACCATAGATGTTAAGTCCCATAGTGCGCAGAGCCATTTGAAACATTTAAACCATCTCACCTTAATTTTATCTTTACGCTCCGTCTCGATCCGGTCGTTCATCCGATGGAGCGCGGTTTTATAAAGAAGAAGTTACTCTTCAGGCTTTCCTGGGGAGAAGAACTTGTTTATTTACTTTAAGGCAACCCGCGCAAGGTTTTTTTGGGGGGAGGGGGGAGGGGGGGGCAATTTTAACTGCGTCTTATGTCGTGTAGATCAGACCCACAATTATACATTTTGTCGTGAACTTAATGATATGGTGACGTCCCTGCATCTCCAAGATGCAGATATCCTACATGAGCGCGTTTTAAGTTTTTTACAGCTACTTCAAGAAGCCGATTGGACAGCTTTTATTTATCTGCCCCCATATGTAGTCAGCTTCTATCGATTGATGTAATTGCTGCCAGTTTCACTGATCACTGTCTTGTTTCAATGACTTTTAACCATGTCCCGCAGCGGGTCAATCTTTCGCGCCCTTTCTTGAAACTAAACACTCTACATCTCACTGACCCCTCTCTGAAAAGCATCATCGCAGACGTATGGTGGCGGACAACCCAGTCCCAGTCGCGTTATTCCTCACTTCTAGAATAGTTAGTTACCTTTGCTAAACCGCGGATTTGAAACACACTCAGGCATTTTAGCGCTGAAAAAGAAGCTGAAATAATTCGAACTAGGGAATTTTTTTATGCTGTCCTACGCGATCTTTACGATAACGCTCGTGATGCCCTCTTGTGAATCGTTGACGTCCACAGTGTCAAGGCGAAACTTCTACAACTCAAAAGCACGCAACTGGATGGTGTCCGATTGCGTTCCCAGCCTCGTTCAATCGTAGCGGATGAGTTGAACTCTCTCTATCATATTCTTCGGCTTCACAAGCGATCTCAAGGGACGTGTCTTTCTACCATTCTTTCTCTTGTGGGCGTTAATGGTCCTCCCAATCTGATATCATGCGTGAACCTTACCAGTACTTTTCCGAACTTATGTAACACTTCTGACACTAAATGTAAATGGGTTTTCTCTTTGGATGCTAGTCAGTTGTCAGGATGAGCATTACTGCAAAGGGCATTTGGTTCTAAACCATTATGTCAGGGTGAAAAAACACTAAATAAATTAATTTTTCTCTCTTAACAACATGTGGGCAGGTTGGGTTCTTCCTTGGCTCGGGTATGAGGTAGAATGAAACAGCATTTTTACATAAGATAACTTTTATTGAAGATTTGTACAACGGCTTTCTTACTGCATTGTTGTGGCTGTTAGAGCGGCAGCTGTGTCGTTTGCGAAGCCTTGCTGCGGCAGCGGCGGTGTCTGATTACGCGTGGCGGTGTGTATTTCGTGTCGCCGTCTCGCCCAGTTGACTGGAGACGCGCCTCGTGCTGTGGCCCGTTTAATTATTGAGAACGAAGTCGTGAATCGGATGGTGATACCTTGGATGTGGCGTCCCAGTGTTTCTCTTCTCTAAGCGGCCGCGTGTGTCAGTGTTGTGCGTCGGCCAGCAGAGCGGCGCGGCGGGGGAAGGACAGTGTCTCGAACTCGAACATCGGACTCCCGGTTGCCAGTCTTCGGCTGTCAGATCTTCATCCCAGCTCACAGGTGACTGCTGATATGAGGCCGTCTCCTTCCCGTCCTCAAGAGTCACCCGGGTACGTAAAAATCAGTCTTCTAATACCTTTTGACTTCTGTCTTCTGGCGCGGAGGCTGCTGCTTGCTGTTCCATTACAGCGGCGGACTTGGTGGGTCTGTGTATGATGTAGTCTCTTCCTGCATGACGGTCTTCAGTACCGAAACTAACTGAAAACTACTACTACTATTGTCGGGCCCACTGCGTCTCGCATATTTATTCACTTGAGTTCACTGGAGGTGAACGACTTCATGGTCATTGCCTCTTCTGTCACGTTGAAAAGCTTCTCGAAGCATCTTCTTAACGTCTGTCATAGGCTCTTGGAATGTAGGCGAGGACCTTTGATCACATGTGACAATTGAGAAACACTTGAGCCGGTCGGGCGATGCCCTGACGGATGAATCGACAGCTTCCGCTTATGTGGGGAGGGCGATGGCCTCTTCTGTCACGTTGAAAAGCTTCTCTAAGAATCTTCTTGACGTGAGCCGGTCAGGCGATGCCCTGACGGCTGAATCGACAGCTTCCGCTTATGTGGGGAAGGCGATGGCTTCTTCGGAACGTGCTGCCTTCACGGTCATTGGCTCTTCTGTCACTGCTGCTCTGCCGGCTGTTTGCCATTGTGTAATTCTTCTAAACTAAACTTTTTCATTTATTTTCTAATTTCCACATAGATTTCACTGATTTATTTACTTATCTTAAGTACCACTCAACACTTAATACTGAAGTGGATTCAGACGATCAACCATCTGTTGGTTTTACCTCCCTTTTTGGTAGTGTTGTTACGCCAGCTCTCCAGGAAGAGTTTTTCTCTGTATTCCATCGCGATGATATACTTGATTTTTATGGATCGTTCTCCCTCCCACAAATCGCCTGGCCCCGATGGCCTTCCCAAAGAATTTTGGCCCCTGATAGGAGATACGATAACTTTCATGGTAAATAACCCACCCAGCTTTGTTGTTGTTGTGGTCTTCAGTCCTGAGACTGGTTTGATGCAGCTCTCCATGCTACTCTATCCTGTGCAAGCTTCTTCATCTCCCAGTACCTACTGCAACCTACATCCTTCTGAATCTGCTTAGTATATTGATCTCTTGGTCTCCCTCTACGATTTTTACCCTCCACGCTGCCCTCCAATGCTAAATTTGTGATCCCTTGATGCCACAAAACATGTCCTACCAACCGATCCCTTCTTCTAGTCAAGTTGTGCCACAAACTTCTCTTCTCCCCAATCCTATTCAATACCTCCTCATTAGTTACGTGATCTACCCACCTTATCTTCAGCATTCTTCTGTAGCACCACATTTCGAAAGCTTCTATTCTCTTCTAGTCCAAACTGATTATCGTCCATGTTTCACTTCCATACATGGCTACACTCCATACAAATACTTTCAGAAACGACTTCCTGACACTTAAATCTATACTCGATGTTAACAAATTTCTCTTCTTCAGAAACGATTTCCTTGCCATTGCCAGTCTACATTTTATATCCTCTCTACTTCGACCATCATCAGTTATTTTACTCCCTAAATAGCAAAACTCCTTTACTACTTTAAGTGTCTCATTTCCTAATCTAATCCCCTCAGCATCACCCGATTTAATTTGACTACATACCATTATCCTCGTTTTGCTTTTGTTGATGTTCATCTTATATCCTCCTTTCAAGACACTGTCCATTCCGTTCAACTGCTCTTCCAAGTCCTTTGCTGTCTCTGACAGAATTACAATGTCATCGGCGAACCTCAAAGTTTTTATTTCTTCTCCATGGATTTTAATACGTACTCCGAATTTTTCTTTTGTTTCCTTTACTGCTTGCTCAATATACAGATTGAATAACATTGGGGAGAGGCTACAACCCTGTCTCACTCCTTTCCCAACCACTGCTTCCCTTTCATGCCGCTCGACTCTTATAATTGCCATCTGGTTTCTGTACAAATTGTAAATAGCCTTTCGCTCCCTGTATTTAACCCCTGCCACCTTCAGAATTTGAAAGAGAGTATTCCAGTTAACGTTGTCAAAAGCTTTCTCTAAGTCTACAAATGCTAGAAACGTAGGTTTGCCTTTTCTTAATCTTTCTTCTAAGATAAGTCGTAAGGTTAGTATTGTCTCACGTGTTCCGACATTTCTACGGAATCCAAACTGATCTTCCCCGAGGTCCGCTTCTACCAGTTTTTCAATTCGTCTGTAAAGAATTCGCGTTCGTATTTTGCAGCTGTGACGTATTAAACTGATAGTTCGGTAATTTTCACATCTGTCAACACCTGCTTTCTTTGGGATTGGAATTATTATATTCTTCTTGAAGTCTGTGGGTATTTCGGCTGTCTCATACATCTTGCTCACCAGATGGTAGAGTTTTGTCATGACTGGCTCTCCCAAGGCCATCAGTAGTTCTAATGGAATGTTGTCTACTCCCGGGGCCTTGTTTCGACTCAGGTCTTTCAGTGCTCTGTCAAACTCTTCACGCAGTATCTTATCTCCCATTTCATCTTCATCTACATCCTCTTCTATTTCCATAATATTGTCCTCAAGTACATCGCCTTTGTATAAACGCTCTATATACTCCTTCCACCTTTCTGCCTTCCCTTCTTTGCTTAGAACTGGGTTGCCATCTGAGCTCTTGATATTCATACAAGTGGTTCTCTTCTCTCCAAAGGTCTCTTTAATTTTCCTGTAGGTAGTATCTATCTTACCCCTAGTGAGACAATCCTCTACATCCTTACATTTGCCCTCTAACCATCCCTGCTTAGCCATTTTGCACTTCCTGTCGATCTCATTTTTGAGACGTTTGTATTCCTTTTTGCCTGCTTCATTTACTGCATTTTTGTATTTTCCCCTTTCGTAAATTAAATTCAATATTTCTTCTGTTACCCAAGGATTTCCATTAGCCCTCGTCTTTTTATCTACTTGATCCTCTGCTGCCTTCACTACTTCATCCCTCAGAGCTACCCATTCTTCTTCTACTGTATTTCTTTCCCCCATTCCTGTCAATTGTTCCCTTATGCTCTCCCTGAAACTCTGTACCACCTCTGGTTCTTTCAGTTTATCCAGGTCCCATCTCCTTCAATTCCCGCCTTTTTGCAGTTTCTTCAGTTTCAATCTGCAGTTCATAACCAATAGATAGTGGTCAGAATCCACATCTGCCCCTGGAAATGTCTTACAATTTAAAACTTGGTTCCTAAATCTCTGTCTTACCATTATGTACACTCCTGGAAATGGAAAAAAGAACACATTGACACCGGTGTGTCAGACCCACCATACTTGCTCCGGACACTGCGAGAGGGCTGTACAAGCAATGATCACACGCACGGCACAGCGGACACACCAGGAACCGCGGTGTTGGCCGTCGAATGGCGCTAGCTGCGCAGCATTTGTGCACCGCCGCCGTCAGTGTCAGCCAGTTTGCCGTGGCATACGGAGCTCCATCGCAGTCTTTAACACTGGTAGCATGCCACGACAGCGTGGACGTGAACCGTATGTGCAGTTGACGGACTTTCAGCGAGGGCGTATAGTGGGCATGCGGGAGGCCGGGTGGACGTACCGCCCAATTGCTCACCACGTGGGGCGTGAGGTCTCCACAATACATCGATGTTGTCGCCAGTGGTCGGCGGAAGGTGCACGTGCCCGTCGACCTGGGACCGGACCGCAGCGACGCACGGATGCACGCCAAAACCGTAGGATCCTACGCAGTGCCGTAGGGGACCGCACCGCCACTTCCCAGCAAATTAGGGACACTGTTGCTCCTGGGGTATCGGCGAGGACCATTCGCAACCGTCTCCATGAAGCTGGGCTACGGTCCCGCACACCGTTAGGCCGTCTTCCGCTCACGCCCCAACATCGTGCAGCCCGCCTCCAGTGGTGTCGCGACAGGCGTGAATGGAGGGACGAATGGAGACGTGTCGTCTTCAGCGATGAGAGTCGCTTCTGCCTTGGTGCCAATGATGGTCGTATGCGTGTTTGGCGCCGTGCAGGTGAGCGCCACAATCAGGACTGCATACGACCGAGGCACACAGGGCCAACACCCGGCATCATGGTGTGGGGAGCGATCTCCTACACTGGCCGTACACCACTGGTGATCGTCGAGGGGACACTGAATAGTGCACGGTACATCCAAACCGTCATCCAACCCATCGTTCTACCATTCCTAGACCGGCAAGGGAACTTGCTGTTCCAACAGGACAATGCACGTCCGCATGTATCCCGTGCCACCCAACGTGCTCTAGAAGGTGTAAGTCAACTACCCTGGCCAGCAAGATCTCCGGATCTGTCCCCCATTGAGCATGTTTGGGACTGGATGAAGCGTCGTCTCACGCGGTCTGCACGTCCAGCACGAACGCTGGTCCAACTGAGGCGCCAGGTGGAAATGGCATGGCAAGCCGTTCCACAGGACTACATCAAGCATCTCTACGATCGTCTCCATGGGAGAATAGCAGCCTGCATTGCTGCGAAAGGTGGATATACACTGTACTAGTGCCGACATTGTGCATGCTCTGTTGCCTGTGTCTATGTGCCTGTGGTTCTGTCAGTGTGATCATGTGATGTATCTGACCCCAGGAATGTGTCAATAAAGTTTCCCCTTCCTGGGACAATGAATTCACGGTGTTCTTATTTCAATTTCCAGTAGTGTAATATAGCTGATACCTTGTAGTATCTCCAGGATTCTTCCAGGTATACAACCTTCTTTCATGATTTTTGAACCAAGTGTTAGCTATGATTAAGTTATGCTCTGTGCAAAATTCTACAAGGCGGCTTCCTCTTTCATTTCTTCCCCCCAATCCATATTCACCTACTATGTTTCCTTCTCTCCCTTTTCCTACTGACGAATTCCAGTCACCCATGACTATTAAATTTTCGTCTCCCTTCACTACCTGAATAATTTCTTTTATCTCGTCATACATTTCATCAATTTCTTCATCATCTGCAGAGCTAGTTGGCATGTAAACTTGTGCTACTGTAGTAGGCATGGGCTTTGTGTCTATCTTGGCCACAATAATGCGTTCACTATGCTGTTTGTAGTAGCTAACCCGCACTCCTCTTTTTTTTCATTATTAAACCTACTCCTGCATTACCCCTATTTGATTTTGTATTTATAACCCTGTAATCACCTGACCAAAAGTCTTGCTCCTCCTGCCACCGAACTTCACTAATTCCCACTATATCTAACTTTAACCTATCCATTTCCCTTTTTAAATTTTCTAACCTACCTGCCCGATTAAGGGATCTGACATTGCACGCCCCGATCCTTAGAATCCCAGTTTTCTTTCTCCTGATAACGACGTCCTCTTGAGTAGTCCCCGTCCGGAGATCCGAATGGGGGACTATTTTACCTCCGGAATATTTTACCCAAGAGGACGCCATCATCATTTAATCATACAGTAAAGCTGCATGTCCTCGGGAAAAATTACGGCTGTAGTTTCCCCTTGCTTTCAGCCGTTCGCAGTACCAGCACAGCAAGGCCGTTTTGGTTAATGTTACAAGGCCAGATCAGTCAATCATCCAGACTGTTGCCCCTGCAACTACTGAAAAGGCTGCTGCCCCTCTTCAGGAACCACATGTTTGTCTGCCCTCTCAACAGATACCCCTCCGTTGTGGTTGCACCTACGGTATGGCCATCTGTATCGCTGAGGCACGCAAGCCTCCCCACCAAAGGCCAGGTCCATGGTTCATGGGGGGGCATCCAGCTTTGTGGTTGCTAAAATTCTCCTGATCCCCAATAAGCCAGGACATCTGCGTGTTGGTTGGTTGGTTTGGGGAAGGAGACCAGACTGCGTGGTCATCGGTCTCATCGGTTTAGGGAAGGATGGGGATGGAAGTCGGCCGTGCCCTTTCAGAGGAACCATCCCGGCATTTGCCTGGAGTGAATTAGTGAAATCACGGAAAACCTAAATCAGGATGGCCGGACGCGGGATTGAACCGTCGTCCTCCCGAATGCGCATCTGCGTGTGGATCAGGTCCGCCCGATAACCCTCTTCAACTATGATTATAAAATAGTGATGCGAGCGGTAAATAGCCGACTATCGGTATTGTTGGCTACCATCATTGCGAGCTATCGAAGTTGTCTTCCAGGTCGTACTCTCCTGACTCTCGTTGCTGAATGTCGTGATTTAATTTCAATTTCTTCCACGATTCCCGTGCAAGCCGCTTATCTTTTCACTGACCGCGTTAATCAAGGATTCCTTATGCGAGTATTGACTACTGTTGGTTTTAGTGATGCTGAACGACAGCTTTTCATCTCTCTAATTACTGGTATTCGGGCGTCCATTGACGTAAATGGCCGTCTTACTTCCCCCATCGCGGTGTGTCAGGGCGACCTTCAAGAGAGTCCTTTATCTACGTCGCTCTACTTGCTGTTCTGGAACCGTTATTGCGATCTATGGCTGCTCGTTTGGGTGGCTGGACGCTGTTGGGAGAAAGGCTTACCGTTCATGCATATGCTGATGACGTTATAGTTCTTCTCCGTACCCTTGATGGTATACCACTGCTGAAGGAAGTTTTGGATGCCTTTTGTTGCCTTACGGGAGAGCGATTTAATGATCTTGATTACCCAGTTTGCGAGGATTTGACGCTGTTTAAATTCTATGGGCTTTGAAGGTCACCCAATATAAAGCGTTAGGTGTTATAACTGACAGTGGTCCGCTAAATATGGCTACGATAAACTGGAGGTGTGTCAAGGATAAGATTCCGGGAGCAATCATTGAACACAAACGTCGTTCCATCTCACTTCTTCAAAGGGCCGGGCCATGGAACGTATGTGTTAAGTAAGGCTTATTTTATTGCACAAATCTTTCCACTTCCTGCGATGATGTACCGCAAGTTGAAAAACTTAACTGGCAGGTTTATCTCGCGCAATCCTATATTTGGCGCGCGTTATGGGGTCATGGCGCATTCCAGTCTGCTGGGAGGTTTGGGCCTCACTGACATTCTGCTTAAGGCTTCTGCCTTATTCATCCGTCGCACCATTTTAAAATGTCAACGCACCCCCCAGTCACTTACAGCTCGCCATCGTGACTGCATCCGAACTGTGAGTTTAACACCTCCTGTAGATACTGGTAGGGTCAGTTATAGATTACGGCATGTTAAGGAATTTTTTCTTGAAGTCAGTTATTTAATAGTAAATATAATTTCCCAAGCAAATCTCTCCCTAAAAATGCTTTTAAGCCGCTGGCCAATTCCTAATAGTGTTACCTCTGTGGAAGCCTTGTCGTCAGGAACGAATTGGAAGATTGTTTGGTTTAACGATAGCCTCCCAATTTTCCCGATGAAGTGAGCAAATTGTTCATGATATTGTACCTACCTACGTGCGACTTTTTCGGATTGGTCTCAATGTGACGGATCGTTGCAATCGTTACCATGAAACTGATACATTATATCATCGGTTGATCTCCTGCGATCATGGTCATTGGAGATGGCTTCGCCGACAACTGGCTTTTCTCCTCAGGACGTCGGAGGCGCCTATCTCGGGGCAGATTCTCGTGCGTCCCGATTCAACCTTCTCTCCCCGATCGAAGAATAATGCCATCATGTGGCTTGTTGGACATTATGTCCACTACGTGATGCTGAGTGGGTATGACGCAGATCCGTGTACCTTTTCCCAACATATGGCAACAGCCCACTGGACATAGCTCAGGAAGCCCCTCTATCGTGAGCTATTTTCTAATATGCTATATCTTATTTTTCATCGACAAGGAGTCGGACATCCCCCCCCCCTTTCTCTTCGTGGACACTCTTCTTTGGATATAGGTGTTCTGCGATGTAGAAGAGACAGAGGAAGGAAGGCGTGGGCACGTTAAAATGTACGCCGTATTCCTTCACATTCGTTTTTCTGATTTCGCCCTTTTGTTTTTGTCGAAATGAGTTCTTTTGTTTTATTTTAATTGATCACCTTAAGTAAGTGTTTTGGAGGGAAAAAACTGCAGAGTGAAAATCTCATCCTGGTGGTAGTACATTGTTTATTTATAAAATTAAATTTGAATGTTCTTTATGTAATAAGTTTGTGGGAACCAGGGCTCGTCCCTTCCATCCCCCATTTGTAAATGGGCAGGGAAAAGGCTGGAGAGGAGGGCATGAAATGTGTTCAGTTGAGTACATATTGTTGATTGACAGAAAAAAAAATCGGATACATCGTCTGCCATGTAATAAGAAGGTCCCGGGTTTGAGTCCCGGTCGGAGCACACACAAAGAAAAAACAAGTGGTCAGAGCAACAGAATGTCAATCCTACTCACCCGGATTCGATTCCCGGCTGGGAGATTTTCTCCGCTGAGGGACTGGGTGTTGTGTTGTCCTAATCATCATCATTTCATCCCCATCGACGCGCATGTGACCGAAGTGGCGTCGAATGGAAATAATACCCGACGGGAGGCTCTAGTCACACGACACTTATTTATGAGATCCTCATGTCTAACGTGAAACTTGTTGTTCAAAGCATGATCCATGATGATACTACTGTCTTGAGATACTTACGTAGGGCCGTCTGCGACGTTACTAAATTATAAGGGACTAGGAGAAGTTTTAGGCCAGGGTTCATGTGGGAACAGTCCAAAAATTTGTCTTAAAAGTCGCCTATGAGCGGCTGAATAAGATTTCAATAATTTTTGTGAACATCAAAAAATTTGTCTGCAGGGAGATTTAAACAGCAAAACATCCGAATGAAATTCTACATTCTAATTCATAGAAATGTATCATTAAATGAAGCAAATTTTTGTGAATTTTACATTTATCCTGTCCACATATGGTTGGTTTTTTTTTAAATTCTTTATTAACAAACAATTATAATTATACAAAGTTAACACACTTCCTTATTTCATTAGTGGGTCATAATACTTATACATTTATAATTAGTTCGCAGCTAGTTTCAGTTTTTTAATTGAGTTACAGTTGATTTTAACGTACAATGGGCATCTAATTTCTAATATTTACAGTTTATATCTAATTCCTATAACTAATTCCTATATTCTGCAGCGTCAGTTGTGTGCCAGTGAAAGATATAAACTTACTTTTAAATTACCTTGCTCTTCGAGCTAATCCCGAAGAGCGTGCCCCTGGCACTGGGCAGTCCTCGATGTTAATTCGCTGCAGCTCCTAACGTAGTTTGCTAAAACTAAGTCCTACAAACTAACTTATCCTACATCATTTCGGGTGCGTGTCATAATCGGTGGTGTTGATCCCTACTCCCCCTAATCCTGCGTGTGGCGGATTCCAACTAAGATGAAAAGTCGGCCAGTCCACGCACAGGCGGCATGGGAATAGGGCTCTGGACGCAATCAGTGGTTGTTGACTTGGTTATTTAATTTATCTCTCTTAGGTATTCAGTTAAAACTTTTCACGATACCTCGTTAGCCAATGTGTTTAAGGTCTGAAAAGTTTCCTCTCGTCTAAGTAGTTTATGTGTGTCATAGTTTGGTAGTCTGTCTCGTAGTGTGTTCGCAGCATCATTGAAGAGGGGGCATTCGTAAACTACATGTTCGGGTGTACCCTCTGGATCACCACAGTCACACGCTGGTGTAGCCCTCTTCCCAAATCGACATAATTATGTCGGGTAGGGTCCATGGCCAGTGAGAAAATGGATCAGTTCTCGTGTGGGATCAAAGTATTTCAATTCCAAGCGTTCCCTTACATCAGGTATGAACTGGAAGGTTCTGCGTCCAGCCCCTTCTACCTCCCAAGACTCCTGCCAAAGTTGCTCCCCTCTTTTCCTTATTTCCATTTTATCTCCAACCCTAATACCCATGATGTCTGCAATCTTCTCGTAATTTCCCTTTCTGGCCCAGTACCAAGCCTCTTGTTCTCTTATTTTTGTGTCCAGAGCGCAGAGCCCCATTATCACTAATAGGGCCCTCCTGGAGATGTTCTGTAGACCCCTACAAATCTTAATATCATGCTTTTCTGGACCCTTCTCACTGCCATGGCGGGCACAACCCTCGTGAGCCTGTGCGCCCAGACTCCCGAGCCGTAACCCACAACTGAGGTTAGGATGCTATTGTGGTAGAGTTTAATTAGGTGTGGTTGGAGATGGAACCTTTTATGACCTATTGAGAAGAGGTTATTTAATATCTGGAGAGCTGTCTGGGTTACGGTATCGATGTGTTTCCCGAAGCTCCACCTCTCATCAATGATAACTCATAGATATCGTGTCTCACGTCGCCAGAGAACTGGTGAGCCGTCAATTCTGACAGTCGGATTTCTGATGAGATGTCCTTTTAGCAACAGGTATGTGGATTTGCTGGGGGATATCGTCATTTTAGTCGTATGGCACCACTGTTGGAGTTTGTCTATGGCTATCTCTATTTTTGGTTCAATGTCTTCCCGGCTACGGCCGCCGACCAACAGGAGGAGGTCATCCGCGTAGGCTATCACCTCTAGCACCTCATCACTTTGTTGTAACCTGTCCAATAGTAGCTCCATGTGGATGTCCCAGAAGAGGGGCCCTAAACCGGATCCTTGGGGACATCCTTTGGTGATTGTTTTTCCAACTCTTTCGCTAGGGGATGATAGCCAGGCCCCCCGATCCTTACAATAGCTCCTCAGGCAACCGTATAGCGGCTCTGGGCACTCTTTCTCCCGCAAGCAGGAGAAGAGCGAAGGCCACCACAGGTCCTGTCTGGTCCTTTCTTTATTATAACTAGGTTTGCCGATTTCCATTTCTTCGGAAACTTTCTTTGCCTAAGGCATTCATTGTAAAGATGAGTAAGTGGCGCAGTCAGCTGGGGCGCCAGGAACTGCACCACCTCCGCCACAATGCCGTCTGGCCCAGGTGCTTTTCGTCTTTGCAACGATCTTATATGGGCTGCTACCTCCTCCTCAGAGAAGGGGTAGACAGCCGTTTCATTATTGTATGCTTCCTGATCTTCGTTTCTCAGTTGCTTCTGCCCTACAGTCTCCCCATCCGCATTGTCGTTTGGCAGCAGGGACCGGAGGAGGACCTCCGCAGTCTCCTGCCAAGACTCCGTCATCCTGTCCCCGTGCCTGACTGTTGATAGTTCAAGAGGAGAGCGGATTTTTTCTCTAGCCAGCTTATAGGGAAGCCCCCATGGGTCCATGACTAGCTGGTTTAGCACGAAGTTCTCCCAGCTTCGCGTCCCTTACTTCTCGCAGTTCCTTTTGGAACCTCCGCTTTTCCTCCCTATATAGCAACTGCCACCTTTGTCGTTCCTGCCGGACGACACTGCGCTGGTAGTGCCTCCTCAGCCTTCTGACAGATTGACGCAGTTCTCCTAGTTCGCTAGACCATGGTGACGCCGCCATGGCCCTCCTCCTAGTCGGTACAGCTGTCCACAACGCTCTGCTCACTGCACTCAACAGTTCCTTCGCTCTCTGGTCTACGTCCAAGTCCCGATGCATGTCACCTTCCGGTAATGGAGGAATGTCGCACTCCCTTGCTAGGCGCTCGCGGTCAGTTCTTTTATAATTTAGTTGTACCTCCCACCTCATGGCCCAGCGGAACTCTCTTTCTCCTAAGGTGAAAGTTATCAAGTTGTGGTCGCTTGTGGTGGCGTTTTCTATAACTCTCCAGTGTTGAATAATATTAGTTGTGTTCGGTGTTACAAGAGTGACATCTATATTTGTGCCTTGTCCTCCTCCTGCAGCGTAGGTAGGAGCATTGTCAGGCCTGTTGGCCACCACAAGTTGTGATGCCATAATGAGTTCTACTTTTTCACCGTTCGCATCTCTTGTGCCACTGTACGACAGGGGGATTTAGCATTGATGTCAGCTGTTATCTCGACTTATCTTCCCTGTAACGCCGTGGTTACTCTCGCTAAATGATCTATGTGCTGTTCTATGTTGTAACCATATTGAAAATACATGTTTATGAGAGTAATGATTCCCACAGGGAATTGCAGCTCCACGACGTTACAGTGGCTGGTTGTAAACTGTGAAAGTGTGGTGACCCTCAAAAGTTTGTTTGTAATTATAACTGCCGCCTTCGGGTCATCCCCCCCTGCTGACTATTTGCCAGCTAGCGGCAGCGAATGCAATTTTCCCAGCTTGAGAGTACGGCTCCTTAGACAGAGTACATCTAGTCTACTCTCCTCCACCTCCCTTCGGAGCTCCTGCATCACGAGTCGACTGTTATGAGTGATAAGTTGACCAATATTTATTTTTGTCATTAAGGGAAGTACGTATGTATTCGGTCATTCGGCCAGGTCTTACTCCAGTCGAACCCAATTCGTCCATGTGCTAGTACCGATTGTTGGTAAATGTCGTCGAGATCGAATTTCTCACCTCGTCTTTCGAACACTTACTTGAGCAGGTCTCGCAAGGCTCCGAAGTCAGTGGGGAGATTCACTGATTTCAGTTGGATTCTGTCAACAGCCTCCATAACCGAGAAGGTTATCTTCCTACCCTCTTCATGTCCTACACGGACCACATGTCGGAAGGCAGTGGTCAGGGTAGCCGGCTGCTCCAATCTTGATAGTTGCATGGTGTACTCTAAGTTGGTGTACACCCTTACCGGATCGACCGGTGGTAGTCTCACTATTGGTGTGCCTTGTGTGGTAGAGCTCATGCTTGAGCTTGTCATTGTGTTTTCCCGAATTGGTTGTTTATTTGTGTGTTCGTCTTTAGAAACTGCCACAGCCACAGGATGCCCTTGCCGTTGTTGGTGTATTATCGGCTTTCAAAAAATTGCTTTGAGCACTATAGGACTTAACATCTATGGTCATCAGTCCCCTAGAACAGAACTACTTAAACCTAACTAACCTAAGGACATCACACACATCCATGCCCGAGGCAGGATTCGAACCTGCGACCGTAGCAGTCGCGCATTATCGGCTTTGTTCCCCAGCTTTCAGAGGAGGGAGTTGCGGCTATGAGGGGGAAGTCAGTTTGTATGCCTATGTCCATTGTTGGGAATTCAGTCTGTATGGCTTTGTCTACTGTTTCGATTTTAGCGGCGCCCGAAAGTGACCTCAAAAAATCCTTGAATCTGTTTGCCCCCATAGCGTCCCTCCTCCTTTTGCTCGGGGACTTTCGCCTTGGCATCCTGTTCGGTATGCCGGGCTCAACCATAATCAGTTCTAGAGATTAATCTCTGTTCAAGCATTCGATATGTCGGGCAGTTCATTCCTGTGCCTCCATAAGACTTTTTCCCTCGATTTTTACATGGTATGCAAATTGCCGCCGCCTTACAATCTTTGCGGTTATGACCATTTTCACCACACTTGGTGCACGCCGACTCCCACACATGTTTGGCTTGCTAAATTGAGACAAATTGCTGGAAAAAATCCGTGGGAGGATAAATAGCCAAAAATGCCATATGAACACATAGCAGGAAAAGCGTGCCAAGGAAGGTACACCCACCTTGATATAATATATCTTTGGACAGGGAATGTTTGAACGATTGAAAGCACATGTGAGAACATATTAGACAAGGGGAAATGTTCTGCCTTTACCAGCATTTTACCTCCGTAGTCAAGAAGGCAGTGAGTAGGACCACCATCGTTTAGTAGCCACATTATCCTTCGTATTACCAAACGCATGTCTTTCAGAAGGCGAGGCAAGGTCACCCGCAAAAAGTGCAAGTATGTTTTATGTGAGATATGGAAGTGTGACTGGTCCTACGAGGTTGCTGCCAATACTCCTCCTCAAACCCCCCCACCACCACACACACACACACACACACTTATTGAGGCTGTTGAGGCTGAACCGGTGCTTCTTGTTCACTGTCCCCGTATACCACAAGAATTCTCTGTGGCCCACTAGTGGGTATTGTGAAGTTTGACGCTGCCACCCCTTGTAAAGATAGCCTCATCTGGAACAGGGTGGGGACAGAAATCGCAGCACCATGGTGGTCCTGTACAACGTCTCATCGACTAATCCGTCACCGTGGAGACAGGTCTGTAGGTAATATAGCGTGCACACGTTACAAGTGACTAGCTCTTGTCCGCTGCTGCGCTGGCATGTCAGTAGTTCTGATATGATGAGTAAAGGAGAAGAAGTAAACTAGTGATTTATAAATACATGGGTATATAGTGATACAGACATGTGTGTGTATAAATAAATTTACGTGGTGCTGGAATATAGGTACATAATGAATGAATTCTCTGAATATTCATCTAATTTTGCAAGTCTTGGATATAATTACACTTACAGTCTGCTGCACTGACGATGATAATCTGGTGGAAGCACAGAGCCAGGTATATGGTATCTTTGATCTTGAATCGTAAAAGTAGGCGAAAATATGTCATTTTGACTTCTGAATCCACGCCAAATGAATTTATCTGAAAGAGTGTGTTGTATTATCTAATTATATTCATTACATTCATACAGATATAAAAATTATAGGAATTCTTTTATCTCACATAGTACTGGAAGTGAGATTCTTCCACCAGAGCAGCATTTACCAACAGTTCCTCCATTTCGACGCATTACCGTACGTACCATTTTGGACCCATTGTTCCAACGATGACCAATCGATGACTGACATAGTAAATTAATGGATCACAATTAAATAATTAAATGCAGCCCCAATGAAAGCCTCACGCGTCCTACAGGTTAAGATGCGACGTTCCTCTTTTTCGTAGAGCCCTTAAATGTTGCCATCGTTGTGTGTCTTCACGCGTCTCAGAAGGTAGAAGAGACGGGTGACGCTTATCGCCGAACAGGCGACGGTCTTGTGACTGTTCTACAATTTCTGTAGCTCTGACGGCATCATGATGTTCTGCATCTATAATCCTGCAGATCTGAGATTGCTCCGAGGTTTTTTACATTCGAGTAACAATTGCGGATCCAGCTCTATTTGATCTTTGAGCTAAATCGGATGTTTTCGAGACATATCGTATTAATTTTAAATATGGTTCTCGTGATCACAGTCAGATTTTACTGATGTGCATTCACAAAGCTCTTCAGCTATGCCAGGTGGAGTTCGTTGGGATGTTCGGGAGCTTGGTGCATGTCCTTTTATTTGACTCCTCATCGGCGACTTGAGCACCGATGATGACGAAATGATGAGGAGGACAAGACACACACTAAGTCGTGAGTTGGAAACAAAACATCTAATCGGGAAACGAATAACATGAAACGCGCTCACAATAATACTGGAAACGCGCTGTCACAGAATAATCTACATACACTAATAGTCATCGGCCATCGCGACAGCGTCATCTGCGCCCCACTCACGTATACCATATGATGATAACACACCTATACGTAACATTACTTTCTAAAGTAGCCTATGATATTTATTTGCGTACAAACTTCCTCCACACCAAATCTGACCGGAATCAGTTGAGCGGTAGTGTCATGAAAACATAGCAGATATACTTCCGCATTCAATAGGATTGGTATTAGTATGGAACTATGGATTGAACACTCGAGAATTTTATAAGCATTGGATTGATTACGTTGAACCATATTATTTAGAACACAGGAAACAAGGAAAGCATTTTCAAACACACACATCAAAAAAGTTTTGCCTCACACTGGTTCGCAGAACTCCTTTAGATAGACTTTGAATGTGGATATTGTATCACAGACACAGTTCCTTTGACTGTTCAGAGATGTCACTAAACCTGCCGAAAGATGTAAGCAACCATGTATGAGTAGATCCTATTAGATGGAGGGGTCCGACAGCCGATCAGTTCCAGTCATTCCACCAGGTACGCGACTCGTGTTGTCTGTAGTTCAAGAATGCCTAGACAGTCAATACCGCTCTTCGATCGCGTCCGCGTTGTTACTGTGTGCCAGGTAGGGCTCTCAACAAGGGAAGTATCCAGGCGTTTCGGAGTAAACCAAAGCAGTGTTGTTTGGACATGAAGAAGATACAGACGGCCCCCCAAGGGCTACTACTGCAGTGGGTGACCGCTACCCACGGTTATGGCTCGGAGGAATCCTGACAGCAACTCCACCATGTTGAATAATGCTTTTCGTGCAGCCACAGGACGTCGTGTTACGACACAAACTGTGCTCAATAGGCTGCATGATGCGCAACTTCACTCCAGATGTCCATGACGAGGACCATCTTTGCAACGACACCAAGCAGCGCGGTACAGATGGACCCAACAACGTGCCGAATGGACCGCCCAGGATTGGCATCACGTTGTCTTCAGCGATGAGTGTCGCATATGCCTTCAACCAGACTATCGTCGGAGAGGTGTTTGGAGGCAACCCGGTCAGGCTGAACACCTTAGACACACTGTCCAGCTAGTGCAGCAAGGTGGAGGCTCCCTGCTGTTTTGGGGTGACATTATGTGGGGCCGACGTACACCGCTGGTGGTCATGGAAGCCGCCGTAACAGCTGTACGATAAGTGAATGTTATCCTCCGACCGATAGTGCAACCATATCGGCAGCATACCGACGAGGCATTCGTCTTCATGGACGACAATTCGCACCCCAATCGTGCACATCTTCAGGACAACGACATCACTCGACTAGAATGGATAACATGTTCTCCAGACATGAACCCTATCGATCATGCCTGGGACAGATCAAAAAGGGCTGTTTATGGGCGACGTTTCGCACCAACCACTCTAAGGGATCTACGCTAAATCGCCGTTGAGGAGTGGGACAATCTGGACCAACAATGCCTTGATGAACTTCTAGATAGTATGCCACGACGAATACAGGCATGCATCAATGCAAGAGGACGTGTTACTGGCTATTAGAGGTACCGATGTGTACAGCAATCTGGAACACCGTCTTTGAAGGTCTCGCTGTATGGTAGTACATCATACAATATGTGGTTTACATGAGAAATAAAAAGGGTGGAAATGATGTTTATGTTGATTACTATCCCAATTTTTTACACAGGTTCCAGAACTCTCGGAACCGAGGTGACGCAAAACCGTTCTTTGATGTGTGTATACGAAAATGTTCAAAAGTGAAAGAGTAAAAAACTTTTGAAAAAAATAAATATTTTCCCCAATTCACATAATTTTCTTCAGATCAATAAATGTAATGCACAACACACTTTGTAAAGTAACCTATGTTGTACTTCGAGATTCAAGCTGCTTTATATCAAATTTCATCTAAATTGGTTCAGAGTTTTAGCCGTAATATAGTTACCTAAAGAGCTACTTTCACATTTATAATATAAATGTTGATAACTGGATAAAACACGTTGAGCACCTTATAAGCATAGTACTCCAGCTGTTACCCTCGGCTCTGCTCGCATATCAGTAAAATAAAATCAAGTGTGCTATGGCTTTATTGGCCGGGAGACCCTGGTAGGGATGTTGGGGAGCTTGCTGCAGATCATTTTATTTGACGCTTCTTCGGCGGCTTGGGCGTCTATGATGATCACGTGCAATGTGATTGAAGCTGCACGATATTGTCAGAGTAGGGTTGAATGGTCCTGGGGTGGATCATGAGGATGAAAATACTCACACTAAATCACGAATCGAGAAAAACCATGTGATCGGGAAACGAACCTGTGACCACATTACCGATAATCAGCATTGCTAAAATCATGATGTTGTAAATTGTCAAGCGTCTCAGAAGCTATAAGTTATTAAGTTATCTTCACACTGAACAGCTGAAATGCAACGGGCTTGCGATAGTGCCATGGAAGTAGGGATTAAACAAGTAGGAGATTGGATAACTATGTTTTAAATATGTAGAATTAACTTTAAAAGCAAACAATAAATACATCTTAGGGAATAAGGTGAAGTTCGAAAGTTAGCTAGTAAATTGTTTTTTCTAAGATTAATTAAGGGTCCAATACACGTATTATATTCTTATTATCAATACATACGTTGTACTGAACACACTCTGAGGTATCCTATGTTCTTCTGCAGCATTCAAGTTATGGTCATACCAAACTTCATGTAGATCGGTTCAGTGGTTCAGTCGTGTAAGTGTAACAAACGGAGCTACCTTTGCATTCATAATATTAGTATGGATACAGTATTAGCAGTCACCAGAGAGAATGGTCCACATGATCGTCTGGCTTAACCCATGTCATGGTCCTGATACTGGGATCAGTGTCAAAGATCTTTCAACTTCACATTCAAGAGGTTGTGCCTAAGGGATGTCGAAGTGGTTGCCTGCCCTCAGGTGTTAGAGGAGCCGCAAAAAGGTGATGAAATCAATGGTAGGTACATTTCTAATGTGATCAACAAAAGTTCGTTGGTGGCACCGAGTGATGGCGTACTGCAGGTTGCTAGAGTGATATTTTGCCGTTTTGTTTACGCAAATGTTAGTGATGCACCCCTACGTTACCATGCCACAAGTGAGTGCAAAATGGTAGGGCTGAAAAAGTTTAAACACGCTCTCCGTCCTCGAATTACCTTCAAATTTCGTCAAATGATTTCGAAAGGTCCATAATGTGTCCACCCTGCGTACCATAGCAAAACCTCGGTCATTTTACACTCAAAAAAGTTCAGATCACGTGCAATATGATTGAAGCTCCACGATATTGTCAGAGTAGCGTTGAATCGCCCTTGGGGTGTCAGCAGTGTCGAAAGTTATCAAATACGTCGTCTTGTTCGTCGTAGCACTGCGAATTGCTTTTCGTGTGGATTCTGAGCGTGGTGTGTCTGAAATGTTTTCTCGGCCACTCATAAGAAATCCGCTGGTTGTCGCGGTTCTTACTTCACATTGCAGAGGCATCAAAAGAAGGGGTGAAATTTCGGTAATACGGGAACGACCATCCCAATGTATAACACGTCCACGATGGTTTGGCCAGAACTGTGTTGAAATTTGGTCCCAATGTGACATCATTACCCCACATTAAATCTCCCATTCCTTTTCCTGTAATCTGTCAACACCTCGCAGGGCGGAACGCTTTTGCAGCATTGCAGAAGAAGATTGTAGGCACCTTTGAGCCAAACTTGTAATTTATGCTTCACAATGGGAGACAAATAGGGGGTTTCGAAAAAGTTATACTTTTTTTGTAGTTTATACATCAGTGATGAACTTAAGTCTCTAAGAGGTAAATTAGATTTACTATTGCAGCTTTTTATTGAACGCAAAGAAATCATTTCATGATTAACAGGAACAGAACAAGAATTTTCTTCCTGCTTTATTTTGTAGACCTTGCACGTTCCTGCTAAAATTAGTGAGTATTTTTGTGTAGAAGTACATCTCAAGTTAACACTAACAGCAGATTTGTTCGTACACCTACTGTTATTTTTATAATCTCGTTATTAATTCGTTCAGTGTTCAATACACAACGTTGTTATTAACATATTATTACACATTCAGCAAAATTTATTTTCATTTTTGTTAATAATAGACAATGAAATCATTTATTTTGGAAATTTAGTGATCCTTGATTATCATATAATGGTCATATGTTTCAGTGAACGTTCTATATGTTTAACAGCAACACTTTCTGTACAAATCAACTTATTCTGTTTCTCTCGTATAAATATAATATTCTGGTCTAATGATGCTTTTTGGAGTGGTACGTATGCTGGTGGTTTCTCGCATCACTTGAATTAATGTTCATCTTACCGTAATTATGGAAGCCGGTACCTCAGAACCGCTTCTGCTGTTAATCTAGATATGTAATCAGTTCATGTACTCCATATGAACTGTTACAGCAATTAATCTTGTTTGAACTGGAAAAAACCAGTGCACTAATTTCTATCCAGCAGTATATTTATTAGGCTACACTCCTGCACTAAACATCATTATATCCGTTAACATTTCATATCCTACAGTTTATAGATCGCATTCGATAGATGCTAAGCAGGTTTTTTACATCTTTCGCTGAGCGATCCAGCGATCCTACATGGACAGTAAAATATAGTGTTGTGTGTTATGTTAGCTGTTTGTATTGTAGGCTGCTCTCGCATCAGACGGTTGGAGAAGTGTTTCAGAGTACTCGCCTTGTTCCATAAAGTGCCTTTTAGAGTTATATGTCGCCATCAGACATTTTTCACTCATTTACTGGGTGTCTCTTCTAACAGTCGTCAGACGTATTTTCCCTATTCGCAATTTTATTTTGCATTGTGCAGCTGGAGTCAATCCGCACAATTACTGCTCCTCACATCTTTCGTGTTATCCCCAGTTGGGAACATACAGCGTCGGATATATTCTCATTACAGATAAAATTATTTTCAAATCGGAATTTTATGTGTCCATTCGATAGAGCGCTCCAAAATTGCTCTAATCCGATATTCCTTTTATCGATATGCCTTAACAAGGGCAGCAGGACGCAAACAATAAACACCATTCCAACAGCGACTCAGTAGCACTGCGTCCTTGACTGTAGCAGCCACTGCAAACCAGGGCAGTGATGTCACTGCTGGAATACAGGTTAATGATCGAATGTGTGTGAAATCTTACGGGGACTTAACTGCTAAGGTCATCAGCCCCTGAGCTTACACACTACTTAACCTAAATTACCCTAAGGACGAACACACACACACCAATGCCCGAGGGAGGACACGAACCTCCAATGGGTCCAGCCGCACAATCCGTGACCGCAGCGCCTTAAACCGCACGGCTAATCCGGCGCTGCGGTTGATCGTCGAGTTTTACTATCTCTCTTAATACATAATAGTAGCATGGAGAGCTGCATCAAACCAGTCTCAGGACTGAAGACCACTACAACAGCAACAAAACAATTACCGTATTAGAACAACCTGGGACACCTCTATCGAATGGGCACGTGAAATCCAGCATTAATAATCATTTCGTTTGTAACGGTAACAAATCGATGCTTCGACAATGAGTTGTCGCATGAAAGACGTTATGAGCACTATTTGTTTGGGATGACTCCAGCTACACGACGCAAAAATGAAGTTGGAAGTATATGCTGAAGCACCAGAGAAAATGCACCTGACAACTCTTGGGAGATTATATGACAATGTGTTTGTTATTGGGGGCTTTCAGAGTGTTCTTGGTCTTGTTCAACTGTGGATCACTGATGATGTTCATTTACAGCGAAAACAGTTGTTGCGTAGTGAATGTACCTGAAACATAGTTGCCGGCCGAAGTGGCCGCGCGGTTCTGGCGCTGCAGTCTGGGACCGCGAGACCGCTACGGTCGCAGGTTCGAATCCTGCCTCGGGCGTGGATGTGTGTGATGTCCTTAGGTTAGTTAGGTTTAACTAGTTCTAAGTTCTAGGGGACTAATGACCTCAGCAGTTGAGTCCCATAGTGCTCACAGCCATTTGAACCATTTTGAAACATAGTTGCGGTGATTTTTTATTAACTTTTCATTATTCAACTGTGCAGCATAAAGTGACTGGCTTAGTCAGTGTATTATTCTTCCCTCCGACTCTGAACCTTAAAGCTATACAGAGTAATATTGCTCAGGTTACTAGCAGCGGAAGCCTGCTGGTGGCCGAGTGGAAGAGGAGTGTGCAGAGACAGGGCGGAGGGGTCAGAGGGAGGGGTGAACGAAGCAGGCGGTAATGCGATGGGCCGAGCACCACTTCCGCTCGATACACGAGAGCATTGTTCAGTGGAGCATGTGCGCGACTGTCAGAGCCACGGGCCGACGGCCGAGGGCCGAGGGCTCGTCATTAATATCGACCGCGCCACTCCCACAATACGAGCTGCTTGTCGCGCGCAAAGGGGCATCCGGCCGCCGGGGCCTTCTCAGCCGCTGACCCGCAATGGGCTGCTGCTGCTCAGGTAGCGAGTGCTACAACCGGGTAACGTGCAGCTGATGTAACGTCTGCTGTCCGAAAGTATTCACTTTGGAACAAACTCGATACAGCTTTTGAGAAGACCAGGCCACAAAACAAAACATGTCATCTAGAAATGTAAATTAATTTTACTAAGCAAGTTAATACTCAGTAGTGTTTATTTCCTTTCAAACAAGTAAAATTAACCATCCCAAAAGACTGCAAGAAGCATACAAAATATTTAAAGTTTGCAAAATGAGAAACTTAGAGTTGATGTTCGAAAATATGTGTCTGCGTAGAGCTTCTACCAACACAATCTTAATAAAGCACGGTATTAAACTTATGCCTTGCTAGAAGAGATAGAAACAAATTTCAGTTATTACGATAAAGGGCAACCTGAAGTTCAGGTATTACTAGCAAATGAAAGAATGGAACATTTTCTTTGTTTCAAAACCTGAACAGGCATTTGTAAGCCCACAAACTTAGAAAAAGCAATGGTCAGTTGTTAAGTAACGAGAAAAGTCTGATTTAGTTAAATCAGGGAACGTACTTGAATTTTGAAAATAGATCTGTAAATGAATGTATAATTAAAACTTAACAACAAAATGGTTCAAACGGCTCTGAGCACTATGGGACTTAACATCTGTGGGTATCAGTCCCCCAGAACTCAGAACTACTTAAACCTAACTAACCTAAGGACATCACACATATTCTTGCCCGAGGCAGGATTCGAACCTGAGACCGTAGCGATCACGCGGTTCCAGACTGAAGCGCCTAGAACCGCACGGCCACACCGGCCGGCATTTAACAACAGAGAAACAGATACAGTAAACATTGCACACAGCTTGACTGTCGTTGGGATTATAAGGCTAGTTCCATAAAAACAGAGTGTAATTAAAGTTTAAACAATAACGCTCACAACTGCTTCCATTAAAAAACAAGTAGTAACTATTACCCTAAGAGGAAAATTTACACAAGGTGAGCACGAGTAATATCTCAGAACATTTAAATAAAATTTAGGCAATGACGCCCACAAGACTAAAATTAAAACAACAACGAAGAAATTTTATCCTAAGCGGATAATTTACACAGGGCGAGAGAAAGTAATATTCGTAAGTTAAGAAAATAAATAAATAAAAGAACAAGACTCAAAACCAATAAACTCGAATTACTGCGAAATAATCAGACGGAGGCCTTTACCAATGTAATGGCACCGGTAACCTCGTGGAGATAAGTCGTATTTAACTCTATATATGAGAGCCCACGGCACAGCGAGTAGCAGAAATAACAATTCACACTGTCAAAACACCATGTGCTCTCTCAACAGAACGGTCATGGCTCAGTAATCACAATTTGTTCCCAGTTCTGTAGCAAGAAATGGCCAATCAAATTCCGAGCTGTGTAGCTCTCCGTAATATGAGAATACTGGCAAATGTTCATGACGTCCAAGTACCAGATAATAGCAAGCTCTGTGTTCTCGCTTGGCCGTCAGCAGCTGTGAGTGATTTCACGCACACCACTTTCAATATGGCTTGGTACAGAAGGGGACCCAAAGAACGCGATTGCTTGGTTACAGAGGCCCAGAGGTCAAATCGCTCTTTCTATACATATCGATGGCTTTAATTAAAAAAGAAAATAATTCTGCATACAGATCTGCAGATTGGTCTTTCTAGGACGACTATTTAAGGTAATTACAATTATTGCTGAGTTTAAGTACCATACGGTGATACTATCGTGAATGATGATGACCGGGAATATTGGCAGTTACTTTGTGATACTGTTTTTGTCCTCCCTATCGGGGTTGTTATTTATCTGCTGTTTGTTTTATAGTTTAAATAACGTAGCGTTAATGATGTTAGATCGTTCACTACAAATAAGTCTTCTAGCAACGTTATTATCTTTTGAAATTGGAAGTTTTCTTGCACCGTTAGGAGATCTAATTTGATACTGTGCCTGATTACATTGGTACGTTTCTGTTCTGTTGGGAGGTAATTTCCTTATTCGAGATGTACTGAAAATGTCGACCAGTTGGTGCCATACTCCCTTCCTCTTTTACGCTCTTTGAATATTGTTTTCAAAGTTGTTATGGCCTGTCATGAATATAGATCATCAAAGCCGTTACAGTGAAATTGCTAAATGCCATATTTCTTATATATGTCACTCTCATCCTTCTTCTTTGGCCGCTCCAAGTACTGAATTTTTATTTTGGTTAGTTATTTTTACTCCTTTACTTAGTTATTACTAATTCTGTGTGTCTGCTGTAGAAATAGAGGAAAATTATAATTAAAAAAATACAGCATGGATAATAACTGGCTTCTCGATTTGTTTTCTTACTTTTTTATGTCCACAAAACAAGTTTTGAGACAAATTTAATCCTACCCTTTATGAAAGATCTTATATCGACCTGATAATCATGCTTTTACTGTTGACCTGCTTACAAACACAGACTGTTCTTTACGCGTATAATACAAGAATTCCATTTCGCGCTGTTCAAAGTGAATTTCAGATTACATATGGAACACGTTCACAGACGGTCCAAGCAGGCAGACATTCATGCGCGATTCCATCCCAGACGTTGCAAGCTTACAGACACCACTCATTCACCGTGATCTAGGGCTAGCGTCATTAGTAAACAAAACATCGTCGGTCCAGGGTTCAGACCTGGTCACCGTTTAAACTTCTATTAATAACCAACATTAGCAGCCGTATACTTCCGCCATAAGAAGTCACCCTCATTCTCCCAAGGGCTTTGTCAGGAAGGGCTGAGGAGCATACAAAGGTTCAGGCCCTTGTCCTTGGCCTCGTGATGACTGGGTGTTGTGTGATGTCCTTAGGTTAGTTAGGTTTAAGTAGCTCCAAGTTCTAGGGGCCTGATGACCATAGATGTTAAGTCCCGTAGTGCTCAGAGCCATTTGAACCATTTGACCCAAGCCCTTGTTCTTGGGGTTGGAAACTGCCCCTGAAGGCGGGCCGGCCGGAGTGGCCGTGCGGTTCTAGGCGCTACAGTCTGGAGCCAAGCGACCGCTACGGTCGCAGGTTCGAATCCTGCCTCGGGCATGGATGTGTGTTATGTCCTTAGGTTAGTTAGGTTTAATTAGTTCTAAGTTCTAGGCGACTGATGACCACAGAAGTTAAGTCGCATAGTGCTCAGAGGCATTTTTGAACCCTAAAGGCGGCAGAAGGCAAAGGAAACTACTGAATTAAAGTATCAGTAACCTGTATCCACAGTACATGGCCTGTAATTGAAAAACTGTCATGATGATCTCTCATTAGTAAATAATTCCGGAACAACCGCCATCAAGATTTCTGGAGGGACTGCCAAGAGGGAGGTAAACACGAAAAGAAGATTGAAAAACCAATAAAAATTATAACGTTCTACGTGTCGGAGAGTGGAATTTCATAAGCTTCAACGTGGTAGGGAAGCTACAAAATCTGAGAAGGGAAATGCCACGGCTCAATCTGTACAGAATAGGGGTCAGTTAAGTTAAATGGAAGGAAAAGAAGAATTTCTGGTCGGATGAGTCTAGGATAATGTCAACAACAGACGAAAATTGTATAACGGTAGCAGGATACCAATGAATAGAAGGTAGGGCAGAAAGAGAGTTGCTGTGAACAGTTTAGTGGTAGGGTTTGTCCTGATCAGAATCGACAGCAAATGAACACCAACAACGATAGTACAGGTATACAAGCCGACGTCGCAAGGTGAAGATGAAGAGATAAAGAAAGTATGTCGGGATATTGAGAAGGTAATACATTATGTAAAGGGAGAAGAAATTCTAATAATCATAGGGGACTGGAATGAAGGGGTAGGAGTAGAAGAAAAGGTTACAGGAGAAAAGAGAATAAGGGCTTGGGACAAGGAATGAGAGAGGAGAAATGCTAATTGAGTTCTGTAAAAAATTTCAGCTAGTAATATTGAAAGCTTTGTTCAAGACTCACAAGAGGAGGAGGTATACTTGGAAAAGGCTGGATGATACAGGCAGATTTCAGTTTCATTATGTCAAGGTCAGACAGAGATTCCGAAATAAGATTCTATGTAGATATAAATACAGACTTAAATCACAATTTAATACTGATGAAGAGTAGGTTGAAGTTTAAGAGATTAATCAGGAGGAATCAATATGCAAAGAAGTGAGCATTAAGGAATCACGAGACACGCTTGAAAATCTCCAAAGTTGTAGATACAGCAATGACGAGTAGCTTAGTAGCCATTACAGTTGACGAGGAATGGACATCTCTAAAAAGGGCAATCATAGAAGTTGAAAAACAGAAAACATACGTACAAATAAGGTAACTGCGAAGTAACCCTGGATAACTCAAGAAATACTTAAGTTGATCGATGAAGCAAGGAAGTACAAAAGTGTTCAAGGAAATGCAGGAATACAAGTCGCTGAAGAATGAAATAAATAGGAACTGCATGGAAGCTAAGATGAAATGGCTGCATGAAAATTGCGACGAAATCGAAAAAGAAATGATTGCTGGAAGCACTGACTCTGAATGTAGGTAAGTCAAAACGACCTTTGGTGAAATTAAAAGTAAAGGTGGCAACATCAAGATTACAACGGGAACAGATGAGAGACCGGATAAGTGGAAAGAGTACACTGAAGGGGTCTGTGAGGGGGAAGAGTTCTCTGATATGCTAGAATAAATGTGATCCCCTGCTGTATCCGCAAGTTTAATTTGTGGAAAGGGGCCAAAATGAGTGGCTGTCCGTTGGACTCGAACGTACTACTTTATTCATTTGACAAACATTGCAATGGTAAACAAAACATTAAAAACGGAGCAAGCCAAACATTAATTTTAGAACTTAATTCCCGGCTAAATGCACCATTCAGTCTCACTCCTCGTGGGCAAAACAACTTAGAACCGGCTGACGGCTAATCTCTTAAGACTCAAACACAAGAATTTCAATTTTAAGAGGTAGAAGGGCACATCTTAAAACATTTCTCTAAATTAGGCTGAAGGCCCAAACAATCTCACGCCTTAAGGGCAATAAAAACTTTAATTTAAAATCGGCTGAAGGCCAACAACTTAAGATTCAAAAACAAGAATTTGAATTTAAAAGTCAAAAGGCCTCATCTTAAAACATTTCTCGAAATTAGTCTGAAAGCCCAAACAATATCATGCCTTAAGGACAAAACAACTTTAATTTAAAATCGGCTGGAAGCCATACATAAACAAACAACAAGGACAAATAAGAAAATGCAGCACGTCAAACGGCGCTCAGACGTTTCCAAGGGTAGACGTGGAATTCAAACACTAACGCTCAATTAGGTGCGGCAGGCAGTCGGCCAAACAATTCTCAATCCGACTGAAACCCAACCGACAGACAGTCAACAGACCAAGCGATATGATAACTTCTGCTCCACCTGACCAGCATTGCCGGCCGCGGTGGTCTAGAGGTTCTAGGCGAGCAGTCCGGAACCGCGCGACTGCTACGGTCGCAGGTTCGAACCCTGCCTCGGGCATGGATGTGTGTGATGTCCTTAGGTTAGTTGGGTTTAAGTAGTTCTAAGTTCTAGGGGACTGATGACCACAGATGTTAAGTCCCATAGTGCTCAGAGCCATTTGAACCATTTTTGACCAGCACACAACAGATAGTTCAATGGAACAACGCAGAAGGTATCGACGCCCACAACGAATTACATATTCATTTGTCAAATTACACACTGTGCTCGATAGCCACAACACGACGGGGAAAATACACTGCCTGAATTTACGTCAACGGCCAGGGCAGGTAACCGGACCGTTAACGGCCACAAGGCAGAAGATACCGCTGGTGCACTTCAATTTAAAAATAATCAAGCTTAGTTCAACTCCACAGGAGGGTAGCTAGAATTTCCCCAACTTGAAAACAAATGTTGTTGCGCACGGGAATCTCCCAACAACCCACAACGAAATTCAAACGACACAGTGTGAACAGTTGGGGGTGGCTGGTAGATTAAGTAAAGACTCAAGTTTCGTGTCTGGGATCGGTGAGCCACGCCCCTCGTAGCAATGGGAACAGCCCCTCACACTGTGACCGCCAGCGGCCCCGGCCAGACGCGCGCCACAGAAACTTCGTCGCTGCTCCACGCCAACCGACCAACTGCCCCCACACGACACAGCCAGAAACTACAAGCATAAGGCCAAAGATAGTACAAGGGTCATTTGCCACTCCCTGCACCAAGTGCCTATCCGCTGCAGGTCTTCCTGCATTTCGCTACAATTTTCTAATACTGCAACTTCTCTGTATACTACAGCATCATCCGCGAAAAGCCGCATGGAACTTCCGACACTATCTACCAGGTTATTTATACACTCCTGGAAATGGAAAAAAGAACACATTGACACCGGTGTGTCAGACCCACCATACTTGCTCCGGACACTGCGAGAGGGCTGTACAAGCAATGATCACACGCACGGCACAGCGGACACACCAGGAACCGCGGTGTTGGCCGTCGAATAGCGCTACCTGCGCAGCATTTGTGCACCGCCGCCGTCAGTGTCAGCCAGTTTGCCGTGGCATACGGAGCTCCATCGCAGTCTTTAACACTGGTAGCATGCCGCGACAGCGTGGACGTGAACCGTATGTGCAGTTGACGGACTTTGAGCGAGGGCGTATAGTGGGCATGCGGGAGGCCGTGTGGACGTACCGCCGAATTGCTCAACACGTGGGGCGTGAGGTCTCCACAGTACATCGATGTTGTCGCCAGTGGTCGGCGGAAGGTGCACGTGCCCGTCGACCTGGGACCGGACCGCAGCGACGCACGGATGCACGCCAAGACCGTAGGATCCTACGCAGTGCCGTAGGGGACCGCACCGCCACTTCCCAGCAAATTAGGGACACTGTTGCTCCTGGGGTATCGGCGAGGACCATTCGCAACCGTCTCCATGAAGCTGGGCTACGGTCCCTCACACCGTTAGGCCGTCTTCCGCTCACGCCCCAACATCGTGCAGCCCGCCTCCAGTGGTGTCGCGACAGGTGTGAATGGAGGGACGAATGGAGACGTGTCGTCTTCAGCGATGAGAGTCGCTTCTGCCTTGGTGCCAATGATGGTCGTATGCGTGTTTGGCGCCGTGCAGGTCAGCGCCACAATCAGGACTGCATACGACCGAGGCACACAGTGCCAACACCCGGCATCATGGTGTGGGGAGCGATCTCCAACACTGGCCGTACACCACTGATGATCGTCGAGGGGACACTGAATAGTGCACGGTACATCCAAACCGTCATCGAACCCATCGTTCTACCATTCCTAGACCGGCAAGGGAACTTGCTGTTCCAACAGGACAATGCACGTCCGCATGTATCCCGTGCCACCCAACGTGCTCTAGAAGGTGTAAGTCAACTACCCTGGCCAGCAAGATCTCCGGATCTGTCCCCCATTGAGCATGTTTGGGACTGGATGAAGCGTCGTCTCACGCGGTCTGCACGTCCAGCACGAACGCTGGTCCAACTGAGGCGCCAGGTGGAAATGGCATGGCAAGCCGTTCCACAGGACTACATCCAGCATCTCTAGGATCGTCTCCATGGGAGAATAGCAGCCTGCATTGCTGCGAAAGGTGGATATACGCTGTACTAGTGCCGACATTGTGCATGCTCTGTTGCCTGTGTCTATGTGCCTGTGGTTCTGTCAGTGTGATCATGTGATGTATCTGACCCCAGGAATGTGTCAATAAAGTTTCCCCTTCCTGGGACAATGAATTCACGGTGTTCTTATTTCAATTTCCAGGAGTGTATGTATTGTGAAAAGTAATGGTCCCATAACACTCCCCTGTGGCGCGCCAGAGGTTACTTTAACGTCTGTAGACGTCTCTCCATTGATAACAACATGCTGTGTTCTGTTTGCTAAAAATTCATCAATCCAGCCACACAGCTGGTCTGATATTCCGTAGGCTCTTACTTTGTTTATAAGGCGACAGTGCGGAACTGTATCGAACGCCTTCCGGAAGTCAAGGAAAATAGCCTCTACCTGGGAGCCTGTATCTAATATTTTCTGGATGTCGTGAACAAATAAAGCGAGTTGGGTCTCACACGATCGCTGTTTCTGGAATCCATGCTGATTTCTACAGAGTAGATTCTGGGTTTCCAAAAACGACATGATACTCGAGCAAAAAACATGTTCTAAAATTCTACAACAGATGGATGTCAGAGATATAGGTCTATAGTTTTGCGCATCTGATCGACGACCCTTCTTGAAGACTAGGACTACCTGTGCTCTTTTCCAATCATTTGGAACCTTCCGCTCCTCTAGAGACTTGCGGTACACGGCTGTTAGAAGGGGGGCAAGTTATTTCGCATACTCTGTGTTGATATCCTTTCACCTTGAGGATCAGTTCCACTCCTGAACCTTTCTTTTATTTCCGTCCTTGCTTCTTCGATGGGCAAATTGAACAGTAGGGGCAAAAGACTACATCCCTGCCATACACACTTTTAATCCGAGCACTTCGTTCTTGGTCGTCCACTCTTATTATTCCCTCTTAGCTCTTGTGTATATTGTATTCTACCCGTCTCTTCCTATAGCTTACCGCTATTTTTCTCAGGATTTCGAACATCTTGCACCTTTTTACGTTGTCGAAAGATTTTTTCCAGGTCGGCAAATCCAAAGTATGTGTCGATTTATCTTTAGCCTTGCTTCCATTACCAACCTCCAACTCAGAACTCGCTCTCTGGTGCATTTACCTTCTCTAATGCCAAACTGAGCGTCATCTAGCACATTATCAATTCCTTTTCCATTCGTCTGTTATGTTCGTGTCAGCAACGTAGATGCATGATATGCTAAGCTGATTGTGCGAGGATTCTCGCACTTGTCAGCTCTTGCAGTCTTCGGAATTGTGTTGATATTTTTCCGAAAGTCATGTATTGCGAATACATAGAAAGAAGGATCCTTTATTGTATGATTACATGATAGCAGAACAAACACTGGTAGCAGTTACTTCTTTAAATTATCTGGGAGTATGCGTGCGGAATGATTTGAAGTGGAATGATCATATAAAATTAATTGTTGGTAAGGCGGGTACCAGGTTGAGATTCATTGGGAGAGTCCTTAGAAAATGTAGTCCATCAACAAAGGAGGTGGCTTACAAAACACTCGTTCGACCTATACTTGAGTATTGCTCATCAGTGTGGGATCCGTACCAGATCGGGTTGACGGAAGAGATAGAGAAGATCCAAAGAAGAGCGGCGCGTTTCGTCACAGGGTTATTTGGTAACCGTGATATCGTTACGGAGATGTTTAGCAAACTCAAGTGGCAGACTCTACAAGAGAAGCGGTCTGCATCGCGGTGTAGCTTGCTCGCCAGGTTTCGAGAGGGTGCGTTTCTGGATGAGGTATCGAATATATTGCTTCCCCTTACTTATACCTCCCGAGGAGATCACGAATGTAAAATTAGAGATTCGAGCGCGCACGGAGGCTTTCAGACAGTCGTTCTTCCCGCGAACCATACGCGACTGGAACAGAAAAGGGAGGTAATGACAGTGGCACGTAAATTGCCCACCGCCACACACCGATGGGTGGCTTGCGGAGTATAAATGTAGGTGTAGATGAGTTTCACTGATGACATTGCTACCCTGAGTGAAAGTGAAGAAGAATTACATGATCTGCTGAACGGAATAAACAGTCTAATGAGTACAGAATAGGAATTAGAAGTAAACCGAAAAGGTCGAACGTAATGAGGAGTACGGTTAGCAGAGATGAGAACAGCGAGAAATTTAATATCAAGATTGATGGTCACGAAGTAGTTGAAGTTAAGGGATACTGCTAGCTGGGCAGCAAAAGAACCAATGACTCTAGAGCAAGGAGGACATCAATAGCAGACTAGCGCTGGGGAAAAGGCCATTCCCGCCAAGAGAATTCGAAGTATCTAACACAGGCCTTAATTTGAGGAAGAAATTTCTGAGAATGTACCTTTGGAGAACAGCATTGTGCGGCAATGAAACAGTGATTGTGGGGAAGACGGAACGGAATAGAATCGAAGCATTTGAGATGTGGCACTACAGACGAACGTTGAAAATTTGGTGGAATGTATAACGTAAGGAATGAGGAGGTTGTGCACAGAATCGGATAGGAAAGGAATATGTGCAAAACAGTGACAAGGAGACTGGATAGGATTATAGGACATCCGTGAAGACATCAGAGAAAGAATTCCATGGTACTAGAGGGAGCTGTAGAGGAGAGGGCAAAAAGGGTCAAGGAAGACAGAGTTTGGAATGTATCCAGCAAATAACTGAGGATTTCGGTTGCAAGTGCTAGTGTGAGATGAAGAGACTGGTACAGGAGAGGAATTCATAGCGGGTGGCACCAAACCAGTCAGAAGGCTGATGACTCAAAAAAATAAAAGATAAAAAAATATAGGCTCTTGAACTGATGCCATGTCCATCGTATGCAAAATACATAGAGTCGCAACTCTGTGCAAATCGAAATCCAAGTCCACAGGTAGGTGATTAACACAATATCATAGTGAATCACAATGGAGTGCAACATTTACGGCATCGATCTGGTTTCCAGGTGTGTAATTATTTATAGCAGCCTAGAAACCAAAGGGTTTGTCTATCCATGTCGAGTGTGCTGGCAGCTTCTGCTGTATTGGAGATCAGTGTCCGTGCTCTGTCGCTCATGTATTTAACTTATAGATTCCATCTCTATGTCGCTGCCCAATGGTGCGATATCCTCACCGCTTCTAGTTGCAGATAAACTAATATGACCGTCATGTGACAGTTCGTGATCGAATGAAGACAGTCTTTTGCCGAGTGCGTTATCAGTCGGTACTACTGGATAAAAAATGCACAATAATTTTCGGTATCAAATCGGATATAACGCCAAACTTAAAATCTGCCTCCATTACCTTTGTTAGATGATAAGTTTGACTTTTGCATCACGATCGAGACAAGTCATCAATAACTTTGGATTTTATAGTTAGCCCAGAACTTCTATCCAATGATTCTATCGTAAAATAGACTGTGTGAAGTGTGTTTGTGTGTGTATGTATGTATGTGTGTGTGTGTGTGTGTGTGTGTGTGTGTGTGTGTTTGTGTGTGTGTGTGTGTGTTTGTGCGAGTGTGCGTGTTTGAGGAAGGATTAACCACTGTCATAGGAAGTGACGATCAAACCCTGACATTCTTCTGCCATGCAAACTGAAATATGTAACGGCCATGTAAAAGCTTCCAACGGTATCGGACTCTAATAAACACTTCTAAAGTCACACAACTCTCACTCCCATACAAATAAGCGCAACGCAAGAGGTAAGGGTCTGCACATGACGAAATAGCACCACGTACATAAAAAAATAATTTCGTGATACTAGCAAGTGCTAATAACAAGTGTTAGATTCTCGCTTATAGTGGTCGCCTGTGAATTACGGCTGATTTGGCAAACATGTGTTCATCTGTCAGAGTGAATTCAGTTGTTAACTGTCATAAAAGTGGCATTTGAAAGTGCTTCAATGTCTCTGGTACATGGAATAATAACAATTTAGAGACACAATTTTACAACACGTACAAGCCAGGCACCACAAATACACCAACGTTTGTTGACTTCTTCAAAATCTGAAAAAGTGATTAGCATCCAAAATCATTGCAGTTTGTTGTATCGTCAGCCTCACAGTCACTAATTTAATCACCGTATTGCCTTTCATCTCTACAGATATTGTTTGAAATCGTGACAAGATGGTGGTGCCCTCCATGAATCACATTTAAGTAAGGCAATAATGTGGGCAACGACTTCTCGGTAAAACACTATGTAACACGTGTTGTTACAAGTAAACGCGTTATTCTCGCAATATTAACACAAATTACACTGATGAGCCAAAACGTTATGACCACCTGCTTAATTGTTTCTCCGTCTTTATAGCGAATTACATGACTGATTACCTAATTGGTAGGTTTGATTACCTAATTCGTAGGTTTGTGGATGTATGTGGCATTAGACGTCTACGCACGGGTTCTATAATTCGCGTAAATAACGGGCATATCTGCGTACGCGCTGAAGGCGCCCGACAGCAAGGCGTATGGGATGCACAGGGGTTTACGACAGGCGAATTGGGTGGCTGAGACATCAACGTGAGGTCACCATAATTCTTCTCGAACCACTGTAGCACTGTTCTGACTCCGAAACACGGATAATTACATTGCTGTAAGATGACATCGCTTTCGGGCAAGACATCGCTCTCGGGGAAGACATTGCGCGAGAAAGGATGGCTGGTTCAAATGGCTCTGAGCACTATGGGACTCAACTTCTGAGGTCATTAGTCCCCTAGAAATTAGAACTAGTTAAACCTAACTAACCTAAGGACACCACAAACATCCATGCCCGAGGCAGGATTCGAACCTGCGACCGTAGCGGTCTTGCGGTTCCAGACTGCAGCGCCTTTAACCGCATGGCCACTTCGGCCGGCGAGAAAGGATGCAAGAGGTTCGCAGCTACACGTTTCGAGCTGCCGTCTACCTCGACGGCAAAGCAAGAGTGTGATTCCCCCGAAGAGTCGACACGTTTCCATTGACCGACGGTGGAGTCCCGATAATCCCACGTCCACGGCAATCGTAACTGACGATATCGGTGGGTTAGCACATGGACACGTAGGGGTCGCCTGCCGCAGAACTCAATTTTCAAAAAAATTCGATGAGCTGTGTGTACCGAAACACTTATACGTGCACCACCAGTGTACTCTTTCGGCAGAGATGCCACAGATCACCATCTACCCAACTTTACAGAGCACACAAGCTTCCTAATCCGACGTTCTGTGAAGAGTCTTGGACGTCCAGCTATTTAGCGTCTGGCGTTAGTATACCTGCCCTACCTCTTTCCGTAGATGCTCACGACAGCAGCACGTGGACATTCGACGAGCTTCGCCATTTCCGAGATACTCGTTGACAGCCTCTGTGTAATAATAATTTTCCTTTCGCCAAAGTCTTTTATGTCAGTGTATTTCCACAGTTGCAGCCCATGTCCTTGCTAGGGTGATCCCTAGTCCGCATATGCTCCGCTTACATTCGTTTGTTACTGTCTCGTACCCCCAGCGCCACCAGGCGGTATCCAGCGTCACGTTGGGCAGCGGTCATAATGTTTTAGCTCATCAGTGAACAATTAAGTGATGAAAATTTTATTCATATCACGCTTTAGATAACCAAACTTCTGTCATCCAAAATGTAATTGAATACCATCCACACAAAACAGACCTTCCACTTCTCTGAAATTTAACAAGTTTTATGACGTAATAAAATGAAATGAACATAAAATTATTCAATAACCGGTCTCCAAATACTTAATAATTCACAACCTCTTGAAACTTATACCACTGCACCTATATACGCGGGTGTGCATCGGTTGGTGGAATGATACAAATGGAGGACGAGACTAACTTCAAACTGTAGAACATTTTCAGCATAATATATAATTTGGATGATCTTATCGGCCATCTTGTGTGTTGCACAGATTGTTGAAAACCTTGGCTATTTGCCATACAAGAGTCTTGACATCTCTAGTTTCTGATTAGCGAATGAAATGTACATCTCTCAAAACTGTAACGTTTAATGTCTAGTTTTTATTAGCGAATGTAACATACATCTCTCAAACCTGAAATGGTTTAATATCCTTTCAAATAAGGAAACAGATGACTTTTTCTACCGCAAAAACGTGTTATTCGCCAATGGTCAACTGCTCACCAAAGACTAAGTTTCCGATGCAGTGCGTAAGCAAAGAGTAAGCGAAAGTATGACAATTGGTATACATTGCAGGTCAGTAAGTCAGTATTTCAGAGATGTAAAATAAGCATTGAAACCTGGTTCGTAGATACTCAGAGAGCGTACAGGATAAGGTTACGATTTGTGGATGGGCCCGTATACAGTTACTGTGAGTTGCACATTCAAACACAAAACTTCATTTTTTCTAGGAACCACTTATTTACACACTGCTTTAAAAATTCACAATTAGACAATACGGCTGAAGGCCTAGTTAAAGAAAACTTGAGATGCTTTCTGGTCTGAAGGACCAAAACCACACCAAAAGAAGAACGGCTGAATGCCTGGCTTAGAAATCAAAAGTAAATAAAAATAGAAAGCAATTTAAAAAAAACATGAAATTGGAACACTTAGCGGCTGAAGGCCTACACTACATGTCTGAATGACAACTGTAATTAAAACACATTAATAAACCATTTTTTTACCAATAAATTTCTTTTTAAACTTACAACAGAACGGTCGAAAGCCTAATCAAAGAAATATTAACTTATTGCACGGCTGAAGGCCACAAACAAATTTGAAACGACGCTGAAGGCCTGGACAGCAAGATAGAGAAACAATTTAAAATAATCTCCTTCCTTCCTATTAAAAAAAAATCCTTTAAGGCAGGGCTTCCCAACGTGTGGTCCGCGGACCCCTTAGGGGTCCGCCGGCTCTTTCTAGGGGATCGTGTAAAATAATGAAACATAAAAATTAATAATTAAAAATGTAAAAATCAAATTCATCACTTTTTTTCGTGTGAAAAACATGTGTACTTTTACTTCAGCCCGTATTCCCAAGCAGCCTTTGCGGTTCCTAAGTGAGAACGCATACACAGTTTAGTGCCAGAGAATGCGGCTCCTCTGATCGACTGTTTCGCCGGCTCACGGCGCTAGACGAGTTGAAACCTTTTACGCATGCGCGGAGCAAGCTTTGTCGACTTATCACAGCGCTCGCTGGCACGTATGCGGCCCCAGGCATCATTAAATGTTAAACTTACTTTGTCAGTGCACTACCTATTTCATAAGTCGACTTTTCACCAGTTTATTACTTCTAACATGGATCGGTGGCTGAAGTCAGGGTCATTGAAGAAGCGTGCAGTTCCTCCATCGCCTTCACAACAAGGGAAGTTTCCAGTTGAAATGAATGAGCACGAAGGACAACCTAAGGCAGAACAATCACAAGAAGCTCCACAGCCGGATTTATCATGTGAAAACGCTGCAACATCCTGTGGAAGTGTAGTAACCAAGAAATGTAAGTACAACGAAAGCTATTTAGAAATGGGCTTTATGGAGACAAAGGAGGGTAAAGCTCAGTGTGGAATTTGTGCGCCAGTCCTTCCTAATAGTTCAATGGTTCCAGTTAAATTGCGCCGTAATTTTGAAAGTACCAACCCGGATTTCCAAGCTAAAGGCATCGATTTTTTTTTCAAAAGGAATAGTGCTGAACTAGGTGCTTCTCAGCATTGCATGAAAACTCATGCAAAACCAATTAACGAAAATTCATTAAAAGCTTCTTTCTTGGTTACTTATCGAGTGGCAAAAACAGGCAAAACTCACATCATTGCAGAAAATCTCATAAAGCCGTGTGTTAATGATATTATTTCTTGCATGCTAGACGAAAAGGCAATAAAGCTTGTATCTTCGGTGCCATTATAAGACAATACTGTCAATAGACGCATTGTTGACATGTCAAATGATGTGAAAGACACTCATGTTTCTCGCATCCAACACAATTCATTTTCTCTGCACATAGATGAATCCACTGATGTTCCAGCATTAGCGATTTTATTGGCTTTTGTCCGCTATGAATATTCTGGATGTTTTGAGGAGGACCTCTTATTGTGCAGACCACTACCTGCCAACACAACAGGTGCTGAAATATTCCGTCTATTGGATAATTTTTTAAGGACTAACCAAGTTTCATGGTGTAATTGCATAGATGTGTGCACAGATGGTGCAAACGCTATGACGGGTCCTACAGTCGGAGCAATAACGAAAATAACAGAAAACGCCAAGAATTGCAGCAGTAGTCATTGTGCTCTCCGCAGATACGCTTTAGCTACGAAACAAATGCCTGTTTCATTCAAGAAAGTTTTAGACGAATCCAATCAAATCATTAACTACATAAAATCAAGGCCGTTTAAGTCAAGACTTTTCACAAAACTGTGTGAAGATATGGGAAGTCTTCATCGTTCCCTGCTTCTCCACACGGAAGTGAGGTGACTCTCAACGCGGGAACGCACTCTCTCGGTTGTACGAATTAAGATTGGAAGTCTTAGCTTTCCTTTTGGAGCATAATACCAAATTAACAGATCTTATTAATGACGAACATTGGCAGTGTATACTTGCCTATTTGTCAGATATTTTCTCCAAAATGAACGAGATGAATATTTCACTCCAAGGGCAAAGTGAAACAAAGGTCACTGCTATCGACAAAGTTTGAGAATTCAAGGGAAAAATCAATTTTTGGGCAGAGAGTGTCGAGGAGGGGGAGGTCGAATATTTTCCTCTTCTCAAGGAATTTTTGAAAAACAAAACATTGGCGTTTGGGACGAATTTGTTTCATCAAATCCTGGAACATCTCCGAGGCTTTATGTCATTGTTGGAGCATTATTTCCCAACAGCTGAAGATGAGAAGCTGCAGAAATACGAATGGATGGTCAACCCATTCACTGTATCCAAAAAGCCGAACATTCTATCATCAGACGAATATAAGTTGTTGATAGAAATTGCCTCAGACCCTGACATTGACAGTTGTGAGTGAGAGTAACATGTGTTGGACTGTGACGATAACAACTTTGATGTAGCTTCCAGTTTGCGGAACTGGTGGCTGTTTAGGGGAGGGCCTTACACTATGGATAGGCATGGAGGGGGGTGAATGGGCGGGACTTGTTCCGGGTAAAATCCGGGTAAAATCCTAGCGCTAAGGCCACGTGGGCGGAAGTGGTAGGTGGGCCCTAATTTGACTGCACCAGCCGTGAGATCCTTACTATGTGTCAGCAGGCCTCCTGAAGATGGCGTGATGTAGCACCGACATTGCTTACACAAATAAAATAACAACTGGAAATTTAGACGGCTGAAGGTGAATTTACTCCAAAATTCTGTATCAGTACTGTTTTTATTATTAAGGATTTCATTACCTTTACCGACTCAGTTTTGCCAAGCATAGCCACTACGACACGACATTGACAACAAAATTCTTTAAATGATAACATTCTTCCACACTGATTGTTATTAAATAGCATGAAATTTGCTTTTAATTTCTTTCCGTTTACATTATTGAATAGTTTCGTTTGCAAAGCCATCTTGAAATACGTACCTACAAATCAGGCACGGACTGAAGGCGGAGATGTCATGGAAGTTATGAGTACTACCTTCTACTCTGAAGAACACTTTACAAACACTGTTCAAAATTTTACAGCTCTCAATGATTCGAAGATAACATTCAGAATATAAAGTAGCATGAGAACAACAATCTCAAAAATGGTAAGCATTCCAGAAGTTACGAGCTGTATAGAACACAGTATACCTTTCTGCAGCTTGCATGAGGACCAGCCACGTGTATGGGTGTCTGGTCAGAGTGCCTGTACAGATGTTTCCTGCAACGAATGAGAAACCACTCACTGGATGAACATACCGGCTGCCAACAACAAATCCGACACGACTCTAGAGTTTGCAGATACAACTGGAAAAACACGGGAAGCTGAGTAAGAGAAGACAAAATGGGAAAGACTATCCAGTTGGGAATAGAGAAATAATTCCAAAGGACTGACTTTCTTGAACACTAAGTGGTAATATTGAGTGCGTACTTCTGTTTTATATCGTGCAAATTATGACGTTGCCAATGTTTTGAGACAATGAGATGAATGGAGTTCTTATTAATAAAAACCGTCTACTGTCCCCTTACAGAAACTGTATTATGCTCATATTTATTTTGAAGTCGAGCTTCGTCATCAGACAGTAAGAACCTATGTAAGGTCCTCTATTGCGATGTCAACACTCCAGGAACACCTGTCCGTGAATTTTGTTCGCTTTTAGGTTTTCACACTTCAGTTGACAAAAAGGGAACTCTTGCCTAATCATTTTGCTGCCCATCTGTCTGTCCGTCTGTTACTTCGTCTCTTTCCTCATTGCGGTTTTCAGCTCATCAGTATTGTAAAGACGCCGTGGGAAAGCTTTGAGATGATCCGCAGAACAAAAATTAGAGGCTGACAGTTCCAATAATCCTGCCGGCAATGCTTTGCGTCCGAAAAATATTAGAAGTTTCATTAGCCGACAAACTCATTCAAATGAAAGTTGCGTATTCAGACGACAAAAGATTAGTCTGAAATAGATCATTGTGGTAACTTCCGTCCACGAAAGCTGTGTAGGAACTGTGCCTACTCATTTTACATCCTGACCGCAGCCATGAAGCCGCTTGCACCAACAAGGAAACAACATGAACCTGACATCATATTTTAAGGGGGAAAGATCCGAGATATCAGCCCCAGGACTAGACTCCACTTAAAAATTTGGGCTGTAATTCTGACAGTACGCTGTTATGACCTGAAAGTACAACTTTTGAGACAACAACGCAATGGCCTTATGCCGTGGAGGTTGGGAGCGGGGGAGGGGGGGGGGGGGTGGAGGGGAAAGGGGCTACCCACGCAGTTGTCAACTTCGGCAAACTTGCACAGGAGACAACACACGTTAACTCGTTTCACGCTGACTTCTGCCACGATCACACTGTAATTCATTTCGACACAGAGAACGAATACACTCAGACAATTTTAAAGTGTAAATTGTGGGGAGAGGTAGTAGGCATATTTGTGGGAAAATAATTGTCACAATATGAAAAGAAAAATTTACGTAAGTTTATCGGCCTCTATTTTAGTAATACCATTATTATTCTTATATGTGTTTGAAAATGGTACATCAGATGTTAAGCGAATCGATCTTACTATTGTAGTTGATGAAGGTTACGAAGTAATGTGCTAGTACAACTCTGTTGTGACTAATTGATCGGTTTCCAGTCTGAGCTGTTCCTTTTTCAATATCCTCTAAACCTTCTTGTGGCCTGTGTAAAGCCTGCTCGAAATTACCACCGTGTCTTTCAAGAGTAAAGTTGTGAAGTACACAACGAGCTTCAGCTGCTAAGTTTATGTCAACATGAAGAGCTCGAGGTAATATCCGCCATGTATTAGCTAAAATGCCGGAAGTGCATACATTCCATCTGTATGCTCTCCTGATCCAATAATTATATGTTATTTTGTTTTTACTTAAATTCTTTCATGTATAGGGTCATAAAACATGTTCTTATACGCTAAATGGCTCGTTACCAGCAATGGAATGAGGGATTTTGCCTAGAATATCTTCTATTTCTTAATCGATAGGTATTCCTAAATCTTGATCCGTGAGTTGTTTGTAAAAGAACGAATCTTCCAATACCGACGGATCATTACATTTTCCATCTTCCCTAATATCAACATATACGACTTTAAAATTCCTATCACAAAGTGCCATTAAAACTATAGAGAAGAAACGTTTATAAACGTAATAAGGCGATTCCTTTGTTTCCTGTCTATGGCACCTATAACACCAGGAAAAATTTTAAGCTGTTTCCAGACAAGATTCTGGTTTCAGTTGGAGAAGGTATTCTGCTTTCAATTTGATCCATATCGCTTGACAAACTCGTTGGACAAGAGCATCCGAAAGTCTAGTACCTAAAACATAATATATATTTATTTTCAGGTCTGTCGCTCTGAAAGAAATGGTAAACTCTGAAAGACAGTTCTTTGAATGAATATCGTAAAGTCAGCAGTTTGAAAAATGTGTCAAATGCTATACGGAAATCCAAGTACATCTATTTCAACCAGCTTATGTTCCTTGCAGACGTTGTCGGAAGAAATAATATGCATGACAATTTCACTTCAACTGAAGTAGGACAGAAGGCCTACAGAAGAACCATATCAGAGTGTAGCTCACAGACATAGAAAAAGAAAAAGGCTAACGATACAGAAAGTGAGAACATAAAAGTACAGCTTGTTAGGGTATGTAATGTAATAAAATAAAATTTTTATTTATTTTGTGACTACTAGTGTAATGTAATAAAATAAAATATGAGCCGTGACTTCTAGAAAGGAAAGAAGCACACATTAATGCAATGGCTCGCACAAACGAGGAATAACTAATGTAGGAATATTATTAACAGTGTAATATGTTGTTTAATTTAGCCCCACGTGTATAAGTACTCAGTAACTAGCTCAGTTCTCAGGGTAGTTACGTAATAGTCGATAGTTAATTGTCCTTTTCTTATTTCCCAACACTATGGATATTATTCCAGGTTCGTGAGAAGCCGTGTGCTTATTGCACCAGAGAATATTTACCAAGACTGTTCGATGAACACTACTGTACTACGTAACTTATCGTGCTTTCGTCTCGATTCCCCAATATAAGATAACAAGAGTAGCTTCTACGAATGAAATCCTATAATGGAACTGGATTCCTGTGACCAGACCTTTTCTGCCCGGGATGTTATCTCGTGATATAAAGAAAGTCTGTAAATAAAATTGTTAAATTATAAGTAGCTGCGTCCGGTCTCGTGGGACCTGAAATAAAGTTAATTGTCCTAACCGACGGCACGTCTCGTAGATGAGCTAAAAGAAAAATGTTAAAGATCTTTCTAAGATGGCGCCTAACAATGAAAATTCATTGTTAAGGCCCATATCTACTTAAGGCAGTACAGGTATCAGACTCGCAACAGATTGACCACATACAGAAACTCTTCTGACAAAATAACCATTCAAGATGAGCTTTACACAAGAACGTCCTCTTAGGTCCAAATCGAAGCAGATAAGATAAGCGAAAGGCAAAGGAAAGATAGATCATGCATAGAAGCGCAAGAGTCCATGGAATAACTTGTCCATTGTAGTTCTATCTCTTCTTCCTTGTCCTATTTGTCAATTATTTATAAAATTTATCGTAATGTTTAGTTTACATTTTTTTAAACCCAAGTCCACCCAGGAGAAACAGTACAGGTACTCAGGAAAAGTCTATCAAGAAACGACGATGACCCTAACCGATACACTCTGTCGTCATTGTTGAACGATTTTAAATTAGTGCCGCACCACTAGAAGACAATAACCAAAGTCAGTTATTATGAAAGTGATCATGAATGCTTCTTGTCAACAGAACCCGCCACCCCAGAACTATCCACGGAACACCTATTTCATAAGTACTGGCCAGCCATTAACTAGCACCACAAGTACATATTGTAAGAAAAAATACATATCAAAATGTAACAGACGTAAGACATTAAGCAATTTCATCTCATATATCGAATCGTTCCCAAGAAAGTGACCATTGCGAGCCGTTTAACACGTGTAATAGTGTAAGCGATCAGTATCAAATCTTAATGAAAATGTTTGCATTATTGGTCTATGTAGGTAATTATATGAAACTTTATGATATTAATACATTTAAATAAAATAGTAACACGCTTACCCCATTCTTGCCAGCAGTTTTTCTTCAGGGTACATACGGGAGAGCGAATTTGTTGTCATTCCAGTTACTGATCCTCTAATTTTGGAAAGTGGTTCGCCTAAGGAAGATGTACACATTATAGTGTGGTTAAAAAAATTATCCTGATAGCTTCTCTCTTCTCTACTTCCTGTAAAAGGCGACAAAAGCAAGCAAGAAAGGACACACCAGTATAGGTGTTCTCTGTTTCTGCAGCGTCTTTCTTTCTCCAAACAACGAACCAAAGGCCAAATGGCCAAAGCATCTTACACGGACATTTTTATTTTGTTATTGCCGACAACTCAAAACAATTCCACCGATTCTCTGTATTCCAATCGAACCGACTGAGAGAGCAAGAATAGCAACGGACAGACCTGGTCCACACGCCGCGGCCGGCCACTGTGGCCGAGCGGTTCTAGGCGCTTCAGTCCACAACCGCGCTGCTTCTACGGTCGCAAGTTAATCTTGCATCGGGCATGGATGTGTGTGATGTCCTTAGGTTAATTAGGTTTAAGTAGTTCTAAGTCTAGGGCACTGATGAACTCAGATGTTAAGTCCCATAGCGCTTATAGCCATTTGAACCACACGCCGCGACTTTCGGCAGGCAAGGGCGGTGTAGACATCGATGGCGACCGTATACCGCGGCCTGTGGCGGGCCAGTAGGTTGTTGCCTTTAACCTTCGTGCACACCATTAGCTTGTCAGTCGCTCCGAAAGACTTCCGCCGCCTAGTGCCCGAGCGCAAAGTATTGCACAGCGTAGTGTCAGAGTTGCCCTATTCGCCCGATGTTGAAGGCTAGAGAAGAACAGGGGGAAGATGGACACATCTCCCCTATATAGTTTGAAATCTCGCTCGAGAACACCTGTTCGAAAAATTTAAGGTCCCTTACCCTTCACAATGTTACAGAACTCTTCCCGCGGCATTGTTTTATCCAGTTAGTTGTTGTTCTGTCTGCAACACGTAAATTGTGGCTTATTCCAAGCCACTTTGCGCGTTGAACAGCTGCAACATAACACCTCCACTTTATTTATTTTTCAAGTAAAGACCTGCTGCTTGTTATTGTCCAGCAGGTCGTACATTTTGTGATTTTAGATATTATACTATATGAGTTCAGTTTCATCATTAGTACATTCTACAAAATTGTACAAAAGGATAAGAAAAGGACAAATTTTAAAAAGTACAAATGTATATATAAAAAGTTTATTAAAATTTGTTGCTAAGTTAGATAAAGATGATAAATTAGATATACCGGATGATTATAATTACACTTTCGAAGCCGGGTACATGGCTTTTCCTCCTTTCGTGTCCTTGACGTTCTACATGGCTGTCTCATTGCAGGATCGCGCTCTGCTTGTAAAGCTGTATTACAAGAATGATGACTGTGTACACGTCGCTCTGCAGAAGTCCCGGACGCTGAAGGGTTTGAAAAGAAGGCGTTGGTCCAATGACTGCGGTGGGTATAGCGAAAACGATTCGGCAATTCCAAAAACGGGTTCTCTTGGTGTGGAACGTGGTAACTGAAAGAAACGAATTAATTCAACGTCAGTGGAAGCAGTGGCCACAGCAATGCAGGAGGATGCGAGTGGTGGTGTGAATACGTGTAGTGGATGGAGAAATGCCCGAACATTGTACGTACCCGTGAGCATGATGGGTAAAATCCTACGAAACATCGCTCTTTGCTATCCATTAAAAGCTATCCATGTGCGCGAGTCGCTTCCTGTGGACCTGCCAGCAAGAGAGACCTTTGCTTTAGAATTTTTTGCTAGCATGGAAGTGGACAGTGATAGGCCAAGGAGGATCTTGTGGATAGACGAAGCCCACTTCCATCTGACAGGATATGTCGATACACAGAGTTGTCGAATATGGGCAACGGAAAATCCACACGCAAATCAACCAGTACCACTACAATGTGTAGTGCGGGCTTACGGCATCATTTATCATAAGGCCATATTTTCTTCGAAGAAACAGGTGCTTCCGGTCCTGTTACCTGTACCGTCACTGGTAAGTGCTATCAGTGTCTTCTGTGCAACCACGTCATTCCAGTTCTCCAAAGCCGAGCGGTTCTAGGCGCTTCAGTCCAGAACCGCGCTGCTGCTACGGTCGCAGGTTCGAATCCTGCCTCGGGCATGGATGTGTGTGATGACCTTAGGTTAAAGAGGTTTAAGTAGTTCTAAGTGTAGTGGACTGATGACCTCAGAAATTAAGTCCCATTTGAATCTGTTCACCAACTGGGTGGATGTTTGGGTGGGATCATTTTTATGCAAGATGGCGTACCTCCGCAAATTACGAATCCAGTTAAGCAGCTACTGAACCCCCATTTCGGAATTTCCCTGCAGCCTGGCCGCCCTTATCACCTAAGCTTAATCCGTGTGACTCTGTGGCTGTAGGGCTATCTGAAAGATGTTGTGTTCAGTGTTCCGAATGCAAACGTAGGTGCATTGAAAGCACGCATTGCCCAACACATTCTGGACGTGACCCCGGAAATACTTCCGTGAGTTGTGGAACATGTTGTTTCTCTATTTCAACTTGTTGCAGAAAACGGTGGACAGCATATATTTGCCCCAGTTACAAGGAAATCAATAATCCGCTTTGATTTTTATTTATGCTTTTATACGGTTTTTGGCCTCGGGACAATCAAAAACCGATGTGATAGATGCTTTTTGTGTGGTTTCTGGCCTCAGGATGATTAAAAATCTATTTTTCCCATCCGATGTGATACGACCTTTGCCGTGGTAGATGGACTTACGCTGAGAGGTATAGTTTCTTTAACGTCAAACGTTCACCTATGGCATTATTCTATTTTTCATTTGTAGTCGAACAAAATTAAATTATGATGCTTACAGCGCCATCTATTTATTTTTCTTCTGTCATATTTCTTCGTCCTCCGATAATATCCCGTTGCAATTTGACGTCTTTCCGACCAGTGGTGTTATTTCTACAGTGGTTTGAAAGTTCAATTTTAATTATAATCACCCTATATAATAGGTTGTGAACGTATTTTAAGTTAAAATTAATATTTTATTTAAATGAAGAATTAATAGGTGACAGTGATTAGACTTGGACAAGCCGGCCGGTGTGGCCTGGCGGTTCTAGGCGCTACATTCTGGAACCGCGTGACATCTACGGTCGGAGGTTCGAATCCTGCCTCGGGCTTGGATCTGGATGATGTCCTTAGGTTAGTTAGGTTTAAGTAATTCTAAGTTCTAGGAGACCGATGACTTCAGATGTTGTCCCATAACGCTCAGAGCCATTTGAACAATTTGACTTGAACATGATGTGATAGTTCTCCATTCATACCTTCTATGTGTTCGATATACATCTGTTATATATGTTGTCTTGAGTGAGGTAATATTTAATTAATGATATACTGATTAATTAGGCTGCAATGTGTTTCTGTGCTTAAGCTTATAGTGGAGATGTGGAGCTGATTCAGTATGTCATAGACAGCTGCATCAGGTGCGAGGACTCGCTAAAACGTCTAGCCAGTCACACCTCATGCAGCAGAAGAAAAAGAAGTGTTACATGTTACCAAATGGTATAACAACCAACTACAAATGGAATTACGTTATCAGATTAATTCGATTTAGTGTTGAAAGAATTTAGCTTACTTCTACTACGTTTCTGTATTTCGTCTTCCGTGTGTGTGTGTGTGTGTGTGTGTGTGTGTGTGTGTGTGTGTGTGATATGATATGGAGTCTGTGTCTGTTATTGTATCCGTGTCGTTTACAATTTACTGCATATTTATCAACTGTGGAACCAGTCACATTCTAGTATTTTGTCCTTCCTATTTGTATACTGCTTGTAGTGCTAGCGATACTTCATCTGCGACGCTGTTTATATTGTTCCACCCATCCTGTCGTCTTATTTACTATCCTATGTCTTGGTCCCGTAACGTCGGTGTTATATGTCATAGGGCATCTCAGATGAGCGCTACGTGTTCATGTGAGGCAGTCTCACCAGAGGGGCAAGTGTGAGTCTGCTTTAGGTTAAACCTATGGAGGTGCACGGGATGCGGGCACTGGCACATGTCAAAGTGCATCCTTCCGCAGTGTTGGGTTTATGTGCGTCAAATTCAGCCGTTCTCGGATACTGGGGAAGAAATAGTAGGCCACTCTTCCCTTCTTAGTTGTGTCCCATTCTGTCTGCAATGTGTCAGTACTCCATTTGCTTGACTTCGGTTTGTCGGTTATGTTTCGTCCAATTATTTCTTCATGTCCAGCTATTTCTCTTTCTTTGTCTTGCCTTCCTTCCTTCAGCCAGCAGGCCGTTGCTCTGTGGCGAGTTGTAATATCTATAGGGAAAACTTCCAGTACCACAACAGTACCCCAATCGTGCCGAAAGTCCCCGAGATATTGAGTGGAACACTCCTCTTGCCAAGCCTCACAATGGTTATATGGGTACCTAAACATAATCGATTAGTCCAAGCACTATCCAAACACAAGTTACTGAGTCACTGAGTGCTGTGTAATATGTCCTCATTGTCTGTACGGGTGGTCGGTATCGTATGGTTTCCAGTCTTGCAAGTGTGTGACTGAGTTTCGTTGCTTTTTTAATTGTTGGTCTGGCATGTTCGTTAAAGTATAGACGTTCGTCTATATAAATGCCATGATATTTTGTCACAGCTTTCCTTTTTATAGGCATGTTATTATATGTGTAGTTTATTTTCAGTGTGACTCATAGATATACGTAAACAGTGTGTTAGTTGCTGTTGTGAGTTTGTTGTTCGTGCACTATTCAGCGATGAACACGTGGAGCCCATGTGGCTGTACTCTTTAACTGGAATCTGGAGTTTGCAGCTACCATGACCCTAAATCTATCAGCGTATGCAACCGCCAAGTCGTTGTCGTCTTGTGCATTCAGTAGTGGTTTTATGGCTATGTCCCAGAAAACCGGTGGGCGTATGGATCATAGTGGACAAGACCTGGCTACCATCTTAAATAACCTTTCGGTGTCCAGTCTTCCCTTCCACTATCCTCTTCTCACAATAGTTTCTAAGGCTGTTGAATAGAGCCAGCGGAATACTGATCTCAAATAAAGCCGGGCATTAAAGGATGTCGACAGCACGAGCTAGGTCAATTAAGGTTGCTACTGTGTATTTGTATGTACTGTCTGTGTCATTTCTGTGGCTCCGGTTACTACATCGTAAGCGGATTTATGCGATCGAAAGCCAAACTGATGTGAGCTAAGGCCGAAGAGCTGCCGATGAGACTGAAGTCTGTAGCACAGCAATCTCTCCTGCACTTTTGCCAGATTGATAATGAGGTATATTGGTCTGTATTTCTTAGGGTCAGTCCGGTCTTCGCCCTCTGCTTAGTTGACTACAATTGAATTTGCCGTACTCCACTTATTCGGTATTCGTCCTCCTAGGAGAACATCAGTCAGTAAGTCTGTCTCGTATGGTACGATAAGTGGAGCAGCTTCCTTGATGTCTTCGGCTTGTAAGCCATCCGGACCCGGAAGATTTTTGTTATTTATCTTGTTTACTGCCAGCGCAACTTTCTTGTGAGCTAACGTGATGGTGATCCCTTCGTTTTCGTGTTTGCCATTAAGTAGTCTGCGAAGGCCTGTGTGTAGTTGGTCGTCCCGAGGGTGGTCATTGTCAGGATGTAATTTGTTGGGGAGGTACTGTGCTGGGAATTTCTAACCTCTTGTGCTCGTACCACCTGGTTTCCTCAGCGTTGATAATACTGTAGCGGTCTTGACATGTTCAGTCTGCATTAACAGCGCACCCCCCCCCCCCCCTTCCGCAGATGCGTTCTGTAAGTTTGTCCCAAGATATGTGGTGTGCCATTCGCGTTTCTTGGTCTTATGTAGTTCGTCTTTGTATGGTGTTATATCTCCTTCCTACGCTGTCTTTTATTTTTGGCAATGTCGTCCTATATCGTGTGTGTCTTTTCTTACTCTTGTTAATAGTAACAACCATGGTTCCCTTTGCTTGGGTGCGTCGCGTATTGCAAGTATTGCTGTAGCTTGTGCTCTGCAAGGCGTCTCTAAGAGCGTGAGTTCTTTAATCTGTGCATCCATGGTTGACACAAAAAAGGAAGCTCTTCAGTCAGGTGCCTTAGTTTTTGCTTTGCGCAGCAGCAACCTTGAGTGTTGTGATGTGTGTATGTCTGGGTCTGTGTTTCTTTTAATGTTTATAATTGTTCCGTTATGTTCACCGAGTATTCTCCTATCGAGCACCTGCCAGTTCGCTACGTGTGTTAATGATGTGACGTTTGCCAGAGAAATTGTACATTGTTGAGTAGCCACTATTTCCACGGTAAGAAGGCGGTAGTCCTCGTTTGTTCAAAGCGAAAAGATTACGATCATCGACTATAATTTGCTCTCTGGCTTTCGTTCTGCCAGATTGCGAGAGGGTTGACCTAGCGTTTATGTCTGTTAATGTAAGGAGTCGTCTGCCATTTGCCAATCGAGCATCTTCTTGTTTCTATGACTGTAGTTATTTCGATTGTAACCTATGTTGTGTGCATAGTTGCATTATTTGTGTTGCTGTAAAGTTAGTATTTATTACAACGATTGCGGATATGGTGTTATTTGCGCTTGTGATGCGCATGTACTGCCTCGGACGGACTGGAATTCTTCAGCCTTGTAGGGTTCTTGTAGCCGCAAAATGTCTGCGCATACCTCGTTCACACAGCTGCTGAATTCTGCATCCAGCGCCATGCTACCTATACAGTTTACCTGCAAGACTTTCTCTATAGGAATTTAGTAAAAACAAAGCACTTCGGCGCTCTCTGGGTGTCTTCCAGGTACACGTGTCCATGCACACTCAATAGGTCTTGGCAGATGTCAAGGTCAAGGCCTTCATTTTTTCGATTAGATAATTTGCGTAAAATGTTAGAGTTCGTGTTCATCTGTTGGTAGATTTTCGGTTCTTAGAATAATTTTGTCTGCTTGATCAATCGGGGGGGTAGCACATGGAGTCGCCCAGTGGATGATTCAGTCTTGTTACTACGCTTAGCGCAGTAACAGTTCACTTAGGCGTTAAGTTCTCTTCGATGTCATCGTAACCTGTTTTGTTCCTTGCTTGATGGTTTTGTGACCGTCAACTGTACTGGCTCGTGGTCGTTATTTCTCGATGTAATTTCGGGTTTTGAAGGATGTGGTGTCTCGGCATTTTATGATTGTTGTGATTTTTTCTGTGCGAGCTTTTTGTGTGTTCATGTTCTTTTCAGTATTCTTATGGTATATGACCACTTTTTGTTGCTTGAAGGTTTCTGTTTGTGTTTGTTTCACATTGATAATTGTTTGTTGCATTTGAGTTTCTTTTTCGTGCTCATTCCCACCATAAAATAAGCATACGGGTTGCATGTACAGTTCATATTTTAATGTGTCATATTCATATTTTCTGTGGTTGCTATTTCATTATACGGTAGCCTGTCCCTGGCAAGGCAAAAATTAATTTACGCTTATGTTTCTTCGGTGTGTCCAAATGTACTGGTGCTGCGTCTGTGCCATGACACTGATCTGGATGGGCGTGACCGTGTGTCGGATGTCTGTCGACATTTTCATATACCTATATGAAGCGTGGTGCGTTGTGTTTAATGACTGTCACCATGTTCTTGGTGGACATGACCGTGTGTCGGATGTCTGTCGTCATTGTCATGTACTCCTGTTGAGTTTAGTGTGTTGTTTTGAAATTCTTCTTTACTGAAGGCTTCCTCTTTCGGTTCTTCTATTCTAAGAAAGTTCTCGGTTTGGAGTGTTGATTACTCGGAATGTTCGTGTTTGATGTGCCTCGCAGTTTTTTAGTCCATGGCGCCTTAGCAACACGCATCGTCGGTGTAATTTGTTCGGCTAAAATATCCTTTCCTGTACAGTGTTGCAACTTTTGAGGGAATTCATGAACGTTAGAAAGTCTGTGATCAGCAGCAGCATAAGTGGTTGCCTCCAGGCCACTTTATGTCGCTACGCATTTGTTTTGGTTGTTGATGATTCGTGGTTGCGTCTATGATGTGGGTTGTTGGTGTTAATATCTGTGTTTGGTTAAGAGCACTTCTGTATGTTTCAGTTGCCAATATTTGTATTCATATCCTTATCTAAATTTCCAAAGAGTGTTGCTGCGTCATTGCATCTTGTTTGGTGTGCCGACAATGTTGGTGACATCATCACAGACAAATAAAGAAGAGAGGATAGATAACATTTCATCATAATTTATAAAATCATTGGTGGAAGTGACAACAAAGCGACTATTCACGTTGGTCTATAGAATGTATGCCTTGGGCAATATACCATCTAACTTTCAGAAAAATATCATCTACAGAATTCTGAAGACTTCAAGAGCTGACAAGTGCGGCTATTGACGTATAATCAGCTTAACAACTCAGGCATCAAGTTCCTAAAAAGGTTATTAACAGTCGAATGGAAATAAAAATTGAAGATGTGTCAGATGACGATCAGTTTTGTTTCAGGAAAGGTAAAAGCACCAGAGATGTAATTCTAACGTTTCGGTTGGTAATGGACGCAAGAGTAAAGAAATATCAAGGCACTTTCATAGGATATGTGGATCTGGAAAAAGCGTTCCATACTATCAAACGGTGCAAGACGTTCGAAATTCTGAGCATATTATAGGAAGCCCCAAGGAGACACTAGTAATATACAACATGAACAAGAGCCAAGAGGGAATAATAAGAGCGGAAGACCAAGAACGAAGTGTTCGGATTAAAAAGAGTTTAACACATGGATGTAGTCTTTCGGTCCTGCTGTTTAGTGTATACGTCGAAGAAGTAATGATGAAAATAAAAAAAAATGTTCAGGAGTGGATTTAAAATTCAAGGTGAAAGGATATCAATGATAAGATTTGCTGATGACGTTGCTATTTTCCGTAAAAGTGAAGAAGAGTGACATGAGCTGCTGAATGGAATGAACAGTCTAATGTATACAGAATATGAACTGAGAGTAGATCAAAGAAACACTAAAGTAATGAGAAGTAGCAGAAATGAGACCAGCGAGACATCAGAGTTGATCGTCGTGAAGTACATGAAGTTAAGGAATTTTACTACCTAGGCAGCAAAATAATCAATGCGGACGCAAAAAGGACAGTAAAAGCAGACTGGAAAGAAGGACATTCATGGCCAAGAAAAGTTTACTAATATCAAACATAGACCTCAATTTGACGAAGAAATTTCTGAGAACGTACATTTTGAGCACAGAATTGTGTGGCAGTGAAACACAGACTGTGCGAAGACCAGGATAGAACAGAATTAAAATATTTGAGATGTGTTGCTACAGACAAACGTTGAAAATTAGTTGAACTGATAAGCTAAGGTATGGGGAGGCTCAGCGCGGAATCGGAGAGGAAAGAATATGTGCAAAACAATGGCAAGATGATGGGGCAGGATGACAGGACATACGTTAAGACGTGAATAACTCCCACGGCATTAGGCGGAGTCCTAGAGGAGCAAACACTGAAGAGGAAGACAGATATTGTAATATCCAGCAGATAAATGAAGACGCAGGCTGGAAATGATACTCTGAGGAGAAGAAGAGATTGGCACAGAAGAGGAAGCCGGCCGGAGAGGCCGTGCGGTTCTAGGCCCTTTAGTCTGGAACCGCGTGACCGCTAAGGTCGCAAGTTCGAATCCTGCCTCGGGCATGGATGTGCGTGATGTCCTTAGGTTAGTTAGGTTTAAGTAGTTCTAAGTTCTAGGGGACTGATGACCACAGATGTTAAGTGCCATAGTGCTCAGAGCCATTTGAACCATTTGAACAGAAGAGGAATTCGTGACGGGCAGCACCCAACCAGGCAGTTTTGCGTCTAATTAGGGGAATAATTTTAATGATCTTCACAGTAAGCTTCACTTCATTCAATTTCAGAATAGTATGCATTTTCTTTCTACGCTCCAAACCTTTTGTAGATTGTTGCCCTGAAATAACTCATAAGTTGCGTTACGCAGCTAAACAGTAAATGCGACCACTAAAAAGTCGATAATGAGTAGGTTCCGTATAAATAAAAGGAATAAGGTAAGTTGTATTCATTTGGAGAAGCTATTTCTGTTAAGCCAGGAGACTATTGTCTGAAACATAATGTTTAACAATATTCCTTTCGAACAAATCATTACTGTAAAGGAACTTTTCCTCAGGTTCTTTCATAGTAGGTCAGAATAAGCGATGAGTCAGTAGCAGCAAAGAGGAATTGAAAAAAGGTCTAAAATTGGATGCATTGCTTCGTTGTTCGACCACCAACTTAATAATAGCGAGGGGTTGAATAGTTACTATTCTGAACAGCATGTCTCCGTGATAAAAGTGGAAGCAGTTGGACGAGCCTTTCTCGACGGCTGGGACGCGCCGTGCACCTGTTGTACGGCCAGCGAGTTTTTAAATACCTCGGTAATGAATTACGAGCTGGAGGCAGCGCGGGAAGCCCCGCTGCGAGAACATTTAAGCGGCGCTGGCGGCCGCATCGATTTTGCAATCACTCACTCACTCCGGCCTGCGTCGGCGGCGAACGCGGGCCAAAGACCGCTGCTGTGCTTTCGTACGCCGGAATTTCCTCCCTCGAAACAGCCGTGGCGAGAGCAATAGCTCTGCCGTGTGGAGAAATGCCGACGCTGTATGGGTCGTTTGAGCGGTACATGTGGAGATATCGCGTATTTAGGTTTGCTTCTAGAATGTGCATCAATCCGATGTTGAATATTAGCCTTAAATGCAATTCAAAAATCTTTCTTTAAAGACAGTACCACCATTAGACTGTTATTTACAGTGCTACAATTACACTTACACAATCATGATTTCGGCTTCATAGTGCCATTATCAAGAGTTTTAAGTGTTATAAATTACCTAAGATGGTCGTATTGAAATACACTATTAGACATGTAGTGTAAGAGTCAGTATTTCTGGCGGAGCCTATTGCTTTGTTTCGTTACTAAGTACACCGTGGTCAAGATGGTGTACTCAGTAATGAAACAAAGCAGTAGGCTCAGCCAGAAATATCGACTCTTACGCAGTGTGTCTAATAGTGTATTTTAATGCGACAGTGTGCTATCTTAGGCAATTTATAACTCTTAAAACCCTTGATAATGGCACTATGAAGCCGAACTCACGATTGTGTAAGTGTACATGTAACACTGTAAATAAACAACAGTCTAATGGCGGTACTGTCTTTAAAGAAATATATTATAGCCTTGGCCTCGCATTATGAAAATATTATCAAGAATCTTTATTGTTCTTACATTAAGATGCTATTTTAACAAAGGAAGGATGTCTATTCGAAGGGCGTAATACTCTATCATCGATCACGATGGCTTGTAGTAGGAAGGCAGCTGCAATGTATTTCACTATGAGTAATATTACAGCCTTTGTCAAGCTGAAAATTTTTTTGTTCTTTTTATTGTGCTTTTGTCCCGCACCTCCAATGGTTCGGAAAGTTAATGTTTATGGAGTTGGCATGGTTAGGTTAAGGACTAGCCGGATGTCTTTACTATCGCTACCCGGTTACTACCTGGGACAGAATATGTTCACCCCTACTGCCTGCGTTTAGTGTTATTAATGAAAGAGTGAGCAAAATTTCGTAAGTAAGGTAATTCTCATTTATTGTTCCACCTCAGCTGCATATTTTTAGTTGGATTACATAATCTGATCACTCTAGATCACCTTCAGATCTACGTAGTTGCGTCAGCAGCCAGTCTTGCCTACTCAGAACTACATATCAAAGAACTCAAGATAGAATTACATCCAGCCCGCACGGTAGCTTACCACAAATCGTTCTTCCGGCGAACCACACACGACCGGAACACTAAAAGGGGGGGAATTGGTACTGGTACAATAAGTGCACAAGGAGCATATGTGGTTCTGGGCAGACCAGAAGCGATGCTTGGATCTGGAAACGACCCAGAGTGATCTAAATATGTAGTCCATCTAAAAATGTGCAAGTGATACGGTACGATAAGTGACAGTTACCTTAATTATCTGAACTTCGAAAAACGGCTATATCGAATACAGTGAGTTTTTGTTTGCAAATCGTGTAACCGAAATGGGACATGCATAGCCGGCCGAGGTGGCCAAGCGGTTCTAGGCGCTACAGTCTGGAACCGCGCGACCGATACGGTCGCAGGTTCGAATCCTGCCTCGGGCATGGATGTGTGTGATGTCCTTAGGTTAGTTAGGTTTAAGTAGTTCTGAGTTCTAGGGGACTGATGACCGCAGCACTTAAGTCCCATAGTGCTCGGAGCCATTTTAGCCATTTTTTGGACATGGATACCAGCCCGGTCTTCACCTAGCGGAATGCGGGAAACCGCCTGAAAACAACATCCAGGCTGGCCGACACACCGACCCCCCGTAGTTAATTCGCAGAGTAGTTTCGATCCGGGGCCGGCGCAGTTCCCCGTCCCGAAAGAGCCTCTTTAATACGCCCTGCTATCCTCATACTACAATTAGGGACGGTTATTCGATAGCAGTAAGCTCGCCGGATAAAAAGTTACCCACCCCTAAAGGAATCATTACAATCATCATTTAATAGAGTGTAATTCAACTCGTGGACTTCGTTCTGTTAGGCAGCGAGAACACTAGGTTGGGCAGGTACGTCGCACCCAGTTTAAGCCATTTTTTGAGGATCTGATCGCGCAGTTCCACGAAATTGCATGGATGTTGATGTCGGCGTTTTACCTGCTGTTCCACAATGTCTCAAAGACATTATATGGGTCTCAACTCGTGTGATTTTTCAGGCCAATCGAGACGTAATTGTGTTGGTGAGTTTTTAGAAAACCAGTTCCATATTCTTCCAGCTCGATGACCCTTGATGTGTGAGCAATGGCCTACTAAGAGGTGAGCTGCTCCAAATGATTTTTGTATGCAGTTCGAGTCACAATGTTCTCTCGCTATCACGTGGTGATGGACCTTAAATTCACAGCCTGCTGCAATTCCTGTCGGGCTTCGAAGCGATTTTGATTCACAAGCCGTGAAACCCGTCTCCAGCTCCTATCAGTCAGGATCGCTTTCCGACCACAGTTCTGAGGTCGCGTTTCGTGGTCACGCGTGTTACACCAATGACTGTAGACACGTTGCACAGTCCGCCTCGAAACACCAAAAAGTCCAGCAACGTCATACAACGTATGGTATGAAATATAAATAAACGTAAATGTGTCACTGTTCGCTATTGGCTTACGCTCACGTAGAGGCAATGCACATTATTGACCTTGACACTCGATCGCTGCGTCATCTGCAAAGGCTTAACGAGAATTCTCTGCTTGCGCGCTGAGGTGACTGATTATTTTTTCAGGTGAGCTTATCGATTTAGGAGTACTCATCCCATCATAAGATTCATACTGTAAACTAAAGACATTTAGATCGATTCATGATATCCGTGCATGTATACAACGTACTATCATGCTCCTGAATAAATGTTCTCTATAAAAAACCGAACAGACTGTGAAAACCCTAACGGATATTTCGTAAAAATCAGCTCGGTCTGTATCAGCCCGGCGATTAGACACGAACCGCGCGACTGCTACGGCCGCAGGTTCGAATCCTGCCTCGGGCATGGATGTGTGTGATGTCCTTAGGTTAGTTAGGTTTAAGTAGTTCTAAGTTCTAGGGGACTGAAGACCACAGATGTTAAGTCCCATAGTGCTCAGAGCCATTTTTGATTAGACACCCCAGTTAGGCAAATGTGTGACTGTGATTTATTTACTTAATACGGAAGTACGTGACCGTAATATTACGTCCGTAGAAGAAGTATGCCACAAGGAAGAGTCAAAAATAAGCACAATACTTTTACGAATATGGCCATGGAACGTTTTCTCCACAAAACTTTTATGTTTTTAAATCACACAAAAAAAATGGCTCTGAGCACTATGGGACTCAACTGTTGTGGTCATCAGTCCCTTAGAACTTAGAACTACTTAAACCTAACTAACCTAAGGACATCACACATAACCCTGCCCGAGGCAGGATTCGAACCTGCGACTTCAAATCACACATTTGAATAACTAGTGCGTCTTGATTTCCGCACACGTTACGTGATACAATCGGTACTGTGGCGTCACAACAGTTAATCAGCCCGCTCTGTCCGTTCCTAAAATACAGAGCGCGGTAAATGAACTTGGGTCACGTCGTGTTCCTTGACATTTGGAAGACATTGTTGTTAAGTGAACAATATACTAACTTAACAAGTACCGCACAGTATTCGAGACTAGATTTAGGACTCTTTTGGACAGAGTACTCCACAAGTCGCTCTTAACAAAGACGACAGACATAAGAATTATTTCAGGAGTACCATAAGGAAGTGTAATAGGCAGTATATAAAAATTACGTAGTGCATAACGTCAGAATGGCCGTGTGTCTGTAGCCATATGACGCGAATAAGACGCCAGGCTACTGTGGCCCCAGAAGCTTCAGTGAATAGCAAGAGACCTACAGAAGATCAATAATTCGTCAGGGACTGACAGCTAAATCTGAAAGTAAATGAATGCTAACACTGTGTAGAATTCCAGATTCCAAGATCGCTAAAATCTTTTATTCATATAGGTAACCGGTTTCAGTGATTCTCTGTCGGCATCTTCGAGTCTGCAAAAGATGGGATCTAAAATGTTTGGATACAGCAACTACCATAATTGCACACATCCGTGTTGGTATCGTGAAATAAACCAGAATTCGAAATGTAAGTTTTAAAAGAGCAACTATGTTATTGCGGCGATTACAAGTGCTCACATTGATCACCGTTTTTATAACTGACGGAGTCCAGCGTAAACATTCTTGGTGATACATAAGTACATCAGATGGCATCATGGTAGTACGAATCGATATTATTTCACATCAGATTGAGACGCAGATGTACTATTACATATAACTACATATGCTCAACTATTGTCTGACATAAGCCAAGTCGGTATTTTGCATTTTTTAAAACTATCTGTAACATGAATATTCATAAAACGCAGTTTTTACATTAACCTTTTTATATCATTTTAGAATTTTTGAAACTTATGAACATTTGTGTGTAAATAAATGTAACCTTTCTGCTCATAAGTATGAAGGAATCCACTGATATACATCTACATCACCATTCATACTCCGCAAGCCACCTGACGGTGTGTGGCAGAGGGTACCTAGAGTGAATCAGACCAACCGAGTGATTGGATTGAAGAGTTCCTAGATAAAAGAACGCAGCATGTCATTCTCAATGGAGAGAAGTCTTCCGAAGTAACAGTGATTTCAGGTTGAGGACAAATCTCTGGATACAGCAACTATCGTCAGATACAATATATACGGGAAGTGGAGTGACCACATAAATTTAATTGTAGGGAAAAGTAGACGTCAGTCTGAGATTCGTTGGAATAATCTTAAGAAACGCAATACATCCAGCGCGAGTCCAATGCTCAAATCGCGTCAGAGGGCACCTGCATCGGTCAAGGGGCGTAGGCAGCGCCACACGGAGCTTTGCTGTGGCAGCACGGTAGCAGCAGGTAGCAGGCTGGACGTAAGATGTGAATGCAGCAATATTATGAAGCCAGTCCAGGCCCCATGGCGGACAAGACGTTGCTTGGAGTACCGGGCCATGGAAGGCATGCGGCCTGTTCCTCTTTCCCTCCAAGTCGATGGCTTTGAGAATTAGCTAACGAACAGTAGAACCTGGGCAGACGGCTGGAGGTTGGCGGCGCGCAGTCAGTAACAGCGAGGCTCGAAATCTGCCGTACAGAGGGTAAGCAGGATATCGACTTGAGGCAGCATTATTGGTCACTGTGGCCAGTGATCGACAATCCTCGAGTTTGTTAACAGCCTAGTTTGGCACTTCGGCCGAGCTTCTCTTGGCTATCGGTCTCGTTGGCCAAAGTGTTTGAGCGCAAATGTGAGCTGAGGATGTAGCAGTGGGAGCTGGTTTACGCAGGCAAAAGGAGAGAGACCGTGCAGAGGCAGACAGTGCGGAGGAGTCTGAGAGACTGGTAGAGCAGCAGAGCAGTGGGACTTCAACGTCCAATATGGTGTGTGACTGGTTGTCATGCGGACATCCTTCTCCCAGGGCAGCAGACGGTGTTCCCTCGTACAGACAGAAGATATGGCAGTTGGGATCCAGGGAGGAATTACGGAAGAGAATTTCCGTTATGAAGATTCTAAAGCAGTGGATAAAACAGATTTTTGGCGTTGAATGTGCGCACAACTATACAGGGTGATTCACGAAGATATGCAAATATGAATAAATATCTCTACAGTACTTCTCCAGAACTTCCAGAGAATCAAATACGTAATTTCTTTAAATGTTCAATTTGTTAACAACCTGGCCTAATTTCTTTTTTAAATTCCAGACAATTGCACAAAGTTTTGAACAGAATTCGTGGAGAGTTTAATTTTGGAAAAACGGAAGTAATAACGTTAACTGAAACTTTATGGATGTGTCAGATAATATGCTTTTAATAATACCATTGCACGGGTGAATTCATGTTAAACGGGAGGAAACAAAACTCAGTGTTTAGGAGGCTTTACAGATACGTACAGTTTTGCTATATATTCACAATAAATGTTCAAAAATGTCTCCACCGAGTTCAGTCCATTTAGCTGCACGTATATGAACAGATTTTGTTGCTCGTTTCAGTTCCACAGGGTTGTTCTTAATTTCTTCTATTGAATTTATAATGCCAGCATGTAATGCCTCACAAGCAATGACTTTGTCCTCAGAAACTATGTCTTTCATCCATCCCCATACACAAAATCCATTGGTGTTAAGTCGGGCGATCTGGGTGGCCACAGACGTGTAGCTCAACGACCAACCCATTTCTAGTGAAAATGTTCACTTAAATGTGTAGTATCGGTTTTGGTGAAATGTGGAGACGCGCCGTCATGTTGAAAATACATTTGCAATCGCGTAGCAATCTTCGAGCAAGCGGGCGATTTCTTCTTGAAGGATTTGTAACTACGTCTCGTCAGTTAGACGTCCTGGGAAAGTAAATTGTCCAATTAAGTGTGTGTTGATTATTCCAGACCTAACATTAATTCTAAATCGCTGCTGGAAATTGCGTTACACTGCTGCATGTGGGTTTGCTTCAGACCATACGTGCTCTTTATGTAAACTGTTTATACCATCTATAGTAAACTGTGCCTTATCAGTAAATAAAATGTATTTGTGTAACTGCCGATTAGTGTTTAAATAGTTGCAGAGCTCCAAGCGAAGGGCAGAATCTCCCGGATGTAAATTATGCCCTTTCTGTTTGTGGTAAGAATACAGATTACTGTACTTCAGTGTACGCCATACCTTAGATTTTGCCCGCATCTCGTGGTCGTGCGGTAGCGTTCTCGCTTCCCACGCCCGGGTTCCCGGGTTCGATTCCCGGCGGGGTCAGGGATTTTCTCTGCCTCGTGATGGCTAGGTGTTGTGTGATGTCCTTAGGTTAGTTAGGTTTAAGTAGTTCTAAGTTCTAGGGGACTGATGACCTAAGATGTTAAGTCCCATAGTGCTCAGAGCCATTTGAACCATTTTGAACCTTAGATTTTGAAATGCATAATCGATGAGAGATACGTCGTGTACTGGTGCACGGTACTCATCATCGTCTTCAGATGGCTCTGAGCACTATGGGACTTAACTATTGAGGTCATCAGTCCCTTAGAACTTAGAACTACTTAAACCTAACTAACCTAAGGGCATCACACACATCCATGCCCGAGGCGGGATTTGAACCTGCGACCGTAGCGGTCGCGCGGTTCCAGACTGTAGCGCCTAGAACCGCTCGGCCACCCCGGCCAGCATCATCGTCTTCACGTATCGAGCGCTCGTACTGATTATGAACGCTAGGTAGAGATTATGTCTTCCGAAATATTCGAAATACTACTCTAATTGTTCGTGCATTTGGAATCCTCCGAGTTAGATATAACGTAGCGATATTCGTTAACTGCAGCCGTAGCATTACCATCATATTTGGCATAAAAAAACACTATATTGGCGTATTCCTCTGTCGTAACTTTGGAATGCATCCCTATTTCAAAAATAATCCACGAAGTACCACAGTTACTGCGTGATTTCACTTAAATACACTGTTGTTGTTAGTTTCCTGTATAATTCAGTGAAAGAACATAACTCTTTTAAAATCAGGAAACGACAAACAACTCACTAACGGTTTCCAAAAATGACAAACGTTTCTACTTTCTTATAGGAAAGTAAACAAATTTACTTGAATAATAATCTTTGCTTCTCTGGATGTTCTGGAAAACTACTGCAGATACACGTCTGGGACATGTTTTATTAGCTTCACCAGACCAATAAAAACAAAATAAACAGAAATGGTGCTTTATTTTAACCTTGTACAGTTGTGCGATGAATTCATATTACTGAAGTTGCTAAATTTCGGGCAAAATCTTTTATTATCCGTTACTCTGTAACCAAACATTTGCGGACCTATGTTTATTTGATCTTTTTTCCTTGTAAAATAACGTATTTGCATATCTTCGTGGAGCACCTTATATGTGAGCTGCATCAGTGTATGACAAGGATTTGAACTGTCCAAATACTGTTGAACCATGTTGCTCATGTATTGCGAGCAATACTTACGTAGTGGTACTTGACTTTCGAACGCACGGTGACGCCTTGGTGACGTCCGACTGTACTATAATTCTGACTGGATCGGAAAGGGACGGCGAGGCTGTGGTGCGTCTAACTCTGTCATACATATACGCTTTGTGGTTATACTACCAATTTATGTTCAATTGTGTGCTAGGTATGAGTCTCGATGTATATTTTGTTGTTCATATGTGTTTCTGCCAGTGTGTGGCTCAGGCGTTGGTTATAGTTGGGTGTCTTATTTCATGATAATCTAACAGTGCCGCGCGAGGTAACCGCGCGGTCTAGGGCGCATCGGCCACGGTTCGCACGGCTCCCCCCGTCGGAAGTTCGAGTCCTCCCTCGGGTATGGGTGTGTGTTTTGTCCTCAGCGAAAGTTAGTTTAAGTTAGATTAAGTAGGGTGTAAGCCAACGGACCGATGACCTCAGCAGTTTGGTCCCACAGGGGCTTACCACAAATTTCCAAAAAATTTCCTGCAGTATTATTTCTGTGTTGTTTGTTTGGTTAGATTCTATGGGCCGAATCCTTATTTCTTATGACTGATAAATATTTTAGGTTAAGCACTGTTGTATTTTCTTTGTGTCCTTTTTGAAGCTTTTATTATTTTGGTCCTGCGGCGAGCATTTGGTCTTCTTTATAATTTTTTCATCGTTCGAAGCAATTGCAAGAGCCACTTAAAATGACTGATTAATGACTTTATGCGATTCTATCCCATCAGGCAAAAAATTTTCACCGCCCAGCACGGAGAACGTCGACCGCCAGCACCCACACCAGCAAAACAGGGTGCCGGCTATGCTGACCACTTGCTCTCCAGGGTGCCGGCTATGCTGACCACTTGCTCTCCAGGAGTTTTGCTGGTGTGAGTGCTGGCGGTCGACGTCGTCCGTGCTGGGCGGTGCGGCTGTTGATGTTCCGTGCTGAGTCCTACCTTGGCTGTACTTTTTCACGCAGTGACCTCGTTCCTTCCGGAGAATTTGGCGCGACTAAGCGAGTCGTGTCCCCTTCCGCACTAGACGAACGGTATTCATTCACCACAGGATTCTGCCGGCCACCGAGTCAACGACGTCTTCGACTTCCTTTCCATTTGTTGTGATTTTGAAAGGGTTTGCGGCACGGGCTCAACTCGTTCCCGTGGGGAAATTGACTCATGTCTAGACTAAATGTTTGTAAATGTTTTGAGCACCCAGTTACAAGTACAGTGCTGGCTGTTGTTTTAGTTATTTAATTTTAAGACTTAGAGGACTATTTTTAATTATAAATCACTGTCTCTGACTACGTTGGTCTTTAGTAAACAAACCCGTATTATTTAGTGGCGCTAACTTGTTTCTTGCAGCCAATAAGTTTTTTCTTTGCCCTTAGGTACAACAACAACCTTGAAGAAGATAAATGGAGTGTTTTATATGTTGCTTACCTCTACTAAACAATTGCATGGGGGCAACTGAAGTTCTTAAGAACCTCTGATTTGGTCATTAAGCTGATAACGTGCTATGGGTATATCTTGTGTTGTGGATGCTACTTTAAAAGCTGCTTCTGCACTTATAAACACTGAGGTTCTACATTTAAAATACTAGTGATTTTCATCCTTGGCCGGTAAAATTCCGGTTTTAAGCTCGTATCTTGGTCGAACCATAATTAGCATCATGAGGCGAGTTAACTTTCAGTGGCGCTTTGATCTTAACTTAATATTATTAGTTACTCGATTTCTTTTGGGGCTAGGTCAAATACCTTGGTTTTATTTAACCTGTTCACTGCATAAGAGAGTTTTTCCAATACATGTTGTAGAGCACTGCGTATCCTCTCTCTCGGCTTGTTGTCGCCAGGGCGCTGGGTGCTGATGCCTACGTCAGGGATCTGTTGTGTCGTCTGTGGGTTCGTGCCTTGTCCTGAAGTGGGGTCGCCTTATTACTTTACTGTAATTTTTGGGTTGTGGTGTGCCTCGGCATGACTCTGAACGTAAATTATTAATATTTAATGTTTTGATGAATTTTAACTATTTGTGAAAATCCTCTAAAAAATATCTAAATTTTTCCGCTTATGGTGCTTCTCATTTGATGCCTTTTTAAGGGTGAAAGTTCAAGTTCAGTCTCTAATGTTTGTTTGTTTTTATTTGAGCTTTGTATTGTCGGTAAATTATTCTTTTAAAGAGTACTTGGTAACAACTGAGTTTCAGTAGCTCGTAAGGTGAGCATGCCGTTTTCATTTTTGTAAATTATCGATGTGAACATGAGAGAGATAACAACCTGTGTTGATGTTAAACAACCTTTGGGTTAGTGAATCTTTGGTCTTGTGGCCCTGTTTTCACCTCTGCACTGTCTAATACATTCTTAGTTGAAAGGTGGTAGGTGATGGACGTCTTCAGTAATGTTGTGTTGACTTGTGTTTGTACCTGTTAGATGAAGAAAGTTTTTTTCGTGAAGGACAGCAAGGATTAATATGATGTGTATACCGAAAGGCCAAGAGAATTGCGCAGATAGCCTGTCAGAATGATTATTGCCAGCTAGTGTAAGTGTTCACTTGCTCATAGCTGAGGGAAAACTACACCACTTCGCTTCGTCATACAGTAACACATCAACAAATTAAGCCGTTTCGGTTTTATAGTAATTCTCTGTTAACATTACAGCCGTTTTAAATAATTGTTCACTTTTTAGGCATAGAATTGTTCACACCAATGTTATGTGGGAAGATCATCCCATGTCCTACTCTGTCTTTTTGAATATATACTTCATTCTAAAATCGTTGTCTTGTAATATTATTTAGTAGGAATAGTTACTCTGCCCATCTCATTGTTTGAAGAAGTTTATCATTACCCAGTACCACTTTGCACTATATGGTATTCAACAGTTTGAACAGTGACTGTAAGTGTTGTTCAAAAGTAGAAATCGGACTTAGTCGCTGCCTGGTTGTTGTAGTGCTTTCGAGAAATCTGCAAAATTTGATTAGGGCCAGACACCTGTTTTACTTCAGTTACGCATTTAATATAAAGACAAATTGTATTCAGACCAGTCACAGTCAATTCACATTAGGTTATGTTTAGTAAAAGATTAGTATACGAGTTTAAGTTGGATAACAGTTTGTGGGTACATAGTTTTGGTCATATGTAGACCTTTCATAAAGTGGGAGCTAAATTTAGGTGACATTTCATACAGAAACACCTAGTGGGGAATTAACAATTTCTTCCGAGCCCTTCCTCTAGGACCTGTTGGTTAGTGTCCTCGTACGGTGCAAGTTATTGTTACATGTGTCACTGGTTTTAACTTTGACATTCCAATGTATCTTATGCCAGTATCCAGCCAATTGAGATTATGGAGTACGTTTATAGCTCGTAATGGCCACTTGTACTAATGTGCACCGAGGGATGTATAGCAGTAACTGTCTATGCACTATATTAATGATATGTACCCTAGTTTTCATAATGTAATATGTTTTACACTTCACGTTCACCATTCATATCAGAGGAGGTAACTCTTTTTATCGAAATCGGCCATCGTAAATGAAGGTTTTACAAATGCTATATTGGCTGGAAGTTGACTTTCCTTAAGATGATTATCTGCAGATTGCCCCTTATTACCCAGCATGAGTAAGCCGAGTGATATATCTGGCTTTTGAGTCAAAGTTAACGTGGCCTGACCGCTCCAGAACGGCATTCCGCGTTCGAAGAGGCTACAGGAAGTCACGTATCACATAAAGCTGCGTAATACGAATCTGCCTTCACGATGACAATGACGAGCATTACGTTTAACACTGCAACATCATGGACTCCGTTAGAGCCGGGGAAGAAATTATGCAGAATGAATTACCCAGGATGGTTATCGGCTACTGTTTATGGACGAAACTCGAATCTATTTGTATTATGATAATCGCAGGTAACATTTTTGGAGACGTCCCGGTAATATTGAATGCTTTCAACACTGTATCTCAACATGTGCAGCACGGTGGTAGAGGAGTGAAATTCTTAGGTTGTATTACATGGGCCACCGTATACCTATCGTGATTGTTGAGGAAAATCTCACTGCTCAACAGTACAGGGGTGGATTCTGCAAACAGTAGTGGGAGTGGGGTCGCGTCACCACCATTTTGGTGAAAACTTCATCCTGATGAATGACAAGTCGCGTGGTCAACGTGCTGTTCTCGTGAAGACGTTGCTTTAGTATGCGAGGTCACTAGGATCCAGTGATCTGTCTTTTCCCCGGACATGAGCTAAACGAAAATGTATGGGATCGAAATGTCCACGGACGTACTGCCAGTTCATAGTGTGCTCACTGGACACGATGTAGCAGCAGTACCCCGCCGACTGTTTGGTCAACAAATATGCCGGGAGAAACTGAAGAATCAAATCTGTTGAATCGATTGAAACGACTTTTTTGTAAATGCTGACAACGACCACGCATTCTGCACGTCGTAGGCGGAATCGCCATTGAAGAGTAGGAGAATTTGGAACATTGTTGGTTTTATGACCCCATGGACGGTACTCCACGAAGATTCAAGGCTGCAACCGATCAAGAGGAATATCCACCGGGTGCTGAAGTCATTCAGGTATGTTGCAAAGAAATCCCCATGGGAAGCAGATGAATGAATATATATATATATATATATATATATATATATATATATATATATATATTGTTGTGGTCTTCAGTCGGAAGCCTAGTTTGATGCAGCTCTCCATGCTACTCTATCCTGTGCTGTTCGTTTGATCTTCGAGTAACTACAGCAGCCGACATCCTTCTGAATGCACTTAACCCCCCTCCCCCACTTATTTCCAGTACTAAATTGATGATCCCTTGATGTCTCAGAAAGCGTGCTACGAATTGATTCCTTCTTCCAGTCAGATCGTGCCACAAATTTGTTTTCTACTCAGTACTTCATCTTTAGTAACTTGAACTACCCTTCCTGTGTGCAGCATTCTTTTGTAGCACCTCACTTCGAAAGCTTCTATTCTCTTCTTGTATAAACCGTTTACTTTCCATGTATCACTTGGGAACACTCAATACAAATCCTTTCAGAAATGACTCCCCGGCGTTTGAATCTGTACTCAACGTTAACCAATTTATCTTCTTCAGGAATGCTTTTCTTGCCATTTCCAATCTACATTTTATATCCTCTCTACTCCTACATTTATATGTGGGACGGTTTTCGCTAACTTACCTCGAACAATGTGACAAATTTTCTGACTTGAGCAAGTCTTTTTACCGTTCATAGCTCCCGAATTATGATACCGATTTTCTTTTCTTTATGGGACATGGTTTTGTCTGAGGGACGTAACATGCAGTTTACTTGGTCAAATAGTATCAAGAAGAGAGCACCATAATCTACCGTCCCATCGACAGAAGAAGAGATCACATAAACGACAATCCTACTGTACCAAATATAATCAAACCCTTAGCTTAGTTGCGTTTCTTGTGTCTTTCTATGCCCTTCAGTCTAGCAAACTAGGTAGTTTCGGACTTTCGACGATGAATACGACAAGTGAAAATTTAGGTACAGTTTTCGATTGTAGCAAACATCACCAAAAAGTTGGAGCAGCGATGCGGTTATATGTAGAAAGATATCCTGATTATACCAGTCACTCGCGATCTGTATTTGCAAACATTACAAAATGTCTGATGTGATAAGAAAAAAAATACGCCATCGAAAACTAACAGCAACCTATTCCATTTTAGCGATGCGAACACATTTCGAGGCAGCTAAAACGTGCGAGTGGAGTCAGTCAAATGATTGCTCTGTAAGTGCTGCACTGAAGCGTATTTCACAATATCCCTCCATCAACAGTTTCACAGCAATGATTTTCAAAATTTGTTAGGCTATCCGAGTAGCTTTTAAGAAAACAGCGTAGTTTCTCTGCAAGAATTTGTTTACGGATGAAACACCGCTTACGTGACATGAGCGACTGTATTTCGCTTTTGTTCAGTGGTACTTAAGTAAATAAATTAGTGAAATCAAAGTGAACTAGAAATTAGAATATAAATGGAAAACTTGGTTTAGTTTGGAGAGTTACATACTGGCACACACCGGGCACAACAGCAGAGCAGAAGAGACAATGACCGTGAAGTCAGCAAGTTCCACATAAGCGGGTGCTGCCGATTCAGCCGTCAGGGCATCGCCCGACCTGCTCACGTGTTTCTCAGTTGTCGCATGTGAGCAAAGGCCCTCGCCTACATTCCAAGAGCCAATGACCGACGTTAAGAAGATTCTTCGAGAAGCTTTTCAACGTGACGGAAAGGCAATGACCGGCTCACGTGTTTCTCAGTCGTCACATGCGATCAGAGGCCCCCGCGTATATTCCAAGAGCCAATGACCGTCGTTAAGAAGATTCTTCCAGAAGCTTTTCAACGTGACAGAAGAGGCAATGGCCGTGAAGTCTTTCACCTCCAGTGAACTGAAGTGAATAAATACGCGAGACGCGGTGGGCCCGACAGATGAAGACGGGGACGAAGACGGAAACGGGGACGGAGACGAAGACGAGAGACGAAGGAAGAAAAGAAGAGTAGCAGTAGTTTTCAGTCAGTTTCGGTGCTGAAGACCGTCATGCAAGAAGAGACTGCATCATGCACAGACGCACCAAGTCCGCCGCTGTAATGGAATAGCGAGCAGCAGCCGCGGCGCCAGAAGACAGAAGTTAAATGGTATTTGAAGTCTGATTTTTACGTACTCGGGTGACTCGTGAGGACGGGAAGGAGACGGCCTCACCTCAGCAGTCACCTGTGAGCTGGGATGAAGACCTGACAGCCTACGACTGGCAAGCGGGAGTCCGTGGTTCGAGTTCGGGACACTGGCCTTGCCCCGCCGCGCCGTTCCGCTGGTCGACACACAACACACGCGGCCGCTTAGAGAAGAGAAACACTGGGACGCCACATCCAAGGTATCACCATCCGATGCACGACTTCGCTCGCAATAATTAAACGGGCCACCTCGCGCTGCGCGTCTCCAGTCAGCTGGGCGAGACGGCGGCACGAGATACGCACCGCTACGCGTAATCAGACGCCGCCGCCGCCACCGCAGCAGAAGACTTCACAAACGACACAGCTGCCGCTCTCCGAACCAGAACATCCCGTAAGATACAGTTGTACAAATCTTCAATAAAAGTTATCTTATGTAAAAATGATGTTTCATTCGACCTCATACCCGAGCCAAGGAAGAACCCACCCTGCCCACAGGTTGTTAAGAGGGAAAAGTTAATTTATTTAATATTTTCACCCTGACAGAATGCTTTAGAATGCTCATCCTGACAATTGACAGCATCAAAAGAGAAAACCCAGTTACATTGAGTGACAGAAGTGTCACATTTAGTAACACAACTGTTACACTTTATGCACTTCCGGTAGGCTGAGCATACACACGACACTCTGCCAGCGTTACTGGAAGATGTTGCACGGAACATAAGGCAGTCCACTTGATACCGACATGACGGACTTCCCACAAATTCCGTACACATAATTAAAGGCATTTGTAGCGGCAAATATGGAAATAGTTGGTAACGATGCGTTTCAAATAAGGAATTTGATGAGAAAATGTACTGATGGAGATTCGCCAGGTCACCTCGACAAAGTAGAAACTAGTTACAAATGTGATACAGAATCTGAACGCGCATTCGACTTGCAACAAGGTTATAATATTCATGTGGAACTTAGTATACTGTGAAAATTATACCCTTTCGTCGATATTTATGTTCCATCGAATTTGGTGTGCTGATGATGGAGGAAATCCCCACTTCTAAACTATTAGCTATTCTGGAATACGAGGCCTTTTCAAACGTACGTATGGCAGCGGGAACTTTGATTATGAATGCAGTGGACTTGTGATGGTAGCCGACCGCTTTGGTCGACTCCGTGCTTGTCTAGGCATGCAGTGTATTTCACTAACGTCTACGGCGGCCCCTGGAGGCGGAGCAAGAAGTGTGAGATTTACGAGTATTTATGTAGGGAAAGGAAGAACTGACTTGCGGAGGGCGACCATCATTGCCATCTACTAATTTTGTGTGGCACAAATTGGACGAGACACAGCATCTCTACTGTAGCTGTGAACCGCACTCATTAGTGCAGGATTCCGTTGAATACACAGATGGAGGTATAACGACAAAGTATTTCATTCAAGTCATTCAAGTGTGGCAAACACAGGAGCGAGGCAAATCAACATACACTGTTCAGTCATATTAATTTGACCACCTGTAAAAATTCTGAATAACCAACTTTAGACTTGCAGGAGGAGAATCAATGACGTTCTGGAAGGTATGGACAGGGATATGGAGCCATGCCGACTCCAATTGCGTGGTCAGCTGTGTTAGGCTTCTTGGTGGAGGATCCACGGTGCTAACAGCCCGATAGAGGCGGTCCCACAAATTCTCGACTAGGTTTTAATCTGGAGAGTATGGTGGCCAGGGGATTATTTTAAACTCACGCTAGTGCCCTTCGAACGAAACACGAACATTGCGAGCCTTGTGACACATCGCACTGTCCTGCAGATAGATAGTATCGTGCAGTGGAAAAACAACTTCATGTAGGGTGGACAAAGACCCCTTGGATTGATGAATGCTCTCATCCATTATGCCTTCCAGAATGAGGACACCACTCAGAGAAAGCCATGAGAACAGTCATCAGACATTAAAACTCCTTGCTGCCTGCAAGGCATTTGCAATGGGATGTTTCACACTGTACACACCAACGGCCATCAGTCGAATGGAGCCTAAAATGCGAGTCATGTTGAAAGTCCATCTGTCCCCACTCAGTGGATTTCTAGTTGCCGTATCGTGAACGGTAGTCAGAATGGGTGCACTGACCATGCACCTGCAGCAACTTTCACTGAACGGTTACTGAGGAGACTGTGTTAGTTTATCTGGTGGTCAATTGCTCGACAGGTGCGCGTCTGTTCACTCGTACACAACTCCGCAGCAGTCGTCCACCTTTGCCACCTACGCCTCGTGGTGCACAATAGTTGCGTCAGCGCTGGTTTTGCACAGCGACATTTTGCAATGCACGGTATACTTTAACTATGGCGATACGCGAACAGTTTACAAACGTTGCCACGAAAGCATATGGTCATATCACTTTGGACATCGAGAAATCGTTCCGTTTCCACATTAAGACAATGACTGCACTTTTCTCCTCGTATCCTCGACCCGCTTTATATACCCTCCACAGCTAGTGGTGCCACCTGCTGTCAGTGAGTGGTTATTGCACGTTGATGTCGAACATAGGCCGTGCTCACATTAATGTGGCTGGAATCCCCAATTAACAATGGGTACACTGCAGTGATATGGCCGATAAGCTTTTCCGATCAGTAGGTATATCATTGGAGTATATTAGATGTCGACATAGAATTCATGGGAGATGAAGAGTGTGATAGTTTGTCTGTTGTATGTTGCAGGATTCAAAGACGAAATCCTTGGTAGCTGATTCCTGGCACAGACAGTAAAGCACATGCAGCGCACTATGGTGGGTGGAACGAGGCAAGCCGGCAGTAGTAGCAACATGCAGGGGAAGAAGGCAATATGGCAGCAGCATACGCTAGAGTATTATTCCTTAGCATTACATCACACAGCGAACTTGCTCATTATCCGGGCAACACAGCTCACACAAAGGGGAATAAAGCATAAATTTTTAAATAACTATAAATGTACAACTGAGTTCAGAGTTAGAGCTAGGGACACCACAAACATACAGTAACAGTTCATCACCACAAATCACAACGTACAGGAGCCGCGTAATAACGTAGGCACCTGAGAGAATAGAGATGCTATGAAAGGCTGATTGGCTAAAACACGAAATTAATTTTTGGAAAGAGAATTTTTTCATCATTCTACATGAATTTAACAGTCAGGACGCCCTTCTAAACATATTTGTATAGAGTGTAGCATTGTAAGAAAGTAAAATGTGAGCGACAAGAAGTTCAGACAAGAAGAGAGTAAAATTTTCGAAACATGGTGCTACAAAACCACATTTCAGATTAGATCGAGAAATTAATAAGAAGGTTTCGGAGATCTGAAATCGTCGAGTGAAAGAGATTCAGTCATCTGCACTATTTGTTAAAAATGTTAATAATCCTGATCGCGATCGAAACTATTAAAAACTTTAAGTAATAAACAAATACCGAATCGAATGGGGAAAGATAAAGTTATGGAAATACTCGGATAAAAGAAGGGATCCATAATAGGAAGCATCCTCATACCTGAACGAATAGTCAGCTTTTTGTTGTATATGGACGTAGCTTGCAGGAATTATTATAGATGTGGATGTTTGCACATTATAGAGTAGCGTGGAGGTCTGTATCAAAATAGTTTTCGGACTGAAAACCACAAGACGACGAAAAAGAAGACGAACAACAACAACAGGGACGTCGATGACAAAAAGAGCCAGAAGGCAACTGTCAACACGTCACCCAGATTAAACACAAACTTTGTCGTGGAGGAATATTTTATTGGGAATAATGAAACTATTACTGTGAAGGAATGTCTCGAGAAGACAAGCAGCCCGAATGGGATAAGAGGTATACAAATATACCGATATATTTTCTTAAAGAATAAAATTCTATAAGACCAAACACCCAGACTGCAGTATTTTATTTCAGATTGTAGCATTTTATGCCAGATTAGACCGATTGATCCAACTTTCATAACAAACTACGTCATAATATAATAATACAGATGTTCGCTTCATTCTTCTTTCGGTATCTCACAGTGCATATAGCAGTGAATACTGAATTGAACTATTTTTCGGTTATGTAGGTTGGTCCATAATAACCAGGCTTGAATAAAGGAAACCTAAATTTTCACTGTCATCAGTATCTGCGTCGTTAGCGCTAGAGTGTCAACTTAACAAGGTTAAGGTAGGAAGGAATCTTTCCCATTATACATCCAAAATAAAGGAGGAAAGCCATTAAAGCTTAAATGTGAATGTCCGACAGAGTTTCCTAGTTCATGTCTTAAACTCGACTAGAGTCTTAATTTTTAGAAAATTCGCAACATATATTGCTATAAGTCAATAAGCATGTGACACCATGCGCTTCGTAATGTGTTCTAAAGCGCTGCACATGAAAACTGGATTCATCTGGGGCTCATTCCTCGGGTTCTCTTAGTTATAGAGAGGTAGGGTCAACTTTTCTGTATAAATGGTTCAAATGGCTCTGAGCACTATGCGACTTAACTTCTGAGGTCATCAGTCGCCTAGAACTTAGAACTAATTAAACCTAACTAATCTAAGGACATCACACACATCCACGCCCGAGACAGGAATCGAACCTGCGACCGTAGCGGTCGCTCGGTTCCAGACTGTAGCGCCTAGAACCGCACGGCCACTTCGGCCGGCTTTTCTGTATAGCTCTTGGACTAGAGACCATTTGTATACCCAGCGTAAGTGTCGACTTATTGTCAGTATCATTCAGTGCAGGGTCAAGGTATGAATATTAAACCTTCCTCTTACTTAGGTAAATGGAGCAAATCGGTTAGTTGTTTTTGCGTTCAGTGTGGTCTACGGTGGTCGTAAGGGCTTTTGGAGGCACTGTTAGTTCATGGCCGAAGAATTCTTAACCATTTTTTGTTACTAAAAACGAGTCGAGGATTCCAGGATGGTTATGCACAGCAGATGGGTGAAATGTTTACAATTTGTTTCTAACATACCACTCAAGAACAACCGTGAAGATGTTTATTGATATCAATAACCATTTCTAAGATACAGAGATTCGAAAGTAGCTTGCATGTACACGTAAATTCCGCACAAAAATTATGGTGTGTGACGAAATTCACGAGTAAATAATAAATAACCGCAGGAAATTCCTGTAATTTTACGTTATATGGTCTACCTGTATGGATTTATCGGGAATTTCCATCGTCCCGTTTTCAAAAATCTGTATCCGATATCGAGAAACATCCCTAAACATGGTTTTTGGGCTCCAAAACCAAGAAGCAGATTACAAGAAGGCAATGAGGAGCAAAAGAGCGCAATTCTAACGATATGTTCCTCTGATCCCGGCCTTGAACACGCTTGAAAATTTTCTTGACATCTTCATCCATTTCGAAGATAGAGGTCTAAAGTTCCCCTACTTGTACACGTAAAATATGCATGTAAAATACGGTGCGAGGCAAAAACGTAGTTTGTTAAGTGACATAACAAGGAGAAACGTACTGTCAAGTGTCTCTGCTATAATCAGCAGGGTTCCACGAACACCATGTTGTAGTACTGATGGACATGGACAATTTTTGCGCACCTAACATCCGGTCAGAGATGTAAATTAGTTTTGCGTTCTTTCAACTTCACATAAGTAAACTATGAAAATTTTACTGACTCAAAGTTCTCTTCACAAGTGGTCTCGAGGCAGTGATAAAGAGATAACGTCTATGACAATAACAACTAGGAAGAGAAAGATTGTGAGGAAATGAGGAGAGTCATGAGCAATGGAAAGGACTGAGAGGGTTAGTAGAGAGCAAGAAGGAGACAGTGACAGTGAGAGCAGACGGTAGTAGTACGGCAGAACGAAGGAGACTGTTTGTCAGAGAGACACTAGAGCTGAATGAGTACAGGCAAGTGGATACGTATGAGCGACTTTCAGTGATGGACTAGTGGGTGTGAGCGACTTAGGAGTGCTTGTGCAAGTGAACGGGTAGTTTCATCTTAAAAAGGGGAATCGTTCGCATGCCATATTCATCGGGCATTTATTTATTTATTTTGAAGCTGCTGAGGAAGGTAGATTGATGCAGCTTTCTGTCGCAATATTTTAAATAGGATTTTATTTCCTTTTTTTTTTTTTTTTTTTCGTCCAGTAGGAGCGTTTTTCTACTGTTTTCCCATTCAGGAAATATTTCAAGCCTGTCTATGTTTTGTGTGTTTATGAGTAACGTGTACAATATTTTGTCGACTCGGACTCGTCTTCTATTTTATAAACCATACAGCAATATTCTGTTGAGTTCTTTCAGTTTTAATCTCGTCTTTAGAATATGTAAAATTACCTTTTGCGACGACAAAGGATGCTCCCTAAAAGAGAAAAACGCAATGAAGAGATAAGGCAGAAACTGAATATATCTCGCTGAATGATAGAGTTTTCTAAACCAAGAGAAACTGGAAAGACGACATATTTAGAATGGTAGACTGTAGAACGCCGAGGAATGGCCTTAAATGTCACCGAGCCAGAAGATAATATGTTGGTCGTCCGATGAAGCGATCGTAGAAAAACTGATGTCCGAACGGGCTAATAGCCTAGTCCTGGAGGTGAAAGTAAGCTGGTGAGAAGATCCGTCAATTTCTTCTTTTGTGTCGGCATAAAGAGTAGTGTGTCATTCACATGAAGTACATTTACCCTAGCTTTGGGCGTTGGAGGGAAACATTTATTCCCTTTTTAATTGCATTAAGCACTTTTTATTTAAAGTAACTTGTTGCTATATCTACTGAGAAATTACGTTATGTATTACGGTCTTGGATCCATGTAACGCCACCTACCGTAAAGAACAGATTTTTAAAGAGTTGGCAGTCACCTGAAACTCCGCTTCAGAAACGTTAAATTAAAGTAATGAATTCCACCTGTAATTTTAATTAAAATATTGTCTCTCTCTGGAATTCTGTCTCCTAATGACATTAAAGGTGAAATGAATGGGCACACAAAAGGCGAAATCGTCTCGCTCAGCCTGTAATGAAAATGCTGCACCAAACGAAATGAAAATTAATGAACACTGCTTGGATACATTAGCTGCTACAGAAAACTCTGGCTTATTATGAACCCGTATTTTTACAATGATTGTGTGTCATAGTTGTAATGAAAATAGTTGCTTTTCTATAAAACAGTGAAGTAGTCTGCTCTTCAGCGATAAGATACCTCGAGGAAATGAGTAAGCAAAGCACTGCTTCCGCTACGTCTTAAGACTGTCCATGCAGCATACCCGCCAGCCGTAGTGGCCGAGCGGTTCTAGGCGCTACAGTCTGGAAGCGCGCTACCGATACGGTCGGAGGTTCGAATCCTGCCTCGGACGTGGACGTGTGTGATGTCCTTAGGTTAGTTAGGTTTAAGTAGTTCTGAGATCTAGGGGACTGATGACCAAGTCCCATTGTGCTCAAAGCCATTTGAACCATTTGAGCAGTATACCCGTTAAAGTCTGTGGGAAGATTTGACACAAGTAACACAGAAACCAGAACAACTATTTTGTAAAGATATCTGGTGTGACAAAAAGGGGCTAGAGGAAAAATATTCAGGCTGTTATACGATACGGAATTCTGCGAGAGTAGCTACAGCAACCAAGAAACGTCAGGCGATTGGTTACGTTTTTCTTAGTATTTGTCGATCGAATGATAACAGTGAGTAAAAGAATCCGATGATGAAGAGCAAGAAAAAAATAAAACAACATTTAAGATTGTTAAAATGCAGCAGCAGCTCGGACTGGATAAGGATGGGCTTTCTCAAAGGAACGATAGCAATATATCTGAGAGATTATTTAAAAAGTCCTCGGGAATCCGAATACTAAATAACAGATCAGTGTGCGAATTTCATCAAACTTTAGAAACGTTATCCTATCTGCTGGCAGCTAAACGGACTGCCAGTGTAGCTCATCACGGCTCCAATTACGGTTTTATTTTCCGCATACCGTGATTGTCAGTTTGTTCCATCAGTTGACAATTTTGGGCTGTTTTTGTTGAAATAATCAACTTACTACACTCTTCTTGCTCCCATTCTACGTTCCTCTCAAATAATTCCATCGGTTGCGTCATTCAAAATACATTTACGTCTCAAAATATAGTTTGTTCTACAAAATGCCCTGAAAAGAAAGGAAGGCCAAAGTATACTTTCTTCATGCGTCTTCGTTTATTACTCTATCTGTTACTTTGTTGTTACTCTCCTTGTACAATAATATTTTAATCATTTTCTTACAAATTTCGATTTTCTTCAAGTGAAATATTTAACAAGTATTTTTCAGCCCTAAACCAGTTTTTTAGCCATCAGGGATCTTGATTTCGAGAATGGTAGGTTGCTAATTGGGATTCGACAATGGATTTAATTGGGACAATAAGAGACTGTTGTTGGAAAACGGTGTCCGAGATGTTTAACTTCGGTTTCAGTTTATTCAACTGCCGTTGTTCACAGTGTACTACACGGTTCAGTCACATTACTGTGATTCCCTTCCAGAAGACTGAAGACCTTCTACAGAGTGAACGCGCAGGAAGAGGTCAATGATGTTCTGGAAGTTACCGACAGGGACGTGGGGCCACACCAACTCCAGAGTCGGGGCCAGTTGCTCTACGTTTTTCCCCTAAGTTCCATCGCGCGTACAGTCCGTCGAGGTGGTCCCACATATTGTGGATTGGGTTTAAATCAGGGGATTATGATGATGATGATGATGAAGATGATGATTATGGCGATAATGATGAAAACGATTAGGTCTTGCCGGCGCACAACAGCATTTTCTTTAGAGCCTGTAATAAGTCGTAATGAGGCGAATGTGGAGGAACATCATAAAATAACTAAAATCAGAACTGCAAAGAAGAAGGTAAACGAAGTACCTAAAAGCTTGAACACAAACACGCACTCACACAAATGCAACTAAAATCACCTTTTAAAAACTAACAAAATGTTAAGAGAGGGAAAAAGTAGTGGAAAGTATTAAAGAAGGCAACAGACACCTGCAGCGGGCTGATCGCTTTAAGAAAAGTGGTTGAACCAACTAGTCTGCAACTCAATGAAGTCACCATCGCAAAAGTTTTGGCCGGAGTAGATACCACACAGAATTCTGAAAGCCTCACCACACTCATCTCGTCATGGCTGATCCCCATCTAAATTTTCTTCTGCCCGTTTGCCAGAAAACAAACGATGCCCTCATTTAAAATGAGGCATACATTGATTTTTACGTCACATGCATCCCAGAAAGGTAAGTCGAAGCCGTTTGTAGGGGACAATGTCCTATGCTGAGGCGGTCCGGGTCACCTCATCTTGCCGGACCGCCGGCATGAGGATCGTCATGGCCTTGCCTTCACCAACCGTACCTTCTTGTCCGTCACTACCAGCCACTCCTCCAAGGCATGAATCTGTGACCCACCAGCGAAACGACAGGCAGAAAGGGAATGGTGAATTCTGATTCACGCAGGTCTCCTTCGCGGCTCTGCAGGCCTGTTCGTTTCCCCAAATTCCCGCGTGGCCTGGTACTCAGTAGAATGACAGATTCCCCCCCACCTCCCACCCCCTACCCCTCCCCTCCCTCCCCTCCGCTTGGAAGTGCAGTTGGTCGTGTATAAGCTGCATCAATTTCTTTGCTGGCTACATGTGCAACAACAATTATGGAGCGCTAAGGGGTATTGGAGCAATTAAGCTGTTGGCCCTGAAGACGCCTCGTATGCTCGAATGCCTTCAAGATCTTACGGAGCTCAGAAGAAAATACGGTGTAAGTATGGGAAAGGCGAATCCTGAAGTGCAAGATGACTGAGTAGCCATGGGAGCCCGTTGTTGGGAGCCATCTGCAAACAACTGTAAAAACGAGAGGCCTATCCAAAATATTAAAGAACAGAGACTGCAACGTAAAACTTGGAGCGCACTCTCTCTTCAAATTCGCCATTCCTAAAATAATACCGGGACTCTGTAGGAGCCAAGGTAAAAATCTGCTCCAACCTAGGTGTAAAACGTTGAAATTAGCCATACCCATCTCTAAAAGGCAAGCCATCGCAGGAATCCCACAGGGCCTCGTCGTTCGTTGCCGATCACAAAAAGGTTTTCCACCAGGGGCCGAGCAATGATATGCAAGGCACGCGTGTACGGCGTGGACAGTATTTTACATGCCTGGCGCACCAGGAACAGCCATCACCTGCTGCGTAGCGGCGGCTCGTCAGCCTCAGCACAGAAACCTGGTATGGAGCTCGTTCACAACGCACTAGGGACCAGACGCATTCTTTCATGGTGCACCTCGTGCTACCTTAATCAAGCCGAGATCGTACGAAGACTCTGTAAAATCGTAGCAGGCAAGCCGCGTCTGCTAGCCATGAATTATGGCTAAAACATTTTAATATAGTCAGGACCGTCTTTTCATGTCCTTAAGTATACGGTAGGTGAAGACAGAAGGGAACATACCCAGCAAATAATTAAAGATGTAGATTGCAACTGCTACTCTGAGATGAAAAGATGACACTGGAGAGGAATTCATGGCGGGCTGCATCAAACCAGTTAGAAGACCAATGTCTCAAAAAAGAAAAACGTGTGCCAACCATGTACGTTTTGAGTCAAATGTGGGACCTAGAATCTTCGCTGTCCTTAAAATTAAGAACAGTACCCTCATCCCGCGCGACCGCTACGATCGCGGGTTCGAATCCTGCCTCGGGCATGGATGTGTGTGATGTCCTTAGGTTAGTTTGGTTTAAGTAGTTCTAAGTTCTAGGGGACTGATGACCTCAGAATTTATGTCCTTCAGTGCTCAGAGCCAAGTACCCTCATCCTCAACTCAGGGAAGTTTGAAACAAAGTGGTAACTGTTAAAAAGAACGCACACAGACTTCTCGGTTCAAAACTCAAAAACCCTTTTACTCCCCGTTAGTTGCAACCGGCGTGTTGTAGTCGTAAGACTTGAGGTAGAGCACCCGAGAAGTCATCCACAAACGAACACTGGACAGGACATTTAACTACTGAACTAACAGTATTAATAGCTATGGCAAAGATAGTCATACTTAAAACCCTTGAGGGACACAGCTCTCCTATTCAAAGCGATATCGAAAATAGCGTGGCGAGAGGAAGGACCGATTAAAAATGGGAAGACGTCCACGAAAACCGCATTCGTGGAGTTGCCCAAAGATAAGATGCCTCCAAGTAGTATTGTAGGCGTTTTCAAAGTCAGAAAAATATACCCAGAAGATGATGACGACGCAGCAAGGCCTGTTGTACAGCCGCCTCCATGAAGCCCAGGTTATCAAAGGTGTGGAGATACCTCCTGACCCACACTGAAAGCGACTAAGCAGCTGCCTGAACATCCACACGAGGTAGCTGTTGACCATCCACTCAAGGTCTTCTCCAAGCAGATAGTGACGACAATACTACATGCATGTGAGGTCTTTCCTGGGTTTCGAGAGATGAATTAAAATTGCTTCTTGCCACAAGTCGGGAAAGTAAGCTGACGCTCAAATGACATTAAAAAGGGCGAGGAGGATATCTTTGCCTTGTGAGCTGTTATAGCATTCTATAGTGGATACTGTCGTGGCCAGGGGACGTGTCACGAGCCGCAGGCAGCGCAGAATCCAACTCTCACATGGAAAAGGGTTGGTAGTGCTCTTCATCAATGACTGACCGGAAGAGCCATCTGTCCATCTCAGCAGCCATTCCATGGCGCCGGAAATCTGGATCGTGACTGGCGCTAGTAGTAGCGGTGACAAAATAGGCTGCAACAGTAGGGGAAACGCCTCGTGGAGTGGTCTAGAGACATCCATTCCCCATAACAGCAGCCACAAGATACCACCCTCCTTTCTCAGAAACCCTTCAGATGGCCTCCCCCGCCCGCATCTCGTGGTCGTGCGGTAGCGTTCTCGCTTCCCACGCCCGGGTTCCCGGGTTCGATTCCCGGCGGGGTCAGGGATTTTCTCTGCCTCGTGATGGCTGGGTGTTGTGTGCTGTCTTTAGGTTAGTTAGGTTTAAGTAGTTCTAAGTTCTAGGGGACTTATGACCACAGCAGTTGAGTCCCATAGTGCTCAGAGCCATTTGAACCATTTTTTTTTTTGATGGCCTCCCATACAAATATACTTTTAGTGCAAAGGTTAGTGATGCATGCGAAAACCGTGTCAGACATGTAAAAACGAACAGTTACAGCTCATACCAATTTTTATATGCGCTGGAACTGTTCGTTTGCTCATTTTCGACATGGTTTTTGCATTTTCGGATATACTACTCAGAATGTAACGATGATCTGAAAATGATTCCAGGCCCTGAGCAAGTCACTGCGTGAATAAAAAAAAAAAAAAAATAGAGAAATTAGAAACTTTGGCTTATTTTTCGTTGTACAGAGACACATTGGCTAACACTGATTTACTAGAAGTAGTTCTTGTTCTGAAACCGTTCGAGTTCCACTGCAATATGGAAACCATTCTGATGTCTGCAATGACATGCAGATATTACATTCGGCAATGTTAAGTGTTTCGTCAATAGAAAGGCTGGGCTGCCGGAGCAGTGGCGCAGACTGGTAGTTACGTCTGTCGTATCCTGCCAACTTGTCTAATGTAGGATGCCTAGGAAGCTGTTTTCACGGACTGTTAGACAAAAATTCAAGAAATTCTTATTAATGGGATTAACTACACTAAATTAAATTGACAATACTTTGCGTATTTACAAAGATGAGTTCCAAGCAAATTGAGACATGCAAATAATCAATGTCCTTCGATATACACAATTTCTATGCAAGCAAGTAATACACATCACAAGTCACGTCTAAGGCGTCTGGATCACGGCACGTCTTCTAGTGCGGCCGCGGCTAGACAGAGCGGCTCTTACATTCTCTTAATATAGGGGGCGCTACTTTCGTGGTGTCGTCCTAGCCACTGTACTATTGCCTGCCAACGTCTCACCGCCCTCTCTGCTGTAACGTCCCAGGCCGACGTGTCGGGACTTGATGTTACGACGGAACAGCATTTTCAGGTGGCAGGTTGATGTACCTATAGGCTGACTGTTATCACTGATCGTACGGACAAGTTGCTCCAGCACCGAGAAAAAAGGCTTCACAAAACTTCATGACTGACTCGCCTTAAATTCCTTCTACTTTTATTTGGTGAAGACACAGTGCCTGCTCGAAACCGGATCGATCTCGCAGCAATTAACACACAGGGGCGGGGCAGTGATTTGAAAATCTTGTTTTTGGTCTCCAGTGCCACATCTTCCACACATCATCCCACAATGCAGTGACTGAAGCGTTGGCACATGAAGTAGCGCACTGGATTTGAGACATAAGCTTTAAAACCTAGGGCAGAGAAAGCCTGCTACGTTACACTCAGACAACTTCGGCAGACTGAAAGTCAGGGTAAAAGACGCTGACTTCTGAAGCTCACTTTCCACCCTTTTCATAACGTTCCGGACGTTAGTCGCCCTTGTGGTTTCTTGTTCCTGTTGTAGTTCTTTTGCATAAATATCTATACTGTTCCGGTATGTTGCAAAGTCTTTAAAGCTGTTTAACCCGGTCGGCAACTCAGTGTTGATGGTATATTCTCCAAATAGCTTAGCATTCTACGGATTCTGAACTTAAGGTGCCTTCAAAGTCTTGAGCAGGGGGATAGCCCTGCTAGACCTTACAGAGATTTATGTCCATACAAGGGCAACAACTCCTCGAAGGATTCATCCACTCATTTCATAACAATAAAGACATCATCTACCACACGATGTGATCCGTTGTTGTGAATACTGCCCACGACTTTCAGAGATGCGCAAATTCGACTAACCATACGAGAGTTCTTAGGATTTTGGGTATTAATACTGCAAAAGAGCTCACCCGAACCGCTGAGAGTAGAAACTTCAGTTCTATGCTTCATAGTTCGCCCCCCCCCCTCCCCCAGGAGTTCCGGAAGCGTGTCCACTCAGACAGAGCCCGACATGCCTCGGTAAGCCTTGTACAACTACGGTGCGGCATGTTTCCTAGAGGTTGCCCGCTAGCGACTGTTTCTCCTCAACAGCCACGTATCTCATCGGGTTGCAGCACACCTTAAAATTAAGAGGTTTTTATACGGGGTTTACCAACTGCGTGATCTTGACGATTAAGACGAGAACCCCATTCCCTGTAACACTCAACGTTCCACAGTCGTGCCTCAAGATGGTCGTTGAAACATGCCCAAGGTTTACAGTACCAGAGGACTGGCGGTGCTCACCAATCGCAGGTCAGGAACGCGTGGTCACCAACCACGCAGCCAGTAAACTAATGCTGGGCCCCTGAGGGCTAAAGCTAGAGCACAATAAACTCATCCTGGTGCTCTTATAACCACACACACTCTACGAGCTGCGTGACACGTTATATTGTCACATAGATGAGATCATACAGAGGATATAAAAACTAAATGTAGGGTGTCCCCGAGGCTAGATGCATACTTTTGTTTATCCATGACGCGATCACCGAGGGGATGCAACGAAAATACTCGCGAGTACGAATAATTCCTCCTCCCAGCCGGACCCTTCGACGACTGTTGCAAAGCCGTTCACGCCAACGTCCACCTGTTAGAAGCAGCATAAAACGTGATTCATCTGAAAAGGCCACCTGTCGTTACTCAGAGTACGTCCATCAGTGGTACTAGCGTACAAATTCCAGTCGTGGTCTGCTGATGAACATCAGTTAGTGTATGAACCAGGCGCCTGCTGTAGAGGACCACAAGTATCAACGTTCGCGGAACGGTCGTTTAGGATCCCCTTGTTTCTTCCGGGTGATCAATTGCTCAACGGTTGCTCCTCTATTCACCTGTATACACCTCTGGAGCAGTCTTCCACCCCGGTCATCTATGGTTCGTAGTGCACTTCAGTTGTCTCAGCGCTGGTTTTGAATAGAGCCATAGAGCCATCTTGCCATTTTACTTTAACCACGGTGACACGCAGACAGTTTGCAAAACCTAGCCGTTTCGGAAATGTTTGTACTAATTGCTTGAAATCCAAGACCTTTTCCCTCATTACGGCAACGACAGCACTGTTTTCTGCCTCCCCAAGGAGCGCCTTACATACCCTCCCCCGCTAGTGTTACCACCTGTCGTCTGGACTGGTTATTGCATGTTGACGTCGAACTTGGACTTTGGTCACATTAATGTATCTGGGCCCTGCTCTCCTTGCTGTGTAGACAGCCGAGGCTACCAACCATTGACGCACTCACCACGCCGTCTGTCAGTCATTTTCCTTCCGTCGCCACACATAAGGCGCTCATAAATTAGAACAGGTTTATACTTCCGCCACGATGCCTTTAAGTAGTCCGCGCCATCCGCAGCTAGTTACGTCAACAGCCACAGAGGGCGCTGATATCAGAAACTACTTTCTGCTTTCGCCAACGAGACAGCAGATGCAAGGCTCTCCTGGCATTCACGAATAAATGTGGGTGGCCACCAATGATCGAGCAGTCCCAGTTAGCATAGTTCGCCAGATGAGGTTCATTACTTCGTCCAGAGCCTGTCACAGCAACAGTAGCCCACATCTCCAGGCAATGCCTACCATCAGTTACAATTGTTATTGCGAGCCGCCACAAACGAGAAGTCGTCGGACAGTAAACGCCGAGTATTTAAGTGGTATTCCTATTCAGAGCAAGAACTAAAAACTATTAGATACAGCAGCCCAGAGGTAACATCTGTACATTAGTCTGAAGTGCTGTATCTTCTATAGTTTAGATACTTCTCTTTCAATGTAAAGGAAAGATGAGTGTTTTGGATGTTGATTAATGAACGGCACACAGCGCTTAGTTTTCTGTATAATTTCTTTCAATATATCAATGTTACTCGTTTCATTTGGTGTTCCGGATACTCTGAAGAGCCGAAGAAACTGGTACACCTGCCTGATAACTTGTAGGGCCCCAGCGAGCACGCACAAGTGCCGCAACACGACGTGAACTAACGTCTGGAGTAGTGCTGGAGTGAATTGGTACCATGAATTCTGCAAGGCTGACCATAGATCCGCAAGAGTACTAGGGAGTGCAGTTCACTTCTGAACAGCACGCTGCAAGGCTTTCCAGATATGCTCAGTGTTCATGTCTGGGGAGTTTGGTGGGCAGCGGAAGTGTTTAAAATCAAAAGAATGTTCCTGGAGCCACTCTGTAGCAATTCTGGTGGTGTGGGGTGTCGCATTGTCCTTCTGAATTGTGCAAGTCCATCGGAATGCACAATGGACATTAATCAAAACAGGTGCTCAGACAGGATGCTATTTATGTGTCACCTTTCAGAGTCATATCTAGACGCATCACAGGCACATATCATTCCAACTGCACACGCCCCACACCATTACAGAGCCTCCACCAGCTTGAACAGTCCCCTGCTGACAAGCAGGGTCCAATTGATTCATGAGGTTGTCTCCATACCCGTATACGTTCATCTGCTCGATACAATTTGAAACTAGACTCGTCCAACCAGGCAATATGCTTCCAGTCATCAAAAGTCCAATGTCGGCGTTCATGGGCCCATGGGGGGCGTAAAGCTTTGTGTTGTGCAGTCATCCAGGGTACAAGAGTGGGCATTCGGCTCCAGAAACCCATATCGTTGATGGTTCGTTGATTGGTTCTCACACTCACACATGTTGATGGCCCAGCATTGAAATCTACAGCAATTCGAGGAAGTGTTGTTGTTCTGTCACGCTGAAGGATTCTCTTCAGTCGTCGTTGGTCCCTTTATTGCACGATCTTTCTCCGGTCGCAGAGATGTCAGACATTCGATTTTTTATCGGATTCCTGATATTTGCGGTACACTTGTGAAATGGTCGTACTTGAAAATCGGCATTTCATCGCTACCTCGGATATTTTGTGTCCCATCGCTCGTGTGCCGACCGCAGCACCGCGTTCAAACTAACTTAAATCCTAATAGCGTGTCATTGTCGTGGCAGTAACCGATCTAACAACTGCTCCAGACGTTTGTTCTCTTATATAGGCGTTGCCGACTGGAGCACCGTATTCTGTTTACATACCTCTGTTTTAGAATACGCATCCCTGTATCAGTTTTATTTGGCACTTCAGTGTATAACGCCCTGTGGGTACATCTGTTCCTACGATGGGAGCCAACTAGCTGTCTGTAGTATGGTGTTCTCTTCCTTCTACCTTGGATGTTGGACATCAGACTTCTTTTGGTGAAAAGAAATCTCCTGACCCTTGTTTTGTGTATAGAAACTTGTATCATATTCCTTACTATAGTTGGCTTCCCTATTATCTCTTGTTGGTCATTTTTGTAATACACTTGGGCTGCAAGCATTTGCACCAGCATTCTCACCTTACTAGAAACTCACATTATTAGTTTAAAATGTCGAGATTGTTTTAAGACTTGGGGTATGAGCTTGGGTTGTTTGGTGAAGGAGACCAGACAGCGAGGTCATCGGTCTCATCGGATTAGGGAAGGACGGGGAAGGAATTCGGCTGTGCCCTTTCAAAGGAACCAACCCGCCATTTGCCTGGAGTGATTTAGGGAAATCACGGAAAACCTAAATCGGGATGGCCGGTCGCAGGATTGAACCGTCGTCCTCCCGAATGCGAGTCCAGAGTGCTAGCCACTGCGCCATCTCACTCGGTTTTTTAAGACTTATTTCATCTAAACCTGTACGTGTGAAGGAGAATGAAGCAAGCCTTTCTCCTTTCCTAATCTGAACCATTTAAATATCCCAAATTTTTCATCGTTATTTTATTTCATTACAAAAGCCTCTCTTAATTATAAAGCTGACCTGTTTGTCAGCTTCCATAAATTATGTTTATTACGTTTTGCTGTCATATCAGCACCCAATGATTTACTTCCGAATGTTCACCTCCTGCATCTATTAGGCTAGCTTCTCTGCCTAAGGTAATGGAAGCGAGAGCTATCTCAACCAATGAGAAGTAAAGGTGCTGAGCCGCTGCACATCGCTTGCGAGTTTTGAACAAGAATAAAGCGTTGTTATTTACGTCCATTCTGTTCGAGATTGTTCTTGTGTTATGGTGCGCTAATGAACGTGACTGCATTGACATACTGTGAGAAAGAGTTGTGTGTGAAAGACGCTAAGGATTTGTATATATATATAAGGCTCACCGGCCAATTGACCATCTTCTTCTGTGGGGATGCGCAAACAGCGGCCGAACTCTTACGGGAATCGGCAGTAGAGTCCGCGAGCAGTGAGTATAATGGGCAGGGGCACTATGAAAATAGTGCGGGACAATAAGTTACATTTTCAGTTGTCCCCATTGAGGTACATCAAAAACACCTGTTAACAGCTGAGGGTTTCGATTAATTATCAATTCTTTCTACAGAACCGGCATGGTCATCATTGGTATCTGTTCTTTCGGAACAGTTACTATCTTCATATAGTTCAATGAGAACCATGTCTATCCACATAAAATTTATTCAGATAATAATGAATTCTTTCAATTTACTTAATTATTTTCAAATCACTAAAGGTAAGCTTACCGCAAGGACGTCATGACAGCAACTCCTTCGTCATTCTGTGTGGTAACACTACATTGCCAGCTCACAAACAGCTGGTGATATAAATTCAGGGGTGAATACTCAATTTTGAAATACATCTTCCTGATTAAATGAAATCTATATATTCATTATGGGATCCAAAATAAATATTCAGTAACGCGAAAATAACTAATGATCAATGCAAATGACGTCATATTTAAAAGAAAACCGTTGTGCTATGTGTGTGTCCGTGACGATCATATCTAAATGTAGCAACACTGCAGAATAAAATTTTTTAGTTTCAGTCCTCATTTGCTTTATAAACAGGGCAATTTCAAGTGGAACTATAATGTCCAAAATTACAAATTAAAACTTTTGCAACATATAAACTCTTTTTCTTTTTTATGTCCAAAGTAACCGAGTTTCTTCACTCCATTCAGGTCATAATATTTCCATTCTGATTCTCACAAAATTTCATCAGAACAGCCTTTCTGGAAAATAGAAATGCTACTAGAATACTGTGATTGGAATGAAAAAAATTTCTTGCAGAAGACAATATAATTAAAAAAACTGTATATAACTTAGAACACTGAATTTACAGATTAAGTGAAATTTAAAATAAATACAATAAAAAGTCAGACATAAGTACAATAAAAAGTCAGACAATAATATAAAAATAATGTGTCCTGGTATGTTGTAATATTTTATCAATGATAGGCCACAGATCACATTCCAAGACTACAATATCTACACTCACAACAACGTATTGTACATGGGTATAAATGAATTGATTTACATGTACTGAAACCTACATGCTGATAAAAACAAATGTTGAAAACCAATATTACAAGAAAGATAACAAATTAAAGTAGTAGCAGGTACTGCATTTGACATAAGGTGGTGAATTATGCCACATGATCAACCTTTGGCGTTAATGTGGTGGCTTTTGTGCCTCCTGATGTAGACAGACATAATGGATGGAAGGGTACCTTTGACAAAGGAGCAACAGCTTCTCAGAAGCTGCAAGGGTAACAGTCCGAATGACCAACAGACCTGGCCTCGTAGCATTAGCCTACAAAATCCTTGATATTATGGTACTGTAGCGCTGCATCCATTACGTTTGCAAGGGATATGAAGCTGCATGATATCATGATGGCGGCTTCCTACGTGGTGAAACATTCTGAAGATAAAATATGTCTCTCTTCTGATATCCAAATGAGGCTTACTTAGCTGATGTTTCCATCTGAAAATAATCTGTTATGGGTTACAGAGTCCATCGTTAGATTTATTAATCGTATGAGTATGTTAGAGAACTTGGAAAGAGAAATTGTTATCTTGATGTTCAGTACAATGAACATTAGTGAGGTGCTACAACAAAACAGAATTCCTAATCAAGTAAATGCATAATTATCAAAACAAAATAAAATCAGAGGAATTAAGGAGTAGATATAGTGACAGAATGATGGTGACGTAAACCTACTATGAATATTAGACGGATAAAAATTCCTACATCAGACATCCAATAAAACACAACAGACTACAGTAGTAAAACTATAGATGATAAGATAAGGAAGATATTGAAAAATTGCATGATGAGATAGAAGAATTAATTCAGTACTTTAACTGAGACTAAATTTTATGCTGAGGAGCTGTAATTTTTTACATGAAAAATAGGAACAGAAGGAAAAAGCAGGTGAACACACACACAAGGAGGGAGAAAAATACAAGGGGAAGCAGACTGAAATAATTATACGCAGAACCCCATTTAACCAATGTAAACGATTAAGGATGCGAAATATAAATGAAGGGTGTATATGTGGAAGCTATGTAGAGATACAGGAAAGATTCAGGCAGATGATATAATGGTAGGAGAGAACTTTCGAAGTTAGATTTTAGGCTGCCAAAATTTTCAGTTGCTGATGTGCACTGTAGTCATACTTTATTGGATTTTATCCGTAGAATAAAACTGAAGGAACTTCTCGAAGACTGGAATTTGAGGTACGGGATATGGATAAACTGAGAGAACTAGAGGTTGTAGCGAATTTAAAGGGTGTCAGTGGGCAATGATTAACTTAAATAGGGGAAAGGAGTTCAATAGAAGTGAAAAGTGTAGCTCTGTGAGACGAAATATGATAACAGAATAGGATAATTGTGGAAGAAGGACGAAGTCCAATGTAAGCAATTGGATAACATATTGACTTTAATTAACAACAAAAGAAAATATAAGAATGAAATGAATAAAGTAGGCAAAAGGAAATATATACATCTAAAAATTAGATAATCAGAAAGTGTCAAGCGTCAAAGAAGAGAAATCTAAAAGAATGTATAGAGCCTCTACACAAAGGAAAAGTATTTGAGGACAATAATTTAGAAAAAAAGAGGAAGTAGAAGAAAATCAAAGAAAAGGTTGAAACTGCAATAAGCATTTGACAGAACACATAAGCCAACACAACATACCTCTCAGATGTTATTCAGTACCACGAGAAAATATGGAGAGGGAAGTAAGTTTCAGGCTGAATAAATATAGACACTATGGCTTGCCGGTGAGATTGTTATTCATGGACCTAGAAATTGAGTTGAATGGAATGTGTACCGTCTTTAAAGGAGGTTAGACGATGAACAACAACAAAAGATAAACAGAACAGACTGTAATAATTACAAATTAAGTGATGGAGATAGAATTACACTAGGAAATGAGGAGCTAAAGATTTCGAAGGATTCTACTATTTCGCCAGATAAGTACAGGACGATGGTCAGAAGAGAGATGATAGAAAATGCAGAGTGAAAAATAAATATGTAAATAAATAAAAGTTAAGGAAAATATTTAGAACAACGAGAAATTAGGTAAAACTTAACATGACCTTAAGTTTAGGAAATATTTACTGAAGCTCTGAAGAGTAGCCTTGTATGGCTATGACAGGTGCACAAAAGAGAGATCAGATAAGAATGGAATACAAGTTTTTTGAAATGTTGTTTTATGAAATTCAAACATACGAATAGAAAATTACAAAACGATATGCAGCTAGGTTAATGGGACATAGATAAATTGAAAGAACGAGACATGTTTGAGAGTTCTCTAAAAAGTATGTAGGTAAGGAGGCAAGGCCCAGCAGATACATTCATGTATCTCTGGAAGTATGAAAAGTTCCCACTCGTTTCCTATGTGAAAGTTCTATCAGTACATTTTGCAGGTGGTCAAATAATTTTCGCCAACAACAAACAAGATATGGAAACGTGCTCGATAAACTGCGGAGGGAAGACACAAGATTGGCTGAAATTTTAATTTAGAAAAGACAGAAACAATGTGTGTTGATGAACAAGTTACGGATTTACTTCTATAAAATGAAAAATGGTAGAAAAATCAGAAAATTTTATTAATTTAGGCTGTAACATATACAGTGACTGCAGCTGTGAGAAAGTTGCTGAGACCAATGCGTATATTGGTAAACGGGTGACAAAGGCCCTGTAAGGACTGTTTTGGAGCAAGAGTATTAGTCAACTGACCAAAAAATAATGTTCCATACTATTATAGAGCGTAGATTTACTCATGGTACGTAATTGCGGCCACATACGAATAAAAGTTGGGACTAGATAAGGACATTCGAATCAGAGTTTATGAGAAGATGCCTGCTAGTGAATATGAGATGAGATAAGAGCAAAATATCTGAAATATTGGAAAAAGAATGAAGAGACACAGTCTACAACGAGCAGACTGGACAATAAAAGACTTCAGCAGTTTGCGAATGTTAGAAGAAGGAGAAATGACAGGTAGGCTAAGAAGGTGTTAACGTGGGATTGAAGAATAATCATAAAGCGGTGGCCATTTTGTCACAGGAGTTACTCCGTAAACGAGCTGTGAATTGGAAGGGGTTAACTGCTCTAGATTGGAGTCATCGGGCCTAATGGAATGAAAAAACTTGTAACCTATAGTGGTAAATGTCGAAGAAATTGTAGTAGAAGAAGAAGAAGAAGAACAACAACGACAACAACAACAACAAAGAAACTTTCAGCGATAAAGACCAGAAAAGAAATAAAAACGTATGACGAAAACTGTAAATTCACTGGAATGGCAGGAATTTTTGTAGAAATGGAATCAATATACTGAAAGAGGTAGTATGTACCGGTGTGGAAAACACCCTGTCACTTATCACGACGCTGCCAAAATTATTTCTGTGAGCAGCGAGAATACATAAGATAGGAAACACGGCTGAGCTAAAGAATTTAATAAGCAAGAGAACCTCAAGCCGATTTGGAAAATAAAATGGGAACACACGGCACTGACATTTTGTTAGTTTTGACCTATTGTACGCGATGATTACATAGGTGACATTCTGAATGCTTCCAATGGTTGTAACAACATGTTTAATATGTAGCTGTGACGCTGAAGATAACATATCGCATTATTATTCAGCATGATGCCGTTATTGAGAAACTGCCCAAGAAAAGCTAAAATAGATAAATTAAACTCCGTCCGAAAAGTCCTTGGAAGGCCCAAAGGTACCGACCGGCCGCCGTGTCATCCTCAGCCCACAGGAGCCACCGGATGCGGATATGGATAGGCATGTGGTCCGCACACAGCTCTCCCGGCCGTATGTCAGTTTACGAGACCGAAGAAAAGCTGAAGGGAATATTAAGTACCTTATTATTACGGTATAATGTTGCAAAAATGGTTCAAATTGCTCTAAGCACTATGGGACTCAACTTCTGAGGTCATCAGTCCTCTAGACTTAGAACTACTTAAACCTAACTAACCTAAGGACATCATACCCATCCATGACCGAGACAGGATTTGAACGTGTAACCGTCGCAGCGGCGTGGTTCCGGAGTGAAGCGCCTAGAACCGCTCTGTCACAACGGCCTGCGATAATGTTGCAAGAAACGGAAGTAATCCGAAGAAGATAGTATCTTACTAGAAACTTTCATTACCTCTATGGGAAAGGCATGAAGCGGGGAGCTTTTATCAGTTCACTCCATTGTGATGGTGTCATAGCTTACGTCAAAAATAAATACTACAGGTGAACACGGGGAAAGGCAGGATGAATGAAAAAGAAAATGGCAGTTCATTAATTCCTTGATGTGAAAGCGCCGAGAAAGTCGTGGAGTTCCGAAAACAACTGTGTAGGAGGAATACCAGAGCACGTAAGCTAATTAGTTGATAACAATATTAATAAGCACCTTTGTCGGCTGGAAATTTGTCATATAAGCGTCCGCATAAAATGCGAATGGTCCACCATATCGTATAGTATTTCCCGGGATTATTTGCTACAGGCGGTGAGGAATCAATCGCTGGAGAGTTTCGGCACCGGCATGTTAGTGAGCGACAGGATCAACGGGCTTCCTCGATTCCCTCAAATGCGGCTTTAAGCTCTCGGCATAGAAGTGTCATTAAACGGAATGCTTTCCGTCGTCCTCCAGCAGATGGCCAGCACGCGTATCCAGAATCGGGGATCACGCATACGCCGTGGAAATGAATTGGGGACGAACGCTTTAAAAATAGAAAAGGAAAAAAAAGAAGGGAGAGGGACAGGTCCTATCGGTAGTTGGCGTCCGGTAATCGCGCCGGACGCTTCGCTCCGCTCACCTGTGGCCTTTGCATCGGTCCGGCCGGCGCGCCGCTAGCTTTTCCTAATAGCGACGCTGCCCCGGCGAGAATTACCGTTTTCCGATATTCTGACAATTTTCCCCCCGGCTGCGCTTTACGCGGGCAGAACTGCAGAACGCGGAGATTAGGCCGGCTCCTGGTCGCCGGCTCTTGCAGCCGGCATTAAGCTGCCTGACCCACGAGCTCTGTCCTCAGTCACCTGCCCGCAAACCACGGCGCGGTTTCCTGCCCTACTTCGCTGAGACACCCACCAGCGTCCCCGTCTGCGGCTACACCATCAAACTGCGTCTCCACCTTCCCAGCCTTCTCCCGTTCCTAGTGCTTATACAAACCTCAAGTTGACACTTGACGTTTAGCCAGCGTATGAGCTTACGCTGGTACCTTCTTAAGGATGCGTTCAGGTGCGATTACGAACACGCAGACAGCGACCGACCACAAATGAAGAAGACTGCAGCGCTACAATCTCAGAGAGACGGAGAAAAAACCGACCGTAAAATTGATATCAGTATTTTAGTTCAGAATGACTGGCGTTTTTTGTATTTGTCTGGTGTCTGCTGCAACAGGGAATTTTTCATTGTCACTAATAACAGCGTAACAAAAACCGACGTATCAGTTCCTCGTAGCACTGCTGAAAGTTTAGGATTTTACATAAAACCATTTTTAAAACCAAGTATTGTTAAGTCGTGAAAATTCCATTGCTTTGAATTACTGAGTTGTCGTAGAAACTGAGAAAAGCTGTCACCGCTATTTTAATAGGAACGTCTACTGTTATAAACTAGCAAGAAACTCACGACTTGAGAATCGGTACAGCAGTTCATCAACAAATATGTATTTGTTGATGTGTGATTCCACTGGGAACCATGGGCATCACGACCTGATTATGGTCAATATGTTTTGGATAAATGGCAGCATCTGTCGTAAATATTGAAATACTTTATTTTATAGTTCAAAATGGTTCAAATGGCTCTAAGCACTATGGGACTGAACATCTGAAGTCATCAGTGCCCTACAACTTAGATTTAAACCTAACTAACCTAAGGACATCAAACACATCCATGCCCGAGGCAGGATTCGAATCAGCGACAGTAGCGGTCGCGTGGTTCCAGACTGAAGCGTCTAGAACCGGTCAGCCACTACAGCCGGATATTTTATAGTGCTAATTATTCGAACCTTGTAGGCCGATATCATAACAGCACAACGTTTTCTATGTGGTGTAACATGTACCGTAAAGACTACTTCAAACTGATATCTTCCATTTCTTGTAGCCTTAGCAGTTGCAGTAAAAATGAAGTTATCGGTTGTAAGTAATCATGACAACAACAAAAAACCAAAAACAAAAAAATTCAATATTTACGCATTTATCAAACATATATTTAATTATGTAGTTGTTGCCATGTGGCGTGGCCTACTAGACGGTAAGCATGTACGTGCCAATGAGCAATAGTTGCCTGCGACTGGTCTAAACTGTAGTTTCCTGCCGTCGTCCGCGGACATAATTTGTATTGCAAATGGTAACATCCCTAGCCTAGAAGTACTATGCGAAGTGCAGAAGGAATGAAGTTAAAATGCTCCTTATGCGTTAAAAGATTGAAAACGCGGTAAGGTAAGCAAACTTACAAAATAATACAAGTAGAAAACATTTACAGTGTAGGAAGAGAAGGTAAATTTCGTTGATATAATTTTATTCGTATCCTACAAACTTTGCAATAATAACTGAAACTTTAATTTAGTGGTTGCTTCAGAATGAATACAGATACAATCTAAAAGTGACTATGCAGTTCATCAACTTGTGACCTTTCGCTCACTCTGTCGCCACGCCCGTTTCTTTCACCTTCGCAATCGTTGCCGGAGACAATGGGGGCAATTTCTGACACAACCTCAACCTATTATCAGTCGTGATTACCAACTCCTACTGGTATCTGGTTTCGCAGTACTGAGCCGAGCAGGATAATGTGAAAAGCGGCCAAAATCAGTTACTGTTCGTTACACAAGAACACACAACTTTATTCCTCGAAAACCATTGCACAGTTTTCTCTTTAAAACAACACGGACGAATTCACGGGTGAGGGCCCAAGTAATTTCTCAACAATAAAACTTAAATAATTCCTTTAAAACAGAAATATTTAGAGAAACGGCTGAAGGCTCTAAGTAAAATTAAAATATGCTTAAATAATTCCTGAAGGCCTCATCTTAAAATACTTCACATAAGATTCGGCTGAAGGGCATATACCGTACATACAACAGGCAAAATTATTACACGGCTAAAGGACTGGCACAGTACTTGTGAAAAAAGAAAATCACAATCACAAACAACAGCATAGTGGTGCTCCGAGATGTTCCAAGGGTCGGCGTGGGGAGGAAACTAACAACATTTAGGTGAGACAGGGAACCAAGCGTAACACTAAATAATCGGGTGGCAGTACGACATACGGACGGCTGAAGAACCAGCCAACAACCTTATGAACGGCACGACAACCGAAAATGTCAGCGAGGGCGGAGATACCAGCAGCACTACATCTTCAAATATTGGCGTCTAAATACAGCCAAGGCACAATAACCACTGAAATATATGAACAAACACGAAGGCTTTGGAACTACACGCCGTGACGGACAGCATCAACACGGTGAGGAAACACACACACGCTGGTCTGTCGCCAACGACCGACTGGCTACTCCAGTATGCAGACAGCATTCATCTGCTCAGCGGAAATCACAGAAGCTACACACAGTTCCACATAAACACTTGCACCAAGAACTCCGACAGACCTAAAACCAATAACCGTGGAACAACAAGGTGAAATGACATGTCACACACACAGAGTACTTCCATAAGCGGACCAAATACACGTCATCCGATGACACGACAGACCGAACGACCAACCAAGGTCAGCCCCACTCACGTTAGGAGTGCCGGCAACGGTCGGGCGAGTCTTGGCTGTCCGGAGCTCATTGCAGCTCCAACCCGACACAACTCGATGCCCGTTCGGAACTCGTAGACACGGCGACCAGGGCACACTGCCCCGGTCCCACCCATGCAGAGGTAACTCTTGCCCAACGGTGACTACATCTCTGCACGAGGAAGGAACCGACCCACGTTCGGCAAGATGACCCACTGACGAGGCCCAGAACAGGTTAAAAGACCAAATACCCGTCACCCAATTAGACGACCAACCGTCGGACAGTTCATGTGTGTGACCGCGCCTCACTGGGGCTCCGGCCCCGACTGAACGCCCGCCAGACGACGATATGAAAGTACTAGCGGTCGCTCCAGAGATTGTACGAGAGTGCACTATCGATACGCGCTGCTGCTGTCACCCACGAGGAAGCAAACCAGCAACTTAGTAACGCCAGTAAATCGAATAAGATGGAGGCGACAGCACCGTAAAGAGAAGGTGACCAATAAACGGCATGAACACGAGCCGCGCACGGCACACTCACTTCTTCGTTAGTGTCTTTCAGTCTTCTTTCGGCGTTTACGTTTACTGCAGGAGGTACTGGGAATTAAAAACCGAAAATCGGTTATTTCAGAAAGTGGTTAACGTGAGCGGCTTCAACAGTCAGGTTAAGGTGAGACGAAAAGAACCAGTGTAACAGGAAACCGGCTGTTTCAGCACAAAGCGCCCTCGCTATGTCTCAGTCGGTGTGTTGCGGAACTCATAGGGACTACACAGGGCGAGATGACTGGGAACTCCAGCACGGTTATTGCGCTAGTATTGGAAGAAGCAAATGATGATATTTGAAGATGTAGTGCTGCTGGTATCTCCGCCCTCGCTGACATTTTGTTGCATGCCAAGAAAAGACGAAAGCTGGAAATGCATTTACATAAAAGTAGAATTGCGGAAGGAAGTTACACAGTGTTGATTGAAAAGCATGTACCTTGTTGACATCGTCAACGAGGAGATACGGCAACAGCTGTAAATATTTTGCTTATGTTTGAGATTGAAAACCCGTGATATTAATGCACATGAAATCTGTAACGTCTGCACCATGTTTGTTTATGCATGAAATTTAACCCAACATTACCTCCCACTCTACGGAAATCTAAGTATGACCAGAATTATGTCCCAACAATCTGTTATCCAGATTAAACTCGTGTGCTACCATTTGACCAATTGGAACCTAATTTGCACTGAACTCTAACTGATCTGAATGAAACTTGGCTTTATATTGAATACGCAACTAAAGTAAAACAACTGACTGGGCCTAATGAAAATAAGCACTTACCTCGCCTCTTGTCAACACTGTGCCAGATCTCTTGATAGCAAAACAGCAAAGAGGAAGCAGGCAGCGGCTAAGCTATATTTTAATGATAAGCGGATTGGTTGGAAGAGTAACTGTTCCTATGAAATGACATTCCAAGACAACGATTTTTGAACGAAGTATGTATTCAAAAATACGAACTTCGCGTAATTGTCACCCAGTACGTAAGTCTGAACGATACTACGCTTAACAAAGAGAACAATGATTTAAAAGGGGTACAATGTTAACAGAGAACTTCTCTAATACACAAATTGTTAGCTAACACCTTAATGCATGTCTCAGGGAAGTGGGGGGAGATTACTCTCAGCTCTGAGAGAGTTAACTAACTGCCAAGAATCATTCCTAGTTGAGTAGGGCTGCAGTTTTACCTCAGATACTTTCTCTTAAAAAATAATAACATTATTCAAAATTTATATTCTTTTCGCCTTCCAATATATACATCATATTCATCCTTGCTATCCTTTACAATAAGTCTATCTTCATCTAACAGATACCATCACAAGTCGACGCCCCACTACACAATTCGTCAATCATCTAAGACACTTCAGCTAAGAATGTACGAGACTGCACAGAGTCAAAGACTGTGCCACGACAAGACCAAATACTGCTTAACAGTAACGTAGCTTGCTCTCTATCCCTCTCTCTCTCTCTGCACATCTACAGCATACAAAATCGAAAATGGCATGACTACCTTTCTAATGTACTTTATTATGTTTCGGTTAACAATCTAGCCATCTTAAGAACAAAAAACATTCTTGATTAAGACGCGAAGGAAATATATACATTGGCTGTGAGCGGGCATTGATTAAAATCAATGGCGAAAGTTGAAAATTTGGGTCGGACCGGGGGTCGAAACCGTGTCTCTTGCCTACTAGGCAGACGCGCTGATCACTGTACCATCCGGCCACTGCAACTACACGGACTACCCTATCACGTATCAAGCCTCCCGTCAAACTCAAATTCTCATCTTATCCACACGCTACATATTTAGCGCCCCTTGCCCATTATCCTCGTTACTCCCGGCATTTCCCCGATTCCCGTACGAGTTCGACGTGATGTCCATCTGCACTGAAGCTATCAACTGGTCGTCCTCATCTTAATTATATTCCATGTAGTGTTTCTTCTTTCGGACATGTCCGAAAGGACAGTCACAACATATATATACTTGAATGGTGTTGGTGCCAGCCGGCCAGTGTGGCTGAGCGGTTCTAGGCGCTTCAGTCTGGAACCGCGCGACCGCTACGGTGGCAAGTTCGAATCCTGCCTCGGGCATGGATGTGTGTGATGTCCTTAAGTTAGCTAGGTTTACGTATTTCCAAGTTCTAGGAGACTGATCACCACAGATGTGAAGTCCCATAGTGCTCAGAGCCATTTCAACCATTTGTTGGTGCCATTACGGCGTCACACATCGTTAAAATCGTTCTTAAAACGACAACATTCATTCATGACGTATTTAACCGATAACAGCTTTTCCTCGTTCGTGGCCAGTGTAACTGGACGGTTGCCATATAAAAAGGCGTTATGCCGTTACAGGTTACTAACTGACACAATCACACAATCAGTAACTAATGACCTCTGTTGCGAAAACACGCAGAGAATGACTGTGACAGTTACTAGATTGTAAGAGGGTAATGCCTATCCCGGCATTTGCCTGAAATAGTTTAGGAAAATCACGGAAAACATAAATCAGGAAGAACCATCGTACTGCTGAATGTGAGTCCATATGCTAGACGCTGCGTTACCCCGCTCGGTGCGAAAAAAAAAAAGAAATACTAAATAAAATTACGTCTGTTAGTACGTATTTTTTGTCTTCATGTTATCGACCAACCACTGTCCCATTCTATTTACACAAGCTATATTTACAGAAACTTTTCTCCATCGGAGATTGAAATATTTATTTTCACTGATGAATGGTTCAAATGGCTCTAAGCACTATAGGACTTAACATCGGACGTCACCAGTCCCCTAGACTTAGAACTAGTTAGGTTTAACTAGCCTAACCCAAGGACGTCACACACATCCTTACCCGAGGCAGGGTTCGAACCTGCGACCGTAGCAGCAGCGCGGTTCCAGACTGAAGCGCCTAGAACCGCTCGGCCACAACGACCGGCCACTGCTGAATTCGGTAGGTTTGGCCGACATCATAGGTTCGTGAGCGGAGGTGCGTGCTGTCTCCGAGGCAGGTACAAGGCGGCAACGAAGCTGCCGCTGCGTTCCGCATGCCTCGCGTTGTAAACAGTGGAAACCAGTAGCGGCGACTGCAGCCGGGCAGTGCTGCCAGAAACCTGCGGTTTTGTTCGGAATTGCAGTTTAATGTGCATCCTCGACAAGCTACTTCGTTTATATTTTTGTGTTTTCTAGTGTCCAGGCATCTGAATGAGTAATTTCAGTTACTGCGTGTTTGTTACAAATCAGTCGTTACTCGCTACTTTCATTACTGAACGACTTTATTTATGTAGCCATGCCGTCTTCTTTATGTGACTTTTTTATGTAATAGGGATGACACCTTCAACCTTCTTAACACATATTATTTTTAGTGCATTCGATATCGATGTTTCACTACATGTGGGCCCTCTATCGCACTAAGTGTTTGTATGGAAATAGTGTGATACAAGCCTCATACATGGATGAGATACAGATGTCCGCTATGGTGTGAACAGTAGCAGCACACCAGATAGCATTAAATAGCATTAATAAGTATCTTAGTAAACTCTAGATATAACAGTTGGTTGTCTATCTTGAACAGATAGTTCTCTTTCCACCTACTGATGAACAATAACCGCAGTGACACTGACATCAGTCATGAGAGCTAACGTTTAAGAACTCAATTTTTTGTCATCAGTCCACTGACTGGTTTGATGCGGCCCGCCACGAATACCTTTCCTGTGCTAACCTCTTCATCTCAGAGTAGCACTTGCAACCTACGTCCTCAGTTATTTGCTTGACGTATTCCAATCTCTGTCTTCCTCTACAGTTTTTGCCCTCTACAGCTCCCTCTAGTACCATGGAAGTCATTCCCTCATGTCTTAGCAGATGTTCTATCATCCTGTCCCTTCTCCTTATCAGTGTTCTCCACATATTTCTTTCCTCTCCGATTCTGCGTAGAACCTCCTTATTCCTTACCTTATCAGTCCACCTAATTTTCAACATTCGTCTATAGCACCACATCTCAAATGCTTCGATTCTCTTCTGTTCCGGTTTTCCCACAGTCCATGTTTCACTACCATACAATGCTGTACTCAAGACGTACATCCTCGGAAATTTCTTCCTCAAATTAAGGCCGGTATTTGATATTAGTAGACTTCTCTTGGCCAGAAATGCCTTTTTTGCCATAGCGAGTCTGCTTTTGATGTCCTCCTTGCACCGTCCGTGATTGGTTATTTTACTGCCTAGGTAGCAAAATTCCTTAACATCATTGACTTCATGACCATCAATCCTGATGTTAAGTTTCTCGCTGTTCTCATTTCTACTACTTCTCATTACTTTCGTCTTTCTCCGATTTACTCTCAAACCATACTGTGTACTCATTAGACTGTTCATTCCGTTCAGCACATCATTTAATTCTTCTTCAGTTTCACTCAGGATACCAATGCCATCAGCGAATCGTATCATTGATATCCTTTCACCCTGTATTTTTATTCCACTCCTGAACCTTTCTTTTATTTCCATCACTGCTTCCTCGATGTACAGATTGAAGAGTAGGGGCGAAAGTCTACAGCCTTGTCTTACACCCCTCTTAATACTAGCACTTCGTTCTTGATCGTCCACTCTTATTATTCCCTCTTGGTTGTTGTACATATTGTATATGACCCGTCTCTCCCTATAGCTTACCCCTACTTTTTTCAGAATCTCGAATAGCTTGCACCATTTTATATTGTCGAACGCTTTTTCCAGGTCGACAAATCCTATGAAGGTGTCTTGATTTTTCTTTAGCCTTGCTTGCATTATTAGTCGTAACGTCAGAATTGCCTCTCTCGTCCCTTTACTTTTCCTAAAGCCAAACTGATGGTCACCTAGCGCATTCTCAATTTTCTTTTCCATTCTTCTGTATATTATTCTTGTAAGCAGCTTCGATGCATGAACTGTTACGCTGATTGTGCGATAATTCTCGCACTTGTCAGCTCTTGCCGTCTTCGGAATTCTGTGGATGATGCTTTTCCGAAAGCCAGATGGTACGTCGCCAGACTTATGTATTCTACACACCAACGTGAATAGTCGTTTTGTTGCCACTTCCGCCAATGATTTTAGAAATTCTGATGGAATGTTATCTATCCCTTCTGCCTTATTTGACCGTAAGTCCTCCAAAGCTCTTTTAAATTGCGATTCTAATACTGGATCCCCCATCTCTTCTAAATCGACTCCTGTTTCTTCTTCTATCACATCAGACTAATCTTCACCCTCATAGAGGCTTTCAATGTATTTTTTCCACCTAAATGCTCTCTCCTCTGCATTTAACAGTGGTATTCCCGTTGCACTCTTAATGTTACCACCGTTGCTTTTAATGTCACCAAAGGTTGTTTTGACTTTCCCCTATGCTTAGTCTGTCCTTCCGACAATCATCTTTTTCGATGTCTTCACATTTTTCCTGCAGCCATTTCGTCTTAGCTTCCCTGCACTTCCTATTTATTTCATTCCTCAGCGACTTGTATTTCTGTATTCCCGATTTTCCCGGAACGTGTTTGTACTTCCTCCTTTCATCAATCAACTGAGGTATTTCATCTGTTACCCATGGTTTCTTCGCAGCTACCTTCTTTGTACCTATGTTTTCCTTCCCAACTTCTGTGATGGCCCTTTTTAGAGATGTCCATTCCTCTTCAACTGTACTGCCTACTGCGCTATTCCTTATTGCTGTATCTATAGCGTTAGAGAACTTCAGACGTATCTCGTCATTCCTTAGTACTTCCGTATCCCACTTCTTTGCGTATTGATTCTTCCTGACTAATGTCTTGAACTTCAGCCTACTCTTCATCACTACTATATTGTGATCTGAGTCTATATCTGCTCCTGGGTACGCCTTACAGTCCAGTATCTGATTTCGGAATCTCTGTCTGACCATGATGTAATGTAATTGAAATCTTCCCGTATCTCCAGGCCTTTTCCAAGTATACCTCCTCCTCTTGTGATTCTTGAACAGGGTATTCGCTATTACTAGCTGAAACTTGTTACAGAACTCAATTAGTCTTTCTCCTCTTTCATTCCTTGTCCCACGCCCACATTCTCCTGTAACCTTTTCTTCTATTCCTTCCCCTGCAACCTTATTCCAGTCGCCCATGACTGTTAGATTTTCGTCCCCCTTTAAATACTGCATTACCCTTTCAATACCCTCATACACTTTCTCTATCTGTTTATCTTCAGCTTGCGACGTCGGCATATATAGCTGAACTATCGTTGTCGGTGTTGGTCTGCTGTCGATTCTGATTAGAACAACCCGGTCAGCCGGCCGAAGTGGCTGTGCGGTTAAAGGCGCTGCAGTCTGGAACCGCAAGACCGCTACGGTCACAGGTTCGAATCCTGCCTCGGGCATGGATGTTTGTGATTTCCTTAGGTTAGTTAGGTTTAACTAGTTCTAAGTTCTAGGGGACTAATGACCTCAGCAGTTGAGTCCCATAGTGCTCAGAGCCATTTGAACCAACCCGGTCATTGAACTGTTGACTGTAACACACCCTCTGCCCTACCTTCCTATTCATAACGAATCCTACACCTGTTATACCATTTTCTGCTGCTGTTGATATTACCCGATACTCATCTGACGAGAAATCCTTTTCTTCCTTCCACTTCACTTCACTTCACTGACCCCTACTATATCTAGACTGAGCGTTTGCATTTCCCTTTTCAGATTTTCTAGTTTCCCTACCACGTTTTAGCTTCTGACATTCCACTCCCCGACTCGTAGAACGTTATCCTTTCGTTGATTATTCAATCTTTTTCTCATGGTAACCTCCCCCTTGGCAGTCCTCTCCCGGAGATCTGAATGGGGGACTATTCCGGAATCTTTTGCCAATGGAGAAATCATCATGACACTTGTTCAATTACGGGCCACATGTCCTGTGGATACACGTTACGTGTCTTTAATGCAGTGGTTTCCATTGCCTTCTGCATCTTCATGTCGTTGATCATTGCTGATTCTTCCGCCATTAGGGGCAATTTCCCACCCCTAGGACAAGAGAGTGCCCTGAACCTCTATCCGGTCCTCCTCCCTCTTTGACAAGGCCGTTGGCAGAATGAGGTTGACTTCTTATGCCGGAAGTCTTCGGCCGCCAATGCTGATTATTTATCAAAATTTAGGCAGTAGCGGAGACTGAACCCGAGACCGAAGACGTTTTGATTATGAATCAAAGACGCTACCCCTACACCACGGGCAACTCAACTAATCGTCATATAAGAAGACGTCCGAGCACCACGGCAGCGTCTCCCGTAGGACACACGCAACAGCCAGACACGGAAATTCTGACGTACGGGGGTCGTTGACTGCAGTAACAAGGCAGGGCCACACACGGTCGCGATACGTCGTTATAAAGGGCGGGATACGGTGGCCGACGCGCCATGGCCAGATTTCGTCCAAAACGCTGGCGAGTTTGTCCATTTGTTCTGGAGGCCGATAAGTAACTTCCCGCCTTTCGGCCGGACGGCGATAACAGAATGGTGGCGCGCACCTTACAATCTTCGTCAAACGATTTTACAGAAACCATTCGGTAAAAACTTTAGCTTTTTCCTATAACATGGGTGAAGGTATCTATCGGTCAACAATCTCTAGAAAATTTATCTGATGTAGCGCACTCATTTGCGATCGCACCGCGCCAGCGATATTCACAACATTCCTCATATTTCGTAAACGGTTTGAGCTATAGAAATGAGGTTTTGGCAAATACTAGCTCGGAAAGAGGAGAGTATTCAATCACATCGTTAATATGCAAATTCTCACTACCTACCTTGTTATTGCAATAACTAGAAACTTTATTGGTGACTGAATGTAAATTTTAAAGGCCATCGATAGCTGGTGAAATGAGAAATGCTATGGGTTTTTGAGAAATACATGTGAAGGCGATACACGTTTTTTGGTACCGAGGATATGCTTTTTCGTAAGCTACTGTATTTATTTTTCCTCAGTTCCTCACTTAAACTTAATAAACATCTGTTTCAGTATTCAGTCGCAGTTGTGTCTGCACAGCACGTTAGTGATGTGAGACAGTGTAATCTCTGCTGTGTTTCAGCACAAGGAGCAAATTTTGACATGGCCACCAGAGAAATGTGTAAGCTTTACTCATAATTCGCTACTGATGAGGCTTCTCTAAAACTTACAAGTGGTTAACAAGTCATGCGAAAATGAATCGCTGCATTTTAGCCGGAATTATTTTTAGACACCAACGGAAACGGAGATGACAGTAGATCTTTTTGAATGGTCACCATACAAATGTGGACGTGAGATTGCCACATTTAATATTCAGAAATAATCTGATCCTAAGCTTCAGTTTACACGGAACTTCACCTTCAGCACTCTGCATTTCCCCTGCAGCGCTCTGACGACCCAACCACCGACACTGCTCCTCCTCCCACGCTTCATCAACCTATTGCGCGTCCAGCAGCCATGGCATTTTGCGCGCTGTAGCTGTATATGTAAAGCACCCGTGGTCTAGAAGTGCTGGCACGGTAGCTTAGCGTGTTCGGTCTGAGAGCAGGCTGGTCTCTGTCATAAAAAAACTGAGTGAAGCGATGAACACCGAACTTCAAGGCATGTTATGTGACGTCCGCCAATACCAAACAACGAACAATAAGGAACGAAAAACAAAAAAAAAAGAAGCGTAGTGTCTTTCATTTATACTCAACGTATCATCGGCACCGAGTTCGAATCCCGCCACTACTTAAATATTGATTAATAATCAGCATTAGCGGCCGAAGACTTCCGCCATAGGAAATAACCCTCGTTCCGCCAAGGCCTCGTCAAAAAGGGCTGCGGAGCGGACAGAGGCTCAGGGCACTCTCTTGTCCTAGGAGTGGGAAACTGCCGCTTAAGTCGGAAGAATCAGCAGTAATCAACAGAATGGGGATGCAGAAGGCAATGGAAACCACTGCATTAAAGACATGTAACGTGTATCCACAGGACATATGGCATGTACTTGAAAAGTGTCATGATGATCTGGCAAAAGATTCAGGAATAGTCCCCCATTCGGATCTCCGGGAGGGGACAGCCAAGAGGGAGGTGACCATGAGAGAAAGACTGAATAATCAACGAAGGGATAACGTTCTACGAATTGGGGCCTGGAATGTCAGAAGTTTGTAGGGAAATCCGAAAATCTGAAAGGGTATGCAAAGGCTCAATCTAGATATAGTAGGGGTCAATGAGGTGAAATGGAAAGAAGACAAGGATTTCTAGTCAGGTTTCTGGTCCGATTTTTGGTCAGACAGGGTAATATCAACAGCAGCAGAAAATTGTATAACGGGAGTAGTATTCGTTATAAATAGGACGATAGGGCAGAGGGTATGTTACTGTGAACAGTTCAATGATAGGGTTGTTCTCAACAGAATTGACAGCAAACCAACACAGACAACGATAGTTCAGGTATATATGCCGACGTCGCAGGCTGAAGATGAAGAGATAGAGAATGTATATGAGGATATTGAAATGGTGATACAGTATGTAAATGGAGATGAAAATTTAATAGTCATGGGAGACTGGAATGCAGTTGTAGGGGGAGGAATAGGATACAAGTTTACAGGATAATATGGGCTTGTGACAAGGAATGAGAAAGGACAAAGACTAATTGAGCTCTGTAACTAGTTTCAGCTAGTAATAGCAAATACTCTGTTCAAGAATCACAAGAGGAGGAGGTACACTTGGAGCAGGCAGGGCGAAATAAAAAGATTCCAGTTAAATTACATCATCGTGAGACAGAGATTCCGTAATCTGATACTGGATTGTAAGGCGTACCGAGGAGCAGATACAGAGTCCGATCACAATATAGTGGTGATGAAGTGTAGGCTGTAGTTTGAGATATTAGTCAGGAAAAGTCAATACGCAAAGAAGTGGCATACACAAGTGTTAAGGAGTGACGAGATACGCTTCAACTTCTCTAAGGCAATAGATACAGCAATAAGGAATAGCTCAGTAGGTAATACAGTTGAAGAGGAATGGACATCTCTAAAAAGGGCCATCACTGAAGTTAGAAAGAAAAACATAGGTACAAACAAGGTAATTGCGAAGAAACCATGGATAGCAGAAGAAATACTTCATTTTATGGATGAAAGGAGGAAGTACAGAAATGTTCCGGGTAACTAAGAATACAGAAATGTAGGTCGCTGACGAATGAAATAAATAGGAAGTGCAGGGAAGTTATGATGAAAAGGCTGCATGAGAAATGTGAAGAAATCGAAAAAGAAATCGTTGTCATAAGGACAGACTCAGCATACAGGAAAGTCAAAACAACATTCGATGACATTAAAGGCAAGTGTGGTAACATTAAGAATTCAACGGGAATTCCACTGATAAAAGCAGAGCTGGAAAGTATGCATTGAAAGCCTCCATGAGGGGGAAGATTTGTATGATGTGACAGAAGAGGAAACAGAAGTCGATTTAGAAGAAATAGGGGACCCAGTATTAGAACCAGAATTTGAAAGAGCTTTGGAGGACTTAAGATCAAATAAGGCAGAAGGGATAGATACCATTCCACCTGAATATCTAAAATCATTGGGGGAAGTGGCAACAAAACGTCTATTCACGTTGGTGTGTAGAATGTATGGGTCTGGTGAGTGGTGACATACCAAATGACTCTCGAAAAAATATCCTCCACACAATTCTGAAGACTGCAATAGCTAACAAGTGCGAGAATTACCGCACAATCAGCTTAATAACTCATGCAGGAAGCTACTGACAAGAATAATTTACAGAGGGTTGGGAAAGAAAATTGAGGTTATGTTAGATGACGCTAAGTTTAGCTTTAGAAAAGGTAAAGGCACGAGAAAGGCAATTCTGACACTGCAATTGATAATGGAAGCAAGACTACAGAAAAATCGAGACACATTCATAGTATCTGTCGACCTGGAAAAAGCGTTCGACAATGTAAAATGGTGCAATATGTTCGAAATTCTGAGAAAAGTAGGTGTAAGCTATGTGGAGAGACGAGTAGTATACAATATGTACAAGATCCAAGAGGGAATAATAAGAGTGGACGACCAACAACGAAATGCTCGGATTAAAAAGGGTGTAAGACAGGAATGTAGTCTTTCTCTCCTACTGTTCAATCTGTACATCGAAGAAGCAATGATGGAAATAAAAGAAAGGTTCGGGAGTGGAATTAAAATCAAGGTGAAAAGATATTAATGATACGATTCGCTGTTGACATTACTATCCTGACTGAAAATGAAGAAGTATCACATTATCTGCTGAACGGCATGAACTATCTCATGAGTCCAGAATATGGCCCGAGAGTGAATCGAAGAAAGATGAAAAGTGAAAACAGCAAGGAACTTTACATCAGGGTTGACTGCCACGAAGTAGATGAAGTTAAGGAGTTCTGCTATCTGGAAGTAAAATAACCAATAAGTAACGGAGCAAGGAGGACATCGAAAGCAGACTAGCAATGGCAAAAACGGCATTCCTGACCAAAATAAGTCTACTGGTTTCAAACAATGACCTGAATTTGAGGAAGAAATTTCTAAGAACGTACGTCTGGAGTACAGCATTGTATGGTAGTGAAACATGGACTGTGGGAAAACCGGAACAGAAGAGAATCGAAGCATTAGGAATGTGGGGCTACAGACGAATGTTGAAAATTAGGTGGACTGATAAGGTAAGAAATGAGGAGGATCTGCACAGAATCGTAGAGCAAAGGAACATGTGAAAAACACTGATACGGAGAAGGGACAGGAAGGTAGGACATCTGTTGAGATATGAGGGAATGACTTCCATCGTATAAGAGGGAACCGTTTATGGCATGAACTGTAGAGGGAGACAGAGATTGGAAGACATCCTCCAAATAATTGAGAACGTTGGTTGCAAGTGCTACTCTAAGATAAGGAGGTTGGCACAGAAGAGAAAGTCGTGGCGGGACGTATCAAACCAATCAGATGACTGATGACAAAAAAAACCGGTGTTCCAACCACTTGCTGCAGTCCCGTTAAAACCGCGTTTCCAACGCCGTTGGACTATTGAAAAGCCGGCGATTTACCGTTAGACGGAAATAATAGCGCCCGCAATGAAGGAACTGTAGGCTCACGAATACAGCCGCCTCCGTCCGATTCTGAAACTAATAACATGCGGTAAAGAAAATGTGAAGAGTGACAAAATGCATTCGGTACTCCGTGTCGATTACGACTTGTTCTGGGGAGAATAAGAAATTCCATCAATGTGAAAACTATCTCGTCGACGAGACAGAAGACAGTCGAGTAACGAAACGTATCAATTATTCTAAGGATGTGATGGTAACGAACTGCAGCAATACTAAAATTACCGAGGTGGGACACGAACTGCATATAGCGAAGAAAACTTGTAAGAAATAGAAGTTTTCAGGCGAACTGTAATGATACTTCGAGTACTGTAGAATAATCGACAGACAAGAACGATATGCAAGAGCCTTATCTTGTATTGACAAACTCCCCGCCACTAGATTATTCTGCCTTAATTGAGCCACATTTATCATAAATAATCGATTGATTATACGCTGTCTGACAAAAGAGGAGAAGAACCTAGAAGACACCGTCGATAGTGAAGTAAACCTTGTACACGTACACATCATCGCGAGGTATGATAATGATCATGGAGTTGCAGTTTTCTGTGACAGGTAGATTCACACCGCATTTATTACTGATGTTGCGGTTTAGAGTTGTTACCAGCCCTGGTAGGGTATATAGGCTCGTCAGACTTTGAATGATCACTGTGAAGGCCCGCCGCGGTGGTCGAGCTGTTCTAGGCGCTTCAGTCCGGAACCGCGCTGCTGCTACGGTCGCAGGTTCGAATCCTGCCTCGGGCATGGATGTGTGTGATGTCCTTAGGTTAGTTAAGTTTAAGTTCTAGGGGACTGATAACCTCAGATGTTAAGTCTCATGGTGCTCAGAGCCATTTGAATCATTTTGAACTATCGCTGACATGGACATGTCACATATTCATAGCGTTGTCAGCACCTGTCGGATTTCGAAAGGGGTCTCATTGCGGTTCTCTGCTTGACCTCCTGGTCAAATCGTGCAATATACAGATTTGTGGGCAAACCTATTGACTGGCTCGACGTTGGACTACATGGAAACGTGTGGGCAAGGGCACTCCTCGGAAAGGTTCGATTTCGTCTAACCACTACATGGGAGGGTCGTCATATTTTACAGAAGGATACTGTAATACAGCCTACGCCAGCCATCCGAGAACAAGTGATGGACTCCCTGCAAGATTGGGTGGCATCCCACATCATTTGTCTGAGACAAGCAGAAGCTGTACTAGAGAATTACAAACACATGCGTAGACTCCCGTTAACACCACAACAAAAATGGCTGTGTTTGGGATCGCACCCTGTCAGGGAAGCACGAACAGCTGATGAATGGCTTCACAATGTATTCAGATGTCAACTGCGGTTCTGCAGGATCCTGGATGACCGTCGTTGGCGGGTATGGTGGTGACCTGGAGAGAAGTCCCAACTTCTTCATTCATTCTCTACCAATATTATATTGTGTTGTAAGTATTATTTCCGTCCTTTGATGATTCAGTCACGAAACTAAGAGCGTTCGTGAAAGTTGGCGTGGGAACTTCAGTCCCTTAGCTGTAATTCCATATACACTGCCTGACAGAAAAGCAGATGTTCCTAGAATAAGAGGAAGAAACGAAAGGAAGACATGGGTCGAGAGGATATGTGATATGCCACGAAGTCGTTATGCCGTCTCCGATTTAAGAAGGCTCGTAACTGTTGTAAACGATCACTTATATACAGGTTATTAGCAACGGGGTTGAGATGACTTTTGAACTGGTCTCACATGTTTTCCACCGAAGCAGGAGTGGGGATCTTACTGACAAAGGCAATGTCTCGACATCACTCTGACAGTTCACAGAGACACGTGTCACAGGCGGACCAGGAATGTCCTGTTAAAAAGTGACACCGCAATACTGTCGCATGAGAAGTATCTCAAGAGAGCGTACCACTGTGCCGTATGAGTTCCCTCCATTATTACCAGCCGTCACCTAAGGTGACATCCGATGACTCTCCCTATCATGACGATACAAGTCACACTTTAATGCTTTCTGAAACCATTGGAGTGTACAACAGCTATTCCCCGCTGAACACATTGTGAAGCGATATATCAGCAGTCCATGTTTCTGCGTCACGACACCACTACAAACGCAGCCATTTGTGTTGTTGCATTAACGGAAGTCTATGCGTGGACTTGTAATTCTCTAGTGCCACTCCATCCAGTGGTGCAGGATGACACTGAACGTAATTCAACCCCGTTCGTCAGTTGTCCATGCTTCCTGGTTACGGCACCAAACCCAGACATTTGTGTTCTGGTGTTAATCGCTGGTTACACGTGAGATGGTACTCCCCTAGCCCAGCAGCTGCTAGTCTCGAGTCAATGGTGCTGCATGACATAGAACGTTGGTGGAAATTCATTTCTTACGAGGGAACATGTTTCATACATCGCGATTTCGAAGATATTCTCTCTAAATCTAGTGCTGCAAATTACCTTTCCGAGCGTGTTTTACCGCTTAAAAGTTAAACTAAAAAAGTATTACAGTATTTTGCATCCTCTACACAAGTGACAACTTTCATCAAGCTCGTTTATTTACACATGGGAACGTTGACTTGTTAATCTCAGATGGCAGGTGTAAAAGTAAAGGGACTACGACGTGTTTCGTGCCTGAGACGATGATCCTCCATTACAGTGATCAGAGGTGGTCGAATGGAATCTTAATGGAGAGTATAGATGACCTTATGTTTCCATGCAGTAAAGAATCTGTTACATTAGAATGCCTCAAATATCTCGATATTGCATGATTTGATCAGCCAGCTGAATGGAGACCCACAATGAGGCCCCTTTTAAAAATCTGACACATGTTGATAACGCTGTCTCACACGAGTACGCGGGATCTGCTTGTGTTGCAGAGTGTTCACTCATCATATGATTCTATTCAAGTGCCTTATACACATTATCAGCCTGGAAATAACACTAATTTTTTCTCGTCAGAAAGTGTATTTTAACTATGTGCTACCATGGAAAGGTGATCTCCACGCTTTTAGTTTACGGATGAACTCTTGTTAACTTAAATAGTGGGTATAGCGATGTATCACGAAATAAAAGAATGAAATTAATTTTAATGAAAGCATTGCAGATATCATTCAGTCTAGCTATATATGGAATTCGGAGGTTCTGACAATAGAAGCTAGAGCCGTTGGGGTGAGAATGGCACTCGCTTTCTCAATGGTAACGTTAGTGTTCTTGAAATTGAGCCTACAGAAATTTTCGTGCAGTTGCATTTTTCCGCAGAAAAGATGGAGGAAAGACCAGTAGTTCCCGTGCTATCCGATCTCCGCATATATGGAGTGTTAATGAAAATTATTGGAGATGCTCGACCAAGAGGTGGAATAGCAATATTTTTACAACTGGAAGTGTCAGAATTATTACATTTTCTATCGGACGAAATAACAAAATATTTGTATTAGAACCGGAGCTCCGGAAACTATAGTTGAAATCATAAAACTCGAATTACTTACAGGGAATTTAGGAATATTATCTCCTCTACTCAACAAGGCATAATTAAAGATAAATATGGAACCAAATAAAATATGGGTGAGCATACAGGGTGAGTCACCTAACATTACCGCTGGATATATTTCGTAAACCACATCAAATACTGACGAATTGATTCCACAGGCCGAACGTGAGGAGAGGGGGCTAGTGTAATTGGTTAATACAAACCATAAAAAATGCACGGAAGTATGGTTTTTAACACAAACCTACGTTTTTTTAAATGGAACCCCGTTAGTTTTGTTAGCACATCTGAACATATAAACAAATACGTAATCAGTGCCGTTTGTTGCATTGTAAAATGTTAATTACATCCGGAGATATTGTAACCTAAAGTTGACGCTTGAGTACCACTCTTCCGCTGTTCGATCGTATGTATCGGAGAGCACCGAATTACGTATGGATCCAAAGGGAACGGTGATGGACCTTAGGTACAGAAGAGACTGTAACAGCACATTACGTCCACATGTTAACACATTTTTATTGGTCTTTTTCACTGAAGCACATGTACATTACCATGAGGGGTGAGGTACACGTACACACGTGGTTTCCGTTTTCAATCACGGAGTGGAATAGAGTGTGTCCCGACATGTCAGGCCAATAGATGTTCAATGTGGTGGCCATCATTTGCTGCACACAATTGCAATCTCTGGCGTAATGAATGTCGTACACGCCGCAGTACATCTGGTGTAATGTCGCCGCAGGCTGCCACAATACGTTGTTTCATATCCTCTAGGGTTGTAGGCACATCACGGTACACATTCTCCTTTAACGTACCCCACAGAAAGAAGCCCAGAGGTGTAAGATCAGGAGAAAGGGCTGGCCAATTTATGCGTCCTCCACGTCCTATGAAACGCCCGTCGAACATCCCGTCAAGGGTCAGCCTAGTCTTAATTGCGGAATGTGCTGGTGCACCATCATACTGATACCACATACGTCGACGCGTTTCCAGTGGGACATTTTCGAGCAACGTTGGCAGATCATTCTGTAGAAACGCGGTGTATGTTGCAGCTGTTTGGGCCCCTGCAATGAAGTGAGGACCAATGAGGTGATCGCCAATGATTCCGCACCATACATTTACAGTCCACGGTCGCTGTCGCTCTACCTGTCTGAGCCAGCGAGGATTGTCCACGGACCAGTAATGCATGTTCCATAGATTCACTGCTCCGTGGTTTGTGAAACCCGCTTCATAGGTGAACAGGTAGAACTGCAACGCATTCTCTGTTAATGCCCATTGACAGAATTGCACTCGATGATTAAAGTCATCAACATGTAATTGCTGATGTAGCGACACATGAAACGAGTGAAAGCGGTGACGATGCAGTATGCGCATGACACTACTTTGACTCAGTCCACCGGCTCTGGCAATGTCCCGTGTACTCATGTGTGGGTTCATGGCAACAGCAGTTAACACACCAACTGCACCCGCTTCTCCTGTGACGGGCCTGTTATGGACCCGTTTGCGTGCTACGACCATACATGTTGCATACAGTTGGCGGTAGATGTTTTGCAATGTGCGGCACGTTGGATGCTCTCTGTCCGGGTACAGTTCTGCATACAACCTGCAGGCTTCAGCTGCATTTCGTCGACACTCGCCATAGATGAGTATCATCTCCGCCTTCTCAGAGTTCGAATACACCATGGTCACAGTTCCTACAACACTACACTATCACAGACGTCTGGTAACACGGTGTACTACAGTTGGTCTGCGTGCGGAGACGAATGCAGAATAACAATAGCAGCAAGCGCTACATGCGGACACTGCGACAGGTAGACCAAACCCCAACAGTGCACTACAGCCACACTCGTAAACACGGTCGTCATCGTAAACATGCCCCTGCTGATGCTGCTCGCCGACCGTGGCCCGTGTTTGTTACAACACGCAACTGAACGTCGGAGGTTTCAAGCGTCAACTTTAGGTTACTATATCTCCGGATATAATTAACATTTTACAATGCAACAAACGGCACAGATTACGTATTTGTTTATATGTTCAGATGTGCTAACAAAACTAACGTGGTTCCATTTTAAAAAAAACGTAGGTTTGTGTTAAAAAACATACTTCCGTGCATTTTTTTATGGTTTGTATTAAACAATTACACTAGCCCCTCTCCTCACGTTCGGTCTGTGGAATCGATCCGTCAGTATTTGATGTGGTTTACGAAATGTATCCAGCGGTAACGTTAGGTGACTCGCCCAGTATATGACATGTAGGCCTCTTGTATATAATACACTTTATCAGACTAACAGGCTACGATTGTGCAATTATATAGGTGAAATAACATACACATTACACATAGGCTCAATTTAGATATAGTGGCGATCAGTTAAGAAATGAAAGAAAGATGAGGATTTCTGATCTGACGAACAAAGGGTAATATCAACAACAGCTGAAAATTCTATAACGGGAGTGGGACTCGTTATGAATGAGAAAGTAGAGCAGAGAGTGAATTTGTGTGGATATTTCGGTGATAAGGTTCTTTTCACCAGATTCGACCGCAAACCAAAGGCGACAACTATAATTCAGTTGTACTTGCCGACGACGCAAGCAAAAACTGCAGAGATAGAGAGGTATATGAGGACACTGTGTAAAGGGAGACAGACAATAAAGCCAGCCGGGGTGGCCGAGCGGTTCCGGGCGCTACAGTCTGGAACCGCGCGACCGCTACGGTAGCAGGTTCGAATCCTGCCTCGGGCGTGGATGTGTGTGATGTCCTTAGGTTAGATAGGTTTAAGTAGTTCTAAGTTCTAGGGGACTGATGACCTAAGAAGTTAAGTCCCATAGTGCTCAGAGCCATTTGAACCATTTGAACAGACAATAAAAGTGGGGCACTGGAGGCACTTGTAAATGAAGAATTAGAAGAAAGGGTTACGGGGGAATGTGGTCTAGACTTTATGAATGAGACTGGAGGAAGACTAGAGCTCTGCAATACATTTCAGATAATACTGCCGAATACTTTTTCCAAAAATCAGAAGTAGGATGTGTTGTGGCTTAACAAGACAGCTACGCCACACTGAAGTAGCCGAAAGGCACGTGTTAATCTCACGTAGGCTAGAGAGAGGTCTGAAACAGGATACGTAATGAATGGTAGCAAGAAAAGTACGTAGCTGCTATAATACTTAACTTTTAATCCATCATTTGTGTACAGCATTCCTTGATGATACAAGTGAGACTCTATCTTAAAATGGTTAATGGCGCCTTGCTAGGTCGTAGCCATTGACTTAGCTGAAGGCTATTCTAACTGACTCTCGGCAAATGAGAGAAAGGCTTAGTCAGTGTAGTCGCTAGCAAAGTCGTCGTACAACTGGGGCGAGTGCTATTCCGTATCTCGAGACCTGCCTTGTGGTGGCGCTCGGTCTGCGATCACACAGTGGCGACACGCGGATCCGACATGTACTAAATGGACCGCGGCCGATTTAAGCTACCACATAGCAAGTGTGGTGTCTGGCGGTGACACCACAGGATGTATACTTGGAAAAGACGTGGAGACACGGAAGATTCCATGGATAGACAGATTCAGAAACCGCATATCCCGTTTTAAGGAGTATCCAGGGGCAGATAGAGACTCAGACGTAATTTAGTAATGATGAAGAATAGACAGAAGATTAAGGGACGCGTACGGAATAATTAGTGTGGAACATTATGGTGTATTGTAGTAATGAGGAACGATGAGACGCATTTGAATCTGACTAAGGATGTGGGAATTGCTACAAGGAATACCAGAGCAGGAAGTGGAGTTGGATAGTAGGGAATATCTATAAAAAATACAATAGCAAACAGATAAACATAGGTAACAAGGAAGGTAAGTGCGTAAAACATTGGCTAACAAACAAAATACTTCAACCGATAGACGAAAATAGGAAGTACGGAAGTGTTCGGGGAAAGACATAAGCAGCAATATACATCACTTAAAAGTGAAACAAACAAGAAGTGCAGGGGAGTCAATGACGGCAGGATAAATTGAACAAAAAGGAAGAGAAATGATTATCGAAAGAACTGACTCTGCACATGGAAAGTAAAAATGGTTGCCTGTGAAGATAAAAAGCAGTAGAGATTCCGCTGTTAAACGAATGGGAGGCAGCGGCTACGCACAGAGAATACACTGAAGACCTCTTTAAGGAGGTGGACATCTGATGACGCCACAGAACCCGAAATAGGAGTCTATATGGAAGACACAGGGATCAAGTATTAGTCAGAATTTAAAAGTTCTTGAATATTTGAGGTCAAATAAGGCAGTGGAAACTTATACACAACATTCGATCGAAATGTCTAAAATCATTAAGGAAAAGTGACTCCCAAATTACTATTGAAGTAGTTGTGTAGAATCTATGAGACTGCCGATGTACAATCAGACATTCGAAAAAATATCCACACAACTCCGAAGGTAGCAAGTGCAGTTTGGTGGAAAAACTATCGTACAACCAGTTTAGGAGCTCACGCATCCAAGCTGATGACAAGAATAATATACAAAACAGGGAAAAAGGAAATTGAAGGTGTGTTAGAGGTAGATTAGTTTGGCTTTAGAAGCGGTAACGGCATCGGTGAGGACGTTCTGACTTTGCTCTTTATGACTGAAGCAAGACGGAACAAAAATATACTCTCTTGGGACTTGTAGAACCAAAAAAAGGCTTTCAGTTTGAAATGGTGCAGAGCGCTAGAAATTCTGAGAAAAATAAGAGTAAGCTACAGAGAAACACGGGTGATTTACAGTATGTGCAACATCCAAGAGGGAACAATAACACTGGAACACCACGAACGAAGTGCTCGGATTAAAATAGCTGGAGGACAGTGATGCAACCTTTCGCCCCTACTTTTCAATCTGTGCACCAAAGAAACAGTGACGGAAATAAAAGAAACCTTTAAGATTGTGGATAACATTAATGGTGAAAGGACATAAATCATAAAATTTGCTGATGACATTGTTATTCTCAGGGAAAGCGGAGAAGAACTACAGGATCCGCTGAACAGCATGAACAAAAATAACCCATGATGGATGAAGCTGGGTGGACATAAGAATCAGACGAAAAGACCTAAACAGGAGAGTCTCGGTCAAAGAAAGTCCACTTGTATAAACCATAGGCCATAATTTGAGGAATAAATTTCTGATAAAGTGTGTTTGGAGCACAGCACTGTATATCAGTGAATCATGGACTGTGGAAATACCGGAACAAGAGAATCGAAATCTTTGAGATGTAGTGCAACAGAACAATGTTGAAAATTCCCAACCTAATTGTCAGAATATTTTTTGTCATCTTCAGTAATGTTCACATGACTCCCCATACAGAAATCTTATAGTTTTCATACTAGTAGTCATTTATATGGGTCACCTTCCCACGTTATATTACTATCATCATTAATAGGAACCACGAAAGTACAGTACTGTACATAAATAGAGTAGTAATCATGTATCTGACTGCTTTCTCAAGATCTCAATTATCAGGCTAGCGAACTTGTGAAGTGTCTCGGTATTTATTCCGCCGATAGCGCGAAGCAACGAAAGTATACTTCTGAATCTGTCGTCGCTGTTGAACTCATTCGTTCTCAGTTACCCAATTTGTTCTCTGACTTCCTCCTTGGCTAACATTCGTAGGTTGCTTAAATCTGTATCTGATCGCAGTTTTCCTTATGTTCCGCTACTGGTGATTTCGCACTTCTTTAAATGCTTCTGGTGCTCATTCTCTTTAATCTACTCTTTTATTGTCCTACCTGTTTCGTCTACATACTCTTTGTCACAACTATTTGTCTATTCGTAGAAGAAGATGGTTTGTGTGATGATGACCAAATGTGACCGTATTGCGTTGGATAAATTCTTATTTGGTCATGATTGCAGTATGTAGTTTTTATACGATCCTTTCCAAGAATTTTTTACGAAGTCATCAGTACGTCAACTCTCGAAACCTTGGTCTTCTGTGTTTCCTGTAAGAAATTCAGTTCTAACTCCAAGTTCTATTGTCCCCAATACCGAAGGCACGCATAGGTAGTATGTTGAGAACTACCTGTTTGTGGGTTGAGAGGTGGTGTGAAGTGGCTTACAAATACCTACTTGTGTTTGTAGTCTTTCTGTACACCCTATCACGTGATCTTCTACAGACTCAACACATCTAGTAACTTGAGGCCAACCACACTATTTCCAAGGTAAAGCTGATTTGCGATGAACGCCGTTTAAAAGAATTTGGAATCTATATAGCTAAGGCATTTGTAACACAGTACTGAATGCCTATTCTTAAAAGCGATTCATAAAAATGTGATGACAATGGTGAACTCATAACTGTATTCTTATATATAAATCAACGTTGCCCTAATTAGATCAGGACAGACACATTTGGAGCAGTTTTCGCACTCGTCATCTGCGTAGTGTCTGCTACTGGGAAATTAGTAAATAAATATTTCACTTCGAAACTTAGAAGAATATCAGCGCATGTATTTTCAGCAGCATAATAAATTTTTAAAAAAGAGTACCATCTCTCACAAATCTGTTTATTTTCCAAATACGTGTCTCATTTTCCCCAATAAATGGCTTGCTGGAAACGAAGTTGAAGAGTCAATTCGCTTTACTAAATCTCTCTGGGAGCTTCCTTTACTGTGTATCTGCGATAGACCGTATGTTTTGGATGAGACAAAAGACTGAATACGTGTCTCGTTTATGTGTATTTAGAATATTAGATACCTTATTCCGCATACTAGAGTTACCTGATGGTAAGCTGACGTCTTTGGCTCACTGTCTAGTGCTAGAATAGCGTACCATGTTCTGTTAGTCAAATATCCATCAAGCCAATTACATTTTTTTGCGAAGATGCTCTGTACGAACATCTCGCGATCATGCAGTGGGCGAACAAGGAAAATTTTATTTTGCAGCAGTGGATTTTTCTGCATCCATGCCGATTTTTTCGCAGAGGCTAGACCTCGTTCTTCTCTTTTTCTAGTCATAAGTCTTCTGACTGGTTTTATGTGACCCTCCACTAATTCCTGCCCTGTGCAAACTTCTTATCTCAGAGGTAGCACTTTCAACCTACATCCTCACATATTTGTAGTACGTATTCCAATCTTTGACTTCCTCCACAGTTTTTTCCCTCTACAGCTCGCTCTAGTACCGTGAACAGCTCCCTGTAGAATCATGAAAGTTAATCCGTGATTTTCTGACAGATGACCTACCATCCTCTTCCTATATGAAAAACACAGCAAGAAGAAGGGGCAAAGTGTTGTTGTCGTCCTGGAAAGTCATATTGTCTGAGCTTAGAATATGTCCTGGGATCTTGTAAGTGCGCATATTCTGGCATTTACTGTTTCTATCACCTCCTCACACTCCGGTCAAGGACACCCCGGTGGCACGTGTAAGGAGAGACGACCATCCGCTTCGGTAAAGTCCAATATTGCATCCCCACTCTCCCAAGGGACTGGAAGATAGACGATTGGCACGCAGAGGCATTCCGGGTCGTCGAATAGCTCGTCGCCAAGTGGAAATAAAGGTGGATGCGTGCGTTCTCGACAGGTGCGTTTGTGGCCATTGAAGGCTAGACCGTGAAACTCAACACCGGTATAATCTAATCACGCTGAAGGTATATTAGCCTATTGACTTTGGCATCAGGCAGAGCCTCTTTCTATTTCCAGTTATTTCATTGTACAAAATGAGTCCTAAACCGCTAGAACACAGTGTCCAATAATGACATTGGGTAGGCAAGTATTGTCGCTGCATGGAACAGTACAGAAGAAAAAAATCTTTTCCGCACTTGCCCACATTACATCCTGTAATTTTAACATAGATAAATTCTAATTCTGCAGCCTCTAATATTCCCTGAAATACTATGTTCTAAATCGTAAGTTCCAGTGAGTTAGTAGAAAAGTCCCTTAAATCAGGATGGTCACCAAAGAAAGGCACTTACAGCTTGGAAGGTGTATGTTGTTGGCTCTTTCATTTCCTCGCCACCAGTTATTACCTTCTCAAGTTCTATTATGGTCATTTTACAACTATATCTCAAACATTAACTTTGACGGATTCAATGTGTATCGTTTCCCATAAATTCCTAACGTCCACTGCGTGGGAATTTTTGTTTCTGGTGAGCCGTTTACATACACTAACGGAAAAAAAACCGCAACGCCAAAAAGGGACTGTGTGACACAAACGAAAGTTGGTAGGCTAGTTTCTTCTTTTCCAATTTGGTTCCAGTCGCGTAACAGTGGCGCTAGTAGTGCGACTAGAAGGAAGGAATCACGTTTGCTTCAAATACATGGTGTAACCGACGAGTGCGTTAGTTACCTTTGATATTGGACGTGGTGAGTTAGTCAAGAATGTATTTTAGGTGACAAAGACGGCATTACCAGCGCCTCAGAAAGAGGTTCTGTAATCTGGAAAGGAGAAGTTGGATGTTCGTTCTGCGATATCGCAGAAAGACTTGGCGGAAATGTAATTGCTGTACGTATTGGTGGCAGCGATGCTCACGAGAATGTTTGGTCGCTAGAAGACCGGGCTCCAAGCGGGCACGTGGCACTACCGTCAAGGAGAATTGTCGCGTTCGGAATGTGGCTCTGACGCGTCGTACTGCATATGCAGCAGCGATTTGAGCAGCAGTTCGCACCACAGTGTCACAACGAGCTGTTACAAATCGGCTACTTCAAGTACAGTCCCAGCAACACGTTCTGCAAGGTGCACTACGCGGATCCCAAACTATAGCCGTTTGCAGCTTCAGTGGTGTCAAGAGAGAGCTCACTGGAAAGCAAGATGAGTCTGGTGTGTTTTCTGGTGAAAGCCAGTTATCGATTCTGTCTTGGCGCCAGTGATGGGCGTGTGTTGGTTAGGAGGAGGCAGCTGAGGGTCTGAGGGCCTGCAACTAACCTATCTACATGCTAGACGCACCGGACCTACAGCTGGAATTATGGTCTGGGGTGCGATTTCGTTTGAAATAGCAGGAACACTCTTGGTTACCGCACGTACTCCGACTACAAATTTGTATTTCTGTCTGTTGATTCGACATATTGTGTTGCCATTCATTAATGTTCCAGGGGGTGGCTTCAAATGGCTCTGAGCACTATGGTACTTACCATCTGAGGTCATTAGTCCCCTAGAACTTAGAACTACTTAAACCTAACTAATGTAAGGACATCACACACCCGTGCCCGAGGCAGGATTCGAACCTGCGACCGTAGCAGTCGCGCGGTTACGGATTGAGCCGCCTAGAACCGTTCGGCCACCGCGGCCGGCGTACCAGGGTTTTTTTTCCAGCAGAATTACGCTCGCCTACATACCGCTGTTGTAATCAATAAGCTCTGTAGAGAATCAGTATGTTGCCCTGGCCTGCTGGATCACCACTCCTGTCTCTAGTCGTGGACAAATGGGACACCATCAGACCACAGCTCCAGTGTCATCCACAAATAACACAACCGTACGTGTATTGACCGACCAGACAGAACGCGCATAGTCTATCCCACAAACTGACATCCAGCACTTGTATAACGCAATGATTGCACGTTAACAGGCCTCCATTTAACATCCTGGCTGATACACCTGTTTCAGCATTTCACATCTACAGTGTTTTCTTAAAGTACCCATTTGAGAAATAGGAAGACTTATTAATTGTCGTTTGGACTTCATATGAGCTATGACCTATTATTATATTCCTGACAAAGCTAAATTTTGAATGGACAACACATTTTATATACTGATTTTGTAGTATTAGAATGATTTTCAAGCACAGGAAAGGGATGAATAAAAATAATCGTAGAAAATCGGCCGTAAGGCACTATCATGACCCACTCAAAGCTTATAGTCACTCTTCTACAACGTAGGTTCTAATCAAGCACTTTAGTAATAAAATTACCATCAGCGTGACTTTTTGAACTATTGATAAAATTTTAAACGTCTCCTGTTGATGTCAAACAGAGGACAAACCAAATATTGTCATTTCAATAAAAGGGAGACGATCAAAGGCGCCTCTTTCTAGCACTTTTATGTTCTTACCACCTACTTATCTGTAATATGTATTTTACATTTACCTCTGGTTTATTTCACATTTATCTCTGCTTCGAGAGCTTTAATATCTGTCGATTCACATAGATCTGCAATCTCTTTAAAAAACCGCAGCAACAAAATGTTTTTGGTGAGACCAGTTGCCATCAGCCAGTCTCTTCCCTCGGTGGTAGTGAGTGCCGTACACTTGTTCGAAAGAAATTTGCCCGGTCCATCCCACTTCCTTTGCATTCTTCCAGGTTCTAGTGCCAGGTACATCACGATATGTTTGGTACTGCAGCCAAATCGGAAGGGGCATCTGTTGTGATGAAATTACGTTGTCTAAATTTCGATTAATTTGTAGAATGTCTAAGCTTACTGGTAATAGTATTTAAATCAGTTTACTGTCCTGAGTAGTTTGCCCTGTGTTGCGGTGGATTGAGTCGTACCATTGGATCACTACACCACAATAGCATAACTTTCTGTGTTTACTTGCAATTGCATAGGGCTGAAGAAGTTACCAAATAATAAATGTTACAAGGCTGGTTATGACGTCCTGTTAGCTTTGATTTATATCAAGAAGTATTAAACTTTTTTCACGCTAAAGATTCAAGATGTAGTAGGTCTATTTCTGAAGATGAGACAATAAGAGCTTGCTTTTGTAAAGAGTAATGTAAATGACATTCTGATTTCAAGCTTGCAAACGATGTCCATACTTTTGAGGTACAATATTTTCATTTTAAACAACACATATTGCACTGTCGTATCTTCACCATTCATAACAGTCTTCTATGGGATAGTATGCAGAACCCCCATGGTATGGTGACAGCGAATCATCAGCATCGGTGCAGCCGGAATGTGTGGACCGGGATAATTCACAACCGGATTCTGAAATTAATCTTCCTTCCATGTCATCTAACATGCCGGAACTATCGGCATTTCTTGCGGGTGACACTTCCTCCCTTTCTGGAAGAAATGCCGTTGATGATTCGAAGTATTACGTAGCTGCTATATAATGGTGCTCCAGCCCACTTCGCCGTTAAAGTCCGGACGCATCTTAATCGCGTCTTCCACGGTCGATAGATTAACAAGGTAGTCCATTTGCATGGCATATTCGTTCACCGGATCTCAACACGTGCGATTTCTCATTGTGGAGCCGTCTCCAAAGTATCGTGTACGCAGAGCCCATTTCAGATGTGGGGACACTGGAGCAGCGTATTCATGCTGCCTTTGACACCGGATGCAGACTCGCCGATGTGAACGTGTGAGCCTTAACACGCTACGGCGCGTACACGAATTCGTTGCGGCACATGGAAACCATTTTCAACACATATTGTAACTGTCGCTACATGGTAGCACAGTCTCTATGACAATGTATGATTGAATAAATGCTCTCCAGCATGGAAACGGTGCATTTCCGGAAAAAAAGTGGTTCAAATGGCTCTGAGCACTATGGGACTTAACATCTGAGGTCATCATTCCCCTAGAACTTAGAACTACGTAAACCTAACTAACCTAAGGACATCGCACACATCCATGCCCGATGCAGGATTCGAACCTGCGACCGTAGCGGTCGCGCAGTTCCAGACTGACGCGCCTAGAACCGCTCTGCCGCACCAGCCGACCGGACATATGCTCATTAGACATGTTTTGCTCTGTATCCTCTCATGGATCAGTCCCTATAGTTTGACCACGGTTGAAAAATCACCCTGTATGTGGTCTTCGATATACCAGTGCTTCATTTTTGTTGGAATCCTTTGTTGTGTTACTAGCGTGACTCGCAACGTCCCTCTCCGAGAAAACGGGTGCTGGAATTCTGGCAACAGGTCCTCCCACTGTGGTCTTTCTGCTCCTTTCAAATGCTTCGACTTCTCACAACGTGCAGTCCTAGCAACGTCCTATGTCCTCTTATACTGATGCCTCCTCTACGACTATCTTCCTCACCCGTAATCTCTAGTGTAGCTAATAATGTTGCCTTCAACAACTCCACATCTTCGACGCCAAAATTATCCCCATTGATGGTTTCCACTTTTCCTCCGTACCTTTCCTGTATGCTTACAGTACTACGTTTAACCAAACAACAATATTGGGGTCCAGTACTTCACTACCCTCCAATGGTCCTATTAAACATACCATACACACTGGCAAGTTAGGTTCCACTTTCTCCTATGGTGCCTTTCGACACACAACAATACGAATCAAGCCTTAATACTATTGCTCATGGTTTACCTGAAACATCTTGTATACTAGACAGTCCTCGCGGGAATTAACATTGACAACAGTTTCCCCCTTTGGAGTGTCTTTTCACCCAGTTACAGAATACACCACCGAAAGTCAGTTACGGCATGATGCTGATGCACAATATTTTACCCTAGGATTATGCTGTACCCCTCGCTTACATGAGGCACCACTTCCACACATTGCCTGAACACGATTATCTCAACCGGAAATTTCACCGCTGTCCACTCCAATGGTCGTATATCACTATCCCATACTCAACTGCCTCATACCCACTAATTATCTAGAAACTTCTGACCCATATACTCCTGTGTACAACAATACTTTACACTTCCACCCACAACATATATATTATGGCTCATTCCGTCTCGGCACTCGTTTTGATTGAACTTATTCCTACCAGGAACTCCTGCCGTCAGCCCTGGGTCTTCCTTCTATGTTTAACGCACCCCTCCTATTCCATAGACTACATCTGCCACTACCCCTACAACGTTGCCGTTCACCAAAAGATCCTCTTCTACCATCAAACTCTTGGCGGCCCATGTTATTCCAGTTGTGGTGTGGGTTCAGGTAATTGGTAATATTCCCTTTATAGGCGTCCAGCGCAACGTACAAGTACTAACAATTCACCTTTATCATTATTCCTAAATTGTGACAGATCCACAGGTTCCACAGGTTTTGTAAATGTAGCTTTCTTACAATCCTGGCCTCTAAACTTCGACCCCACGATTGCCACCACACAAGAACAAAATAGTTTCACTCACTCCAATAACAATACCGTGAGTGTGACTCGAACTATGTGCCGCGGGGTGGCACACATTCTGCAGTCGACTGCTGCAACGTAGGCCCTCCAACACCACTCTGTATGTACCACTCCACCAATCGGCACCTCTGTAAGGGGTGGTGCGTACGTGCGTCTCTCTCTCTCTCTCTCTCTCTCTCTCTCTCTCTCTCTCTCTCTCTGTGTGTGTGTGTGTGTGTGTGTGTGTGTGTGTGTGTGTGTGTGTGTGTAGTTCTACATGAGGCTGGAATGCCTCTTCTCGCGAGCTCTGAACGGTGCAGTTGGCGTCGGCTGCTAGGACGGCGCTCAGCGATGATGTATTAGGCCTTCGGCCCGGTGGCGAAAGCAGGGCAACGGCTCGTGGTGGAGGCGGCTGTGTGAGGGTCTCTCCTTGGGCAGGCGGCAGACGGCGGCTGCCGATGTGACGCCGGTTCCCTCTCTACGCCTCAACGTCACGTCGGCGACAGGACGTACGGACAACAGACTGGCGGTGTTGCGGCACGGAGTCCCGAGAAGGACCCAGTGCGGCGGTAGATACCTCCTGACCTCGAACCGGCGGCTGCTGCTGGCACTGGCAAGCCGTCTCACAGTCCAGCAGTCCTCCGGAGTCATGTTGCAACTACTCAGCGATAACCCAAGTCATCAGACCTGAACGAGCCCTGTCCTCAAATTCAGCATTATTTGTACTCCGTTACTGCGCATTTGTTTCGCTAAAACTAGGCGTCTAGTCACGTCGCCTGTAACAAAAAGACTCACTCGAGTGTGGTGGCAACGACCCACTTACTACATCATTCATTGCTGCACGGGTAGTTTGTTGCTGCATTCTGCTATCCTCGCTTTGCAGTTCACCTGCACACCTGTTGTTGCTGCTTACATGTCAGCATAGCGTTCCTGACGACCAGCACTCTTACGGCAATACTCTGTGGCGGCGTCCATGCTACAGCCACTTACACTAAAGATTAAATACTTTTACTTATAATACTGGATAGTGCCACTACAGTACCACGAAATCAAGTTGATGCTACATATGAGAGACGTAAGGGTTTTTAAATGATGCTTATTGATATATTTAGACATTGTATGAACTGTTAATCTGTGAATACGTAATTGGAAAGTCTGTCCCATTACACTATGGTTTACTATAAGCGAGAAGTTAACACACATTACTAGCAACTGTTGCTGTCATCAACTAGTCACTTCTGCATTCTATTCTGTGGTAATATATCAGGCCCTTTTTACATCTGTTTGGCTAATTACATGATAGAGTCTGCTTCGTGTCTACTTGCATGGTGTTATTTCCATTCGAACAGCCTTATTGATCTTTTCATAACCATTATCTATTTCATTTACATTTTATCGTAATATCATGGCATGAAGGTGATTGATGCTTTTCACAAAACATGCACACCTCTGAAGCTAAGAATTAATTAAAGTCCTTTACATTATTTATATCTCTATTTGCTTGGACTTCTAGGAGAGTGGAAGAACCCAACAACTTCCTGGTTCTTTTTTGTAGTCTCACACTACCGTTTTCAATTCTGAGATACTGTTAATGTTATGAAAAGAACTTGAACCAATTTCTAATAAGACCAATAAAATTTCCAACTAATGTAGTTAGATTGTGCACTGTTTATGAGAGTATACTCTTCAGTATTAAAAATTAGTGCGCTCCAAAACAGTTCTCAGACGTCACACAACGACGCTGCCGTTGGACCAAGCCTATAAGAGTATAGATACAGAGGTACATATCAGTCAACGAGATATGTATAGAAGTAGACCAAATTTTTTAAGAGAAAAACAATGAAGAAAAAGTCCTGCAGTCTAAGGGCTGCAAAAAATTTCTACTTTCTAAGGGTCGCAAGAACTACGCTACAAGGAAGAGAAAAGACAGCTTCGAAGCTGCAGTGAAGTGATATTCTTCCTGATGTTATGTGATTTACATATGTAGACGATTTAAGAAACAAGAGCATAGAGATAAAAAACTTAAAATCTGTATAGTCGTTCGAGAAGCAAGAAACAAAGAATGGGACTCCCTGCGCCATCAGAGATGAGGTGTTTTGAGACAACACAAGCTCGTATTGGATACGGAGATGAACATCCGTCGCCATTTCTAGAAGTGTATGTTATCAGTTACTCTAAACTCAGAAAAAGTGAGCTCAGTAAGTGGACGCTACTCAGAGCCAATGCTAATCCACTGACTTAACCTTTAACATCAACTAATTCGGTATAGCAACGGGATTTCCTAGAACTATGTGCTTTCTCAATAAAACTAACATTATGACAGTTCGTCCATAAAAATACTATTCGACAGTTCTACCACAGAAATGTATATCGAAGAGTGTTTCTCAGTCTGTCACTCGTGTCTCGAAAGACAAACATTAGTTAAAACAAACGGCAAACAGTGCCAAACAAACCCTGCTCAACATTGATAAAAAGCATAGCGGGGACGGTGGGGAGAATATACTGTGAGTTGATGTCACGCTTTGATATTTGCGTTGCGCACAATATACATATCTATCACAGCAGAATAGCAACTAGGATATTGCCGGTTTCCATTGGCAGCGAAACACGGTAGACCAAAGAAACAAGATAGCAAGTACGTGTGTGGTCATCGAGCTGTGATGACCGAGTAATACTCACAGTCATGTCGCGCAGCACTGACCTACGTAAATTTTCACATGAAATCAGTGAAGCGTGTTTAGAGCGCTTACATCACATAAAAAAACAAACAAAATATATGCCTGCTAAGGTAATAAGACCTAAAATAGAGAGAGAAGGAATGCTCTCATAAGACCTCTGATAAAATGGCGATTTCCGCTTCGAAGGATTCCACATTTACTACATAATGAAAACCTATGTTTTATTTTCGCCTGAAGTTGTATCTGCTATTTTATCCTCTTAGACTACTTACGTTTTAATTTATGCTTGGTAGCCATTTATTTCCTTAAAGATCATTAATGCAATATCGGAAGTCTTTTGATGAAATCAAGTTAGAAGTAGAAAGGAAATCGTATGTGGTGTCAAAAGATTTAACTTCCTACGTTGCATTTTGTTTTTCTGGGTGATTCGCTAAATTCGAAATATTTAAACGCGTACTGTACCGATAAGTAACTTGCTACTGATTCTGTTAAGAATGTCTTGAATGTCTCCTTTTATGTGAAAAATTGCTCAAATTTTGGGGAGAACCCAGGTCTGCAGATGTTACGAAGTGTGGGATCAGTGCAGTTTTTCACTCTAGTCCGTCCTGTGCAACTCTGTTCAGCTCTGCATGAATAGAATAAATTTTGTATTGCGGGACTCCACAGCTGTAGGATTGTACAATGATTAAAAGGACTGCTCCAGGTGTATAATAAATCATTATCTGTTCTCCTTCAAGTTTCGTGGCGTTAGAGCCGCATCTTAAGAGATCGGTATTTATTTCGTAATTTATTTCAAAGGACAACCTGTATATGAGCCTAAATTCTTTGTCCACTTGAGATAAGAATATTCAACAGTCAAAAGGTCCGTATTCCAACTTTGCCCTGTGTAAAATTTGACTGCCGATCTCTTGACGGGTTACGGTGAAAAGGCGGAAGCCCTAAACGTTCCAGAGACATCGTGAATATCGATTTAATCAGCCTGTCAACATATAGAAGATGCCAATAAACTCCATACCTAGCATGCATGAAGCTTTATATCATTATTTATTCACAAATTAGTGAGCCGTGTGGGGTGGTCGATACCTCACACCTGGTGAGTTCTCTGTCTTTACTAATGAGAGGAGCTTTGGTTGGCGACTTTGTGCAGGAATAACAGATTCCGGTGGGTGGATGGGAATCGAAGGTGGGAGGTCGGTATGCGCAGACGTCGAGGGGCCGAAGTACTTACTTCTCCGGGACACGTGGCCAGTACTTCCCGCACAGACGTTTTCTGATGGGATGCTGTAAGCCAGCCTTGCAGGATGGAGCACAGTGGCTGTTATCGAGACGTGCTTTCCAATGCTTGTGCTGTCCTAGCCTGCATCAGGCCAGCTTCTTCCATGGATTCCGTACTCGGTAATAGAGCACGGAGACTGCCGCCATTTGCTACACGGTGAGCATCGTCTGTGAGAATTCTCGAAAAACCCGTCACCATCGCCGGCACCTTGTTGCGTTTCAGCACCTTGATACCTACCTCCCAGCGTTGTTTGGGGTTAGTATACGGAGATCGATCTTAAGAAAACTGTATGTGCCCTGTTTTAAGTTAAGGCTGAATGATTGTGACTTACGTTTGATTTTAAGGCGTTGCGGGCTGTGCTCTGTGGAATATTATCTTACAACTGTGCTGGATTAAGAAGAAAGATCCGCTTTGCCTTGTGGCAGCCACTCTATTTGTAATTAGCAGCATAACCTGTGCTTTAGGCCCCACAGACACCTTGCCAGTAGTAGATTCTGTTTAAAGCTACTGAGGTTTTAACACCTGCTACGTTTCTAGTTGAAGTGTTAAAGCAGCTGTTTTGTAAAAATAACTGAAGTACCTAAAATTTGTTGAGACTATTTGATTAGCCAAGAACCGTTAATGCAGCGACGGTTAAGGTGCTTGATGGCTTATGGAGACTATTTTCTGAATGCTATTTTTAAGTTTGTTAAGATTATCTCAGTATGTTCTGTGTGTAATGTTTTAATAGTTTAATAGTTTTTTTTTTAATTTCGCTGAAAACGCATTTGCATTTGTCGTAGGTGTGGAAGTGCGGTATCATTGCGGTGGGGGGGGGGGGGGGGGAGGGGTGAACAAGGGTTAATGATTGTGTTCTTGCGGCCTGTGGGGAGTATTTACTGAGGCAACTTTTACATTTGTTAAGTTCGTTTGAATGTTTAATGTTTTCGTGTTTTGAATTTTGCCATGCCTTGAATGTGGTATCTTTGAGGCGACCCAAAGGTTTATTTTTGAGCCCCTGCATAGTTCGAGAAACGTTTGATAAGTGTGTTGTTGTAACCAGTACTTGGCTTGTCTCGTTGGTGGCTACCTCTTACTGTACGGTCCCGCCTGCAGTCTCGTGCCACGATCCGAATTTGGCTGACCAATTGTATTTATTTTATGTTTGATATACTTCCCTACTGCAACAGGAATATATTGGAAGATGGTCAGGAGGTCGAGTTAAATCATACTCCTTAATGAGAAAAGATCGCTTGGTGTTCTTTGCAGTTTATATTGCTCTAAAGGAAAGAGACATATATGCTTTTTGTTCATGGAAAGTTTGTGTTATCGAAAAAAAAATATATATATATCCTTGGACCTAGTAACGTGTTACTAAACGGTTTTGAGATTCAATAAATTGGTGGTAAGGACTGCAAAGTAACAAGCAATGTTCAATAAGTTTCAATTTACTTCCTGGAATTCAGCCATCATCCAGGTAACACTTTCCTGCGACCGCCGATATTTCGGCGAGAGAACACCCCGCCATTATCAAGGAAAACTGCAACGGACAGGCAGCGTACATGCAAATTTAAAACCTCGGTTCTCCGACTGAAGCAGGAAAGATAACACACACACTGAACTCTAGTGCCACCAAAGATGACCGAAGTCAGAGCTATCGATAGTGAGACTACGAGTTCGCAGGTCAGGTAGCATTGACTCTCTCCCTTGTCAGAAAACAGAGGGACAGAGCCGGATTCCAAACAGAGTTTAAAGAGAAACCTCCATCCCTGTTAACGAGGTTCCTCGCTAATTTAATCTCAACTGCCTTCATAATAACACTGTCCCAATAGCTGGACGTGCATGCCAATATCACGGTGTTATTATATAGCATCCAAGCAATGTTCGGCAATAGCAGATCTATTTGGGTGCTGTAATCATGTGTGCCGTTTATGCTCATCGGTCCTCCATGTTCCTTATAATTTGACCAATATATGCCATGCCGCAGCTACAGGGAATACGATATAGGCCCGCCTTATGCAATCCAAGATAATCCTTAACGGAACTCAAAAGTGCTCTAATTTTAGATGGAGGTAGAAAAACATTTCTCATCGTATTTCGGTAAAATACGACCGATCGTGTTGGACGTGTTTCCTACGTAAGGCAAAAAGGCAGTAGACTTAGGTGATGACTCAGAATTATCAATCACCCGACGTACAGTTGGTCAATAGCCAACGCACGTTCAATGTGTCTGTCACTATAACCATTTTGACGAAATGTAACTTCAAGATGGGACAGCTCAGCTGGCAAAGTCTCAGCGTCAGAAACGACATGTGCCCTGTGTACCAAGGTATGAAGTACCCCTTCACGCTGAGCCGGATGGTGACAACTATTAGCCTGTAAGTGCAAGTCGGTGTGAGTAGGTTTCCTGTAGATTGCATGTCCCAATGATCCATTATCCTTCCTAACCAACACGTCAAGAAAGGGAAGGCAACCATCCTCTTCCACCTACATCGTAAAACTAATATTCGGGTGGATCGAGTTCAGGTGTTCTAGAAAGACATTCAGATTCGTCCTACTATGTGCCCAAACAACGAAGGTATCGTCAACGTATATAAATAAACAGGCAGTTTTCAAAGGCGCCGACTCCAATGCACGTTCCTCGAAGTCTTCCATGAACAAATTTGCGATCATAGGAGACAACGGACCACCCATCGCAACCCCATGTGTCTGCTCGTAATACTGGTGATTTAATAAGAAGTAGGTGGATGTCAACACATGCCGAAAGAGATTAGTTAATTCAGCACCAAACCTGGCCTCAATTAACCCCAACGAATCAGACAGAGGAACACGAGTGAAGAGAGAGACCACATCGAAAGTCACTAAAATATCAGTCATTCAACCTCAGTCCCTCCAAACGACATAAAGAATCGGCTGCGTTCCTGATATGATGTTCACACCGACCTACTTGTGGACTCAACAGAGAAGCAAGATGCTTGGCGACACGATATGTCGGAGCGCCGATGTTACTCACTGTAGGACGGAAAGGAACCCCATCCTTGTGAACCTTTGGAAGGCCATATAACCTAGGGGGAACAGAATTTTAGGTGTTAAGACTCTTGATAGTGTCCTGCGACAAACCACTTTTCTTCAGGAGGCTGTTGGTCTTTCTCTCAACACTTTTTGTGGGGTCAGCATCGATTCTGCTATACGCTGAATCGGATAGTAAACGTTGCATCTTTCGTACATAATCATGTTTATTTAAAACAACGGTGGCATTGCCCTTGTCCGCAGGTAAAATAACAATACTAGGATCAACTTTGAGAGAGCGTAAAGCAGCCCTCTCTGCTGCTGTTACATTCCTTTTGGGTGGACGAGCCCTAGTCAAAACACGGCATGCCTCCCTCCTAAACTCCTCTGCAGCGTCAGGAGGTAGTTTGCAAACTGCATGTTCAATTGAACTAATAAGATCAACTACTGGCAAACTCTTCGGAGTGGGTGCAAAATTTAAACCCTTCCCTAGCACGGATAAGGTTGCGTCGTCAAAAGATTTCTCTGTGAGATTTATCACAGAACGTCGAGATATAACATCCGACTCCGCGCGATGAAAACGTTCAAACTTGGCCAAACGCCGGGCAGTGACGGATTTGTATTCCCAGTCAGCTTGAATCCATGAGGCACCGTCCAACCAATCCGAAGTGAAATCAGACACTTCAGATGCTACCATTAAATGAAAACGATACAATTCTTTGGAAACAGAATCTAAACGTCGACGAATAAAACGAATCGTTTCGCGAACAAGAGCCAAGCCAGCACGATATTTGATACGATTGGCGGCAGGAGAATTAATATGGTGCACAACCTTGGCAAATGTTGGGACATGATTTTCATCACGACACCTCAATAAAGACGACGAAACACATTGCAGTCTAACTCGACAGCTACGAAGTTTACCCAACTTACGTAAACACCGATACGTTTCCTCCCCGTAGAGGTAAACAATGTGAGACATGGGTCTCTCCTGGCGTATACAACTTATTGTATAGTTATTATACCTGCGGAAAAGAGCAATGCCACCGTTGTCTTAAATAAACATGATTATGTACGAAAGATGCAACGTTTACTATCCGATCCAGCGTATAGCAGAATCGATGCTGACCCCACAAAAAGTGTTGAGAGAAAGACCAACAGCCTCCTGAAGAAAAGTGGTTTGTCGCAGGACACTATCAAGAGTCTTAACACCTAAAATTCTGTTCCCCCTAGGTTATATGGCCTTCCAAAGGTTCACAAGGATGAGGTTCCTTTCCGTCCTACAGTGAGTAACATCGGCGCTCCGACATATCGTGTCGCCAAGCATCTTGCTTCTCTGTTGAGTCCACAAGTAGGTCGGTGTGAACATCATATCAGGAACGCAGCCGATTCTTTATGTCGTTTGGAGGGACTGAGGTTGAATGACTGATATTTTAGTGACTTTCGATGTGGTCTCTCTATTCACTCGTGTTCCTCTGTCTGATTCGTTGGGGTTAATTGAGGCCAGGTTTGGTGCTGAATTAACTAATCTCTTTCGGCATGTGTTGACATCCACCTACTTTTTATTTAATCACCAGTATTACGAGCAGACACATGGGGTTGCGATGGGTGGTCCGTTGTCTCCTATGATCGCAAATTTGTTCATGGAAGACTTCGAGGAACGTGCATTGGAGTCGGCGCCTTTGAAACCCGCCTGTTTCTTTAGACACGTTGACGATACCTTCGTTGTTTGGCCACATGGTAGGGAGAATTTGAATGTCTTTCTTGAACATCTGAACTCGATCCACCCGAATATTAGTTTTACGATGTAGGTGGAAGAGGATGGTTGCCTTCCCTTTCTTGACGTGTTGGTTAGGAAGGATAATGGATCATTGGGACATGCAATCTACAGGAAACCTACTCACACCGACTTGCACTTACAGGCTAATAGTTGTCACCATCCGGCTCAGCGTGAAGGGGTACTTCATGCCTTGGTACACAGGGCACATGTTGTTTCTGACGCTGAAACTTTGCCAACTGAGCTGTCCGATCTTGAAGTTATATTTCGTCAAAATGGTTATAGTGACAGACACAATGAACGTGCGTTGCGCTATCGACCAACTGTACATCGGGTGATTGATGATAATTCTGAGTCAACACCTACGTCTACCGCCTTTTTGCCTTACGTAGGAAACACGTCCAACACGATCGGTCCTATTTTACGGAAATACGATGAGAAATGTGTTTTCCGACCTCCATCTAAAATTAGAGCACTTTTGAGTTCCATTAACGATGATCTTGGATTGCGTAAGGCGGGCCTATATCGTATTCCCTGTAGCTGCGGCATGGCATATATTGGTCAAACTATCAGGACCGAGAAGGACCGATGTACTGAACATAAACGGCACACACGATTACAGCAGTCAAATAGATCTGCTATTGCCGAACATTGCTTGGATGCTATATAATAACACCGTGATATTGGCATGCACTTCCAGCTATTGGGACAGTGTTATTAGGGAAGCAGTTGAGATTAAATTAGCGAGGAACCTCGTTAACAGGGATGGAGGTTTCTGTTTAAACTCTGTTTGGAATCCGGCTCTCTCCCCTGTCAGAAAACAGAGCGACAGAGTCAATGCTACCTGACCTGCGAATTCATAGTCTCACTATCGATAGCTCTGACTTCGGTCATCTTTGGTGGCACTAGAGTTCAGTGTGTGTGTTATCTTTCCTGCTTCAGTCGGAGAATCGAGGTTTTAAATTTGCATGTACGCCCCCTGTCCGTTGCAGTTTTCCTTGAAAATGGCGGGGTGTTCTCCCGCCGAAATATCGGCAGTCGCTGAAAGTGTAACCTGGCTGAATTCCTGGAAGTTATTTGAAAGTTGTATACGCCAGGAGAGACTCAGGTCTGACAATGTTCAATAAGTTTCTCAGCCCTCCTGCTGGACCTCACTGTTCGTATTCTTTATGTTGGTATAAGTCCTTGTTGACTTCTTCAATTAGCGTTTATTATCTTTTAAGATCATTGACCGACATCAATAAAAGGAGTCCGGAAGACACGTTTCAAGAATTTTATTCTACCGGACAACTGTATTGAGAATATTGTTTTCATCTTTATTTTGTACTTTTCTTTACAAACAATTGATTATATCGCGTGCTGATATCTGAAACAAGCAATTACAATCTCAAAAATGCATTTCAATGCTAAATCATATTCTGTGTCTATATGTGCGCAGTCGTTATGCGCTGTTACTACCCTGTTGAAATCTGTAAGACTTCGTACACACACTCACAAAATTTTACACAGTCCTATGCTCATTGACTTACATATTGGTACATACCTGAAGTTTACAAATTATGAATTAGATAGAGTATACAACACTTGTCATCCATTATATTGTGTTAGAAGGTACAAATGTGTCTAGTAGTGTTGAACATAAATACGCTTCAAATAATGCAAACACTTTGGAGAACTCGCCTTCAGGAATTTTTGATCATTAATTATCTTACTAGCGTGCACTTTGAGATTATTAGACATTTCCACTTCTTCTAGAAGATTCATATGAATATCCTTTCCTGTTTCATCTAGCACAGTCATTTTTCTCTATTGTGTGTGTCTGTTTTTTGTGGTGGACACTGTAAGCACAGCTGTGATTAGGATTACAATGTTCACTGAACCGTGTCTTAAGTTTCAGTCCTGTTTGCTCTACATATCTCTGATCACATTGTGATCACAGTGTGATTTTTCCACCATGTACAAACTATAGGGACTGGAAATGCATGGTTTCCATGTTAGACACAATTTACACAATCACACATTGTAACAGAGACTGTCATCTAACCCGCTCTGAACCATGCATCCACAGTTACAACATGTGTTGAAAATGGTTTCCAAGTTCCTCAAGGCACGCGTGTACGCGCCGTAACATGTTCTGTCTCACGCGTTCACATCGGCCCAGCAGCATCTGAACAGTGGCAAAGGCAGCAAGAATACGTTACTCCAGTGTCTACACCTCCCGAATGGTCTCTACATACAAATTACTTTTGAGATGACATCATAACCAGAAATCGCGCGGTTTGAGATCCAGTGTACGTGCTGCCCACGCAACTGGACCACTTCGTCCGACCCATAGACCAGGGAAGACACGATTAGCGGCGAAGTGGACTGCATCAACATCATGTAGCAGCCACATAACCCTTCGAATCATCAATGGCACTTCTTCCAGCAGGGAAGGCAAACTCACCCGCAAGAAACGACGCTAGTTAAGGCCTCTTACGCGACGTGAAAGGAAGACTAGTCCCAAAATACAGTCGCCAATTATACCGTCCCACAAACCTCGGCTACACCGATGCTGGTGATTCGCCGTCACCGTAGCATGGGGGTTTTGCATACTGCCCCACGGATGACTTATGAATGTTGAAGACACCATTCCGCATAAAAGTGGCTTCATCTGAAAGTAGGATACATACAACAGATCTCAGATTCGTGGTTGCCTTTCGAAGAAACCAGTGTCAAAACTGCTCCCGACGTGAAACGTCTGTTGCTAGCAAGCACCGAACACTCTATAAGGGTACTAAAAATTGTCATGGAGAATGTTCCACAGAGTCGTCTGGCTTACGCTGTACTGGCGGGCCAACTGCCTGGTACTGACACGGTGGTCAACTTCCACAGTGTTAATCACATTTTCTTCCAAGTCTGGTGTCCGAACACTTCGGGTACGTCCTTCATGATTTCCTGCTTCTTGAAATGACCCTGTCTCAGACAAATGGCGAAACACTGCTGCAAACATTGAATGCTGTGGTAGTTGTCGGCGGGAATAGGTCTCCTGATAAAAACTTGACGCCCGCTGTCCGTTGCCATTTTCCTTCCCGTAAGTTAACACCATGTCGGCAAGCACCCGATTCGAATGCAGAATCATTGTGTATAACGCTGTATCACATCCACTACAAGGTGTGTCAGCAAGAGAAATGAATCTGACAACATTTCCAAAGACTATGGCAGCAGAGTGCACTAGGGCATGACGTATGAGGAACAGTACAATCCTCTAGGTGGAAACCATGCATATTTTAAATGTGCCTGCATGGTACAGCGCACATTAGGCCGCAGTCTCTGTAACAAACTGTTACTGAATAGATGGTCTCTAGCACCGAAACCATTCATTTCCAGACGTATGTTCACTAGACATTTTTTGTTCCGTATCCTCTCAGCGATCAATCCATAGAGTTTGTACACGGTGGAAAAAATCATTCTGTCTACAGGCTCTTTCTCTGCGTAATGTCCGAGTCGTTTCCTATGTTCATCACTTCTCCGTGAATCTAACTACGCAATACAGTTCCTGAAGATTTGCCCTGTCTTGGCAGAGTTTTTTCCTAAATATGGAAAGGTTGCAAAATTGGAGCTATCCCTGTTTGTATTCCTCTCTGATGTGACTTCCTCTTTTAATCATCTGATTCCGTGGCTGTTGTAACTGACAATGAAATTCTTTAGTGTATGTGATCTCACTATCAGTACCTCAATATCTAAAACTCTCCCACGCTGTTGCAAATGACCTTCCTTAGGGTGTTCTGCTGACTGCTGAATGAGGGATGTTTTGTGATATGCAGTATTGAGGATGGGCGGGAGTTGTATGAGACATCCTTTAATGGTGTTTGGTTAATTTGTCATTAGTGAAAAAATTCTTACTTCTTGCCGTTGGTGGAAAGAGGTGAATGAGAATTGGTGACAATTTTGGCATATCTATCACATCTTAAAATCAGAGTCTTCTTCTAGAATATAAGAACGAAAGTCTACCTCATTCATCTGTGAGCAAGGTACCCAGGGGAGTCATTTGGAACAGTTTCTGAAACATAGGAGAATTTTACATATTGACAATGTGGCAACGTACTCTGAAGGATTTAATTGATAGTGATGTCTGGTTGTTTAATTTTTTATTTCAGTCCAACTTTCTTCCGATATGGATCAACTATCAATTACGAGCTATATCTATTGCTGCTAGCGATATTCTGTAAGATGTTAGGTTCTGTATCTGTGTTCTCTGTTGGTAAAGATAAACTAATCATCCTGTCTAGCATTACATGGACAAATTCATGGTCGTATTACATACTGATATGAAGATTAATGTGCAGCTAAATTTGTGGTAGCAGGTTTCCTAGTTATATTAGACATAAGTTTCCCTTTAAGTCTGGATTTCTCTGAATCTAGAAAATTGTTGGCGCTATTTTCTTGTATTTCAGTTGCAATACTGATATTGTGATGCAACTCATTAAATTTATCATGTAAACATTCGATGTCTACTTGTATTCGTTTTTAACAGTATAAGGGTGTCGTTTCATGCCTTTCGTACTAGACATGGTTGCTACGTACTGAATACTGCTCAGCCAATCATTTGTTCTCTCGGAAATCCACAAAGATGTTTGTTAATGTTCTAGGCAGGCAGTTTGTTAAATGACCCACTGAATGAGAAATAGTGGGTAAAAGGAGAATTAAAAGAAAAGTATAGAAGGGAGGCAAACCTAACTATCCACTCAAACAGGACACATTTCAATACAGGAAAAAGTAAGTGTGATGTAGGAATGGTAATTAATAAGCATGAACTTGGGCCATAGTAGGCTGTACTGAGACTGTCATTTAAGTGTGCAATTAGCTAATTTCGACAATGACATGTAGTCGAAATTAGCTAATCGCACACTACAATGAAAATCACGTTACACGTGCTATGGACCATGTTTACATTGGTTTATAATCTGGAGGCAGTGGATCCCCCCAAATACAAAATTTTGTCGTAATTGATGCTGTGGATCAATTTATTTTCAATGAATAACATGTGTGATAAGGTAACTGATAAACTATTTTGTGGTTTTGATACTCAAAATACGGACATCCACCAATGAAGTTACTTTTTATGGCAAGATTAAAAACTTCGCAAAGATCGAGCGCACCAATGGAAACAGAAATTGCTTGCCATAGGTTTCAAATTCGATGTTGCACCTCGTCTCTGTGCTAATAATGTAAATGAACCGGTAGTTCATACTAAAGAAGCAATATAGCCAATGAAAGATTAAAAAAAAGAAAAGAAAAGAAAAAAAAAGGACACTGAGGCTTATAAGGTAGCTACCATTATTAAAGAGCATGTATTAACTGTAAATAAGAAAGGATCCCACAAAAGAGATAAGAGTACATTTGTTACATTTCGTAACAAACTAGATGAAGGGAAGTCATTAATTCTCAAAGAAGGCTAAGCACATTGTCACGTTGCCATTGCTAGAGAAGATATTGTACAGGAAATTAAAAAAAATTATTAAATATAATCAAATATTTAAACCGCAAAGTATTCCACTGGAAAATAACGAAAAGGGGTTAAATAATCGATTAACAAAACTTGATCCTGGAAATGTATCTGTCTACAATTACTGTTAAATATGCAAGTGGAAGATCTATTGAAATAGTTGCTTCACTTCAGTGAGAGCTCCTTCCTCTAAATATCGAACAGTAGGTCCACTCACAACTTGCATCTGATAACCGTGCAAAGGGAATGCACAACGAATAGCTGTATTTTACATTCGACATGTTAACGAAGGAGACAATAGGATGTCTAATTATTGCTGAGCTTTTCAACTCACTCTTCCACAAAAGCATTAGGAAAACTATATAGGATTGCAAAATAGAAATCGTGAATTACTTTTCAACACATGTTCTGAATAATTTATTACACAATTTGCTTGAATGTGGACCAAGTATAGACAAAATAATAGAAAGCTGAAAATTAATAGTTTGTGTGTTCCTATACGCTTCACGGAGGTGCAATGAACCACATATCAATCGGAACAATGATTGAGGTGGTTGGGATAACAAAGGGGACCACCGATTACGAAAGCAAAACTAATACACTCGCTCATACCACAATACATTATTATATTATTGCTACCAGCACTATCGCAAAACGCCAAGGTTACTGAGCAGACAGCATCTTCTCTAGAGATGTGGGATAGAACGTGGGCTACTCAATACGTGGTCATGCATGGCACAATACATACTAAGAAAAGCCCTCGTTCTATCTTTTACAAAATTTATAGAAATATAGTAAGGCATACAAATGATCCACAAACGCTGAAGGCCTTGAAATTTTATTGGAAAATTAATAAAAGAATGAACTCAATGTGATCAAGTTTAACAAATAGTGAAGGTTCTCGAAATTGCTCAATTCCTGAACCACAAAACTAATTTGGCCAAGCAAACACATAATCCATACTACAGACTGAGATCAGTCTTCTAATTGTCTTTAAAGATGGAATACACTTTACTCACATGAGGTTAAAAAAAACCAGGTTCTCACAGTTAAAAATCACCGATTCAAACAGGAAAAGTTAATTGTGATTTGGATTGCATTTCATACCATTCTCACGCACTGAGGGTTAACAAAGAATAGGATAGATACTGCCACTGACCATGTGGCGGTCTCGGTGCACAAATCCACCCCCTCCAAAGGCCCAAAAATTTCATGAACGATCTACAATCTCCCAATACTCCAAATTTAGTTTAGTAAATTAACCCTGTACAGCGAGAATGAACACCACCGGTCCCAGAAGCCAAAGTCTTTTTGTTCTATCCTACAACTGGAACGTTTCTGTCATACACAAAGTATTCTTACTAAGGAGCTCAAGAATATATTATACCTTCACACAGAGCTATTCCCACGATAATTACCAACATCGTCTGAGACTACAAAAACAAACGCAAATAAAAATGATTGGAATTCACACACTAAATAATTCAAATACCTCCATCTGCTGGACTGTTTACTGATCAGTCAGTACTCAACATGCTCCCACAGAACAGTCACCCTATCGGCATAAAAACCCAAATGGTTTCCCTACTGTATGGCGAGAACGTGGTTTACAACCAAATTAATTCTTTATTCAACTATTGTACCAACTCTGAGGAAGTATGCCTCTGGATTACAGGATCCCAGGTTCGCTTCCCAGCTGTGTCAGGGACTATTTTCTGCCTTGGGACTGAGTGCTGGTGGTTTCCTCATCATTCCATAATCATTCTGGAGAGTGGTGAGAATGGATGTTGGAAACATTGGGAAATTGTATGGGCGCTGATAACCACGCAGCCGAGTGCCCACAAACCAAATATCATCATCTTATTCTTCCAATGACCTTGCTGGACATCTACCTCCACTACAGCTCTTGGCAAAACTGGACCATAGAAGAAACTTGCTGCAGCAAAGAGAGAGCTATCGGCTAGTCTCACGATAATTCACATCCACTCGTTTCAGTCAAGCACAGAGCGTAAAATAATGGAGCAAGAATATGGTAATAATGTCCAAGTAATGATAACATAATCAAGATCACTTTCATCTCAGACACTAGCTGTGCATAAAAGCAACAGATACAAGAAATACAACCAGAAAGATACATGTATATCTATGTGAGAGGGAACTGATGTATCCCTCTCGACCTATTTATTCATTTTCAACAAAAGTACGTAATCATAAATCCAAGTGATACTAAGCTTGTAATAGAAGACAAAATATATGAAATAGCTGTTCCCATAAAACAAACTGCACATCACATTATCTGCACAAACTATCATCTCCATCGAAAAATGATTGAGGTTGTAGCAAACAACTATAAATTTGTAATTCACACTTGGTGTAAGTCTCTTCCTACTTCCACTGCAGCTACCAACACAGTTCCTTAACCTAGTTTAGACGACTGCGAAATTAGCTACACATAAAATATAGGAAAAATTTATTTCTTCAATGTTTTATAATCATTTAGTGATCTAATAATGTGACTTGTTCTATTGATTCCAATTATTTAATGATGTGTTTCAAATATAACTTTGTTCAAGCTTATAAATAATTTGAATGATGTCTGCCAAAACCAAACAAGTGCAGCAATACTTGCATTTTCTGTAATTATTATAATTAGTAATCAATTACCTAGCCAGTAACGGTTCAAGCTATTCTACAAAACGTGAGTAGTTAGTTACTGCAGTGGAACAATCCCTGTGATGGCACAATTATTTGTGGTTAAACAAACAAACTTCCAACTTCCGAAGCTTGTATTATACATGAATCTTGATGTCATCTTATGAGGTATAAACCTTAGTTTTCCCATGCAATACTAGATATGTTGATTAGACTACCCTTATCTGCCAACAAAATCCTATGGAAAGCGGCTATCAGTAAGGGATATGAATCTTCATTGTTAAATAAACTGTACTAAAAGAAAGTTTAAAAATATTCAGCCAACAGCATTTCAAACATTGAAAAGCCGAAGATGTCAACTTAGCCATATTTAAGAAACTCTCAGAAAACACAGTGCAGATCTTCCGAAACAACATTGTCAATATTGCTTTTCATACAAATGATTAGTTGCGAAAATGAATGAGAAATAAGATGTAGAAGCAGTCACAGATATATATGATTACCTGTCACCAATGTGACCATTCGTATTAAGGGGAGAAAGGAAGGGAATTTAAGAAAATGTTCAGTGAATATTGTAACCCTAATCACAAATTTTCACTGAGTGGTTATCGCCAAACACAGGAGTGCACAATATTGAACACAGAGAAACATATAAAAGTGCTACAAAAGCTAGTAAAAGGTATTCATGTGAATCTTCTAGATGAAACGGAACTATCTGCTAATCTCAGTGTTCATACTCTTAAGATGTTTTATGAGCAGAAAGATTTCAAGGACACCAAATACTTAAACTTTTCACTGAAGCTTTGCATTAATACAGGTGTAGTCCTGTTCAACAATACTAGAAGCATATATACCATGTAACTCAATACAGTTGGTGGCAAAGGTTGAACAGCATGACTAATTTATAATTTGTAACATTGAGTTACTATGCAATAAGAATCTGACCATGCAATAGTGCTAAAATTTGTGAGAGTATGCAGCTAACCCTATTATTGTAAACAGGGTAATAACAACAGATGATTATTATTTTGGCACAGAACGTGTTTTAGCACTTTAATGCAGTTGTAAATGCAGGCATTGGCACTTCATTTTTTAAATCAGAAAGACAAAAAGATATTAATACGTGTCCAGCAGGAATAAAACTTTTTGTATATGTGTTACTAGGTAAGTTTGTAAGATTTGTTTTAGTAATATCAAATACGCATCTATTTTACAAATAGTCTTTATTGATTTAATCAATGACAATGCATAGGCAATTCTCATTGGTGAATAAATAATAAAGTTGGTAAATGCAATCATTATTCGAGTCATGGATAGTTATTGGCATATTTGATACGCTGACAGATTGATTAAATCGATAGTCAGTGTATTTCTGGAATGTTTAAAGCTTGCATTCTATGGTCTTTGGCCTACTGAGTTCAAAATGTGAGAACCAGATAGATATAATCGTCTCTGGTGTTTTCAGGACAAAACTATTACTCACAGACAATTATTAACAGGAAGGGAACTTTCTACAAGTTACTTTTGACACTGTAACTTCGGCAATATAGAGCAGAGTATGTTTTGTATCTTCTTGAAATGATAAGTGACAGTCTGTATGTAATGTACGCACACATGACGCTTATGCATTAGAGTTGTACAGCCTTGTTATCTGGTTTTCTTTTTCTGGTGAAGGAGTCCCGAAGATTGCATGATGCTGAACTGAAATGGACTGTATTTAACAAAATTAGTGTAAAGCTGCGTTTTTCATTCATTCTATTATCTTATCGTATAAATTTTTACAATTCTTTTCATCACCTGTGGATCTAATATGCAATTAGAATTACGGTGCAGTGTCTTGGGTTGCGTTCAATATGGCTTGATAATCCTTTCTCTAAACTGAACACAGAATCTCAGCCACAGGAATTCAGAAGCATCCTTTCTTTTTTTAAGTTTTTATTATTGTAAAAACTCTATTGAGTCCGGTTTTGGTAAACCTGTAACTGTATCCATTTCTTTCTTCGTACTTCATATTAATCGCTCACAATTATTTCAAGAATGTCTATGACTTGACTAACTTGTTCAGTTCCTTATTCTCATCTTGTACAATTCAAGAACTTAAGGAACTCATCGAGTAGTTGTAGAGGTTTTTCACCATGTAAACTATGACGTCTTCAGTCTTTGTAACTAACAGAACGCGATGTATTCCTAAAAAATACGTTACAGTATTCTTGTCCTTATACTTATGATGATTTAAAACGTTTCTTCCAGCAAATTTTCATAAAATCTTTACATATTCTCTCATATATATTTATGAATACTTTCCTCTAATTTAGCATAAAATATCTTGTTCCTGCCAACGTTTTATCTTGAACCTCCCGCATCTATTTAGTAATTATCAAGTTAAATCTATTCGCTATAGAAACAAGAACCTCTTCTATGTTCATAATTATCTTTTCTAATGAAAATAATTGCCTCTTTTACTTGTGCCCACACTATCTTAATGGGAAAAGGTATTGACCCCTTGGGTCAGTTTCAATAAGTATAAATAATCATAGTGTGAAGCAATTCTTGTGTGGTTCTTGTACCTTCCTTGAGTATTCCGTCATGATTTAGTTTGCTTGATGTGAAGCAAACGTCCCCAACTTCGTCTGCTACCCAGTCCACTGATTCGTTTCTTTTTCCTTTTCTTCTAATTTGCGACAAATCTCATTGTTGTCAGTTCGTATTACTTTCGTGCCTCTTTGGTTTACTCTCCATATTCTGCGTTCATTACACAGCTCACTGATTTTAACAGTTCTTCCATTCTGATTCTACTCTCACGATTCCTGAAAACACCGGATATGAACTGTCTTTGTCCCAGTTTTAATCATTAGTATATGAATTTCGAACGTAAAGTATTGTTTTAAAGCCTAACTCTTTCTATAAGCCGGGAAATCATTTAAAGGCGTGTCTTGATTTACCTCGAGTCTCGTTTCCACTACGGAACTAGTTAACGCAACGCATGTAATGAAAGTTTTATCAAAAATGTTACCAAAGGCTAATACATGGTCTAGTGACATTAAATTGACCACCGTCTATGTTTTACCTCTCACCAAAGTAAACAAACCTTGTATGCGCTCTTTACCAGGATACTTGCCTGTATTGAGTAATTTAAGTTGCTTGTCGACATAGAAATAACATTCTAAGAAGAAAAATGATTGAAGAAGATTGATGTCTTCGGAAAAAACAGATGAAAGTTGTAGGGAAGTACGTGTAATATACATTTTGTACAAGAACAAAGATCTGTAAGAATTCATATTGAAGAACGATGTGGTCAGATTAAAATGGGCGTAAGGCAAGGATATCGTCTTACCATTTCTCTTCTGAAGAAAGAGCTACGAAAGTAAGAGATTCTGGTTGGGATCAAAATTCAGGATGAACGAATGTCAATGATAAGAACTGCTGATACACTCATATTTACAGCGCAAGTGAGGGAGATTTACAGGGTGACTTCAATTAAAATGAGCACAGAATTTGGCTGAGAGCAAAAAAATTCGCAAACGGAAATAACGAGGAGCAGCAGAAATGAGATCAGCGATCAACTTACCAAGGCGTCCTTAAGAAGGACTGTCGCGGAATTTTGTATGTGAAAACACTTAAAAGTTTTGTAAATAAGACAAACTGTATCAAAGTTCTACATCTTTATATTTAACCGCAACATTCTGATTTTTTAACTTAGTCACCCTGACACGTTTCTCCCACCGAGATACCAGTTTGCGAAATGCTAATTTGTGGATACAACATTGTAAAATATTTGACTCACCCTCACATTAGCTTCCACCGCATCATGAGTACAGAAGTGAAGTAATCGAGGATGTTCTTAAATTTTGGAACCGGTTGAAAATCGGATATTACCAAGTCTGGACGGTATAGAGGATGATCGCTGATAGTGAACGTAGGGTGTCGGATTGTTGCCGCGCTCGTGTGTCGTCTGGCATTGTCATGCTAAAGGAGAGTGACTTCAATATCTGGAGGAATACTTGGAATATGCACTATCAGTTTCCTGAGGGTCTCGCAGTACCTTGCAGAGTGTATTGTGGTGCCTTTATGCAAGAATTCAAAATGCACCATACTTTGAACAGTCCAGTAAACTGTGAACTGGACTTTGCCTACTGATGGCGTGGTCATGAACTATTTTGGAGTCAGTGATTCTTTGTGGCGCACTCCATTAATGCTCTCATTTTTCTTCATTAGGAAAACGAACAACCTAACATCGCAATCACTGATTTCGACACTATGATCACAGTACAGAGTTTTCACTCATCAAAGGATTTCAATTGGAGGCACCTATTCTGCGGTTAGAAACTTGATTTCAGCATGCTCTATCTCAGGCACCGACGTAGTTAGGATACACTTTAATATGATACACGTTACAGTTGGGATCCCTCTAGCGGCAGCGGGTTGCAGCTTGCATCTTCGAAGGGAAAAAATCGGCGGAGTAATATGCATGATACGTAACACCTCTACCGATATTGTGAACAGAGTTAAAATTCGGGGGCATTGCATTTCAGCATGCCCACGTAACATCTAACCATGGGCGCACGTAGTAGACGAACTAATGAACTTCTGCTAGTTCGAGAACTAATTAGCGAAAGATGGACGCCGCTAGGAGTGTATAAGAATCTAATCAGCATAACCGTAGACAAAAAGGGCACGTCTCTCCAAAGGTAGTTCCCAAATATTAAACAGGGGTCGTAATTGAGGAAGAAATGTTTGAGAATGTTTGTTGAAGACGTCACTGTATGAAAATGAATTATGGACTGTGGAATATCGGAGACAAAGAGAATCGATTAGTTTCAGAAGTGTTACTGAAGGATGCAGAGAAAAGTATAAGTGGACTAATGAAATAGGAGGCGAGGAGGTCCTCATCGAGATTGGCGAGGAGTGGAATGTTGGATCAGTACAGTGCAAAAAGAGTGGCAGAAAACAAAAAAATGTTCAAATGACTAAGCACTATGGGACTTATCATCGGAGGTCATCAGTCCCATAGACTTAGAACAACTTAAACCTAACTAACCTAATGACAACACACACATCCATGCCCGAGGCAGGATTCGAACCTGCGACCGTAGCAGCAGCGCAGTTTCGGACTGAAGTGCCTAGAACCTCTCGGCCACAACGGCCAGCGGCAGAAAACTGACATTGCATTATACCAAACAAATACTCGTGGACATTGTGTTTAAGTGGCAATCTGTATGAAAACATTAAGAGATTGTCACATGGGAGAGCGTTGTTGTGGTCAACATCAGACCAATAAGAGGAAAAGAGTATAAGGAATATCGGTATCACATTCGGTTCTAATGCTCTGCATTAAATTCATAACCGCTCCTGAATCCCACAAGAAGAGCATACGCGTCAGTATTTCGCCCGAAGTACACCCATCACAACCTGCTTTAAACGCCGCTGTTGGTGATCTTAACGTCACACGAAAACAAAATTGTTGCGTTAGTAATGTCAGCTGTATAGACAGATTTAACCGATAGGTCATTCCTGAGGATTGCGCTGCCACTGATGTGCCGAGTGACGTCGCTGGAAACACTGCATTTCTAGGAACAGCAGTTCCCTTTCAGATAGTTCTAATTTTATTACGCTCACCACTTGTGGAAAACAGTGCTTCCTTTTTGCTTCTGTAAATTTTAAAATAAGTTATGTTGCTCATGGTCAGGTTGGAATTGCTATACAACAATAAATAGAAGAAATAACCATCTTATCAGCTATCACTATAGTTCGCATTAACTACTTAAAATAACTGTCACCACATCCCGAATGCAATTTTCACCTTCACATTACTTCACATAAAATCTGTTGAAAAACTGAAATAAATAACGTTGAGACCCACCGTCCTTACAACAGCTTTTCACAGTGAATACGACAGTCGAGAGAAGGCTATGAACGTATGTAGAAGTGCAGTTGTTTATTATTGTCTGACGTAACCTGTATGGAGGGCAAAAACGTCGGAAACATCGTCCAGGGTATTTGAAAAAAAGTAATACATTTTCATTAGATTATCTGTTTTACATAAATTAAGACGGAATTTTGAGCTACACCATGATTTACCGGTCAACTCCGAAAGTTTATGTTGACAACATTCGTAATTTTATCGTTCGTCTGTTTCCCGGTAGAGGTCTCATTACCAAATGTGCGGCATGCCGGAAAGGAAAATATGTTATGTTTCCTTCGTTTCAACAAGTGCTATTCACCCACAACTGTAGGACGTTTTTATTTAACATGCTACTTCAAGGCCTCCAATGGAAAAAATGTCCGCCAAGATCCCCTGTTCTCACTGTATGCGACATTTTATTGTTGGACGTAGGGAGGCGGGTGTATTTCGAAGACCTACGTCTATATGCCTCCGCCTACTGTAATTTTGGGAGAATTGTAGCGGCTCATAGCAAGGGCATTATGCACGGACTCAATACATATCGCAAAACTAGATGTTTTTGACGATAATTTGGAAATTAGTTGTCAGTTGGAGGGCATCTTGACCATTTATGGAAGCTAAAGGAAAACTACTAAGATAAGATGGGTGACAGTCAGGTTGGGGTCCAGCAGCTGTCCAGGGCATCTCCAGACCCGTCTTCATAGGTCTCTGCGGCTCAGTTCAAAGGAGGACTCATCATTGAAGACAATCCTATTCCAGCCAACGAGAAACCTTTCTGGAGACTTAGGACAGCGGTGGAACGCAAGCCTGATGTCAAACGCTGTATGGCCAACGACCGGAAGTGGTTGTTCTTTCCATGGCAGCAACCCTTCGGTTGTCATCCACGGTAGTCTTAAAGCACAGAGGTACGTCGACGATATTTTATGCTGTTTTAATGCCCTTCATGGCAGGTATCCTGGGCTTACATTTCACCAACGTAACGCTAGCCCGCACACGGTCCGAGCTTCTGCTGCTTGTCTTTGTACGTGTCAAATCCTACTTTGGCCAGCAAGGTCGCGGGATCTCTCCCCAACGGGCTGGGCTATTCAACTACCTCGGGATTTTGACAATCTGACGTGGCAATTGGGCATCAAAAAATCAGTCAATACGAAGCCTAATAACTGCTTGAATTATGGCCAGAGGTGGACTCACATATTATTCGCTTACTGAGTTTGTGAAGCAGATTTTCTGGAATAGATCATCCAATTTATCAGAAATTATAAACATTTCTTTGCTCTATATGTACATCATACCTACTGATTTTCGTCCCATGTCGGTAATTCCTTCCTGGTGTGTCGTTTTTTTATTGTCTTAGGTGTATATCGTGATAGTTAAGTGACACAGCACTGGTAAAACATATTTTAACCTTCGTAACCACGTGCTTAAGGGAGGTCTACTTTATGAGCTTTCGTATTCACATTAGATTTCACCTTAATGTAATGGTGTCCAGTCAGGCATAGTACCCATTCTCTTGACTGGGGAAAGTTCCCACTTTCTAATCTCACCTACCTAATGCCCAGACATTTTCATTGGTAATAAGACAATAGTATTTCATAGAACAAATATACTAAGGCAATTGTTGTATTAACAACTTGGTGGCAAGGTAATCTCTCTTCTAATAGGTTTATGTTAAGATGTCATCCATTTATTTAAGAAAACCTCTAAAACGATCATTGGATTCTCAAGCTTTGCCATTGAATGTTGTAAAAAAAGAAAAGGACTCGTCTAGTTCAGCAGCCACTGGCTTAAGAAACACATCAAAAGGAGTGCACTAAAAATAAAACTGATGCTACTGAAGAGAAAAGGATTCTTGGCTACTTCACATGTGTATTCTACCATGGCCGAGAGGAAGAACTTCTGGACCATATTTATGGCATGAAACGAGGATATTAAGTCATATCAGCAACAGATTTAAACCATTTGGCATTTCAGCTTTCTGAGCCGACAAAACCCACTCAACGTATCAGAAACTGATTTACGCCAGTTGGGATTTTATCTTCCTGAGCAGACCACACCCATTCAACATATCAGTAATTGATTTAAGCAACTTGGCGTTTCATCTTGATGAGCCTAATAATCCAATGGGCAAAGTGAACATTTTGCCGACTTTCACTTGAGCTCACTTTCCTTCTACAAAAGGAGGCTTTGAATAGTAATAAAATGGTTTTACAGTTACAGAATGTGTATAGTCTATACAGATATATCTCATACGATTGTCTCTGACGAAATATCAGAGAAGAGCCGCATTTTTCTTAGAGTGGCTACTTTAACAAGTTTCCCCTTAGTAATGAGTTTTTGTATTGCAGGAGTGAGTCACGAGTGTATGGAAAGATTTAAAAATGGCTTCAGAAGCGGAATCGACGAGCACCACTCCGATTTTTGAGTATCAGTATCGCCCTCGGAAACTTAGTCTCTTATTGACTCATTTAGCTGAAGATTTACAGTTGGACAAATCGCTATGAACTGCCGAGTAAGTGTTGGTACAACTCATTCTGTCATTAAGAACAAATATGTTGTACCATGAATCGATACCTCCTCATAGATGACTAAAACTGGGCAATGAAATTGCATGTTTGCATCATATGCCGATAGTGGTCGCGTAAGATCTGGCAGACCCAATGTTGCCCGCCTGCTGAGCCATGCTTGTAGTGCTTCGTACCATGGGCGCCTTCTGCCACCACTATATAGGAAGGCCGGCGGCAGACAGTTGCTTGGAGACACTTCACTACAAGACACCATACAAACGCTACCTAGTTATCGTTCTGACTCCTTGGTAACATTGTGAGCAGGACTCCGTTTCTTGCTGCATTATTTGTAATGAGGTTTTGTAAGCTTTGAGAAATAAAATGAAAGTAAATCTTCAGTTTGCTGTTTTATCTTGTCCGCTAATCACTTCTGCTCCTACCCAGATTTCCTATGAAGATAATTCCCGTTCCACTCTGTAGCCCACTTCCCCTTACCATTGTGTACTGAGTCGTACACAGCGAAATTTCATCGCTGCAAATCTTGTGCAAGGTGGCTTTTGGAAGACTTTACCATTGATCAGATAGAACACACATAAGGTCATATTACCCATGTTCTGGGATATACAACTTCCTATTTCCTGTAATTACGTATTTTGTAGCAGCAACGCACTATCATCAGTTTCGGCTACTAGGACATGACTGAGAACAAAGCCAGTTGCCCACTTAAGATAAAATGTATGGCATGGCAAATGAATGGCATGCATCTTCTTGAAATTAATGCTGAAAGTTATGCAGCATGACGCTGGATAAAACTGCCGAAGTGGACTGCGAGCTCTTACGTCTTTTTACTTACAGCTCCGATCGTGCCCTACAGATTTTTATCCGTTTGTCCCAAAAGCGTCTTTACATGACATCAGATTCAATGGCAATGGATAGATCAAGAATAAAGTACAAGAATAGTTTTGAAATCAGTAGAAAAACTTCATTGGTGAGGCGACAAGAAAGTTCGTTACAAAAGAGGCGAGTGCAATAAATCTGTTGGCCATTACGTGAAAAACAGACAAACATTTTAAGTGACCTCTTTCACTCTAGAGCTATTTGTTTAATAATTCAATGAAGCTCGTACTTCGCATTTAAAACAGTCACATGAGCAGTGTGTATGCCCATTAGACACTAATTCACCTACCTTTGTTTGCGCATACGTTACGGAGTTGCCGTGTGATCATGCTTTCCCTACATCCAAAGAGACTGAATACTCCTAGCCAAACTGCGCCAAGATATCTAGCAGTCTCTGCGGTGCAACGCTCTTCTATTAGCTGCAGTGCTTTGTGTAGGCATTCAACACTCGTGGGACGGTGTATATAATGCACTAATGAGCTATGCCGAGACGTACTTCGTTTTTAGTTATAACTGATAAACTCTCGAAGTTAAACGTTATTTCATAATTTACTTACACATTTTCACAAACCATTTCTTTTGTCTACACAGTTGATCAGTTTGCTTCACTCTGGTTCGTGTTGCCTCTGAATTCCTTCAATCGCTTTGATAAGACCACTAAATTTCACAGTGCGACGTGAAGTTGACACGCTACTGTCTCAGAAGACCAGCAGCACTGATGAATTTCTGGGCTTCAGTTTTGCGGTATGTCTTGATATATTTAAATGTAACATTAAATGTAACCTCAAATAAATATGCATTTATGTAATTTGATTTCTTATTGATTCCATGTATGTACCTTCAGCTTTGAATCTTTATTATGTGAACAACAATAACATTACTTAGTACACGTAGACTACTTGTCATAGTCAATTGTTACTAGCCACACTCCAACAGCATGGGGAATTTATCATATACTGGAATATTATTATGTTACAAAATTATTGTAATGAGTATCTCCATTGTAGTATCGAAATAAAACTTATGCAGAACTATCTGATGCGTAATACTGAAACTGCCCGAACTACCAGAGTTTCTTAATCTTTGTTTTATTGAACTGGAGGAGTCAGATATCCACTTGTTACAAAGATTTCCCACCTCTCGAACTAACAGAAATCAGAACTGACTACCGCCCGTCGTTGCTGGCGGTGACTTGTGGAGACTGCCGTATTTATTACATCACATTTTCATTAGCATTTTAGCAACGGTGTAAGAAGTTTCAACAACCAACTGTTTGATAATAAATTATGAACGTTACTCCACAGCTCATGATATGTGCGTTCAATCTGAACATTACTACTCACTGTTCGAAACTGAAATTCAAACGAAAAAGCAGGTCACTATAGCCAGTTCATCTTGCTTCGCTCTGCTACGTTGCTAGCTACGTGAGTGATTGAGTGTCACCTCCACGCTCCAAATTTAGGACTAGTTTTTGGTACATACTACCATTCATTGTCAACGGACTGGGCTGAACCGGCACTGTTTATCGGATCGGACTTTGGCTTGTGTATTCAATTTGTATTTTCGTGGTGAATGCAAGGAAGATGTGTCAGTGATTTAATATGTTTTATTTCAATCAAGGCACCGATGAGTTTAATTAAATGACGAAAAACACCTAACTTCACTCTTCCCCAACCAGCCAATGCCTCTAGATGATCTCACCGCACCGTCACTGCCACTGCCATTGCCACTCATCAGACTAGGAACAGGTTGCTTCTCAGAAGAGAAGTCCCGCTCACAGTTGAATCTCGTCGCTGAAGTTCTGAGTCGCCAGTTTTAGCTCTGAACAAGTGCTCTTCTTAAAGCCAAGTCCTCTCCTCGTAGCCCTAGATCTAAGTAGGTCACCACCACATCTCATGCCCCTGCTTTGAGCAGAACCTGCACCACAAAACAAACCTCCAGTGAATAAATGTGCACCAAATTATGGCCAATAAGGAAACTGAGGAACTTTGTTCCCTCCCCAAAGAAACAGCGTAAAAGGTTCTCTTATCAGTTTGCTTCCAGCCGGCAATGGTTTTATATCATTGTATCCAGCTATCTTACGTCATCGATTTCCTTTGTAGTAGACCTATCCTTGGATTTCTCGCGTAAAAAATTTGCTGAAGTCGGTTCCTGGTCTCACACTCTGGAGTACTTTCTAACAGCGTCCAATAAGAACACCTCCCACCTTCTGGTGAAAGAAATCCTCATGCCACCGTTGGTGGCGTCAGATTTATGCAATATGCTTAATCCGGGTGACCAAAATAAAAAAGGAAGTAAAGATTCTTAATGTCTGTCACTTCCTTCGGAGCAGCAGAAGATATAAAACTGCCCATACTGTTTCCCATTACAGTTGCCCCCCTCGAAGACACTGGGCTAAGTACAACGCTCTCTGTGAAGCCCACTTTCACCGCGGACCCTGGTTGTAAAACAACCAAGTACTTATTACTGGCAACTCTCACTGCTATCAGTATTCTGGCGTTGTCAGCCGGACTCTTCGAGCGTATACTGTCGTTATGAAGTTCATTAAAAAAACAACTCACGGAAAAAAATTACGGGTCCACGGCATTGGCGTGTAGAAGAACAGTTGTAATCGGCGGAGTACATGGCCCAGGCTAACGGAAGGCGCTATCCCTCCTCCCACCTGCACTCATCTCAGAAACCTGCCGCTGCTGTTTTGAACGTATCCCCGCAGGTGCCTCAACCCCCAGCCACTGCTGTGGCATACCATTGACTCCACTTACCAAAGATCACAAGTGCATTTAACGTCCAGCTTACAGAAGTTCGCTGGCAGAAAAGAAAAGGGTAATATATAGGAAACGATAGCTGGACGTTTGCAGTCACTGACAATTACTGTATTTAGCAATCCGTATGTATCGAGCGATGTAAACATGACTATGTGATTAATGGGTTTTACGCAGTAATAATCAGATGTGTTTTGCCGGAAACTGGCTTACGCATCTCAAGAGGTACAATATTACGTTTGAGGTTTAACACAGTAAGTGAAATATTAGAGAATGTGTGTATCTCTAGAGGCAGCAAATCTCATGGTGCTGACTACATTCATCCAGTGTGTGAAGATGAGAGAACTTGGAGACTTCTAACCAACTTTGTACATGCACACAGTGTTACTGTATACAGCCAACAGAGGAAGGGGACTGTACCTGTTAGACGCACTTGAGGTAAACAAGCGTATAGCACAAAATCCTCCAGCTGTTTCTAAATCGTCAATTCAAATTAATTTCATACGTCTTAAGCTTCACAGGATGCTCCAAACAAGCCACATCCCACGGACCGTCACAATGACACATACTCTTACACAAAATTGGAACACTGTAGAATGTCATATTCCTGACCTTGCTTACATCAAAAGCTTCAACCTTACAACAACACGACATGAAATATTGTGTATTTTGTCATTTACTGTTTTTAATACTGTGATTTACAATGCAAAGAGTTTATGTACGATAGTTCGATTTCTGAGAGATGGCGGGCAAGGGTCAGGGCCAAGGTAAGGTTGGGGGGGGGGGGGGGGGGGGTGTTGGGAGGATGGTGGTAATTACAGAGTAGGGCGGGAATTGTGTTTAATTACAATTAGTGTCGGAAGTGCACTGTACCTTAAAATAATGGAGATAATTTGATAGCCTCAAATTAACCCTCTAACTCTCTAGAGTTTACTGCTGAGCAGGAGCACACTGGCAACGCTGACATTGTTTCTAGTCCTGGTGATGATGTTTTACATTTCTTATGCCGAGTGGTGGGTGTATCTGCTCTGGAACATTTAAATGTAGTCTACCTGTGGCAGCGGAGTGCGTTGCTTACAAAATAAAGCAGACGTCTTTCCACAGGTTTCCACAAATTGTGGACTAAACATGCACAATCACGATTCGACATGCCAGCTTACCTATACCATCACATACTCACCCTTTTAACTATTACTATTATTGAAATGTTTCTTGCCCTTGTAATTAAATTGGAAATGAGAGGTGTTAAGCAGAATTTGTGATTGTTATTGTGGTATCGATAGCACCCGACGGGCCTCAAAGTTGGCAACGAAACTGTGAGTTTCCATCAGACGTCGACAGTGGTCTTGCGGTATCCTGCGGCGTTAATACAGCACGCCCACTGTGCCGCTCCAGCGGCCCTGGGCTACGAGCGTCCTCACGGTATGCGACGCCTGGCGGCAGCCACTCAACCCACTCTCACTAGGAGCCCCTTCTGTACGAGACGCAGACATCGCCTAGTCGTGGCTCCGACTCCATAGTTTGTGCTTCAGTCCAGAGACTCTCAACCTTATTGACATTTAGAGTTTGACTAATTCTTCTGCTCCATTATCTGCCATGAGTCTTTTGTACTCTTGGAACAATACAAGTTAAGTAATTTTCCTGTTTGATGTCTTATCTTGTTACTTAATCATCTCTGTTTCTGCGACGTCAGTTGCCACTGAACTTTATAGCCCACGTCTCATTGTCGTGTACGAAGTAGTACACAACATATCTCAATGAGTCATCGTGTCTTCGTGTGGTAGTCAAAGCTAGTTGCTTTGTTTCTGTTCTGTCTGTGCAGTCCTAAATCATCAAAGCGCACCGACCAGCGCCGCGCCGCGAAATGACATAAAAAAGGCGCTGAATGGAAAGGTTGGGCAAAAGCACATCTACAAAAAGACAGGCTGATTTAACAACCCACCCATCGTTGGTGGATCCCAGTTCGGTCGCAGTCAAGTACTGAGTACAGAGTATTAGGAAGATGTTGCTTAGTCTGCATTCTGCCAGTAGTAATAGATCGTAAAAGTACTTTGCAAGTAGAAGGCACAACTTAAGTTACGGTTCTCTTGTTTGTAGAAGTAAAGTGTTACATTAATCTTAAAATTTAATGTATAGATCATATTGGATTCCTGCCACCGGCCGTCTAAACTTCTCTCCTTCCTTGTTTGTGATTGTGCTGACTCCCACCGTAGCCGATACAACACTGTCATTATTTTAGTTTGATTTTTCGGTTACTTGTGTTTTGTACCCTCTGTATTTACCTCTCTCGCGCTCTTTAATTTCTAGGTGCAGTGGCTGCGACTTTTGCACCTCTTTTTGGTTGCCCTCTACTGTTTTTGCTTTTCACTGTCTCTCTTAGTTCACTGCTTAACTGAACATGGCCACTGCACCGCAATAGGCTGCAGCGTCCACTGCAGGCGATCTAACTCAGTTTATTCAGTTTCAGAGTCAACAAATGGGGTAGCTGCTTTAAGTGATGAGCCGCTTATCCACGACGATTGTGGATACTTATAGTCAATGTATCAGGTTTTTTCATCTCGTTCCCTGACATGTAGAGTATGAGGACATACTGCAGACGCTTACGAAGTTATATGTGGAAAGGTTTGATGTGGCGGTTGCCCGTTAGAAATTCTTCAGATTGAGTAAGCAACAAACACAGGCATTCCGTCAGTGGATGGCTGAATTGTAAGTGCAGATTCTGATGTGACTGTGACTCATCAGTGACGCAATGATTCATGATGCCGTCATACACAGTGTAGCTGACTTTCGCATTCGGAAAGAGACTCTTAAATAGCCGCACCCTTTCTTGCAACAGGTTACGTTGATTATAGACTATCACGACTCTTGCGAAAGTGCGGTAGACAGTTTTCTCCGGACACGTGACCAACAGGCCTCACAACAGGCTCGTGAACAGCGACCTGCGGCCACAGGCACAGAGGTCACGTAAGCACAGGTCATGTCTGGCACAAGGACTGAAGTCATGTCCTCCCTGTAATAAGCCACATCATCGCTGATCTTGCCCCTCGCGTGAAATGACTTTTTGGCGGCGATTGGAGACACATACAGTTTGCTTGCTTACAGAAACTTAAGGCAACCCTTTCTGTTATTCCTTCAGGCATGTCCAGTCACAAAATTATCTAACGCGTAGTGTGTTTCTCCACATTGTCGTTACTGGAAAACAATCGTGTAACTGCCGTTCAGGAAAGCTTCCCAACTCATGTGCTAAGCTGCTGAAGGCGACAAACGTTTGTCTTTCTTAAAAAAAATAAAAAAAAAAATAAATGGTTCAAATGGCTCTGAGCACTATGGGACTTAAATTCTAAGGTCACCATCCCCCTAGAACTTAGAACTACTTAAACCTAACTAACCTAAGAACACCACACACATCCATGCCCAAGACAGAATTCGAACCTGCGAACATAGAGGTCGCGCGGTTCCAGATGTAGCGCCTAGAACCGCTCGGCCACTCCGGCCGGATGTCTTCCTTACTATTAAAGGACATTCAGTACGTTAGCAATTTGACACTAGAGCTTCAGTGACTTTGCTTATTGAACAAAAGTTGTGCACATCACGCCATATGCTGACGTAGTATGATGGCCAAGACAGTCCTGTCTTAGGCACACACAACTTTCCGAAATTTTATGAAAGACACTGACATTCACAGTTCTCTCCTACAGAGACAATGCCACATTTTTCATCTAGATATTTGGCTGAATGTTTGAATTAAGTATCCAGAGCAATTGTACTTGCCGTTTATTCCTTTCATCCTCAGGATAGTGTTTGAAAGCAATGTCCAGAATTTTAGGATTTTTTTCTGAGGGTTTAGACAAAGCCAATAATTTGTCCACGTCACAATGAAGAGTAATGCACCACCGCATTTTGTTAGTGTTCATCATCCTCCTCATGCTCTTCCAGACCATGTGCCTCAGGAACTTACTATGTTCCAAGACAGTGGGGTCTTAGCGCCCATGACTGCCAGGCAGTGGGCGTCCAATCTTCTCATCCTAAAGAAGCCGTCCAGCAGACTCCGGTTGTACGCGGATTTTAAGAAAACTATTAATCGTCACACAGTCATAGACATCTATCCCTGGCAGCACGTGGAAGATTTAATGGACACATTGGATGCCAGTCATTTTTTCAAATTTGATTTGCGAGCGCCTAATTGAAAATATCTCTGGATGAGCAGTTACAGGTGGTCATTATCATTAATACTCACCTGGGCCTCTTCAAAATATTTCGTCCGCAGCTCGTGGTCTCGCAGTTGCGTTCTCGCTTCTCAAGCACGGGGTCCCGGGTTCGATTCCCGGTGGGGTCAGGGATTTTCGCCTGCCACAAGATGACTAGGTGTCTGTGTTATCATCATCATTCATGAAAGTGGCGAGCAAAGGTTGGGAATTTTACGGGCACTGATAGCCGCACATTCGAGGGCCCCACAAACCAAACATCATTACTATCACTTCAAATTTTTGAAAATGTTGTTTGGCAGAGCCTCCATGTCAGCCATTTTTGGGCGCTCTCTGGTGCACGTGAATGCAAAAGTTCCCTTTTATTCAAATCATTTAGATGTCATTGTCGCCTCAAGACGTAGTCCTGAAGAACACATTAGCAAACATCACTCTGTTTCAAGTTTTGTCTGCAGCTGGTCTCAAATGTAACAGATACGTGTTTTTTCACACTGGAGTGCATAGGACATGTCACTAATAGCCAGGGCGTTCACCCATTTCAATCACATCTGTTTCCTATCCATGACCTTAAATCCACACACAGTGTGCGGAACAACTGCAGTTTGTGTTACGGAAGTTCACAAATCACATCTGATTTATTTCTAACGCCGCTCAAATCGCTGCTGCCTTACATTGCATGTTCCTTTTGTTTGGTCACAAGAGTGTCTGCTTTGCAGAATCTGAAAGATTCTTTGTTTAGTGATCGACGTCTCGTTCACTTTGATCCAGCCAGACCTGTAGTGTTGGCAGTAGATACTTCCCCTTATTGCATCGGTGCAGTTTTGCTGTACAAATTTGGTTCTTTTTAAAGGTCGAATATCTTTTCTTCTTAGCTGTTAAACAACGCTAAATATAACAGTTGGCAAATTGAAAATGAGGCTCTCGCTATTGTCTATAGTGTCTCAAAGTTTCATCAGTATCTTTTTGAGAGAGCCGGCCGTGGTGGCCGTGCGGTTCTAGGCACTTCAGTCCGCACTGCGTGACTTATACGGTCTCAGGTTCGAATCCTGCCTCGGGCATGGCTGTGTGTGATGTCCCTAGGTTAGTTAGGTTTAAGTAGTTCTAAGTTGTAGGGGACTAATGACCTCAGATGTTGAGTCCCACAGAGCTCAGAGCCATTTGAACGGTTTTTTTTTTTTTTTTTTTTTTTTTTTTTTTTTTTTTTTTTTGAGAGAATATTTTCTTGGCGAATGACCATAAAAAAATCTGATTTATTTAAAGTGATCCGAGAAAGATGCATTCAAATAAAGAAATGCGCACCAATTCTTTCGGTATGCCGAATTAAGCTATTTTTGTACACGATGTACTGTATCCAACTTTTAGCGTTACCCAGGAACAACGACATGGACGTAGTAGAATGATGTTCCCATGGGGTGCTTCATTAGTGTGAGTCCCCTAGCCTCTCACATGTTGGGGTGCTTCATTAATGAAATTAGCCACAAAGAAATTGTTCAAAATTTTCCCCATTTGCTTCAATTCAGTCTTGAGCAGCACATCCAGTGGTATGGCTGCACACGCTCTTAAAAATGCGTTGCTCCATATTGTTTGGGGTTGTGGGCTATCTTTCATAATCAATACTTTTTAAATAACCCCACAAGAAAAAATTAGGCGGTGTTAGATCTGGTGAACGTGGAGGCCACTGAATTGGTCCGTCACGTCCTATCCATCGACCAGGACACCGTAAATTTAAAAGGTTCCCTACATTTTTAGCATAATGGGGAGCTGCTCCGTCCTGTTGGAACCGTATTCGTTGCCTAGTTTATAAATCAACATCTTCCATAAGCTCCAAAAAATCATCGGGGAGAAGTTGTAAATAAGATTCCCCAGTAATATTTAGGTCAAGAAAATACTGTCCTATCAAGTAATTGTCTAAAGTTCCACACCAGACTATTAATGACCATTTGTGTTGTTTGTCAACGGGTCTGTGCCAGTGTGGATTGACAGGGGACCAATAATTACAATGTGGTGTCACCGCCAGACACCACACTTGCTAGGTGGTAGCTTTAAATCGGCCGCGGTCCATTAGTACATGTCGGACCCGCGTGTCGCCACTGTGTGATCGGAGACCGAGCGCCACCACAAGGCAGGTCTCGTGAGACTGACTAGCACTCGCCCAAGTTGTACGGACGACGTAGCTAGCGATGCACACTGACGAAGCCTCGCTCATTTGCAGAGCAGATAGTTAGAATAGCCATCAGCTAAGTCAATGGCTACGACCTAGCAAGGCGCCATTAGTAACATTGCATGTATCTAAAGAGTCTCACTTCTATCGCCACAATCTCCAGATGTACCACAAGGATGGATTAAAGTTAAGTATTCCAGCAGCTACGTACTTTTCTTTATAGCATTCATTACGTATCCTGTTTCAGACCTCACGCCATCCAGATTTAGCTTAGCGCGTGCCTTTCGGCTTCCTCTCATTGTGTCTAGGCTGTCTTGTCTAGACACAACAGACAATCGTTTATGAATGTGGCTTCATCGTTGTACATAACGTATATAAAATGATCATTGTCACCTGTTATCATTTCCAAGGCCCATTGGCAGAAATGCACGCATATTTGCACATATTTCGGCGTTAATACCTGTGTCAGTGTGATATGATGCGCATGATGTTTATGTGCCTTCAGAATCCTCAAAACAGTTGATTTCGGTATTCTAGTTTGTCTCTGAATTGCACGACTACTAATATCGGGATCCAGTTGAACACAGGCGAGAACGGTAAGGGTACGAGCGTCATTTTCATTGTATTCGCGATGACGAGGTGGACGGTGCATGTATCCATTTCGAGCTCGTTGAGTGCAATTTAGAATAATGTTTTCGCTTGAATGTCGTCTATTTGGGAAACGATCCGCATACAACGGCGCAGCTGCAGCGTAATTTTATGGCATTCACGTAAAATTAACATCATATTAACAATCTCAGTAGGGGGATAGTGAGCCATGTTTCGCTAAAGAATAATTTACTTTCGTCAGATGATTTGTACGGTTCACAATCTGAAAGTGAAGTGACGTCTGATCGCATTGCACCGACCTTTACACTAAGCCATAGTTCGCAAATTTGCCACGGTAGCGCCACAGTCGGGTTAGTAATTCAGTTGTGAAGAGTTCCCTAACGAGATTTTAATACCATTCCGCCTCCCTCCATCAAAAACTGCGGTGCCAGGATACATTTTGTAAAATAATAGCTTAATTTGGCGTAATGAAGTAATGGTGCATCGGTTGTACCGATTTGATGCATCTTTCTCGGATCATTCTAAATAAATTCGAGTTCTTCCCCAATTTCAATGTTTCTCGATTTCAGCGCCATCTGCCAATGGTTTAAAAAAGGTTTCAGACAAAACTTTATTAGCTTTTTATGGACAATTCGAATTTGCAATAAAAATTGGGTTTCCGTTTAAGATTTAAAAGTTGACTCCCGCCCTCCCCAAGGGGGCGGGGGCTGGGGGTCACGTGTAGTATCATTTGATGTCCTCCTTTGAGCTTACGAACTTGTCTTACGCACTATTTTTACCTGATGTATAGTTTTCGAGGTAATCTCATTCGAAACTCCGGATCGACCGCCCTGTATATTGCCCATCAGTGAGCCGTTGCACTTCAAGGAATTATTTTGTTTCATGTAGTGGTTCCCAGGCCCTCCAGTCTGACTAGCTTCGTCACCAAGGCACCGTTCGCACCAAACAGTTGGCGCAATGTCATTTCACTTGGCATAATCTGCATGCGCAAATGAAACTATTGATTTCTCAGTGCCAAGCCTGTGTTAAACATTAGTCAGTTCCGTCATAGTAATTCCTTGGATAGCCCAAACCTTAAGCACATTGTGAATTTTTGCACATAGATTTCGTGGGTCCTTAGTGTAATGTATGTGGGCTCATCATTGTGGACGCTTTCGGTATATTTCTCTTCGTAGCTCCATAGCACTCTACTATGTCTCGTTATACAATCAAGGCCTTGTCAGCGATCCTTTTCCCCAAGGAATTGCCTGAAGTGATTGTACAGACATCTCAGTTTGTTGCTACCAGGTTTGAACAGTTTTGCATTGCCCGTGGCATCAACCATATCACGAGTGCACTGTTAAAAACATAATCGAATGGCGAACCTGAATACTTTTTATGAACATTCAAGCAACAAATTTCGTACCTCTCACATGGGATCAAGCTATGTTGCTCTTATGTTGCTGCGACCCCCAGCCACGCTACGGACCATGAGTGTGTGTGTGTGTTACATGGGTGGCGGCACCTCGCCTTGCTTCAGTTGCTCCACCCACCCCGGAAGGCGGCATCCACTCCACCCAAACTGGCAAAGTGTCACACTAACGTTTCGGTCTTTTACAAATAAGATGGCCCACAGCTCGTGATCTCGTGGTAGCGTTCTATCTTCCCGAGCACGGGTTCCAAGGTTCGATTCTCGGAGGCATTAGGGATTTTCACCGGCCCTGAGATTACTGGGTGTTGTGTCGTCTTCATCATCGTCATTCATTCCAATTACGGTCGGAGGAAGGCAAGGGAAAATCACCTCCATTAGGACCTTGGCTAGTACGGCGGTGCGGGTCTCCCGCATCGTTCCCCCACACTCTGAAGACGCAGGGGACTGACTTCCAGTCCATTGGGAACATGACGAATGGGATGCTGGGTGCGAGGAACCATTGCACGGCTTCTTGGACTTTCCCTCTTCTTACCGCAAGGACCGAGAGGATTGTTGAGACGCCACCAAAATGAAAGCAACCCTCACTGCACCTGACTCCCACCATTGCGCCAGTCTGGGAGCTCTTTAAAGTCGACGCCCTTTCCGTTACTGTCTGTTTCGACAGCCACTGTCGTCTGGGGATGCGTCCCTCTTCCCAGTACCACCTGGGGTGTCTCTGCAGTCATCGAGGTTCCTCTAATTTCATTTGTTGCTCCACATCTGGATGGATGTGCGTGTCCTCTAACCGGTTTTTCAGCTCATGTTCTCAAGCGAGTCGAAGATGTATGCTGGGGCATGAGTGATATCTAGGCATCGGACTCAGTTTCGGCTCCCCTCCTGATCCTTTACGACCGTCCCCTAGCCCCGCCATCCACCCACCCCCTCCCCTTCATCGTCATTCGGTCCTGTACACCACACGATGAAGGTGAGTAAGTTAGAGGGGAGGAGTTACGTGGTATTAAGTATTGATACCACCATACAGGTATCAGAGTTGGCAATGGAATTGCAAATTCCCTGTCAGAAGCCGAATGTGGTCGTGTGAGAGTCGGTGGCCCTAGCATGCAAGCTGAGCCGTGGCTCCAGCGGCTGTGGACTACGAGCAACCTCTGCCAGGGCAATGTAGGACGGCTAGTTGCAGTCACTCTACCCACTCGCACTTGCACCCTCTGTGCTACGAGATGCCATCTAGTCGCGGCTCCGTATCCCTCGTTCATGCTTAGTACGGAGATCCTCATCATTGTTAACACTGAGAGCAGGACTAATTTATTGCTGCATTATTTGTAACGAGTTTTCAAGCGCTTGGGAAAATAGAACTTAAGAAAATTTTATATTTGCTGTTTCATCTCTTTCGATAATCATTTCATCTCCTATCCAGCTTTCCTACGACGACAGGTGCGGCAGCACTCCGTAGCCGCCCTCTCTATACCATTATGTACAAAGTCGCGTACAACAGTTATCACATTGATTCATCCGTGTTTTCTTGCCATCATGGTATTTCTGTTTGGATGATCTAGCCTGTCACTTGTTTCACGAGTTTGACCCACAGACTGACTAAAACAGCAGTCACGAATTCCTGCGAATATTTGTACACCAAAACGTATGCAGTAAAATCCTGTAAGATTCATTATTCACGTATGTGACCTGCAGGCCTTCTTTATACTTGCGAAAATTACTTATCTGCCTTTGCACATTCAGCTTCTAAGTATACTTTCACTGTAATCTCCAGGTTTAACACTCGTATCTAGTTGAAGCTGCTTTACGGATATGGAAAAATGCTACGAAGGAGATATTTACTTCTTTAATATATACGTACCCTTTACTTTCATTATTTATTTCGCTACCTGCATGTACTATCATTCCGAAGGAAGTAATTTAGTGCCGGATATTTTGCAACGCAAAAGGGGCCTCCCTGACAGGGAATTTGGAGCGGCGGTATTATATGGCATTTCCCAGTCGCAGCCTTCTTTGTAGCGCTTCCGTGGCCGGTAACAATGGGAGAGGGAAGCAGCGGGCCAGGACACAGTGCTCTGCGAGGCAAGCTTTCATAAAGGCCGGCGCGCCGGAAAAATGCGCCCACGCGGCCACAGGGGCCATTGTGCGCCGGGCGGAACGCGCAAATCTGTTGGTGAAAGTTTTAACTTAATGGGGACACAGAAATCTTTTGTTCTGTATTCGTACCGGGAGACTGCGCGTATGTGGCAATAGGTTGGTACAATCAATTCAAACACGTTGCTTAGTTTTCATCTGCCATATACAGTCCGAATCCGAACTCAACCGAAAATATTCGAAGAATGTTCAGATATTTTCTATTGTGAAAGGGACTTTTGGAGCATTTTCATATAAGCGAGCCACGCTATCCAGTGTCTCGTTACAAAGACGTTGAATTTCGTTTGATTTCTTGCTACTAGCAATTATATTGGACTGAAAACAACTGTGTGACAGTGGAAATGGCGACAATATGCACTGTGCGTCTTGTTTGAAAGAATAATTGGTCAGTTTACAATATGTCATCTTGCTGACAATGATGCTCACCTAAATCTTCCCCGCCAACTAACACTGCATAGTGAACTGTTCTGGTAAATTTTCTCGTACTTTAACAGTGTTACGCGACAGAACAATAGTATCACAGTTGAAGAGTAGCCGAAAATGCATCTATTGTATGGGTCCACCGAATGCACTGGAAGAACAGCAAAACGGCCCAGTGTGAGTTGATTCCACAGAGACGGAAATCAAACCGCAGTACCTTTGCTACTGTGCATAGGCGTCTGCAAGAAACTGGATCCTTCCGGTTATGGTGATTCCTCTTTACAGATTAATGTCACAGAAAGAAATATAACTGGGGTAAGAAACCTAATAAATCATGATTACACTACAGCTGTGTAACTGATCATAGGAGACTAGTGGTCCCTTGTACCAGATTACCTAGAAAATATCCGTGAAAAATTTACAACATTTTGTCGACGGCGTTCGGATGCACCCTGCACGTCAAGGCAATTAAAGTCATACGATATCTCCTAATATCGTTTCGGACCTCTTTTGGGCCGGCAAACTTCAGCAACTCAACGTGGCAAGGACTCAACAACTGATTGGAAGTCCCCAATTTTGAGAGATGCTACCCCTGTAGCCGACCGTAATTGCGAAAGTCTTGCGGTGCAGGATTTTGCGCATTAACCGTCCTCTCGATTATGTCCAGTAAATGTTCGGTGGGCCCTACGGTTCGGCGACCAGAGTAGCCAAATATTCGCTCGAACTGCCCAGAACGCTCTTCAGACCAATCGCGAACAAATGTGTTCTGGTGACAAGACGCATCCTACAAATTCAGTCGTTGCATAGTCACATGAAGTCCGTAAATGGCCGCATATAGTCTTCAAGTAGCCGAATATAACTATTTACAGTCAATGATCTGTTCAGTTGAACCAGAGGACCTAGTCCATTATACGTAAACACTGCCTATACCATTATGGAGCCACCATCAAGTTGCAAAGTGCCTTGTTAACGTGGGTCAATGGCTTCGTGAGGTCTGCACCACACTTTAATCCTACCATCAGGTCTTAACCAACGCAAAACAGAGGCCCGTCGACAGTCTTTTAAATGGCTTGATGCAACCTGCCACGTCTTCACCTCCTGAGCCAACCTTTTCTTCTCAACCTTTCTTTCAACTTACGTCCTCTATTTGCTAGATGAATTCCAAACTCTGTCCTCCTGTACAGTTTTTGCCTTCTACAGCTCCATCTAGTAACATGGAAGTTATTCTCTGATCTCTTAACAGATGTCGTGTGACCCTGTCGCTTCCTCTTCTCAGTGTCTTTCACGTATTGAAAAAAAAATGGCTCCGAGCACTGTGGGAGTTAACATCTGAGGTCATCAGTTCCCTAGGCTTACGACTACTTAAACCTAACTAACCTAAGGACATCACACGCATCCATGCGCGAGGCAAGATTCGAACCTGCGATCGTAGCTACAGCGTGCTTCCGGACTGTAGTGCCTAGAACCGCTCGGCCACAGCGGCCGACTTCACGTATTCTTTTCCTCCCCGACTTTGAGGAGAACTTCCTCGTTCTTTACCTAATCCGTCCACCTAATTTTCGACATTCTTTTGGAGCGCCACATCCCACATGCTTCTTTCTCTCATGTTACGGTCTTCCCACAGACCATGTCACACTGCCACACCACAAATGTTCATTTTTCAGAATTGTCTTCCTCAGATTGAGATCTGTCTTCGATACCATCACACTTCTGTTGGACAGGAACGCCTTTTTGCCTTTTCTAGTCTGCTGTTTATGGCCTTCCTGCTTTCTCCCTCGTGGGTTATTTTTCTGCCTACGTAGCATAATTCCTTAACTTCATCTACTTTGTGATCACCAGGTGCTGAGTGAGATCCTCATGTCAATTATGAATAACAAGTTGCTGAGGTAGCCCATTTAAAAAACGCTCCTACAAGTAGATATCAGTGCGGTGGTGCTCCGTTCTGTTAAGGAATGAAATGTTCACCTCGTTCTCACAGTCACCTAACGATTAACTGCTAACTTACAGCTGCCGCCAGGGTAAGCTTTTAGTCTGGATACTTAATTAAAAACTTATCCCAAGCCCTTATCTTCAAACTTCATTCAACTTTAATATTTTTTATTACTTTTATGTATCATTTTACATGGAGCAATGTGAGAGACAGGTGTTTGGCAACGGAACGAAATAGTATAGAGTATCAACAATAATGATTAGACAGTTTGTAAGCAAAAGAATTAAAAAAATAATAGACGGTAAACGTACATGAGACAGTATAGGCATTAATAACACGTTAGAGACAATAGTTCACAACAGCTGTGAGGAACTCCTGTACAGGAAAGGAGTGTGCCACATCGAAACCTTTCAATTTGGATTTAAATATTTTCAGTTCTGCTGGTACCCTATTGATAATGAACCCCGCTGAATAGTGAACCGACGGCCGGTGTGGCCGAACGGTTCTAGGAGCTACAATCTAGAACCGCGCGACCGCTGCTGCCACAGGTTCGAATCCTGCCTCGGGCATGGATGTGTGTGTTGTCCTTAGGTTAGTTAGGTTTAAGAAGTTCTAAGTTCTAGAGGACTGATGACCTCAGCAGGTTAGTCCTATAGTGCTCAGAGCCATTTGAAACATTTTTGAATAGTTTTTTTTTTGTGGTTTTAGGGCGCACAACTTCAACGGTCATTAGCGCCCAGACTACGTTAGGAATGCACCGCGAGTCACAAGGTTAAAACAGCGACGAAACGGAAAACACGATAAAAGACAGACTGACAGGCATAGGATTAAAAAAAAAACAGCATAATCAAATGTCCTTAGAGAGGGTTGTCAAGTTGATAAAATGAATAACGCGAGCAGCTGCTCGTTGGTCATCCGCTAAAATGGCATCGAGAGTACATGGCAGGCCAAGATCAAGACGCAGTGTGTTAAAATCCGGACAGGACGTTAAAATGTGGCGGACCGTCAGCAATTGCCCACATGGGCAGAACGGCGCCGGCGCAGCCGTCAGCAGATGGCGATGGCTGAACCGACAGTGTCCAATTCGTAACCGGGCCAAAACTACCTCCTCCCGCCGAGAAGGGCGTAAGGAGGACGTCCAAGCCGCGGGAAGATGTTTCAAGGCCCGAAGCTTGTCTGTAAGTGCAGCCCAATCGGCATGCCACAGCGATAAAATGCGCCGACAAATGACCCTGCTACAATCTGACGAAGGGACACAACAAGAAGCTGTCCGAGGCTGGAGGACCGCAGCCTTGGCCGCGGCATCCGCAGCTTCGTTCCCAGGGATACCGACATGGCCAGGAACCCACATAAAGCTAACCGGAGAACCGACGTCCACCAGCTGCTGAAGAGAGCGCTGGATCCGGTGCACGAAAGGGTGAACCGGGTACGGATCACAGGCTCTGGATGGCGCTCAGGGAATCGGAGCAGATGACATAAGCAGAATGTCGGTGCCGGCAGATGTAAAGAACAGCCTGGTAGAGGGCAAAGAGCTCAGCTGTGAAGACCGAACAATGGCCATGGAGCCGGTATTTGAAACTTTGTGCCCCGACAATAAAAGAACACCCGACCCCGTCGTTGGTCTTAGAGCCATCTGTATAAATGAAGGTCATATTAATAAACTTCCAACGAAGTTCGACAAAACGGGAGTGGTAGACTGAACCGGGGGTAACCTTTGGGAGCGAGCAGAGGTCAAGGTGGACGCCAAGGTGGCGTGTGGCTCTCGCCCACTCGAAAGGTTGCAGGGAGTGAAAAATTAAGGTGTTGAAGGAGGCGACGAAAGCGAACTCCAGGGGGTAGCAGGGCAGAGACATACAACCCGTATTGACGGTCGAGAGAGTCATCAAAAAAAGAACGATAAGACGGGTGGTCGGGCATTGCCAGTAGCCGACAGGCATACCGACAAAGCAGTATATCGCGCCGGTAGGTGAGTGGCAATTCACCAGCGTCAGCATGAAGACTCTCGACGGGACTAGTATAAAACGCTCCGATCGCAAGTCGTAAACCCCGATGTGGTATGGAGTTGAGGCGGCGTAAGATGGATGGCCGTGCAGAGGAGTATACGAAGCTCCCATAATCCAGCTTGGAGCGGACGATCGACCGATATAGGCGAAGTAGGATGGTTCGATCCGCTCCCCACGACATACCACTGAGAACACGGAGGACATTTAGAGAACGGGTACAACGGGCAGCCAAATATGACATGTGGAGACCAGCTAAGTTTCCTGTAAAATGTAAGACCTAAAAATTTTGTTGTCTCCACGAATGGGAGAGCAATGGGACCGAGTCGTAAGGACGGTGGGAGAAACTCTTTGTAGCGCCAGAAGTTAATACAGACCGTCTTCTCGGCAGAAAAACGGAAGCCATTGGCGACACTCCAGGAGTAAAGACGGTCAAGAGAACGCTGAAGACAGCGCTCCAGGAAACACGTACGCTGCGCGCTGCAGTAGATGGTAAAATCGTCCACGAAAAGGGAGCCTGATACATCAGCTGGGAGGCAATCCATTATTGGATTGATCGCTATGGCGTAAAGAGCGACGCTCAAAACTGAGCCCTGTGGCACCCCATTCTCCTGGCGAAAGGTGTCTGACAGGACAAAACCCACACGTACCCTGAACTGTCGATCCATTAAAAAGGAACGAATAAAAAGAGGGAGGCGACCGCGAAGGCCCCATGTATGCATGGTGCGGAGAATGCCCGCCCTCCAACAGGTGTCGTAAGCCTTCTCCAAAGCAAAGAACACAGCCGCGGTCGGGCGCTTCCGCAAGAAGTTATTCATAATGAAGGTCGACAAGGTAACCAGATGGTCAACAGCAGAGCGGCGCCTACGAAATCCACATTGTACATTGGTAAGTAGGCGTCGAGACTCGAGCAGCCAAACCAAACGAGAGTTAACCATTCGCTCCATCACTTTACAGACACAGCTGGTAAGCGAGATGGGTCGATAACTGGAAGGCAAGTGCTTGTCCTTCTCTGGCTTAGGGATCGGGACAACAATAGACTCGCGCCAGCATGCGGGAACATGTCCCTCAATCCAGATGCGATTGTAAGTACGAATAAGAAAACCTTTACCCGCAGGAGAAAGGTTCTTCAGCATCTGAATATGAATAGAATCAGGCCCTGGAGCGGAGGACCGTGATCGGCCAAGTGCGTTTTCGAGTTCCCGCATGGTGAATGGGGCATTATAACTTTCACGATTCGAGGAGCGGAAGTTAGGTGGCCTAGCCTCCTCTGCCTGTTTGCGGGGGAGGAAGGCAGGGTGGTAATGAGCGGAGCTCGAAACCTCTGCGAAAAAGCGGCCGAAGACATTGGAGACAGCCTCAGGGGCCACAAGGACGTCATTCGCGACCATCAAGCCAGAAACTGGTGAGTGGACCTTAGTGCCAGATAGCCGGCGCAGGCTACCCCAGACAACAGAAGGAGTACTGTTGAAGGTGCTTGTGAAAGCAGCCCAGCTGGCTTTCTTGCTTTCTTTAATAATACGACGACACTGTGCACGTAATCGTTTATAATTGATACAATTCGCCACTGTAGGGTGGCGTTTAAAGGTGCGTAAAGCACGTCGACGAGCACGTAAAGCGTCTCTACATGCTGTGGTCCACCAGGGGACCGGTACGCGACGTGGAGAAGAAGGAGGGTGAGGGATGGAATATTCAGCAGCAGTGAGAATGACTTCCGTGAGGTGTGTGACCTGACGATCGCAGCTTGTGAGGGTTTGACCCTGAAAGGCCGCCCTGGAAGAGAAGAGCCCCCAGTCTGCTTTGGAGATGGTCCAACTAGATGAGCACGGAGAGGGGGGTATGCTGCAGGAGATGGATAACACACGGGAAGTGGTCGCTCGAATATGTATCAGAAAGTGCATACCACTCAAACCGGCGTGCAAGTTGGGGAGTACATATAGAGAGGTCTAAATGGGAATAGGTGTGAGATGTGTCCGAAAGAAAAGTAGGGGCGCCAGTATTGAGGCAGACAAGATTGAGCTGGTTGAAAAGGTCTGCTAACAGGGAGCCCCTCGGGCAGGATGCTGGAGAGCCCCAAAGGGGATGGTGGGCATTGAAGTCTCCAGTTAACAAAAATGGTGCAGGTAGCTGAGCCAGAAGTTGCATCATGTCTGCCCTGGTAACGGCAGACGACGATGGAGTGTAAACGGTACAAATGGAAAATGTAAAAGTGGGGAGAGTAATGCGGATGGCAACTGCCTGGAGGCCGGTGTGCAACGTGATGGGATCGTAGTAAATATCATCCCGGACCAGCAACATAACCCCTCCATGAGCCGGGATACTTACCACAGGGGGTAGGTCACAACGCACAGAAGTGTAGTGTGCCAAGGCAATTTGATCGCATGGGCGTAGCTTCGTTTCCTGGAGGGCAACGACGAGCGGACGGTGCAAGCGGAGCAGCAACTTCAAGTCCTCTCGGTTGGAGCGAATGCTGCGGATATTCCAGTGAATAAGTGCCATCGTAAGAGGAAAAGGAAGATGAAAGAAGGGGTCACCTCGAAGCCCGCTGAGGGCCTGGCTTCGAGCGAGCACTGCCGCCGCTATCAGTAGGCGGACAGTCATCGTCCATTGGTTCTATAGGTTCATCGGCGATCTTGGTAAGATGACCGGGAGGGGGAGCTTCCTCCGCCGGTGAACGGCCAGATGTTCGGCTACCAGCGGTGCGGCCAGGCGAAACTGATGACGGCCTGGGGCGGCAACCGCTGGGTGGCGCAGGAGAAGAAATGCGCCGTGGCGGAGAAGGAGAACTGTGCTTCCTATGAGCCTTCTTGGAAGGTCGTTTGGTGGAAGTACCGGTCGATGGCTGGGAGGTCGAGGTACGTAGGAAGTCTGCACGGGACGGTTCCTTCTTGAAGGCCCGTGCATCTGACTTCTGGGTCTTTGTCTTAGCAGAAGCTGATGAAGGGGCTGGTGTCTGTGGGGTGATGGGAGGAAGAGGAGACGTCGACCGCGCGATCTTAGCACTGGCCGAACGGACGACCGTGGTGCTGAAGGTCAGATCGCACGTCTGGGTTGCCACCTCCCTGGTAGTCCGAGGAGAGGCAAGGACAATACTGTATTTCCCCGCTGGGAGCAGCGTGGGCTTCCTACTAGCCAATAGCTTGCGAGCAGCCGAGGTGGACACTTTCTCTTTGACCCGAATTTCTTGGATACAGCGTTCTTCCTTATAGACGGGACAGTCGCGGGAGGATGCGGCATGGTCACCCTGACGGTTCACACAACGAGGAGACGGAGGTAAACAGTCACCCTCATGGGCATCCTTGCCACAAGTGACACATTTAGCCGCATTGGAACAAGTCGAGTGTGATTGAAACGCTGACACTGGTAGCAGCGCGTAGGTGTCGGGACATAGGGGCGAACAGAAATAACCTCGTAGCCCGCCTTGATGCGCGATGGCAGCTTAACACTATCAAAGGTCAAGAAAAGTGTCCGGGTCGGTACAAGGTCATTGTTGACCTTTTTCATGACCCTATGGACAGCCGTCACGCCCTGCTCAGCGAGGAAAGATTGAATCTCCTCGTCAGTCAATCCGTCGAGGGATTTAGTATAGACCACACCACGAGACGAATTCAAAGCTCGGTGAGCCTCCACCCGGACAGGGAACCTGTACAGGAGTGTAGCCCGAAGCAGTTTTTGTGCCTGAAAGGCGCTCTCAGTTTCTAGTTCAAGGTACCATTACGCAACCTGGTACAAGATTTGACAGATCCAGCTATGGCATCTACGCCCTTCTGGATAACGAAAGGATTGACAGAAAAATCCTTTCCATCCTCAGATCGAGAAACGACGAGGAACTGTGGGGTAGCCGGTAGTACTTTCGTCACTGGGGGCTGGTCATGTTTCCGTTTGTGGGCAGAAGTCGAGGGAGAAGAAGAGAAATCCATTGCGGAGGAATCCCCCATGATAGCCAGCGTCTCCGATGGCGCGCTCCTTCCTTAAGGGGCACCCCTCCCTGGGCCTGGCCTTTACCAGGGGGTACGTGCATGCCTTACTTGTCTACCCAGGGCGGGGAATTACACGTTACCCCGTCACCGGCTACGCGTGCGAACGCGTGGGTCGGCCTTCAGGCGCGCACAGGGAGGAAGGAAGAAGAAAAAGGAGAGAGAGAGGACAGACTGTCTCAAACGCCGAGGCGGAGACCAGAGAAGGGAAGGAGAAGAAGGCAAGGAGGAGAAGGCAAGGAGGAGAAGGCAAGGAGAAGGAGGCAAGGAGAAGGAGGCAAGGAGAAGGAAAGGAGGCAAGGAGAAGGAAGCAAGGAGAAGGAGGCAAGGAGAAGGAGGCAAGGAGAAGGAGGCAAGGAGAAGGAGGCAAGGAGAAGGAGGCAAGGAGAAGGAGGCAAGGAGAAGGAGGCAAGGAGAAGGAGGCAAGGAGAAGGAGGCAAGGAGAAGGAGGCAAGGAGAAGAAGGCTAGGAGAAGAAGGCAAGGAGAAGAAGGCAAGGAGAAGAAGGCAAGGAGAAGAAGGCAAGGGAAAGAGTAAGGAAGACAGTGAGATGGAGAAGAACAAAAAAAGGAACCAACCAAAGAAGGAAGAAACAAGAAGTGAAAAACCAAAAAGACCACAAATATAGGTCGTGGGACCGTCCGTCTCCGGACGCAGGCGCTAACTACCCCCTTGAGGGGGATGGACTCCTTTTAGTCGCCTCTTACGACAGGCAGGAAGACCTCGGGCCTATTCTAGCCCCCGGACCGGCAGGGGGGATTTTTGAATAGTGAACCCATTTCTGTGCAATACTTAAGGGCACGTTATCTAAGTGCATATCATCATTGTTCCAGCGTTCACTGAATGAATGTTGTCGTCCCCTTTGAATGAATTAATATTGTCAACAACAGATGCATGTATGTACAGGAATTTCAGAGTTCGAATCTAGAGAGATCTGAACAGTGGCGTACATGCTTCGTGAACTGACCCCAGGGATCAGTCAGACGACCTTTTCTGGTCTAAGAACATTTTTGGTGTTTGCTCTGAGCTGCTCCAAACCATAACATAAAACAAGATAATATCGTGGAAGGAAGTAGTGTTAAGATGCCTTGGTGTTTCAGTGTGAGAAACTGTGGAGATCATCTTACAGTGAAGACAGAGCATTAATTCTTACCCAGGTGACATATACAAAGAAAATATATAGAGTCACAACTGAACCATATGACACCCCCCCACCCCCACCCCATCCCCGCCACGTTACATGAACCACTCAAACCTCTACTCCGTTCACACCGCAATACAGCCTCCTGCAACCTACTTCCCAGATATATAGAAGTTATAGTCTCATGAAACGGGATTAATATTTTGGAGACGCCCTTCATTGCTACCACGCGAATTACAGACTTATCTATTACCCTAAGGCGCCAACTACTGCTAGAGTTTGGTTCTGGTTCCCTTTTCACTAACGTATCCGGTGCTGAAGGAGATAGCTGCGGCTTCCAGCTGAGGCGGCTGTAGCTAGCGAAGCCACAGCTCCAGGGAGAGAACGCGCGGACGTCTCGCTAAGTGGGCGTAATTTGTTGCACGTTGGCCGGCCGTTTGGGGCGATCGCCGATGTCCGCTGCCAGCCTGCTGCTGCCCGGCCGGGCTGCTTCCGGCCTAATAGAATTCGCCAACTGGCGCGCTGCAGAGTTAACAGGGCCGGACTCGGCTCGGCCCGGCCCGGCGCTGGATGGCCGGCTAGAGATGAGCGGCGTCACAACTTCCGGCGCCGCGTCTCGCTGCGAGGCCCGGGCCTCTAATTGGCCCGGCTGCTGCACATCTCTGCCCACTGGCTCGACAGCCTTACGCCACTGCCCATGTCAGTGTCGAAGTTAGTAGCGGTATGGCAAAATTACACCGAAAGATAAGAAAAGAAAAAGCCCTCTCAGTGTTAATCATAAGCATCGCCAGGGCGTCAGAAGATAACTGCACGGAAGCCAGAGCACATGCAGGAAAATGAGAGATCCTTGAATAGAGCACCTCTCCAAGTGAAGAAACTTACGGGTTTGCTGCCGGGTGACGTCGTCGGACACCGCCGTTATTTGACAGGAGCACACCCTGCCATTCTCAAGGCACAAATGCAAGGAAGAAGAATTATGCAAGCAAATTTAATACCTCGGTTCACAGAGGAGAAACGAGGAAGACACCACACACAGAACAAGTGTCAACACAAACAAAGATAACCAACATCAGAAATATCGATTGATTATTAATCAACAGGTGAGGTAGCACTAATTCGGTCCCTCTGTGTTTTGATGAGAGAGAGAGCCGGACTCCAAGCAGCATTTAACCAAAATCCGCCATCTCTGTTAATAAGTTTTCTTGATAGTCTGATTTCAACAGCTTCCTCAATAACACTATCCCAATAGCTGGACGTGCAAGCCCGAATCTCCCTGTTGTATTCCATAGGATGACCAGTGTCAAGGCAGTGTTTTGCAATAGCGGATTTGCACGGCTGTTGTAAGCGTGTGTGACATATTCAATACTCAGGTCTTCCAGAGTACTGATTGTCTGACCAATATACGACATGCCACAATTGCAAGGAATACGATAGACCCCAGCTTTGGCGTCCGTAAAAGATAATCTTCACTTCAAAAGCCATTTGAGCACAAATGTCAATGATAGAGGTACGTTTATATAGCCAAACGTATTACACATTTGGAAATTAGGGAAAATTTTTATACATATCTAAAAAAAAGGCAACCACCTACAATAGAGTTCGGAATGGGATTACATTTCCCTTGTAATAATAAGTACTTGTGTAAGTAACTACGTAACAGAAGAGATATACATAACGTGAGCAGCCAGGGGCATAATAATACGCCAAATGAACCCTGTGCTCTTGAGAAACACCAAGCAGTGAACACCTATAGTATTAGCAGCGAGACAGTAGTTTCAGTTACGAAGACTTAAGATGATAAGGCTTGGGAAGGAAATAAGAGGTTAGTACAAAGTTAGCTCGCACTGGGGAAGGACTTCCGATGCAAAGCGATGGCATCTGTATTACTGATCATGTTCGTAACGACACAACAAATGAATATTTGTGAAGTGAGTGGAGGGGATGATAAAAGAGAAAACCAAGTGAAAAACTTAACTTAGAGTAGGACACTTGCAGACGACGAATAACGCAGGTGACCCATAGGAGAAAGATTTGCAGTCTCACAGGGAAAGAAGCGTGGATCACCAATAACATGCCTGTATGAAGATGTTCGTTTTGCGTCAATTATAGAAGGTAGTAGCTGTAATTCGAGACACCCAGTGAATTTAACACTACGATGATAAAAACGAAGAGAGCAATGAAATTGTGATTATTTGTAGCCTAATTGCTTCATATTAATAATGTTGCACAAACGACAGTTAAATGAATGGCGAACTTGCGGGATGGACACACCAAGCATGTCACGATACAGACTATCTCGAACTTCAGTTCGAGTATAGTCCATATACTGACATGAAATGTGATTATTAGGAAAGAACTGTTCCACATCTTATATAAGCTATGTCCCATCTTACAGCAGTTGACTTTTACGTGAAGATCATAGGACTCCACATGTATCATTTCGTGTATCGTTCCCAAGAACCAATCGATAGAATATTTCATCGTAAACAAGCTTCAACAAAAAGTAATGTGACAATATATTCGAGGGAATAATACAAACGAACAGCAAGCTAATATGTCAGTCAAACGAAAACACATCCAAACATCAATGGGCACGGATTAAATTGAGTCAGTGCACGCGACATTTGATCTATAAAGCTTTTGTGAATGGCTGTATTACTCTAGAATGTTTCAATAAGTATGTGGATTGGATCGCATAGCATATGACTGTTCCAAAGTGAGTCCGGCGGGGTACTGGGCTGAGTAACTAACAGCAGTGGAAATACGATAATACCTAGTGAAATTACTACCGATTACGAATGAAAAATACTTTGATTGTAAACAAGTGATAAAAATAGATCGAACATGATCGGTGAATACCTTGAAAGATAGCGATACGTAGCTAGCTGATCGGTAGTGTTTACTTAGGAAGTGAAAGGACTTGCCGATGGGACACAGGGCATCATTCATAACAATACACAGTTCATTTACCCACGAGGTGCCGACATACATTTGTAATGAACACATGAATTACAACACTTTATTGACCTAATCAGGGGGCTTGATGAGTTACAATCGGCGCCCTCCACAGCATCACTTTGCGAGGCATGACTCAGACCAGGCGTCGCCCATTGCTCTGAAGGGAATGCCACACACACTGGCTGAGTAACACAAATACAGGGCACTTCTAAAACACACATACAAAACATTACCACACACACACACACAAGCAAATACTGAATAGAGATGAAACAATTGAGACAGATACCAATCAATAGATACCCCAAAATTAAAAAGAAAAAAAACATAGAATAAGATGTAAACCCCAAGAAAAACAATCATATAATGGCATTCAAATGATAATTTGGCGCCAGTCTAGCAAGGTAGTGACCCTCCCCGTTACATTTCAATGAATGCACAATAACAGTTCCATAACATTCGAGATGGAATCAGATATTCAGTAATTTCTTAATGCAGACAATTTACTCAACGGTAATCCAATGGTACTTATCATGAAAAAAAAATTGATACATTCGAGTTTACATTTGACACACGACAATGATTTAAAAACCCGTTTGTCCTCTGTAATTAATAACAGGGGGAACAAATATAGGCCGGCCGAAGTGGCCGTGCGGTTAAAGGCGCTGCAGTCTGGAACCGCAAGACCGCTACGGTCGCAGGTTCGAATCCTGCCTCGGGCATGGATGTTTGTGATGTCCTTAGGTTAGTTAGGTTTAACTAGTTCTAAGTTCTAGGGGACTAATGACCTCAGCAGTTGAGTCCCATAGTGCTCAGAGCCATTTGAACCATTTGAACAAATATAAAACTCCTTAGTAGATATACACCACGAGAGATTAAGCAGTACCGCTGATCAGGACATTGCATGTCTGAACACTTAAGAGAACTAATTAAATATGGAGAACAACTACGAAACTCTCTAGTAAATGTACGCAAGAGAGACTGAGCTACACCGATGATCAAGGGAAATTATTTCCGAAGGTATGAATATTATTTGATCCATCTTACTGTAGAACCTTTATTTTATGTTACTATCATGTGTACTGGTAGATAGGACAGCTTGGCTGTGGAAGCCCACAACATAGACAGGGTAGCCCACAACATAGACAACAGTATTCACAATTACAAGCACCCAAGCTTTAATGATCTTCCAGCAATACAGGCTCTTAACAAATCTCAATTAAGCAAGGACATAAACTTTGTTACAAACATATGTTAACCTTCAACCAGTGAATAACCCCAATAAAGACGAGAGGAGGAGGAGGAGATTAGTGTTTAACGTCCCGTCGACAACGAGGTCATTAGAGACGGAGCACAAGCTCGGATTAGGGAAGGATGGGGAAGGAAATCGGCCGTGCCCTTTCGAAGGAACCATCCCGGCATTTGCCTGAAGTGATCTAGGGAAATCACTTCAAACCTAAATCAGGATGGCCGGACGCGGGATTGAACAGTCGTCCTCCCGAATGCGAGTCCAGTGTGCTAACCACTGCGCCACCTCGCTCGGTAATAAAACGTAGATAAAGGACTGCTTTACAAGATTGCTTAAATTAAGTAAAATCATGACAGCTAAGTTACAAATTTTATGTTGAGCTTCAACAGGTGAATAACCCCAATAAAGAATTCTCATTTAAATAAAACAGATAGGAAAATGCCTTACCAAAATGCTTGAATTGTGTAAAATAATGAAAAGCTGAGTTACCACTTTTCTCACAAACTACTTAGGAATTTACAGCAGATAAACAAGTTTGATCTGTTTAACCATAAGGTAACTGCCAAGTCCAAGCGACCGATACCACTCAGAGTGGACGACCGCCCCAACGCTGGTCATCGACCGACATCGTCACGGCCCGGTGGCCACCGTGCTAAAACAGACTAACGTTTCGGTAAGCGACCGACACCAACACAGGAGTAACAGTGACTGAAAGTTGGCGTACGCCTTACGAAACACGGCACACCCTGAAGCGGGAGCAGGCACAGCTGGCTAGCGGCCATACAACCGCGAGCAAACAAAAAATCTCACGCCGCCCGTACTAACGCAGGAGAGCTTCTGTAAAGTTTGGAAGGTAGGAGACGAGGTACTGGCAGAAGTAAAGCTGTGAGTACCGGGCGTGAGTCGTGCTTCGGTAGCTCAGTTGGTAGAGCACTTGCCCGCGAAAGGCAAAGGTCCCGATTTCGAGTCTCGGTCGGGCACACAGTTTTAATCTGCCAGGAAGTTTCAGGTTACTTGTAAATTAAGTATCGGAATAACTGTGACGAATATCGAAAAAATAGACATCTCATTACCAAGCTGTGATGAGAAACTGTAAGATACGCAAACATCAATTTTTTGTGTCTTTTACTTTCCTCACAATCGATAGAGAAGTAATATACAGCGAAAAAAACACGCAAAACCGTAGAGATCCTTTTCAATTTTTTAAAGTGAAAAGAGAATCTGTATCGAAAAACTAACTCTGGGAGCCGATGTAACTTTGTTCCATTAACTTACAGTATTTTTTACAGCAAGAAAATCGGAATTCTTATTTTTCTTTTGTATTTGAATCCGCCGCCGCCGACCAGAGCTTGGGAAACAGCGACGACTCCTGTCGTGTTGGGGCCGTGTCGCCGTCTGCCAGAGCGGGGAAAGAGGAGGGGGCAGCGTCGTAATCGCAGCGAACTGTCACGTCTTGGACAACGTAGCTTTAGTGTCAACTTTTACAGCACGTATCATCTCGACTTGAGGCTGGAACACATCGCAGAATTGGGCAAGTACGCACCAGTGAGATCTGCACAAGATTTTAAGGGAGTAAACGGGAACGGGTACCTTTTTTATTCTGTCCACGTTGCTAACCGAAATGGCCTTCTGTGCGGCACCCTGGAATACATCGGATCAACAGTGCCCATCAACATAAGAGCAGATGGGAGGCCGTGTGGACAGCAGCCTGCAGAGAAGGGAATCATCGGCCTTGAGAGGACGGTCACAGCACCTGTTCGAGTCCACTACCACTGGGAAGCATCCTGCCAAAGGGCTACATTGGATGCTTTTTTGAACATATTTAACATCGAATTTGCTCTGCTGCATTGTGCGAACTGGAACGAAAGGAGAAGTCCAGGCATCTAGTTTGGTGGGTTAGTTACGTTGTGTTTTAGCTGTGGCTCTACGTGGTGTTAGGTTAGTCCTGTGATGATAGAAAAGTTGCACTGGCTCCGTGGTGATTTTAAATGCCCTGATTAACAATACAGCCCAACCACTCTGGCGTACAATTACTAAAATCCCATTCTGTCCTCTGTATCCAGTGAGTTCGTTTTTAATGTTCAGAATTTCAGTGTCTTCATAAGCGGTACAGCTCAATCTCTCTTGGCGTAGACTTATTAAGCAGTTTTATTCTTGTTCCCTGTTTTTAATACCAATGTCGTTGCCACAGTGGTGAGACCGGTTGCGGTCAGATCACAGAAGTTAAGTTCAAATGGTTCAAATGGCTCTGAGCACTATGGGACTTAACATCTATGGTCATCAGTCCCCTAGAACTTAGAACTACTTAAACCTAACTAACCTAAGGACAGCACACAACACCCAGCCATCACGAGGCAGAGAAAATCCCTGACCCCGCCGGGAATCGAACCCGGGAACCCGGGCGTGGGAAGCGATAACGCTACCGCACGACCACGAGGTGCGGGCACAGAAGTTAAGTGATACTGCGCTAGGCTAACATCTGAATAGGCCACCGTCCCGATCTGCAAAGTGCTGTTGGCAAGCAGGGTGCACTCAGCCATTGTGAGGCCACTCGAGGAGATACTTGATTCAGAAGTAGCAGCACCGGTCACGAAAACTGAGAACGACTGGGAAAACGGTGTGCTGACCTCATACCACTTCGTATCTGCATCCAGTGATACCTAAGTGCTCAGGAAGAGTCAGTTGGGTCTTCAAGTCCTGTTCTGACGGTGTTTGTTTGTTTGACTTTTTGTTTTCTGTATATAATGATTTCTTTTTTAATGTTCACAACTTCAGTGCCTTAAACAGCGGTACTGCTCAGTTTCTCGTGGTGAACATTTACTAGTTTTGTTCCAGTTCCCTGTAATTAATAAGGCTTGGAGGAGATTATTTAAATCAACTGATTTCACAGGGAGCCCTAATAAGTTTTTGTCTTATGTTCAATCAGCAAATGGGCTGACGCCATCTGTGTAGACACTTTGTGATCATAATAGATCGGAACGTAGTGCAGCAGGCCTCGTCGCGCTGTCACTATCCATTATACAATCAGTCAACATACCGGGATAGGTTTCAGGTTGCCCGCCCGTTCACTCTGCAATGGTAGGTATTGGTTTAGCCAACAAAAGCAGCGTTGACAAAAACTCGACTAGGTACCTACACACAAAGGCCACACACTCCAAGTCTAGTAGCTGAAAGTTAGTTAAAGTATCGAGCGTTGCATGAGTCTTTATAAAAAGTGTAACAAATTTCCTTTTAGTTACGGTATTATCTTTGAAACAGGGAAACCGCTATCATGTTCGTATTTAATATCCCGACATCAGTTATGCGAAGTTACTGATTGTCTCTGTTACAGTTTCACACCTGAACGCAACCAGAACGTATCTAGTCCGACCAAATATTTTGAATGTCCTAACAGTCGCTGACCCACGACTACTTGCCAATTAACACATTCAGTCGTTCAGTAGGGGTCTTGTATAGAAGTGCTCGCCATAGTTTCTCTTAATCTGTACGAAACACACCAAGCAGAGTTAATATACGACATGAAAGGTTCACACGCGAATATCTCATAAAATAAAGCGCTCATAGTACTCAAAATTTGACAAAGTACTTAATACCCTAATAAGTTTTCGCCAGCGACACGAGAACCACTAAAACGTGTGAATTTCTTCACTTTCATACAAATCTGATCAGCGCGATTTAACCTAGGTGTTTACCAAAAGGCTCCCGAGCGACTCTCTCGACTCATAGATCTGAGGCACAATGCGCTATTCAAACGCGCTGGAAATTCTGAGTTCCTATTGGCTGGTATGTTACGCAACCAATCACGTCATCTCCAGTACTTCTGTACTCGCGGTATTTCTAAAGTCAGCTAATCAGATTACTGTATGTACATTAGAGAAGGAATGTCGTAATTCCGAAACTAAATAAAATATAATAAAAACAAAATACGACTCCTTTCCACAAAATAAATAAATTGTTAATAAATTTTTTACTTCATTCCCCTTCTTTCGAACTTTTACAAAATCAAGCTGACTTGGACATATATTACAAATTTCTCTATTGCACAATAACTTCCTTACGCATACATTTACATAGTTTTAATATAATATAAAATTCTCACTTGAGATATGTCCTCCATTAACTCTCTCTGTCTCACCAAAACACACACACAACTAAAACACGATGAAGTAATAATTTTCGAAAGTGTTATTAATTACGTCAGAAATTTGTGGTAATGAAACAAAAGAAAATTCCAGAAAATTGGGTTATGTGAACCTATCCTCTTGGCTGTAGTTTGAGTTGATACTTTGGATGAGCACGTTACAGTCCCTAACTCAAGTTTCCCAATGCTAGCGTGGGTATTATGTGTTTTAGGTAGAAATTGATACCTCCGAAAGTATTGAAGTTTTTGATTTGATATTTCAGCAATATGGTTGTTTATGCATAGAAATTGGTGTACTAAGTACGGAAAAGATCGATTATTATTTAACAGTAACTCTTCAGATTTACAGGGAATATGTGCAACGTATCGCCCGTGGCGTTAGTCAAATACGCAGTTCGCTCGGCGTAGTAGCCAGTGTCAGCTGTGCCAGCGTGAGAACCAACATCTGCTCCCTCCACGCTCCAAGACAAGCTGCGCTTTCAGTGCAAGATGAGAGCTCGTCATAATTTGTTACGTTACAGGAGGATGGCAGAAAAGACCGAAATACTTAAGGTCTACCTCCAAAAATGTTTCACTGGAGAAGATGGCACTGTAGTTGTTTCTTCAAATGGTCGCACGAGCCTTAAGACGACTGATAATGAAATGAATGATTGTGGGATAGAAGAGAAACAGAAATCATTCACCAAAGAAAAGTCCACTTGATTTGACAGGATACCATTACGGTTCTACACGAAAAATGGTTCAACTAGCTCTGAGCAATATGGGATTAAACATCTGAGGTCATCAGTCCCCTAGAACTTAGAACTACTTAAACTAAACTAGCCTAAGGACATCACACACATCCATGTCCGAGGCAGGATTCGAACCTGCGACCGTAGCTGTCACGCGGTTCCGGACTGAAGCGCCTAGAACCGCACGGCCCCCACGGCCGATTCTACACGAAGTATGCGAAGGGATTTGCACATCTTGCAGTTTAGATCGCTGTAGAAGCAAGACGTTTTTAATGATGGGAAAAACGGATACGTTATTCCTTTTTCAAGAAGGCCATCGAGAACAAAAATAGGCCTGCACATCTAATATCGGTCTTTTGCAGAATAACGGCACATGTTTTACACTCGCGTGTAGTGACATTTCTGGAGATCGAAAATCTCTTGTGTAGGAATCAACACGTATTCCGAAAACAACGGTCGTGTTAAGCTCATCTCGTTCTATTCATCTAAGAGACCCAGAAAGCAGCAGACTCCGGCGCCCAGTATGGTGCCTTATTCCTTGACTTCTAGAAGGCTTTCGATACTGTTCCTAACTGCTACACTACGACAAAAATACGAGCGTACAAAATATCAGAGTTTCTGAGTGTCTGGACAAATGAGCTTCTAGTAAACAGAACACAGCATGTCACTCTCATCGGATAGAAATCTTCAGACTCAAAAGTATCTTCGGGCATGCTCCGAGGGAGCGTTATAGGACCATTACCTTTACCGGCCGGACTGGCCGAGTGGTTCTAGACGCTACAGTCTAGAACCGCGTGACCGATACGGTCGCAGGTTCGAATCCTGCCTTGGGCATGGATGTGTGTGATGTCCTTGGGTTAGTTAGGTTTAAGTAGTTCTAAGTTCCAGGGGACTGATGACCTCATAAGTTAAGTCCCATAGTGCTCAGCGCCATTTGAACCATTAATTTTCAAAGTAAATATGAATAATATAGTGGACAATACTGGAAAGTTGATGAGACTTTTAACAGAAGATGCCGTTGTATACGGAGAAGTACAACTCTAGAAAATAGAAGCGAAGTGCAGGAAGACCTGCAGAGGATCGACGCTTGGTGCAATTCATTCTCAAATTAAGCAGATGTGGCATATGCTCATAACTAGGCTTGAAGGCCCGTTATTGAATGATTACGCAATTACACAGCAGTTACTGAAAGCAGTTATTTCGTAAAATATCTTGGAAGATATCTACGGAGGGAGTTAAAGTTGAATGACTACATTAAACTAATCGCAGTTAAGGCACATGACTGACTGTGATTCACTGGAAGAATTCTCAGGAAATATAGTTAATAGAAAAATGTGGTAGCTTAAAAAACCCTGGTTCGACCAGTACTTGAAAACTACTCGCTAACCTGGGACCCACACCAGAAAGGACTGAGAGAGGAAAAAGACAAGTTTCAAAGAAGAGCAGCCAGTTTATTTACTGTATCTTTTAGTAAGCTCGAAAGATTAAGAGAGGTGCTCAACCAATGGCCGTGGCCTACACTGCAAGAGAGGTGTTCTGTATCGCGATGTAGATTACTTTAAAGTTTCGGTAGCGTACGTTCCTAGTGAGACAAACAACATACTGCTTCCTGTTACATATAGATCACAAAATGATCATGAATTATAATCAGACAGATTCGAACACATATGGATGGTTACCAGCGATTGTTCTTCCCGTGAACCATTCGCGCCTGGTAAGGAGGAAGTCGCAGTAGTACACAAGCTACCCTCCTGTACACATTGGTAGGTGGGTTCCTGAGTTTTGACGCCGATGTAGTAGCAGAGCACGGCACTGACAAAACTGTATCAAAAAATGTGTTTTGTTAAAATACTGTTTTTTTGGTTTAGTTATGACTTTGGTTTATTGAACGATGCTGCCAACTGCTTGTTGCGAATATAAAATCGTATGTATAGGGATATCACAATGTAAACAGTGTGATCATTGATTTGAATTGTTTAAGAGTTTTACAACTGATCAATAAATATATTGAGGGTTCTTGACATGCTGATTTTTTTATCATGTAAATGGGAGAAGATATCATACTCTATACACTAAAAAAAGAGAAAACACCATAAAACAGAAGTGAAGTCTTTTGGGAAGTCGTATGCTCACTGTGCGATAGCAATCCTAATATTCATAACAGGTTGGTGCTTATGCGACTGGTCCACAGTGTGATTAGGGAAGGTACATAGAGTACCTTTCTATGGACCGTGCAATTACTGAAGAACAACCTCATTCAGAAGTGGAAGCGGAAGTAAATCGGTGGCAGTTTATTCAGAGGAAGCAGTTTAAGTCGGTCAGAGATTTTAATCTATCTTAATGATTAACCACTGATAGTTGACAGTGACTGTATAAAATCACTTGGATCTGCGGCGAAGTAGTCATAGAGCCATGTTCGCAGGGCTTTTTCATTCGGAAAGTCAACATGTAAACGTCATGCCGTATTGCAATTTGATTGTACGTACCTGGTATCTCTTACAAGATCAATCGAAATTTAGACATTTCGATGGTATTCTAAGAACTCTGAAAGCTTCCGGCGCTGATTGTAGGATACTGTTCAATCAACGTAGTTAGACCCGTTTTCAGTACATACTGAAAATCAGTATGACATCTAGTTACAATAGCTAAGATATCGTTTTTAATGCAACTATTGAAGTCCTGAAACACGTGGGTTCAGTAAATGAGGAGCTAGGATTAATGAAGGATTTAACCGCACAAAACAGAGAAATTTTTTATGTTTCCGGATGCACATAACACATTATAGGGTCGGGTGTTCATAATATAGAGCAAAGACACATAAAATAAATAGCAACCGGTTTATTCAGACAAAAATTTCCAAAGAGACTGGAGTAATTATGGGAACGGCTGTACAGAACAAGAAGTAACTTAGATTCCATCCATATTACAGACCACGTGGATTAATAGTGCTGCTAAAGAGAGAAAACAACGCAGATAACATTCTGGTAGCAAAAAAGTGTTGTCCTTTATTCTTGCACAAGATGTCTCTAAATAACCAGGAGTAGTTAATATATTCTCTCATATAATTTTCGGCTGTCCGCCAGATCACGACGTAAGTTCGCGTTATTTCTGAAACAGAATCGTTATCATCTTTAGGTATTTACTGATGACTTGTGCTCTGCTCGTGTCGGGGTTTTATACTTGTTCGTTTTTACCAACACTCTGCTCCTGTCGCTATCTGTGTAGCCTCCGTGGTGGCTCTAACGATGGTGGAGGTAGCGCCATTCTGGAATGAACTGTTTTCATCGTTGGGTGAAGACCTCACTCTATGGGAATACTTTGCTTTTTCTGTACTCACCACATGTTTCACGCCTGACTCACTTGCACGGCACTATCTTTGTTAGTTGGATCATCTTAGATCCTTATTCTAACTGCCTCTTCATTCACACAATTCTGTCCATCTTCACGGCATCCCTACCAAGCCAACAGTAGTCACAATGCACGCATTGTTGCATTGGCGGGGGATTTGGTAGATCGCTATTTTGCGAAGACCTAGAACATCCTCTACTGCGTCTAGTAGTGTCACTTTCTTAGGGGATGGACAAAATACACATTTCACATTTTGTCACTTCAAGATTTTGCTGATTTTGTTAGAGGTGTTGCCGACAATCGTGACGCACGATAGAGATTTGCATTCCTCTATTCCTTCCTGCTTTTATCTAGCTGTAAACTGTCTAAATACACGCATTACCTGCTTCCTTATGTACTCCTGCCTTAAGAATGTTGTCTCCAGGAGCTTCAGCTCTGTTGGAAGGCGGTCTTTGTCACATGTGGGTCACACGTTGTGAACAAATACGCAAGATGCCTTCTTTTAGGGACTTAAGCTGATTACTGGAAGTGTGTAGGTACGGATCAGTACGTTTAGGATTTCTGTGTACACTGTACCCCATCTTGGCATCTGGCTTCCGTTTCACCAGCTCATTACGAAATAGACACCATCACGTTTTACCACCATGGTAATCTCTATATTGGAGCGAAGCAAGTTGATAGGATCGAGAAACTTTCCTAAGCTGTCCGGACTATGTGGCCGAAGAACTAAGATTTCATTAAAATTATAATTTCCGTCAAACAGGAAGCTGGTCTCGAATTTCTTGCTCATCAATTAACCAACGGGTCACTATCACTGAGGCTTAGTTCTTGTAGATGTTGTTCAAAATAAATGGAATTATTAGTGTTATGTTGGCATTTGCAAACAGATGGTCTCATGAGAGAAAGTCATGTGTTTTACCGGTCTGTATGTTGCTGCTACTACATTGACTACAGCCGTAATGGTATGCCCCTACTCCGTACTTTTCGTAAGCGGCATAGAGTCGTGTTGAAGTAGTAAGTTATGGACAAAGTTTCCTGACGGTTTTCACATCGAAGCAACTGTAAAAAGAAATTTATTAGTTTTTCTGTGGTTATGACGTTACAGATCTCCTCTTATACTCTACGCTGCGACATCGATAATTTCATAAGTTTTCTGTTTATATTCTGCATGCATGGGCAGCACGTAAGTCAGTGGGCAGGGCTACCAATTTTGGAATGACACGAAACTCGAAGATGGCCACTGTTTCAGCCCTTGAAACGTTGCTCTTCGGTGGTGACACCGAGGTGAGTTCGCGTCACATTTCACAGCGTATTTCTTTAAGGCTTGGATAGGTGATTCCACGTTGTTTATCATCTCCACAATTGGTAGTGATGCTGCAATCGAGCCGAGGTTTAGTCCTTGTTGAATTAATCAGCTTTACGACAGATTACATCAAAAGAAGAATATATCCTTATCGTCCATCTCCTGCGATTCCAATAAAGAATCCATTGAAATTAGGGGCTAAGGACATCTAATTAACTGGTGGTAGTCGCCCATAACCGAATGAGGCGCGGAACCCTGTATTGAGTATAGAAAAAGCAAAGCGTTCCTGCAATTCGAGGACCACACCGGAGAGCGTTACCACGCTCAATACCACGACCACTGGAGACCATAGTTCGTTGCCAACACCAACTGCGGCGGTTACAAACATGGCCACAAGAGCACTGTGGTGGTAACGGCCAATGCACAGTACGGCAACATGAGCGGAGAAGCGATAATCGGAACAGTCTGAAAATGCCAATGACCCCGTTTGCCAAAACATCATTAAGAAGTTACGAAGTAATTCGGGCTGAAACCAGTGTATCCTACCAGGTTGGTATCTAAATTCGTAGTGTCTTCCAAAAAGTTTAATGAGCACAACAGATACACATAACAGAGACTTTAATCATCAATAATATATTCTTCTTCACTGTTTATGACAGTCTGCAAACGTTTGGTAATCTTTCGATTCTGTGTCTGTAGAAATCAAGCGGATGTGAGGCGATGTACTCGTCGAGCCATGTTCGCAGCGCTTTTTCATTCGGAAAGTCAGTTCCTTGCAGGTTGTTCGGTACAGAGCAGAAATGGTGAAAATCTGAGGGTGCGACATCAGGAGAATTCGGTGGTTGCGGGCCGAATTCCCAAACGAACTCTTGTATGAGTTTTTTGTCAGTCTTGCAGAATGCGGGAGGGCGTCATCCTGAAGCATCGTCATTTCACGGAGTCATCCTGGTCCTTGTTCTTGGAATGCTTCTGAAAGACGTCTCAGTTGTTGAGAATTAATGTCAGCAGTGATGGTTACACCTCGGGGAAGCAATCTGTAGTACACCACACCGTCCTTTTTCCAACAAATACATGACGTTATACTGTGCGGATGCGTGCAAATATTGGAACGGATAGCTGCTGCTTTGTTTGCGCTCAACCACTCCTTTCGTTTCCATATTTTACCATACAGACACCATTTATTGTCAGCAGTAACGATACGAAATAGGAATGGTCGATTGTGTTTACGAGCCAATTGATGGCCGGCCGGTGTGGCAGTTCTAGGCGCTTCAGTGTGGAACGGCGCGTACGCTACGGTCGCAGGTTCGAATCCTGCATCGGGCATGGATGTGTATGATGTCCTTAGGTTAGTTAGGTTTAAGTAGTTCTATGTTCTAGGGGACTGATGACCTCAGATGTTAAGCCCCATAGTGCTCAGAGCCATTTGAACCATTTTTTGAGCCAATTGATGACAAGCACGCAGCGATGCACATACTGACATCCGCCGATTCTTGTGATATTGGCTTATAGTAATCAGTACCCACACACCCGATTTTTGAACGTTCACGGTCGCATGAAAATGTCGCACGATCGTGGAATGACAACAGTTGATCACATTTTTGAATTTCGAGTGAACTGAAGTGGACCACTGTGGATTAACGCGTTAAAACGATCTTCATCAGACCCCGAAGTTCCTCCTGAAATTGCAGAGTCAGTAATGTCTAAACGATCCTCCTTAAACCGACAAAACCATTTTGTTGCTCTGCTCTGTTGAATGACATTTTACCTATGCATGGCGCAAAAGTTTCTAGCTGTCAATGCTGCTGTCACCGCTCTATTGAACTCAAACAGAAGAATGTGTCGGATACGTCCCTATTTCTCAACGTGGCACTTCATCTTCTGGGGTCCACAGCATCACTGTCTCCAAATGACTGAACGACAGTATGTAGTCTCAGAACGCAACAGCGAACTACAAATAAAAGATAATTATCGATAAATAACTGCTCTGTTGATTAGAGGTAAGGGACCCTCTTCCAAAACCATCAGATCGAAAGCTATTAACGAGAACCGTTCTGGTATCTCTGACAGTGGAGAGTAGGTACCGGTCGGTTGTTGCTAAGATGGTAGAGTATTCAACATACAGAAGTGGTAATATGGACCAGAACAGTAAAAAAAGAGAATGTCTAGTTTACATAGGCTTTAAATGGATAACATAAAACGTATGTAGCCTGGTCGTCGATAGCGGTAGCTCGTGACATGCTGGTTGGGCACCATCTTTGCCGGTCGGAAGTGTTTGATTTTTTCTCTAGTGGAAGAGAGGCAGTTGGGTTTGCAAGAAGGACGAGTACGGTTGGAACTCAACGGTTATGGTGGATGGTGTGTCCGGCGGAACGTAGGGCTTCCTGGAGAGCAATTGATCAGCACTGCTGGCGCTCCGTTTTACTGGTGTGAGCGTTGGCGGTCAGCGTTGCCAGTGCAAGCCGGTGTGGCTGATGTACCATGCTGGGGCAACCTAGTCTTGCCCTGGCTGTACTTCGCGCAGTACCCGGGATCCCTCGGAGAATTTCGCGCGATTTGGTGACGCAGACAGGTCCTGTTCTCTTCTGCACTGGACGAGTGGACTGCCTTCACCACACGATTTTGCCGGGTACCGACTCAATACTTTCTTCAATTTCCTTGGTCAAGGAAAGAACTGGATTCCGTTCTCTTATGTTTACGGTGAGCGTTATTTGTATATTTTCCAGCGACTTCTCTCTACTCTCTGCTGCTGTTTGCGTTTGAAGCAGCTTGGCGCTGGCCTACAGCTTGGTATTTGAAGTTTTTGTTCTGCTGTGCTCCCACATTTTCAGTTAGTGTGATTTTGAAAGGATTTGCGACACCTGTTCATCTCTCTCGCGTGAATTTTAAGTAAAGAGTGGACTGTTGCTTTCGTGATTTAATTTTAAGGCCTAGAGGTCTGTGCCTAAATCTGAGTCACATCTTGTCACTATGTTGGCCTTTAGGAAAGAGATTGGTTTTATTTAGTGGTACTAATTTGTTTCTTGCAGCCAGTAAGTTTTTTTGCTATTCCCTTAGATAGTAAAAAAAAAAACCTCTAGGAAAAATATGACTATTTTTTTAATATGATGCTTAAATGATGCTTTCCTATTTAAAATTAAATGTAAACTTTGTTAAAATATTTCCATGAGGACAAGTGAAGTTCATAAGTCCCTTTGATTGATGGCTAAGCTAATAATTGGCCATCTTGGGCTGTAAATGCTAGTCTGAAAGATGGTTCAGCGTTTATTAAAATTGTGGTGAATTTTGGTCCCTGGCCGTTTAACATTCCGGCTTTAAGTGTTTATCTCACTCGAACCTCTTAACTTTAACTAGCATCACGAGGCAACTTAACATTCATTGGCGCTTTAATCTCAATATTAATTACTGGATTTCTTGTACAGTCGGGGTAAAGGTTTCGAATGTATTTAACCTGTTCACTGCTTTGCTGTATGAGTTGTAGTTCACTACCTATCCTCTCTCTGCTTGTTGTCCACGTGAGAAGTGGAAAACGGGAGGGGGGGGGGGGGGGCGGCCCCTGTGTCTACGTCTGCGGTCTGTTAGGTCGTCTGCTGGTTTGTGCCCTGGCCTGACGTAGGTCGCTCTATTAATTTATTGTAATTTTTAGGTTATGGTGTGCTTCGGCACGTCATGAATGTAAGCTACTGATATTCAATGTTTTGATGAACTGAATATTTTGTGAAAAATTTTTTTTGAAGATACCTACATTGCTTCGCTTCTGATGTTTCACATTTAATGCCTGATTTAAGGATGAAAGCTCAAGTTTAATTCTTTAATGTGTTTCTTCTTTAACTGATCCTTGTAATGTTAGTTAGAAAATTGTTTTAAGTAGTACTTGGTAGCCGGCCGCTGTGGCCGAGTGGTTCTAGGCTCTTCAGTCCGGAACCGCGCTGCTGTTACGGTCGCAGATTCGAATCGTGCCTCGGGCATGGATGTGTGTGATGTCCTTAGGTTAGTTAGGTTTAAGTAGTTTTATGTCTAGGGGACTGATGACCTCAGATGTTATGTCCCATAGTGCTTAGAGGCCAATTTTTGAGTACTTGGTAACAACTGATGTTCGGTACTTTTTCCCCAGACCTTCTTATAGGACCCGTTGGCTGACGTCCTCCTAAGATACAAGGTTATATTGCTTGTATCAGTATGCGCACGTGTTCAGCAAAAGAAATGTGTTTCACATTAGTGAAGATGAAAAAGCACTCACAGGTCTTAAGGCAGGCGTATTATAGCCCATACTCATTGGAAATTTTACCCAGTCCGGAACCGCGCGACTGCTACGGTCGCAGGTTCGAATCCTGCCTCGGGCATGGATGTGTGTGATGTCCTTAGGTTAGTTAGGTTTAAGTAGTTCTAGGGGACTGATGACCACAGATGTTAAGTCCCATAGTGCTCAGAGCCATTTGAACCATTTGAACCATGTGAATGTAGTCTACCCTACGCTCATAGCAAGAACAGTACCGGCAAATGTATCAGAGATGCCTAAGCGGTTTTCGTCTATAACTTTCAACTTGGTCGTTTCTGGACCGAGGTTTTATCATTGCGTTCGATTCTAAATTTACGAAGAGATTCATTTTCGAGCCTTAGGCACTGGGCAGATCAGTTCTTTGTTTACAAACCCGACGATCCGAAAGTTCTGTTAAATGTCGTAGAACGTGTAATAATCACCCATGAATGTTTCAACCATTCCAGGACTGCGTCGGGGCCCGGAGAAATGATAGCGAATGGACAATCCTTTAGTGTGGCGCATGTGACTGTGGCCGAAGTGAGGGGACTTTGTGACGGCAGAAGTGTTGGTGCTAGGCTCTTGTCGGTGCTGTTTATGCCAGCGGGCGGAACTTGGAAACATCTGTCGCTGGGCGCCTCCCCAGCGTGAACAAACACCCTGCCCACCGCTCGCTGCGCTCCTCTCCTTTGGTGCTGACAGCGTCCCTGGCGGGGCGCCATCTTGGCGAGCTGCCGCCCACTTCCGATTCTGTATTCGATCAGCCCTGCCAGGCTTCGCAAGAACAAATGTAGCCTAACTTTCCGATATGCCTCACTCTAGTGAGTTTTCATGTAATCACGGGAGAGGCTGAGCGCTACCTATTGTTTTCGTTCATCTGCACCTAGAGACACACTACACTGTGGCATACGTACAGTGGCAACTTGCTGGTGAAACAGTCTTCGTCAACGAGTGAAACGGAGCGCGAAGCAAAATTACATGTACAGGCAACATCCCTTACATGTGTTCACTGGTCGTGAAGCACGTTACACATACACTGTCATAACAGAAAAAAGACGTTTCTCTCACAGGTTGCGAATCGATCTGGGTACACCGGTGATGTTAAGATTGCTACACGATATGATAAGAAAACAATGAAACTGATTTTTTATCTACTGGAGATTTTATTTTTTAAATACAGTATTGTACCCTTCCAAGCGGTCTCCTTCGGCAGCTATACAAAGACAGAGTCGTTGTTCACAGTCTTGGTAGCAACGGTGAATTACTTCAACTGGTAGGGCGTTGAACATGTCGGTCACATTCCTTAGGCTGTTCTCCAGAGACCCCAAATCAATTCCTTTTAAGATATTATTCGATTTCTTGAAAATAAAAAGTCAAAAGAGATCAGGTGAACAGGGGGGCTTTGGAACAAGAGCAACAAGTATGCCTTCTGAGGTCAGAAATTCCGTGAAGGGAATGATCGTGTGCCATGGGGTGTTGTCAAACTGTCTGCAGCGTCCGGTCGCATTCGATTCACCTTTTTCCTGAGTATTTCAAGGACATCTTCGTAAAGCACTTGGCTTGGAGTTTGTCCTGAAGGAACAGATTCTTTACGCACGATATACCTACTGCCAAGAAACAAATCGGCATTGATTTGATTTGTTTTGCTCTCTGATGTGATCATTCGAGCTTTTTTCATTCAGGGAGATGTCTCACTCTGCCACTACCGACTTCTCCCTTTTGGTTCAAGATCGTACTCAAAAATCCAGATATCGTCACTCTTGATAACATGGGTGAACCATTCGTAGTCACCGGAAATCTTCTCAAAGAAGACCGAAGCATACGTCTCTTCGACTGTCCTTCTGCTCAGCTGTGAGGGTCTTCAGCAGCATTTTCGCACAAATCTTTCGCATGTGCAGAACTTCGGTCAAAATTTCATGTACCATGAAAGTATTTCATTGGTCACCCATCACCCTTATTGCTAATGTCGGTTGATCTCACAAGGGCACGTACACGTTCGATCATTTTCGTCGATTTTGAAGTTCAAGGCGTCCCTGAGGGAGGTTTATTCAACGTTTTCTCGGCCTTCCCAAACCGATTTGTGGCAGCGAAAAACTTGTGGTATTGATAAAGAATGTTCCTCATATGCTGCTTCAACTTTTGAAAGGTTACGCTCACGGACTCCCCAAGTTTAACGCAAGACTGTATGGTATAACTTTGCTCTATATTCTGCTGTTCAACTTTCGTAACACACAACAAAAATACAACTTCACTGAAGGTGCTCTGAAAAATGGCATGGTGGCTCTTTGGAGGTGAAAGTCGGACAGAACATGTCTAAGGGATGAACACACCATTCTTCACAACATAGCGTTGCCATATCGCTTGCAGTGTTGTCAGTATCACTACTTTACTCACACATCTCCTACTGCAATCACTGAACCGATGAAACAAAAAATGGTTCAAATGGCTCTGAGCACTATGCGACTCAACTTCTGAGGTCATCAGTCGCCTAGAACTTAGAACTAATTAAACCTAACTAACCTAAAAACATCACACACATCCATGCCCGAGGCAGGATTCGAACCTGCGACCGTAGCGGTCACGCGGTTCCAGACTGAAGCGCCTTTAACCGCACGGCCACACCGGCCGGCAACCGATGAAACCTACTAGATCGTACAGAACAGTAACAGAAACAAAAATAACACGGACGTGGGTTGCGGCTGGTGATGTTCTCAATATTAGACAGTAACATGTTCCTCAATAATCGGCACAACTATGCAGACTGAGAAACCATCAGTGATCAGAGTTATCGATAAGGCTTGTTAGTGATAAACCGCTCCCAGGGATACATAAATATTTTGATAAAAATAATTTGCTACATACCTCCGTTAACCACGTGGGTGAACCTGTGACCCATAGATTGGGCATTCCTCCCTTGGCATATGAGAAACCCTATCAGATAATATCCAACAGGGACCTGGATGAACTGGGTTCCCGGTCTCTGTAGGCTTAAAACTACTGGAACAGCCTCTCTCCAGGGGACATACAAATACAGGGCCGAGTACAGTGTAACACCATGAAGGAGTCAACGGTACATTACATGAACCACGGAAAAGGGAGCCCTCCAATTAGGGAAAATATATTTCGCAGCAGGTATAAAGACTGTGAGGTGGCAGCTTGGCTATTGCACTCTTCTGGAGACAGGATGGTAACTTGTCTTTAATATAAAAAATTCATCATGGTAAGAGGTGCAGGAGGAGGAGAAGGAGGAGATTAGTGTTTAACGTCCCGACGACAGCGAAGTCAGAAGAGACGGAGCACGAGCTCGGATATGGATGGTTGGGGAGGGAAATTAGCCTTGCCCTTTTGAAGGAACCATCCCGATATTTGTCTGAAGCAGTTTAAGTGAATCACGGCAAACCTAAATCAGATTTGAAACGAGAAATAAGAAACGGGATGCATTAATGGCAAATAATCTAAGCTCGAAATTAAGGACAAATTACTTTAGATTCTGGATCGACCAAAAGTTAACAATCTTGAATTTAAGAGGTATGGGGAATAAACGAATCAAACTGAGCAAAATATTAACAGATTCCAAAACTGATATCATGCTCATAGTGGAAAGGTAGAAGAATGAAACAGGAAAAAGTAATAGAAAGTGGTGTGGTAGAATTACAAGATTATTGGATACTTTATCGTGATGTTCCTGAATCCATAAAAGCCTGCTGTGGATTATTTATTATTATTTAGCGCGTAGCTAGTACAGACATTTCAGTTACTAAATGTACTTATGCTCATTTTTAAGTACATATGCTCATTAGTAAGTTTGGTGCGTCAGAACTGGATATCGTGCCGCTCAATCCAGCGCACAGCATCTGGAGTTGCTAGCAGTACGTTCTCTTCTCTTGCAGTCACTAAGATTGCGGGAAACAGTTTTTCTTACATTTCTGGAAAGCATCTCTGCACTGGCCATGGCCTGTTCTACTTCTGTTCAGGGCAGTCCAGGTCTTGAGTCAGTGAGATCCCCTTGAAAGTCTAGTATCTGTAAAGATGTTTATGCAGGCGCACACCTGTCTTTGCTTCCCACCGACATAGCCACTCATCAAGAGGTTAAAATCATCGGCATCCATGTCAGCACCATCATACAGGGCTGCATGGCGCGATTTGCGTCTTTTAAGATTCAAAAGTGTCACATCACTGTGCACAGGTAGACCAGGGTTTATTGCAGATCTCGTGGAATTCCCTCATAAGGACAGTAGGTCTGCGTAGATCCGGAGGCATTATATCGGTTAGCAACAAGTGAAAAGGAGCACATCAGTTTGTGCTAGATATTAAGCGTATTATAGTATTCAGTTGGATGTTAACAAGCCTTTTATGATGACTGCTCACCCAAACAGATGCACAACACTCAGCCCTTCAGTACACCAAACGTGGGACTAACGAAAGCAGGGTGGCTGCACAGGTAGCTCCGCGTAGCTTGTGGAGGATATTATTTTGAGTCTCCAATTTCTGAGCCCGGTTCAGAGGGTGCTGTTTGAAGAATAGTGTACAGCCTAAGATGACACCAGGATATTTTGGGTTCGCATTACGACGAAGAATGCAGCCTCTGAAACTTACATTCAGATTCACTTTCGCCAAATGATTATTTGAATGGAAATGAGACACCTCTGTTTTACTCATGCTAGGCTGAAGTCACCAGATTTTGAAGTAATTGTCCAGTGTAACCAAGTTTTTTTTTCAGAATCTTTGCTTACCTTGCTTCTAGTGATAATCTGGATCTTCCGATTAACAATCATATTGTTAACTGCATGGTATGATACGAAAAAGTTTGTAAATAGTCCCTCCCCTCCACACAAAGTCGAAGGCAGCAGTTGCATCCACAAATGCTACAAATTTTTTCAGCTTTATTTGGTATCCTGCCTCTATGAAGGATTTAAGGGATTATACTTGGTCGCCGCAGTTACGCCCTGGTCTGAACACTACCTGATCAGCTGGAATATACCCTAGAAGAGGGCTACTTATTTTGCTGGGATAATGAATCGAAAGATGTTAATGAGATACAAACATAAAAGGGAAACAATTGTCACATGCGCGATTGAAATAGACAGAGGCTGTCGCACGGTGGCAGGTGTTTATATCCCGGACGACGGAAGGAAAGAAGAGAGCAAAACTTTTTTGATACGGAGCAAACAGAATTAAATAGAAGAAATCAGAAAATCATGCTCTAATACGTAGAAATGTAAATGCAGGAACTGGTAACCTACCAACTCCAGAAATACATGGCACTTCTGAGAAGCAAACAATTGCTAATAATAGACGAGTCCACACTCCTAGAGGCAAGCCCCATCACCCCTACCACTTCGTCACAAGGGAGCGCTCCAATCCGACAAGTCAAAACCAACCTTGTAGCATTTCATGCAGGAAGAATATAACGAAAGAAACACACTGTCAAAATTTTAGATGATAAGACGCATTGGAGATATTTTCCAAAAATTATAGAAGTTACTCCTTTTTTGTTGCACGAACGACCGCATATGACAATGGTTTTTACAGCCCTTCCTGCCTACGGTGCCATTGGCCCTGACAATAGAGGATAGCGACGTGTAGAGATATTATTCGGAGTGTCAAAAGTGAATTTGAGGCAGTTCATATCGACACCCTAACTGCTATATACGTAAGGTGACTAGCAGAGGAAAATAAGGCACTGTCTGGTGTTATGTTACAGACGATTGTCATTTATCTTAAGATTAATTTACTGAAATGAAATTTTTCTCACGTCACATTATGAGAATTCCTGTAATGCAGATATTATGATAATTTTTGAATAATGTATATTTTAGAACAGTGAAACAGTTCCTTCTTTATAAACACAGGGAACTGCAACCAGTAACTTTTATGATTTAGTTATTTATTCCATAAATCGATTGTCGGACCTTTGCACGGGTCCTGCACACCATCTGAAGATGAGCCAGAAAGGATGCTAAAACCGGTTTATGGAATAGAAACTTATCCCAAAAAAGTAACTGGTTGCCTTTTCCTGAACTGACATTAAATAAACGGTTATGGGTTCTTAAACATCCATAGCGGATAACCCCAACCTCTTCCTTGTGTATCCTCATAGTCATCACGATGAAGCGAAGTGTCATTTTATCGACGGAAACAAACGTCTTCCTAACGCCAGGCGCACCAGACGAAACAAGAGTAAGAAAGTGCTCTGGCCGTTATTCTGCTTATTGCACTGTATATCGCGCATACTTAAAGCAATTCATGAAACATGCTGATGAAAGATGATAATGCATAACTGACGAATTCAAAAACACTGCTCTCCAGATAATTGGAAATTAAAGTGCCTGACAATTTTCATAAAAATACTTACCACAGTCGAAAGACTTATTATTCGAAAGCCACATTTGGTGGAATCCAAACTGAAGCAACGGTCTCTCCGTCATCCTTCTGAAACAGAGGGATGTTAATGTCCAGGCCTAGAGTCCAATAAATGCAATGAATTAGTTTCTGTAACGGGATAGAAACTGTTTCAAATGAAATGATAAAAATTTTATACTCCTATTCTTCCAGATTTCGTTAAACTGATTATAAGATCATTGCCACTAAACAGACCTGTCTCTGCTTTGGTCCCTGAAAGCAGGTATACTTACCACTGTCATTGCTGTAGGTGAATGTCTCATAGCATTAATCGATTTACAGGAGACACTGCCTTTTCTTCGCCTATAAATTACGAAGTGAAGTTTGCTCACAGTTCTTTCACGAAACCTGACTAATCAGCTTTAGACACAGCAGATGTGGGGATTACAGCAAGCATCGTTTTTTTCTCAGCTACGAATTAATAGTATCTCTTCTATAATTTTACCTGAAGTAAACTCCGTGTATAGCTTCCTATACCAAATGTGCTTATCCAAGTGGAAGAGCACTTTAAATCACTCGTGTTAAGCTCAGTTGGGATTCGGCAGCCCTGCGTTGTAGTTGTTTGTCAGTAATTGCGCACTGCCTCTCATGAGCACTTCTACGTGATTCATATCTTAAGAAAACTCCTCTAAAGAAGTTGTTCATGTCATTTATTCAAGTTTATTGGTTAATGTTGGCTATAAGTGTGTGTGTTTGGTGGGGGTGGGGGGGGTAGGGTGGGAGGGGTGTTTGACGAAACTTTATGGCCACCCTGCACAGTAAATCTGTCGGATAATTGTTTCCTTTCGCAATTCGAAATTTATCCTGGCATGTAATTATTACGTCATGTACGTCGTTCACCACAGTTGCATTTTACGAAGCAGAACAGCATTTGCATACCACTTAACATTAAGCTTTAAACACAATGAATGTTAATTCAGTTTCATTTATTATTTTTTATTTATTTACTGCTGATGTAGTTCAAATTTTCAAATGTGTGTGAAGTCCTAACGGACAAACTGCTGAGGTCATCGGTCCTTAGACTTACACACTACTGAACCTAACTTATGCTAAGAACACATACACAACCATGCCCAAGGAAGAACTCAAACCTCTGACGGGAAGGGCCGCACAGTCCTTGAGATGGCGCTTCAAACCACGCGGCCAAACCGCGGGGCTTTGGGCCTTAAGGACTCTCTCATATGTGAAAAGGAACTATACATACAAAACTATAACATAACAGTCACAATAATAATAAGCTGCTTTATTAATAAAAATAATAAACGACAATGAAAGTAAATGAAAATAACTCTAGCAAATGAAAATAACACTAGTGATGATGTTAGAATAGTGGAGGAATTAAGAATGATATTAATTAGTATTACATAAATCTCAAAAACAATCATTCCCACTATTAACAAAAGTATTAATACGCAATGATAATAAAAAGACTATAACAATAATAATAAAATAATGGAGTTATTAAGCCTTATACTAATTAGTTCAGCACTTTTGAATATTTCTTTTCTATAAGAAGAAGTGGAATGGATGATGTAACAGGAGATGATTCAAATTAATGTGACGATTTTGCTAGGAAATAAGAGGATTTCAATAGAGAACCCTGTAGAAAAGAGGGGGGGGGGAAAGTGGTGGACTAGGGAGGGGTGATGATACTGGAGTGCAAGAAGAGAGAACTGTTGTCGTGCAAGGTGGCCCTGTTAACTATCTTTTGAAGCGTGAAAGGATTTCAGTTTCTATTATATAACACGAAGGTTGTTTCAAGTCGGGTTCCTGATAAGGAAGATGATTTGTGATCTGTAGTGGTAGCAAAACGATTTTACTTTGTCGAGAATGAGTATTTCTACTTTTTCGTTTTGATAGTAGTGTAAGGGTTGAAGAAATATAGTAAGGAGTGCAGTGACTGAGAAGACGATCGAATAAACACAAGGTATCCCAATCTCTGCGGCTTATCGGTACATAGCTTTGATAATTGTTCAGGACTGATATGGTCGAAATAGCGTACATCACAAATGTATCGCACACAAGCATTCATCGTCAATTCCAGCCGCCGTGAGCTCCTTAGAGATTAGGATCATCATAGTCGGGGATGGGGAGTTTTAGTGACTCTACGAGTTTCCTTTGAAGCTCTAGAAGAAATACATTTTTATATTTCTGTAATGAATGAAGTAGTTCTGACGCCTTCTTGCAGACTGCAATTCTGTGTTCAGTCCAGTCTAGATGATGGTCCGGAATGACCGTCATATTCTTCGCAGAAGAAGGAAAGGTGATTTTTCTGCTGTTTGGGATCAAGGTTGGAAGAGACTCTCTGAACTGAGAAGTAATAAGTCTTTTCTGAGGGACTAACACTGCTTATGTTTAAGATGGCTTAAGTTTCAATCAAAACTATGTTATGGTCATTCTGATAAAGCAAGTTAGTCAGCATTCACAATCTGTGAGACTGTTTGCAGATTTATTGGGCTTCAATGTAGGTTCGACTGAAGGCCATCAGCGTATAAATGATATTTCCAATGGGAGATAATAGTCGCCATTGAGTAACATATAATGCGAAAAGTACTGGGCCCAGTAGTGACCCTTGTGGGAGACCTCTATTGTGACTTCTTAGTTCCGATGATTACACGCTGTTGGCTTTATGTAAGGTGTGAGTGGAACCATTGTAGAGCAATTAAAGTAAGGTTTGACTTCTGAGATTAGCAAGTAGAGTACCAAATTAGACAGAGTAGAAAGCTTTGCTTCAATCCAAAAAGCACATATTAGTCGCCCCTTATTTGTCAGTTTTATAAAAACAGTCGGAATTCTGTGATTTTTTCGGAAGCCATATTCATCCACAAGGTTATTTGAGGTTAAGTAACTGCCGAAGGAGGAGTGGGATTAGTCCTTAACGTCCCATCAACAACGAGGTCGTTAGGGATGGAACACAGAAACGATTGGGAAGGATGGAGAAGCAAAGCAGCAGTGCCCTTTCAAGGGAACCATCCCGTAATTCTCCTTAAGCGATTTACGGTATTCATAGAACACCTAATTCAGAATGACCGAACATGGCTTTCAACCGTCGTCCTTCCAAATGCGAGTCCAGTGTGCTAACCACTCTCCTACCTCACTCGGTTAAGTAACTGGTAAGCTGTCCGTGAATGTTTTACGGCTTTAGAATGCTGGTAAAATGGAAATGAGCCTGCTTTCACAAGGTTGTTTGGCAGCGGTAGAAGTTTAATGAGCCCCTTTTTTCCCAGTCATTGCGGAAGATCTTGCAAATCAGAGAATAGTTAAAAATATTCGGTACTGGCCGCAATAACGGATCCACGAGGAGACTGATAGTTAATATTGTAATACAGTTGTGTACAGCAGTGTACAGAATGAATTTCCATTGTTAATGCACTACCGCGAAAGCGAGTGGTAATTATAATTGGTATTAATCAGTAGCAAATTTGAATGAACAATAATTGCTGACAATTTTGTCACAGAAACTATCAACGAAAACTGGAATTGGCTTTACAAATTACGATATTGCCGAGTCCTGTTATCCGTTTACCAATGCACCACCAACGAAGTGTATGCGTCTGCCTTGTTTCGAAAGTGCAGTTCGCTACAGCTGCGGCAGCGGTGTACTCGTACAATTTTCCCTCCGAGTTGCGAGCACGACTTTGTGAATTGTCAACTTCTTTCAAATACTTTCACTGCGTCTTAGCAGCTACAATTGTGATTGTGTCTTTTTTTCCGTGTATTCTTCAAACATAAAAATTTTCAGGGCATGTTTCGACATGTCGGATTGGGCCGTTCCCTTCTCAGCAGCATATTACAGAACTTCAAGCCCGCCTTGCACTGGCGCGGTATTTAAATTGCCGCGGACGTGTAACTTGTCGTGTCGAGACAATAGAGATATCACTACCAATGAACCTTAGCCCGTGTATTTCATGTGATATCTATCTCACAGGGGTCACCAAGACTGTTTGTCGCTACAATGATGTGTCGTACAGTCGTAGTTATACAGGATGAATCACCTAAAGCCTGCACCGCAGATATGGGGAAAATGGAAATTGATACTGATGAGCGATCTTGACAGAAAGATTTGGTAGTCAGGGGCCAGTATTTTTCGCCAATCAATGGATTTGTAATAATACTTAGAAAGTACATTTTTGTGCAGATATACATTTCTTCAAATGGAACAATATTTATTGACATTAACAAACCAAAGGAAGGTAAATCAGAAAGTCATTTGTAATTGTTGCAAGATTCTTCTGTGAGTCATTTACGAGATATCGTAATCTTAAAAGTTCCACACCTACGCTTGGACTTTAGCTATGGTAGCACATACTAAAGATCAACGCAAGTGCATACACTAGTTACGTAAATTCTGACCAGTAACGAGACAAGAAACTACCGCTGCACACGTGCTAGCATTTCAGCGGAGATTTCCCAGCAGCCTGCAGTAATACGTCGTTTCGTATCACAGTGTGTACATGGTGTGTACTTGCAGCGGCATATTTAAGCATTCCCCAGCGAAAGAAGTCTACAGGCATCAAATCCGCAGAACGAGCGGGCCAAGGTACAGGACTCCTGCGTCCAGTCCAACGATTTTTAAACCATTCATAAAAACACGCTGCTGTACTTTATGCACTATGAGCTGAATAGTCGTCATGTTGGTACCATTGGTTCTTCCTAGTCTGCAGAGGAACGTGTTGTAGCACCCGTGGAAGACAGTCTCTTAGAAGGTTGTAATACTTGTGCGAGTTCAATGTTCCATCTACGAAAAACGAACATTTGAGCCGATGGTTCGCTATGCCACTCCATACGTTAACATTCCATGGACACTGACGTTCCAACTGACGAATCCAACTGGAATAAACTGGCCATGGTTGGTAAACGTGGCTTAAACATTAAACAAAGTACATGATAAATCAGGAGTAAACTGTCTTAATGCCCACGTATAAAAGTTAACATGACTCTCACAATCATTTCCATGCAGCTCTTGACGGAGGGAGATGCGATAGGGATGGAACCTTTGTCGACGGAGAATGTGTACGACACTTGCTGACTGATGCCACTTCCACGTGCGATTGCATGGGAGCTAACGTGTGGATCAACTGCAACAGCAGCAAGGACTTTAATTTGTCTCTATACTGTTATCACTTGTTTCCTTCTATTAAATTGTCTTCCTGTTACACTACCACTTTCATGAAAGTGGTTGAAGAGGTTGATAAATAATTGCCGAGATGGTTGACGTATGTTGTGAGATCTTGCTGCATACACCCTATAACAACGAACTGCATTCTTCATACGCTCTTTTCTGCATTGGTATATTCCTTCATCAACTCACGACCTTGCTTGGACTGTCATACACTAACTGACTAACAAATAGCTATGCACTCAAGGAACACATGAGTACACTGTAAGCAAACGTAACATCATACCTAACAATTACCTAGGCTGAATGACGCCAAGAAATTTCGGAGTGGAAACGATTCAAAATACGATGCTTGCTAAAAGACTCGCGCTAGATTCCTGCAAGAAACACCACTGACATTCTAATTTAATCAATTTTAGTCTGTTAATGTCAATACGAATGGTTACATTTGAAAAAGTGCATATTTGCACAAAAATACACTTTCTAAGTATAAATAAAATCTGTTTATCAGCTAACAATACGAGCCCCTGACTACCAATCCATTCTGTGAAAACTGCACATCAATAGCACTTTCCATTTACGCGGATATTTACGGTGCAAATTTTTTGGTGATTCATCCTTTACGTGGTGAATTTTTCTGACAGTTGCAAGAAATTTGCGTCCTTCAAGGCAAATTTCACTGCTGAACTATTCTCATGTTCATAATGGAGACAGAAGAGAATCGACGACTAGACTTTTTCAGTGCTATTATCAAGAAGAGTCCAGGCGGTACGTTGGCGTCTCTTTCGCACAAAACACATATGTGCCCAACAAAATAGTGTTGTCATCATCTAATAAAACGCAATGTATTTCTCATCGCATCAATAAGACGCGCTCGATGTATTTGTGATCTGAAAAGACTGCTCGTAAAGTCTCAACATCTATAAACAGCCTTCCGCAACAAAAAAGAGAGAGAAGTGCAACAGGGTGACGAAGAACAGGAAGTTCAAGAAGAAGGAGGGGATGATAGGTCTAACTGTCTTGCTGTCCTGGGAAGATCAACTCCTCAATGTTTTTTTTCTTTATTATTAGTATGCAATGAACTTCTTTATTTTTGTAGTAGCAATGGGCGTATCACTGAATAGAAATGGAATATCTTAAAAAGTAAACAGCTGAAAAAAAGAAAACAGGAAAATAAACAGAGATCTTCTGCAAACTCTTCATTCAGAGAAATGGTGGGAAGAGGCGGTCACTTTCATTGGTGCCAGATGTTCCGGAAACACAAGCAGAAACTTAACGTTCTACATCCTACTGCATGATCCCAACATAACTATTTTATTATTTGTAGCTGTTTGAAATAGTTATATTTTTCAGACTATATCAAATTGTAAACGATCTCCACTAAACATTATCATAGTTGAACTTCTAAGTAGATTTATTTTATAATAAACAATAACTGGAATGTAACTACGTATGTTTCCGCAGCCAGATTCAGTTGACATAAATATTTTCTGAGTATGGTAAAAAAACTGGAATGGAAAAACTAACGTTTCGTCCATGAGTACAGTGGCCCTCTGGGTGTGCTGGTTTTAGCAATGGACAAGCAGCCAAGTTGAACAAATCATATAATTCATCGGAATTGTAAAACACCGAAAAAACATAAACATGGAGGATCTACTGAGGTTCGCCATCCTGGCTGCCAAGCCCTCCGTCCAACGTCGCACCCACAGCACTACGGCGAGAACCACTTGCGACTGACTGGCGCCGCGCGGCCTGCATACGGCAGAAGAAAACCATGAGTCCACGCCTTATTTGCCGATGACCACCAATCATGACATACAATCCGTGAAGCGACAGGAAACAGCAGAACCCCACCCTATTCACCATAGTAACTGTTGTGTCAGCTACCGTGGGATTCAGCACCGACACTAACAATGAAGAAGGGAAGTTGCTATGGCTGGTGGCAGGAATCCATTTTGATATGTACATAACATAAATTGTACTCTTTATTTCTAAAAGAAAAGAAACTTAACTTCTTGTTTCCTGTGCCTCCTACATACTGGTACTTTTAGCTGTTACTACTCGCAAAAGCAGGCTAAGCATCAGTACTGATGCTCTCGAACTTTGCGACCGAACTGGGCGACCGGCGATGGCTGGCTGGTTAGATTAGCGTTGACTGGGGGCATTCAACTGTTTCTTCCTGGAGGTGTGGCATTACCCCTTCTTTCCACTGGCGCGTGGGTCAGCGCCTTCTTGATGCCGTTCCGAGGCGCTGCGCTGGCCTGTGTGCATTCGATGCTTTATGACTGAACAGTACCCTATTACAAAACTTTGAAGCTCTTTACGCCTCAAGAGACCAATCATAAGAATTATCTTCTGAACTTCTGACATAAGCCGGCCAAAGTGGCCGTGCGGTTAAAGGCGCTGCAGTCAGGAACCGCAAGACCGCTACGGTCGCAGGTCCTAATCCTGCCTCGGGCATGGATGTTTGTGATGTCCTTAGGTTAGTTAGGTTTAACTAGTTCTAAGTTCTAGGGGACTAATAACCTCAGCAGTTGAGTCCCATAGTGCTCAGAACCATTTTTTTTTTATGACATAATATCATGCTCAGTGAACAGTAATGACAAAATATATGTGAAATGGCACCGATTAAACACACTAGTAGACCGAAAAGAAGGCCACTGTAACTGTGACCGTAAATTTGGCTTTTCCAGTATTGTTTTTTACATTGTGACGCAGTAACATAATCAGAAAACTTTTGTGTCATTTATTTAAATATGAAGAAATGCATTTCCAAGACTTCAGCTCTAAAAATACACATTCATCCTCTATCAGTTTCGGTTAAACAACCGTCCTCATGGAAGAAAATACTGTATAGTGATAAGTCACGAATTCATCGTCTTCAAATCAACTCCAGTCATACGTTCATACAATTTCTCCATAAACCCAAATGAAAAAGTATTTTGTCTGACACAATCTGTAAATATTGTTGGTGATTTTACTGTATATGTTTATAAATAAAGTGTGACCTTTGAAACAAGTAGACATGGATCTTGGCAAAGCCTAGAATAGGTTCTTGGTGTTGCAGCTCTCAGGCACACTCTGGGATTTTCTCTGTGTGAGGCACCCCTCTCTGAACCTCTGTGAGTCGCAGCTCGTTTGCACTGTGCAACTCAAAGTTGTACTGATGAGCGGACACGTGGCAGAGGCTGTTTGTGGACCGACGGCCATAATGATTTATATGTTTATTGGTGTTCTTTGGAACCCGCTTCAGATTCCGTGGAACATGGAACTACATACCTATAAAAGCTATTTCTACAAAGTTGCGTTAGGACAATTGTGATGTGAATGTTTCAAATCTTAATACATTTTCGTGTGTAATAATGTTATATCAAATATTTTTTCCTGTTAGTCATTTCCTGCAGTTCTTCAGCTATACCACGTTGTGTTACGAAACCAACAAAATAAGCTACAGTTAAAGAAGAAACATTACTTATGCAATGAAGGAAATCTAGGAGTAATGAAAATAACAGAAGCAGAATCAGGACCAAGTGATAGAGTTGTAGAGTCTGTGTGTTGAGAATTAGAAGATGATGTGGAAGAAATGATGATGGTTTAAGACGTTATTGGAGGAAGGGACAACGAAGAACTGAATTATGACCTTGAAATGCCACATTGACCTACATACAGCAACAAACGTGGAATGATATGGCAATCGATCTATCAGTGTTGTCCAGTAAGTAAAGCAAACATTTTTTTTTCTTTTTCTAAGAGCAAGTTAGTTTTATTCGAGGTTTCAGTTCGGCATATTGTTCACCACTCTTTTGGCTACAAAACCCTCTTCTCAACATAATGTCCGTTCAGTGCGATGGCATTAAAAACTACTGGAAGGACCAGTAAGCCTGCATGGTACCACACAGCCGATCGACGTCCAAGCCAAAGTCTTGCTGCCTCACTGACCTCCCCACCATCCACGTACTATTTCCCGTCACCGGCCGCGGTGGCCGTGCGGTTCTGGCGCTGCAGTCCGGAACCGCGGGACTGCTACGGTAGCAGGTTCGAATCCTGCCTCGGGCATGGGTGTGTGTGATGTCCTTAGGTTAGTTAGGTTTAAGTAGTTCTGAGTTCTAGGGGCTTATGACCTAAGATGTTGAGGCTCATAGTGCTCAGAGCCATTTGAACTACTTCCCGTCGAGTGCACCCCTCACTGAACCAAACAACTCGAAGTCGGGAGGTGCTAGATCCGGGCTGTAGGATGGAAGACTCCAGTGAAGTTTTTTGATCTCCTCTTGGGTAAGAAAACTTGTGTGAGGCCTTTATTCGTCGTGCAGAATGACAGTTTCGTAAACAAATAGTGGTTAAGAACACGATGAAGTCGTCCTCCAATTTCCTCAAGGTGGCACAGTACACCTCAGAGTTGATCATTGCACCACGTGGGAGGGCATGAAACATAATAACCTCTTCAGTTACAGAAAACCGTCACCATGGCTGTACCGGCTGAGGGTGTGACTTTGAACTATTTGTTTGGAGGAAGGGTCGTGTGGCGCCATTCCATAGATTGCTTGGTTCAAATGGCTCTGAGCACTATGGGACTTAAAAGCTATGGTCGTCAGTCCCCTAGAACTTAGAACTACTTAAATCTAACTAACCTAAGGACATCACACAACACCCAATCATCACGAGGCAGAGAAAATCCCTGACCCCGCCGTGAATCGAACCCGGGAACCCGGGCGTGGGAAGCGACAACGCTACCGCACAACCACGAGCTGCGGACTCCATAGATTGCTGTTTTATTTCCGGCTTAAAATGTATGTACTCAGAATTATTTCATCGCCTGTGACGATGTTGCACAAAAAGATTGTGACGATCAGACCTGTAACGCGCAAGAAATTCCGCACAGATAGTCCGTCGTTGCTCTTTATGGCCTTCTATTAGGCGTCAAGAAATCCAGCGGACGCACAACTTTGGGTACCCCAACTGGTGGACGAGTGTGTCAGCACTACCAACAGAAATATCCAGTTGAGTTGTGCCGAGAGTTGTTCGATTGTAATCGTCGATCATCTCGAATGAGGGTGTCCACACGTTCCAACACTGCCAGAGTCATAGCTGTTTACGGTCGGCAGCCACGTAGGAGACGGGACAGTTTTGTGGACCTGGTTACGATGATGACAGACATCTCACCCAACGTCTTACCACGCGTTTGTTCACTGCCACGCCTCTGTAGACATTCTGAAAGCCTATGAATATCTGTGATGCTTTGGTTTCCCGCCAAATAAAGCTCAATGACAGCTCACTACCTGGAACGAACCTCCGTTACAGAAGCTACACTCCTGGAAATTGAAATAAGAACACCGTGAATTCATTGTCCCAGGAAGGGGAAACTTTATTGACACATTCCTGGGGTCAGATACATCACATGATCACACTGCCAGAACCACAGGCACATAGACACAGGCAACAGAGCATGTACAATGTCGGCACTAGTACAGTGTATATCCACCTTTCGCAGCAATGCAGCCTGCTATTCTCCCATGGAGACGATCGTAGAGATGCTGGATGTAGTCCTGTGGAACGGCTTGCCATGCCATTTCCACCTGGCGCCTCAGTTGGACCAGCGTTCGTGCTGGACGTGCAGACCGCGTGAGACGACGCTTCATCCAGTCCCAAACATGCTCAATGGGGGACAGATCCGGAGATCTTGCTGGCCAGGGTAGTTGACTTACACCTTCTAGAGCACGTTGGGTGGCACGGGATACATGCGGACGAGCATTGTCCTGTTGGAACAGCAAGTTCCCTTGCCGGTCTAGGAATGGTAGAACGATGGGTTCGATGACGGTTTGGATGTACCTTGCACTATTCAGTGTCCCCTCGACGATCACCAGTGGTGTACGGCCAGTGTAGGAGATCGCTCCCCACACCATGATGCCGGGTGTTGGCCCTGTGTGCCTCGGTCGTATGCAGTCCTGATTGTGGCGCTCACCTGCACGGCGCCAAACACGCATACGACCATCATTGGCACCAAGGCAGAAGCGACTCTCATCGCTGAAGACGACACGTCTCCATTCGTCCCTCCATTCACGCCTGTCGCGACACTACTGGAGGCGGGCTGCACGATGTTGGGGCGTGAGCGGAAGACGGCCTAACGGTGTGCGGGACCGTAGCCCAGCTTCATGGAGACGGTTGCGAATGGTCCTCGCCGATACCCCAGAAGCAACAGTGTCCCTAATTTGCTGGGAAGTGGCGGTGCGGTCCCCTACGGCACTGCGTAGGATCCTACGGTCTTGGCGTGCATCCGTGCGTCGCTGCGGTCCGGTCCCAGGTCGACAGGCACGTGCACCTTCCGCCGACCACTGGCGACAACATCGATGTACTGTGGAGACCTCACGCCCCACGTGTTGAGCAATTCGGCGGTACGTCCACCCGGCCTCCCGCATGCCCACTATACGCCCTCGCTCAAAGTCCGTCAACTGCACATACGGTTCACGTCCACGCTGTCTCGGCATGCTACCAGTGTTAAAGACTGCGATGGAGCTCCGTATGCCACGGCAAACTGGCTGACACTGACGGCGGCGGTGCACAAATGCTGCGCAGCTAGCGCCATTCGACGGCCAACACCGCCGTTCCTGATGTGTCCGCTGTGCCGTGCGTGTGATCATTGCTTGTACAGCCCTCTCGCAGTGTCCGGAGCAAGTATGGTGGGTCTGACACACCGGTGTCAATGTGTTCTTTTTTCCATTTCCAGGAGTGTATTTTGAAGGCTGCGTATAGCGCCGACACCTATCGTAGCTTCATGGAACTATAGGGACTGAAGTGGAAATATTACACGATGTCCGCAATAAATTGCGCATTTTTTTTTCAACCGAAACTGTCGGAGAAAAAATGTCTGTATTATTTACTGAACGCCTCTCGTAAGTGCTCACATCACTTGGCAACAGGTACAAGTGCATAACTCGTTAAAACTGCGCTAAATAACCTACATAATATTCAGAAACAGCAATAATTCTCTATAGAAACACATGCTTGCAGTAATCAGTATTTACCCCAGATTGCTTAAAATATATGTACTCAGAAACAACTCCGCTCTCCCAACGTATGGATTGTATCAGGAAGATAGTTGACAACAACATGTACCAAGAATTTAGGGGAGGACTGTATCGTAATGGCACTCATACACTTCAAGAAGGTTCCCCAAATTTTGCCTTTCATCAACACACAGGCCAGACAGCTAAATGGCAAACAGAGCTGGCTGTGCAGTTAGTCCATGGCTCGCCCAGCACTCACAACTTACCGACCGCCGAGTATACAAAGGATTCATAAGCGTTCCGTCAGATCCATCCTGCTCTCTCATTCTGCGATACCTGCTGGTTCTCTCAGATGTGCAGGTTTCTGCTGTGCCTAACGTTCTGCCATGCACCACGCCGCCGTCTCTGCCCATGACTACAAGGTGCCCTGGTGACGTGGCGCGCCCTCTGTCAGCGTCGTCGCTTTGTAGCTCTGTCGCATTACCATAGCTACAGTAGAGGGGCCTTTGAGTCTAGTTACGGTACAAATCCTTCATAGTTGCAAGAAATGGCTGGTGGAACCCATGCAGTGCCATCTAAGAAAAGCGGACCGACCAGTACCGGCTAACCAGCGCTGCCTGACCTCTCTCTTCACAGAACCGTCCACTTCATGTCCTTCAGCTCATTGTATAAACAAATTTATCAACCTCATAAAATTCACCCCTGGCTTCATAAAATACTTGTGAGGGCTACAGACGTCTGGCATACAGTGAGATGACGAAAGTCATGGGTACCTTCTAATATCGTGTCGGGCCTCCTTTTGCGTAGTGGAGCAATGGCATGTACTCAATAAGTCGTTGAAAGTCTCATGCAGACATACCTGTGCACAATTGCGAAAGTGTTGGCGGTGCAGGATATTCTCCATGAACTGACCTCTCGATTATACCACACAATTGTTCGATTTGATTTATGTCGGGTCATCTGAGTGGCCAAATCAGTCGCTCGAAATGTCCAGTACGTACTTCATGACAATGGCGAACAGTTGTCGCCCGGAGACGCGGCGCATCACTGTTTGGGTGCATGAAGTCAATGAATGGCATCATATGGTCTCCAAGAAGCCGAAAAGAGCCACTTCCAGTCAGTTATCAATCGGAACAAAGGATCCAATCAATCTCTCGTAAATACAGCACATTAAAGAACGAACACTAGCTTGCACAGAGCCTTTTTGACAACTTGAGTCCATAGCTCCGTTGTGTGTGCGCCACATTCTAGTGCTGCCATCAGCTCTTATCAGCTGAAATCAGGCCTCGTCTGACATTTCCATGGCTTCCCAGTCGTCTAGGGTCCAACCAATATGGTCACGAGCCTAGGAGAGGCACAGCAGGCGATCTCATGCTGCTTAGCAAAGGCACTCGCGTCGGTCGTCTGCTGCCATACCCTGTCAAATTACGTCACATTATACTAACGGCTAAACTCGTCGTACGTCCCACGTTGATTTCTATGGTAGTTTCATGCATTTTGCTTGTCTGTTAGCACTGACAATACGAAAACGCCGCTGCTCTCAGAGATAAAGTAAAGGCATTCGGACATGGTCCTGTACATGGTGAGAGGTAATACCTCCAATTTCGTACTTTCGGCACACTCTTGACACTGTTGGTCTCGGAGTACTGAATTCTCTTGCAATTTCCAAAATGTAATGTCCCATGTATCTAGCTCCAGCTACTACTCAGCTTTCATAGCCTATTAATTACCATAGTGCGGCTATAATCACGTCGGAAACCTTAGTGTATGAGTGTCATCACCTAAACACTGCCCTAAGGCAGAGGTATGAGGCGTTCGCTGAGGCAGACATATCAGCCAGGAGTAACAGAGTAAAGCGTCAATAACGACCTCATGTTCGACGGGGTAAGGGCACTTCGTCAAGCCCATGGATTCTGGTATCCTCTGATTAGCGGGGCGCCAGCAACCCGCAATTCCCGCAGTTCGCTTCTATATCTACGTTACAGTACTCCACAAGCGTACTTACGTTGTGTGGCGGAAGTAATTTTAGTGGTACTGTCATTTCCGCCCTATCATGTTCCAGGTTTGGGGGAGGAACAATTGTTAATAAGCAATCGTACGTGATTCAAGCTCTATACTTTCTCCGCCCTGGTCTTTTCTCCAAATGTGGAAAGAAGCAATAGATTAACTATCTCGTCTAGTAAAGCCGGATCTCGGAATTCTAACATGCACGCACACGGTAATGCACAATCCCTGTTTAGTATCTCCTGCCATTGGAACTGTATGACCATCTCCCTGAAACTGGTTTGACGCAGCTCCCCATGCTATACTTTACTGTGCATGTGCTCCACATCCTCGTAACCAACAAAATTTGTTTACTGCACGCAAGCCTTGGTCTCTCTCTATAATTTTTACCCTTCCCACTTCTCTCTACCATCAAACCGAAAGTTTCTTGATGCTGTAGAAGGAGTTCTAGCAAATGCCTCTTCTTTCAGGTAACTTCTGCAAAAATTTATTTTCTCCCCATTTCTATTCAGTATGTCATAGCTAACTATATGATACACCCATTTAATCTTTATCATTCCACTATAGCACCACAGTCCAAAGGTTTCCACTACCTACGAGCTTGAATTGCTTATCGTCTAGGTTTGACTTACGCAAAGAGCTACACTCCAGACAAATAGGTCAAATTGACTTATTAACACTTAAATTGGTGGTAGAGCGGCAAACCTCAAAGTTTTTATATCTTGTCCATCCCATTTAATTTCCTTTTCAAAATTTTTCTTGGTTTCCTTTGCTGTTTGCTTAATGTACAGATTGAATAACATCAGAGATAGGCTAGAACCTTGTCTCTCTCCGTTCTTAGCTACAACTTTCCTTTCAAGTCTTTCAATACTTATAATTGCAGTCTGGTTTCTATACAAATTGTAAATAATCATTCCTCTCTCTATTTTACTCCAGTGGCCTCTAGAATTTAATACGGTGTACTCCAGTCATCGTTGTCAAACATTTTCTCTAAATCTCCAGATCCTATAAAACTAGACTGGCTTTTCTTCAACCTATGCTCGAAGATAAATCGTAAGGTCAATACTTCTTATGTGTTCCTACATTTCTCCAGAACCCAAATTGATCATTCCCTAGGTAAGCTTCTTCCAGTTTCTCCATATTTTTCTAAATAACTGGTGTCAACTTTTGGCAACCAGGATTTATTGAACTGATGACTTGATATATTTACACTTGCCTTAGTGACGAATTGATCTCCCGTAATCTTGAATGTCGAAACCGGTGAATTCGAAGACTAACTTGGAACTGGGCTACAAAGACAAAGGCAGCAATGACTGAGCTGCAGACGATGACTGACTAACACCGGCGCTGGCTGGCCACTGAGCGCGGCTACGAACTGTAGACTGGTACAACTGCACTACTCTCCTGCTGCACATGAAGTGGTCTAGCGGCGCCTCGCGGCGAGCATAAGTACCGCGACTGGCTGTGAACTCTTTGGCTAGCACACAGCAAATGAGGCAGACGAAAGTGAATACAAACGTATAAAAGTGAGACTGACAGGAAGTGCAAAATGGATAATCATAAATGACCATAGGATAGACGGACGTAGAAGCGTGCATTACAATGGGAAAGAGAAATGGCTCCTACAGCAAAATGAAAGAGGATTTTGGAGAAATGAGAAGCTCAGATGGCAAAGCCAGTGCTAAGTAAAAAAGGAAAAGCTGAGAGGTGAATGAAATAGCTGGAGGGTCTTTATAAAGCAAACAAGGACGATATTATAGAAAGGAAGATGTACTCGAAGATGGGAGAGGAAATATGATATTACAAGAACGATGTGAGAGAGCACTGAAATACCTTAGTGGAAATAAGGCCCCAGAAATAGACGACAGTCCCTCAAAATTATTGGAATCCTTGGGAGAGCCAGCCATGAGAAAACCGTTTTATCTGGTGAGCAAGACGTATGAGGAAGTCCACATTCCTTCAGACTTTAGGAAGAATATAATAATTCCAGTTCCATACAAGGCAAATTATCACAAGAACATAGTTACAAGTAAATAAAGTTGGCGGAGATGTAAGACAAGGAACCGATTGGTAGATTACTACATTATTAGCGCAGTGATCCGTTTCCCGCGGTCTAACGACAATAACTGCCAGAACTTGTGTTCGTAAAATTATGCTCGTCAGAAGGGCGTCTTCCTCCTACTCATTAACATTCCAGCGTTTCCGAGTACATTGTGACTTTTACACGCCAAAGCTGACTGCAGATCTTACTGTTTCACTTTTTAACAGCTTCATTGTGTTGTCCGTGAGTGCTGCTGTCGATGGGCATTGTGTCGGATGATGCCCTTGAACCCCGAAAATCTATCTAACGCTGTCTTTTCATCATGCTCCAGCTGGAGCTGCAAAGTGAAAAACTATTTCTCACACCGAAATCTGCGAGTAGAATTCGAAGTGTTTCACTCACTGCCAGCGGACGAAGTGGCACCCTAGTTTCTTCTGCTTTCCCTTGCAACATTTGTCCCTTCATCAAGAGCCAATACTATCCTCTCACGAGCAGTCATCCTACGAGAAATGTTAATTCTCCTGGAGCGTCCTCCCATTTCCCAATACTTTTGCAACACTACTACATTAGACCAGGCTGGCCAATGAAATTCCCATATTTTCGCGCCCAGAGGCTTGTAGCTAAGGAAAGCAATGTGATTTGTCTCCGTCCTGTTGATGCCTCGATGGATTGCATTAGATTGTTGTTTTCTGTTAGCCTGATAAGGGGCAAGTTACAGGTGTTTTTGTGATGAGGAAGTTGTGGTCTCACACAGAAGAGTCACACCTCGCCCGTCGTATTCTGCCAAGAGCATAGAGCCATAAATACCTGTAGCTTTCACTGAGCTGCATAGTATCCACTTGTGTATTGCGCTGTCCTCTCTGCATTCTCCAAACAAGGCTCAACGCTGCCAGCCTTCTGGACTTTTTGTGTACTTTTCAACGCGCTAACTGCGGAAAAAAGGTTTAGGAACGTTGGAATGGCAGTCATCTCTTGCAGGATTCCAACGACTGTTCTGGGGCCATCTTGATGACCACGGCAATATATATGCTGTCTGCACTGTGTCAACTCGTAATGGGCGTTCTTTCATGCTTTCCAGTACTCACAACATCCTTCAGTGAATGCTGTCATAGCTGGCCTTAGGGTCACATTTCACAAGCTGTATTCAGTTAATGGTGCCATTTGGTGCACTTTGATCTGTCGTCTCTCTCTGATATTGCCAGCCCAGCCAAACAATATTCTCAATAAATAAAATGCCTACAAGTAATTCACCTATTGGCTGTCACTGTTGGATAATCTCCAATAAAACTAAATGAAAACGCTATTTATCTGTAATATGAAAGTCGACAAAACCCATCAGTTTCGCCGTCTTTCAAACTTATGACGTGTATGAGTGAAGATAGAAGTGTTGTTAGGTTGAAAACAGAGATCATAACTACAAGTATTTTCCATCATAACTGTGGTACTGAACGTAATTGATGTGCACAATAACATTTAAAATTACAATATTGTCACACTATTAAAATCGAAAGAGGGACGTGGCATTGGTACGATCACAGCCTTTAATCTTCTCTTGATAAGCCGTTAGGTCTTCACCTGAGACCAAATGGCGTACGACAGTCTTAATGGAATTTGCGATCCCTGATAACCAGCGAAATATAGGAGGTGGCTGCATACAGTGTGCTGAAACTGGATAACAATACCATGTGAAGGCGAATGCAAGAAGCACATGCCTTTGCTAACTATCTGTAACAAGTTCTTCCCAATAGGAAGAGGATCGCTAGGAAGAAAATGAGATGTAGATCTGTTGAGACAAAAAGGAATTAATGACATTAGCTGCCAGTGGACATTGATTTAAATCAATGGGGAAAGTTGAAACTTGTGCTTGATCATGATTTGAGCGTGTGTCACCTACTTCCCAGGCACATGCTCTGAACACTACACAGTACGAACACAGTGGTCATTGCAACTGCTCGCACTACCCTAGGACCCCATCTGTCAGACCGAAATTCTCAGCTCATCCACGCACCACTGATGGAATGTCCCTTGCCCATTATCCTCATTACTTGTGGCATTTACCCGATTCCTGTAAGAACTCGTGCTCGGTATGCATGTGCACTAAGGGCCACCTCAATTACATATATGTGGTGTCTGTTCCTTTGGACATGTCCAAAAGAAAAGAACCTGTTGTTGTTGTATTGGTCTTCAGTCCAGAGATTGGTTTGATTCAACTCTACATGCTACTCTCTCCTGAGCAAGCTTCTTTCATTCGGAGTACCTACTGCAACGTACATCCTTCTGAATCTGCTTAGTATATTCAGCTCTTGGTCTCCCTCTACTTCCCGCGTTCGATTCCCGGCGGGGTCAGGGATTTTCTCTGCCTCGTGATGACTGGGTGTTGTGTGATGTCCTTAGGTTAGTTAGGTTTAAGTAGTTCTAAGTTCTAGGGGACTGATGAGCATAGATGTTAAGTCCCATAGTACTCAGAGCCATTTGAACCATTTTTCTCCCTCTACGATTTTTATCTTCCACGCTTCCCTCCAGTACTAAATTTGTGACCCTTTGATGCCTCAGAAAGTATCCTATCAGCCGATCCCTTCTTCTAGTCAAGTTGTGCCACCAAATCCTCTTCTTCCCAATATTATTCAGTACCTCCTCATTAGTTACGTGATCTACCAATCTAACCTTCAGTATTCATCTGTAGTACCACATTTCAAACCTTCTATTCCCTTTTTGTATAAACTGCTTATCGTCCACGTTTCACTTCCATACATGGCTGCACCCCATACAAATACTTTCAGAAACGACTTCCTGGCACTTAAACCTATACTCGATGTTAACAAATTTCACTTCTTCAAAAACTCTTTCCTTGCCATTGCCAGTTTACATTTTATATCCTCTCTACTTCGACCATCATCAGTTATTTTGCTCCCCAAATAGAAAAACACGTCTACTGCTTTCAGTGTCTGGTTTCCTAATCTAATTCCATAAACGTCACTTAATTTAGTTCGACTACATTTCATTATTCTCGTTTTATTCTTGTTGATTTTCATCTTAAATCCTTCTTTCAAGACACTGTCCATTCCGTTCAAATGCTCTTCCAAGTCCTTTGCTGTCTCTGACAGAATTACAATGTTATCATCAAACGTCAAAGTTTTTTATTTCTTCTGCTTGGATTATAATCCCTACTTCAAATTTTTCTTTTGTTTCCTTCACTGCTTGCTCAGTATACAGATTGAATAACATCGGGGATAGGCTACAATTCTGTCTCACTCCTTTCGCAACTACTGCTTCCATCTCATGCCCATCAACTTTTATAACTGGAATCTGGTTTTTGTTCAAATTGTAAGTAGGCTTTTGCTCCCTGTATTTTACACTTGCCACCTTCAAATTTGAAATAGCTTATTCCAGTCAACAACGTCAAAAGCTTTCTCTAAGTCTACAAATGCTAGAAACGTAGGTTTGCCTTCTACTAAGATAAATCGTAGGGTCAGTATCGCCTCGCGTTTCGCAACATTTGTACGTAATCCAAACTGATCTTCTGCGAGGTCAGTTTCTACCAGTTTTTCCATTCGTCTGTAAAGAAATCGTCTTAGTATTTCGCAGCGGTGACTTAGTAAACTGATAGTCCGCTAATTTCAACTCCTGTTACCCCTGCTTTTTTTGGGATTGGAATTATTAGATTCTTCCTGCAGTTTGAGGGTATTTCGCCTGTCTCATACATATTGATCATCAGATGGTAGAGTTTTGTCATGGCTGGCTCTACCGAGGCTATCAGCAGTTCTAATGGAATTCATCACGCAGTATAATATCTCCCATTTCATCTTCATTTGCGTCCTCCTCCATTTCCATAATATTGCCCACAAGCACACCGCCCTTGCATAGACTTATATACTCCTTCCACATTTCTGCTTTCCCTTCTTTGCTTAGCACTGGTTTTCCATCTGAGCTCTTGATATTCGTACAGGTGGTTCTCATTTCTCAAAAGGTCCCCCTAATTTTCCTGTAGGATCTATCTATCTTAACCCTAGTGATATATGCCTCTGCATTTGTCCTCTAGCTATCCCTGCTTAGCCATTTTGCACTTCCTGTCGATCTCATTTGTGAGACTTTTTTATTCTTTCTCGTCTGCTTCATTTACTGCATTTTTGTATTTTCTCCTTTTATCGTTAAAATTCAGTATATCTTGTTACCCAAGGATTTCTACTAACCCTCGCCTAATTACATATTCGATCATCTGCTGGGCTCACTATTTCGTCTCTCAAAGCTAACCATTCTTCTTCTGCTGCTCTTGTCAGTCGTTCCTTAATGTTCTCTCTGAAACTCTCTACAACCTCTGATTCTTTCAGTTTATCCAGGTCTGCAGTTTATCTAGCTCCGCAAATCACGAAGTGATTGAAGAAATGTATGATGCGATAAAAGAAATTATTCAAATACTTAAGGGAGACAAACATTGAATGGTCATGGAGCACTGGAATTCCATAATAGGAAAAGGAAGAGTAGGAAAAATAGTAGTTGGACTAGGGGTAAGGAATGAAAGAGGAAGCTACCTGGTAGAATTTTGCACAGAGCATACCTTAATCATAGCTAACACTTGTTTTAAGAATCATGAAAGTAGATTGTAAACGTGAAAAAGGCCTGGAGACACTGGAAAATTTCAGATAGATTATATAATAGTAAGAGAGAGATTTAGGAACCAGATTTTAAATTGTAAGACATTTCCAGTGGCAGATGTGGACTCTGACCGCAGTTTATTTGTAAATGTAAATGTCGTGTGACTAGGGCCTCTGGTCGGGTAGACGGTTCGCCAGGTGCAAGTCTTTCCATTTGACGCCGCTTCGGCGAATTGCGCGTCGGTCGGGATGAAATGAACAACACAACATTCAGTCCCTGAGCGGAGAAAAGGTCCGACCCAGCCGGGAATCGACCCCGGGCTCTTAGGATTAACATTCTGTCGTGCTGACCACTCAGCTACCGGGGGCGGAATTTATAGGTTATGAATTGCAGATTAAAAGTGAAGAAACTGCAAAAATGTATGCTACAATAATGCGTTCACTACGCTGTTCATATTAACTTATCCGCGTTCCTATTTTTTACTCACTATTAAACCAAACACTCCACTACCCCCATTTGTTTTTGCATTTATAACCCTGTATTCACCTGACCAGAAATCTTGTTCCTCCTGCCACCGAACTTCAATAATTCCCAACTATATGTAACTTTAACCAAACCCATTAACTTTTTAAATTTTGTAACCAACCCGCCCGATTAATTGATCTGACATTCCATACTCCAATCCGTAAAAAGCCAATTTTCTTTCTCCTGATAACGATGTCCTCCTGATTAGTCCGCGCCTAGAGACCCGAATGGGGGACTATTTTACCTCCGGAATATTTTATCCAAGAGGACGCCATCATCATTTCACCATACAGTAAAGCTGCATGCCCGCGGGAAAAATTACGGCTGTAGTTTCCCCTTGCTTTCAGCCGTTCGCAGTACCAGCACAGCAAAGCCATTTGGGTTAATGTTAGAAGGCCAGATCAGTCAATCATCCACACTGTTGCTCCTGCAACTACTGGAAAGGCTGCTCTCCTCTTCAGGAACCACATGTTTGTCTGGTCTCTCAAGAGATAACCTTCCGCTGTGGTTGCACCTAAGGTACGACTATCAGAATCACTGAAGCACGCAAGCCTCCGCACTAACAGTAAAACCAAGGTATTGGGGGTGGGGGGGGGGGCAACAGAACCAACATATATAATAAACAGAACCCACATATACCGGGTGATCCAAAAGTCAGTACAATTTTAAAACTTAATAATCCACGGAACGATGTAGATAGAGAGGTAAAAATTGACACACATGCTTGGAATGACATGGGGTTTTACTAGAACCAAGAAAATAAATAAAACAAAGTATTGCTAGACGCGTGAAAGATCTCTTGCGCGCGTCGTTTGGTGGTGATCGTGTGCTCAGCCGCCACTTTCGTCATGCTTGGCCTCCAACGTCCCCAGACATCAGTCCGTGCGATTGTTGGCTTTGGGGTTACCTGAACTCGCAAGTGTCTCGTGATCGACCGACATCTCTAGGGATGCTGAAAGACAACATCCGACGCCAATGCCTCACCATAACTCCGGACATGTTTACAATGCTGTTCACAACATTATTCCTCGACTACAGCTACTGCTGAGGAATGATGGTGGATATATTGAGCATTTCCTGTAACGAACATCATCTTTGCTTTGTCTTACTTTGTTATGCTGATTATTGCTGTTCTGATCAGTTGAAGCGCTATCTGTCGGACTTTTTTGAACGTTTGTATTTCTTTGGTTCTAATAAAACCTAATGTCATTCCAAGCATGTGTGTCAATTTGTACCTCTCTACCTACATTATTCCTTGATTTATTCAGTTTTCAAATTTATACTGACTTTTTGATCACCCTGTATATAAATCTGTCGATATGTAGTGACTAGACGATGCGGGTTTTCCGCTGACGACAATACAAGGTTTCTAATCTATGCCATTGCGGGAATACTTCGGGAAGTCGATGCTAACGTTCCCCAGAGGGGTGCCCGAAGTGCGGTGTCCGTGCTGTGTTGAGCGGTCTTAGCCCGGAAGAGAGTACGTTCGCTACTCGGGACGCGGATCCGGCAGAACACTGCCGGGAGCCTGGCGGGCCCGAGTACCGGCCGCCAAGTCTGCAGTCGCGGACCGCCGCCGTGGCTTCCCACGGCTTCCCAACTGTCGCAGCAACTCCGGCAAGAGCTACAGCCGGAGCCGGGGTTAGCCGCGCGCTCCTGGGGCACTCCGGCAACTAATTACGGGCCTCTGAAGCAATTACTGCGACCGTGCCGGGCCGCGGCCAACCACTCGCTGTCTGCGGCTGCAGCCTGCAGGCGGTGGGAAAAGGCGCGACCGTCAAACTGGACGTCCGCCGCAGTATGCGAGGTACACAGCGCAGCGTCGCCGCCTCCCTGCTGCCTTCCAGCTGCCGCTCATGCGGCATCCCGCTACGTAGTCTGGGCGACGCGCGGCTATAATCGACTTAACGAGTTTGCCACTGTGCCCTGTCGCCCGTTCCCACAGCTTTGTCTTCTGAATTACACGCTAATTCCCTATTCTCAAACGACATTAGTCTCGCTTATAATGTGTATGCTTAAATCAGCCCTAGATTTCATCTAACGTTTACCTATTCAAACTTCTGAAAGTTCGACGGTTAGCTACTACGTCCATTTATTTACAGGTTGTAAGTAGGCTGTTTAGGTTTTTGTGTTGGTCATGCCACGTAGTGCTGTGTATGAAAATCGCTGACTGAGCTGTGTGCAGTCTGTGGCTGGCTGGACTCATTGTTGGAATATTCGCTTGTGTAGTGTTGGGCTGTTGGATGTGAACAGCGCGTAGCGTTGGGCAGTTGGAGGTGAGCCGCCAGCAGTAGTGGATGTGGGGAGAGGGACGCCAGAATTTTGAACGAACGATCTGGACGTGTGTCCGTCAGAAATAGGAAACTTGTTTAATTGGATGTCACAATATATATATATATATATATATATATATATATATATATATATATATATATATATATGCCTATCTGTAGTTAGCGCCTTCAGTAGACAGAATCTTTTATTTAGCTGGCTGTATTGGCGCTCGCTGTATTGCAGTAGTTCGAGTAACGAAGATTTTTGTGAGGTAAGTGATTGATGAAAGGTAAAGGTTATTGTTAGTCAGGGCCATTCTTCTGTAGGGATTATTGAAAGTCAGTTTGCGTTGCGCTAAACATATTGTGTGTCCGTTTAGTGATAATAAGAATAAGCAAAGAGAAAACTGAGTACGTTGAGTTTTACTCAGCTGTTTCTGTGTCAAATAACGTAAGAGTTTTTCCAGCACTGTCATTAACAATTTTCAAAGGCGACGTTTCAAGATGATTACATCGTCGACTACAAACTGAGTAACGAACGTTCGAAGTTTCTTCACTACTACGAGGTGCATTCAGGCTAAAACGCCGCCGATATTTTCCTCGGGACTGGAATAAGATGCAAACATGTGAATCTCGTATTTTATTACAACCGTGCACTTTTTGAAAACGCGTGACAGAGATGGCTGCACTGTACGGTATACAGGACATTTGCGGCAAGGGTGAGAGTGAGGACTGTTCTTGATACCTAAAGTGGCTACATTTCCGTGACAGGAACAATGTGTAATAATTTGTTTTCCCCATTTGAGTGGTGTGAAACCCTTTAAAAATTATCGTCAGTCGAGTGAGAGATAAAGTTAAGTTGTTATGGAGGTATCTTATACGCGTTCTCGGGCGCTGCAGTTCAAAGGAGGCAGAATGTCGTGTGACAAGAAACCCAGGACAATCTCGGCCCCGCATCAGCGGTCAGACGACGTGGTTGATGGAGTGGGGAAAGTTGTTTTGGAGGATTACTGAATGAGAGTGGAATAAATCGCCTCCAAACTTGGCATTTCCGTGGGACCTGTACACACTATACTGCGTGTACGCCTGAAAATATGGAAAGTGTGCTCCAGGTGAGGGAAAGGAACGCTGAGGGATGACCACTGCGAGCACGCAGAAGTGACGTAGTACGACGTCGTATGGACTCGAATAGTGTCTGAAGTAGTGCTGGCGGGAATTGACACCACGAATCCTGCAGCGCTGTACAAATCCGTAAGACTACGAGGGCTTGGGAATCTCTTCTGAACAGCACGTTGCAAGGCAATCCAGATATGGTCAATAATGTTCATGTCTGGGGAGCTTGGTGGCCAGTGGAACTGCTTAAACTCAGAAGAGCGTTCCTGGATCCATTGTGTAGCAATTTTGGAATGGTCGACTGGTGGGGTGTCACATTTTCCTGCTGGAATTGCCCAGGTCCGTTGGCACAATGGACATGAATAAATGCAGGTGATCAGACAGGGTGCTTACGTACGTGTCACATGCGAGAGTCGTATCTAAAGGTATTAGATGTCACATATCACTTCAACTGCACATCCTACACACCATTACAGAGCCTCCACCAGCTTGAACAGTCCCCTGTTGACATGCAGAGTCCATGGATTCATGCGGCTGTCACCATACCCGTACTCGTCCATCCGCTCGATACAATTTGAAACTAGACTCGTACGACCAGGCAACATGTTTCCAGTTATCAACAGTCACATGTCGGTCTTGACGGGCCCAGGCGAGAAGTAAAGCGTCGTGTCCTGCTGTCGTCAAGGGTACCCGAATGGACCTTCTGCTCCGAAAGCCCATACCGATAAGATTTAACGTTTAACCGTATTCCTGATTCGCAGAACACTCATGAAATTGTCGTAGGGGAAAATCCCCACTTCATCGCTACCTCTGAGATTCTTTCAAACTGACTTAAATCGTGATAATCTGCCATTGAAGCAGCGGCATCTGCTCCAGACACTCGTTGTCTTATATAGCAATGTTTGCCGCGGCACCGTATTCTGCCTATCTACATATCTCTGTATTTGAATACGCATTCTTATACCAGTTTCTTTGGCGTTTCAGAGTTATAACTCAGTATAATTAAAGGCTTCCAGAAGTCAACAGCTTGACGAACAAACCAGTGCCTTCACCCCGGACGCTTGAGGTCCTGGGACTAACCTCTTCTTTTTAATCTCTTCTATCATCCATTACTTCTAAATTCTTTCCTATCCCGTTTTTGGTTTTCCTTTTGTTTCATAAGTATTTCCATTCGGGTTGTTAGTTTGAAGCTTACAAAAATTTAAAGCTGCAATATCTTTATCCTGCCACTTAGCTAAATTAGAAGAATTCACCACGTTACTAGAATGAAATGGCGGAATTGGAGCTGTGAGGACGGGGCGTGAGTCGTGCTTGGGTAGCTCAGTCGGTAGAGCACTTGCCCGCGAAAGGCAAAGGTCCTGAGTTCGAGTCTCGGCCCGGCACACAGTTTAATCTGCCAGGAAGTTTCATTCGCCAGGTTGTTTGTATGTAAGTGTTAATATTGTGAAAGCACGACGTCCTAGCATCTAAGTGGTAGGTGTCTGTAAATGACAGCAAATAAAAGAGGTGGTAACAAATAAAAGATATTTAAAAAATGGTACGACAGCCAGCGCTGCTGTAAGCTGAACTCGGGCAGCACCATACGGAGGGCAATTAGTCACCTGCTCTGCTATCAGTGTGGACATATCCCGCAGGAGGGCGAGGCGTGACTACGGGGCAGTGATTGGGAAGCCTGTGGCATCGCTGGCGGTCGGTGCAGATCGTGACCATGTTTGATCGGTGGTTGATTCTGCTCGAGCGGGCTACGTTTGCAGGTGGAGACACCGAAGCGGAAAATACGGCGACAACATCACTGACTCCTCCGACTGCTGTCGTGTTTACGACTGACGAATTTACGGCGGGGGAGAGGGGAAGGGGGGGGCAGTATTGGGGTGATGTTCCTACACGTCTCAGTCAGTGCAGCAGGGTAAAGCTGTCGCAGTGGCAGTAGCTGCAGCTGCGGAGTTAAGGGTTGGTGGACAGCCAAGAAAGGGGGGAATTTCTCTCAAGCCACCGTGCCCAGCAGCCGACTAAGGGACAACGTTAATGGTTAGCGTGGGTTGTGGCTAGGGTTGCCAGGGTGAAAAACAGAAAAGACGTACTCGACTTTATTTTTGACCACACTTTTTCTGCAAAACCTGGATTACCCCGTTTAAGCAGAAATAGGGTAAGCTGGGTATTTTCAGTCGTTTATTAATAATTACATTATTCAACTGCATTTTGACTTAGAAGGTTCACGAATAAACTGTTCTGTAACAAGATTTTAATTGCCAACCATAGATAATTTGAAGATATGCTAACCATCCTAAACGCCTAGTTATTATTGAAATGAAATAATCGTATGCAGCATTAGCCGGGAGGCCCCATGAAGTCCGGCTGCCGGGTTGCAAGTCTTCTTTCCAAGTGACGCCACAGTGGGCGATGAGCGCGTTGGTCGTGATGAAATTATGATGAGGACAACACCACACCCAGTCCACGAACACAAACTCTCCACCCCGGCCGAGAAAGCCACCGGGGCCCGCTACATGGTAGGCAAACAAGTAACCACTCAGCTAAACAGCCAACCTACATGCAACAGACGCTGTTTCTCTTTTTGGAATATTAATAACCATTTATGATCAGTTTCTTCTGAGATCAACCTTAAACGTGCTTAAATTAAAAAATTTCAGTCAATAGTATTAGATATAAAACAGTAATAAAATGATAACAAATAATAATTCAGCGGTTATATTAGAAAATAACTGTTCAGTCTTCTTAATTACTGGTTCTTCAGCTCATCAAAATTTTAACGTTTCCAGTGGGAGTCTGTGTATGTCCTACTGTTTATAATAATAATAATTCTGAGAAGCTTTGAATTTTCTTTACTAGAGTTTAAGGAGTCATTTCGAGTAGAGCTGTCTTAATATTGATATGTGGCTGTAGATAATATCATGGGCATTTCTGTAGTACTTGGAATGTCATGAATGCGTATACTCCTTTGTACTGTTTGAAAACCGAGCGACGTGGCGCAGTGGTTAGCACACTGGACTCGCATTCGGGAGGACGACGGTTCAATTCCGTCTCCGGCCATCCTGATTTAGGTTTTCCGCGATTTCCCTAAATCGTTTCAGGCGAAGGCCGAGATGGTTCCTTTGAAAGGGCACGGTCGATTTCCTTCCCAATCCTTCCCTAACCCAAGCTTGCGCTCCGTCTCTAATGACCTCGTTGTCGACGGGACGTTAAACACTAACCACCACCACCACCACCACCACTGTTTGAAATCATGAGGGCGGAGTGACATCAGAGGTGCTGTATCGCCTGGAGGCTTGTTTGGAACATCTCTGCTTCCATGTTGTATTGGGATGATGCACACTGTTAATCGTGAAATGAGGAGAGACAGTAGTTGGCAGTGGTGTGTCATGGGTAGTATTACGGCATACGCCGAGTGGTACGGTTGCAGTTATATTCTGAGGCAATGGAACATGGCCGCGTGGGATTAGCCGAGCGGTCTCAGGCGCTACAGTCATGGACTGTGCAGCGGAGGTTCGAGTCCTCCCTCGGGCATGAGTGTGTGTGTTTGTCCCGAGGATAATTTAGGTTAAGTAGTGTGTAAGCTTAGGGACTGATGACCTTAGCAGTTAAGTCCCATAAGATTTCACACACATTGGAACATTTGATATGGAACATATTGATTTCCAAATTACTTATTTGAGATGAGGAAAAAAACTGAACGCTTTGCCGTATTTTGTTATGATATTTCTGATGAGTAGTAGAAGAGGATTTAATTTATGTAACTGAATTCAGATTTTGGACTCTGTTGGGGAAGCTTGTAGTTACTCCTCCTTGGTTCAAAAATCCAAAAACATAATTATGGTGAAAGATGAACAGCTATGCATAATTTCCAATTTGAATTTCGGATTAGGAATAACTGTTGAATATTTTACATCATTTTTACGAGCTGAATTTTAAAAAAAGTCTGATTTGTTGTTAAAGAGTACTAACGTTTGTTCACTCAAGAACTGTAATTTTTTGCTTATTAATGTTTGTGAAGCAAGGAAAGAGAACTTTTATGATAAGAAAACTAACTAGTTTTCATGTTATTGGTTCAAATGGCTCTGGGCACTATGGGACTTAACATCTATGGTCATCAGTCCCCTAGAACTTAGAACTACTTAAACCTAACTAACCTGAGGACATCACACAACACCCAGCCATCACGAGGCAGAGAAAATCCCTGACCCCGCCGGGATCGAACCCGGGAACCCGGGCGTGGGAAGCGAGAACGCTACCGCACGACCACGAGATGCGGGCTTTCATGTTATTGTCCGGATCCAAATTCCATTGCAAAATAAGAGTTATTTTTTTTACTTATTCAGATTTCTTATGAATCAATTATGTTTTGCCTATTTTTAAAAAAAGAGAGTGCATTGTAACAGGCTCATCTCAGTAGTTAGTTGTGGGTCAGCAAATGAGATGCACTTTCAAGACAAGAGCAATGTCACGGTGTTTCCATTGTGCAACAGGCAAGCCGAAATTAAGTAATACAAAGAGGTACATTCAATTTTCCCAGGGCCTGCTTGTCGGTTTTAAAATTTAATGATTCACAGGGTTGAATTCAGACAGTATTCTTGCCGTTACGAATGTTTAAACAGAGAGCGACCTACTGCGACACCTCCTAGTTACTTTCTCCCAGTCAGATTTTGCAACAATTTCTCGCAGTTGAATTCTCAAGTTCAGAAGTTACGAATACTTGTGTCAAAAGTTTAGGTACGTTTCCAGATAGCTAGTGTCGTGGTGGTGTCGGACGAAATATAATATTCAAGTTATATGGGACACATATTTAATCAGTTCCATGCGTATGTTATCAGCGCCTGACAACCATTTTATACTTGAAAAAAGAGACAGCATTGGTCGTATATTTTTTACTATTGCAAAATCGATTTTCTGTCACTGAGTGACCATCTTCAGTGCTAGAAGTTCAAAATTTTTTCACATTACGATCAGAGAGTACAACATAGAAAATCACAATTACATCTGCATATGAACATAACACTTGTTAGAAACAAACCTATATTGTATAACTTAAATTGGGATGCACTGTTGTCACTAAGCTTACGGCAATCACATAGACTGAGGTCGCTGTTTACATGCACTTGTTCAGCAGACCTCGGTGTGACGGGGCTTGACACGCCCTCTATGTCACATGTGTCACGTGAAGACATAGTATTATTGGTTTTGCGAATTATTAACACTAAATAACTCTTACACTTTTGTGAATGGTGTAGTAATTCAAATTTAAAATGTACGTACAACACATAGCAGACGCAGGAGAATATCTAAAATACATTGGCATATTGTTTTTTATAAACTATAAAACATAAAATAGATCGATGATAAGTTGTTAGAGTGCAGAACATATAAAAAGCAAAAGATAATGTCAAAGAATAACAAATGAACAACATAAAAAGAGGCGCAACACAGGTCTATCTTGATTGATGTATACTACTTGTTCGCACCTTACATTTGCACGGCATTTTAATTATTAAGTGACGGCAGTTTCGTACTGTGATTATTTCTTATATATTTGACTCCTTGGTATTAACGTTATTATTTTTATATATTGACTCCTTGGTATTAACGTTTGTTACATAAATTACGAACGTTGTACTTTTGACTTCCCACGCCAGATGGTGGGTGTTACGTTTTTTAAGAAAGACCTGTGGGCAGGTCGGGAGTCGTGTTGGGTAGCTCAGTTAGATGACGAAACGGTAGCTCACCGTGTCCGCTCAGAGAATTAGCATCCCTCTTTAATAATAAAAGAACTGAGTGAATGGCTCAACAAAGACCTTCAATGGGTGTCATGGGACGCGTATGCCGAACAATTGCAACGAAGAGTAACGAACAAAATGAGATTACTAAAGAAATGAAATGGTACGGTACTTTCTGCGAAAGGCAAAGGTCTCGAGATCGAGTCGCGGTCCGGCACACTGTTTGAATCTGCCAGGAAGTTTCAGTATTTCATTCTGTTTATCCAGATGCTTGATCATGTTGTTCAAAAATGGTTCAAATAGCTCTGAGCACTATGGGACTTAATATCTGAGGTCATCAGTCCCCTAGAACTTAGAACTACTTAAACCTAACGAACCTAAGGACATCACACACATCCATGCCCGAGGCAGGCTTCGAACATGCGACCGTAGCACTCGCGTGGTACCACACTGAAGCGCCTAGAACCGCTCAGCCACACCGGCAGGCCATTATCATGTTGTATTGTTATTTTTTTACTTTCACAGATATACCGTTCTATTTCTCTGACGTACGATCCCACCTTTACAATTCAATTTTTCGTATTTTTTTTATTAAAGCTGATTTACGTTTATAATCCTCTCTGTAAACTATATAATTAGGTAACGACAAGGTTTTTAAATAAGCCTTCTTTTTTTGCTGTGTTAGATTGCTTACATGATCTTTCCAAATCTTTAACTATCTTTTAAAATATTTCTTATTCCTCATTTCTAATGCTTCAGCTGTTACTTACATTATGATCTCTTTTATCGTATTCCGCTCTCCAATTCTGCTGTTACTTCCTGCTTACACTTGACGTTTGACATTTGGTCTCTTTTGGTGTACTGGTTTGATACTATATATTTGGAGTAGGTGCATGAACCGTGCGCCGCTCGTGTTCAGGCCGTTTATTGTTTGACATCTTGTCTTTGCGGTACTGCCGTCTTGTTTCTTATTCGATTGACTTGGGTCACTAAGTTGTTGCCTGGCCTGCCCGTGAGTGGCAGCAGCAGCGCTAATCGATAAGAGCACTGTCGTACTATCTTTGGAGCGAACGCTGTTATTTTCGGGTCGTCGTGTGTCGGTAGTTCAGTGGGGACGAAGCAGCAGTGAGGTCAGGCCAGCCATGACTCGCCCGACCGTTGCCGGCACACATGACTTCAGTAGGAACGACCTTGGTTGGTCGTTTGGGCGTTAGTCTCATTGGACGACGTGTATCTGGTCGCCAACCACTTCTGGCTTCTCTGTGTGTGTCGACTTGTCGTTCCTCCTAGTTGCCCCACAGTGACTGGTTTTAGTAATGTTCGAGTTCTTTGTGGAAGTGTTTTCGCGGAACTGGGTGTAGCGTTTGTGGTTTTAACTGAGCAGTTATTTTAATGCTGTCTGCGTGCTGGATTGAGGTAGTCAGTCAGTTGGGACGGAGCAGCGAATCACTCTCCTTGGCGAGTTGCTAGGCTGGGACCGCTGGTGGCGTGCACACGCTGTCGCATCGTGAGGCGCCAGCTGTGAGAGCGACGAAGTTTGTTGCCCACCGAACCTGGACACTGAAGTTGAGTGCTCAGTTAACCTGTTACGAAGCCTCAACTATTGTGACATCTCATCCTGCATTTGTAGGTTGTTGCTCCCTGGGCCATTCGGACTAGCAGCAACGTATGATGTGTTGGGGTCGGAGAAACCTTGCAGCCGTTTTCCTATATTGTAATTAATTATTAAATTAACTGTTACTTACCAGTGAAGTGCACCCGCGGTATTTTGTGCCCTATGTCCGTTAACGCCTCAGTTAGCGTACTTTTCCGGCAGTGTGCCTTTTCTCGTCGTGTTGATGCTGTCCGGCACGACGTGTAGTTCGAGAGCGTTTTAAGTTTTTTGGTTCAAATTTGCTTAAAGTGGTTATTGTTCCCTTGGCTGTTTTTAAATGCCAATTTCTGAAGACGTTGTGCTGTTCGTATCCTTGTCCTCGGCCGATATTTTCCATCATTGTGCCGTTGGTCGGACGGAAGGGAATTGGTAAATTTTTGGTCGGTCCTTGGGCCATCACTAGTTTGGGCTGCCATCCGATTATTTAAATTTTACTCTTGGCTGCCTGTCTCGCTTCACCTCACGTTTGAGCTACCTTTTCAGGCTGACCCTTTGAACACTTCTGACCACCACTTGCTCTGTTTGTTTTAGATCGTGATTTTCATTTTAGTTTGAAGTATTGTGTATTATTTCAGTTCTTTTTTACATAAAGGCCTTTAGCCGTGTTAAATTAACATTTTGAAGATTGATTTTATTTTAGAAAAGAAAAAGAATTTTTTTCCTTAAAATTGGTTCTATCTGAAACTTTTTGTAATCCAGGCCGTAGGCCGTTAGTTGTTCGATGTGTTATGTGTGGTCTCCAGCCGAGGATTTACGTGAACCCCTTTTATAAGGCCTTCAGCCGTGTGTATTCCTTAAAGGAAAATTATTTATAAGAAGGAAGTGGTTTATTTTATATTTTTTGTATGACTTGTTGTTCAGACGTTATTTCAAATGTTTTGTGGTCTTCAGCCCTGCAATAAGTTAATACATCTTTAATTATGATTTCAGCTGTTCTTTTGTAAGTTTAAAAAATTCTTGGTTGGAAAAATTGTTTATTATGTGTTTTAATTATAGTTGTCCTTCAGACGTGTAGTGTAGGCCTTCAGTCGCTAATTGTTTTCAATTGCATGTTTTTTTTAAATAAAAGGAATAACAAACTTTTTCCCTTCTATTTTTAATTGCTTTTGATGTCTAAGCCAGGTCTTCAGCCGTTCTTGTTTTGGTGTGGTTTGGGGCTTTCAGCCGAGAAAGGATCTAACTAGGTCTTCAGCCGTATTGTTCTGTTGTGATCTTTCAAAGCAATGTGTAAATGAGTGGTTCTTGGAGAAATAAAGTTGTGTGTTTGCTTGTGCCACTCACAGTAACTGTATACGGCCCCATCCACAATCATGATCTTATCCTGTGCGCTCTCTGAGTGCCTACCAACCTGGTTTCAGTGCGACATTTGAACTCTTACATCCGACGGTGTTTGTGAGTGATTTCTACCATCTTGTAATTAAATGTATGTCACTTTGTACTAAAAAGTGATTTGACGATAGGTACAAGGTACTGTCTTTCATCTTACCCATTGTTTATCTTTTTAGGAATGTAGTCAGTTACTGAAGCTGATAGTCGAATTTCCCATATAAATTTATGGATATCACGATGTTTATAAAGATGCATGATATCCAAAATTCACAATATGTGACGAACACTGTTAGCTTTTTCCCACTCCATTTAACGTGGTTTCACTGCCTGTACCTACTAGAACCTCTTTTGCGTTTTCGTCTCCCGCGAGAAGTATATAATCAATTTAATTTACTTTTGCTGTTGGGCTATAGAACGATCATATAATTCGCTTGTATTTTGAGTTCTTTCTTCTTCCAACACATGCAAAGATGTTTGCAGATGTACCGTCTCTAAGGTTTAAGTCTTAGCACCATTATTCTTTCATTTGTAGGACTATGCGGATGGTTTCTATTCTTCAATCCTATCCGCACTCACTCCAGGCAGACTCCATCAACAGCTCTTTCGCCTTTTGATATTCTGCAATCTATCATGATTTAACTATGAAATTACATCATTTCCTGTAATTTCGTTTCAGTGATAGCAGTAGTATCGATTTTAGCTTTCCCTACGTCTTGCTCAAGTTCTGTTGCTATATCTGTTAGACATTCTATTGTATTGTGCGCGCACGACATTCTTGACGCCCTAGAATCGAATGTATCTGCTCTGCTTTTCTCTCTGACCCATTGCTGCGCGACCGCATGCCTTCAATAGGGAGCATAAGCAGCGGCGGTTTAGGAAATGGGGGTGTGTTCGGCTAGCAATGGGAGACTTCACCAGCGTACGCCGACTGCAGACTGTTATGTTAAAACGATTGACAGTTGTCATCAAGAGCGGCAACTCTTGGAGACGAAAACTCTGAAAAGAAATTCGTGGTGACTGTCCCACACTGTTCAGCATCTACGTAAATGACATCGCGACGGTACCTCATGTATCAGTCAGCCTCTACGCCGACGACACGGCGTTCTTCACCACTGGGAGAAACTTAGGCCCCACCAACACTCGGATGTAGCGGCAAATCTATGTGATGGAGCAGTTGACCGTGATGAAATCATCTTCAAGCTGACGAAGACAGTAGCTATACTTTCACGAAACGGAAACCAGTCCTGAACATAAGGCCCACTATCAGCACTCACCCTATCGCATGGTCCCCAGCAGTGAAATACTTCGCGTCCATTTGGGAAAGAAACTTCTCTACACACACCACCTGGAAGAGAAGACAAAAGCGGAGCGACGCATGCTTCAACCGTTGGCGCCGTTCTTCAAGAGCACTCATCTGAAGGCCGGCACCAATCAACAGTGGAACCCTCATATCTCTATGTTTCGACGTCTTCGGAGACGACACGTACAACGAATTTCAAGTCACTTTAGGTGATGCAAAATAGATGTCTACGGATAGCACTAGACGCCCGGTGGTGGGCACGCACAACCAAATTTGGCGATGCAGCACCGGAAATATACCTGCAGCAGAAATTTAAAGAGGAAGCACAGAAAATATTCCACAACTCGGCAGCTGCAGACGGTAGGAACAGTCCAACAGGAGACGTTGCACAAATATCGGGTGTCACAGTCTATACGTCACATCTAAAGCAAACGCTGTCGCAGAAATCAAATACAAGTCCTGTGTTATATGAGTAATAAAGTGTTATGTAATAAGTGTACCCTCTTTCCCTACATGCCATAAAAGCAGCAAAATCGGCGAAGTCGAAACGCTCGAGTTACCACCACTCATAAAAAAAGGAAATGGGAGTTAATTTCCTGGTAGCGGAGTGCGCATTTTGAGTTCCAGGTTATGAGGTCGTGTGAGAATTCAGATGGACCGAATAACGCCGGTAGGCGGCATGCCCTATGGAGTGTTTTTGGCGCACCGGTTGCAATTTAACATTCAACTGTTCGACCGCTGGAGGATGCCAGCTTGCTTGAGAAAATTACGTGTCCATATTGTGGACTATATGGCGAGGCCTTTTGTGACGGGCCGTAGTTTTGTTTTGAGCTGATGTGTGAGCCATTACATCCTCGTCTAGCTCGTATTTGTACTCGTTCCTCTCGTTCCCTGTTGCGAGCCAAGGGCACTTGTTCGTATTTTGCTACTATGCTCTGTTTAACCACTTTCCTGGAAACGTATACGCTATTTGTAGCGTACGTTGATTATATCTCTACCTTGATGTGAACTTGTAATGTTACTGACAAGGGAAATTCGCCTTCAGATTCAGTGGTAAAGTGATCCCATCAAAAACTGAATACAGATCAAGCATGAAAACCTAAGGAAGGTGCAATGAACTGTGAAAAAAGAGGCAAAATAGGAACAGTGAACTGTCAAAGCTCAAGATGTGCAACACCGAGTAGTTGTCTGGTCACAGTGCTGGACTTTTCCCCCTTTTCTCACAAATTATGAACTGTCCTTCCGGTCATTGACGTGTCAGTTCTCTTTCTGCAGTCTCTACACATTTTTTATTGAACATGAGTCTTGTGGTAAGAAATATATTAACGTCGCAAGTAAATGTGATGAACAGTGGAGCAGGCGAGATGCCGCATAGACTTCCCACAGAAAAGAATACAACAAACAAACAGGTGTGGTATAAGTGAACATGGTTGTGAAACGTGTAACAACAAAGGAATTCAAGAGTCAAAACTTCCAAAACGGAACACAAAAGTGATAACATGCGGTACTTGTGTAGTACGAATATGAGGTGGGCACGTCTGGAGGTCCATTCCTGACACCTCGCTGTAGCTAACGGTCGTTTCACCCGACACAGACATAAAGTTGAATACAGTGTTCACGTACGTCGATGACGGGATGGACACTTCATGATTTTGTGGAAAAAAAAGGTTGGGCATGAGGGAGATTCGAACACGAATCCGCAGCCAAAGACCGTGACTAGCCAACCACGATGCCTAACATTTTCAAATTAGCTCGATGTTGCATATCTTCAGCTCAGACCATTTTCTTTCTATTTTGTTTTTTTTCACATTTAAGTACACCTTACTATTTTCTTGTTCCTGTGTTCAGTTTTCGACGGGATGTCCACAGGGTCATCATACCACTAAATCTTGGGCCGGCCGACGTGGCCGGGCGGTTCTAGGCGAATCCTGCCTCGGGCATGGATGTGTGTGATGTCCTTAGGTTAGTTAGGTTTAAGTAGTTCTAAGTTCTAGGGGACTGATGACCATAGAAGTTAAGTCCCATAGTGGTCAGAGCCATTTGAACTAAATCTTGGGGTTGGATGGGGGGGGGGGGGGCGGGAGGGAGTAAGGGGGGACTACGATACGATGAGGAGTTTCCCCAGTGAGTAGCGTAGCTGGGTTGTTTATAGGCAAGCTGTCAAATTATTCTGTATGTTATCTGTTTGGCTTATTACATATTCAGTGCTCTCAGCATTCATTAATTCATTGGCTTCTTACATTTTACTAGAAAATTGTGTGACGCTTTCAGTGTCTGCAACACTGACTCAATTCGTTGGCTTTTTGTGTTTAATTAGAGTGTTGTTTAACGGTTTTTATTATTGGTTGTAACTGCTCTGACAGTTTCATTTTGGCGCGTCAGCGTGGGGCAATCCCTGGTGCTCTTTTTTAGTCATTGTCTTACTCTCATACTTTCAATGATTATGTTTAATTGCGTATTTTCGCACTGTGAAGAGTTTCATTTATTCTCTGACAATAAATTGCTGATTATGAATACAATCTTTTGTAGTCTGAGTACATTTACCCTCCCCAATCAGCTCTCTACCGCTTGACGTATATATTTTAAACCATTCTGATGTATGCGAGTTTTCCTTACAGTCCGGATTGAAATTTTCTTTGGCCCTTGTGAAACTTGGGAGCCTTTGGCTAAATCACATTAAGTGCACAGGGTGCGGACAGCGGTTAGGGGGGGGGGGGGGGGGGGCTGCCACATTCGAGCTTTCGTCCCAGTTGATTTCAGGCTTAGACACATATCATATTATGAGGCTTCGAGAACTGTTCTCATATTGTGCTAGTTCTGGTCCGATGCACGTATTCCATTTCCCATAATGCCCGCCGTATCTGGTGCGCTGTCCACTATCCGCCATCTCGGGAGGCACCCGATGGGAGACTGCAAACTCCACACGGGCCTAACAGTAGAGTACGTTATCTTTGAGTTTCCCTCGAAATAATACTTTTATCAAATAGCCGGAATGTGGTTTAAGCAATAAAGAAACAACTGTGCTACGCCCCTCAACTGTACGTTTACCCTGACCAATGTATACCACTACAATACGAACAGAAAGAGCTCATGATTGGCTCGAACAGCTGCGGCCTACTGTGTTGCCAGTTTGCACAGGTAGATGGACTCAGAGGGGGCACACATTTATTAATGTCTTAGGTGAATGTGGAGGACTTTGCTACTGCCGACCGGCGACAATTTTTGTATCAAAGACGGTACATTGGGAAAAAACAAATCCTGTTCTGTTCATCTGAATACTCATTCCAGACTGGTTCGTACACAGTGGCCATGCCTCAGTTGACTAACTGCATCGGAGACAGTAATAAATGTTTCAGTAAGTGAATGACGTCCCTGTACGAAATGTACAATTGTATGGGTGACTCAGTTTCAGTTACAAGAGAGTGCTGGACAGTAGTGACTCAAGAGTTTTAAAGTGAAAACTCGTAAAGCTTCTTAAATAAAATAACGTTATTAACATACCACATATTTATTCAATTTGTTTACATATTTGAAACCCTGTGCTGCACGAAGGCTCCGAATTGTAGCGTGTAACATGTCGGTTCTTGAGAAATAGTGAGCTGTAATCTGGTTTCGAATTCGACATCTGCAACAATACGACGCCTTGGTTTCACTGCCATCGATCATTCTCCATACAGCCCCGACTTGGCCGCATCCAATTCAGATCCATTTTCAAAACTAAAAGAATGCCTTGGAAGAATTCATTTTGATAGTGCTGCAGCGGTGAAAGCAGAGGTGAGATTGTGGCTCCGTAAAAGAAAGTCGGACATTGTACATTGACGATATTAACAAAATGGCTTCTCGTTGGGAGAGATACATTCATCACCAGGGCAACTATGTTGAGAAATGAATATGTAGACGTGAAGAATAAGGATTGAGAATATTAATAACGTTTGTTTTGTATAAAGAGCTCTAAGAATCATCACATAAAATATTCGGAGGTATTAATTTTCAGCACACTATCGTAGCATTCAGAAAAAGACGAGCTGACAAATGATTGTAAAAACTAAACACTCTATTGAGGAACGTGAGTGTCAAACCTTATGTGCAGTACACTGCCAATTAGAACATGAGACGACTAAAATTTGATTTAAAAAGAAAAAAATATTTTTCAGTTTTATTTCCAGAAAGTCTCATTCCAGGCTCATTAAAGGTTACAAGCATTTACAAATCATCATATGATTTCAATCCTGTACGAGTATATCGTTTTCCTTAATTATGAGAAATCAAGTGAGTTTCACAAATGACTTCTACTCTTGACACAAACACTCAGTTTTGAATTACCACGGCGGTACAGAAAAGGCTGCTCTTATACACAGTTCTGTTAGATAATGTCATTTTTGAATTAACACAGCCTTCTAGAACTATTGACAAACTACATTTCTACCACGTGGAGAGAATTTGAAATAAACCCAGAGGAAAATTTTATGGGTAAAGAAATCAATTGAGTTGAGGTTGGAGGCATTTCAGGTCCGATGTTGGGTTATTAAACTACTTGAAAATCCATCAAAAACCTTAAAACGGCAATATTAAGGGGAACTAACACATGTGCCAGCTTTAACACGGCACAACCAATCAGTCTTCGATGATTTTTCTAAAATGCACTTTCCTCTGGATATTGGGATAGATTATCTTCCTTAAGATTCCTACGGCGTTAAGACTGGCGTCTTCCTCTACAATACTTTGTCTAGCTCCATAGCTAAAGTGAAACTACTCTCATTTAAAAAATAAACAAGTTTACAGGGAGACAATCATTGAACTATATGAAGATTAGTTTAAAACTAGGCGTGCACACTCTTTATTCAACACGTAAACGTCACTGCAGATTTCCAGATTTAGTTTATGACATGTTTGAAATGGCTGCCATCAATGGCGATGACGTGGCGCAGATGACACAGCTGGCCCTCTTTGTGCATGATATACAACAGGCTCTAGATACCGGCTCCAAGGTTGATGCCATATTTCTCGACTTTCGAAAGGCGTTCGACTCAATTCCGCACTGTCGCTTGCAACAAAAAGTGCACGCTTACGGTCTATCAATTGACATGTGCGGCTGGATAGAAAGATTTCTAACAGACAGAGAGCAGTATGTCGTCCTGAACGGGGTAACTTCAACAGAAGCAAGAGTAACTTCAGGTGTGCCCCAGGGTAGCGTAATAGGTCCTCTGCTTTTTACGATTTACATAAACGAACTGGTTGATGGTATTAGACTGTTTGCCGATAGTGCTGTAGTCTACAGGAAAGTAGTATCACACGAAAGTTGTGAACAAATTTATGAGGACTTGCAGAAAATAAATTCGTGGTGTAATGACTGGCAGTTATCTCTCAATATTAGTAAGTGTAACCTACTGCGTATAACAAGGCGAAAATCCCCATTAACGTATGAGTACAAAATAAATGATCAGTCTTTGGAAGCGGTAACGTCAGTCAAGTATCTGGGTGTGACTATTCGAAATGATATCAAATGGAATGATAAAATTTCACAAGTAACGGGTAAGGCGAACTCTAGATTGCGGTTTATTGGTAGAATCCTGAAGCGATGCAGTCCTTCAACAAAGGAAATAGCTTACAATGCGTTAGTTCGTTCAGCCTTGGAGTATTTTTTTTTCTGTATGGGACCCTTACGAGTAGCGTCTGATTCAAGAGACTGAGAAAGTCGAAAGAAGAGCGGCAAGATTCGTGACTGGTACATTTAGCCATCGCGAGATCATTACAAATCTCATAGAAAGTTTGAAGTGGGACACACTTGCAGATAGACGACGCGTTAAACAGAAGGGGCTGCTCACTAAGTTCTGAAATCAAATCATCACCGAGGATGTAGAGCATATATTATTACTACCAATCTTCAAATCGCGTAATGATCATCATTCAAAGATAAGGGAAATAAGAGCTCGTACTGAGGCGTTCAGACAGTAGTATTTACATCGCGCGATCCGCGAGTGGAACAGAGGAGGGGGGATATGACTTTGTCGCGAATTGTGCCCTCCGCCGCACACCGCTTGGTGGCTAGCGGAGTATATATGTAGATGTAGATGTAGATGTAGACCCGCTGAAGTGTCGGAACATCGATGCTGTCGATGATCTCGTGATTGTGTATTGAGTTTACTGTTGTACACCTTGTCTTTAATGTAGCCCCATAGAAAGGAATAGCATGTGTTCAGATCCGGGGAATATGACGGCCAATCGAGGCGTATGCCAGTGACCTCTGGGTACCCCAGAGTCACAATGAGGTCCCCAAAGTGTTCTTCCCGGACATCAGACACTCTCGTGCTTCTATGGGGTCGAGCTCTGTCTTGCATGAACCACATCTTGTCGAAATCAGAGTCACTTTGGATAATAGGGATGAAATCATCTTCCAAAACCTTCACGTCCCATTCGGTAGTCAACGTGCCATCAAGGAATATCACGCAGATTATTCCGTGGCTAGACACTGCACACAACACAGTCACCCGCTGTAAGGTGAAGAGACTTCTCGATCGCGAAATGTTTATCCTCAGTCCCCAATTGCGCCAGTGTTGCTTACTGACCAACATTTTCACGTGAAAAAGCCGACAACGATAAGGCGCATGCGCGTGCCTAGTCCCGTCATGCCCCGCTGCCAATCATACAGATTGAACGTCCTAAGCGAACTGTTCAGAAGTTATGACGATTTTATATCATGTAGTTCAATAACTGTCACCCTTTATATAACAAATGGAATTGAACCTCCCAATCTAAATTGCATCGAACATCTTTAGAGTGACATCCATCCCTTTCTTACCACATTAAGGAATGTAGTCTACACCTGTATATTCTAATTACGTTACGCAAGTAAAAAAGAAACAAATAGCAGAAGCCTCGCATTCACGTGGCCATTGTCTCTGTAGAGAGTTGATATATTTCTCTACGATTCCTCGCTTGATTCCAAGAAGGGAACCGACTAAACCCCGTAACATTATTCAGGAGGAGACAATCATGTCCAAACGAAACTCGTAATTTTCGTCTGCGTTGAGAAAGGATTGGTTCACTATGAGAACGATGTTGCCTACTCTTAAGCATATTGCAACTTCTTCGAAAGCCGAACGATCACTTGCAGCAATCAGTAACTCGAAGGCTGGAATCAATATAAAGTTTCAAGTGCAATAACAGAATTCATATCCTTCTCGACAGCTCACTGGAAGCTACTGAACAGGGCTCCAGATTTACTTCCGTAAAGTTCCAGGACATTAACATACCGTGTCGAAAGTTGGGAAGGGAATTTCCGAAAGACACTGCCTGAGCTTTCGAGAATCAAGTAGCAGACCATTATAACACGAGAAAATGACTCTCTCGAGTAATAAATTTATTCTTCAGCCCTTAAAATGCCGCTCTGTTGAGCTTCAATTATTTTTAATTTAAAGAGCCTGGAGAAAAGTCGATCGTCGCAGAATTAAAGTTCCCTCGCGAGGGAAAGTAATTTATGGAAGAAGCTTTTAAAAGTAGTTACCTACAGCTCGTCAAAGCGCCGTATTTACAATTTTTCTGCTCCGGTGCCCCTCAACACAGGACGCAAAACGCCTTTATGAATGACACTGAAATTTTATCACTCGTCTTTCAGAGTGTCGCTTGTCCTTGGTCTTGTAGTAAAGCTACAGTGCGCTTTCGTCGATACGGAATTTCGGATAAGCTGTAATTTCAGTCACAAACGATCGGCAACGGGTACACGTATTTATGGCCATTCATGAGTGTATTAAGGATGACTGCAGAAGCACTATCTGCTAAGAGTAGTCCATATCTTAGCCTAGAGGATAAAAATGTATTTTTCCATCATATCTCTTTTTCATCCTTTGATATTGCTGACACACGTCGAAATATATTTTTGGAATAAGCAGCCTATGACCAGACGCATCTTGTCAGTCTAATTATTACCTTAACCATGATCACACGTATTACGTTACAGTTTTTAAACGGTCCCTAAGGTGCAGAGTTATTGTTAACTCTACACAATGCGTAACATGCTTTTCCGTTCTAGTCTAAGCTTCTTGGTAACGATCCCAAGTTAAATTGAATTCCATACTAATTTTTTAAAAGGAAGAGCGCCTTCGATACTGCTTCTCAATCGCAATTAGTTGTCTATCTCCAATAAACACAGCCAGTGGAACCTTATCCTATATTCTTTCTTTGTTAATGTGGCTTTGTTTCAATGACTTTAATTGAATTCATAACATTTCGTCAAGGGGACAGCCCGATGTGTTACGTGGCGAGGAGAACTTAACTCAGTGTTTATGGAAATGTTTGTAAATTAGCCGTATGTGAAGATAATGTTGTCTCAAACTGAAACTTCCCGGCAGAATAAAACTGTGTGCCGGACCGAGACTAGAACTCGGGACCTTTGCCTTTCGTGGACAAGTGCTTTACCACCTTTCTTTCCTTTTTTTCATTTTGTTCGTTATTGATCGTTGTGTTTCGTCAATGCGGACGTCGCAAGACATCCTGTTCAAGTTCGGTGGTTGATCCTTCCACTCACTTTTTTTGATTACAGAGGCCAACCAGCTCTCTGACCGAACACGCTGAGCTACCGTGCCGGCAGCAACTGAACTACCCAAGCACGACTCACGCACCGTCCTCACAGCATTACTTCTGACAGTACAGTAGTTCGAGTCTCGGTGCGGCACACAGTTTTAATCTGCCAGGAAGTTTCATATCAGCGCACACTCCGCTGCAGAGTGAAAACCTCCTTCTTGTCTGAAACTCTTTTCCAGTCTCATCTAGAAACATGTATTATAACCACATCGCGAATTTTCTCTCCCTTCTCTGCGAAGAATGTCTGCACCCTAAACGTTTTTGAAATTGTCGTTGAGGCATTAAGTCTGAAGTTGCCTACAAGTAACGATCTATATTAATCGAATGAACTGCTTCAAAACTATTCGGCTTTCTAAAAAGACCCATACTTCTGGGGATATCTTACTGCACCATAATACTTTATGCAGGTTAAAACGGGTACAAGTTATGTTATTTTTATATGTGATACCTTAATGTACAAACATCAGTGTGTTGGTTGGGTTTTCTGTGCATCGAAGAGTCACGAACTTTAAGACCTGATATTTTCTGCATGGCCGTAACTGCACCACTAAGTGGGCGACGCCAGTCACTAGGGACTAACTGTTCAGCGTCCATGCGTCCAAACTTCAACAGGCGACTTACTACCCATGGAAAATAAGCATTAATGGTTTGCTCTGGCAGCATAATCCTGGAGGTAGTAACCAGCCTAAAAAACGTACGACTTGTGATAGCTGTAGTTATTAGTCTGCAAATGACATAAATAGTGATGTAGTGTCGTTCAGCTCACCGTCCTCAGTCACCAACAGAAATGTTTATGCTTTTACCCGTTACTCTGTGTTATTCACTTTCGAAGAAAGCACAAGGTTGGTGCTCACTCCGTTGCTGCGTATGTAAAAATGTTGGCGATGAGCTAGGTGGCATGTAATTTTTCATGAAAATACTGAATTCCTTAAAAATGTCAGTTGATGAGAAACTGAACTTACAGACTCAAGCATGCATTAATAGATTATAGTACAAAAGTGCTGACTTTGGTTTAACATTCTGTCGGCCATGAGTGTCGTTGATGGGAAAAGAAAGCTGGAACTGTAGTGGAATGGATAAATAAAATGGCAGTGCCAGTTTGAAGGTGACCATGCTAGGATTCGCTATAACATATGCAGGGATATTGCGGAAGTCTCCTGTTGGAGAGGACATTTTACTCTCCACTGTTTGGCCTATGACGGGAAGAAAATGGTGGCTTCTTTATGGCCAAGGAGAGGTTACGAAATTGAATGCTGGACTGTAAGGTGTACCCAGATCATAATTTAATAATAATGGAGAGCAGATTGAACTCCAAGAAAAATGTGTGGAAAAATGAGTGTGGTATGAGTCGGGATACTGAAGTACTGAAGACTTATGGCAAGCGTTTGAAGGTGTTGAAGGCTGTAGATACCGCAATAATACGTGTAACAGTAGACAGTTAGGCTGAAGAGGTACGGACATTTGAAAAACGGATAATCACAGACGGGGCGCGGAATAACGGTGAAAAAGAACTGCAAAGAAATTTTGAGTAACAGAATATACAGGGTGGTCCATTGATTGAAACTTTTCTAGCTTGAAGAGGGAAACCAGATGGCGCTATGGCTGGCCCTGCCATAGGTTAAACGGATATGAACTGCGTTTGTTTTAAAAAATAGGAACCCCCATTTTTATTACATATTCGTGTAGTACGTAAAGAAATATGAATGGTTTAGTTGGACCAGTTTTTTTGCTTTGTGACACATGGTGCTGCAATAGTCACAAACATATGGCTCACAATTTTAGACGAACAGTTGGTAACAGGTAGGTTTTTTAAATAAAAATACAGAACGTAGGTACGTTTAAACATTTTATTTCGGTTGACACATGTACCTTTGTGAACTTATAATTTCTGAGAACGCATGCTGTTACAGAGTGATTACCTGTAAATACCACATTAATGCAATAAATGCTCAAAATGATGTCAGTGAACCTCAATGCATTTGGCAATATATATCACGACATTCCTCCCAACAGCGAGTAGTTCGCCTTCCGTATTGTTCGCACATGCATTGACAATGCGCTGACCCATGTTGTCAGCGTTGTCAGTGGATCATGATGTCGAATATCCTTCAACTTTCCCCACAGAAAGAAATCCGGGGACGTCTGATTCGGTGAACGTGCGGGCCATGGTATGGTGCTTCGACGACCAATCCACCTGTCATGAAATATATTATTCAATACCGCTTAAACCGCACACGAGCTATGTGCCGGACATCCATCATGTTGGAAGGACATCGCCATTTTGTCATGCAGTGAAACATCTTGTAATAACATCGGTAGAAAATTACGTAGGAAATCAGCATACATTGCACCATTTAGACTCCCATCGATAAAATGGGTTCCAGTTATCCGTCCTCCCATAATGCCACACTTTACATTAACCCACCAAGGTCGCTGATGTTCCACTTGTCGCAGCAATCGTGGACTTTCTGTTGCCCAATAGTGCATATAATGCCGGTTTACATTACCACTGTTTGTGAATGACGCTTCGTCGCTAAATAGAACACGTGCAAAAAATCTGTCATCGTCCCGTAATTTCTCTTGTGCCCAGTGTCAGAACTGTACACGACGATCAAATTCGTCTCCATGCAATTCCTGGTGCATAGAAATATGGTACGGGTGCAATCGATGTTGATGTTGATGTAGCATTCTCAAAACCGACTTTTTAAGATTCTCGCGCAATGTCCGGGTTATCCGCGACAACAGCTAAAACACCTGCTTGAGCATCATCATTTGCTGCAGGTCGTGGTTGACGTTTCACATGTATCTCAACATTTTCTGTTTCCTTAAATAACGTAACTATTCGGCGAACGCTCCGGACACTTGGATGATGTCGTCCAGGATACCGAGCAGCATACATAGCACACGCCCGTTGGGCATTTTCATCACAATAGCCATACATCAACACGATATCGACCTTTTCCGCAAGTGGTAAACGGTCCATTTTAACACGGGTAATGTATCACGAAGCAAATACCGTCCGCACTGGTGGAATATTACGTGATACCACGTACTTATAAGTTCTATTACAGCGCCATGTATCACAAAGCGAAAAAAGTTGTCCAACTAAAACATTCATATTTGTTTACGTACTACAGGAATATATAATAAAAAAATGGGGGTTTCTACTTTAAAAAGACGCAGTTGATATCCGATTGACCTATGGCAGCGCGATCTAGCGGGTCAACCATGGCGTCGTCTGGTTTCCCCTTTCAAGCTAGACGAGTTTCGTTCTTCGTAGTTTTCTCGTTTGGTGCTTATTTCGTGAGATATTTGGCCCGGTCACTATCATTGGACCAACCTGTATACCTCAATTCATCGACAAAAGAAAGTGGTCCAAAAGTGTTCAGAAAAAAGGCAGGAATAGAGCAATGTAAATCATACAGGAAATACTCTGATAAGGCAATACTACTGCCCATCGCGTCGTTTGACGCCGCCTGGTGGCGTTCCGAGCTCTTGACGCGGTAACAAACGTGGGTAAGCGGAGCAGACACGGACGAGGAAACACCCTAGCGAAGATATGGGCAGCAAATGGGGATATCCATCGAGAGCCTGTGAACGAGTATCTCCAAAACGGCGAAGCTTGTTGAATGTTCACGTGCTACTGTCGTGGGCATTCACGGAAAGAGACAGAAGGACAATAAAACTACGACTACCCGCTGAATGTTTGGACGTCCACGACTCTTCACACAAAGTGGGGTTAAGAGGTTTGTCTGCTCTGTAAACTAGGATAGATGGTGATCTGTGGCATCTCTGCCGAAATACCAAACTTCTTGTGTACGCTCATGTGTTGGAGCATACCGTTCATCGTACATTGTTGAACACAGAGCTCCACAGCAGACCAGCACTACGTGTTCACATGTTGACCTAACGACACTGTCAGTTACAATTGCAGTAGGCACGGGACCGTCGGGGCTAGTCCATCGATCAGAGTTGGTACGTGCCGGCCCTTGGGGTGAATCACATATTTGATATGTAATGCTCCCGTAAGGTGGAGATCAACAGCCGTAAAGTATTTTATAAAATGCATTTTAACCTTCAGCTGTTTATTTGCCCTATTAGTGATTATCAACCATCATCCAGGTTTAAGGGTACAACGTATTAGTTACAAGCATCCCATATGCCTTTGAAGCTGAACAATTTTGATATCTGCACTACTGGCCATCAAAATTGCTACACCAAGAAGAAATGCAGATATTAAACGGGTATTCATTGGGCAAACATATTATACTAGAACTTACATGTGATTACATTTTCACGCAATTTAGGTGCATAGATCCTGAGAAATCAGTACCCAGAACAACCACCTCTGGTCGTAATAACGGCCTTGATACGCCTGGACGTTGAGTCAAACAGAGCTTGGATGATATGTACAGCTACAGCTGCCCATACAGCTTCAACACGATACCACAGTTCATCAAGAGTAGTGACTGGCGTATTGGGACGAGCCAGTTGCTCGGCCACCATTGACCAGACGTTTTCAATTCGTGAGAGATCTGGAGAATGTGCTGGCCAGGGCAACAGTCGAACATTTTCTGTATCCAGTAAGGCACGTACAGGACCTGCAACATGCGGTCGTGCATTAATCTGCTGAAATGTAGGGTTTGGCAGGGATCGAATGAAGGGTAGATCCACGGGTTGTAACACATCTTTAATGTAACGTCCACTGTTCAAAGTGCCGTCAATGCGAACAAGAGGTGACCGAGACGTGTAACCAATGCCATCCCATACCATCACGCCGGGTGATACGCTAGTATGGCGATGACGAATACACGCTTCCAATTTGCGTTCACCCTATGTCGCCAAACACGGATGCGACCATCATGATGCTGTAAACAGAACCTGCATTCATCAGAAAAAATGACGTTTTTGCCATTCGTGCACCCAGGTTCGTCGTTGAGTAGACCATCGCAGGCACTCCTGTCTGTGATGCAGCGTCAGGGATAACGCAGTCATTGTATCCGAGCTGATAGTCCATGCTGCTGCAAACGTCGTCTAACTGCTCGTGAAGATGGTTGTTGTTTTGCAAACGTCCCCATCTGTTGACTCAGGAATCGAGACGTGGCTGCACGATCCGTTACAGCCAAGCGGATAAGATGCCTGTCATCTCGACTGCTAGTGTTACGAGGGCGTTGGGATTCAGCACGGCGTTCCATATTGCCCTCCTCAACCCACCGATTCCATATTCTGCTAACAGTCATTGGATCTCGACCAACGCGAGGTGCAACGTAGCGATACGATGAACCGCAATAGCGATAGGCTACAACCCGACCTTTATCAAAGTCGCAAACGTGATGGTTCCTTAAACGAGGCATCACATCAACGTTTCACCAGGCAACTCCGGTAAACTGCTGTTTGTGCATGAGAAATCGGTTGGAAACTTTCCTCATGTCAGCACATTGTAGGTGTCGCCACCGGCCCCAACCTTGTGTGGATGCTCTCAAAAGCTAACAATTTGCATATGACAGCATCTTCTTCCTGTCGGTTAAATTTCGCGTCTGTAGCACTTCATCTTCGTGGTGTGGCAACTTTAATGGCCAGTAGTGTATATCCAATAAACACAGCCAGTGGAACCTAATCCTATCTTCTTCCTTTGTTCAGCTTCAAAGGAATATGGCATGCTTTTTACTAATCTGTGTTACCCTACATCCTGGATGATGGTTAATAACCGAGACCGGTAGATGACTAATGGGACAAATAAATAGCTGATGGTAAAAACTCACTTTATAAAACACTTTTGCTACGCTACGTCGATGGTCATTGCCACAAACGCCGTCATCGTAGTGAGTGGCGATTCGCAACGTGCAGCGCGCTACTGACGCACGTTGGTGTGGGTAGTATTTTGCCATGGGAGACATTCTAGAGCGCTTGCATGGACCTGTGGCATAAGCGAAGACACGTTGACAGCTGCGAACTACCTGCATGCCTTGATGTTTGATGTCCTTCCCGATGGCGATGTCATATTTCAGCAGTATAATTGTCTTGTCTCAGAGCTGTGCCACAGTGGTTTGCGGAACCTTACGATCAGCTGACATTGATGTCTAGTAGAAAAAATTTGCCTGATGTGAATCCTGTGTAATACATTTGGGTCGTTATCGGATGCCGTCACCGCGCACGCAGATCAACGGCACATCACTGATGCGAATTGTATGACTTGTGCCTGGGCATCTAATGCCACATATCTCTACAAACTAGCAACTAGCTATTGGATATCTCATTCGCAGAATCACTGATGTACTTCGTTCCAAAGACGGACAAACAATCTATTAGGCAAGTGGTAATAATATGCTGGTTCATCAGTGTAAAGAAATAAGGAATACCAGAAAAAATAGGCGAGAAAACTACAGGAAACATGTAATGAAATAGAAATAACATCGCCGTCAGATGGTAATACTCAGTCCAGTCCAGATAATCTCCGATGAAACCAGGTGAAAAGGTGTCAGCATTAGGAGTGGAATTCCACACAGACTCATGAGTGAATAGGTGCAAAGAATACAATGGAGCCCTGTAGGAGTAGAAGGATCTCTCTCATGAAGGAATAGAAGAAATTGAAGTCGATAGGAAAGATACGTGAGGTTCAGTATTAGAGTCATAAGCTACAAGAGCTTTAAGACTTGCATTTAAATACACTCCTGGAAATTGAAATAAGAACACCGTGAATTCATTGTCCCAGGAGGGGGAAACTTTATTGACACATTCCTGGGGTCAGATACATCACATGATCACACTGACAGAACCACAGGCACATAGACACAGGCAACAGAGCATGCACAATGTCGGCACTAGTACAGTGTATATCCACCTTTCGCAGCAATGCAGGCTGCTATTCTCCCATGGAGACGATCGTAGAGATGCTGGATGTAGTCCTGTGGAACGGCTTGCCATGCCATTTCCACCTGGTGCCTCAGTTGGACCAGCGTTCGTGCTGGACGTGCAGACCGCGTGAGACGACGCTTCATCCAGTCCCAAACATGCTCAATGGGAGACAGATCCGGAGATCTTGCTGGCCAGGGTAGTTGACGTACACCTTCTAGAGCACGTTCGGTGGCACGGGATACATGCGGACGTGCATTGTCCTGTTGGAACAGCAAGTTCCCTTGCCGGTCTAGGAATGGTAGAACGATGGGTTCGATGACGGTTTGGATGTACCGTGCACTATTCAGTGTCCCCTCGACGATCACCAGTGGTGTACGGCCAGTGTAGGAGATCGCTCCCCACACCATGATGCTGTGTGTTGGCCCTGTGTGCCTCGGTCGTATGCAGTCCTGATTGTGGCGCTCACCTGCACGGCGCCAAACACGCATACGACCATCATTGGCACCAAGGCAGAAGCGACTCTCATCGCTGAAGACGACACGTCTCCATTCGTCCCTCCATTCACGCCTGTCGCGACACCACTGGAGGCGGGTTGCACGATGTTGGGGCGTGAGCGGAAGACGGCCTAACGATGTGCGGGACCGTAGCCCAGCTTCATGGAGACGGTTGCGAATGGTCCTCGCCGATAGCCCAGGAGCAACAGTGTCCCTAATTTGCTGGGAAGTGGCGGTGCGGTCCCCTACGGCACTGCGTAGGATCCTACGGTCTTGGCGTGCATCCGTGCGTCGCTGCGGTCCGGTCCCAGGTCGACGGGCACGTGCACCTTCCGCCGACCACTGGCGACAACATCGATGTACTGTGGAGACCTCACGCCCCACGTGTTGAGCAATTCGGCGGTACGTCCACCCGGCCTCCCGCATGCCCACTATACGCCCTCGCTCAAAGTCCGTCAACTGCACATACGGTTCACGTCCACGCTGTCGTGGCATGCTACCAGTGTTAAAGACTGCGATGGAGCTCCGTATGCCACGGCAAACTGGCTGACAGTGACGGCGGCGGTGCACAAATGCTGCGCAGCTAGCGCCATTCGACGGCCAACACCGCGGTTCCTGGTGTGTCCGCTGTGCCGTGCGTGTGATCATTGCTTGTACAGCCCTCTCGCAGTGTCCGGAGCAAGTATGGTGGGTCTGACACACCGGTGTCAATGTGTTCTTTTTTCCATTTCCAGGAGTGTAATTGGAAGGAGTAGTTAATCATTCTTAGCAATTTCTAACATCGTTCGTGGAAATCGCTGCCGACCAATATTCAACTTGATTCGTGGAAACTATGAGTCTGCAGGCTTACCATGAAACTTTCGGAAATTGCCATCTACACAATTCTGAAGAATGGAAGGCTGATGAGGTCGATAACTGTGACACAATCAGCTCAACAGCTCATGCTCACAGGAATGAAACACATAGAAACCGAAAAGAACATTGAGCAACTGTTAGGCGACGATCTGTTTGACTTTCGAAAAGGAAAAGCAGAAGGGAGGAAGTTCTATCATCGCCCATTATAATGGAAGCAAGTCTTAATGAAACTCGAAACACCTTCGTAGTATTCCTCATTCTAGAAAAAAGCTTTCGAAAATGTGAATTGGTCGAACGCTTATGTTAAAAATTCTCCGGAAATAGGTGAAAGTTGTAGAGAAAGACGAGTAATGTGCGATATTTATAAGGGCTAAGAGGAAATTATATGAATAGAAAACAAAGCACGAAGTCCTCGGATAAAGAGTATGGAGTCATTAACTGATACTGCTCAAACTCTGTATCGAATAAGCAATGACGGAAATGAAGGCTCAGGAGTCCAGTTAAAATTCGTGGTGAAACGATATGAATGTTAAGGTTCTTTGATGATATTGCTATCCTCGGTGAAGGCGAAGAAGAGCTTTACGTCTGTACCATGGCAATGTATGCAGCTGTATTAAGGACTTCGGAAGAACCGGGAAAGGAAATGAAGAGTGAGAAGTAGTGACGTGGAAGGATAATGGAAATCAGGCGGGCTGGTGAGATAAGAAATGAGGAGGCTCTCCGCAGACTCGACAACGAGAGGAACCTGTGGAAAACACTGACAAGAGAAGGGGACAGAGTAATAGAAATTGTGTAATGACGTCAAAGAACAAAATTCATTCTATTTGATGTGGCGGTAGAGGGTTTGAGGGAGATTGTAATGCATGCAACGAATAATTCGGCATTTTGGATGCAAGTACAACTGTGTGATGAAGAGTTAGGCACAGGAGAGAAATAGGCGACGGGCCACATCAAAATAGCCAGAAGATTAATGAGAAAACAAGATAACGATAATGTTATTGTGTTACGTCACACACATTGCTCTGTGCAGTTTGCCAGAGTGATTATTGACATGAGGGCTTTTAACATTGTTTTTGGCGGCCCGTCAACCAGACATTATCGCAAGTGTACTCCAATTGTGTTACGCATTTTCTCCAATTTCTCTAATTACTAATTTACAAATTGTCGTGTATTAAACAATTCATGTCCTGGTTCGTCCGCCTATTTTCAAATGGTGAAATCCACTTAAGGCATTAAACAGCTTTGTAAATCACGCTGGAAATAGTGTGGTTGAATTATTATAAAACTTTCTTATGTGAGATACAAAAACTAGCGGATGTAAGTGAAGCTGTAGGTAATGTACGTCTCGAAAGAAGCAGGGGACTGGGATAACACCTTATTACGTAGTTTACAGAAAAACAGATACTGAAGCATAAGGTTTGAAAGAAGATCTACAGAATAGAAAGGATAATTGGATGGTAAACATTTTACACAGTTCAGACACATTAATTTGCTGAAACATCTTTGTAGGTGGTACATGTAAACTGCAGATGGGCACAGGCTAAACTTTGCCCCGAAATGAGAAGCAGCTTGATGATTAGTACGGGTATCCACGGTATGAATCGCAGCGACATACAACTTGTAATCATGCACTCTGTTCCCAAGTAGTGGCTTAAATTACAGGCTTCCACACGGTAAGCAAAATTCTGCGGATATAAACAGTCTGTATGTAACAGACAGTTGCTGGAGATGAGCGTGCTAAAGGACGTATTAAGCAATGTCACGGGGTTTAGCCACACAGCTTACGTTCGTAACCCCAGCGCTGCTGTTTACCTTCTAATCCTCAGTGCAACTCCAACTAAGCATCTAATAAGTATGCACCATGGGCATTTACAGGTAACAGTCCCGGAAGAGACACTTCCAAAAGCAGGGTGATGTCAATCTCTGAGAACACATGCTGCAACCAAGTCCACTATGCCAATGAGCCTGTGCTTTCCGGCACGTGCAGTTGTAGAAATGTGACGGGGATGGTGGTTGTGAACACAAACCAAACACAGCTCCATGAAAATATTGAACCATATTCACCAATAATGTACATACCAGTTCGCCTAAGTTAGTATCTCATCGAAAAAAAGAAACGAATAATTATGCGTATTTAGTAGTTGCAGCCAGCTGTCAGTTCTTTAATGACGTAAGAACATCGTCAAACTTCTGCGTCATCGGTTTACAGTTAACTGCGACAGGTCCTTGTTCTGGGTATATGACATAAAAGTGATAGAAATAACACAATTGATGATGAATTCGGTATCCACTAGCTGCAAAGGTAATAAATCTTCACACTAAACTAGACTGTTAAGTCACGTAAGAGGTAAATCTGGTTCCACTCCATGTTGGGCAAGTGGTATAGCAACCGGCTGTGAATTTCTTGGCCGGCCGGTGTGGCCGTGCGGTTAAAGGCGCTTCAGTCTGGAACCGCGGGACCGCTACGGTCGCGGGTTCGAATCCTGCCTCGGGCATGGATGTGTGTGATGTCCTTAGGTTAGTTAGGTTTAATTAGTTCTAAGTTCTAGGCGACTGATGACCTCAGAAGTTAAGTCGCATAGTGCTCAGAGCCATTTGAATTTCTTGGAACAGAGCAGTGAAGAGATGGCTAAGAAGAAATTATGGAAAGAAGAACAATTTATTGTTGTTGAGACAATGGGGAAGTCGGTGCAGATATGATGATTACAGTAACTGTAACTTTAAGCAGAAATTCTTTCTGATCTCTCTTAATGGAGTCGTTGGATTTTGGCATCCATCTGTTACGGCTTGTGCTACTCTTCTCACTTCTTCAAATTTATCACCCTGGCACTCTCAATATTGCAAACCTTGTACAATCTGCCAGTCACTATAATACATCCCATGTACTTCTTTTTCCAGTGCCAGATTGAAAATTTTCTGTTGTCATTGCCGGTTTTCCAGTAATAAGACCCTTCGTTTGGTATAGGCTTTTCATTGACTGTATTCCTTATGTAGTCCCTGTTTCTGCTACGCCGACTGAAAGCCGTGTATACGCGTGTGTCGTTGGACTTCTATGTTCTTCCGCTAGGTCTGCTAACTCTACAACACTAAGGGGAAGATGTTACACTGCCACTAAACTAACGTAAAGTTTACTACTACACATTTTATTCAAAGGAAGTAGTAATTTAAAGGTAATGCATTAGTTAACCACAATTATTACCTTCTCTCAATCCGTTATAGTGTATTACAACTTCACAAGTCAGTCCAACGTTCAAAGTGCAGACCGAAAATCAGCGATCAGCGTTGTAGCGTAGACGAAGTGTAATGTTCTCATAACTTTTCCGGTGTTGTAAATAATTCACCTTTACTGTTCACCTTTACTGTAATGGGCGAAAGATACATGAACGCACTCCATGAGTTGTAAATAAGATCTTTGACTCTGTGTTTAGTTTTATCTGTGGTTGACTTGCTACTCTGTTGCTACGCAGCGCTGGAACATTCTTATTTGAGGTGTATTAGTTAGCAGCTGAGATTATTTAGAGAATGATAACTGTTTTCTGCGAATGTGGGCGAAGCTATTTCGAACACTTTATTATGGAGATTAAAATTCATTTATACTAATTTCTTGTTCTTTTCATTGATGAAGAAAATTTTGGAGTAATTTTAAAGGTCTATTTGTAGTTTATTTGTAAGGAGAATATTTTCTGATTGTTAGATTCCTCTTATGTTGTTCAGTCTTTTTGTCAATAATCAGAGTTTGATTTCTCAAAAATCGATTACTAAAAGTAAAATCCAACTTCCTGATTCATAGTAAAGTAGAATTCTGTTGTGTGTGCATTGCACCTTACGCCACAAGCAGCAAGAGATTGTTTGTGACAAGGAAAAACAAATTAGGATACAATGTTTTTGTTTAGCTGCTTCATCTGCTGATTTATATTTGCTTTCGCGAACGTCAGTACTCCAGGCACATAAGCAGCAAGCTGAGCAAGAGGTAAGTCACTTTTATTTCAGTGCTGATCTCAGCGTACATTCATGAGCAAACAGCATCTAGTCAGAGTTGTCAGGTGTCGTTCTAGAAAGCATATTAATTTTCAGGGAACATTGATGGTAATATCAGACAAGGATTTTCTTCGAAGTAGAGCAATAATTTATTTTTGTACATATTCCAAATCACTCACTGGACTTCACACTACACTATGTTTATAATGTACTTCAGTATGAGTTTTAGCTATACAGTTTTGCTAGATGCAGGTTGAAGTTTTGTCACTCTTTGTGTTCTGTGTTGGTGGTTCTATACATTGTGGCTCTTTCGTATGTATCTTAAAGCATGTTATTACGACACTGAAATTGGTATTATGACACACTGAAATGGAGTTTCCGTGATGGGTCGTCGCTGATCTCTATCTTAGGACATGGATTGATGTCCTTCTGAAATAGGGGCTGTGTTAATGGTGATGGGCCGTCAACGGTTATGAGAATGTGCTGTCGTCCCTCTGATATGGGGGATAAGTTAACTATGCAACCTCAGTGACTGTGTCCCCTTGAATCACGTTGATTTGCTGATCTGACGCCTACCATTGTAGCTGTCATACTGACTCATCATCCTTGGAAAACTGATATGCAGTGACACACTAACCTTACTTGGCGCTCATAACGCTGCCAGGGTAGCGCATTGGAGTTTGATTTGCTGATCTGACGCCTACCATTGTAGCTGTCGTACTGACTCATCATCCTTGGAAAACTGATATGCAGTGACACACTAACCTTACTTGGCGCTCATAACGCTGCCAGGGTAGCGCATTGGAGTTTGAAGGGAGGAATATTACAGTTTAATGTCCCTTAGACGACAACTTCTGTTGCGATCGCAGGTTCGAATCCTGCCTCGGGCGTGGATGTGTGTGATGTTCTTAGCTTAGTTAGGTTTAAGTAGTTCTAAGTCTAGGGGACTGATGACCTCAGACGTTAAGTCCCATAGTGCTTAGAGGTATTTGAACTATCTGAAGGACAACGTATTTAGAGAGAGAGAACTCAATAAAAGATCTGACGAAAATGGGAAGAGATCAGCGAATTATGGAAACCATAAAGGACTTAAAATTTCAGTGGCATAATGGAACTTGAAGTTCTGTCCTCGCGAATGTGAATCCAAACTACTGCGCCTTCATCACGCGGTGGTTGAAGCTCGAGGGATGTATTCACAGACGAGCAATGGTTGCTGTAGCTGGAACCCCGGACGTGTGTTCAGATCCTCCAGTATACATTGCGGATTACCGCCCTTACCTGTTTTCACATATAGTCACTGTCAGATACCCAATATGATCTGTAAACTATCAATAAGAAAAATTACCTGTATGTTTCAAAACTGAATATTTATGAATTTTGAAAACTTTATACTCATGTAACGTCTGCTTTAGACAACATGTTCTAATGTTGAGCAGAAATGGTTGGCCATGCGTTGCGCATGCGAACAGCGTAATGAAATAAAACTTCAAGCTTCATGAAATGCAAAATTTAAAGCGAAGAAAATGAGAGTTATTAAGTGACAAAGGAAACTAACTGCGAAGTCTATAAAAACTTCCTAGCATTACACCTGGCAATTTTGATTACAAGCTGTTTGCTCAAGAATGCACACTGAGATCTGCACTGAAATAAACGTGACTTACCTCTTGTTCAGCATGCTGTTTCTATGTCTGGAGTACTGACGTTCTCGAAAGCAAATATAAATCAGCAGATGCGCCAGCTAAACAAAAACGTTGTACTCCAATTTGTTTTTCTTTTCAGAAACAATCCGTTGCTGCGTGTGGCGTAATTTTCAATGCACACATGACAGAATTCAAACTTTACTATGAGTCATGGACATGGATTATACTTTAGAGAAAATCGTTTTCGAGAAATCAAACTCAGATTATTGACAATAAGAAAGCACAACATTGGAAGACTCTAACAATTACAAAATTTTCTCATTAAAAATAAACTATAAATATACCTTTAAATCCCTCAAAAATTTTCTTCGTCAATAAAAATAAAAGAAATTATCACGGATAAGGTTTACTCTCTATAATAAAGTATCCCAATTAGCTTCGCTCATATTCACAGCAAAAGAAATGTCATCCCATAAGAAACGCAGCTACTCTGTTGTTAGCAACATTCCCGTTCCAGAAGCAATCGTAATGTCCTGGAGCTCCTGGTGGATTCTCATACCAAGCGTCTCTACAAGGCGAGCGGTGTTCTCAACACTACACATATAAATTGCTCATCGTCGGGGACAAAGGTGGGTCAAATGCTGCCGTAGCACAAAATTCAGTACTTGCCCAGGTTTCGTTAATCGCCCGCCAATATAAAAGTAATGTTAAGGCTGAATATCCCGCTGACGACGGTGTTATCAGAGACAGAGCACAGGCCTGGAAGCGGGATGAGTGGTGAAGGAAGGCTGTCGTAACCGTTAAAAAACTATCCCAGCATTTGTCACAAGCGGTGTTGGGAAATAACGGAGAACCTTTATGTTTATTGCCGAAAGCAGATTGGAACAGCCTTTCTCCCGAATACGAGTCTGGTGTCTTACCACTTAGTCACCTTGCACGGCCGCCATTTGTGTTTGAAGACATCGCGATCCAACTGAACTGCGTTTAAAAAGAAAGAAAAAAAGTAACACCCACAAAGGCAAGGTGACTTTATTGACATATGATGCGACAGGCAGTTCATCGCTGTAGGGGTATGCGATAATTACAACACATCAAATGAAACACACTGGCCACAGTAAGGAGCTCCCAAACAGTTGCATGAATATGCAGTGTATTCACCTGTGGCGACAACGTAGGTGTGAAGTTCTCGCGTACAAGCAATCATAAAGGCGCCGAATATTATCCTAAAATAGATCGTCCCAAGCAATCTTTGTTGCCGTTCGACAATGGTTCTTGCATACTCTGGAGAACGAGTTGGTCCCTTGTTGATCGCGTGCCATACGTGTAAATAACGAGACATGTAGTAATGTTGCTGGGTAGGGCAACTGTTGTAATCAAGAGGAAGAGCATGTTGAGTTACACGTGGAACGTAGCGGCCACTGATTACTTTACGCTACAGAAAAACAAATGTGACAGCAAGTTGAAACAGATGGTCACGCGCACCATGAAACCTGGGATGTGACCAGTTTGTCATGAGCGAAAGCACTGCGGAATAGACCATACACCAGGTCTACGCTGTATACGCTCGGTCGCAGACAGAACCTACTCTCCTTACTGAAGATAAGAGAGCGAGCTTCCACTTTCCAGTAGACTCATGACACCAGAGTAGCCGTGCTTGGCGTTGTCGTGGAGTTAGTAGCAGCCTAGCCTGTGGGGCACTGATCTTCGTTCTGTTCCAAGCAAACGATCCTCAGTTGACCTTGGTGAGACAGCAGGTATGACAAGTGCACGAATTTATTTTCCTGAAAACTATTTCGTCGACCACCGCTGACGGCACAATGCGTCGATCTTCACGTGTCTGCACTACGAGGACGTCTGGAGGCGGGTGTACGGGTGTAGAAATGATCCATAGATATTTGGCGAAAGGAACGACACGCAACCGATAGATGCGTAGCGGCAGAGATCCATGGATACGAGCATTTAGTTTCCGCAGGATCAAAATGGTACCCCACTAATACGGCTGAAGTTCTTTAATAGAAGTACCTACTTGCTCGCGTGGAATGTTTGTACCCTAGAATGCGTGCCCACATTTATTTTCAGCATAGGTTCTGTCTGTGGAGTCAGAGGGTACGCAGGCAGGTCTCCTGTGGGTCATTTGATCACTGATAATCATGACAAATGAATCACCAGCTCTATAATCGTAATTACGCAAGTATTACACCTTGGTGCTTTTCTTTTTCCATAGTGAACGTTCGTAATGTTATGCAGGCTGTGTTGGCAGTGCTAAAGTTTTTATTCCAGAGTCCATCGAAATGTCGGAAGAGTATTGCTATCGCTGTCTGCGTTAGCTGGCTCTTGATTTTTAAATTTAGGTTGCTTTCATTCTTCAGTATTTCGAATCCGCTTTTTGCGCGTACCGTCCACATACTTTCACTGGTAAATTATAAGAATCTGTCGTCATTTTCATTTGTAATACCAGCACAACTAGTGTAAAGACGGTCATTGAATTATACGTCTTTAAAATGCATAAATCTTTCACAGTGCTGCATTATAAAATTTCAAGACCTTTATAGGAGCCGGAGATGATATTGCTCTCACAGAAGTGTCGAAACACACTTTATAATGTAGCGCCGTTTCACTTCAATACATTTTGAAAATTATTAATGATTCTTGCTAGGTTCTTCTGAGCTTTTTCTGTTATTAAGTCGAGGTTTTTAGTAAGTCAACATTTCTTAATGATGACATATGGTCGGCATAGAAGAGTGTAAACCCACTCTTTTGATATGTCTGCTATAAAGTTTTCACGTAGTAAATTAATTTCCATTTGAATCTAACACTTTATTTCACACCGTTTGACTTCCATGAAGAGTCTGATTCAAGTCCACATTTCTTCCCCAAGGAAAATGGTTCAAATGGCTCTGAGCACTATGGGATTTAACATCTATGGTCATCAGTCCCCTAGAACTTAGAACTACTTAAACCTAACTAACTTAAGGACATCACACACATACATGCCCGAGGCAGGATTCGAACCTGCGACCGTAGCAGTCGCGCGGCTCCGGACTGAGCGCCTAGAACCGCTAGACCACCGTGTCCGACCCCAAGGAAAAAGGAAAAAAAAGTGGTTACAACGCAATAAACAATTACTACCCTGTTTGTGCAATAATTGTATTTCGTAAAAACATTTTACAAAATCTAGTACAATTTTGAGCTGTAGAACTTTGTATTATGTAAGCACAGGAGTGTCTTAAGATAAACTGACACATCAGTTAATAAAACAGTCAAGATCTTAAAAATGATTTATTTAAAAAGATGAGCCGTATCGTTGTTTACGTTTGTCATTTATAGATCTAATACAAAATTCGGATGCAGCATGTGGTGCACGGTAGAACTGCCTGAAGTCACATTTGCTTACTGCAAAAGAGCGGTAACAACTGTGACTTCACGCAAGTGTTCCGTGCACCGCCTGCTACAGCCATTTAGTGAGTTACATCTTAAGATGGCCAGAATAAAAGCCAGGAAGGGTCATAATTTTTGAAGAAATGACTATTGGGATCTTGACCGTTTCATTAATTGTGAGTCTTTAATGAACCACTGTAATCTCGGAAGCATATTATGTGAAAAAAAACCATTTTATTTCAATCGTAACAATATTTCTAGAGTTTTATTGCAGTAACGATGTCCACCGATCACGCAGTCGGCCATCGAGTGGTCGGAGGCTCGCGCCAGCAGGCGTCTGACGGCCAGGTTTCCGGCTTGGCTGGGAGTTGCTGGGGATCGACGCGGCCATCTCGCATAGTGAAAGCTAAACATAAACACCGTAAATCATTTCTTACGATAAGCAGATAATAATAGTGGTCAGAAAAAAATTGTTTGCGTTTACTTACCGTGTGCGGTAAAAGGGGGAAGGAGCAAGATTCAAATTTTACATTTTGTGTTGATCGATTTGTCAAGTAAATTAACAAAACAGGGTATTATGCGACATACTATCAGTGAAACAGTGACCAACGCAATAACGAAAAGGTATGTATTTTAGTCTGTACACGTAATTTATTTACACTCCTGGAAATTGAAATAAGAACACCGTGAATTCATTGTCCCAGGAAGGGGAAACTTTATTGACACATTCCTGGGGTCAGATACATCACATGATCACACTGACAGAACCACAGGCACATAGACACAGGCAACAGAGCATGCACAATGTCGGCACTAGTACAGTGTATATCCACCTTTCGCAGCAATGCAGGCTGCTATTTTCCCATGGAGACGATCGTAGAGATGCTGGATGTAGTCCTGTGGAACGGCTTGCCATGCCATTTCCACCTGGCGCCTCAGTTGGACCAGCGTTCGTGCTGGACGTGCAGACCGCGTGAGACGACGCTTCATTCAGTCCCAAACATGCTCAATGGGGGACAGATCCGGAGATCGTGCTGGCCAGGGTAGTTGACTTACACCTTCTAGAGCACGTTGGGTGGCACGGGATACATGCGGACGTGCATTGTCCTGTTGGAACAGCAAGTTCCCTTGCCGGTCTAGGAATGGTAGAACGATGGGTTCGATGACGGTTTGGATGTACCGTGCACTATTCAGTGTCCCCTCGGCGATCACCAGTGGTGTACGGACAGTGTAGGAGATCGCTCCCCACACCATGATGCCGGGTGTTGACCCTGTGTGCCTCGGTCGTATGCAGTCCTGATTGTGGCGCTCACCTGCACGGCGCCAAACACGCATACGATCATCATTGGCACCAAGGCAGAAGCGACTCTCATCGCTGAAGACGACACGTCTCCATTCGTCCCTCCATTCACGCCTGTCGCGACACCACTGGAGGCGGGCTGCACGATGTTGGGGCGTGAGCGGATGACGGCCTAACGGTGTGCGGGACCGTAGCCCAGCTTCATGGAGACGGTTGCGAATGGTCCTCGCCGATACCCCAGGAGCAACAGTGTCCCTAATTTGCTGGGAAGTGGCGGTGCGGTCCCCTACGGCACTGCGTAGGATCCTACGGTCTTGGCGTGCATCCGTGCGTCGCTGCGGTCCGGTCCCAGGTCGACGGGCACGTGCACCTTCCGCCGACCACTGGCGACAACATCGATGTACTGTGGAGACCTCACGCCCCACGTGTTGAGAAATTCGGCGGTACGTCCACCCGGCCTCCCGCATGCCCACTATACGCCCTCGCTCAAAGTCCGTCAACTGCACATACGGTTCACGTCCACGCTGTCGCGGCATGCTACCAGTGTTAAAGACTGCGATGGAGCTCCGTATGCCACGGCAAACTGGCTGACACTGACGGCGGCGGTGCACAAATGCTGCGCAGCTAGCGCCATTCGACGGCCAACACCGCGGTTCCTGGTGTGTCCGCTGTGCCGCGCGTGTGATCATTGCTTGTACAGCCCTCTCGCAGTGTCCGGAGCAAGTATGGTGGGTCTGACACACCGGTGTCAATGTGTTCTTTTTTCCATTTCCAGGAGTGTATTTTACGGAATGGATACCTGTTTCGGTACACAGTACCATCTCTATGAACCAAAAATTCGATTACATAGTTCGAACAGCAGTGCAAGGGTAATTTGCAAAAATATCGACCTCTGTGACCGGAAACTTATGGTTTATAGTGAACTTTGAAATGTATAGGCAGCACCTTTCCCTGGTACGCTGTCCTCACACTCGCTTCCAAAGTAGGTGTGTCAATCACTAAAAGACTAGGTCAGTGTTGAGCTTTAAAGAAACGTAAATTGCGGGCAGCAATGATAACAGAGCCCGTATGCATAGAGATTATTTTATTCATTTATTCTATTTTTTTCTACGTTTCAAAAAGTCGCAACGTAAAAGAGTTCTAAATAGCATAAGATTTTAAATTAAGGAATTACGTAACAAAATAATCCAAACTGTGATAAAATATTGAATGCAAACTTGCTTAACCAAGTTTACAATTTGCCGTTATACCTCTATATAATATCGATTTTACCATGATGCCTTTATTAAGCAAGTGTCTTCGTAACAACAGCATTATGTTTAAAAATATTTTATTGAAAGAAGTCAAGCTTCCAGAGGGAATAGTGACATGCGGTGGCTAATTATTACTTTTGCAATCGTCAGCAGACGATCTTTGGCGGAATCTCGAGTTTTATGTTTGTGCAAGCAGTGTCCATGCCCAAACTGAGGCCCTCAACTGGCGCTGCTTCGCGCCTTATCTACGGTGTGTCGCAGTTTATTGACCAGCCACGACGGTGGTAATCACCCCGTTTGATGACGTACAATAGTGAAAGGTCGCGTTGATGGGCTTTGATACTAGGCGACCACAAAGGATGGTTCAAATGGCTCTGAGCACTATGGGACTTAACATCTATGGTCATCAGTCCCATAGAACTTAGAAGTACTTAAGCCTAACTAACCTAAGGACAGCACACAACACCCAGTCACCACGAGGCAGAGAAAACCCCTGACCCCGCCGGGAATCGAACCCGGGCGCGGGAAGCGAGAACGCTACCGCACGACCACGAGCTGCAGACGACCACAAAGGACCACAAGCAAACAGCCGCACTGTGAAGATTACCCTTCTATGGCACTGCAATCTAGATGGTACTTTCTGAGCCTGGCGTGGCTAAATGTCTGTAAGTGAAGAGACGGGCTTATGTCGAACGTTACTTTGTGCATCCATAAATTAAAACAGTAAAAGAAATGCGTTAAAATATCATGGTGCTAGGGCCCCAATAATTTTAAAATCAACTTTTACCCTAACATTTTAAAGATACTGAACAATGGGATATATAACGAAAGCCCATAGTTGCGACCCTTCACAACCGTATGTTACCTAAGAGAAGTGGCAACCACGGCCATGGCTTGCCGATGAGTGGTGACACGGCGCGGAAAATGCGCGAAGCAGCTCCAGCTGTGAACACCAGCGCACGTACGAGCACAGCTTGGACCGACATGAAACTGACGATGTGGCTCTCATTGCTCGTAAGTACTCTCAGTATTCAGCAAATCAAGAAAGGCGCAGCATTTACAACTACTGACTTATCAAACTTCCTGGCAGATTAAAACTGTGTGCCGGACCGAGACTCGACCTCAGGACCTTTGCCTTTCGCGGGCAAGTGCTCTACCGACTGAGCTACCCAACCACGACTCACGCCCCGCCCTCACAGCTTTACTTCTGCCAGTACCTCGTCTCCTACCTTCCAAACTTAACACAAGCTCTCCCGCGAACCTTGCAGAACTAGCACTCCTGAAATAAAGGATATTGCGGAGACATGGCTTAGCCACAGCCTGTGGGATGTTTCCAGAATGAGATTTTCACTCTGCAGCGGAGTGTGCGCTGATATGAAACTTCCTGGCAGATTAAAACTGCGTGCCGGACCGAGACTCGAACTCGGGACCTTTGCCTTTCGCGGGCAAGTGCTCCACCGACTGAGCTACCAAAGCACGACTCACGCCCCGTCCTCACAAGTTTACTTCTGGCAGTACCTCGTCTCCTACCTTCCAAACTTAACTGGCAGAAGTAAAGCTGTGAGGACGGGGCGTGAGTCGTGCTTGGGTAGCTCAGTCGGTAGAGCACTTGCCCGCGAAAGGCGAAGGTCCCGAGTTCGAGTCTCGGTCCGGCACAAAGTTTTTATCTGCCAGGAAGTTTAATGTCAGAGCACATTCCGCTGCAGAGTGAAAATCTCATTCTACTGACTTATCATGCGCACTTATTGGCTGTTCGAATTATCCATTGTCTCTTCTCAGCTTGAATTGTGACACTGAATTCTCTGACGTTTGTGATCAGTCTGAATTGCGACATCGTGACTTTTACATGATTGATTGACGCTTTGTTGGTAGAATTAGTAAATGGCTCAATAGACAAGCCCCACTTTCCGAGTCCGTTTTTTTTTTTTTTTACAATATCACAGGCTTTCTCAAAATCAATAAATGCTAGATGTGATCCTAAGACAAATTCTCGACGTTTTTCAGTAATCTGTCATAAATTTATTCCGGTTACACAAAAGTCCCTTTGTGAAGCGTGATTGTTCTTCTGAGATTATGGCATCAGAGATAGTGCATTTCCTGTATTTTTCCAAATGCCTTTTTATAAATGTAGAAATAACTTCATCTGTGTTCCAAAGCATATTTAAAAAAATGAAGGAGGCAAAATTCTAAAATGGCTCCTCCATATTTGATTAATTCAGAATTAATGCCACCTAGTGTAGTAGCTTTTCTATCTTTTGTTACATGTGAAGGGCTTATTTCAAGAGTGGTACAAGTCCATTTTTGTTCATATTGAGATACAGGGTCCTAAAGTAAAATGAGCGTTGAAAAATCAGCAGTTGACATACCAGAAATATTTAAAGTTACGGCTTCTAGCTTGAGATGAACCTTTCTTTATGTTTCTTTGGCTCATTAATTTCAGAACCATTATAGACAGAAAAGTGGAGATACTGGACCCGTACCACTATTGAAATAAGCCCTTCGTATGGTGTTGCAATGTTAATCACTTAAATATGATACTTTTTGGGGTCATCAGTCTTCTGACTGGTTTGATGCGGTCCCCCACGAATTCCTCTCCTGTGCCAACCACTTCATCTCAGAGTAACACTGGCAACCTACTACGTCCTCAATTATTTGCTGGATGTATTCCAATCTCTGTCTTCCTCTACAGATTTTTCCTTCTACAGGTCCCTCTAGTATCATGTAAGTCATTCCCTGATGTCTTAAAACATGCACTATCATTCTGTTCCTTCTCCTTATCAATTTTTTTCCACATATTCCTTTCCGATTCTGCGCTGAATCTCCTCATTGCTTGCCTTATTAGTCCACCTAATTTTCAACATCCGAATGTTTCACCACACCTCAAATGCTTCGAGTCTCTTCTGGTCCGGTTTCCCCACAGTCCATGTTTCAGTACCATACAATGCTGTACTTCTGACGTACAGTCTCAGAAATTTCTTTCTCAAATTAAGGCCGATATTTGATATTAGTTGACTTCTGCACTACTTCTTATTATCTTCGTCTTTCTTCGATTGACTCTCAGTCCATATGATACAATAGATTCCCGAAATTTCATTAATTTACATTAACTACTTTTTAGTGTTGCGATTTTCTTCCGGTAGTGTATTTTAACATTCATGCATGCATTTGAGAATGGCTATAACTGCGAAATTGTAGTAATGTAAAAGAAATTAGTAATTAACAGTAAACGGCGGAAGTTTCTCTCGAAAAATTCTACATTCCTGTAGTCCCCCGCTAAGGGAAAGTCATTACCCACTTACCAACGTTTAATTTGCAGAAGCTGATTAATGGGCACCCGCACATCATATGTGTTGCCTTTGTAGAATAAAATAAATGTACGTGTTATGATGAAATAAACTCCTTACAGGCAAGTACTGTTCCTAGTGTTAATCATGTTTCGCACAAACTGGACATCAAACTAGTACTCTAGCTTCCGTCCATGACGACTGAAACTTTCAGCACGTTAAAAACTTTAGAACGGCGAACTGCCAGCTCAGAAATCTGTATCTCTGAATTTTACTCTAGTTTTTACGCATGCAAAACATTATAAAGGAGACATTACCGAGAACGTCCTTCTTGTCTCGGTGTAGCAGTGGTCCCGGATTTTACTGAAGCGCCAGAGAGGCTACTTCATCCCCAGGTGAGTCTTACCTGACATCCCTCTCGCCTTTGACGAAACTCAGCGCTAACAAGAAAAGACGGCGCAATAGTCGAAAACTGTATGCCTGAAAGTTTATTTACGAGAATGAATTTAGCACACGTTGTACACGTATTCAGAACAAAAGAGAGTAAAATGTATTTTGGGAAAGAACTCATTTGCAACTAGAACAGCCTCTTCTAGCCTGGAAGGTTACACGGTGCAATCAGTCAACTTTACATTGGTTGAAGTAGCTGATTGACAACTTCGCAATAACATTTGACAGACCACTAAAAATAAGTAGCAATTCAGTGGCATCGCCAAAATAGAACCAAAAACAATTAAGTTTTAAGAATATTCACGAAGTGCCAGATATTGAATATTATTCGGAATTACTTCTCGCAGTCGTCTTCTGTCACTCTCCGCAATACGGAGCCTGACGAAAAAAGTGGAGCAGTGAGAAGAGCAGGTGGAAACGAAACGAAATTTCACTGTTGTAGACGGTACGTGGCGTCATTTCGGTAATTACAAACACAAGTTAAATTTACAAAATACTTAGTTGTATTAGTATGACATCGCACCCCCTCGGTCAGAGATGCATGCATTGATTCGGTTGGAAAGCAGTCATAAAGGCGTTGTATCCTCTCCGGGTGCAAGCTGGACCACAACCGTTGTATTTCCTACCTGCTGGTCCTGAATACGGGAAATGGACAATGTACTCGCATTCACGTGGACGACGGTTTAATCCCACGTCCGGCCATCCTGATTTACGTTTCCCGTGATTTCCCTAAATCGCTCCAGTCAAATGCAGGATGGTTCCTTTGAAAGGGCACGGCTGACTTCCTCCCCAATCCTTCCCTAATCCGATGAGACTGATGACCTCGCTGTTTGGTCTCCTTCACCAAACAAACCAAACCAACCCAACAAAACTGGCAGTGGAACGAAGTTGTCGACTGAGCTGGAGCCACACACATTCATGTAGGGATACTGCTCGCCATAGCAATACATCATTGTCATGAAGGTTGGTAGAGGTACGTGATATAAGAGAACGAGCATTAGCCTGTTGAAAAATGGCACCGTGATACTGTCTCACGATAGGTAAATATATGACCGTGCAGGTTTTCCATGACGTACATTTGTGCCATCAAATTTCCCCTGAACACTATCAGTCATGACCTGAAGTCATACACGAGGCCAGGAGTAACACCACTGTACCTTTCCAAAACTATGGAAGGGCATGACCTCTCCCCATACCACCGCCATACTCGCCAGCAATAGTCTACATCTACATATGAATACATACTCTGCAAGCCACCGTACGGCGGGTGGCGTATGGTGTTTGGCGGAGGATACTCTGTACCTCCTTTAGCCATTTAATTTTCTGTTCCACTCTCAAAAATGTCTATATGGCACTGTATGTGCTCTTTTTCTTCTTCTTCTTCTTCTTCTTCTTTTGCTACTGCCTTGTCCTGCATCATGTGCAGGATCGGCAGGGTTAAGTACGGATTTGGGGTGGTTAATGTTAGGGGGTGGCCCAATGCTTTTCCTGCTGCCACCCCGTACCCCGTGTGACAGAATTAGTGTACCCCAGCTGCTGCATCTAGTGTAACCATGAAATAGTGCGAATGTGTTGCAAACGTCTGTGAGTCGCGTAACTGAGTTGGGACGTGGGGATCAGCCCAGTATCCACCTATCGGGGTGTGTAAAACCGCCTAAAACCACATCCAGGCTGGCCGGCACACCGGCCCTCGTCGTTAATCCGCCGGATGGGGTCCATGTTGGGCCGGCTCGCCTACCCGAGGGCAGGAAGCAGCTCATTATTGCTCTCAGCTAACCTGGCACTGTGTAAGTCCTAATGTCTCTAACTTTTTGTTCGTGGTCCTTGCGTGAAATGTACGTTGGCTGCAGTAGAATCATTCTGCAGTCTGTTTCAGATGCCGCATCTCTAAATATTCTCGTTAGTGCTCCTTGTAAAGAACATCGCCTTTTCTTCAGTGATTCCCATTCAAGCTTCAAGAGCATCTCTGTAATACTTGCATGTTGTTCAAACTTCCCGGTAACCAATATAATAACATGGCTCTTAATCATGCGAAGCCTTCGTTTATTCCGACCTGGTGCCGGTCCCAAACACTCTGGCAGCACTCAACAATGGGTCGCACTATTTCCCTAAATATGGTGTCCTTTACAGATGAACCACAGTTTCCTAAGATTCTCCCAATAAAGTTCATCATTTGCCTTCCTTTAATCAGTCCTTATACGCTCATTCCATTTCATATTGCTGTTCAGCGTTACACTCAGATATTTAATGGATCTGACTGATTGAAGCAGCCCACACTGAATACTGTCTTAGAATATCATATGTTTGTTTTTCCCACTCACATGCATTAAATTGCGTTTTTCTACATTTATAGTTAGCTTCCATTCATCACACAAGCTATAAGTTTTGTCTAAATCATCTACATTCACTCAACGTCGACACCTTCCCACATACTACAGGATCATCAGCAAACAACCACCGACTGCTGCTTACCCTGTCCACCAGATCATTTATGTACGTGAAAATAACAGCGGTCTTCTCACACTTCCCTTGGGCACTCATGGCGATACCGTTGTCTCTGATGAGGACATCACACTGGGCTCTGTTAAGATGTCATCAAGCCACTCACATACTGGGGAACCTGTTCCATTTGCTCGTACCTTCGTTAGCAGTCGGCAGTGTGGCACGGTGTGAAATGCTTTAAGGAAATCTAAGAATATGGAATCCGCCAGTTGCCCTTCATCCATGGTACGCAGTATCTCATGTGAGAAAAGGGCACACAGGAACGGTGCTTCCTAAAACCGTGATGATTTGTGGACAAGAGCTTTTCCAGCTCAAGGGAATTTATTTTGTTCGAACCGATAATGTGTTTAAGGAATTTGCACCAAGCAGATGTTAAAAATAGTAGTCTGTAATTTTGCCGGTCTGTTCGTTTACCGTAGTTATATACAAGAGTCACTTACGCTTCTTACCACTCACTAGGAACTTATCGCTGAACGAGAGATTCATGACAAATGCAAGCTAAGTAACGCGCCAATGCCGTACGGTACACTTTGTAAAACTGAACTGGAGTTCCATCCGGACCTGGCGATCGTTTTCAACTATTTCAGTTCCTTCCAGCGATACCTGTAACCACGTCCACCACACTGATGTCCGTGCAATGGTCAAACGACGACGGTATGTTTGTACGATTCTTCTGAGTGAATGGTTCTTTAAATGGGAAATTTAAAACCTCGGCATTCGCTATGCCATCTTCAACTGCCACACCAGACTCGGCAACGGGTGTCTGTATAGAATCCTTAGACTCACTTGGCGATTTTACATAGGATTACATTGGATTACCATCACGTACTTCTCCAGAGTATGATTTACGATTATAATCCGTTTAAACATTACCTATAATTCGTGTCCATCCATCACACTGGACCGAGATCATGCTGGACCGTTGTCTAACTAGAATTCCAACCACTGTCTGCTCTTTTTAGAGGAAATGCTATCCTAGCCTTCTTCATTGCTTTATCAACTTCTGAGACGTCCTGCTAAACCCGCAGGACACGGCAGGTAGTTTAAGAGGTGGAAAGGACAAAATAAGAGGCTGTCAGTTATACCTGAATACACAACCTTTTATTTGATCAAACATTACAAGAGCCAAGAAATTTAAAGAAAAAAAACACATCTTTACTTTTCGAACCTAATTAGTGGCTGAATGCGCCGTACAGCCTCATGCCTTTAGGGCAAGACCACTTTAAGTTAAAAACGGCTGAAAGGCAATAACTTAAATCTCAACCAAAATCAGAAATTTAAGAGGTGAAGCCTTATGGTAAAACAATTCCTTAATTACGCTGAAGGCCCAAAGACGCTGACACTTTAAGAGCAAACAACTTAAATTCAAAATCGGCTAAAGGTCCAACGCTTAGGACTCAATAACATTAATCTCAAAAATGCCAGAGGGTTTACGTAAAACAGTTCTTAAATTAGGCTGAAGGCCCAGACCATCTGACGCCTTAAGGGCAAAACAACCTTAACCTAAAACTCGGTTTGAAACCATACAAGTACAAACAACAAGAACAAACATGAAAAGGCCGTACACCCAAGGGCACTCAGTAGTTCCGAGGGTCGGCCTGGAATTCAAACACTAACACTCCCTTAGATGAGACAGGCAGTCGGCCCAACTATTGTCGATCCGACAACAACCCAACCGACAGACAGTCAACGGACCCACTGACAAGATAACCTCTGCTTCACCCGACCAGCACGCAACAGGGAGTTCAATGGAACAATGTAGAAGATATTGGCGCCCACAACCAATTATCCATTGAGCTGTCAAACTACACACTGTGCTGGATAGTGACAGCACGATGAGGAAAATACACTGCCTGAATTTACGTCAACGGCCAGGGCAGGTAACCGGAACGTTAACGGCCACAAGGTAGAAGATTCCGCTGGTTGCACTTGAATTCAAATAACCAAGTACAGTTAAACTCCACCGGAGGGTGGCTAAAATTTTCCAACTTCAAAACACTCGTTGTTGTTCACTGGAATATCCCAACAACCGTCAACGAACTCTAAACGACACAATGTGAGCAGTTGTGACTTGCTGGTAGATTAAGTAAAAACTCAACTTTCATGTCCAAGATCGGTGAGACATAGACCTTGTAGCTATGGGAACAGCACTACATCCTCCGACACTGCATAGAGGCCGCCAGTGGGCCCAGCCAAACTATGCGCCTCGTAGATTTCCTCACTGATCCACGCCGACCGACCTACTGCCCACACACAGCCCAGCCAGAAACTGTAAGCGCCAGGCCAAATATAGTCGAAGGTGTGAATATCGATACACACCGCTGCTGCCACCCACGGAAAGAGAGGGTAACAGCATAATTGCGATAACTGCGGGAGACTAAACACAGAATAGCAACCAAGGTTTAATCCAGCCACGGCTCAGTCTCCCTCAAACTTTACACAGGGAGAGGGTGATTCAACACCTGAGCCACCAGAACTTAACTTAGCTAAGGTGAAGCCGGCCGCGGTGGTCTAGCGGTTCTAGGCGCTCAGTCCGGAACCGCGGGACTGTTACGGTCGCAGGTTCGAATCCTGCCTCGGGCATTGATGTGTGTGATGTCCTTAGGTTAGTTAGGTTTAAGTAGTTCTAAGGGACTGATGCCCTCAGATGTTAAGTCCCATAGTGCTCAGAACCATTTGAACCATTTTTGAGCTAAGGCGAACCTGATGCTGCTTATCTGAACTGTTCTCCTTGACCAACAGATTTACCGGGCCTAAAATACGTACGATAGTGCAGGGCCCCAGAAAACGAGGAGTAAATTTACTAAGATTCCCGCCATGCATCTGCCTCCCCAGGAAATTGCGGACATAAACTTGATCTCCTGGCCTGCCTTTAAGGTTTTCTCGATTACGATTATAACGCTCAGCTTGTTTATTATGAGTATATTACGCCCGGCCCGGTTCCAGTATTTCTTGATAACGTGAGGACTAATATCACCTGGAATAAAATCCTGAATTCCCCAGAAGTTCGAAAAAGGGGAATTAACTGGGTAGGAAAGAATCAAGGAGTCGGGCTTCGTGACTGGCGGTATTTAAGGCGAAACTAACAAAACTGGGTGTTTCAATATTATACCGTCAAAAGTCGAGGAGGTGCAGAAAGTTCTAACATGTGTGAGACTGGTTCTGATCTATCTTCCTACCACAGTTGCGCAAGGACGCTCTGTGAGTGTTTTAGGAATTTTGTGTTGAACCTCTGGCCTGAAAGGTAGGAAGACACCATCTCACCATGGAGAGTGCAGAATAGTGCGGCAGTACAGACAGTGAATTAATCAGACAATGATCAATGTCGGTTCCACTGCACTCCCTATAAAGGAAACGTTATCGCTAACAGAAATTAGTCTACGGGTTTAGGCGTAACCATGTATTAGCAAAAAATGAAAATGTTAGATTTTCGTTATTAAGGTTTATATTTTACTTTAAGTAGGACTTTATGACATATCAATCATAATTGTAATATGCACAGAATGGTAAGCTATTGATATTGGATGCTCACAACCGTGAAGCGAAATTCCTTATTATTCTAAGGCTCTTTAATAGTAAGATGGTTAATGCCCATGTCTGGGGGGTCGATAAAATACTAACAAATTAAATAAAATTATGGCCAGAGACATCAATTAAGCTAATAATCCAAAGTGAAAATACCCAAAACTGAATGCGGTCTGAATAGGTTACGTAAATATTACTGAAAATATAGCTGCACAATTAAAACAGTTCAATAACTTCAGGGTATAAAGCACTCTGCAGTGGACAGTCAGTCATTTCCGCTAGAACGGATGTCTCGCATTTCTGCTTCAATGAAGCCCAACAATCGTGATATGTTTAACTGCAGGTGGTTGAATGAACGAAAAAATTGGAGACACGGAGACGACCACAGTTCTGAATGTTAATTGAATATCACTTTCTGAAGTAGTGCAAGTGCTCGTGTTTACCTTTCGTCGGCGGCGGCAGTGGCTGCTGTCGGCGCGAGCTCAGAACCTGAGAGTTTATTCTAAATCTCCCTCAGCAGCTAAATTCCAGTCTGATGCGTTTCCTATGTCTTCAGTGGAGCCGAGATTCCTAGTTATGCCCTAGTTAAGTTTTATTGGCATGGTACACGCTATTTGGCTGAAACAGTGTGTACGTCATTGCCCTCAAACCGCTCGCAAGCGTTAACTGTCAGTTCTCGGTGCAATTCTCTGTACTAGGTGGCTTACCAGTGTAAGAGTTAAGACAAGCCCGTCAACATGTGTTAACATAATTACTCCCGCAATCGTGTCAGAGTGGCGTGAGTCACCTTACACAAACGCTCGACGATTTGCTGCAAGAGAAGAGCAAATTTCTATGTCTGAATTTGCCTGCATCAAAGCTGGTGGCCATGCGTTTTCTTTCTGGCCAATTAAAGCGTTCGTACTTGTTATAACGCCACCCACTATAGTTTCTGTAGCATGTCGTAACCGTCGTTTATTTTGCAGGGCAGAATTTAACTTCTGCTACGTAATACTGAGATAAACATCATTTTCCAAGCGGGTCTTAGCACAGGTGGCTACATAGAGTCACCAATGTTTTGAGTTGGGTTCCCCAGACGTTTCCCAGCCATGTCCAGCCATGTTCTTGCAGAAAGGCTTTCTGGAGGGTCATCGTTGAAAGCAGGGACAATGGCGGCTTTTGCTGCCAGCCTGTGCAGCGGATCCGGCGTCACATTGTGTCCACTGGATATCCCACTGTGAAGGATTCGACCAAACATGGGATGGGAATTGTTGTTGTAAAATTCTCCTTACCTCAGAATTGCATCTCGTTGCTCAGTTTTGGGAAATTACTTGCGTGCAATTACTAGTGGAGTGTTAGTGGTTCATACTCACGAAATGTCAGCTTGTTTATTCGATTTGCCTATGAATAAAATTCGTACATTTTCATGTAAATATCTCACGTGACACATTGATTTAACCGGAAATGTTTCAGGACTTCAATGTAAGGTGTTTTATTAGTCTGCCACCTTACAAGGTGTCTCCATGCACACTACAGTGCATGCCACTAGGCATTACTTTGTATGCAAAAGGACCACGTGAAGAACGTCAACCAATTTGTACACATAAGATGGTACTAAACGTGCCCACGCCTGTCACAGCATCACAGTAGAGACCGCTAAGAGTGATAGCGGCAGGGTGAATGACAAGCATATGCAGCAGAAACACAATTCTCAGTCATAGTTAGTCACGTGCTGGTGTGCACATCGTGGAGACATTTACCTAGGCCGAGCAGCGTGATACGCGTTTCGAATAAGGTGAGGCAACTAGCAATGAGCACACAGCATTATGCATCTATGTGTAATGGTATACCAATAAGGCGTCAGCCACACCATTCTATGTATGCGAGCTTACATCGACATCTTGGTGTAACGGGTTGTTTCAGAGGACACATACCGATGGAGGTAGCGTCAGTAGTGTATGCAGGCAAAAATAAGCATAGGAAGCACTAGAGGGGTTCGACACAGTCCCATCTGCAAGCACCCACGCAGTGGTTCCCGAAATGCAAAGCTCCCATTCAGTTATTTGGTGGATGCTGCCTGAGGATGGAAGGCATCTACGGCACCACTGGAAGACACAGGAACTGTTGGCCCACGATTTTCCTCAGTGTATAAAGTTCTGTTAGTGGTTGCTGCAGCTTTGTGGCAGGCGGCTGTACTACGCTGCTTACTATTTATGTGTTGTTCCTACCAGAATCGACAGCAAACCAAAATTGTCAGCGATGTTTGAGAAACTCATTTCCCACCTGTCCCATATCTATAAAATTCAGTTTAATGTGAGAGACAAAAAGTTTAAAAACCATAGTGCAGAATATGTTATGTAGCTTTCTTGTTATGTTCAGACAAGAACTGAGACACATTACACCCACTATGTATGTTAAATGTTTATTTGTTTAATTGTTACTGCATAAAAAAAACGTTTTGTGCCTTTTGGCAGAAAAGCGTGTAAATTTGGTAGCTGTTGTTCTGGAGTTTCTATTGACGATTAACAGTTTTCACCTGATATACCAGATTGCACAATATCATTAACGTTATGTAAACAAATGTCAAACATGTTGTGTGTGACATATTATCATGAGGAGCAGCGATCTGTTGTAGGGATCTCGTACTTCCTGGAACCGTGAACAGCAAGACTTAAGGTGAAATATACGATGGATATGGTGTGCTGTGGCATACATAATAGTTCTAATGAAATAGGTAGTGTTTCTCAGTAGCACAGCCACTTGTTATCTCGTTTTTCAATTTTTGGATTTGGTACCTCTTGAAAATAAGCTTTTCAGTTCAGGTGTACAATCTGACGTCACAAGCTAAAGATGGAAAGAAGATGTATATGAGAATGTTAAACAGGCAGTTCAGTACGTGGTAACAAGGATGTGGTTGTAGAGGAAAGAGTAGAAAGAAGTGTTACGGGAGAATATGAACTAGACAGTATAAGTGACAGAGAGGAAAGACTGAGTTCTCCAATAATACTTGGAGAAAGCCGATTGATACAACGAGATTCCAGTTCATGATCGATCAGATATTCCCAAATGATATTCTGCATTGCAAGGCCTAACCAGGAGCAGATATAAACTCACCTGACAATTTAGTAGCGATGGAGAGTAGACTAGAGCTTAAGAGACTAGTCAGGAAGAGACAATGCGCAAAGCACAGAGGTACAGAAGTACTAAGAAATGTAGAGATAGGTTTGAAGTTCTCTGAGGGTATAGATACTGCAATAAGGAATGCTCAGTAGGCAGTGCAGTTGAAGATGTATGGACATCTATAAAAAGGGCAATCACGGAATTTGGATAGATAGAAAGAGGGTAACTGTGAAAAAACAATGAGTAACCGAAGAAATACTTCAGTTGATCGACAAAAGATGGAAATACAAAAATATTCAGGAAAATTTAGGATTACAGAAATTCAAGTGAAGTATCAATGGAACAAGTTGGAAGTGAAAGGAAGCTAATGCTTCGAAATTGTCAGAAGGACTGACTCAGCAGATAGAAAAAACAAAACAACCTTAATTTGAAATTAAAAGCAATGGTGGTAACATTAAGAGTGCAATGGAAATTACAATGTTGAATGCAGAGAATAGAGCGAATGGGTCGAAAGAGAGCACTGTGGGTCTCCGTGAGAGGGAAGATTTGTCTGATGATGTGACAAAAGAAGAAACAGGGATCGACTTGTAAGATATAAGGGCTTCCCGTATTAGGATCAGAATTTAAAATAGCTTAGGAAGACTTAGGATCGAATAAGGCTGAAGGCATAGATCAAATTCCATCAGAATTTCTAAAATCAATGGGGAAATGGCAACAAAACCATTATTGACGTTGGTCCGTAGAATGTATGAATCTGGTGAGATATCATCTGACTTTCGGAAAAATATCATCCACACAATTCGTAATATTGCACGGGACGACAAGTGCGAGGATTATAGAACAATCAGCTTAGCAGCTTATGCATCCAAGTTGCTGAAATGAATTATGTACAGAAGAATGAAAATGAAAATAGAGGATTTGTTATATGACGATTTATCTGGCTTTAGGAGAGGTAAAGGCATTAGAGAGGCAGTTCTCAGGTTGTGGCTGATAATGGAAGCAAGGCAGGAGAATGAGAAGAAGGATTCCAGGATTTACTGAACGGAATTAACAGTCTAATGAGAAGAGGATACGGATTGAGAGTAAATCGAAGACAGACAAAAGTAATGAGAATTACAGAAATGGGAACGGCGGAAAATTTAAATCAGGATTGGTGATCAGGAATTAGATGAAGTTAAGGAATTCTGCTACATAGGCAGCAAAATAACCCAGGATGGATGGAGCCACAAGGACATAAAGAGCGGACTAGCACTGACAATAAGGGCATTCCTGGAAGAGAGAAGTCTATTATCTGGTCACTGTAGCTGAGCGGTTCTAGGCGCTTCGGTCCAGAGCCACGCTGCTGCTACGGTCGCAAGTTCGAATCATGCCTTGGAAATAGATGTGTGTGATGTCCTTAGGTTAGCTGGGTTTAAATAGTAGAAATTTCTAAAATGTACTTCTGGAGCACAGCGTGGCATTTCTGGCTAAGAGGAGTCTACCAGCATCGAACATACGGCTAATTTGAGGAAGAAATTTCTAAAAATTTACATTTGGTGCACAAGTCTATATGGTATTGAAACATGGATTTTGGGGAAACCAGAAAACAAGAGACTCGAAGCCTTTGAAAGGTGGTGTTAAAGAAGAATTTTGAAAATCAGGTGGACTTATAAGGTAAGGAATGACGAGGTTCTCCACAAAATTGGTAAGGAAATGAATATGGAAGACACTTGAAATATAAACCTAGTGGGGACTTTTCATATGATTTTTGATATAATTTTAGTGTTCTCACAACATTTATTTTTCAAAATAAAAGAATAAATTCTGATAAAGAAGTTATTGATTGAATACTGTAAACAACTAACAGGTGGTTTTAAACTGCAATGGACAAGGATCCTGGGTGACGGAAGTGAGTCAAGTACTCTGGCCCTAAAAATGTGTATAATCCAATCTGAATTGATCTGACGCTGAACAGACTTTGATTGATCAAACCTACTGTAGTTTCGTTACATAGGTGCAGCTGAGAGCAAGTGGCGATTGAGATCTGTACGCCTGCTGGAGCGGCAGTACATTACCCTTTTTTCTTCGTGTGGCGATGTAACTTGCCGCTGGCGAAATGTGTGCAGTGGAGGTGAGACGTGGAGGCGGCACTCAATCGATCGCGGCCATGAAAGAAATGCCAAAATCTCATGGTCAACCGATCATGCAAATGGACCGCAATTTACTCTCTACCAGAGCCCTGAAATCATGGTAGGTTTCATTGTATGACCCACCTGTTCACTGGTGATACCAAGGACCAATGTGGCTCACTTCTACGACAGAGCGCACAACGATACCAAACGTCAAGACTGGTAAACCAAAAACGAATATGCATGCCCACAGCAAATGAGTAGTGCGAGACGTTTGAAGTCACACAGTCGGTACAGAGAGAACTACATCACAGGCTCCCCACTCTAAAATACTCACAAGTGAACTCAGCCTTTGGACAGGTCCCAAGTACCAACCACACGTGCCAGAGGTTCGACCAGAAGTGCTTCCAGACCACAGTCGCGCACCTGAGTGCTTCGCACCATTCCAGAAAAATATTCCCTTTTCCCGCAAAGTGCACGCACGCCACTACCTTCACCTCGTCTTGAGTTAATCACAGGGCTCTAGAGGTGCTAAATCTCCCCTCCTAGACGACAGCACAAACTCATGTCGAACCAGGCAAGAGTTAAGAAACCGGCATCTCTGGAAAAAAGAAACCGCCAATTACTAGCTTTTTGAAGTTTTCGCAGAGGGGGAAGATGATTTTCTCCAAAGTCGTAGCACTTCCCACAGCAACAAGTGAACAGATACAATCTTAGAGATATTTATCTAAATCGCCTGTGCCTTGGAGCATGTTAATTCTATGAGGTGTAATAAAGATTCTATCTCTAACGGTTTCTCAGACGCCGGAGTTTCTTATACAACTGAGGCGGATGATGGAAGTGGTTCATTGGCCTATTTTTAGTATCGGTGAACACGAAAACTTGGGAATTTTTATTATGTGTGGCTTTGCACACAATGCCTGTTTTACGACTCCACGGTGTAGATGCGTTCCTTCAGATCGCAGCCCGCGGCCCAGGCTTCAGCTGGCGCCACAGCAGGTATTGCTGCATTGTTCTGCTGGAGACCTGTCTCAATGAGGAGCTGCCCTGTCTGCCCTGTATGATTCTGGATCTGTCTGGCGAGATTTACTGAGGGGTGGGCTCGCCACCAATTGCTTTCAACTCCCAACATGCCGTTTCTACGAGCTAAGAGCCATAAAAATAGCTCATGGTTTTAGCGCCTTCTCAGGTTCCATCAACGTCTGCTCAGGCCGTTAACTTTCTGGAGTCTCGTTCAAGGTGAGTCAAGTTGTAATGAAATCTTTAATAATTCTCCATATGCTGAAAATGAGAGAGTAACTTGTCCTCTCTCACGCTGACAAGAAGAAGGCATGAGGGAGTAAGTTCAGTGGTTCCTGTGGGAGCTATAGTGGGTAAAAAATGAAGAGGGGGACAAAGATCGGAATACGTCCAGCAAATAACTGAGGAAGTAGATTGCAAGTGCTACTCTGACATGAAGGGGTTTGCACAGGAGGGGAATTCAAGGCCGGCTGCGTGAAAAGGGTCAGATGACCAATGACTAAAAAAATGGACCTTGATCACAGACGAAAGGCTCTTCATTCATGAGGCTGTATTCAATGCACACAGCTGCAATGTGTTGTGGAAGTGAACCTACATACGAATCGTCAGGAAAAGTTCACAATGTGTATGTGTTGGCATGAGCCACGATTACTTGGCGATTACTTGACTGTGTAAGTAGGCTGTTTCTGTTTTCTTATTGGTAACGCCACGGAGCGCTCTGTATGAAAATCACTGGCTGTGCTGTGTGCAGTCTGTGGCTAGTTTGCGTTGTTGTCTGCCTTTGTAGTGTTGGGCAGCTGGATGTTAACAGCGCGTAGCGTTGCGCAGTTGGAGGTGAGCCGCCAGCAGTGGTGGATGTGGGGAGAGAAATGGCGGAGTTTTGAAATTTGTAAGACTGGATGTCATGAACTGCTATGTATATTATGATTTTTCAACACTATTAAGGTAAATACATTGTTTGTTCTCTATTAAAATCTTTCATTTGCTAACTCTGCCTATCAGTAGTTAGTGCCTTCAGTAGTTTGAATCTTTTATTTAGCCGGCAGTAGTGGCGCTCTCTGTATTGCAGTAGTTCGAGTAACCAAGATTTTTGTGAGGTAAGTGATTTGTGAAAGGTATAGGTTAATTTAGTCAGGGCCATTCTTTTGTAGGGATTTTTGAAAGTCAGATTGCGTTGCGCTAAAAATATTATGTCAGTTTAAGCACAGTCATGTTTAATTTTTCTAAGGGGGCGTTTCATATGTCGACCCTTAGCCGAGGATACCTCACTGGAATCTTCTGATTTTTTTCTTGTAGTTTGTGTAATTAGTGTAGCTATTGTTTACTGCTAGCGCGTTATTGTAGAGAGAATCTCCTTTGTAGTTGCAGTCTTTCATTGTTGTTGTGGCATGCATGTAGATTTGCACCAAGTATTTCGCAGCTGCGCTTGCAATTAACTAGATATTATTTTCAGTGCTATGTTAATGTGTTTTCTTATTTTACTCTTCCAATTGTGTTTTTCTGTGTTATTGTGACAATCATGCCGTGTGAAAAACGTTGTACTAGGCTCCAAAGTAAACTGAGAAATGACAGTGAAGACGAAAGCAGTGTGTTAGCGCCACCGACTAATGAATTAACTAATGTTCAAAGTAGTAATTTGGTAATTGTGCACAGGAAAATGGAGCGGGCGGCAAATAATGGTGTAGACAGTGAAACAGTTAGTGAACAGGGAAGCATTATAGATCGATCGGTCGGCAACAGCTCGCCTCAGGATTCCGAAATGACAGGACACAATGTTGCAAATACTGTAGATTCAGGTTTTGCGTCCTCACCGCTTTCTCAAATAAATCAAGACACATTTTCTGATTGTCAAAATGTGAATGTTGCCGGTGCTACTTCACTGCCGAAAAGCACTGCGGAACATGTTTCAGACACCAGTGCATTGTTATTACAGTTAATGCAACAAATGAGACAAAGGCTACAAAAGTTAGACACAACGCTTGAACAAAATCAGAAACAAATGGGACAAAATTTTCAAAAGTTAGACACAATGGAACAACACCAGAGACAAACACAGCAACAGTTAGACGCAATGGAACAAAATCTTCACACCGCGCTTGAACAAACACGTGAAGATTTAACTACTGAGTTACATAAAATCGAATCGAAATGTCAAAAAGTCTGTAATGACGTATAAACTCAAATTTGTGAGCATTTCCAACCTATTTTTTCGCGTCATGAAAATGCATTACAGAATCACGAAGCAGCCATAAAGGAACTGCAAACTATTGTTCATGAAAATCATGAGACCTTGCAAGCTAAAATTGACTCAGTTACATCTACCGATTCGGTTACGCAACTTGCAAAAACTCAGGAAAACTTAAAAGACACAGTAGATACGATTTCAACACAAATGGACACTCTGAAACTTGGTTCAGAAAAACACACATAGGAAATAGTTTCACTAACGGATAAAGTAGCCGAACTTTCAGATCAGTTCACTAACTTATCTACAAAAGTACATGATGATCTGAATGACACAAGACCTGTAGCGTTCGCGGACACTGAAGAGTATGAACAAATTAGAAAATTCAAACAAAATCAGAATCAAATTAATACGCAACACCAAAGAGAAATCCGGGAGTACAAGATCAGCTGACACAGGTAATACAAGAATTACGTATTTCAGAAGACACTCGCGCTCCAATACGGGAAGAAGGACATAGAAATACGGAACAGCCACAAAATAATAACATAGCGCATTTCGGAAATTATGAATGAAATTGGCAAGGTCCAACGAATTTTGAAATGGAACCGCCGAAACGACGTAACAATGACCGTTATGCGACTCGCCGACATGATGATTTTGACTATAAGCCGTTCATTACCACACGTAAATTAAAAACATTTAAGAATTCTGGCAACGACATTCATCCACAAGCGTGTCTCCATCAATTCTCTCATCGTTTCCCCCCCAAATGGTCATTAGAGCACAGATTAGAATTTATGTGTGGCTATTTAGAGAATGAACCAGTTGTAAGAATGCGATCGGTCATTCACGATTGTCGCAGTGAAGGAGAATTTTACCATGCCTTCCTCTCAGCATATTGGTCTCAAACTACACAAGACCGAGTAAAACATAGCATCATAATGATGAAACATATCGAACAATCTGAATTTTCCACTCTTGTGAAATATTTTGAAGACATGTTGCACAAGAATCAGTACCTGTCAAACCCATACAGCCCCTCAGAACTCATCCGCATTTGCTTAATTAAATTACCTGAACATTAACGACATATTATTTTGGCAGGACGTTGCAAAGACGACATTGAAGCTTTTCAGGGACTGTTACAAGAATTGGATATTGACACTGACAATCGCGGAACGCGAAAACAGGAACACAACAATTACAGGTCACATCCGTCACAATTCCGTGACGACAGAAACAATAACTGGACACGACAAGTCTATTCTTACAACGCAAATCGTGACACACCACCCATATGACAACCACTGGCAGAGTAATAATAGTTACAGAGGAAGATCGCATTTCTGTAGTAATGAATATGACAGAGATTACCATACAAACAGACAATATGGGAACAAAAACAATTATTATCAAGGGAGACAGAATAACTTCAGACGCAACAGTTCAGCGCGCAGTTACGATTCTGGGAGAAATTCTCCACCACATGACCAACAAACGAGAAACTATGTAAACTACCGACAAAATGACAGACCTGAATTCCATCAGAACTGGCGAGCTTCAAACAGGGCAGGGCCTTCTCGACAAGGTGAATTTGCAAAAGTTAGGTCTCCTAATCCTAATAACGACGTGCGCCAACAAAGAGACAGACATTGACTCGCACCGCAGGCAGCCGCATGCGCCGGGTGGCTCAGGGAAAAATTACATAGACGCAAACCTTGAGAAAAATTCCAGTATTCTTTACCGACGTATACCACATGACAATTCTACAGAAGCTGAAACTCTGCGTACTAGGAAGAGTAAAGGTTTACAACACATTTCACATGTAAAACCGTTTATTGAAAGATAATCTGCTTTTTAACTTTGTCTTTGCTGTATAACTTTTCACTTTACATTACCAGTATGCTTTGTCAGACTTAGAATCTGTTAACATGCAATAATGTTTGAAGTTAAATATCCAGTCAAGAACCAAGAGAACTTATTTAAACAGAAATTACGAATGCATTGTAATAGTGAACAGACGACACAGTGTTGTTATTTGTACATTCTTGCTTGTTAGTTGCACGATCACGTAACGACTATAAGGCTCACATACTTAGAACATACACTGGCTCTGCTAATGAGATTTTAATGCAACATTTTGGTTTACCTGAAAATACATTCAGGATTTAAAGTACTTGCAGTGAGATACCAGATGACACAGTGGTTAGTTTATGTGACAGCTACACGATTTTATCATGACGCTACTAATGAGTGACAATTTACAATGTTGCTTTTGCAGTGTTTCTGTTTTATATCTGCACAGTTTTTCTGTATTATTCTGGAAAGTAATACATGTTTTAGTAGTAACTTTTGTGGTATAGCTACAATGAGGCAGCCTTTTCCATAGCATAACAATACGTTACATTATAGTACTTTCTTCATCACAGCAATAAGCATAATAACTATGATATCTATACACAAAGCATTTCACTTTTGTTTATCATGAGGTAAGTACATTGGCTTCTGCAGAACTTAGCTTTCGGAGGACGATAACTACAACACTTCCACAGAGATTATCTTACAACAAGACGCACATTTAGCGCTACAGGACACGCATTTGAGTGATTAATTTTGCACTTAAATCATTTATTTTTAAAGATATTCGAAGTACAATGATACAAAAGTTTTCCATGATACATTTCATTCCATTGCTGTAATCTGTAACACCTGAGGGTATAATTACATTAATCCTCAGGGGGGTACACGCTTACTTTGTGCACCATGTGATTGGCAAGCACAAGGAGCCCTAGCTAATATGGTATTTGCTTATACAACTTTACACATCGGTACCATATTTCTCTAACACACAAATTACACAGCTATCTGATCATTTAACTGAGAGATAAACATTTTTTTTACTACATCAGTGACACATGTTTACGCAATTACACAGTTGGGTAACTTCACACTTATGAAATTGTATTTTGTCTGTACTTTGTGAACTGTTCATATTTTTTTCGGAACCATTGTGATACTATGAGAGCTTTGAAAGATGTATTTGGTAAGGGAGCATCATTTTAAAGTACGTTTGAGGTAGATGACACTATTGAAATGAGCACAGAATTTTTTTTAGTTTTTGACATTATTGCAGAAAGCTACGACGTTTTTGAGATTTGACTGAGGTGTTATGATGTTATTTTCACGACGACGATGTGTATTATGCTGTTGAGGTATGTTTACGATCAATAAGCTGATGATATATGACGAATTTGATCATGCTATGGATTTATTATGATGAAATATTGAAGAAGTGTCGACGAATATGTATATGTGTAATAAGGTAAGGAATAATGAGTAGTGGTTAGGGACTCTGGTTTGTGAAAAAGGATGTTGGAAACCAAGAATCGTACTTAAAGAGTTATGAAATGTGTGTAAATGCGTGAATGTACCACAATGCCGACGAAAATTTTTTGGACACTGTTGTATTTACAAGATTTTGTTACTACAGATTTGTAATGCAAATATTTCGACCTGTGAAATTTAATTTGTATCCAACTGACACTGTAGCGGAAACTGACATCATAAATATTTCGGTACGTCACTGTAAGCACCCAGCTGCACGACAGTCGCCTGGAAAAACGCCATTAGTGTGTGCCTTTCAGAGGCACAGGTGGAAAAAAAAGAGGCCATTATCCTCGCTATTGACATTCCTATGTAGAAAGCATCGCAAATACGACACGCCCAAACTTGAAAACATATGATTACACCATGGAGCTCTTAATTTATGATATTTACTAAATAAAATGCCAAATGAAACAATGAGAAACATTTCACAGCTATTGTCTTGCTAGTTGAGAGAAATGCCATATGGCTTGCTTTATGTATTTATTTACTCATTTTGTTTAATATCTAGTTTCTAGCTGCACTGCAGCATTGGTCAAAATAAAATTTAATATATGTACTAATATAGTTAATTTATACCTACAGATCCAGTCAATAAGAAATTTATGATCTACTTCCAAGAAAACGAGGGCACACTGAGCTCAGTAGATTTAAGTTAGCTTAAGAGGGGGTAGACTATATAAGAGAATGAGTTGCGATGAATTGGAAGAAATGCATTGAGAAGTCATACAAAAAAAGTACAGAAAGCAGGTATAGATAGGACTTTTTGGAAATAATGAAGAACGAAGGGAGATCTCTGAGAAGTAAAGAAAGTTTTGTTTGCAAAATACTGCAGTAAAAGAAACCCTGTCCTTTCCTTGTGTTATCCCACTATGTGTTTGTGTTCCCTTGTGTATTTGTGTTTTTCCTGTCATTATGTGTTTAGCTGACGTTGTTATGTTGTAGAATTTTTCTAATACTATGTTATTTACTTTGTAAAGATGTTTAAACATTATTTGTTCTGTTTTATTTTAATGCTCATGTGTGAAGTTGATGTTTCGAAAGTTATTCTGATCTTTTATGTATGTACTCATGTCATAATTCCTGTAACACTGATGTATATGTTATTTCGATTCTTTTGTAAAGCCTGTACTACAAATGTTATCTGTATTGTTATGTTCTTTAATGATGTGTTTTGTACCTTTGTAATTGTATTCTTATGTTATAAAATTGTAATTGACACCAGTTCATCATGTTATTAACTTGTAAGTTCCATTTCGCTGCACACATTTCTGTTGGTCATAGTATATGGACAATATGTGAGAAGTAGGGACTGTTAGTGTTTGTACATGAGTTGATAATTCAGCAAGGGACTGGTTAACAGCATTGCTGGTTCTAAGGATAATTCTAAAAACTTTGTGAGTGCACAAGTGGAGGTTTATGGAGTTGCTATATTATCCGCAACACTCTTCAATGGTGATTGTGCACCTGCACAGTCACAACAGATGGCTGCTGGCCATCTCTACAAGGACTACAGTGGGTCTGCATCTTTGATGACCAACCGATACCATTATTTCTACAAGGACTGCAGTGAGTCTGCACCTCTGGTGGCCCACCAATACCGTAATCTCTACCAGGACTACAGTGGGTCTGCTCTGTGATGACCTACCTACCAATATTCTTCAAAACGTCGAATGACTCTGCTGTGGGTTTGCTCTGTTGTGCCCATTACCTGTCAGCATGTCAAGAGTCAGCACTGTCTTTCCATTGGAAGGACAACACTACTTCTTCAAGACTGCATGGAAATCCACTACTTCCGTGTGCATTGTCTTTTGCTGCTCAGACTTTGAGAAAAGAAACGGCAGTTTTACTGTGATGAATGATCAGGACTGTCTTTATGGACTGTGAGAAAATTTTAGCATTTGACCAACATTGTATCAATAAGTGTGTGCATTTGATTTCTTTGTTACTGTAATTGTGAAATTTTTTTTAACAATTATGTATTGGCCAGTGCCCAAAACAATTTGTAAAAATTTTTGTGGGGGTAGCATGGGGGCTATGTAAGTAGGCGGTTTCTGTTTTCTTATTGGTAACGCCACGTAGCGCTCTGTATGAAAATCACTGGCTCTGCTGTGTGCAGTCTGTGGCTAGTTTGCGTTGTTGTCTGCCTTTGTAGTGTTGAGCAGCTGGATGTTAACAGCGCGTAGCGTTGCGCAGTTGGAGGTGAGCCGCCAGCAGTGGTGGATATGGGGAGAGAAATGGCGGAGTTTTGAAATTTGTAAGACTGGATGTCATGAACTGCTATGTATATTATGATTTTTCAACACTATTAAGGTAAATACATTGTTTGTTCTCTATTAAAATCCTTCATTTGCTAACTCTGCCTATCAGTAGTTAGTGCTTTCAGTAGTTTGAATCTTATTTAGCTGGCAGTAGTGGCGCTCGCTGTATTGCAGTAGTTCGAGTAACGAAGATTTTTGTGAGATAAGTGATTTGTGAAAGGTATAGGTTAATTCAGTCAGGGCCATTCTTTTGTAGGGATTTTTGAAAGTCAGACTGCGTTGCGCAAAAAATTTTGTGTGTCAGTTTAAGCACAGTCTTCTATAATTGTTCAAAGGGGACGTTTCATAACTGGCCTCTACATGCTTCCCCCTGGACTCACAGGTGATAACTATACAATTTTCACCCGGGAAGTGCTGCAGCAATTATTTTAGGAGGTGTCATTGGCAGTGTGTAGACGTATCTGGCTCCAAAATAAGGGGAGCGCCCACAAACTTCAGTAGAACTGTGAGAACCGTGATCGGACGGCTGTTTGGAGTTCGCTGCATTGATCGAAGTGGCCCTGTAACTTGGCTACCTCGGTCGCCTGACCTGGCTCTGCTGGAATTCATGCTGTGGGGCCATCCGAAGAATGTGGTGTACCAGAGTCCGCTCGACCTAGAGCAAGACCTATATGCAGCGTGTGAGGTTGCTCTCATCTTGCCTGGAGGATATGTAGGGGTTTCCAAATAAATGTCTGATGTGTACTCGAAGCAACCTTGGCACATGTGGGCGGTCGAGTAGCTTCGGACGAATAGATGCACTCTTCAGTACAATCATGGTTCAGTAGGCAGCTGTTAGCATTTTTCCATGAAGGCATTGACCATCTTGTCTCACAGTGGGATTAATTTATTAATAGTTACAGTGATTACTTTTGAAATGAGAGAGTTTACTTACTTTTTTCATCTGTCTCGATTTTGTTTGACTGCACTCTATATTTACCCTGTGGACAACGTACTCGCTCTAAAATTCCGTTTGCTTGTATTGCAGTAGCCAGATAAGTTTCGATGAGGTTACATTATTTGTGGGAGACAGAATGGAACGCAGTTAAATGTACTGCCGATGGCTGGACAATGATTTCAATTAATCAAAACACGAGTCAACAGTCTTACTCAATACTTCACTCTGTTTCAGGGAGCAAGTGGTCAAACTGCAAAAAATACCTTTAAAAACAAATATGTTTTATTACTTTGTACTTCTACATACAATTTGTTAATTATTTTTCTTCATACTTTTGGCGTTGTATTAACAGGTAGCAATTTCCTGAATTCGATGCTAGCCTGAGGTAATATTTGATGTTTCCATTCTCGGTTATTCGTAAAGTGCGCCCCAGGAACTGCAAAATGAAACCTTAATAAAGATGACATTTGATTCCTATGGCGGGGAATCTCTCCCGCGGAGATTCGTAACTCCAACAGTAGCATCCCAGCGCTGGTTTAATTACTTGCTTTAAAAGTTCTCGGCATCGGAATGGTCGGAACAAAAGTTGCTGTATGCAAATTTCCGCAGAGAGAGCTAACAAGATTATGAGTTAGAAGCACAGTCTGTAGGACATCGATTTCTTACGTTTTGCGGTGCATCTAAGACAGATAGTCCACTCACTATCTTGCAACAAATAACAAACGCAGTTCATACATATAATGACGGAAGTTTAATATCTTCATGTCTTGATAAAATGTATGGTACACAAAATGTCGATTGTAACAGATTGATAATGTGATGCTCAAAAAATAAGGTAATATAGATGAAAAACATTTTAGGTTCTTAAAAGTCAAAAGGCGAACTTCTAGACAACAATATAAAGACACAGAGGGCCTAACCTCTGCTTAAATTGTCGTAACGTGATGCCTCACATTGTAGCACTTTCTTCTGACAAGGGAACCTCCCCATCGCACCCCCCTCAAATTTAGTTATAAATTGGCACAAGGGACAGGCCTTGAAAAACTGAACACAGATCAATCGAGAAAACAGAAAGAAGTTGTGTGGAAGTATGAAAAAAATAAGAAAAATATACAAACTGAGTATTCCATGCGTAACATATGCAACATCAAGGACACTCTGAGGTCAGGAGCGCCATGGTCCCGTGGTCAGCGTGAGCAGCTGCGGAACGAGAAGTCCTTGGTTCAAGACATCCTTCGAATGAAAAGCTTAATTTTTTGTTTTCAGACAATTATTATCTGTCCGTCCGTCCGTCCGATGCGATCAATTTTTGGTGAGTGATTATCACATCCACAAGAAAACCTAAATCGGGCAAGGTAGAAGAATCTTTTCACCCACTCGCCAAGTGTACAAGTTAGGTGGGTCGACAAAATATTCCTGTCTTGTGACACACATGCCGTCAGCAGTGTCGTATAGAATATATCAGACGTGTTCTCCTGTGGAGGAATCGGTTGACCTATGACCTTGCGATCAAATGTTTTCGGTTCCCATTGGAGAGGCACGTCCTTTCGTCTACTAATCGCACGGTTTTGCGGTGCGGTCGCAAAACGCAGACACAGAACTTATTACAGTGAACAGAGACGTCAACGAACGAACGGACAGTTCACAACTTTGCGAAAATAAGAAAGTAAAGTTTCCACTCGATGGAAGACTTGAACCAAGGATCTCTCGTTTCGGAGCTGCTCACGCTAACCACGGGACCACGGCGCTCCTGAGATCGCAGTATCATTGATGTTGCCTATCTTACGCATGGACTACTCAGTTTGTATATTTTGCTTATTTTTTTCATAGTTCCACACAACTTCTTCCTGTTTTCTCGATTGATCTGTGTTCAGTTTTTCAAGATCTACCCACTGTGCCAACTTATAACTAAATATGAGGAGGGTGCGATGGGGAGGTTCTCTTGTGAGGTATTACTGAATGGTCTGGGATCCACATCAGATAAGATTGACGGAGGACTTCGAAAAAGATGAAAGAAGGCCAATTCGTTTTCCATATTAGCGAAATACGGGAGAGAATGTCACGGATATGGTACGCGAATGGGGATGGCAATCATTAAAACAAAGGCGTTTTTTAAATGTTACTTATAATCCGCCTTGACTGCAAAATTTTTATTCATATGACCGGTTTCGGTTCCTCTAGAACCATCTCCAGATCTGATATTTCGGTTACTCCTGAAACCGAATAAAAATTTTGCAATCAAGACGGATTATAAGTAACATTGTCAAATTATTGATTGCGCCTATACTATCAGACATTATGTCTGTTTTTGCAAAGGCGTTTTTCGTTGTGGCAAGACCTTCTCGTGGAATTTAAAACACCAGTTTTCTTCTCAGAGCGTGAAAATATTTTTTTGGCACTTACCTATATGGGGGAAAATGATCATCACCATAAAATAAGAGAAATCAGAGACCGCACGGAAAGATTTAAGTGCACGTTTTTCGAGAGTGGAAAATTAGAGGAGTAGCTTGAAGGTGGTTCTATGAACTCTCTGCCAGGCATTCAATTTTGAATCTGTAGAGTAATCAGGTAGATGTAGATAGCAATATGCAGCGCAATTCAAGCTGCTTACCTCAAATAGATCCGGAACCGTTCAAGACATCGTAACTCTGTTTTCACCCAGTTGAATTGAGGGAAAGTATTGTCTCTTTTCACAGCTAGGTGAATTACTCAGATTTTTACATCAGCTTCGACTTTTCCAAGTATAAATATAGTGGCGCTGCTAATATCGAAGGTGTAAAAGATACAAATTCAACGGAGATTCAGTCCTCAATATCCGAGTAGTAGTTTTGGAGTGTTTACAAAATTTAAAACTTACGATTTATCTAACATATGACGTATTTGTGCCCTAGACTGATGTTCGTTATTTCAAACCCAAATGGGTAAATATGTCACATGGGTTAATATAAAATATAGTACTGCGTTCTCGCTATGCGCCAGTATAAAATGGGCACAGAGAAAACGTAGCTTCCATTCTCTCTGTGTCGTTCCGGTGTGTCGAGTTCTGTTTGGATTGGGAAACAAAAGATGTCTTTCACAAACGGAGAGGAATTAGGTATGCTACCTCTTTGCGGAGATTGCTGAAGGAACACGGAGAGCCGCGCGTGATTAGCAGAGCGGTCTAAGGTGTTGCAGTCATTGACTGTGCGGCTGGTCCCGGTGGAGGTTCGAGTCCTCCCTTGGGCATGGGAGTGTGTGTTTGTCCTTAGGATAATTTAGGTTAAGTAGTGTGTAAGCTTAGGGACTGATGACCTTAGCACATAAGTCCCATAAAATTTCACACACATTTGAACTTTTTTGAACACTGAGGGAACAGGTGAACTGGCCACACAGAAGTATCAAATACCACGACAGATGGTGGCAAGAATGGCAATTCAGCAAATGTGTTGAAAAATGTTAGTGGAAGGCCACTAGAATATGACACAAGGCGTAAGTAGCAAGCCTGCAATGAGCGCAGCGAACGAGATACACGGTCCAATTGCATTAGTGTGACCACCGTCTATGTTCACCGTCAACGTCCAATGACCTTTCAAAGTCGGAAGGTTGCAGTACTAGCACAAGAGGGTATGTAAAGCGTGTCGCGGGGATGCGGAATGAAGCACAGTCTGTGTAATGCCGACACGGAGCGATTTATCAGACGCCCAACTGGTTAGGTTCGTGAGGTATCGGACCAAGGATGGAAGCATTTCCAAAATGTTTATAAACTGTTCACATGGATGGCAAAATGGCTTTAGCTGAAACTGGCGCCAAGACAACTGCAGTGCACTGTGATCCATTGGTGACAGAGGTGAACGATTGCTGCGGAGATCAGTTGGAGAATTTTGGAACACGTATTATGTTCGAGTGTAATGACTTTTCTGGAGACTAGAAATCTACTCTGTTGGAATCAGTATGGGTTTTGAAAAAGACGATCGTGTGAAACACAGCTCGCGCAATTCGTCCACGAGACTGAGAGGGCCATAGACACGGGTTCCCAGACAGATGCCGTGTTTCTTGACTTCCGTCAGGCGCTTGATACAGTTACCCACGGTCGTTTAATGGACAAAGTGAGAGCATATGGACTATCAGACCGATTGTGTGATTGGATTGAAGAGTTCCTAGATAACAGAACGCAGCATGTCATTCTCAATGGAGAGAAGTCTTCCGAAGTAAGAGTGATTTCAGGTGTGCCCCAGGGGAGTGTCGTAGGACCGTTGATATTCATAATCTACATAAATGACCTTGTGGATAATATCGGAAGTTCACTGAGGCTTTTTGCGGATGATGATGTAGTATATCGAGAGGTTGTAATAATGGAAAATTGTACCGAAATACAGGAGGATCTGGAACGAATTGACGCTTGATGCAGGGAATGGCTATTGAATCTCAATGTAGACAAGTGTAATGTGCTATGAATACATAGAAAGAAAGATCCTTTATCCTTTAGCTATGTATAACAGGTCAGCCACTGGAAGCAGTTAATTCCATAAATTATCTAGGAGTAGCCACTAGAATTGATTTAAAATGGAATGACCATATAAAATTAATCGCCGGTAAAGCTGATGCCAGACTGAGATTCATTGGAAGAATCCTAAGGAAATGCAGTCTAAAAAAAAGGAATTAGGTTACAGTACACTTGCTCACCCACTGTTTGATTACTGCTCACTGGTGTGAGATGCATACCAGGTAGGGTTGATAGAAGAAATAGAGAAGATCTAAAGGAGAGCAGCGCGCTTCGTTACAAGACCATTTAGGAATCGCGACAGCGTTACGGAGATGATAGATAAACTCCAGTGGAAGACTCTGCAAGAGAGACGCTCAGTAGCTCTGTACTGGCTTTTGTTGAAGTTTCGAGAACATACCTCCACCGAAGAGTCAAACAGTTTATTCCTACCTCTAACATATATCTCGCGAAGAGACCAGAGGATAAAATCAGAGAGACTGGAGCCCACACAGAGGCATATCGACAATCTTTCTTTCCAGGAACAACACGAGACTGGAATAGAAGGGAGAACCGATAGAGGTACTCAGGGTACCCTCCGCCACACACCGTCAGGTGGCTTGCGCAGTATGGATGTAGATGTAGATGTCAACGGGTGAACAGACGTGCATCTGTTAAGCTACTGACCGCCAAAATGAACAAATAGGCTACCAACAGTGTCTCATCATCGACCGTAAAGCGAACGTTGCTGCGTACGGACCTGGTTCATCAGCTCATCGCGACGAAGGCTGGAATTTGCACGCCAGTACTGAAACAGTGTATGCACTGAGTGGCGACAGGTGGCCTTGTCAGATGAATCACGCTTCACACAGCATTGGACAGATGGCCGTTTGCGTGTACGGCGTGAAAGCAAACACACTGCAAAAATCGAATGCGCGTTATGGTCTGGAAAATGATTTCGTGGCATTCCCTGGGAGACCTTGTCATTGTGAAAGACACATTGGATCAACACAATTATACATCTATCCATGATGATCGTGTCCATTTCTACATGCAGTTTGTTTTTCCCCTGCAGTATGGCATCTGCAGGCAGGAGGATACAACGTGTCACACCGCTCTCAGTCTACGTGCGTGTTTCGAAGAGCTCTAGGATGAGTTCTTGATAATTGCCTGTCCGCCAAAATCCCTGTATTTAATCCCAATCGAGACTCTGTTGGACCATCTCCATTGGGCTTTTCGTGACATGGACTCTCAACCAAGAAACCTAGCGTAGCTGGCCATAGCACTGGATTATGCATGGCTCCACATCTCCGCCGGTACCTCACTGACTATCTCCCTGCAGGTTTCGCAACGGTCCCTGCTACAAAAGGTCGTTATTCAGGCTTCTGACATTTGTTCACATTAATCTGACTGGGTACACTAGATGTTCTGAGAGCTGTTGTTCATACTCCACACGTTAGCCCCAGAGAGACTACGAATGCTCCTGCAATTTATCAGTCAAGCTTTGTTCGCATTTTGCAAGCAAGCGGATTCCGTGCGTATGAAATTCCACTTCCTCGGCAGATTATTGAGAGGGATAGCAGTTGACGAATGGAATTCATTTCGCGCACTGGACTTTTTTCTCTGTGGTAAACTCAAAGATGATGTCTGTGCACAAGTTACGACAACAACAGAGAATTTTAAACACCACATTGTTGGAGCACGTGCAATGACATAGAGAAAATTTCCGCAGCCAGTCATGAAGGCCCAGGATTAGTGACAGACACTAATGATGGGCATTTCCAGCACTTGGTCATATAGGCGGAATCTTAAGCAAATTTTTATGATCACATTTTTGTGATTTCGTTTTTGTTGTAGATGCTAATGTAATGTTGCAATGCGGTTGTACGTCTTGACAGTAAAGCAGGATGCGGAATTACGAGGGGATGCTGAAAAGTAGCTATGTCGGTGCGTGATAAACTGTGTTCTGTAATCGATTTTCCATTTTGAAGATTTCGCCTACACTTAGAGCACTCTCTCATTCAATAAGACAATGCCACACCATACACGAGAGCCGTGACATCTTCAACAATACGACGTCTTGGGTTCATTGCGATAGGTCATACTCCACACTGTCTTGACTTGGCCCCATCCGACTCATCTATTTGCAGAACTTAAATAACACATTGAAGGACTTCTATTTAACACAGGTGAGCAGTGCAAGCAGAGATGAGGTTTTGACTCCGTCAACAAAACTGATCACTTCCACTCATTCACCACGAAGGAGGTACACGGCTGTAGCTCAGCGATGCCTAGACGGTCAGTACCGCGGTTTGATCGCGTTCTCATTGTTACTTTGTGCCAGGAAGGGCTCTCAACAAGGAGAGCGTCCAGGTTTCTCGGGGTGAACCGAAGCGATGTTGTTTGGATATGAACGAGATATAGAGAGACAGGAATTGTCGATGACAAGCCTCACTCAGGCCACCCAAGGGCTACTACTATAGTGGATGACCGCTACCTACGGATTATGGATTGTACGGACCCTGACAGCAACGCCATCATGTTGAATAATGCTTTTCGTGCGGCCACTGGAGGTCGTGTTACGACTCAAGTGCGCGACAGACAGCATGATGCGCAGCTTAACTCCCGACGACCATGGCGAAGTTCATCTACGCAAACACGACAGCGCGGTATAGATGGGCCCAACAATATGCCGAATGGACCGCTCACGATAGGCATCACGTTCTCTTCATCGATGATTGAACCAGACAATCGTCGGAGACGTGTTTGGAGGTAACCCGGTCAGACTGAACGCCTTACATACACTGTACAGCGAGTTCAGCAAGGTGGAGGTTCCCTGCTGTTCTGGGGTGGCATTATGTGGGGCCGACGTACGCCACTGGTGGTCATAGAAACAGCCGTAACGGCTGTACGATACGTGAATGCCATCCTCCGACCGATAGTGTAACCATATCGGCAGCATATTGCCGAGACATTCGTCTTCATGGACGTCAAATCGCGCCCCCATTGTCCACATCTTGTGAATGACTTCATTCTAGAAAGCGACATCGCTCGACTACAGTGGTCAGCATGTTCTCCAGACATCCCTATCGAATGTACCTGGGATTGATTCAAAAAGGCTGTTTATGCATGACGTGACCCACCAATCACTCTGACGGATCTACGCCGAATCGCCGTTGACGAGTGGGACAATCTGGACCACGAGTGCCTTGATGAACTTGTAGAGAGTATGCAGCGACGAATACAGGCATGCATCAATGCAAGAGGACGTGCTACTGGGTATCAGAGATACCGGTGTGTACAAAAAACTGGACCACCACTTCTGAGAGTGTATGGTGGTACAACATGCAATGTGTGGTTTTCATGAGCAATAAAAAGGACGGAAATGATGTTTGTGTTGATCTCTATTCCAATTGTCCATACTGGTTTCGGAACTCTCGGAACCGAGTTGATGCAAAACTTATTTTGATGGGTGTATATCTCTGTATTTAATACCTTTATTAAAAGGAACTGTACATCCATTAGGAAATTCTCACAATTCAGTTGGCTATAAACGTAATTGAGACGTCTTATATTTGCCAGGAAGTATCTAAGTTGAAAAATTTGGCCGAATGACGCAGGATGCGATTTGTAAGCGAACACCTACTTTCACACCCATAGCGTGCAGATAACTGTAGAATGCTTGACAGTGGGAGTGAAGAAGAGTTACAGGACTTGTTAATTGGAATGAACAGTCTAATTAGTACAGTATACAATGAGGGTAAACCGAAAATAGATGAAAATAACGATGAGTAACAAATGAGATTATCGATAAGCTTTACGTCAGAACCAGAGACCACGATCTAGAAAAAGTCACGGAATTTCTCTGTCTTCAAAGCAACATAACACATATCATATGAAACAAGGAGGACATAAAAGCAGATTATCACGGGCAAAGAAGTCATTGTTGGCGTAGATAGCTCTGTATGTATCAAACATTGGCCCTAATCCATGATGCAGGCAAGGTTGTGACTGGTAGGTGGTAGTGGGGTCGCCAATTCTTATAGAGTTCATAACAGTTTATTAACTATACCTCGGTATTCATTACAAAGAAAAATATTTGCTCTTAAAATCCGCCTACGTAACTTGACAGAATCATAAACCAAATATGCTTTACAAAAGAGACTGGATATCTTAACAATAAATGGCTTCATGGCGAGAACTCTATGAACACAAGGAATATTGTTTCACGATAAACTGAACACACAGATGAAATCAGAAAACCTCTAATTAACTGTAGAACAAATGTAAGCTCAGGAATAGTATTTCTAACTAAAACAAGAAGTAGTCAGAAATTCTCCAAAAGCTTAAATTGTTTCTGCACACCAACTTTAACTTAGAAAAAATACTAATTTCAAATAATAAAGACAATGCCCTCACGATGCTGGAAAATCTGGTCAGAAAAAGGATTCAATAGCTGCAGAAACACTATATTATGCACTAAACGTCAGAAATTAAACTTCCTAACATCAGGACATGTTCTGAGGCATCAAGGGATCACCAATTTAGTATTGGAGGGCAGTGTGGAGGGTAAAAATCGTAGGGGGAGACCAAGAGATGAATACACTAAGCAGATTCAGAAGGATGTAGGTTGCAGTAGGTACTGGGAGATGAAGAAGCTTGCACAGGATAGAGTAGCATGGAGAGCTGCATCAAACCAGTCTCAGGACTGAAGACCACAACAACAACAACAACATCAGATTGCTCGAAAGTTGTGTGTTTATCGTCTCTGATTGTGAGGGCAGTGTTTACTTGACCGGCGTAACGATGAGACGGTGCTATAAAAATTTTGCCGATTATTACAACTGAATACTGCAAGGTCGTCAGCCAAATTATCATGAAACACCATACAACAGAAATTACAATCCTAGGAATATTTACACAGCTCTCCTTATTCAATAAATAAACCTATAGTCGTATGCACTCCAGACAGAGGATGGAGTTATATGCGTAGTCATAAGAGAAAAGCAAGTGCAATGCACAATTCCTTTACGAAATAGTCAGTAATTGATCGTTGAGTTTGGCACAATGTATAATGAGGACACCGTGACAATGGGAAAAACAAAGTTCGGTGTACAACACGTTATATTTGGTAGTAGTGTGTCGCCTGACCATGAAAAAGTTGTAGCACTATTGAAGGATCTTGAAATTTAAATGTGCTTATAAAACGATTCTATTCGTTCTGATTGATAGATACAGTTCACAAGAAGTCGACAGAAAACGAAGTAATCGAAAACCTCGATTGAATTTACACAAAATGGTGTAAACACTGCGGGGAGGCATGAAATTATGTGGCGAAAACAGTACAAGGTATCCTTATCTGGGCACCTCACAATTAAAATTACTGAGGCGAAATCACAAAATTAAAAAAGGACAAGAAAAGATATCGGTTACTCAACTTGTGTACCATAACAAGTAAGCAGAAAGGTCCTTAGAATTTACATTGCACTATGACTGTTTTCGGCATTTAAATTTCCCCAAAATCAGGAAACCTTCCGCCCATCAGTACCAGACGGCGACTGGGAGACGATTAGCCACCAAAATTGGTTTTCTGCTGTCAGATCCCAACTTCGAAAGAAATTCTGCACGGAGGGGACGTTTGCAAGCTGTTGCCAACGTGAAGGACGAGAAAAAGCAAACTGAAAAAAAATCAAAACTTTCCATTCTTGGCGTTCAAAATACAAGTTAGCAATGGTTGGTGCTGGCGTGGAGCAGTGTGTCTTCAATTAATCGGCTTCTTAGCGAGCAACATGAAAGAAGGGCCGACACATTTCATTGGATACACCAAAACCTTCGCAGTAGAATCAGCCAAATTTGTTACAGTCCCTGGGTGGCGCAGTGGTGTTTCTTCGTTTGCAGTTTATGTAGAAATGACGGATATACAATGCTCAGTTACTCTATGGGAACAGCTGTTGGGCCAGGGCATCCTCTGTTGACAGTGACAACAGGCGCCAGCTCTACCCAAAAAACCACAGAGCAGGCCACAGCCCGACTTCAGGTGAAACTCCCTAAGGAGGTTCACTCATTTTCTAACTATGCCTATCAGTAGTTAGTCCCTTCAGCAGTCTGAATCTTTTATTTAGCTGGCAGTAGTGGCGCTCGCTGTATTGCAGTAGTTCGAGTAACGAAGATTTTTGTGAGGTAAGCGATTTGCGAAAGGTATAGGTTGATGTTAGTCAGGGCCATTCTTTTGTAGTGATTTTTGAAATTCAGATTGCGTTGCGCTAAAAATATTGTGTGTCAATTTAAGAACAGTCATTTATAATTTTTCTAAGGGGACGTTTGAAAATAACGAAAGAGTGTCAGAAAAGGCAAGCGTTATCACTTTTCAAAATTTGACAGTAATATATACACTGAAGCGCCGAACCAAATGGTATAGGCATGCGTATTCAAATACATAGATATGTAAACAGGCAGAATACGGCGCTGTGGTCGGCAACGCCTCAATAAGACAATATGGCGCTGCGGTCGGCAACGCCTATATAACAGAACAAGTGTCTGGCGCAGCTGCTAGATCGGTTACTGCTGCTGCAGCGGCAGGTTATCGAGATTTAAGTAAGTCAACGTGGTGTTATAGTCCGCGCACGAGCGATGAACTGGGGCTTTTCACGTACGACCATTCCTCGAGTGCACCATGAATACCAGGAATCCGGTAAATCATCAAATCTCCGACATCGTTGGGTCCGGATAAAGATTCTGAAACAATGGATTCGACGACGACTGAAGAGAATCGTTAAACGTGACACAGACGTGCAACCTTTCCACGAATTGTTGCAGATTTCAATGCTGGGCCATCAACAAGTGTCAGCGTCCGAAACATTAAATGAAAAATCATCGATATGGGCTATCGGACCGGAGGGCCCACTCGTGCGCCCTTGATGACTGCACGACACGAAGTTTTACGGCTCGTCTGGCCCCGCCAATGCTGACATTGGACTGTTGATGACTGGAAACATGTTGCCTGGTAGGGCGAGTCTCGTTTCAAATTGTATCGAGCGCACGGACGTGTAGGGTATGGAGACAACTTCATGAATCCATGTACCCTGAAAGTCAGCAGGGCACTGTTCATGCTGGTGGGGGCTCTGTAATGGTGTAAGGAGTGTTTAGTTGGAGTTATATGGCACCCCTGAAACACCTAGATACGACTCTGACAGATGACAAGCTAGCATTCTTTCTGATCACCTGCAACCATTCATGTCCATTGTGCGTTCCGACAGACTTAGGCACTTCCAGCAGGACAATGAGACACCCCACTTTTCTGATTTTAAACACGTGTGCTGGCCACCAAAGAATGCGTTGCAACGTGCTGATCAGAAGAGATCTCCACACCCTCGTACTCTGATGGAATTATGGACGACCCTGCAGGAATAATGGTGTCAGTACCCTCCTGCACTACTCCAGACATTAGTCGAGTCCATGCTGCGTCGTGTTGCGGCACTTCTTCGAGGGCGTGGTCGCGGGGGCCCTACACAATATTGGGTAGGTGTACCGATTTCTTTGGCTCTTCAGTGTGTATGTTACGAGGGTCGCTCTAAATGAAATGCACACTGCTTTTGTAAAAATACAGTTTTCATTCTGCATGTCTGAAAGTATTACAGTGTGTAGATAAATCCTTCCCGCTTGTTTTCAAACTTAGTTCAACCTCTTTCCGTGAGTGGCGCCGTCACAGCATGTCTTCAAGATGGTTGATATACTTGACGTTCGTCAGAAGCAACGTGTTGTCATAGAATTCCTGTGCTGTGAAAACGAGACAGTGGGAAACATCCACAAGAAGTTGAAAAAGGTGTATGGAGATGATGCTGTCGATCGCAGTGCAGTTAGTCGGTGGGCAAGCAGGTTACGTGATGAAAGCGGGCACGGCAATACTGAGGATTGTCTCGCAGCGCCAGACCTCGTACTGCACACACTCCAGACAATGTGCAGAGAGTTAAAGAATTGGTGAATGCTGACAGACCCATCATAGTGAACGAATTGTCACTTTGGGATAGGGGAAGGAAGTGTTTGCAGAATACTGAAAGTGTTGGCGTTAAAAAAGTTTTCTGCCAGGTGGGTTCCCAGGATGTTGACAGTGGCTCACAAAGAAACAAGAAAAACGGTATGCAGCGAACATTTGGAACAGTACGAGAATGGTGGAGATGAATTTCTTGAAAGAATTGTGACAGGTGATGAAACATGGCTCCATCATTTATCATGAGACAAAGAGGCAATCAGTGGAGTGGCATCATGCAATTTCACCCAAGAAAAAAAAAAATTCAAAACCACACCTTCTGCCGGAAATGTTATGGCTACGGTGTTTTTCGATTCCGAAGGACTCTTGCTTGTGGACATCATGCCAAGTGGAACCACCGTTAATTCTGATGCCTGTGTGACGACACTGAAGAAACTTCAAGCTCGACTGAGTCGTGTTCGACCAAATCGGCAAAAGCAGGATGTTTTGCTGTTGCACGACAATGCACGGCCACATCTCAGTCAAAAAACCATGGAAGTGATCACAAAACTTTGATGGACAACACTGAAACACCGGCTCTACAGTGCTGACCTGGCTCCATGTGACTATCATCTTTTTGGAAAACTGAAGTGGAACAAGATTTGAAGATGAGACTCCCTTGTGCACGCTGCCAACCAATGGCTCCAACAGGTTGTTCCAGAATTTTACCGTGCGAGTATACAGGCGCTGGTTCCAAGATGGCGTAAGGCAGTTGAGAGGGATGGAAATTATGTGGAGAAATTAAAATATTGTTCCTAAAGGATATATCTACACACTGTAAAACTTTCAAGCATGTAGAATAAAATATGGATTTAAAAAAGATTGTGTGCATTTCTTTTGGAGTGACCCTGTTATAATGAAATAATAACATTCCCAAGGGGAAAAACTGGACGCAGAGCATTCCACAACAAAAGGACACTGAAGACAGCGCTGGTACTGCCACTAAGACAGTCATACACTGGACAACACCGAATGATTCGAAAGAGAATCACTGCCCAAGCAACTTGCACTTCTGTGGAACAGCCGTAACTGCTTTCCCTGCATGCTTCCTTCATCAGTGGTTCCCCACCAACTCAATGTCTTCTCTCACAGGCTCTCACAGGTTTATTAAAATACAATCGGTTTTGCCTCTTAAAGCCGCATCATCTAATGCAAACTACAAGGTAAAAACCAAAGCACAGTGTCACCACATTTTGAGGATATTGAAATTAATATAGGAGTGATTAAAATACGCTCACAAAGTTAAAAGATCATAGGCATACACACCGCTCCTAGACACAATTTTCTAGAAGCAATGGTTATGCCTATGACCTTCTAACGTTATGAATACCTTTTAGAGGGTCCTTTATTAATTTTAACAGCCACAGAGGTGAGAGTGTACTTTGGTCTTTGGCGTGTAGGTTGCACATAATGATGCGGCTTTACGCCGCGAAACCGGTTGTATTTCAAGAAACAACTGTTAGTGGAGCTCTTCCTAACAATATGCCTTTCAGTAGCTGGGGTTGCCCGGAATATAAAATAGTTTGTGCTACAGCGGAATGACGACATTTGTGTCAAAGACAAATGGGTGCTGTAGCTATGATCTCTCATCAAACATTGGAGTTTCTTGCTTTGGTTCAAATGGCTCTAAGTACTGTGGGATTTAACATGAGGTCATCAGTCCCCTAGACTTAGAACTACTTAAACCTAACTAACCTAAGGACATCACACACATCCATGTTCGAAGCTGGATTTGAACCTGCGACCGTAGCAGCAGCGTGGTTCCGGATTGAAGCGCATAGAACCGCTCGTCCACAGCGGCTGGCTTCTTACTTTGGGCTCGAAATGAAGTGTCCCCAATCGACGTTTTTCCACTAGAATGATCTACATCCTAAAGGCCTTTGGTGTTGTCTGTTGGTGTGTACATGAAACTGATTATCCATTTCAAGTTCATCTCCTCAACGAGACAATTATACAACTACAGCAACATCTCTTCTTAACCTAACCAAACACACTGACACCAACCAGTAATGTTTTTCTCAGAAAGCATTCAAATCGATGTCGTCTAATTCTCTCCACCATCAACAATTTACCGGTTCTGTCTGCGAGAAGCGCCTTTGTTCTTCGCGTTATCTGAATGCCTGTAGCACCACGTTCAGTCAGAGAGTGTTGGAAGTACCTTAGGCCGCACAGCATTAACGTGCAGGTCCTAAATGTAGACTAATAGTAGGTCAACGGAAGCATCACAACTGTTTTTTCAACAGCCAGATATTGTTGGAGCTACAAAATTCAGTACAATTCCTTTTACTAAACAAGCCGATGGAGAGAGGTAAGGCTGATTTCAGGCCGATGAGAATCACAGAAAAATACTGCAACGTACCAATCTTTAAAACTCGTCACCTTCCTCTACAGACGTAACTTTCAAGAGATTGGTATTTCCAAGGAAAACTCGTTTGCGGCTCGGCAGAGACTAATCCAGGGACCTTGCAGACACCTGGCAGTGTCACAAAGGAGTAATGACCGAGAGGAGCAGGCGGAAGTGGGGCGGAGAGGCGGGAGTGCGGCTGAGAGCGGCTGCGGCCCTCCATTAGCACCCGTGGGCGGCGCTGGGGCCGCGGGCGCTCGCGGGCTATCGATCTGTGTCCACGTGTAAACACGCCGGCCGCGCTCCGTAACGAGAAACAAATATTTTCGCCCTTGCCAGGGCCCCCTGCTGTTTGCCCCTTTACGAGCTGCGACGGCGCGGCACTTGCTGGACCCTACCCCAGCAGCGACCGCACAGACTTTGCACTAAGTGACAGACAACCCCGTGGTTCCAAAAACGATGCTCTGGGCGTATAACATCATTTTTGAGTGACCAGTCTCACTAAAATGAAGAGATTCTCAATATCACAATAAATGCATTTCAGATGATATTCTATATTCTGAAGTTAGTGTAAATGATAACAGTTTACGACATACCTTAGTGGTATAGGGGACGTCAGGACGAACAATTTGATATAGGGTATCTGCGGTCTTTTAAAGCATTCTAACAGTAAGTGGCCGTGCGGTTAAAGACGCTGCAGTCTGGAACCGCAAGACCGCTACGGTCGCAGGTTCGAATCCTGCCTCGGGCATGGATGTTTGTGATGTTCTTAGGTTAGTTAGGTTTAACTAGTTCTAAGTTCTAGGGGATTAATGACCTCAGCAGTTGAGTGCCATAGTGCTCAGAGCCATTTGAACCATAAACAACAGTAGCTTCAAGGCCAGACAAACAAAACGGTTTCATTATTAATATTATGCTCTTAAATTGAGAGGCAACGCCCTTGCCGCAGTGGATACACCGGTTCCGTGAGATCACCGATGTGGTGTTGGGCGTGGCTGGCACTTGGATGGGTGACCATCTAGGCCGCCATGTGCTGTTGCCATTTTTCGAGGTGCACTCAGCCTCGTGATGCCAACTGAGGAGCAACTCGACCGATTAGTAGCGGCTTCAGACAAGAATACCATCATAACGACTGGGACAGCGCTGTGCTGACCCCACGCCCCTACTATCCGCATCCTCTGTGAGGATGACACGGCGGTCGGATGGTCCCGGTAGGCCACTCGTGGCCTGAAGACGAAGTGCTAAAATTGAGGCATTTTTATATCTTATAAGAGTAGCAAACACAGGGTTTTTATTATTCAAGAAAGATTTTAGCCAAAATCTTACGCAGCACGCATGCTTCTTAGCTTTTACTGGTGCAGTGGGTAAATCTCTTCCAAAAAAAGAGTTCTTACTATACCTACACGCTAAACCCAATTTTAAGCGCAACAGTACAAAGAGTGTGCTCAGAAACATCCCGAAAAGCTTGTAACAGTGTTGCAGGGTAGGTTGTGCAGAGAAATAATTGTTAAGAAAAAAATACGATACATTACGCCGTTTCTGAGTTATTTGGCGTTAAAGTTAGCCCATCATGTCGTTGCACGCGCAGATTCGAGCATCCCGCCACGGACGATGTCACCAAAGCTGTTCTTCATTTGATTTCCTAAAACCGAACAAGAGAGTGATACAAAAATTGGACCTGCGAGGTCCGTAAGGCTCGAACCCGAGCCCAAGCTTGAACAGTCTCGTGACCTCTCATCTGCAGTATGAGAACAACTGTCACTCATTCTATGTGGCATGTCGCTTGAATTTGGGCTCACAGTGAGTGAATTACCTATCCTCTATGAACAGCTAAGTAATACGTGAGTGCAAAACTGATGTAGTTGCCTCACTCGCCATCTGTCGATAGAAAGTGTCCACCATTGATAAGCCATTATAAGGAACAAAATTGTCTACTTCTCAAGCAAATATAGTTCGTGACGTGCGAAAATTGTGGCACTTACTCGTAAACAACGCAATAGATTAATATCAGACTTCATTTCTAATTTTAAAAATTCAAACATCTCTCAGATTTAAACTATTATTAGAAAATTATCATCAAATCGGGTTAATATAATAGACTGAAATTCCAACATCGTAAGTTACCTCATTTCTTACTTACTCCTTCTATGTGAATTACAATCCCGTCACTGTTTTTCTTCTCTCTAATGACTCTTCTATCAATAAAGCAACGATCCACTGATTCCTGACGACAGATATTTATATTTCTTTGGCGTTATGAATAATGATAATAATATTTTGTGTTTTTCTTATTCCCTTCGTTGAAATTTCAACTTTATTTTCTGTTGATTTTCCTTTTAATAAGAAAATCTCAGCCTATTTAATATTTTTCATTCTTTAATATTAATCTGAATGACAACTGTATAAGTTATACACGAGCTGACAGTAAAGATGTTACCGATCTTTAAACAGTACTCTTCATTTGAATTGTTCAATGTCTACATGTCTTATGTAGCAGCACCACCGTTTAGGATAGGGAAAGTTAGTTTTGTGTGATATTCGGAGCATGAGTTACAGCCAGGTGCAGACTAGATTGCAGTAAGTTATGCATTTCCAGCAGTTGCGCAGGCAAATAGAGGACACTGGGGTGTAGAACTGCTGGAAAGGCCACACACAGCAGTCTCCATGGCGCAAGTCACAGGCAGAAGGGGGCTACTGGCCAACTTAATTTCTGTGAGCAAGTGACTCGGAGCGATGTGTTACAAAAACAGAGGTGCACAGCCGAGTATAAATAGGTGCCGTTTTCTAATGAGATTCATTCAAGTGCGGCAGCTGTCGTGGACGGCGGCTCGTGTCACATCGCTGTGCTAGACGCAGCCACTGCTGGGGCGACAGCGTCCCAGTCCATGACGGATCATTGGTTCGACTCTCTGAGGCTGACGTGGGATCTGCAGCCAGCCAGCGGTGGGCCTTTCTTCAGCTCACTACCATGGGCAGTCGTCTCGGCTCCTTACACATGCCAGAGACTTCCAAGGCGAGGTCCGCGGATTTATACACCGGATCGTGGGCGGACATTGCCCCTGTTTTCTCAGCTACACCAGCAAGGAAGGAAGCAGTGAGCCACACAGCGACTCATTGGAGCGTCGTGGAGGGGGACAGCTGATTTGGCAGGGACGCAGACCGCCGAGTCAACTGCAGCATCCTGATGATGCTGCACATTGCTGGCATACGAGGCCGGCTGGACACAGCATTGGGTTTCACAGACCACTGGGGTGCTACCTGAGCATTGAGGGGCCTGTGACACAGACCAAGGTGAACAGAGCATTGTAGTGGAAACAAATAAATCACATGGAAAGTTCTCGCTGAGTTTTAATACGTCACCTCCCGGCACTCACCCACTACATTTGGTGTCAATACGTCACATTTGGCGTCTGATACCACTACACTTAGTATTGTGTGGGAAAGTTCAGACTTTGGGTCTGATGGGAGATGTGCTAGGGTAGTCAGTGCAGTGGCAATGATCACTGTGTCCATATTTGTTAATGGTTAGAGCAGCTGCTTAGTAAGCAGGAGACAATGCTTAGAATCGCGATATGACACAAATTTTCAGCTTTCCCCATTGATTTAAATCAATGCCCACTTGCAGCCAATACATGTAATTTTATTCCATCTTCTATTTGAGCTTCTGTATGTCGATAAAATTGGTTGTGAACTGGATATGCAACTCAGACTGCTATTAACCCGGAATTTGATCCCTTCGTGACAATACAGCTCGACTACCATTTGTTGTTTGTTCAAAACTGCAGATTCTTCAACATCTCCACATACTGCGTGTGAATGGGTTCAACTCCTGGCCCACAAGCAAGGTTTTCATTATGTATTATCAAGCTCTAGCACGAGAACACCTATTTGATTTTTAATGTATTGTCAACGCTAACGATATCTGACGTTTCTGACTCCCAGTGAGACACAGAGATATTTGCGAGATAACTGTAAGTTCAAGGATGCTGGTGGAGAAAAATTCGGTAGCTGACGTCTCTTTGTGTGTAGTCAACAACGATATGTGTGGGGCTCGATTCCCAGTCAGCACTGAACTCTTCGTGATATTATTTATAGTTCAAACATGCTCACATGTCACTGCTGGTGTAACAAGCCGATATTTAACGTTCGTTTTCTGTAGAATATGAAAGCGATAGGTGTCGGGTTGAAGTCCTGGGAAGGAAAAAATTAATGTTTCGTTTCGTCATTTCAGTTGAAACATCTAGCTACTGCCGAGAAAATCCGATATGCACAGTTGAGTGTGCTTCGATAGCAATCTGATTAGGTTCTGGGTTAGAATCCCTGTCCAACACAAAACTTTTAACGCAAGGCATTTCAAGTAAGTTACTTGTAAAGAAGCAATATTTAACATCTCCCGTTGTTCGTTAACAGGGTAGTAATTCCCGGCCGTTACAAATGTTTACGTTATGTAATTTAAAGTTAATATTTGCCAACTGAAACTGTCTAAAATCGAGGTATATCACTCTCTGTATGCATAGTCAGGAATGACTGCTAGTTTCCGTCAGTCACGAAATCTTTGCTTAGTCTGCATTAACGGGTTTGAATCCATATGCAAAACGAGACGGTTCGTCGTGTCATTTGAAGTTCATACATATTCTGAACTAGCTGCTCGTGAATAACTTAATTTTGTAATGTCATTTTGTGTTAAATAATAAATGAGGTATATTACTTTGAAGAGTAAATCATGAATACGACAAACTTACTACGTGCATTACCAATCTGACGTAATAATGAGAGTGGCAACATTTCAGGTATGTCATTTATTGTAATAAATGTGAGCTTACAAGCCTTAATGACAGCCTTATCTCTGGTAAGGTTTTCCCTGATATTTGTAGTGTAGTGGTATAACCTTACATCTTGAGATATTGCGATACAGAGCAGTGTTTTCTAGTGGTGACTTGTTGGAACCATTTTCAATAGTCAAGCGACTATACTGAGGAGCGATTAGAGGACCTGCTAGACAGCTGCGTTATGCGGGTTGCATGCGAATCGGCCAAATGCATTTCAGGTCGTTCGGATACTTTTGAGCACGACTGTACATGCGGAGGTCCTTTATTATCCATATTCTTTGACGTGGTATCGCAAGTAGTGTATTTGTTAACTGAATGTCTTGAAAGCATTCAGTGCCTTATGATACACTAAACATTTTGAGAACACGCACTGCAGACTGAAATGCGAAACGTTGTCGGTTTTTATAAACAACGACTAGCTATTTCTGCTATTATATGGCACCACTGGCAAAGCTAGTTGTTTCCTGTTCACATTTGCCGCTTCTCCCGTGCTGTCACAACGAGACATTGCGCGCACATTCCTCTCACTCCATAGCACTGCTTTGCTCCCGAGTAAGTATCTGAGCAGGTGCTTAAAATCAGCGACTTGTTAAGCCCTGGTGTAACCTATAACTGTCAACAACGTAACATAATGTCGGTGAAGTCGAAACGAGCAGCTTAACGTATAAGCTTTGTGCTCCGCCGGCAGCTGTGACCTAGCGTTTCTAGGCGCCTCAGTCCGTCACCGCGCTGCTGCTACGGTCGCAGGTTCGAATCCTGCCTCGGGAGTGGATGTGTGTCATGTCCTTAGGTTAGTTATGTTTAAATAGTTCTAAGTCCAGGGCACCGATGACTTCAGAAGTTAAGTCCCATAGTGTTTAGTACCATCCGAACCATTTGAACCTTGTGCTAAATAAAGCCGGGAAATTGACACGTAAGCTTCTGTGGCGTCAAAATATGCTTGGAATCACGCTAAAATGGGTCGCCCTAACTTATATACGCATCAGGTGTAGGAGAAAGAAGGGTAATGTGGTCACATTGAATAAAGTGGCCATTGCTTATTTGATGTCTCCAACAACGCTGCTTTCTACCGAGAAGCGACGAAACTACCGGTAGTCGACACCATTAGTGTTGTCAGCGACGTTAATAGAAGAAGCTTTCTCCGTTATCTTGCTGTGAAAACATTTGGGTTTTACGATTGCGTGATGTAAGGTAAGTCAATCATATCATTTTAGTTTCTTCACTTTTACGTAGAGCAATAGGTTTTTACTTTTTCCAACTGATGGCCACGACAATTCATTTTCAATCTATTTGTCCCAATTACAATTAGCCATTTCCACATGAGTTTTGCGCGGCTCGTGTTCATAGCATTTCTTGCTAGACAGCTTCTCTTTACGGAACTGATGACTTGCCTGCCCGTGAGGACCTGCTAGTCAGCTGCGTCGTGTGGGTTGCATGCGGATCAGGTGAAATGGAATTCAAGTCGTTCGGACACAAGAGGTTTTAAAACTTCGGAGGAAGTTCTCTGAAGTAAAGGAAGAAGAGGAAGAAATTGCGCCGTTCTAATGAGATACGAAACTGTAATACTTTTAGCGAAGTCGTTGCGCCCTTTCATGGATGCTGACTTAATAAAAGAATTGTGGCAATGAACATTTACGTTCAATTCATGTACAAACATTTCACTATTGTGTTCTCTGTACATAAATGAATTGGCGGGCAGGGTGTGCACAAATCTGCTGTTGTTTCCTGATGACACTGTTGTGTATAGTAAGGTGTAGAAGTTGAGTGACTGTAGCGAGATACAAGACAAGTGTCCTGCTTGACTCACTCAAGTCGTTTAAATATCTGGGTGTAACTTGCGAATAAAAAAATCTTGCAAGATGTTGAGAAGCGCACGCCGCATGGTAACTTTCGGGGTGGCTCTTGGCGCGAGTGCGTCCAGCATTCTCAGCCGTGACAGCAGCAACTTCTCAACTATTTGTGGCCGAATCAGCCGTCGGCCTCTCCTAGGAGCAACTCCGAAATCGCCAGTTGGTACGAACTTCGGAATCATCTTCCTCAACTGCGTTGCGGAAACAGAAGCTCGTATTGTTCCTTTTACGGATCAATATTCGCGAAGAGCGGCGCGTTCTTCCTATTGTTTTGATATAACAGCTGTAGGAATGAAGCTCTAATCACTTTGTTGAGATCGATGTTGACTGCAGGTGTACGGCACGCCGATGCTTGTCTTTCAACCGAACGTCGTCTACCTAATGGCTAGTCATGACATCAGTGCTAACATCGCAAATCCTCCAGCGAACTCTCTAAATATCATTCTCATAAATATGAGCACCAATGCGGTAAATGGTTTTCCTTTCACCCTGGCTCAAGTAGAGAAAGTTTATTTATAATACGCTGTGTACTAGGAACTAAAGACGAATGTCACCCACTGTTAATGGAAACGGTTTCAAATTCAATTGAACTGCTGCTGTCAGTTAATGCTGTTTCACTTCAGTTGGTTTTAGACCTAACCTTGCAAATGGAACTGCATGCAACCGACATTTGGAATTGGGTGCCTTGCAAAAGGCGACATCCCACTGCTGCACATAAAGTTAGACGTCTTCAACCTTCATCTACATGTGCATCTACATTTACAGAAGATGAATGCCGAAGGGTTGTTTGTATCACTGCTAGGAAATATTTTCCCTGCTCTGCTGGTAAATGGAGTCTGTATTAAACTAATTTTTCTTGTCTAGTTTTCGCGGTCTTTATTCGAGATGTATGTTCTGCGCAAAGAGAGCCTACCTCCTCCGACGGTTTCCATTTGAATTTAAGATACATTTCCATAAAATTTGGGTATTGATCGAAATCGCCGGTACAAATTTACTAACACGTATATGAATCACTTCGGCGTCTTCCTTTAGTCCGATCTATGTGGATCCCAAACACTCAAGGAGTGATCAGGAGAGCGTCGTGCAAATGTTCCACATGTGACTTCCTTTGTAGATTACCTGCACCTTACTACTGAAACCAAGATGGTAGGGCCCGCATCTCGTGGTCGTGCGGTAGCGTTCTCGCTTCCCACGCCCGGGTTCCCGGGTTCGATTCCCGGCGGGGTCAGGAATTTTCTCTGCCTCGTGATGGCTGGGTGTTGTGTGATGCCTTAGGTTAGTTAGGTTTAAGTAGTTCTAAGTTCTAGGGGACTGATGACCATAGATGTTAAGTCCCATAGTGCTCAGAGCCATTTTAAACCAAGATGGTAGGTACTCAGAGAGCGCACAGGATAAGAAGATTAAAAGCAATTAATAAACAATTTTTCCAACCAAGAAATGCCTTTTAAACTTACAAGAGAACGGCTGAAAACCTCACTAAAGAAATATTAACTTAGTGCAAACCTGGAGGCCACCATCAAATTTGAAACAACGGCTGAAGGCCTGAACAACAAGTCAGAAAAACAATTTAAAATAAACCTGTTTCATCTTATAAAAAATTTCCTTTAAAGAATACTCATCGTCGAAGGACTTATTAATCCTTGGCTGAAAGCCACACATAACACGTCGAACAACTAACGGCTTAGGGCCTGGATTACAAACAATGTCAGATAGAACCAATGTTAAGGAAAACATTTTTTCTTTTCTTAAAATAAAATTAATCTTAAAAATTTTAATTTAACATGGCTGAAGACCGTTATGTAAAATTTAAAATAACTGAATTAATACACAGCTGAAGGCCTTACACAATACTTCTAACTAAAGAGAAAATCACAATCTAAAAACAAACAGAGCAATTGGTGCTCAGAGGTGTTACAAGGGTTGGCCTGAGAAGGTAGCTGAAACGTAAGGTGAGGTGAGACAGGCAGCCAAGAGGTGAAGTTAAATAATCGGATTGCAACCCAAACTAGGGATACCCCAAGGACCGACCACAATTTAACCAGTTCCCTTCTGTCCGACCAACGGCTCCACGATGGAACACATTGGCCAAGAACTAGGATAAAAACAGCACTAGGTCTTCATAAATTGGCGTTTAAAACAGCCAAGAGCACAGCAACCACTCTAAGCAAATATGAACCAAACAACTTAAAAGGCTGTCGAACTACACATCGTACTGGACAGCATCAGCACAACGTGGAAAGCGAAAAAATGGTTGGGTCAAATGGCTCTGAGCACTATGGGACTTAACTGCTGAGGTCATCTGTCCCCTAGAACTTAGAACTATTTAAACCTAACTAACCTAAGGAGATCACACACATCCATGGCCGAGGCTGGATTCGAACCTGCGACCGTAGCGGTCGCGTGGCTTCAGACTGTAGCGCCTAGAACCGCTCGACCACTCCGGCCGGCGAGGAAAGGCACACTGCCGGAAAAGTACACTAATTACCAGGGCAGGTAAGTAGGGCAGAAAATACAGCTGGTGCACTTCACTGGCAATTAATAGTCACTTTAATAATTAATCACAATATAGGAAGACGGTTGCAAGATTTCACCGACCCCAAAACATCATATGTTGCTGCAGGACGGAAAGGCCAATTGAGTAACAACCCGCAAATGAATGAAAAGGTGTCACAGTACTTAAGGCTTCATAACAGGTTAACTGATTACTCAACCTCACCGTCCAGGTTCGGTGGGAAATCACCTTTGTCGCTCTTGCAGCTAGCGCCTCACGATCCGACAGCGCGTGCACGCCGCCAGTGGTCCCGGCCTTGCCTCGCACCATCGAGACTTCCTCGCTGCTCCATCCCAACCAAATGACTACCACAATCCAGCACGCAGACAGCATTCAAATAACTTCTGAGTCAAAACCACACAAGCTACACACGGTTCTGCGATAACACTTCCACAAAGAACTCGAACAATACTAAAGCCAGTCGCTGTAGAACAACTAGGAGGAATCACAAATCGACACACGCAGAAAACCCGGAAGCAGTCAGCGACCAAATACACCTCGTCCGATGAGACGACCGACCGAACGACCAACCCAGGTCGTCCCCACTGAAGTCATGTGTGCCGGCAACGGTCGGGCGAGTGATGGCTGTCCGGACCTCGCTCTGTGCCCACTCAACTCCCGACACACGACGAGCCAGAAATACTAGCGGTCGCTTCGAAGATAGTACAACATTGCTCTTATCGATAACCACTGCTGCTGCCACTCATGGGCAGGCAAGCCAGCAACTTAGTGACGCCAGTAAATCGAATAAGCAACGAGACGGCAGTACCGCCGAGACAAGATGTGCAGCAATAACAGCACAAACATGAGACACTCACGGTTCAACTACAATTCTCCCATTAACCCGAAGATCATTCGCCTTCCCTACAAGTAATCTTACCATATCGCCTTGCAATGTTATGCGTCTGCCAATCAACAGAGAGGACTGTTTACATTTTTAAACAATGAAGGGAATTTGGTGTATGGATTTTCATAGAGTATTTATTATCGCCCTCGATATATAGAATAAATGTATCGGTTAACCGATAAATCGACGCAAGAAATATCGACCGATTGGCCTATAAAAATATCGGCTGCACATTGTAAATACAATACTAGTGATTGAGTTGTGTATTCAAGTTTTGATTTATTATTAGATGTTGTGCACATCAACAAACTAGAAGCCTGTTTATCCCCCTTAGAGCAAGAACTAAAAAGAAAACGATGCACAGTCACACTTGGTGACAATCACTTTGTTAACAATGGTAAATGAATGTAAGTGGCACAATAAAGCGTGTCCGACGGAACCGTCGTTCAGTTCCGTCACATATCGGATTTGTCCAGAACACTTCATGTCGACTTTACGTTCTTTCATTCCTGCAAACGCCGGCGACCTAGCAGCTGTAGCGTCAAAATTGCCTGGTGAAGTTAGACGTTGCAGTTCCTGTTGGTAGTGCCTAGTGCCTGATTACGTCAGCATTCACCTTACAAGTCTACTCTAATTGCAAAGGCCAGTCCTGTCAGTTAGATTTTGGTTGATCATTTTCATTCATTGTCTTTGAAGAATGACGATGTGATGAAATTGCACGCTATTTGCGTTCAAAATTTTGTTTAATACAACTGCTTTTTTCTTTTCATTGGAAAATGTGTTCCTCCATTCACACTGCCACCTCTCAGTCCAATTTGCTTCTACTTTGTGCGACCTGTATTTGCTTCACGCAAAGACTGAAAGAAAGACTGAAAGTGATGAAACCTCAAAAATTAGGTTTCGGTTGGTTTGTTTGGAGAGAAAAGGACCAAACTACAGAGTCGTTAGTCAAAGATCAAGAAGTAGTAAGTCTCCTATTTTGGAAAAGAATATCTATATATTGATAATTTATCAACAGCTGTAGCCTGGACAACTGCTGTCTCCAGGTTCTTAGTGTGGTATGATGAGCAACGACGGCACATAGTGCCACAGGGTATCCTAAGATATTTTGAGGGTATTTCTCATAGCACGATTTGCATCCATTCATTCAGTAAGCTGACCTGCTAAGCCATTCGATATTAACGTGCTCCCCTCCCATGCAAGCGAGCCCGGATTTGATTCCCGGCCGGGCTGGAGATTATCTCCGCTCGAGTACTGGCTGTTGTGTTGTCCTGATCATCACTTCCTCTTCATCAGCAGCTCGCAAGTCGCCCAATGTGGCGTCGGCTGAAGTAAGTCTTACACTTGGCGTCCGAACTTTCGGGATGGGGCCTCCCGGCAAACCACGCCATACGGTCAATTTCATTGTTTTACTGCAGTGGTTCCCCACCTACCCTTACCTGTTGCCCATTAGTAGCCTCAGAATATCTCAGGCGCTCCTATATTTATTCTATTTTATTTACTTGTTGGCTTATTACGAAAACCTTTATTAGAAAGTAATCTGCAATCCACACTTTAATAGAAGAGGGTTATCAAATGTAGAGTAATACAAACGGTGTTTCAGAGGACATGGTAGCCGAAATAGAAAGGTATTTATGTCCTACTTAAATACCTATTGATAGTGTTTTCACTTGAATAACCCATTTCATATCTAACATCATTAAAATACGTCATGAGGCCGGCCACAGTGGTCGAGCTGTTCTAGGTGCTTCCGGCCAGAACCACGCGGCTGCTACGGTCGCAGGTTTGAATCCTGCCTCGGGCATGGATGTGTTTGATGTCTTTAGGTTAGTTAGGTTCAGTGTGCGATTTGGACATGGGGATGGGGGATATCCCCCCCCCCCCTCTGCATCAGACCATCCCCTCCTCTGGTTTTAGTTTGTGCATCCCAACCTGGGATGTTTATTTCCCACGCACTGGAGTAAAACTTTACATATAATTTAAATCTTTGGGGCGGAACACTGAAAGTTTTTAATACAGTCTTACTATTAGTACTATTAATATGTCCGCTTATTAATTTTGAAAAAGTGTTATGTAGTAGGTAAGCATTTCAAAACATTTAGAACTAAATGACAAGACGAAGCATGCCACATTTCCGTAGCATGCCACAATGTTGCAAGACGTCGCCCCAGCGTAAACGAGGCTTTCTAAGCCAGGTCTGTATTGTATGGTGGATGTGATGTGCTGCCTACGAAACTAAAACCTGCAATCAGATCCAAACGTCGTCGAAAACTGTGAAGAGGTGTCATCCTGCACCAAGATAACGCTCGCGCACATTCTGCCAAACGGACAGCCGACGCAATAAAGGAGTTGAGATTCGAGGTCCTGGAACACCCACCATACAGTCCACACCTGGCTACAAGCGATTTTCACATGTTTGTACCCTTAATGGAAGCGTTACAGGGAAGAAGATTTGAAAGTGATGAAGACGTCATTGCTGCGGTGCAAAATTGGTCACAGACACAACCGACGAACATATTTTCTGATGAAATAAAAAAAACTCGTAAAACGTCGGGAAAACTGCATTGTTGTCCAGAGATGTTACGTAGAAAAATAACGCATGTTTCAGCTTTCTATCATCAGAATAAGTACAGCTTTTCACAAATGTACCTTTACTTTTTGAATTCCCCTCGTATACCTATCTGTAGATGATTTTGTAAATAAGCTTCACCTACAATGTACTTTTGAAAATGTAACAAGGGATGACTTTTCTGATAGTGCATACGCGTGAATAGTGAATTTCGGCATTAACATCTATTTATAAATAACTGTTTAACCATGGGTAACGCCACGTCCAAGCTAGTAACATGTATAATTGTACTAACCCCCTAAGACATCCCCTCCCTCCCCCCCCCCCCCCCCACTGGTAAAAGCACAAACCGCACACTGGTTAGGTTTAAGTAGTTCTAAGTCTAGGGGACTGATGACCGCAGATGTTAAGTCCCATAGTGCTTAGAACCATTTTCAACAATTTGAATACGTCATGAAAGTCACAAGAAAATTCAGAGCATTAGTGAAATGGTTGAAATTCTTTTGCATCAAGCAGCTCCGAAATGTTTTCTTTTAAACTAGTTCAAGCGCATCTACGATCACTCTCCACATTGTTGCGAATGCGATTATTTGTCTTCGTAATGGCTAGCGTCAAGAATCCGGTCTCATATAGGTTTGTAGATGAGTACTGAGCGACGACTTCTAAGGGTTCCTTTGCCACTCCACATGAACATTCTTCCAATCCAGTTTGTTGAAACTATTCTTTAGCACTCTACTCGCTTTTCATTTCAACTGCAACCTCTTGCATTTCGTCAGGAAGTGCATGCACATTAACGTCTCACCAATAGCATTATGTTTCTTGTTTTTTGCTATTAAGAGGGAAATTTCATAGTATTCTTGAATAACTTTGTCATTTTCTTGCGTTATTTATTAATCCCAAGTGAGCTGTACTTACGTGACGTGAGTCGCTACTGTGAATATTAGGATACACAAGACACTGTGCCAGGTGGACACTGTCTTTTTCTTTAAACGTGAATACATGCTTAATATTTTATTCATTACAGCACATCCCTTTAGGATACATTTTACTCAACGAACATTCTATAAAAAAATACTATTTACTTCCCAAGATCACAAAAGGCGTGATGCTCACTGTCAGTTAAGAATGTAGGTCGCATACTGAAGAATGCCTCGAGTCAGCAATAACACTGTGACGCGCCAGGCAAAGATTAAGCTACCAACTCTACAAAAGATGTACAAAATTTTGACTTGTCTGAGTACATGTTTCTGCAGTCTTCTGAGCTACCTGCATGCCCCCTCCCCAATATTAATCTCCTCCCCCCCTCCTTCCTCAAGAACAGGGTTCTCCCCATGGTTGGGAGAACCCTGATATGGTGGCACGCCAAGTGAAATTCTTTGGGTGATTTTATCGGTACGAAACTGAAAATAATAAACCACTTTTTAACATAATTATCCCGTATACCCATTCATTACCATACTCACTGCGCACTGGTCCTTTCCTGAACGAACATTCCCTTACGACTACAATGTAACGAATATTTTAATAGTCTTCCCATTAGCGTTTCTATTTTAGTATACGTATAAATTATTCGGACTGCGAAAGGAATGCCGAACAACTATGTCACACAGTCGTTGCCATGTTACACAGAGTTGCGTTAAGTATTGGAATAAGGAGTGTCTGAAAATTTGCTAGTTATCATAAAATACTTTCGTAATAACGTTACTCTGTCCTTTAGCAGTTGACAGAATATCTGGGACCACAGTTGCAAGCTGTAACATAAATCAAATTCCTTTTTACTTTGTTGGCAACAGTTATTTCACAAAGTGATAGATTTCAGAATACCAAAAACGCAAGCTCATTCTGGCACAGCGTTACTGAGGTCGAAATGGTATTATTCTGAAATCGATCACATTAAAAATTAATTGAAAACGACAAACTGTTGTGAAGTGGAATAGATGACATTGACATATGAACTTGTCTGAATATTTTATGCCCCTCCGTCGTTCTCGTGCTCTTCTCTTTCTTACACATTCTTATTCCTGTTTCGGTTTGACCCTTGGCAGACGCCACACTACGGAACATATTTCCTGTGGATGTTCTATTCATAATGTCCTTGATAGGGTGGCGCTTGAATATGCGTTGCAAAGTATGAGCGTATCAATAAAGGCAGGCGTCACAAAAGTTTTGCATCACCCCGGTTCCCAGAACTGAAGACTGATGATATTGTATACCTTTGACTGCTCACATATGTCACTAAACTCGCCCAAAGACGTAAAGAACCATACTTAAGCAATGCCTATTAGACGGAGCGGAGGCCCTACAGCCCATCAGTTCCAGTCATTCCAACAGGAAGGAGATTCACGGCCCGTGTTGTCTGTAGTTCAACCATGCCATAGACGGTCAATACCGCTAATTGATCGCGTCTGCATTGTTACTTCGTGCCAGGAAGGGCTCTCAACAAGGGAACTGTCCAGGCGTCTCGAAGTGAGCCAAAGCGATGTTGTTCGGACATGAAGGGGATACAGAGAGGAACCGTCGATGAGATGTCTCGTTCAGCCCGCCCAAGGGTTACTACAGCAGTGGATGACTGATACCTACGGATTATGGCTCGGGGGAACCCTGACAGCTTCGCCACCATGTAGAACAATGCTTTTCGTGCACCCACAGGACGTCGTGTTACGACTCAAACTGTGTGCAATAGGCTACGTGATTCGCACATTCACTCCCGACGTCCATGACGAGGTCCATCTTTGCAACCACGACAACATGCAGCGCGGTACACATTGGCCCATCTACATGCCGAGTGGACCGCCCAGGAATGGCATCACATTCTCTTCATCGACGAGTGTGGGATATGCCTTGAACCAGATGATCGTCAGAGACGTGTTTGGAGGCAACCCAGTCATGCTGAACGCCTTAGACACAATGTCCAGCAAGTGCAGCAAGGTGGAGGTTTACTGATGTTTTGTGGTGGCATTATGTGGGGCTGACTTACGCCACTCGTGGTCATGGATGGCGCCGTAACGGCTGTACCACACGTGAATGCTATCCTCCAACCGATAGTGTAACCATATCGGAAGCATAGTGGCAAGGGATTCATGTTCATTGTCGACAATTCGCACCCCCATCGTGCACATCTTGTGAATGACTTCCTTCAGGATAACGAAATCGCTCGACTAGAGTTATTAGCATGTTCTGCAGACATGAACCTTATCGAACCTGCCTGGGATTGTTTGAACAGGTCTGTTTACGGACGACGTGACCCACCAGCCAGTGGTCTGTGACGAATCGCCGTTGAGGAGTGGGACAATCAGGACCAACAGTGCCGTGATGAGCTTGTAGAGAGTATGCACAGACGAATATAGGCATTCATCAATGCTAGAGGACGTGCTACTGGATATTGGAGGTAGCGGTGTGTACAGAAATCTGGACCACCACCTCTGAAGGTCTCGCTGTATGGTAGTACAACATGCAATGTGTGGTTTTCGTGAGGAATGAAAATGGGGGCGGAAAAAATGTTAATGTTGATCTCTGTTCCATTTTTCTGTACAGGTTCCGGAACTCTCGGAACCGAGTTGATACAAAAATTTTTTCATGTGTGTACAATGGAAAATGTAAACCGTCAGAATACAGACATATGATATTGTTGCCAAATTGTTTGCGAATTAAATGCATCGTTTCCTGTTTCTGCTAGACAAGAGATTCATGGAAGTTCAAAATGCTATCGATTGGGGAAAATCAGTGATAACTAAATTAATAAAGTCTACTAAAAAAGCTTTTTTTCACAATAATCATCTTTAGAGCAATCGTAGTTGCAGTTCAACAGCATCTGCCATGGTGATTCATATACGTTGTGTACAGGAATCGACCATAACTGATTACTCTGCAGTTCCAAGTGATTTAAAAATTTTCTGCAACTGAACTGGTGAAAACTGTCATAACAAGTGCGACAGTAGACTGAAGTAAATATTCTATAGCGAATGGTCGCATTCCTTTATTCCGACTCTGGCAGTCATTAAAATTAGGAGCTGCAACAAAAACGAGACGGTACCTTGAGTTCTGCCTAGTCGCATGTGATGGAGTAGGGAAAGTATACGGTATGAGTGGAGTGTGGATGAATCGGTCAAGCTGGTCGACTGTTCTTGTAGTACTATCGTGAGTATCTATGGACAGCGATTAAATGACAGGTTATCTATGAGTAGGCGAAAACGTTTTGGACGCCCACACCTCGTTACACAGCCTGGAGGTCGCAGACTTGGCCGCTCTGTAAACCAGTATAGTCGCACTGGTGACGCAGGCACGAGTGTACATTATTGAAGACGTGGTTCCACAGCAGACAGTCACCACGTATTTCCATGTTGACACAATGACATCGTCAGTTAAGATATCAGAGGGGACGGCATCATCGAGTGTGGGCCACGGGTCAACGGAATCGTGTCGCCTGGTCAAATGAATCATACGTTTCATGTTACACTAGATGTTTGGTAGTGTCTAGATATTCCGTCATTTAGGCGAGTGGCTGCTCGAATTGTGCACCTATACCCCTTCATCCACGATGGCTTCCCCCACAGCAACGGCGTCTTGAAGCACGATAACGATCAGTGTCAAAAGGCCAGTGTCGTGTATCTGTACTTCCGGGCTGGAGAATGCACTCATTTTATTGTCTTGGTAACCAGATTCGCCTGATCTGAACTCAATGGACCTGTCACAAACCACATGCCAGCAAGAGGCTTGTGCATGGACATGTGGTGTCACATACCTCCGGAAACATGCCAAGGTCATGTCGAAGCCATGCCATGCAGAATCGCTGCTGCATTCCGTTCCAAAGGTGGACCAACAGGCTATCGACTAGGTGGTCATTACGTTTTGGCTCCTCTTTGTATGACTTTTAATCACTGAGAAGGCAGTGGTTTGCACCTAAGGAGAAACACTACTTGTAGCGTTCACGTGACATATCTACAGGGCGTTGTGAAAAGAACTTTACAGCTACAACATTCTACACAGTGAAATGTAATTACCATATACTCACACTTTTAGGCATAATTCGTAGACAACTAGAAAGTCTTGTTGAGTCAGTTTCCATATGAGAGTCATTCTTTAGAGTTGAGGTAACTTACATGTACTGATAAATATTAAGTTAAAATTATAAACAGTGTTTTTGATGGGAAATTAAAGGGTACAATAAATTATCCAAGCAATGACAGAGGTACTGAAGACAAAGTGTTTAAATATGCAATGAAGACAAACACCTTAAATAACACAAACTATTCAGGAAACGAGTACTTCAACACTTAAAAGTAATTGTTGATAAACAAAAAAGTCGATAAAAATTATTCACTTAACTTTATCCTAACACAACGTACTTAACATAGTGAATCTTACTATAACATAGTAAGCCCAAGATCAGCAATGGAAAATGCTAATCTCTCATCTCAGCATTCCCTTCATTACTGGCAGACGCCGCCTCAACCTTTAAGGTAGACAAACTGAGGCGTTATCTTCATGCAAACAGCATTTATGTTATTTTCTGCGTGTTATGTCAGGGTTGCTTATGCTCTCAGTGAAATATATGAAGTTACTATCTTCATTACTTCAGTTGCATCAACAGAATTTGCGCTGTATTTCAACATGCCCTACTTCGGCGCAGCGTGGCTGCATCGGCTGTAGCTGTGGTATCAGTGATTCGATTATTGTAAACCGTGACGTAAATATTGATCTTGAAAAAAAGGTCTCTTATATGGTGACACAGGAGACCTTGAAACGGAACCACGTCTGCCTACCCAACTTTCTGTAAACGTCTGGCCCAGGCTGTAGTCCATAGACTGGGGCAAATGTCTTGTTGGAAAACGACTGTTAGTTGACATTCCTCTAATACTACTACTGCACATTATGTAAAAATAGTAATCTACATGTACATCTACGTCTACGTAATTACTCTGCTATTCACAATTAAGTGTCTCACAGAGGGTTCAATGAAACACCTTCAAGCTGTCTCTACCGTTCCACTCTCGAAAGGCGCGCGGGAAGAACGAACACTTCAATTTTTCTGTGCGAACCCTGATTTCTCTTATTTTATCGTGATGATCATTTCTCCCTACATAGGTAGGTGCAACAGAATGTTTTCGCAATCAGAGAAGAAAACTGGTGATCGAAAATTCGTGAGAAGATCCCATCGCAACGAAAAACCCCTTTGTTTTAAGTATTTCCACTCCAATTCACGTATTATGTCTGTGACACTATCTCCCCTATTTCGCGATAGTACAAAACAAGCAGCACTTCTTTGAACTTTTTCGACCTCATCCGTCATTAATCTCTCCTGATGCTGATCCCACACCGCACAACAATACTCCTGAATAGGACGGACAAGTGTGGTGTAAGCAGTCTCTTAAGGTAGATCTCTTGCACCTTCTAAGTATTCTGCCAATGAGTCGCAGTCCTTGACTTGCTCTACCCACAACATTATCTCTGTGATAGTTCGAATCTAGGCTACTAGTAATCGTAATTCGGAAGTATTTAGCTGAATTTATTGTTGTGTGACTTATCGCATAATCGAAATTTTGCGGATTTCTTTTAATACTTATGTGAATAAATTAACACTTTTCTTTATTCAGGGTCAATTGCCACTTTCCGCACCATACAGATGTCTTACCTAAATCATTTTGCAGTTCGTTTTGGTCATCTGATGACTTTACAAGATGGGAAATGACAGCGTCATCTGCAGACAATCTAAGACGGCTACTCAGATTGTCTCCTATGTCGTTCATATACACTCCTGGAAATTGAAATAAGAACACCGTGAATTCATTGTCCCAGGAAGAGGAAACTTTATTGACACATTCCTGGGGTCAGATACATCACATGATCACACTGACAAAACCACAGGCTCATAGACACAGGCAACAGAGCATGCACAATGTCGGCACTAGTACAGTGTATATCCACCTTTCGCAGCAATGCAGGCTGCTATTCTCCCATGGAGACGATCGTAGAGATGCTGGATGTAGTCCTGTGGAACGGCTTGCCATGCCATTTCCACCTGGCGCCTCAATTGGACCAGCGTTCGTGCTGGACGTGCAGACCGCGTGAGACGACGCTTCATCCAGTCCCAAACATGCTCAATGGGGGACAGATCCGGAGATCTTGCTGGCCAGGGTAGTTGACTTACACCTTCTACAGCACGTTGGGTGGCACGGGATACATGCGGACGTGCATTGTCCTGTTGGAGCAGCAAGTTCCCTTGCCGGTCTAGGAATGGTAGAACGATGGGTACGATGATGGTTTGGATGTACCGTGCACTATTCAGTGTCCCCTCGACGATCACCAGTGGTGTACGGCCAGTGTAGGAGATCGCTCCCCACACCATGATGCCGGGTGTTGGCCCTGTGTGCCTCGGTCGTATGCAGTCCTGATTGTGGCCCTCACCTGCACGGCGCCAAACACGCATACGACCATCATTGGCACCAAGTCAGAAGCGACTCTCATCGCTGAAGACGACACGTCTCCATTCGTCCCTCCATTCACGCCTGTCGCGACACCACTGGAGGCGGGCTGCACGATGTTGGGGCGTGAGCGGATGACGGCCTAACGGTGTGCGGGACCGTAGCCCAGCTTCATGGAGACGGTTGCGAATGGTCCTCGCCGATACCCCAGGAGCAACAGTGTCCCTAATTTGCTGGGAAGTGGCGGTGCGGTCCCCTACGGCACTGCGTAGGATCCTACGGTCTTGGCGTGCATCCGTGCGTCGCTGCGGTCCGGTCCCAGGTCGACGGGCACGTGCACCTTCCGCCGACCACTGGCGACAACATCGATGTACTGTGGAGACCTCACGCCCCACGTGTTGAGCAATTCGGCGGTACGTCCACCCGGCCTCCCGCATGCCCATTATACGCCCTCGCTCATAGTCCGTCAACTGCACATACGGTTCACGTCCACGCTGTCGCGGCATGCTACCAGTGATAAAGACTGCGATAGAGCTCCGTATGCCACGACAAACTGGCTGACACTGACGGCGGCGGTGCACAAATGCTGCGCAGCTAGCGCCATTCGACGGCCAACACCGCGGTTCCTGGTGTGTCCGCTGTGCCGTGCGTGTGATCATTGCTTGTACAGCCCTCTCGCAGTGTCCGGAGCAAGTATGGTGGGTCTGACACACCGGTGTCAATGTGTTCTTTTTTCCATTTCCAGGAGTGTAGATAAGGAACAATAGAGGGCCTATAACACTTCTTTGGGGAACGTCGGATATTACTTCCGTTTTACTCGATGACTTTGCATCTATTACTACGAACTGTTACCCTTCTGACAGGAAATCAGGAATACAGTCGCACAACTGAGGTGATACCCCTTAGGCACGCAGTTTGGTTAGAAGAAGCTTGTGAGGAACTATGTCGAAATCCTTTTGGAAATCTAAATATACGGAATCAATTTGACATCCCTGTCGATAGCACTCCTTACTTCATGAGTATAAGAGCTAGATGCGTTTCGCAAGAACGATATTTCCTGAATACGTGCTGACTATGTGTCAATAAGTCGTTTTCTTCGACGTAATTCATAATGTTCGAACACAGTATATGTTCCAAAACCCTACTGCAAAATCGGTGGTAGTGATATGGGCATGTAATTCAGCGGATTACTCCTCTTTCCCTTTTTGGGTATTGGCGTGACTTGAGTAATTTTCCAGTCTTTAGGTTCGGTACTTTCTGTGACAGAGTGATTGTATATAACTGCTAAATATGGAGCTATAGCATCAGCATACTCTGAAAGGAATGGTATACAGACTGGATCGGAGGTCTTGCCTTCGTTAAGAGATTTAAGCTGCTTTGCTACACTGAGGAAATCTACGTCTTTGTTACTCACCTTCGCTGTTGTTCTTTATTGGAATTCAGAAATATTTACTTCGTCTTCTTTGGTGAAGGAGTTTCGGAAAACTGTGTTTAATAACTCTGCTTTAATGGCACCATCATCAGTGACTTCACCGTTGTTATCGCGCAGTGAAGGTATTGACTGCGCCTTGCCTCTGGTGCGCTTTATGTATGACCAGAATCTCTTTGGGTTTTCTGCCAGATGCCGAGACAGAGTTTCGTTGTGCAAATTATTAAAAGCATCTCGCATTGAAGTACACGCCATATTTCGAACTTCTGCTAAACTTTGAGAATCTTGAGGATTTTGCTTTCTTTTAAATTTGGCATGCTTTTTTGTTGCTTCTGCAACAGCTATCTGCGCCGTTATGTCTACCATGGGGGAGCAGTACCATCACTTATTAATTTGTGTGGTATACGTCTCTCAATTGCCGTAGATACTACCACTCTGAAATTATACACATCTTTTCTACGCTTACGTTATCAGATCGGTAGAAGTGGAGACTGTCTCTTAAAAAGGAGTTAAGAGCATTTTTATCAAGTTTTTTAAATTGATGTACATTGCGTTTCTTCTTGATGGTTGTGGGTGTTACGGTATTCAGCCTAGCAGCAACTACATTGTGCTCGCTAATCCCTGTATTCGTCATGACACCCTCTATTTGTCAAGGATTACTTGTTGCTAAGAGGTCAAGTATGCTTTCGCAACCATTTACTCATTGAGTGAGCTCATGAACTAATTGTTCAAAATAATATTCTGACAAAGCATTCAGTACAATTTCGGACGACGTTTTATGCCCGCCGCCGGCTTTAAACTTATAATTTTTCCAGCATATCGAGGGAAGATTGAAGTCGCCACCGACGGTAATTTTATGACTTCGCTACCTATTTGATATGAGACTCAAGTTTTCTTTTAACCGTTCAGCAACTATATCTCCTAAGTGTAGGGGTTGGTAAAACGATCCAATTAATTGTTTAGTTCGATTGTCAAGTATAAACTCCACCCATACTATTTCGCATGAACAATCTAATTCAATTTCACTATAAGGTAAACTACTTCTGACAGCAATAAATATTCCATCACCAACTGTCTTTAATCTATCCTTTCTGAACAGTGTTAGGTTGTTTGAAAAAATTTCGGATGAACTCATTTTCCGGCTTTAGCCAACTTTCCATGCATATAACTATTTGAGCTTCCATTCTTTGTATTAGGGGCTGGAACTCTGGTTCTTTCCCAACACAGCTACGACAATTTACAACTACAATACCAATCCTTTCTACAACAATATTACTGTGTTTTACTTGTCCCCTTTTAGGCGGATCCCTCTAACTTACAAAACCGCTCACTCCCTTCCACACAGTGCCAACTACCCGTGTAACCGCTTCCTGCGTTTAGTAGACTCCTATTAAGAGGAATCCGGAAACCCATCACCCGACGTCGCAAGTCAAGGAATCTGCAGCCTACACTGTCACAGAACCACCTGAGCCCCTGTTTCAGACCCTCCACTCAGCTCTGTACCAAAGGACCACAGTCAGTTCTATCGACGATGCTGCAAATGTTGAGCTCTCCTTTCATCTCACAAACAAGACTGGCAGTCCTTACCATTTCTGCAAGCCACCGGAAACCATAGAGAATCTCCTCTGATCCAAAGCGTCATACATCACTGCTACCGGCATGGGCCACCAACTGCAGTTGACTGCCCCCAGTAGTCTTCATGGCATCCAGAAGCACACTTTCCACATCCAGAATGACTCCCCCCTGTATGCATATGGAATGCACACTTGCTTCCTTCCCCTCCTTGGCAACCATGTTCCTAAGCGGCCCCATTATGCGCCAAAGTAGGAGCTCCCAACAACCAGCAAACACACCCTCTGTGAATGCCCAGACCTTGTCGGCCGAGAAGCTTCCTCTTGAACAGGGTGAACGACTGCATCCAGCTCAGAGACTTCATCAGCCACAGATAATGTCCGAAACCTGTTCATCAAACGAACCAGGGCGCTACGATCAGCCCCTCGGAAAGTCTTTCTCTGCCTGCCAGACCTAGGAATGATCTCCCACTGGACCACAGGTGAGGGTTCAACCTCAGTGCAGGCAGAATCCTGGGGCGGTCACAGTAGTGGACCGATCAGGTGACACATGGGTCGTGCTCGACGTGCCTCACATCCCCACGTCCAATTCCCCACAGTGATTCGCCTCAGCAGCAGCCTCAAGCTGTGTGATGGAAGTCAACACTGTCTGGAGCTGTGAACAAAAGGTCACCAACTCGTCGAAGAATTCGTTATCACAGACCAAGGAACAGTGACCCTTGGAAGGTTGTGATATGTGAAAGATAAAATAAATTTTTAAGTAATTTATAATGGTAAATTTCTTTTAATGGATAGGCAGCATTCAGTTGCTAATTTTAGTTAAATACTTACGCTAAAATTTGTGCACAGTGTGACATCAGTATCACTGTCACTAATTGACTTACTGCCTATAGTGTGTACAGTAGCCGTAACATGTGAATGTGTGTTAGGCGTTTGCGTGACTAGCGGTTACTTCAATCTATCGAAGAAGCGCTGTGTTCCCCTTGTGACGTAAAACACTCATCGCACATATGTACTCGTACTTTTGCTACTCTGGCCATCAGAGCCAGTTTATGGTAACCCGTGGGCTGTGGTTTTCTCCAGCCCACGGATAATGGGTCAGTGTTTCTGTAATTATTTTCATTATGCATAGGACATGTGGCTGTAATTGGAAAAGTGTCATGATAAACTTCCCATTGCGGAAAGATTCCGAACTAATCCCCAATTGGATGTCAGGAGGGACTGCCAAAGGGGAAGTGACCATGAGAAAATGAATGTCAGAAGTTTGAAAGTGGTGGGAAAGCTAAAAAATCGAAATAGGAGAAGGCTCAATCTGGAAGCAGTCGTGGTCGGTGAAGTAAAATGGGCAAGGATTTCTGGTCAGGTGACTAAAGGGTAATATCAAATGCACCAGGAAATAACAGGAGTACGATTCGTTATGAATAAGGAGCTACGGCAGAGAGTGAGTTACTATGTGCAGTTCAGTGTATATATGGTTGTTCTCATCAGAATCGACAGTCAACCAACACTCACAGCAATAGTTCATATATGCATGCCGATGTCGCAGGCTGAAGACGAAGAGATGGAAATAGCATGTGAGAATAATGAATAGATAATTCAATACACAAATGGAGATGAAAATCTAATGGTCATGGGGGAATGGAATATGGTTGCAGAGGAAGGAGTGGAAGAGAGGGTTGCAGAAGTATTGAGTTCTGCTATATATTTCAGTTAGTAATAGCAAATACTCTGTTCAAGAAGTATAAGAGTAGGAGGTACGCTTGGAAAAGACCAGGAGATACTGGAAGATACCGGTTGGATTTTATCATGGGCAGCAGAGATTCCGAAATCAGATACTGGATTGCAAAGCGTACCGAGGAGCGGATATTAACTCAGACAGCAACTTGGTAGTGAGAAAGAGCTTGCTGAAGTTTGAAACATTAGTCAGGAAGAATTAATGCGCAAAGAAATAGGATACGGAAGAACTAAGGAATGAAGAGGTATGCAGGAAGTTCTCTAAGGCTATAGATAGTACGATAAGCAGTCGCTCAGCCATTATTTCAGTTGAAGAGAAATGGATGTCTCTTAAAAGGCAATCTCAGAAGTTGGAGAGAAATCGTTAGTACAAGGATGGTAACTCTGAAGAAACTGTGGCTAACAGAAGATATACTTCATTTGATCCATGGAAGAAAGAAGTACATAATTTTGAAGGAAGTTCAGGAATACAGAAATTCAAGTCACTTAGGAATGAAATAAATCGGAAGTGGAGGGAAGCTAAAGCTACGCTTTAGGATCGGACAAGTAATATACAATGTGTAAAAAATCGAAGAGGGTGCAATAAGACTGGAAAACGAAGAATGAAGTGTGTGGATTAGAAAGGGTGTACTACAGGGATGCAGTCTTTCGCAACTACTGTTCAATCTACACACTGAGCAAGCAATGATGGAAATGAAAGGAAAGTTCAATAGTAGAATAAAAATTAGAGGTGAAGGGAAATCTATGATACGATTCGCTGATGTCATTTCTATTGAAGCTGACGAAGAATTACAGAATATGCTGAATGGAATGAAAAGTGCCATAAGTACAGAATATGGATGGAGAGCAAATAAACGAAAGTAATGAGAAGTAACACAAAATGTGAACAGAGAGAAACTTAACATCGGGATTGGTGATTACGGAATAGATGAAGATAAGAAATTCTGCTGTCTAGGAGGTAAAATAAGCCATGACGGACGGATCAAGGAGAAGATAAAAAGCAGACTAACACAGGCAAAAGGGCATTTATGGCCAAGAGTAGATTTGTAGCAGTACACATACGCATTATTTTGAGAAAGGAAATTCTGAGAATGTACGTATGGAACACAACATCATTGCGTGGTATGAAACATGGTCTATGGCAGGCTCGTCCAAACTGTGCCCCTGGGGCACTAGCGGCCGCGATCGCCCGCCACCAGCGCCCCGGGCGAATTCGTATGTTGTCGCAGTGGCCGAGCCGTGTTGCTTAATTGGCCGTGCAGATCGCCCGCCGAGCCTCGCCATGCCGCTCTACGCAAATAATGCAAAAGATAAAAATTAATTTTGCGACCACACATCGCTGTCCTTTCCAGCGGAATTGGGGGAAAACGCATCTAAAACCAATCTTTTTGTTTGTTTTTTATTTGTGTTTCAATGAATGAAACACTTAATTGTTAAAGTGATAAAAGTATTTTAAAAGCAGGATTGTACAAAATCAATTGCATGTTCTTTTTTTGGCGTGGTTCGAGCAGGAAACAGGTGGGTAAAGTTGGTGCGCAAGTTACAAATGATCGCTGAGAATTGGGAAAGCAGGGAAACCCTTTGCTGCTGGGAATCTCATCAAGGATTGCCTGGTCGACACGGCGGCTTATATTTGTCCACCAGACCTCATGGAAAAATTTGAAAAAATAGCTCTTTCGCCTCAAACTGTTGCTCACATAGTCGAAGATATGGCCTCAAATATGGAGCAGCAATTAATGGAGAGAGCAGCAAACTTCATTTCACTTTCTATCGCTCTTGACGAGTCCCCGGACGTTGCGGACATATCTCGGCTCGTGATATTCGTTCGAGGTGTCGACGACAATCTGCGTCTCACCGAAAAATTTCTCGATCTTATGCCATTAAAAGACACAACCACGGGTTTGGATATTTTTCTAGCCGTGGAAAACGTCTTACAGTCAATGGATTTAAAATGGGAACGCCTGATCAGTGTATCAACGGATGGAGCACCTGCGCCACGAGGGATACGCACTGGATTTCTGGGTTACGTGAGGTCAAAAATAGCTGAAGTAGGCTGTTCCTTATTCGCAATAGTCCATTGTCTGATACACCAGGAGGCACTTTGGGCGAAGATTGTCAACATAAAAAATGTTATGGACGCAGTTCTTCGAACGGTTAATTATCTTCACTCGCATGGACTCACACATCGCCAATTTAACGAATTTATGGCTGATATCGAAGCAGAATACCCGGACATCCCCTACCACACCGAAGTAAGATGGATATGCAGAGGAAAGGTGCTTCATCGGTTTTTCTCCTTGAGGGACGAAATAAATACCTTTTTGTAAATGAAAGAACGTCCAGAAGAATTACTTTGTGATCCTAAGTGGATGGCGAATTTGGCTTTTTTGAGTGAGCTTACTGGTCATTTAAATATTTTGAACATTTCACTCCAACGCGAAAATCACTATGTCGTTGATTTAGTACAGACGATTCTAGCATTAAAAAAAAAAAACTTATTTTGTGGGAAAAAGAATTGCGCGAGAAGTATTGTGAACACTTCCCTGCACTAGACAGCGATAAAGAAGATGCGGATTTTTCAGATTATTTTGCAATCATTTGCGAATTACAAGAACGGTTTGAAAACATTTCTGGAGATAAGTGAGCTTCAATCGGCCTTAGATATATTTGTTCGCCCGTTTTCCCTTCAGCATAGGACGTCTCACAAGTGCTTCAACTAGAGCTGATTGACCTGCAGTGCGATATCCGCCTAAAGGACCGCTTTCTCATGTGTAAATCTTTGGATGACTTTTATAGCTGTCTTCAACGAGAGAAATATCCTCTTTTGCAAAAGCACGCGGCCTAAGTTATCTCGATGTTTGGTTCCACGTATATCCGTGAGCGCTTTTTCTCTCTTTTAAAGCTTGCTAAAATTAAGAATTACTTGGCTATAAAAATTTGACTAATTCTTTGAGGTTATCAGTCTCAGGGAATATTGTACCAAACATTGACAAAACTGTTTCCTCCAAAAAGGAAAAAAAGTGTAAAATGTTAATTGTCTTCTTTAACAATGCTGACTAAAAGAATTAAAGAGCTTTATAACCTTAATTCTATTTTTTAATAAGTTTTCAAACTTGGTCGGTTAAAATTATTACGTACAAAACAGCAAACTAAGGATTCGACTTCTAAAGTCTGAAAAGGGATACAAAGAGATGTAGCCCGAAGTATAACAAAAAATATTTGCTTATATCTGCTGACAGTAAGAATGAGACTCTATGTACCTTACGTGCAGTAATTTCTAAAACAGAATATTTATGAGTCTAGTTCATTTAAGAAATTGATATATTTTTCAGAAGACGCCTATTGTAAATTTGACGAGTGTGCATGTGCAGTACTAATAGAATGGACCTGTGGGTCAGAAAACAGCTAATATGTTCTTCGATTCTTGTTTTGGATGTTGTTGTCTAAAGTTTTGCGTAGTAATTCTGCCACACGAACAGTAGTTGTTACCTAAACAGTAAATGGTTTGCTTGTTTTACCGCTCATCGGCCTCTTTTAACAGAGGTGCGCTTCCTCTGTTATTTCGTTTGCTTTGGATCTGACCGCGGCACAGCGCGGAGCAGTGCCGTGCCGTCTCTCTCTCTCTCTCTCTCTCTCGCTCGCTCCTATGGCGACACTAGCGACACACGGTCGCGGACGGGGCGCTGAACCACACTGCCTGGCGCCCCCGGGGCGCGGGCGAGCCAGCCGGGTGCAATTCTTGGATGAGCCTGCTCTATGGGAAAACCAGGTCAGAAGAGAACCGAAGCATTAGAGGCTTGGTGCTACACAAGAGTGTTCAGAAACAAGTGGACTGATAAGGCATGCAATGAGGAGTTCTCCGTTGAATCTGTGAAGAAAGGAATGTATAAAAAACACTGAGAAGAAGAAGAAGGACCAGAATGATACGGTATCTGTTAAGACATCAGGGAATAGCTTTCATGGTACAGAAGGTAAAAGCAGTAGAAGAAGACAGAGATTGGAATGCGTCCATCAAATAAGTGTGGACGTAGGTTAAATGTGCTACTATGATGTGAAAAGTCTGACACAGGACTGGCGGGAAGGTGTGAACGTTAATCGTGGACCGGCTTTGGGAGCTCCTGAAATCTAGAATTTGTGAGAAACCTTTTGGAGCGTTAGACGCAACCTGTGGCATTTTGGGGAGGATACCGTCCTTCATCAGCTTTGAAAACGTTCGCAATCGTGACGAAGTACAGCAGAGAATGGAATCATTAGGTTGTTGGAGGTGGTAGTTAATTACCGAGGGAGCCTGTAGTTGTATAATAGATCACAAGAAATTCCGTTTGTTCCCGGAGAAATTTGAGGTTTGATGTTTACTTTGTACGAATTTTTCATTTTTTAACGTGAAGTTTTCTCCTGTTGGGTTGATTGAAGAGATTATCGGCTGGAGAAACCAGTTGGAGGCAGTAAGATGCATGTTTGCCGTGTACACAATGAAGTGATGTGTTCCTAGAATTTTTCAGATAATGGTTATGTTGCTACAGAGTGTTTACTAGTGGTATAGACCTAGTGACAACTTTAATTCTCAGTTACTCTCAGTTACTATTCGTGAGCCATCTTGGTTATTCTGCAAAGTTCACACAAACGTTTGTACAATTTCTGTTGCACTACACGAACGTATTATGGACGCCTTTTCTGACATTTCCAAGTGACCTCTATATGAAGTTTAGAAGGATACGTCACAACCTGCGTAAGAATAACTGCGTAAAAAAAAATAAAAGAAAAATTTAAAAAAATAAAGCGAAACGCATCTGGTGTAATTCTCTTTAATTAAACTGCAGTAAGCTCAAGACGGATAACGAATAGTAACTGATTTTAACCGCTGCTGCGGAAGATGGCCTTACAAACAAACGTACCATGGGCAAACAAATGTAATTTTAATTTTGCCGCTGGGGTCAACGTGCTGGGGGCGTGTGTTATAATTTTGTAGAAGGCCAGAACATTGATTCAAGTCCAACAACAAATGTTTCCGAGTAAATCGGTGGAGCGAAACGGAGTGTAATTTCTGTGTCGATCCATAGCACTACGTGTGCATGCATTCTGGACGAGGCTGCGAATGCTAACAGGAAAGAAGGAGAACAAAGAGACGGAAGCTACAAGAATGAGTTCGAACGTCAGCTAGGATTGAAATCACTGCACGCAACTTCATCTTCGCCTGACTGAGTCATCGACACACGGCTCATCCCATCGGAGCTTTGAACAACTGTTGAACTTGAGTGCTCGCTTTTGTGTCGGTTGATTGCTCTTTACTGCTGCGTGGTGCTGGAAGAAAGGAGAAACAGATATGGGAGTGGAAGAAGGAAAAGGAAAGAGGCGAGCAAGAGGAGGAAAGTAGTCATTAGACAGATAAACGGAACATTAACAGAAAGTAGGTATACTGACGGAACGTGGTGTAGGTACGACAGTCATAATAACAAAGACTTTAATGAGTGGAATAAAAGAAAATAGAAGAAAGTCGGCATCAGAGGGAAGATAGGGATAAGGAAGAGAAGAGATGCAGAATGGTTCAAAATGGTTCAAATGGCCCTCAGCACTATGGGACTTAACATCCATGGTCATCAGTCCCCTAGAACTTAGAACTACTTAAACCTAACTAACCTAAGGACAGCACACAACACCCAGTCATCACGAGGCAGAGAAAATCCCTAACCCGATGCAGAATGAAAAGGCTTAAAAAGGAGTTAACGCAGAGAGGTGAAAGAGAAACGCCAGGAGGCAGAAAACGAAGTGAAATAAGCTGAGGAGACGCAGAAGGAGATCGAAAAGGAAAGAGAGAGAGAGAGAGAGAGAGGGAGAGAGAGAGAGATAGAGAGAGATGAGGGACTGAGACACAACGTTAACGGATAACAGTTGGTAAAATTTTGTCGACCAAGAACAAGAGGAGGAAAAAAAAAGAAATATTGGCCAAGAAGATACATCCTAGCAGTTAAACTTGCTATAGTAAGAACGTAAAAAGGAACAGAGGATTAGTATGATGCGATGTGATACAATTAAAAGAATGAAGTGTAATATCACGAAATTGAAATTTCGAGACTCAATTAAATGTGAAATGAAATTTCAGTTGTATTGTCAGTGTATTGTATCTTCTTCCCTCTGCAGAATTTTTGATCGAGCCTTCGACATTTGATACCTGATTAATTTTGCCCTAATCTTCAATTATCGGAGACTATTGTTCGCGCGCTCCACACACGGAGCCGTATCGTACAAAAATTTTCAATGAAAATACATGTAGATTATGATATAGTGTGGCTTTCTCTGATGATATACTAATGCCTGTCTGTTCGTGATAAATAGGTCCTTGGTTGGTGGAAACTGTGGAACTCAGAAAGCGGAAGTGTACTTTTATGCTAGGGTGATGTGGTGTACTTGCTAAGAGATGTCCGTTGTGACTTACTGCGTGGTTGACTGACTGTATATTTTAATGTTGTCTTCTCAACAAAACTCTGTGTGAATAAAGCAGTACTTCTTATTATCTATGACATGGACTGAAGATAGCGTATCGAAAATATGTCCGCTACAATTCCACAAAAAGTCATGATACGAGGGCGTTTAATAAGCAATGTAACGCCTATATGAAGTCTTCACGGGTTGTCAGCCGAGTACCGTCGTCGTCTCGCAGCAACATTTCGATGGAATGCATCATCTTCAGGCAAAGTGTCAGGAGCCGGCCGGAGTGGCCGAGTGGTTCTAGGCGCTGCAGTCTGGAACAGCGTGACCACTACGGTCGCATGTTAGAATCCTGGATCGGGCATGGATGAGTGTGATGTCCTTAGGTTAGTTAGGTTTAAGTAGTTCTAAGTTCTAGGGGACTGATGAGCTCAGAAGTTAATTTCCGTAGTGCTCAGAGCCATTTGAACCATTTTTTTGTTTTTTTGGTAGTGTCAGTACATGACGCTTACGCTGAAAAGACGAACCTATCCTTGGCTCAAGATGGTGCAGTTTGTACAAAATTTGTCAATACTGCGATTCCTGTGGGAGAGAGAACAAATCTTACCATTCATGTTGATTTGTCCTTGACGGTGGAGCCTGAAAAAGAGAAAGACATACTGTGATGGGGGATTAGTAATACTTAATCCCTCAGCAGGCCAGGCAAACGCGTGGTTGGCCTGTGATAAGGTTGTTGGCCCAGTCCTCAGATGAGCCGGTTACGGGAGTCTCTCGCTTTCTCGTAGAACTTCTTGGCGATGGTGCGAAACCTGTCTCGGAGAGGCAGGATCCCGGTGTCCTCGTATAGTTGGCGCGTCGAGAAGCGCCTCGGAAGATGCATAGCAGTCTTCAGGGCGCGTTTCTGTATCTGCAGCTGAGTCACAATGTGAGCATCTGCGGCTTTCCCCCAGACCACGGCCGCGTACTCTAATAGTGGTCGGACCAATGTTAGGTATGGCGTGATGCCGTGTTGTGGTGGCAATGACGAGTGCGGGTTTAGCAGCGGATACAGGGCGCGAAGGCGTCCTATTGATCTGCCTTTCACATCAGGGATGTGATGCTTCCAGGTGATCCTGCGGTCTAGGGTGACTCCTGGGTATTTCACCGTCCCACTCCATGGGATAGGTTCTCCCAGGATTTTGACTGGCGTAAGCCGTGGCGGCAGAAGTCTTCGGGTGGAGACAAGTGCCTGGCTCTTAGTGGCGTTGAATTTCAGCCGCCATTTTGTTTCCCATAAGCCCAAGGCGTCGCACCCGCGTTGGAGGCGCTTCCTCAGCACTTGGGGGTTCATGCTGCGAGTGAACAGGGCCGTATCATCCGCGTACAGCGCCAGTTTAACTCCTGCCACTTTCGGGATGTCGGCAGTGTACAGGGAGTTCAGCGAGGTGCCGAGTACCGACCCCTGCTGCACTCCTGTACGTATATGCCGGTCTCTGGACGTACCGTCGTCGGCCCTCACGTGAATGGTTCGTTCAGAAAGATACGACTGCAATATCGTCATGTGGGACGTCGGTATCCCTAGTTAAAAAAGTTTGAACTCCAGACCGTCGTGCCACACCGAGCCAAACGCTCGGGAGACATCGAGTAACACTGCCCCAAGGTATTCTCTTGTTTTCAGTGCCCTCATCGCCGGTTCTACCACCCGCAGGAGCTGGTGGGAAGTGGAATGTTCTTCTCGAAACCCGAACTGCTCGTCCGGGAAGGTGCCCTCTTGGGTGACGTGTCGCATCAGTCTTCTCAGGCACAGCCTATCGAAAACCTTCGAGAGGGACGGAAGCAGGCTGATGGATCATGAGCTGGATGCCTGGCGTGGGACTTAGCTGGATTTCAGAATGGCCACAACTTGCGCGTGTTTCCACGCAGAGGGGTAGACATGTGATCGGAGGATCTCGTTGAAAACATCGGCAAGTTGCCGGCGTAGTCCCGGCGGAAGATTCTTCAGCAGGAGGTTTGTGACGCAATCGCTGCCTACAGCCTTCTTGGCGTTCAGCGAGTGAAGCTGCACAGTAACGTCTTCCTCCGCTATCTGTACGATAACGTCGCCTTTCCCCCTTGCGGCGCGGAAGGCTTGTAGTTGCTGGACGCGCCGTATGTGATCAACGTCGATGACTTCGGCCAACGGCGTGAAGTTCGCTGCGAATGCGTCAGCCAGATCGCTGGATTTCGCGTCCGCAGCGCTGGCGAAGGCGTTCCCGCCCTGTGAGGGCGGTATTCGCGGTCGCCGGCGTAGGAAGGATTTTAACGCCCTCCATACACTACCATTCTCAGGATTGAGAGTAGACACAAGGTCTGCCCATTCGTGGTTCCGGTGTTGCTCGACTGCTGCCTTAATTTCCCGTCTCATGCTGTTAAAGCGGCGCCTCGTGCCTGGTTGGCGAGTGAGCTGCCATTCACGAAACAGTCGGTTCTTCTCGGTGATCGCATCTCGTGGACCTTTGGTGATATCTCGGCGTAGCTTCATCTGCTGCTCGGAGTATTCTTCGGGTGAAGATTGCTAGGGCGGCGTTTGCCCCTACCTCAGAGGGGTTTAGCGCGTCCTCGAGCAGTTCGAGGGCTTTCGTCAAAAATCACTGAGCGTCGAGCCTGCTATATCTCTCTGAAAGAAAAGATCCGACCACATCGAGGCCAAAAGTGACCGGTACGTGATCGGAGGAAAGGACGTTACGCGTCTCGGCGGTTGCGAATTGCCCGATGCCCTACAGAAGAGCTATGTGGAGCACGTGATCGCGCCGTTGCGGGGGACAAGCGAGAGAGGCGGCGCCCGCTGCGGCTGACAGTTCGCGAGTTCCATTCCGTGGGTTTCGCGTTGAAATCCCCGGCAATGAAAGCTCGCCCCTGTAGCGACAGCAGGGCGTCGAAGTCGGCTTCGTCTAGCGGTGTGCCAGGCTGCCGGTACACCGCCACGAAAAGAATCTTTCTGGTGGTGGTGTTGACGGCCACTCCTGTGGCCTCCAGAGGTAGTTGAACCCGGTGGTGGCGCAGTGACTTCATCACGTAGATGGCAGTGGGTGTCTCTGTCATCATATCGGTAGCAGTAAAAATTTGTTGCTCGCACGTCGACCGCGGGTTTGAGGAAGGTCTCCTGCACAATACAGATGTCTACTGCCTTTTCCCGTAGGAAGTGGTGAAATTCACTCTGCTGGGGTTGGAGGCCCCTAGCGTTGAATGTGCAAATGGTTAACCCATAAATATAGACGTTATCCATTTTAAGGCTGGCTTCTCCCGGCGGTGGCCTGGAGGGCCGCCGTCACTGCTCCCACGAGCACCGGTAGCTGAGTCATCAGCTGGTTGAGCGACCGCAGAAGCGCGGCCAGCTCGGTGGTGTCTTCCTTCGCTATTTCGGGAAGGTTTGAATCCATCGTGACGTTTCTCGTAGTCGGCAGCGGAGCGGCGTGCTGGAAACGCCCTGCACGTGCGGCAACCCTCCTTACAGCCTAGGGCACCGGCAAGCCGGCATCCCCGACTGCAGGCGATGCCGCCGGCGAAGTCTGCTGTGACAGCTGCGGTGCCGGTGCGGCCTCCCCCGCGAACGGCTCTGGCCTCTGGGAGGGCCGGCCGACTTCCCCTTAGCGACGTCTGCGAAGCTGCGACTCGGGTTTACGCGGCTGGTGCGCTTCCCGTGCTCGAATGCGGCGCATCCTCTGTAACAGGCGACATGGTCCCCGTTGCAGTTGCAGCATTTCGGCCGGTCTTCTTTCTTCTTCGGGCAGTCCCGCGACTGGTGCTCCTCAGTGCACTTGCCGCAGCTCTCTGGCATCCTGCAATATTTTGCCAAATAGTTCATGCGCTGGCAGTTGAAGCACTGGGCTCGTCTGCCTTTTGCATGGAATGGCTCGACTTTTACGTCGATGTTGGCAGTGTTTTCAACCTGACAGATTTTCCGGTTGTCAACGTTGTCAACAAATACCAATAGGAACAAGGGCATGTCCCTGTGGGTCCTGGGCGACCTCATGACGCTGACGTGGCGGGTCTGGAATCCGATTTATCTCCAGCTGCCGCGGCATCTTCAGCGCCAGGTGGCGAAAAACGACCTGCAGCTACTTCAACTGTTCCGTGCTCTGCGTAAAGCAGTTCCACTTCTCTGTTTCGCAGAGCTGCATGAGGTTCACGTGGTCCTCTATGCATTCTGCTCTAACCACTGGATGGTGGTTTCGTCGCCGTAGTCCCCGTCCCCGTCTGTCTCGGCTACTTCCGGCTGATCTGCATACCGATTTGCAGCCTGGACCTGTTCCGGCGTCACCAGTTCGAAGGACCTCACTCTCGCCGTGTGGCGCCAGGAGGGCGCGATGAAGCTTTCTTCATCGGGCTTTCTTGGGGAAGCGGTCATCCTGCGACGTACCCTCCTCTTCTTCCGCCTGGTGCGACCGGAACTCTCCTGGGAGGAGGGAGTGTCCTCTACGGCCGCGGCTGGGCGCTTCCGCGAGGTTTGCTCGACGTCTGCAGGCTCGTCCGGTGTTGCCAGACTGGGCGTTGGTGAGGGCGTGGTGACTTCTGTAGCCGGCGCGGCTGGTGTGACTGCTGGCGCGGCGGCTGTCGTGGCGACTGCGACATGCGCTTGGCTGTCGCGAGCCACGGATACCAAAGACCGGAGTCTCGAAAGCACCTCCTCCCTGTCCACTTCGGTGCCCATAGCAAAACGTTGCATGTAGATGCAGCTCTCCTCGGGGGTCAGCCTGGCAATCCTTTGTCAGGGGGGGGGGGGGGGGGGCGACGGCTCGATGCGTCGTCTCCGTCCTGAGAGTGCCGTACGTACGGAAATTCCCACGTCCATCCAGCGGCCGCGAGCATCTCTCTCGCTCGCCGTCTTCGTCTGTGGGGGGGTCAGACGCTGACTTCGTCCGGGAAACCTCCCTTGGACCGACATCTGCCACAACCTGGGTCACGACGGAGCGATTATCTCGTTTCGGCTCCTCCTCCATGTCGTGGCCCCCAACACGACAACTTTGCTTTTTTAGAAAGCGACGACACTTTTTGCTTTCTTTGATAGGGGGTTCACGCCACGTGGGTTTTTCCATCCGAGTCCCTAAAGGCCCTTGCAGGCTGACGTCGAATCTGAAAGAAAGAACTCTGGGGAGCGAGGACACGCAAGGCAAGTAGCCAACTGCGTGAACCCGCGCAACCGTTCGCTACAAGATCACGAGCAAAGGGTTAGCCTCCGCAGAGTCAGCACAGAGCGTCCTCATATTTAGGCAGCCACAGTGCAAGTGTGAAGTGTCGGGATATCGTCGGTCGCGCTGATATCTCTGCTGGAGCGCTCTCCGCTTTCCGCCCGCGAAATCGCCCGATGCGCCTGGAGTGGCCGGTGGTGGTGGTAGGGGGGAGGGATGCGTGTACGGGGTTTGTGTCCCGGCGTCCGTCTCTGTCTCCTCCGTCCTTGGCTCTTGGTGGAACGGTACGCCCTTCTCTGATTTTCCTGATTGCAGACTCTCTGGTTCTGCTGAGATGGTAGCCACTGTCGCGGTTCTCGCGGTTGTCGTGCAACCGTATTTCTATGGACTCTTTGATAACTGAGTCGCAAAATCCGTTTTTACTGCATATTTACTTTGTGTCCTCGAAATCGAAGGTACGCTTCTCGTCAATACTATGTTCCGCCACAGCAGATTTGTTGGTCTGACCCAAGCGTACAGGCCTAATGTGTTCACTGCGGCGCTGTGAGATGCAACGCTGCGTCTGTCCTACATATTGCATCCCACATTCGCATCCGATCTTGTACACACCAGGTGCCTTCAGACCTAGTGGATCCTTGGATGAACCGAGGAGGTCTTTGATTTTTCCCGCTGCGCGGAAAACGGTTATGTTTCTTGAGAATTGGCCGTTGGAGGACCAGTGTATGGCAAGAATGCAGAGCCCACTGTTTCTTCATCCAGTCTCTCTTGTCTCTTGCTGTGGTCTGTCTTCAGAGCTCTCTCTATTTGTGTGTTACTGTATACATTTTTCTTGAAGGTGTCCTTGAGGTGTTGCAATTCTCCTAGCAAACTTGCCTTATCGCAGATGGACCTGGCACTATGCACTAAGGTGCTGAGCACAGAATTGCGTTACGCAGGGTAGTGGCAGCTGTTGGCATTTAGATACAGGTCGGTGTGTGTTTCCTTTCTGTACACTACGTGTCCCAGCATGCCGTCCATGTTTCTTGTCATCAGGATATCCATAAAGGGTAACTTCTGTTCTCTTCTAACTCCATGGTAAATTTGATATTTCCATGTATTCCATTGAAGTGTTGATGGAACTTAGAAGTTTGTCCCTGCCATGTGACCAAACGACAAAGTATCGTCAACGTAGCTGTAGAAGGCTTTTGGCTTGTGTTTCGTAGTGTCCAGTGCTAGCTTTCTGAACTTCTCCATGTATAGGTCGGCTATGCCTCGTACTAGGGGGGAGCCCATAGCTGCACCATCTATCTGTTCATAGAACTTCCCATCACATTTGAAATAGGTGGTGGTTAGCACATGGCGAAAGAGCTTGATGATACCCTCCTCAAAGTGTTCTCCCTAGTCAAGTCATGCTTACACTGGAGAGTACAGCCCTGTGGCACAGGGGCATCAGATGCTTCTAAATGTGTACGTCAATGCGTCTGCCTTGAAGAAAGGAAGATATAGGAGCTTAAAACAAAGTGCATCCCACATGATGAGGGCAGTAAGATCCACATGGGCATTCAGTCCCCCACGTTCACTACTCCTTTCGCTTCAGCCCTTAAAAAGCCAATTTCAAGAACTGATGCCGCCACACAAGGTACTACCTTCGTTTTTCAATGACCTGCAAAGCTGCAGTTATTTCATATCCCACAGCCCAGCCAACGGTGGCAGAAAAAGCCGCGGTTGCCAACTTTGCCTGGCTTCCAGCGCCTCCAGTGGCAGAGTTTAGTAAAAGGCACTCTTGCTGATGCTGCTGCGGTAGTTACAACAAAGTATTCCTAACCAAACAGTGCAAACAGTAACTTTCAACCACAGGCGAAATCAATTAGCAAACGGTTAGACCGTGTTATGGCTCTAATGAGTCGGTTTTTTAGCTAATGGAATATGAAGTCCGCCAAGGACAACTATCTCGGCCCAACAGTGAACTTCCACGCAGTACAGGCTCCCCATCCCAGTGCAGAGACAGGGGATCAATGCTTTATAGTACAGTGTAAGTTGAATGTGTTCAGGCATCATGCAGAGGAATTGAGGTTCCTAGCAGCATGCAAAACCGCTGTCTTTGTGTTTACAAGATACACATTTTAAAGCAACTGACGCCCCTGTGCTATGGGGCTACACTCTCCACTGTAAGCATGACATGACTCGGGACAGACCTAGGGGAAGTGTTGTGGATTTATCACTAACACACACCAATTCTCTACTCTCTCCTTGGATACTAACTTAAAAGTTGTATTTTAAATATTTTGTGGCTGCGAGCTCAGTAATCGTGTATGCAATTATGTAAAATGTAATAGTCTGCCAATCTGTTGCACAGGATAATTTTTTTTAATTGTGTCCAACGGTTGGCTGAGTATTACATTTTACATAATTACATGTAGTAAAAGTTGTGGGTCAGAAGAACACTACCTGCTCAGTGTGTTTACCTCCCCATGATGTGCTAGTCTGAAGCTGTCACAGATCTTGCAGAACGACTTCTTCGAATATTTCACTTACTAGGTGACTTTAATGCCCGTGATGTATATGGGGCACGAACTTACTTGTCCCACTGGTCGAGTTTTGACGTGACACATTATGACTCATTGTTGCGTATCCTCAACTCAGGCGATCCCACTAATTTGTCTGCTGAACTGTGTCGTCCTAAGCCATCGACCTCTATTTCTACTCTCCAGCTCCAGAAAACACTGCTCAGTGGGTAGCAAATGAAGACCTTCATTCCAGTGACCATCTCCCCTCGTGAATCCACCCACTGGATAGAGCATTACTTGAAAAGAAGCCACCGAAATGGATGATCAGCAGGACTAAATGAATACTCTTTAGTATAGTGGCTGTATTTAAAAACTGTGGAACGCCCAGGACTGGGTGGACCTCATCACATGAGTGAACCACCAAAATACTAACTTGTCGATCCCAAAGTTCTCGTGTCATCTTTGGAGGGAACCTTTACCTAGGAGTAGCAAAGAATGTCGCTAAGGAATCAGGGTCAGGCGTGCGATTCTCCAATGATTTAACTGCCACTCAACAGACAGCATAGTATGCTTTCGAGCTGCGAGTGCCAAGGATCGACGCAAGGAAAAGCCGTTGCAATAATTTCTGGACTCTCTCAACAGTTTCATGTGTTCTACAAAGTGTGGGAAGCCATCAGGGGCATTTCAAGTAATTACAGAAGTTCAACAGTAGCAGTGCTGTTATAGGGGTGTCTTCCAGCAGTGCTTAGAGACATCGCTCAGATGATAGCAGAGCATTTTGCAACGATTACTGCCAGTGCTGTCGGAGTGTTTTGACAAGAATAGAGGTGTTTCTCGGAGCAGGGTTTAAAGTTTTAAGCTCTTTGGCATACCCACAAACAGTGTCACATCTACGGTAAGGACGTATTTGTAGACGCGTTTTCTGTTTTCTGTTTCTTCTCCAGTACTGCAAGAACGACTCTTTAGTTATGTATTAGAATGCGGATGTTAGAGGAGTGGGTTTAAAAGACTGGTTTCTAGGTTTATGTATCTACTTACTTTAAATAGCGCCAGTCCTGATAGCGACCCCCCGCCCCCTTTTTATTTCACCTGACATATGATCATAATACTGTTTCACATATGATTTGTCGGTTCCTCTTACCCCTCTTTCACCTTTTGACAACCAAGCGTCTGCCACGTATAATCATATGTTTTGAAGACAATAGATATGCTGGACTGATGGTTACGTTACTACAACACTACTGTTTTATTAATTTGTCTTTGACGATACTGAAGATTTTACAATATTTATGAAGAACTAAACATATCTAGTAGTTTATATTAGGTGTATTATGGAGTTTTATTAAGACTAGATTCTTTCAATTAAGTAAATTTGCATGTAACACTTGCAGCTTTTAAGCAATACGCTCTGTATTTTAAGGTGATTTATTGCTCTGATATAAGATTCACTGTATTACTCTCATTACTTAAAGTAATGTGCAATGCATGATTCTTTTAGTCAATATGCTCTGTATTTCAATATGTATTTATTACTGTGTTATATCCTCCACAGTTTAGGCCTGAAGACGACGAAACTGGTTGCTTAGAAATAAACCTATATGACGGCGATTGGTATTGTTTATATTGAACATTGAGCAATCATAGTCCCATACTCCACCAGAAGATGGAGTTACACTCAAGACTACGTCTCTGTCTTACAGCCTTTTTAATCCGAGCGCCTCGTACATCGTCTGTCACTCTTAATGTTTCCTCTCTGCTGTTGAACATATTGTACATTGCCCATCCTCACCTATACCGTAACCTTATTTTCCTCAGAAATTCGAACACCTTTCACCATTTCACATTGTCGAAAGCTTTCCAGGACGACACATCCCATGAATGCCTCTTGAATTTTCCTTAGCCTTGCTTCAACTCTCAACCAACAAAACAGCGCATCTGGTGGCTTTGCCTTTCCTTAACTGACCACCAACCAATACTCCTTCAGTTCTCCTTTCCATACTTTAGTCTGTAACTCTTTCAGCAACTTGGATGCGTCAGCTATTAAGCTGACTGTTCGATAATTCTCGCACATGTCAGATCGTCAGATCTTGCAATCTTTGGAATCGTGTGATTGATATGTTTCCGGAAATCAGACGATGTACCGCCGGACTCATATATTCTACACACCAAATTGAATAGTCGCTTTGATGCCACTGCTTCCCCCCCCCCCCCCCCCCCCCCCCCCCATTCTCGCCAGTCCCAATGATGCAATATTACCTGCCTTATACGATTTTAAGACTTCCAAAGCTCTCTTAAATTCTGATTTAACATTGGATTCACTGTGTCTGCCCTAACAACCCTCGTTTTCTCTCCTGTCACATCAGACAATTCTTCCCCATCATAGAGGCCTTCAAGGCCTTCACATACTCTTTCCACCTACCTGTTCTCTCCTCTGCATTTACCAATTGAATTCCCATTGCACTCTTAGTGTCACCACCCTTGCTTTTAAGTTCACAGAAGCTTGTACTGACTTTTCCGTATGTTGGGTCATTCCTTCCGACGATAATTTCTTTTTTGATTCGTTCACATTTTTCCTGCAGGTAGATACTACCGAAATGGAAAAAAAATCTTCTTTATTGCACATACGCTGAGCACATATCATCATGTTATTGATATGGATATGAAGTACCCCGTTACACACTTCTTATGGTTAAATCCAGACTACTCACGAGGTATTAACAAAAACTTACTCATAAACCAGCCAAAGTTATCTTTTCAGCAAAGTTAAAAATCCCGAAATATAAAGACAATCAGAGCGATAGAGAAATACCTGATGGACAGGAAGAAAACCAACCGGTTACAATCAGACAATTAAGACTTCTCAAATTGGAGAAACGGAAGTAAAATTTAAAAAATTCGGCAACGTAAATGTGTGCTTTGGTAGAAATGTAGTCAGTTGCTGCTAGAAATGCCAGAGAATTATAAGATTCTCTGGCATTTCTTGCACCAACTGACTACATTTCTACTAAATAATAGCTCTGAATTTTACATCAACCTATTCTAGGACATGATCAAGTACTGCTTCTTGCCCCACCATGAGGACCCTAGGGTAACGAGGAGGTAACGTCTCCGCCGAAAAGGATATGAGAAATGTAGGACGAAAGGGGATTAGCGTTCCACCAATTAAAAAGTAATGTGAAATGGATGAAAACCTTGGGCTATGATCTTTGCAAAGAAATCATTCCGTCATTTATATTAAATGATTTAGAGGCAACACCTAAAAACTGAATGGATTGACAGGTATTTGAACTGAGCTCGATGCCTCACCACTGAGCAATCTCGTTCGGTCTCTCTGTCGAGAAGACAAAGCTGATGCAAAATGTAGACGTGATGATTACTGTCGTCACACTCGAGGCTGAACGTTGCTCCCCCGTCTGTACAAGTCTCACAGCATTGCGGTGAAGACAGCCAATTCCTTTAGTAGATTGTACGATAGCACGAAATAAGCTAATCTGATCATTCATCGGCAAGAACGACTTCGATTTTGACTGTTAATGTGCTACTCCAGTCTGAAGTTAGATCATTGTTTTGTACATGTACAGCGATTATATTTCAAAGATAACTTGTGATTGAAGGAGTTGGTTTCGATTTTGTTCGTTGCACTCAATTTCGAGTACAGTATGCTGTGATATTATGAGCTTGGGAAGGAGTGACCGAGCGTGGTGGTTAGCACACTGTATTTGTATTCGGGACGACAACTGTTCAATCCCCGTCCGGCCATCCTGATTAATATTTTCCGTGATTTTCTTAAATCGCCTCAGGCAAATTCCAGGATGGTTTCTTTGAAAGGTCAGAGGCCGATTTCTTTTCCCATCGTTCCATAATCCTATGGGACCAATGACCTCGCTGTTTCGTCCCCTCCCCCAAATCAACCAGTCAACCAAACAAAGGAATGAGGAGAAAAATTATAATGGCAACAATCATGGAACTCTTCGTTTTCGTTGGCAAAAATGGCTCTGAGCACTATGGGACTTACCTTCTAAGGTCATCAGTCCCCTAGAACATAGAAATACTTAAACCTAACTAACCTAAGGACATCACATACATCCATGCTCGAGGCAGGATTCGAACCTGTGACCGTAGCGGTCGCGCGGTTCCAGATTGCAGCGCCTAGAACCGCTCGGCCACCCCAGCCGGCTTCGTTTTGGTACAAACGTGTCTTTCAGAAAGTATAAGTAATCACAACGTAATGACCCCGCGAAGAGGATATACGTTCGTTTGTGGGAATGTACATCAGTGAAGTGTTCCAGAATGTGCTCTGACGAAAGTACGAGCAATTACACTGCGATCAGCACCTGACTCCAGCTTTTCGCTTCATAATTCTCTAGCGTGACTGATGGATGCTGCCATAATTGTCATTTTTATGTGAAATCTGGCAAAGTTTACTGGAAAATGTTTCTTGTTCCTCTTGATTTTGGGTATAAATTCATGAATGAACATGTTCACCGCCGTTGTAAATTTCTCTTATAGTGGAAGTTAATGAGAATGAATGAGGTAATAATATAAAGAAAAATATTTTATTTAATCATAAACAGAGGTAGGGAGTGCGATATTAGTTCTTGTTGCACACTTGGCTTACACGACGACCTACAAATGTGGCAGAAAGTAATGCTATGAACCCACTACAGAACGGAGATACATCGTAACTCACAGCGAATTCGTGGTTGTTATAGCGATGTAGCATTGCTGCAGGGGAATGAGACTTAGATACAAATATGAATAACTTATCAGTAATAGTAAACTGCCGTAGTTGTGTTGGAAAAGAATCAAAACTCTAAGCGCCAATGGAAAGTACTGAATCTCAAATAGTTATAGTGTATGGAAAGGTGACTAAAGCTGGAAAAAAATCAGCTGAAAATTTTACAACGGACAGAAGGGATTGATGAAACACCGTTGGTGGTGAAGTGTTTATTGTTCTCATAAGTAACTGACTTGTAGTGAAATAGAAGAAGATAGTTCCTCTTAGTAAGTATGGATAGATATTATAATAGGGGTTATACTAGACAATCGGGATAAATTTATAATTGGTTCTCTTTTTCCGACCCCTCCGACTCAGATGACGGTTCAAAGAAAACTTAAGTTGCATTTCTGATTGATAGCCCGCTCATACAATTGTAGCTGGTGGTGAACTCATTTCAACCTCGATAAGTTGGTGAATATGCGTGTGTACGTCTGTGGTAGACATCAAACGTCGTCGGAAATAGTACAGAATGCCTTCTCAGAAACTTATTGCTAACAAGTAGTTTAGGAGCCTACTCGAAGTGTAAATGGGTGCGAAACGAACTTGGTCTCATAGCAACAAATAATGCTGACAAAATAGGGATTATCGTGAGACTTAAAGGGATTACCGCCGGTTGGGTGGCCGAGCGGTTCTAGGCGCCTCAGACCGGAACCACGCGACTGCTTCGGTCGCAGGTTCGAATCCTGCCTCGGGCATGGATGTGTATGATGTCCTTAGGTTAGTTAGGTTTAAGTAGTTCTAAGTTGTAGGGGACTGATGACCTCAGAAGTTAAGTCCCATAGTGCTCAGAGCCATTTGAACCATTTGAAAGGGATTACCACAAGGCTGTTGAACCTACTGAATACCGTAACATCCAGACCATTCAAAAATAAACCCCAGATACGTGTATGTAAAATTGCAGCTAAAACTTCGCTGGACACCTTCCTAACGGACAGTCTTCTTCCAGTCTGATTATATAAGCGTAGACCAGATATGGTTTGAATTCAAAGAAATCGCATCGACGGCTATTGAGAGGTGTAAAAGTTAATAAGAGATCTTACTGATTCCACATGGTAGACACAATAGAACACCATCTCAGAAGCAACGAAAAGAGCATGCCAAATTAAATGAACGTGAAGTCCGCAAGCTTGGAGGAGTTTTGTAAAACTCAATGCGAGACGATTTTAATAGTTTCTACAATGAAACTCTGGAAATCCACCAGAAAACCGAAAGATACTGTGGCAATATGTAAAATACACCAATTACAATACGCAATCAGTACCTTCACTGCACGATAACAGTCGTGATGTTATTGATGACAATGCCGATAAAGCAGAGTTAGTAAACACGATTTACCGAAGTTCCCTCACAAACGAAGACGAAAAAAAATTTCCAGAATGCGAATAAAGATCATCTGCCAACATTACTAACTAAGAAGTAGATATCTTGTTGTAGTGAAACAGCTTCAGACATTTACGAAAGACAAGGGTTCCTGTCCATATTGTATACCAGTCAGATTCATTCCAAAGTATACTGTCACGATAGGTCTACACTCAGCAATCATATACAACCGCTCGCTCATAGAAAGATCTGTACACAAAGTCACACCAATAGCCAAGAAAGGAAGTAGGAGTAATCCGCTGAATTACAGACCCATATCACTAATGTTTATTTGCAGAATAGGACATATAGTATGCTTGAACATTATGAATCACCTCGACGAAAACGATTTATAGAAAAATAGCCAACAGGGATTCAGGAAATATCGTTCTTGTTCAACACAATTAGCTCTTTATTCCTATGAAGTAATGACTGCTGCCGACAGGGACTTCAAATTGATCCCATAATTTGATTTTAACACTCACGAAGTATTGAGTGCTATCGACGGGGGAAGTCAAATTGATTCCATGCTTTTAGATTTCCAGAAAACTTTTACACCGTGCCTCAGAAGCGACTTCTAATTATGTTTTGGGGCGTACAGAGTATTGCCTCGGTAATGTGAGTGGATTCGTGATTTCCTACCACAAAGGTCACATTTCATAATAACTGACAAAACTTTTCGAGTAAAACAAAGATAATACCTGGCTTTTCCCAAGGAACATAAACGATTTGGGGGACAATCATAGCAGACCACTTACATTTTTCCCAGATAAAACTTCCATTTACCGTAATGTAAAGTCATCAGGTGATCAAAACGAGTTGCAAAATAATTTAGGCAAAATACCTGTGAGGTGTAAAAAGCACCAATGTACTCTAAATCATCCAAAAGATGAAGTCATCCATATGAGGACTAGGAAGGATCCTCCAAGTTTTAGCTACAGGATAAATCACACAAATCTAAAGGATGTAAACTCAACTAAATACTTGCGTATTACAACTACCAGTGACTTAAATTCGAATAATCACATAGATAATGTGGTGGGGAAAGCCTACCAAAGACTGCGATGTATTGACAGAACACCTACAAAATGTAACAGGTCTACTCAGTTGACTGCTAACACTACGCTTTCTGCGCTCTTGCGAAGTACTGCTGTGCAGTGTGCGATCCGCATCAAGTAGGACTGACGGTGGTCATCTAAAAGTTAAAAGAAGGGCAGCTCGATTTGTATATTGCGAAATAAGGGTAAGAGTGCAACAGATATGAAGCACAAATTGGGGTAACAGTCACTAAAACAATGGCCTTTTTCTACAACGGTAGGAGTTTCTCATGAAAACTGAATCACAAAATTTCTCCTCAGAATGTGAAAATACTTTGTTGGCGCTCACATGCATAGGAAGAAGTTTACATCATCTACATCTACATATATATTCCACTATCCACCAAGCGGTGTGTGGCGGAGGGCACAATTCACGCCAAAGCCACATTTCGCCCCCCCCTCCCCCCAATCCCTCTGTTCCACTCGTGGATCGCATGAGGGAAAGTCGACTGTCTGAACGCCTCAGTACGAGCTCTAATTTCCGTTATCTTTGAATGGTGATCATTGCACGATTTGAAAGTGGGTGGTAATAATATATGATCTACATCCTCGGCGAAGATCGGATTTCGGAATTTAGTGAGCAGCCCCTTCCGTTTAGACCGTCGTCTATCTGCAGGTATATCCCACTTCAAACTTTCTATGAGATTTGTAACGCTCTCGCGATAGCTAAATGTACCAGTCACTAATCTTGCTGCTCTTCTTTGGACCTTTCTAGTCTCTTGAATGAGACCCAACTGGTAAGGGTCCCATACAGAAGAACAGTACCCTAAGACTGGACGAACTAACGTATTGTAAGCAATTTCCTTTGTTGAAGGACTGCATCGCATGACCGCTGTTTCCTAAAACCTTGCTGGTTTCTGCAGATGAGCTTCTTAGAGTCTAGACAGGTCATTATGTCTGAACACAAAATATGTTCAACGATTTTACAACAAATCGACATCAATGAAATTAGCCGGTAATTATGTGCATCCGATTTTCTACCCTTTTTATAGACTGCTGTGACCTGGTCCTTTTACCAGTTCCGTAGAACTTTCGTTTGTTCCAATGATCTCTGATAGATGATTGATAAGAATGGTTCTATATTTGTAGCATAGCCAACATATAATCTTACGGGGATACCGTCTGCGCCAGAGTCTTAACTCTGGATCTTAACTGTTTTATAATCCCAGATACACTAAACACTATGGTAGCCATCCTTGCGTTTGTTCGAAGGTTGAAAGATGGAATGGTGCTGCAATCGTCTACCGTAAACCAGTTTTTGAAAGCTAGGTAAAAATTTCGGTCTTTTGTTTAACATCATCCGTTAGATTACCCGTAATGTCAGCAAGAGAAGGTATTAAATTATTTGTAGCATTCATAGATTTTACGTACGACCAAAATTTTTTGTGTTATTTTTAGAATCTGGAGATAACATATTGCTTTCAAATGTGTGAAAAGAATCTCTCATTGACCTTTTGACAGCTGCTTTCATTTCGCATACTTTCTGTTTGTCAGCGGGACAGTGAGTACGTTTAAAACGACTGTGCAAAATTCTCTGCTTTCTCAGCAACTTCCTAATTTGTTTGCTGTACCAAGGCGGATCCTTCCCCCCCCCCCTCCCCTCTATATTTTTCCTAGGCACATACTTCTCTAGCACGTGGTGGGCAACACGTATAACTTCCAACCAAAGATGCTGAATGTCTTTGTGTCCCGCGGTGAATTCTTGAAGGTATGAAGATATTAATTAATGACACTTTTATTAGCTTTCCCAAACAAGAAAACTCTACTCTCTTTCTTTGGTTGTTTTGCAACTTCCCATGACATAGAAGCCACAACGACATTATGGTTGCTAATACCTTCTTCTAGATTAACTTCCTCAAAAAGATCAGGTCTGTTTGTCGCCAAGATATTTAATATATTCGAATCTCCAGTTGTTTTTCCAACCACTTGCTCCAGGTTGCACGTTGAGAGCGCTCCGCGAATAACGTCACGCGAGTCGTTGCTTCTGCCCCCTGTGATATACGTGTAATTTTCTTAGTCAATGTATCCCATATTAAAGTCTCCACCTATAACCAATGGATAATTTCGATATTTATTTTCTATGTACTCAAGACTTTTCCTGAAACGTTCTACGACATTTGTTGCGGACGCTGGTGGTCTATAAAAACATCCTAATACAATGGTCAATCCTTTTCTGATTGACTGCTTTATCCAGATTATTTCACAGTCAGACCCAGTATCAATCGCGGCTGCGTTTGAGCAGCTTTTAACTGCAATGAACACACCACATCCCATAGTATCAGTCCTATCTTTCCTAAACATTGTCCAATCCGAGTTCAAAATTTCACTGCTGTTTGTGCGTGGTTTCAACCAGCTTTCGGTACATGTAGAATATTAGCAATCATAATAAAATAGAGAAATCAGAGCTCGCACGTGGATATTCCAGTGTTCGTTTTTCCGCGCGCTGCTCAGGAGAGGAACGGTAGAGAAGCAGCTTAAAGCTGGTTCGATGAACCCTCGGCCGGGAACGTAACTGTGAATTGCAGAGTAATCACGCAGATGAAAATGTAGTTCGGAACAGGAGAAATAAGCCTCACAGGTGCAGCAAGAAGTGTTATAACTGAGAATGCACAAAAAATTCCCTATAACAAAAATTATGTACTTATAAAAACCAAAGGAGCAAAAAGTTAAGAAAAAGATAAAAACATTATACTGAAAAATAAGCCAAATGTTAAGTATTTTCAAGAAGAAACATCGGTGGGGATTCCAAATAGAAGGTGGTTTCTGTAACAAGAATATACCAAACTCCGTAATTCATAAATGAAATTATAAATACTGGCGTTCTTACCTCTAGAACCGAGATAGGCACGAAGTTAATACGAATAGAACCTACTTTATTCTCAGGTTTACTTTCAAAATATTGTTAAGTATATCGAAACTGGTTCGAAGATTACTTGTAAATTTTCAATCCATATAAACGTCTCAAATTCAGCCCAAAATCGACCCTTGAATTAAAGTGTAATGCTTGCGAGATGAATGGTTGTTCAACGCTAAATCGAAAGTGTATAGATTACATTGTTTAAACGGGATTCGGGGATGAGACAGAACGGTAAGCCTTTTGTGTGAATTATTCATAAACCAGATCTCTAAATTCAAACATAACACGCTCGAATCATACTTGAAGGGAAAGTGAGATGAGTAAATCTGCATGAAACATAAAGTTTCACAAACCACCTAACAATATAAGGAAGATGGTACACTACTGGCCATTAAAATTGCTACACCACGACGATGACGTGCTACAGATGCGAAATTTAACCGACAGGAACAATATGCTGTGATATGCAAATGATTAGCTTTTCAGAGCATTCATACAAGGTTGGCGCCGGTGGCGAAACGTACAACGTGCTGACATGAGGAAATTTTCCAACCGATTTCTCATACACAAACAGCAGTTGACCGGTTTTGCCTAGTGAAACGTTGTTGTGATGCCTCGTTTAAGGAGAAGTAGTGCGTACCATCACGTTTTTGACTTTGATAAAGGTCGGATTATAGCCTATCGCGATTGCGGTTTATCGTATTGCGACATTGCTGCTCGCGTTGGTCAAGATCCAATGACTGTTAGCAGAATATAGAATCGGTGGGTTCAGAAGGGTAATACGGAAAGCCATGCTCGATCCCAACGCCCTTGTATCACCAGCACTTGAGATTACAGGCATCTTATCCGCATGGCTGTAACGGATCGTGCAGCCACGTCTCGATCCCTGAGTCAGCAGATGGGGACGTTTGCAAGACAACAACCATCTGCACGAACAGTTCGACGACGTTTGCAGCAACATGGACTATCAGTTTGGAGACCATAGCTGCGGTTACCCTTGATGCTGCATCACAGACAGGAGCGCCTGCGATGGTGTACTCAACGACGAACCTGGGTACGCGAATGGCAAAACGTCATTTTTTCGGATGAATCCAGGTTCTGTTTACAGCAGCATCATGGTCGCATCCGTGTTTGGCGACATCGCAGTGAAAGCACATTGGAAGTATGTATTCGTCATCGCCATAATGGCATATCACCCGGCGTGTTGGTAAGGGGTGCCATTGGTTACACGTCTGGGTCACCTCTTGTTCGCATTGACCGCACTTTGAACAGTGGACGTTACATTTCAGATGTGTTACGACCCGTGCCTCTACCCTTCATTCGATCCCTGCGAAGCCCTACATTTCAGCAGGATAAAGCACGACCGCATGCTGCAGGTCCTGTACAGGCCTCTCTGGATACAGAAAATGTTCGACTGCTGCCCTGGCCAGCACAATCTCCAGATCTCTTACCAATTGAAAACGTCTGGTCAATGGTGACCGAGCAACTGGCTCGTCACAATACGCCAGTCACTACTCTTGATGAATTGTTGTATCGCGTTGAAGCTGCGTGGGCAGCTGTACCTGTACACGCCATCCAAACTCTGTTTGACTCAATGCCCAGGCGTATGAAGGCCGTTATTACGGCCAGAGGTGGTTGTTCTTGATACTGATTTCTCAGGATCTAAGAACCCAAATTGCGTGAAAATGTAACCACATGTCAGTTCTAGTATAATATATTTGTTCAGTGAATACCCGTTTATCATCTGAATTACTAGGTGCAGCAGTTTTAATGGCCAGTTGTGTATATAATGTTCTCGGTCTCAACTTCCTTTATTACCATTTACTGATGTGGACGGACTCCACCATATGTTTTTTCGAAACATGGCATATTAGAAAATGAAAGTTAATTCCATATACAACCCACCATGTACTTTATATATACGTTAACGCTTATGGTATTTCATTTATTATTTGAATATTATATAAGGCGCAGTGAGAATAAGGGAGCAAGATTGAGTTTTAACGTCTCATCGGCATTGAGGTTATTAGAGTTGGTGGCGCAATGCTGTATATCTGAGAACGACCACAGAAGTTAAATATTAGTTTCATTCTTTCTAACTGAAAGATCACCACATGTTGTTTCTTCCCGGGCATCGATTGTTTTAAGAAGCTGTGGATCGCATTAGCTTAAGACTTTACTGTTTCATGCACACCTCCTGTGTTTGTGTACATGCTAACGTTTTCTAATTAAGAGAAGGCATTAAGAATATATATGATTAGAGCCTTTAGAACTGGGTCATACATTTAATATAAAGCTACGGATTCGTCGAAAAGTCAGCTTCGAAGGGCAAATACTAAGTGACCAGCAGCCAATTGAAATATATCGTATTATAACGCAGTTATCTAAGTCACTGTTGATTACTTCTTAATTTGAATGTCTCTTCTATTTGTCAGTCAATTATACAACGGAGATGACAAGAAAATTAAGTAATTTCAGAAAAATTTGAAACGAAGTTCGGGATCAAAATTACTGTCCATGCGTTACTGGCAGAAGATAACATTTTAGTATGAGACGACGGATTTTAGTATTAGACTATAGTACACCGTCTCTTTCATACGGTACTTTTCATGTACGATTTTCTCCATTTTCCGAGTGGCAAAGCTTTTCTAGAGAGGCAGTAACAAGCAAAAGATCTTCGCACGCAAACCAACAGCAACAGCAGAACTATAAACCTACGGTATTCATCGGGAAAATTTGTCTCGTTTTTATGCTATCAACGACGAGAATGGTTACTACAGACACAAACTTCTATAGAGAGCGTTTGTGCGTACATTTTTCGTATGTAAAAGGAGCATATCATTTTTGAGAATGCGGAAGGTTAAAAAGTTCCAAGATAATTAACTTCCTTCAGTCCAGGAGGGAAAGCCAACCTCTTTCTCTTCGGTTTTTGACTAATTACCTTTCATCCAAGAACAAATACGGAACTTCAAGGAAAAGAGGGAAAGATTAGCAAATACTACTCGATGAAAGTCTGTAACAACGCTGGGCGATGAAGCTGCCAAGCGTCCTCCGCTGGGCAGTACTAAGAATTTTGAAGTCGAAGGATTTAAGAGCAACTGGTTGGTTAAGGAAGGAAAAAGTAATCCAAGCAGACAACGGCACGCAGACGTCGAACACTTGAAGTTGTTGGTTTGAGTGAAGAGATAAAATCAGAAAGTGGGTATGTTTACGCTCTGTCCATTATCAAATGACACTGAAAGGTTACTACTGTCCACAGGGACTTTTTCTTGTACAAGCTCGTAAAAATTACGTACATTATAAAGTAAACGTATATTATGCATCTTGATGTGTGGCAGTCATTTCTTAAATTAAGAAGAACAATAATTTTTTTTGGGAGCAGGTATCGACACTTGTTACGAGCATATGGTGACGATTAAACTTAAATGAAACAATGTTTTATACAAATCTGTGTAGATCTGTAGTTAATCTGGCTAGGTCTCGTAATGAGTCGTACAGTGGGTGAAGAATGACTTTATTGAACACATTGAATGCATGACACGTTTCGGAATTACATCTTCAGAAATCCAATTACAAATGTGGCACAAGGACAAGAGCGTCACCAGTTGTAATCTAGAGGCAGTTTGTCATCTTTCCTACCAGAAAGTAGCACTGTAGAATATGATATATGTAACTTTGGTTCCTCTTTACAAATATTAGTAGGTGTCAAAACAAATGTTGAGAGAATGGAAGGAAACTTGACCAACCACAATATATGTTGAGTGTTCTGCCTGGCCCTGCATATGCCATCTTCTATAACTTTAATCTGAGCGGGAACCTTCATCAAACTGATGATACGACGGTGGAAGTAGAGCTGTTCATGAAATGGTCTATAAAAGTCTAGGACTGGTCGAGACCATATTTGGCAAATTTTAAAGTGGTTGGTGGAATGATAGTATTGCAGCAAAGGTAAAGCAGAAAAACGAGGCCTCTAACAGACTTTAGAGCAATAATACTGATGACACAAGCAGATATCTAAGACTGGTGGGAGGAGTATCGGAGGTTTTAAGTCTGCACGTTGGGCTGTTGTCTGTACTGCTAGCAGATGACCCATGATTCCACAACTGGTTCGACAAAGTACATTTATTGCAACCTCACCTCGGAAAAGCAAAGTTCCACAGAAAACAGATGTAACAGAAGTTACCGTCCTATACCTAGTATGAATGTAATCTTCCGTGAGTTAGGTTGTGACGCAGAAATGACCTAGGTCGAGATGTAATCGTAGTTACACAGCTACACTGGGTTACAGGAACAGTACTGGTGGCTTCTGGGCGGCATAATGGGGCGATGCAACTTGGTGCAGAGCCGGCTATAGCTCCAGCAAATGGGACGAGGTACGAGACAGGCGCGAGTGGCCTGAGGAGAAGCTGCGAGGGTGCAGCTGGACGCTGGTGGCTGCGCTGCGGCTTAAGTGCACAGTGGCTGTGGACAATGGTGCTGCTTGCTAGCGTTGAACCTGTAAACAGAATATCTGTAATCAATACCTAATGGATGCACGCGAAATATTGGCAAGATGTGTGCCTGTTTCTGAAAGAGGAGCGCCTACAGCTCACAGTGAGGCAACCCACATGTCGCAGACGTTCTGCCAGAAGAAGGACTTGCCGAGAATGCAGGAGCCCATCTCGGCGTATATTCCAGAAACCAACTCTAAGCTCCGTCCGAACGGGTCTCTAAAGGCCCAATGGGACCGACGAACCGTCGTGTCATTTTCAGGGCACCTAGGGAAATATTAGCTGTGTTATGCTATCTGATCGTGATACTTTTTGTGTCCATTATGTTTTCTGGTTTTTCTTAATTTTATATACACTCCTGAAAATGGAAAAAAGAACACATTGACACCGGTGTGTCAGACCCACCATACTTGCTCCGGACACTGCGAGAGGGCTGTACAAGCAATGATCACACGCACAGCACAGCGGACACACCAGGAACCGCGGTGTTCGCCGTCGAATGGCGCCAGCTGCGCAGCATTTGTGCACCGCCGCCGTCAGTGTCAGCCAGTTTGCCGTGGCATACGGAGCTCCATCGCAGTCTTTAACACTGGTAGCATGCCGCGACAGCGTGGACGTGAACTGTATGTGCAGTTGACGGACATTGAGCGAGGGCGTATAGTGGGCAAGCGGGAGGCCGGGTGGACGTACCGCCGAATTGCTCAACACGTGGGGCGTGAGGTCTCCACAGTACATCGATGTTGTCGCCAGTGGTCGGCGGAAGGTGCACGTGCCCGTCGACCTGGGACCGGACCGCAGCGACGCACGGATGCACGCCAAGACCGTAGAATCCTACGCAGTGCCGTAGGGGACCGCACCGCCACTTCCCGGCAAATTAGGGACACTGTTGCTCCTGGGGTATCGGCGAGGACCATTCGCAACCGTCTCCATGAAGCTGGGCTACGGTCCCGCACACCGTTAGGCCGTCTTCCGCTCACGCCCCAACATTGTGCAGCCCGCCTCCAGTGGTGTCGCGACAGGCGTGAATGGAGGGACGAATGGAGACGTGTCGTCTTCAGCGGTGAGAGTCGCTTCTGCCTTGGTGCCAATGATGGTCGTATGCGTGTTTGGCGCCGTGCAGGTGAGCGCCACAATCAGGACTGCATACGACCGAGGCACACAGGGCCAACACCCGGCATCATGGTGTGGGGAGCGATCTCCTACACTGGCCGTACACCACAGGTGATCGTCGAGGGGACACCGAATAGTGCACGGTACATCCAAACCGTCATCGAACCCATAGTTCTACCATTCCTAGACCGGCAAGGGAACTTGCTGTTCCAACAGGACAATGCACGTCCGCATGTATCCCGTGCCACCCAACGTGCTCTAGAAGGTGTAAGTCAACTACCCTGGCCAGCAAGATCTCCGGATCTGTCCCCCATTGAGCATGTTTGGGACTGGATGAAGCGTCGTCTCACGCGGTCTGCACGTCCAGCACGAACGCTGGTCCAACTGAGGCGCCAGGTGGAAATGGCATGGCAAGCCGTTCCACAGGACTACATCCAGCATCTCTACGATCGTCTCCATGGGAGAATAGCAGCCTGCATTGCTGCGAAAGGTGGATATACACTGTACTAGTGCCGACATTGTGCATGCTCTGTTGCCTGTGTCTATGTGCCTGTGGTTCTGTCAGTGTGATCATGTGATGTATCTGACCCCAGGAATGTGTCAATAAAGTTTCCCCTTCCTGGGACAATGAATTCACGGTGTTCTTATTTCAATTTCCAGGAGTGTATTTCCTGTGACCAGAATTTCATTTACTGTATTTGCAGTTTGCTTCTGTGGCACTACATAACGGAATACTCAGCAATACGTGAAGTCAGAATGTTTTAAAGTTTTCTGATTTAAATTTTATGACAATGCTTATATGACGATTTGTATTCTGACTATGCTTTTCTTTTTTTTAATGTCCAGAGACAGTGGTGATGTGCCTTGAAGTCTCAGCTAGTCACTTATACAGTTTTCTGTTGAAGAGCAAAAGAGTTCCGCTTTCACAGCCTCTTCCTCTTTCGATAGCCGATGGGTTCACCCCAACATTGTAACTCATGCTTCAAGAGTACTGCCAGGATGGTTCCTTGCTAGTCGCATCTGGGGCACTAAAGTGGCTTTGGGCGTCTAAGCGGATGGCACGTCCAGCTGTTGATGCACCTTTAGAAAAGAGACAGAAAAGGGAAAAGAAAATTTAAAATAGAAGATCTATGTCAACCCTGAACATCCTTAGTATCAAACACCTAGGCCTTCACTCATCCTTTCTGCACTCTCTGCATGTTTCCGTGATAGCAGAGCGCGGCTGTGGTTGTGGGAGACTGGGAATCCTAGGCTGATGGATTGTGTAGTAGTTAATTTTAGAGTCGTTCTTGAAGTTTCAGCTGGTGTTCCCGACCTGTAAATTTCATGTGCTGAAACGAATGCTGTGACTGGTGTTTGAGTTGCTTATCTTCGGCACCAGTAGGCATGGTATCATATCATAGCATAATGTAAGCTCATTTCTTCCTGGGAAGATCTGTTGTAAGTAAGCCTCACTTTAATCTTAAAATTGGACTACCAGTGGTATGGAGGGGATGAGGGAGATTGTGACATGCGGCCCCGCCGTGTGCAAATTTGAAAAATCCCAGCGCAGGGCGCTGTCTGTCAATCTGACACACGCTGGTGGCTGTTTTCGCCACCTCACGCATGCAGCGATTTGGGGGGAGGATATTGTATTATGAAAAGAGCTTCAGTGCGGAACCAACTGGTAGTCTTTGCCGCATCATACGGTCGCGATCAAGTTTACCTCTTTGTGCTGCCAAGACAGTAGTGATGTATTTTGGTGTTCAGATGACAAGCTTGATGGGTGTTATGTCTTCCTTCGTAAACACTAAGGAGAGGGGCTACAGAATGGTGCAGCAGCTGTCCCCGTAGAGAAGCTGGAATGGAGCAGAAATGATTGGTGAACACGTAAACACACTAAACATAAATTTTACTTCACTTCAAACTTTATCCAAGTGTTGCAATAAATCTTTACAAAAGATCAAAGTGCAATAAATTCCAGGAGGCAAAAGAGTGCAGTGTGTCTCCTACTATTAATGTAAGCTGAAGAGGCAAAGAAACTGGTACATATGTGTAACATCTTGTAGGGTCTCCGCTACCACGCAGAACTGCCATAACACGCCGTGGCATGGACTAGACCAATGTCTGAAGTAGTGCTGGGCGGAACTCAGACTATGAATCCTGCAGGGCTGTCCATAAATCCCGAGTACTAGAGGATGGAGATCTCTTCCGAACAGCACGCCGCAAGGCATCCCAGATAAATCAATAACGTTCATGTCTAGCGAGTTTGGTGGCCAGCGGAAGTGTTTAAACTCAGAAGAGTGTTCCTGGAACAACTATGTAGCAATTCTGGAAGAGTGGGGTGTTGCATTGTCCTACTGGAATTGACCAATTCCGTCGGAATGCACAGTGAACATGAATGACATGAATGAATGCAGGTGATTAGACTGAGAGATCCCAACTGCACACGCCCCGCACCATTACAGAGCCGCCACCAGCTTCAGCGGTCACCTGATGGCGTGCCAGCTCCATGGATTCATGAGGTTGTCTCCATACCAGTATACCTCTAGCAGCTCGATAAAATTTGAAACGATCTCGCCCGACCATGTTTCCAGTCATCAACAGTCCAATGCTGGTGTTGATGAGGCGTAAAGATTTGTGCCGTGAAGTTATCAAGGGTACACGGGTGGGCCTTCGGCTTCGAAAGCCGATTACGATGAAGTTTCGGTGAATGGTTCACACACTGACACTTGTTCATGGCCCGGCATTGAAATCTGCGGTAATTTGCGGAATGGTTGCACGTGTGTCACGTTAAACGGTTCTCTTCAGTCGTCGTTGGTTCCGTTCTTGCAGTATCATTTCCCGGTGGCAGTGATGTTGGAGATTTGATGTTTTACAGGATTCCTGATATTCACGGTACACTCGTGAAAAGGTCGTACCGGAACATAACTTACTGATCGCTACCTCGGATATGCGGGACCAGACACTTGTTGTCTTATATAGACTTTGCCGACCGCATCTCCGTACTCCGCCTGTTAACATACCTCTGTATTTCAATACGCATGCCTCTACGAGTTCCTTTGGCACTTTAGTGTATTTATCTGGTTGTATTTCAGTTTGATACGATCTTGTTGCTCTTGCTTATGCGTACATCAGTATGATTAATGGTGTCACGTCGTGTTTCCTTGTGTTGGTTTCGTGTAGTTTCTGATTTACTTGTTTCACTGACGTAGTCTCAGAATCGCTGTTATCCATTTTGAATTCTTTTAAAAATGCAAGGTTGTATGAACTCTTGTTATACTTGTCAATACTGTTTATTTTATGTGAATCTCTGTTGTTATTTAATTGACCTCATATAGTGGTAGCGGAACAACGGCCGTGTGTTTGTTGTCGAGGTCATCTACTTCTTAAGGCCTGTACTTAAGTTTCTTTGGCAAAGGCCTCCACCAAGAATGGTTTTCAATTAGTGGTGATTGATAAGTCTAAGGCGCTCCTTACTAGTATATCGTGTTTGACTTTAAGTCACGGCTTGTGCCTGCTTTGTTTTAAAGGGGTTAGGGCCCTCCCGCTTGAACTGAATGCTAGTTTACGTTATGCCTAATGAATGGTTAGTTATAAAAGGGCTAGGTGTTATCTTCAACTAAATTCCTGTTTCAGTCAAATGTAGTGCTTGTAAAGGGCACTTATAATTTGTTATAAGTGTCTACTGCCATAGTCCTCAGTGGCGTCGAGCTAAATAAAGTAGAAATTGTGAGTTCACTACTTTGGGCAACGTTGGGTGTGGCTTACAGTGGTCGCTGTTTCTTCTATGTGTACTCACTTGGGTTACTAACTGGCCACGTAGAGAAACGTTAGGTACGTTGTGTTGTTTGTGTTCATTCTGTGTGTTTTTTAATGTTCAAATATTAGTATGACCAGATTTTCATTAACGCGTTCCAGTCTTACTTTTATGGGAATGCGTAACGAAATGCACAATAATAAATATGAAGAAGTCAAAACTTGTCAAGTTTTTCCGTTTAAATTTTGTGGCAGTTGTTAAGTGACGTTTTGCTCTTTTACTGTGGTCTTTAAATGTTCTCAGATAGTAGTGTTGTACCTTGTAGTGTGATCTAGTCACGTACTCATTTCTCTATTGCAGAACAGGAAAGTTCCATTTTCCACGAGTCTTGTTTTTTCCGCAGCCGATGGAGCGTACGTCGTCGTCGCCTCCCATGCCGTGCCGATACTGCCGGTATGGGTCGTTGCTTCCGGCACCTGGGTCACTAAAGGGACATCAGGCGCCTAAATGGGCGCTGCATCCACACAACTGTTGATGCAGTTTTAAAGAAGTGAAAAGAAATAAAAACGAGACGTTAAAAAGGATTGTGTCACCCCTGGACATCCTCAGTTGTAAACAGCCAGCACTCCAAAGTCCCCCTATAACACTCTCCTTCTACTTATTCTTCCCCTCCTTCTACCATCATCTGCTGCCACCATGTGCGATAGCTGTATAACACTTTTGTTACAGGTCTTCAAGAGTCAGAGAGGGTCTGTTTGCATTTCAACTATCCCACTTTCAACAGTCATAGTTCGTGATAAATAACTTTCAGCGCCTTTCTTACTTTACGATTTGTCGGCATTCAGACGCATACTGATCATATATCGAGGTAGTACACGTCTTATTTAATCTGATATACTTTTTCTGAAGCTTGTTAACGTTTCCTTTATTACATTTAGTAACCTGGTAACGGTGTCATTGCCCCTTTCCTGAACTTAACTTTCCATTATATTTAAAGGATGGGAATCTTTCTAATCTCCTCTAATTTTTTTTGAACCTTTACAGTCACTGTGAGAGCCTCACTGATATATGGGTTTGTCATATTGATATATGATTCTATACAATTATCCAAAATCAGCAACCGAGATTCACCTTGGGAAGATGTTTCCATCATAACACTATGCAATTCCGTTAACCTTGTGTTGATTGCTAACTTATTTCGCAAGATTCAGCTGCTACTCACTTTTGAAGCAGAAATCAACTTCCTTTGGTTGTCCCAATTTTCCTGTAGATGTATAAATGTATGTCATACTTGCAGATTTATCCATAGCCTACAATATATTGGCATAGTTTTAATATACTGCCTATTATGCAGCGCCTCATCAAAGTTTCATCTACGTTACCCTTCATTCAATTTCCTGTTTATATAAAAAATGAGGCAGGTATTTTGTGGGTTATTCCAGCAAGCCCCACATAGAGCGATGAGTTCATTTATTCGTTCATGAGAGTTTTAAATATGCCTTAAATGCAGATTGTCTCGTTTGAAGGCGATAATAAGTTTTGCCTTATCCCAGACCAACTGCATTGTGATCCTTGAGTACGTCTTGGTAAGAGTAAATATATTCATTTCCAAATGGCAGCCAGAGCAAGAATATTTCCGGATTTATCCACGTTTTGAACTATGATGCCATCAAATATGAATATGCTGCTTGGCTTTTGGTCATCATCTGGTAGGTTACACACTCAAAGCCATGCAATATATTCCAATGGAATCCTCAGTAGTACCTAGCTAGAACAAGATCAGTTCTCCTACAATCTGAAGATTCTGTAATTAAAGTACATGTGTTACCCAAAAGTAAGGTTCAATTGTTCTTCTGGCTTCTCGTATCTTCATAGTGGACACGTCGGCTACAACACTCTAATGATGGGAGTGTTTTGTTCACTCAGTCATAATGATCACAACATGCTCACATTTCAGACAGAGAATTTTGTATAGATCAAATGTAACTCCAAAACCTTTTCATGGATGAACACTTACATACTGCAGGGTGTATGAACCGATTTACATACGATTGCCGTTCTTTGTCTACATCTGGCACATTTGGATCATACATTTCTACTTCCACACTGACATGACATGAATCGTACAGCTGAACAAAAGTTTCTTTCTATGAGTGCAGAGTTTGGAGAACAGACTCCAATAATTCACTCCATAATGTGCCGTAGAATTGGTGGACACTCGATTCCCATCTTAGTCGACTGTCTACAGCACGCCTTGTATGCTGACTTCTGTACACCAAATTCTTAAACGTCTGTTCACTGCTGTCCTAATCTACATTTGATAATGAGATACACTGATTATTTTATCTGCAAATGGTTCAGATGGCACTGAGCACTATGAGACTTAACATCTGAGGTCATCAGTCCTCTAGACTTAGAACTACTTAAACGTAACTAACCTAAGGAAATCACACACATCCATGCCCGAGTTAAGCTTCGATCATGCGACCGTAGCGGTTGCGTGGTTCAAGACTGAAACGCCTAGAACCGCTAGGCCACGCCGGCCGGCTTTTATCTACTAGTTTCATTGTATATTGACATCCCAAAATTTTGAAAATATCTGCCGTATGTATGCATTAAGAAATTCGGTCTATATTGCATTCAGGCCAGTAGTAAACATTACTCAGGTAGGAGATCTTTCAGTGAACTCACCGTTCACAGACTTGACTGTTTCTACACCTACACAGTTTGGTACAGGAGGTATGCGGTAACTGGTACACTGTTCCACTTGGTTGAGTAACACTATTTTTGCTCAGATAGTCTGCAAACTCACTGTAAGTAGTTCTTACATACAGTCTGCAGCAGCACTGTCTTCCCTTGCGATCGACACTGCACGGTACATACCTTCTACATTCACAACATTTGTATGTTGTAAGTATATAATTGTATCATATGAAGTTAATTCTGGCATTGTCTCACTGTACACATCAACTACTCGGACTTTATCACCATAAATATAAACTTCTATTGGTGTATATTCATCTCTCATGTTGTTCTTTAGATACGTCATTACACTGCACAGATATTCCCACTAGTACCATGAATACTGAACTCTGGTACGGACATTTTGCATTACTTCAATTCAGTCATCATGTCAAGGCATTACTTGGTTCGAGGTGTAGTTTTATGCTTTTTACCAACCGGCAGTCACGTTATGAGTGCCAACGACAGTAGTACACTTAAATAGAATTTCGTCTGTTGTTCCATGAGTAGCAGCTGCTGCAGTGGTACAGTATATTCGAATGATGCCAGATCTAATAAATGAGGAAGACCTCCTGTAGGTTGTTGTGGCAGTGCAGCCAATAGCATGTGAGTGTCCTCGTCGAGCCATTCCTCCACTAACGGTGTTTCACTGCTGGGACTGTAAGAAACTGCAAATATATTCGAATATGGATTTATTAACAACAATATTAATAACAATTGTAATACTATTAATATTTACTTTCAAACTTTTTGGAAAGGTGAAAGCGATAGAGAGACAGTTCTGATATTGCAGCTGATAATGGAAGCAAGAGTATAGGAAATCAGGACACGTTCATAAGATTTGTTGAGCTGAAAAAGCGTTCGAGAATGTTCAAAATTCTGTGAAAAATATGTAGAGGAACCGACCGGGAACAATAAGAGTGGAAGGCCAAGAATGAATTGCTCTGAATGGAAAGGGGTAAGACAGAAATACAGTCTCTCGCTCCTACTGCTTAATCTGTACATCGAACAAGCAATGACGGAAGTAACGGAAAGGTTCAAAAGTAGTATTAAAAGACAAGGATATCAATGCCAAGATTCGATTATGACATTGTCGCTATATTCAGTGAAAAGGAAGAAGAACAACAGGGTCTCTTGAATGAAATGATCTAAGGAATACAGATATGCCACGAGAGAAAATAATAAAAAAAAAGACAGCAGTAATGAGAAGAAGTAGAAATAAGAACAACGAGAAACTGAATATCGGAGTTGGGGATCACAAAGTAAATCAAGTTAGGAAATTCTGCTACCTAAACCAAACGTTCGTTTGGAGCACAGTACTGTATGGTAGTGAAACATGGGCTGTTGGAATCCCGGAACAGAAGACAATCGAAGCATTTGGAGACGTTACAGACGAATGTTGAAAATCCGGTCAATTGAAAGACAAGTAATGAGGAGGTTCTCCACAGAATCAGCGAGTATGACAACAAGAATGGACGGGATAGTAAGACAAGTGTTAAGATATTCGTAAATAATTTTCATACACTATGTGATCAAAAGTATCCGAATACCTGGCTGAAAATTACTTACAAGTTCGTGGTGCCCTCCATCGGTAATGCTGGAATTCAGTATGGTGTTGGCCCACCCTTAGCCTTGATGACAGTTTCCACTCTCGCAGGCATACGTTCAGTCAGGTGCTGGAAGGTTTCTTGGGGAATGGCATCCCATTTTTCACGGAGTGCTGCACTGAGGAGAAGTAACGATGTCGGTCGGCGAGACCTGCCACGAAGTCAGCGTTCCAAAACATCCCACAGTTGTTCTATAGGATTCAGGTCAGGACTCTGTGCAGGCCAGTTCACTACAGGGACGTTATTGACGCGTAACCGCTCCGCCACAGCCCGTGCTTTATGAGCAGGTGCTCGATCGTGTTGAAAGATGCAATGACCATTCCCGAATTGATATTCAACAGTAGGAAGCAAGAAGGTGCTTAAAACATCAATGTAGGCTTGTGCTTTTATAGTATCACGCAAAAAACAAGAGGTGCAAGCAACCTTAATGAAAAACACGACCACACCATAACACCACCGCCTCCGAATCTCACTTTTGGCACTACACACGCTGGCAGATGACGTTCACCGGGCATTCTTCATACCCAAACACTGCCATCGGACCGCCACATTGTGTACCGTGATTCGTCACTCCACACATCATTTTTTCATTGTTCAGTTGTGCAATATTTTACACTCCTTACACCAAGCGAGGCGTCGTTTGGCACTTACCGGCGTGATATGTGGCTTATGAGCAGCCGCTCGGGCATGAAATCCAAGTTTTCTCACCTTCCGCCTAACTGTCATAGTACTTGCAGAGGATCCTGATGCTGTTTGGAATTCCTGTCTGATGGTCTGGGTAGATGTCTGCCTATTACACATTACGACACTCTTCAACTGTTGGCGGTCTCTGTCAGTCAACAGACGAGGTCGACCTGTACCTTTTGGTGCTGTACGTATCCCTTAAAGGTTCCACTTAACTATCACTTCGGAAACAGTGGACCTAGGGATTATTAGAGTGTGGAAATCTAGAGTACAGACATATGACACAAGTGACACCCAGTGACCAGACCACGTTTGAAGACTGAGTTCCGCGGAGCGCTCCATTGTGCTCTCTCGCGATGTCTAATGCCTACTGAGGTCGCTGGTATGGAGTACCTGGAAGAAGAAGGCAGCACAATGCACCTAATATGAAAAATGTATATTTTTGGGTGTTCGGATACTTTTGATCACACGGTGTAGTAATCGATGGAGCTGTAGAAAGTAAAAATTTTAGAGGAAGACACAGATTTTAATAAATCCGGCAAATTATTGAATACGTAGGTTGCAATCGCTGCTCTGTGATGAGGTGAGAAAAATTCGTGGGGGCCGCGTCAAACCAATTGAAGGGCTCATGACCAAAAAGTGCTTTCTGATCTAATAGTCCTATTCCTCACATGCCTGACAGACCTTGAATATGGAGGTTCAAATGGCTCTAAGCACTATGGGACTTTACATCTGAGGTCATCAGTTCCCTAGACTTAGATCTACTTAAAGCTAACTAACCTAAGGACGTCACACACATTCATGATCGAGGCGGGATTCGAACCTACGACCGAAGCAGCAGCGTGGTTCCAGACTGAAGCGCTTAGAACCGGTCGGTCACAGCGGCCGGCTGAATATGGATGGCTCAGGCAGTTTGATTCATAATATAATGAGCATGCGAGGTTCTTATTGGTCCAGTGGTAAGGGGCGAGAGGGGGAGAGAACGAGGAGACGGGCTGGGAGTGACCTTGATCATTTGCCAGTGATTCCCTGTGGAGAGAAGAGGGGGCGGGAGGATTACTATAAGTCGCCCAGTGCGTACATGCCATCAGAATTTTGTGTTAGTGACTCTGAAATACGATTGTTATCTCTTCTCATACCTGCACTGACGACCATCTCCTTATCTATGCCAGTGTGTAAAGAAATGGTAAAGGTTTTAGTTGCTTAAGAAGCTACTGAAATTTAAGAAATTCCTTTCCGTGCTGACGCAGTTCATATCTCAGTTCGACGAGACCACCGATACTGGCGGTTACACACAGCTTCCATCCTACATTGGGAACGCTGATGGGTTTGTAAGTGCAAATAATTTCTTTTTTAGCGTAAGACTACCCGAAAGACCATCTGACGATTTGTGCATATTTGGTCCGTAATGAATTACCGTGGAGAACTGCGTCAATGTTTGTACACACGGCGTCCATTCTATGACAGGCCAAGTGGAAGGACTTGTTGTTGAAGCGTGCGAAGTAAACCCTAACTTACGAACAGACCGTTGTCTCATTCGCCGTGAAGCCATTGTTGCTTATTGATTGCCATATTGTATAAAGATTGTGGTGGACGCTACATTTCTGCTATGTATAGCGGTACTATGCTTATCCACAGATAAAGTGTCAGCGTGAATATTCGGAGATGAGGTACTTGCATTTTTTACTACTGAGGTGCGTGTAGACATGGACTTATTAGCAGACCAGTTGAGAAATCCGGCGTTGCCTGACTATTTATTTACAGTTGCGACAGAGGCTTCATTCTCATGGAATTTATATTTGATTTATAATTCTTACTTGTACACCACATTTGAAGAGTGTGTTTGGGGACTTGAATAAAGAGTTGTTTGCTTTTCTAACGTGGGAGAGGACCGCACAGTGCTGGCCGTGTGAAAAGCAGCTGACACTAAGGTCAGCGCCTGCAACACGCTAAGTCTGACCTTGTGCTTTGTTTATGGTCATGGCATAATGTAAGATCCCCAGGATTTGAACACGTTTAAAGCGAAATGGTAAGTTATGAAGAATAAGTGGAATTCGGGATGTCAAAGCTCAGTCGCATGTACTACTTCCTATCAAAATTTCCGCTTCTACGATGTTACGTTCGAGAGAAGTAACTTGAAGGCTCTGTGGGTGAAAGGTTCTGACATGGGAGATAACACAGGATGCTCTGTAACAGAGTTACGTCGTTTCTCGCTTTCAGAAGAAATTTGAGAACAGTAAGTAAAAGCCTGATGTTCTCGAGTCGCAGCAAATGTCGCCTCGCAATCTTCATTGGATTCTTGACTCTATATATTCCCCAGTTTCTTAGTCGCTCAGAAAGAGTCCACCATTTTTAGGTATTAAAATTCAGAAAAATAAAAACACATTAAACTGTAATGATTAGGCATTTAAACCACAAACGGAACGTAATAAATTCGTTTTTCGTAGCAAAGAAGAAAGAAGCGAGGAAGAAAAAAGCAAATCAGTGACGTTAAGATTTTAATACACAGAGCGAAATTAGTGAAACCTTATATCCTAGCCAAGTAAATTCAATGTTAATTTGTGTTCGTAAAGAAAAGCTTGTGGCTCTCAGTTCTGTCACTGACGTAGACTTCCGAAAATTGTCACCGTCTAAATTAACATCACCATCTATTGCTTCTTTGGTGTGCTACGAAACTAACAACGCCATATATTTGTTTTTTATGTACTACGAGGTGATGATTTAACAACAAAACTACTATGCTGAGCAGACGATTTCAGACAAATCTTTGAGCAGGAGATTTTAGACAGAATTGTAAACTACAGTATCATTCCTTTCCGTGTTCCGATTTTGATGAAATAAAGCGTATATGTTATCTAAAGCTATACTCAAGTTATATGTGAAAACGCCATGAAATGCCGTGTACCAGTTTTGGAGATTAGAGTGTTCAGAGAAACCGACAGACACCATGCCTGAGACGAAAATATAAATTAGGGCAGTTTTTCTGTTATTCGACTTTGATGAAGTAAAGCCAGTACTCTCGTGCTACCCGTGAAACCCATATGAAAACTTTTGTAGTAATTTGAGAAATATCTTGTTCAGATAGACAAACAGACGGACACTACAGTTTCATGGCTTTATTATTAGTATAGACATACGAGGTGCGGCTAGAAAAAACCGGACTGATGCTGGAAAAAACATTTATTTACAATTATTTACAGTTTCATGTTATCTCCTTCAATGTACTCTCCTCCTCGGTCTCTACACCGCCCTATACGAATTTTCCACTGTTCATAGCAATGCTGAAGATCATTTTCGGTAAGTCCATACATTACTTCCGTCGCTTTTCCTTTTACTGCTTCAACAGTCTCAAATCTAGTTCCTTTCAATGCTGATTTGACTTTAGGGAAAAGAAAAAAGTCACAGGGGGCCAAATCAGGTGAGTAGGGTGGATTATCTAAGATGGGAATGTTGTGTTTTGCCAAAAACGTCTTCACTGATAACGCACTGCGAGCTGGGGCATTGTCTTGGTGAAGGATCCATGACTTTTTTCTCCACAAATCGTTCCGTTTTCTCCGTACTCGCTCACGTAGGGTAGCCAGGACGCTAGTGTAGTAAGGCTGATTCACTGTTTGTCCCTCTGGTACCCAATCAATGTGCACAATCCCTTTGATGTCAAAAAAAAAAAAAAAACAATCATCATTCCCTTGAATTTCGATTTTGACATTCGTGCTTTTTTTTGTCGTGGAGAACCAGGAGTTTTCCAATGCATCGATTGGCGTTTACTCGTAGTTTCGGGATCGTAAGTAAAAAACCACGATTCATCGCAAGTAATAACATTTTTAAGAAGGTGGGATCACTTTCAATGTTTTCCAGGATGTCAGAACAAATCATTCTTCGGCGTTCCTTCTGTTCAATTGTGAGACACTTTGGAACCATTTTTGAACACACTTTGTTCATGTTGAAACTTTCATGAAGAATCTGCCTAACACTTTCCTTGTCAACTCCTGTTAACTCAGACACTGCTCTGATTGTTAAACGGCGATCCTGTCGAACAAGTTTACTGATTTTTTCAATGTTTGCATCAGTTTTTGCTGACAATGGTCTGCCAGTGCGAGTGTCGTCACTGGTGTCTTCGCGGCCATCTTTAAATCGTTTAAACCACTCAAACACTTGTGTTCGCGATAAACAATCATCGCCGTACACTTGTTGTAACATTACAAACGTTTCACTTGCAGATTTTCCTACTTTGAAACAAAATTTGATGTTAACACGCTGTTCTTTCTGCACACTCAACATTTTCCGACGCACAGACAAAACGTCAACTACTTAAAACAGACGCCACGGGCAGACTGAGTACAGGAGGCAGATGAAACTCGAGCAGTAGGCGGAGCGAGAGTCACGTGACAGGCCACGCGACTTTAAGCCTGCATTCGTTTTATTGTTTCACCAATACTAGTCCGGTTTTTTTCTAGCCACACCTCGTATATGTGAATGAGCATCTAAGCTGGCGTATCTTTCCATTAATTTCGTACACTTAAATGAACTAAACAGAAAAATGCAAGGTAGAATGGAAAATATACTGACTGGTATTGATAATATTCGAGGATCATATGAGATGTTCCTGACTGTATGACTCCTTACTGACAATTAAGAGGTGTTGATGAACTTAGTGGAAAGAACATTTAGTATTCTAGCAGCTAAATTTTAAAAATTTATTTTGGAGGTATTTTTGAAGATTTTGACTCGGTTCGTGATCCAGTAGTGGGTTCGAAACATGCTGCAAAAAGTGTAGGTTTAAACTGGCATATTTGAAATCACACAGACCGTAGAACTCAACATCTATCGAAGTGCCTTCGGATAAATTTTGGTAGTCAATATGCAGTAAATAGCTGGCTATCTCCGATATGTCAAATGTTCCTTCTAAATTAACAGTTTAAATGTAGAGAATAGGTGGCTTGAATTCAAAGATATAGTAATGACAGCGATTGAGAGATTTATGGCAAATAAATTAACAAACGGTGGAGTTGATCCCCTTGCTACACAAACACACAAAACAGGTCAGAACACTTATGCAGAAACTACGAAAAAGCATGCCAAAAACAAACGAAAGCCAAAACCCCAAGATTGGTGGTATTTTACGAAGCTTTGAAATTTAGCACTGACCCTCAGAGCGAGATGCTTATAATAGCTTCCACAACGAACTTTGTCTCGAAACCTGTCAGAAAATCCAGAGAGATTCTTGTCGTACGTAAAGGGTGCTAGCTGCAAGACACGATCAGTGACTTCTCTGCGTGACAGTAATGGAGATACTACCGATGATAGAGCTGTTAAAGGAGAGTTACTAAACAGAGGATTCCGAAGTTCCTTCACCAAAGAAGATATAGTAAATATTTTAGGATTAAAATCAAGAACAGCTACTAACGTGAATAACTTATAAGTAGATATTCTCGGACTAGTGAAGCAATTTCAGTCACTTATTAAAAGCAAGTCTTCCGGTCCAGACTGTATACCAATTAGATTCTCTTCAGAATATGATGATGCAATAGAGTCATGCTAAACAATCACACAACCGCTCGTCGAAAGATCCGTACCCAATGCCTGGAAAGTAGCACTGGTCACTCCAATATCCAAGAAAGGAAGTAGGTATAAAACGCTAAATCATAGGAGGCCCGCATGATTACAGTCGATATGCAGCATGATTTAGGAACTTATATTGTGCTGCAACATTGTGAATTACCTTGAAGAGAAGGGTTTATTGACACACAGTCAACACCGATTCAGAAAACTTCGTTCTTGTGAAGCACAACTAGCACTTTCCTCACACGAAGTGCTGAGTACTATCGACAACGGAATTCAAAATGACCCAGTATTTCCAGATTTCCTAAAGGCTTTTGACACTGCACCTTACAAGCGGCTTGTAATCAAGTTGCGTGCTTATGGAATATCGTCTCAGTTACGCGACTGGTTTCGTGATTTCCTGTCAGAGGCCACAGTTAGTAAAACTGAAGTTATTTATGGCGTTCCCCGAGGTCGTGTTATAGGCCCTCTGCTGTTCCTTTTCTGTACAAACGATTTAGGAAACAATTTGAGCAGCCGTCTTAGGTACCTTGCAGATGAACCTGTCGTTTATCGTATAGTAACATCAGAAGATCAAAACAAATTTCAAAACGATTTAGAAAAGATTCGGGTATGGGGTGAAATTCGGAAAATGATGCCAAATAATAAAAAGTGTGAGGTAATCCACATGAGTGCTAAAAAGAATCCGTTAAACGTTGGTTACACGATAAATCAATCAAATCTAAATGCTATAATTCAGTTAAATACCTGAGAATAACAATTACGAACAATTTAAATTGGGAAGAACACACAGAAAATGTTGTGTGGAAGGAAATACCAGACAGTAATCTATTGGCACAAGAGAGAAGATGCAGCAGAATTACTAAAGACGGTGCCTGCACTACTCTTGTCCGTCCTCTTCTTAAGTTCTGTTGTTCTGTGTAAGATCCTTACCAGATATGATTAACGGAGTACATGGAGAAAGTTCAGAGATGAGCAGCACTTTCTGAATTAACGAGAAATATGGGAGAGAATGTCACGGACATAATACAGGGCTTGGAGTGGACATCATTAAAACAAAGATGTTTCTAGTTGCGGCGGGGTCTGATCGTTAAAAATTTCAATCACCAAAATTCTCCCCCGAATGCGAAAATATTTTGCTGGTGGCGAGCTACGTAGGGAGAAACGATCACAATAATAAAATCAGGGAAATCAGAGCTCGCAGCGAAAGATATAGGTGTTTCTTTATTCTGCGAGCTGTTCGAGATTTGAATAATAGACAATTATTGTGAAGGTTCCAGAATGAGATTTTCACTCTGCAGCGGAGTGTGCGCTAATATGAAACTTCCTGGCAGAGTAAAACTGTGTGCCGGACCGAGACTCGAATTCTGGACCTTTGCCTTTCGCGGGCATGTGCTCTACCAACTGAGCTACCCAAGCACGACTCACACCCCGTCCTCACAGCTACTGCTGGAAGAAAAGCTGTGAGGACGGGGCGTGACTCGTGCTTCGGTATTTCAGTTGATAGGACACTTGCCTGAAAGGCAAAGGTCCCGACATCGAGTCTCGGTCCAGCACACAGTTTTAATCTGCCAGGAAGTTTCATTGTGAAAGATCCTCGATGAACTTTCTGCAATCACTTAATTCTGATCTTCAGAGTATCCATGTAGATGTAGATGTACAGGTTTATTGTTACTATTTTTAAGTATATATTTGTGTGAGCTGGATCCGTCACGTCGACTGAAATTAAAATATGAAAGAAAGAGAGAGAGTCTCAGATCCATTGATGAAGCAAATGGGTCTTCCTTTGTCAACGATCCCGCCACGAATCAGCTGTCTGTGTGTAGCCAAGTAGGCACAAGTGTCATACTGAACGCAGCAGACTTTAAAGTCGGATAAGGCACAGCTTAGATACATCATTTTGGAGAGATAAGACTGCTTTAGCCGTAATTCCTTTATTTATAGACACAACAGATTTCGCAGCATTTTAGCTGCATTATCAGATGTAGTCTGCATATATAGAATACATATAAGACAAGAAAATGTAACTAAAAGAAAGTGTACACAGGATGAACATACTCACAAAATTTAGTCATGTACCGATCGAGGAAGGAGAATGGGATGACGCAGCGTTCATCGTCAGCAAAAGTTCGCTAAGTAGCGGGCGTGAAACATAAAATAACGTAGAACAGCCCCTTGGTACCTAGAAAGATCGAAAGCTAATAAGAAGAAATTCCTAATAAAAGACTACCAGATAGGTAAAATACTAGTAAAATTTCATTCACCATAAGTAACAGTGTCTACTGAAGTGACAGGATCCCCATATATCGAAACAGTGATGAAAGCACAGACAGTATGCGATCTTGTAGAGGATAACCTGAAATGTGAAAACCAAAGCGATCCCTCATTTGCCTAAAGTGGATTTAAAGCATACTGGTAAAGACTCAGTTATTCATCCTTAAACTGCTGTTACGCCCCAAGAAATCCAGTATAAAGCTGTTTTAAAGCTTAGCATGAAACGAGGCTGAATATTAAGTCGTATTTAAATAGCTCAATCGGCGGAAAGCAAAGCATTGCGAAGGCATATTCAGAAAGGCTGATCATACACACAGCGAGCGCGCTCACTGGATTGTCTGCTAACAGGCGGCGTGTCAAAACTCAAATTCGGAAGCGCCAAGTAGCGGCATGGAGAAGGGGTCATAGGGAGCGCGCAAGCGCATCCACGGATAACTAGACAAATATAATGAAGGCTGGGTAGTCCCTTACGATGTGTTAAGTCTAACGTAAACACGTAAAAACTATAATAATTGTCAATGTTGTCCATGGAAAAGCAGCACGTAAAGATGTGTTATTCACACGGTTTATTAACAGCTGAAACTATCTCACGTACCATAGCAGCTTTCGATTGTGTAATATTATCCACGACAAATCGCAACGAAGTGGAGATTGGTGTGAATAAGATCATATTTCCATCAACATTACATTCATGCTACGCAGTCCTGCTTACGTAGTAGGGAACATTTAATCGAAAGACTCACGAAATTATCAGTCCAATTAAGCACCTATTTGGCCACGATGGATATTCGGAGCACGAATACGATTATACCTGTTGGTCAGGTACAGGAAACAAACGATCACAACCTCAGGACGATTAGCGGCCTTCCGACGGTTTTAGATTAACGATTTGCTGATATATTTGAGTTAGTTTTGAGGATTAATTATTTTAAATTTGGGGAGTACTCATACTTACATAAACAAGGAATAGCTGTGTGTTCTCCGTTTGCCTTGTATCTCGCTAACACCTTCATGGCCACTTTCGAGCATGATGTCACGAACCATTTCTCCACGTCTGCTTTCAAAATCTATGCCTGCATAGATAGGTGGATGACATTATCTTCTTTTACTAAAGTACACCAGAAGAGCGTGACCGATTCCTGGCTGAACTCAGTTAGTTACTCCAAGACATTCAGTTCATGTTCAGCATAGCGTTCCTGACATTATTTAGATCTCTTTATCACTCTGAAGGATTTTAAGCTGGAATATGATATTTATCGGAAATCCACGACTATAGATGTTGTCAGTCTGGAACCGCGCGACCATTACGGTCGCAGCTTCGAATCCTGCCTCGTGCATGGATGTGTGTGATGACCTTAGGTTGTTTATGTTCCAGTATTTCTAAGTTCTATGGGACTGATGACCTCAGATGTTAAGTCCCATAGTGCTCAGAGGCATTTGAACCATTTTTGTACAGATGTTGTCACACATCGTTCCTCTGATCACCCACCATGCTCGTATAGAGAGACAGCCTTCAAATCACTTCTGGGTAGGATGATGAACGTCCTCTTTCATAAACAACCGCTGTCCGCGAATACCAAACCATCCAGTATAATGCCTATTCGAATCGCTATAATGACAAGATGGTCATTTCGATATGTACCGACATCCTCTGAAAAATCACACTAGGTTTCCAAAAATACATCGCAGTGCGATGTACAACACGTTCTTAGAAATCAGGATAGGTTTGGCAAGATGTCTATCCTTGACATAATTTCTGAAGAACTCAGTAGATGAATGCCCTCAAAAAACATTCAAGATGCTAACCTTACTCCGAAAAGGGTGGGTCAGATTCATAGGCATAAAGAATGGATATCTCGGACAAATTTAAAACTACTATCGTATATTGTGTCTCATGCGATGAGTGTCCAATGTCAAATGGATACAAGTTTTGTAGCTATATTAAAACAGCACTTTAACCTGGGGAATTCTAAATAGGGCTTAAGTTCGTATCTGACAGAATATTGCCTGTTCAGCAATCTTCAGAATTTACAAAGGAAAAATAAGGGCAGCAATTTAAATATTCATGAGGAAGCAGAGCTCACGCGTTCCCTGAAATAGTCCCATGAATATTCCCTCAGTGGGCAAGCTGCGTTCAGACATCGTGGTTTATTTACTAACCAGTTTCGACTGCAAGAGTGCTTACACCATTGGCTAATTGGATCCTGCTTCTATTTGTTGTATCATGTTTTTTTATTGCCTGGCGTCATCCGGTTCTGGTTCAAAAATGGTTCGAATGGCTCTGAGCACTACGGGACTCAACTTCGAGGTCATCAGTCCCCTAGACCATAGGGCTACTTAAATCTAACTAACCTAAGAATATCACACACATCCATGCCAGAAGCAGGATTCGAACCTGCGACCGTAGCGGTCGCGCTGTTCCAGACTGTAGCGCCTAGAACCGCTCGGCCAACTCGGCCGGTCCTGTTTTGGTGATTTGGTACTTTATGTTAAAATTTATTTATATATCTTCATACGACCCGTATATGGCCTTGGCTCGGTCAGTTTGTATATAATAACCAGTTTTTCCCGGTTTCATTTTGGTACTATGTTATAAAAAAAATTAAATTACTTTATCTTGATATGGAGTTTTCCATCTTTTTACTAAATTTTAAGTCAATCACTTGTCCCGTAAAGCATATCACGCTAGTATAGACGCTATTCTATTATTTCTTTTTATAAGTGATCGTTCCATGTCATAGATTAAAATTTTTTACAGCTGCTGGCTCGAATCAACTTTGCAATCATCAACGAGCTGCTTTTCCATGGACAACGCTGACACTAATAATAGTTTTTTTATTAATTTATGTTGGTTTTAATACATAGTAAGTAATTACCCACCCTTCCCATCAGCTCAGCTATTATTGTGTCTAATTATCCGTTTATACGCAGTCGCGCTACTTATGACCCGCCTCTCCATGTCACCGCCTGGCGCTTCCGCATTTCCGTTTCGATGCGCCGCCTGTAGGTACACAATCCAGAATCCAGTGTGCGCGCTTGCTGTGGATACGTTCAGGATCTTGCCACCTGGCTTCACAATGTTTTGCTTTCTGCTGACTGAGCTGTTTAGGTAAGACATGATATTCAGCCCCGTTTCATTTCATGTCAGTTGCGTCTTAAGCCTTAAAATAATTTTATATAGGATTTATTCGAGACTAAGGTTGAATGACGATCTTCACCAATATGTTTTTCAATTCATTTTAGCAAAATGAGGGACCAATAGTCGCGCTAATATCATACTATCTTGTGGAGATTCGCATACAGTCTGAGCTTTGATCACTATTTCGGTAACGGGGACCCCGCTACATCACCAGGTCCTGTTACTCATGATGAATGAATTTTTACTAGTATTTTTATTAGGCATTTCTTCTAGTTGGCTTCCGTTCTTTCTAGATATCCCGGAAGCGTTCTATGCTATTTTTGTGTGATCTCCGCTACTTAGCGAAAATTGGCTGACTATGATCGCTGAATCATTCCAGTCTATTTCCTCGTACGGAACATGACTAAATTTTGCAATTAAGTATGTTCATCCCGTATCCACCTTTCATTTCAGTTACGTTTCCCTGCCGTACATAAATTTTGTCTATCTATTTGTGCCGATTTCAACTCATGAAGGAGCTAAAATGCTGGTAAATCGGTCGCACTAATAAATGAAGGAATTACAGCTAAAACACTCTTATCTTTTCAAGGTGAAATATCACACTGAAGGTATGGATAGAGTTGTTTGTTTTTAAAACTCGCATGAGAAGCTCTTTATGATGATAATATTAATAATGATAATAATAAAAACTGATTAAGTAATGACGTAATAATTCTTAATTACTTTAAGATTCATACCTTTTTGAGAAGACAAATATCTTGGTGTGCCATGATGAGTCCAGGCCCAAATGCATCGGCGATTAATGAAAGGATGCGGAACACTACCATAGAGATACAGGTACCCCCGACCTATCGTAGGTGCCTGAGCCTCTTCTAACAATATGTAGTATACTGATTAAATCTGTCAGGTTTTATGACAGATGTTTTTAAGTCGTGAGATCTATGACTGATTCATTTTCGAGTGAATCTTCGGTATTAGTACGAGAGACGCGAAATTCTTCCACTGAACCTAAAATCCAAAATTCTATTTTGCACATCCGTGACAACTTCAAATTCCCTGCTATTAGCATTAGTGAAATATAGGGTGAGCACAAAGTCTTGCCCTGATTATAACAATTTATTACAGAATAACCGTTTGACATAATAATTTACATTTGATGCCGTTACGTAGCATAATGTTACTAGTGTTGTTCTTTTTTTTTTTTTTTTTTTTTTTTTAAAGACCACTTACGTTAGTGAACCTCAACATGTGCTCCCTTGGTAGCTAGGAGAATGTCAAGGCGGTATTACCATTCCCGCCAGGTGTTTCGTGACTTGTGTTCTGTCACAGTACCACAGTACCCACAGCAGCATGTATCCTAGCCTTCAGTTTGTCGACGTCAGTAACTGGTGTGACGAAAACTGTCCTCGACATAGCCACAGCAAAAAAGTCAAGGGGCGTAATGTCTGGAGAGCGAGGGTGGCCAAGGTGTTGTACCGTTCCTTCTAATCCACCGATCCGGAAATGTTTCATCCAGGAAATCACGCACTGTCAAAGCCCAGTTGCGGAGGGGGGGAGCGGGGTGCTCCATCTTGCTGGAAAATTATCCATGGCTGATATTCTTCTAACCGTGGCGCTTTGATAGCGTGTGATTTCTTGGATTTACATTTAAATAACTTGAAATTATATGAATATTCCTATGGCTGTACCATAAACACGCTCTAACACACATTATTAGATACATAAACAAATTAAATAAACATGTATCAAAGGAATAGAACAAAAGGTTGGCCAGTATCCTAATGTCCCTGTGTTTTCTGTAACACAGTAAATATTTAACCAATTTCTTCATGAATAGTATATACCGGATAAAAACAAAGACATAGATGAATAAACGTATTTATAAGCATGCTGCTATCGTTTTTCCTTGTAACTGTGGAGTACTTAGGACCTGACGCCATCGATAGTAATCGGCCCCTTTGACCTCCAATAACTCATGTACTATTCAAGTTACATGCCTGTAATTTATACCAATTTTGGTTTACACTAATATATTTCTATAGACACGTTGATAGACGAAATCGGATGAGCTGTTTAGATTTTGGAAATTCGTTGCTGGGTGTTACTTGTATACTTTACCCTCGGATAATAAACTTTAAAATAATAAAGATATTGAAAAATCTGTATACACCATCAGAATCGTCGTGCAAATAATGATAATGCACATGTTTCTTTTCGAGGTATCATGATTCTTCTGGCTACTACTAATTTCTACATGAACTGTGAAATGTCTGCCATTAAGGTTTCACGAAGTCCGCATCCGCCATCCTTGGCACTCCCGGCATAGAAATCTCCTTCGTCGACAGAAAGCACCGTCCTCATCACAGTGTCAACATAGAATTCCCAGCCACGCGGCCACTGGACCACTCTTGCTTCGGCCAACGTCCGGCACCACGTGTTCGGCCTACTGGGCCCTGGCTGGCCGCGTGGCCCGTGCGGCCACTGTTTCCTCCGAACATTGAATATTTCTAGGGCGCCACAACTCACCCGTTGCCTCCCACACTGATGACAGCAATGTCATCAGCGAATCTAATCACTGATATCACTTCACCTTAAATTTCAGTACGACGTTGAACCCTTCTTTAGCTTCCATCATTGCTTCTTCGATGTATCGTTTGAATAATAGGGCTGAAAGGCTGCATCCCTGACTTACATTCTTTTTCATCCGTGAACTTCGTTCCTGTCTCCCATTCCTATTATTGCCTCTTGGCTCTTGCACAAGCGTACATTACTCGCATCTCCTTATAGATTATCCCAATTTTCCTCGAAACTTCGAACATCTTGCATCATTTGACGCTGTCGAACGCTTCTTTCCTGGTCGACAAATCCTAAAGCGTTCCTCTGCTTTTCTTTACTCGAAGCTGCCTCTCTGGTACATTTTTCTTTCCTAAAGCCAAGCTGATCGTCATCTAACTCGTCCACAAATTTCTTTTCCATTGTTCTGTATGATATTCGTGCCAGCAGTTTGAATGCATGAGCTTTTAAGTTTATTGTCCGATATTTCCTCGCACTTGTTGGCTCATGCTGTCTTTTGAACTGTCTGGACCAAGTTATTGAGAAATTCTGATGGTATGTCGTCAGACTCATGTATTGCATACGCCAATGTTACCCATTCCCCGAATGATTTTAGAAAATCTGACACAATATAGGTCACTACTCCGACATAAAATTAGGTCACTCCACACTATAGCACCTGTGGTTCATGCAGCGGGTACCTCACTATCCATACACACACTAAAGAACAGAGTACTGTAGGTTGGCGCATTGTCAGATGCCCGCAGGGTGCGCAGCTTCGCATTGTCTACGACAGTTGCTGCGGTATTGAAGGCGTCATATTCGGCAGATACCGCTGGTAGTAGCTTGCGTCCGTAGGCCACGTGAAACCAGACACCTTCCATGTATTTCTCCATGGGAAAGCCTTTATAGGACGTCACCCAGCAGTTCGCCAGCTAGTGTGACTTCCAGTCTGAGCATCGACATTCCGTTTCCGAAGTATCACGCGTATATTTCTCTGACTGCAGCGTACATCTTCATAACCATGGACGTCATCACTGCAGCCTACACCGACCGTGCTTACTGCAGTTTTTCTTGATCATGACGGGCAGAGTGCTGAGTTTGCACCTCCAAGCACCGTATTGTAAGTGACTTTCTTTCAGTATATCTGGAGGATATTTGTTATCTTCACTAGGGTGGCGTTTCTGTTGCACATGTAACTGTGTATTTCTGTGTAGCAAAGATGATCTGCTATTCTTGCCTATGTGGGCACCTTCCTTTCCTTGTGAAGACATCACCTATAGGGAGATACTTCCGCTGGGGATGATAAGGAGGGGATCATGTGTCATGTGGTTGATGCCTCTTCTGCCTCCTGTCTGGCACTTCATGATCTGACACCATTTACTACAGCACCACCAGGTAGGTGCTTCTGCTCCAGTGCCGCCAATTCCAGTGGCCTGAGCTCCAGCATCTCTCCTCAGACACTTTGTATTCCAGCATCTCTTGGTCCTATCCTCCTCCTCAGTTGTCTCCTCATCTGGCGCCTCTTACTACTGTGCATCCTGCTTTGGCATTTCCTGATCGAATGCCTCCTGCTCCAACACGTCCAGCTTTGTGTATCCAGCTCCAGAACCTCCCACTCCAGCGCCTTCTACTCAGGTACTTCCTGCTGTAGTGTGTCTGCTCCACTTCCTCCTGCTCTGGCGCCTGCTGTTCTGGAACTTGCTGCTCTGGCATCTCCTGATCCAGTACCTCCTACGGTCTTGCCTGCTGCAGCACATCCTCCTTTGATATCTCCCATTCTTGTGCCTTTTACTCTGGTGCCTCCAGCTCTGGCAGCTACTGTTACAGTACCTAATACTCAGGCACCTACTACTCAGGCACCTCCTGCTCCAACACCTCATGCTCTGGTTCTTTGAGCTCAGGCACTTCCACATCCAGTGTCTCTTACTCTGGTACCTCCAGCTCCAGCACCTCTAGCTCCAGTGCATCTCACGTTAGAGCATTTATTTATGTCGTGTCCCAAGCGTGGGTATTGCGAGGGATTGAGCGACACGGTTCTTAAAAGGGATTTAGCCGGTTGACCTTAGTGAGAGGGAGACTTTTTGATCTGGCTAAGATGTATAAATCCCCGGTGTGAAGGTACAAGGCTAGGAAGCGGGTAGAATTAAAGTCTTGCTAACTTTAATAAATTGCAGTTTATTCCGAATGATTACAGCTCACCCTAACTGCGTGGTGATTGCATTCACAGGAAGGCCAAGTCTAATACAGAGACGGTGACTGATTCCACCGTTCTAACTGCCTACTAGAAGCTCTGCAATATTTCCTAGCACCCCACGTTAGAGTCCCGCGGCTACGCCCTAACGCCCTTCAGCGACTATGTCCGGCTGCCTGCCTACAGCCCGTTCCTCAGCCCAAGTCGGCTGCTGCTAACTACTCGACAAGACAAGAAGACCCGCAGAGCTGCGTGCTCTCGAGTTTTGTTAGCGTTCCCCCTTCGAACCCGCCAGCACTTGGCATGACGTAGCGTCGGAGGCAACTTGTCCTTATTTGGTATCGTTAAAGTATTGTCATTGCTATTGTTCTTCAAAGGCTGGGTGGATAGAGGTGCCTCTCCCTATATGGTCAAGCACTGCGTCCTGAGCCCTTCATTGGCTCCTCATGACGTAGCGCTATCCCCACCAAGGCCCCTCTTTCTTTCTCTCTCCACTCCCAGACCTCTTTCTCTAGCCAGGAATGCTTTCTGTTGATACTCTTGATTGCTTATCATGAGTCCCAACACAGAGCTTCGTTTGTATCTGTTGGCTGTTTGCTTTCTTATCAAGCGCCGCTGCCCAACAGTTTGACTTACGCCTCGGCTGACCCTTCAGCCACGCCAGGCATCCAGCGCTACAATTTTAACTACTTCCTACGTACTATTCTCGGCGTACTGCCTGAAACGATTGTAATTAGACTTGACTTGTTCCGGCGTTTACAACAATCCTGCTATGGTGCCTCCTGTGACAGTGCCTTCTGATCCAGTGTGTCCTGCTATGAAATCTCTTACTCCTGCATCTCCTGCTCTGGCACTCCTGATCCAGTGCCTCCTGCTGAGGTACCTCCTATGTGGCTCCTCAAACTCTGGCATATCTTGGTCCAGCTCCTCCTGCTGCTCAGTTCCTGCTCCTGGGTCTTCTTCAGTCTCAATGTGAATATTCTCATTTCCGTTCCTCACCTCCATGGTGAACTTTCCACTTCCTTTGGGGCCCTGCTTTATGCTGCCTCCACCTGGTCAGCCCATTTAATGTCTTGCCTCAGGGTCGTATCCGGAGAGATGCGGCCCACTCCTATTCTTACAGCCTTTGTTGGCGATATCTCCTTTTATGATGGCATTGCATTTTTCTATTCTTCTGGGTCTTCTTCGCACCTCATACTGCATCTTCTCTTCACTGGCCATGCCCAGTACTTGTGCTGGTGTGAGCAAATTCCTCCCATCAGTTGTCTGTGGCCTGCTGCCATTCTCCCAGCCAAGCTATATTGACACAACCTGGCGCTCCTTGCACTGGGTACATGTCATGACATGTTCCAGCACCAACATCTCTCTCCCCACTAGACCCAGTTCCTCCTCAGGTTCCATAGCTACTGGCATCCTTCGAGTCTCTGGCCTTCCTCAGACATCTTCCTCTCTCAGGATGACGCTCATACATGCATGGGGGTTTTCTTTACCTGGCAGCCACCTTTGCAGTGTACCATAAACCTTCATCTTGACCCAGATCTGCACTGTTCCGCCTAGATCATGGGTCCCTGGATGCCTCTGAACATGGTCATCTCCAATGTACTGAACAGTCTTCTCCTCAATGACAAGTACCTCTCTTCTCTTCAGGGCCCATCCTGTGGGCTTTTTGTCTGACTTCAGTGGTGCTCCTGATCTCTGTGCTCCTTCTTCCAGATGGTTCAACTGCTTCCTCCATGCCATATCTTTGGCTGTCATCTTTACTGTTGCTACCATCCACACAGTGAGATGTCTTTGTGATCTCACAAGGGAAGAGGAATTTGGTTATATCCTGGTGTCTCACGATTCAGGCATGTGCCATGCCAAACACCGTTGTTGTTTGCCACCCTGTCAGGTGCATGCAAGTTGCATTTCCTCATTTCCTATAACTGCTGTGTTGTTAGGGTGCAACATTCACAGGATCCAACCAGTATTAGTTACCATCCATGAGCCAAGTAACACTGGACATCTCTACTTTCTCTGTGGGGCCCAGCAACTCGCCATCCAGAGCAGGTTCCAAACCAGACATCAAGGTTCCACGTCAGAAGTCTTTCTTCTATTGGTTTCACAAGAAAGCTGTTTATGTTGCTCATGTTACTGTGTATTTTTCTGAGCTAACAAAGTCCAGTTTTAGGCAACTTAGGAACGTTTCTCTTCTTGTACATGCATCACCAACAACGTAATACTTTAACCTGGACCACCAAAAACATCTTCGATATTGCTGAAATAACCCTAATATGTGTTGGTGGTGCTGGAATTGAGGTATGAGGAAGTTAAGTGTTGCATGAGCTTACTCTCCTCAAAAACTGTGAATACAGTAAAGACTGACCTATGTTCATCTTCTTGGGTTTGCATTCAGCGCTAACTTCAAGTTGGTGGGTGACATTGCAAGATCTCAGTGCAGGTGGAGGAGCTCTTGGGACTAGAAGATATATGGCGAAATGACTGGTCAGACCGTTTCCCGCCTTAAACCCAATCGGGCACTAGTGAGATGGAAGGGGGAGACGTATTGCAGCGTGTGCACGTGCGCTAACGACCACCGAACAGTTGTCAACGGCGATGGTGGAGGAATGGGACGCACAACTATTCCTTTCCAATCTACTGGCTAGCATGGAAGCACGTTGGAGATCATGAGTTTCCATCCTTGGAACCTAGTCCAAGAGTCCATCATAAATGGCGGTGACTCAGTGTCTTCATTGTCTTTGAATGGAATAGACTTTTGTACGTCTAATAGTGTATTTCTTTCAGTTACTTACTGTTCTACAATGTAACACGCGTTTCTGTGTATGGTCCAGGTATCGTCGAGCATTGTTACTTTCATCCATAAGGTTTGCTCACTAGCGTATGTTACCAATTTTCATTAAATAAATATTACATATTTAGAGTGTTGTTATTACATAAAAATTCGGGCTGTAGTCTTTATGTGGGTTTTCTTTCATCCGTTCGCCCCGACAATTCAGTGATCAGCGCGACGGTCTGTCATGCCAAGGGGGCCGGGTTCGATTCCCGGCTGGGTCGAAAATTTTCTCCGCCCAGAGACTGAGTGTTGTGTTGTCCTCATTATCATCATCAGTGGAAGGCAACGGGAAACCACCATTGGAACCAATCTCCTAGACGCTCATTCGGTGGACCTCTCTGACGGGGCTTCCCCCATGAGAAGACGTGTCGTAAGGCAGAACACAAAGTTTTCTTTCATCCTTCATAGTCTTATACGCGTGCGTTTTAGTAACTTTTTTAGTGAAATTTTCGTATATTTGTGTCGCTCTCTATGAGGAACGCGCGAAGTCATTAGAATTCTATACTCTGGCCGATGAGAAGGATGTTTCCAATTCGTGGAAGATTCGGACCTTGTTGGTTTCTTGTACGTGACAGCTAGATGGTGAGGAAAAATTGCGTTTACTTTATGAAACCTGCCATTTAGCAGCTTCCTAAAGTCGTGAATGAATTTATTTCCTCTTTTAGTTATTTCTGGTTGTTATATTGACTCATGTACGGTCGTGTCGTGAAAGTGCTTAAACTGCTTAAGTAATTTATATTTATTTGGATTCTTTTCTGTTCCTAGTAGTGTATGTGACTCACTTCATTGATTGTGACAAAGATACAGGTTTTCCTCGACACTAATGACTTACGTTACTATTACGAATTTGGAAAGAATATTTCGACTCCTTTTTGGAAACATGATCGAAATTTAGTTACGTCATTGGATACAGTATTACAGTGGATTTCATAGTGGGTACAGATCATGAAGAAAACTAGAGTAATCCCATTTCATTACGACCCACCAAAGCATAATATTCGGAATTTGCAGCAATATTTTTACGTGAAACGAAACGAGAGTTTGGAAATCCAGCCGAGTCGAGCATATTGCGAATCTGGTGCGACTCGGCGTGAATTCTCGCTACAGCTGTGGGCGGCTCCAGGGCAGGAGATTTGGCGGGCTTTTTGCCGCCCAGCGGGGATCAGGGCGGCCACCTGGTGTGGTAGCCTTTTTGCGCTCCGCGTAGCGGCGGTTCAAAGCGCAGCCACTTGCTGGCGCTGCTCCGCGCCCCATTGTGCTGCCGCCGCTACCGCTTAATTAAAACTGCGGCCGTCCACCGGCGCCGTCCACGTTGCTCTCTGCTGGAGCGCTGGGCTCACCTCTGAAATCACGATTACCCGTCTCCAGGTTCCCAAAAGCTCCGAAACTGTGGCTTACAGTTACTCAGTGCCATTCAGTACGTACGGAGCAACGACAGGAAACACCAACAAAACAGAAGGGACTACGTACACCTGGTCTTTTTTTTTGGTCATCAGTCTACTGACTGGTTTGATGCGGCCCGCCACGAATTCCTTTCCTGTGCTAACCTCTTCATCTCAGAGTATCACTTGCGACCTACGTCCTCAATTATTTGCTTGACGTATTCCAATCTCTGTCTTCCTCTACAGTTTTTGCCCTCTACAGCTCCCTCTAGTACCATGGAAGCCATTCCCTCATGTCTTAGCAGATGTCCTATCATCCTGTCCCTTCTCCTTATCAGTGTTTTCCACATATTCCTTTCCTCTCCGATTCTGCGTAGAACCTCCTCATTCCTTACCTTATCAGTCCACCTAATTTTCAACATTCGTCTATAGCACCAAATCTCAAATGCTTCGATTCTCTTCTGTTCCGGTTTTCCCACAGTCCATGTTTCACTACCATACAATGCTGCACTCCAGACGCACATCCTCAGAAATTTCTTCCTCAAATTAAGGCCGGTATTTGATATTAGTAGACTTCTCTTGGCCAGAAATGCCTTTTTTGCCATAGCGAGTCTGCTTTTGATGTCCTCCTTGCTCCGTCCGTCATTGGTTAGTTTACTGCCTAGGTAGCAGAATTCCTTAACTTCATTGACTTCGTGACCATCAATCGTGATGTTAAGTTTCTCGCTGTTCTCATTTCTACTACTTCTCATTACCTTCGTCTTTCTCCGATTTACTCTCAAACCATACTGTGTACTCATTAGACTGTTCATTCCGTTCAGCAGATCATTTAATTCTTCTTCACTTTCACTCAGGATAGCAATGTCATCAGTGAATCGTATCATTGATATCCTTTCACCTTGTATTTTAATTCCACTCCTGAACCTTTCTTTTATTTCCATCATTGCTTCCTCGATGTACAGATTGAAGAGTAGGGGCGAAAGGCTACAGCCTTGTCTTACACCCTTCTTAATACGAGCACTTCGTTCTTGATCGTCCACTCTTATTATTCCCTCTTGGTTGTTGTTCATATTGTATGTGACCCGTCTCTCCCTATAGCTTACCCCTACTTTTTTCAGAATCTCGAACAGCTTGCACCATTTAATATTGTCGAACGCTTTTTCCAGGTCGACAAATCCTATGAAAGTGTCCTGATTTTTCTTTAGCCTTGCTTCCATTATTAGCCGTAACGTCAGAATTGCCTCTCTCGTTCCTTTACTTTTCATAAAGCCAAACTGATCGTCACCTAGCGCGTTCTCAATTTTCTTTTCCATTCTTCTGTATATTATTCTTGTAAGCAGCTTCGATGTATGAGCTGTTAAGCTGATTGTGCGATAATTCTCGCACTTGTCAGCTCTTGCCGTCTTCGGAATTGTGTGGATGATGCTTTTCCGCAAGTCAGATGGTATGTCGCCAGACTCATATATTCTACACACCAACGTGAATAGTCGTTTTGTTACCACTTCCCCCAATGATTTCGTCTTAGTGCGATGAAAATCTCTCGAAGGGTAACTTGTCCAAGCGTAAACCATGCAGATTCTATAAGCACATTTGTAAAGTAAATAAGTATTTTTTGTATGCTTTTAATTAATCATTTTACTTTAAGTCAAAGTAGTTTTTAAACCTCTAATGTTATGAAACTGAGTGGGTAATGAGAATTAATACATAGGGTTGCCGATAATCATTCTTCTCATGCACCGGTCATGAATGGCACAGTGGTGAGGAGATCAGTTAGTGGTACCAGAAGTATGCACCACAACACACCGCTAGGTAGCTTGGCAAAGATGATGTAAATGTAGATGCTACGTATTTATGCATCAGGTTGATTCTGAAGCTAAACATTTCCGGCAATATTTTACAGATTTTTATTTATTTGTTTGGTTTTCATTAGAAGGGTTCCACCTGTAGTCGAAGGGTAGCGTCTTTCATTACTAATCAAAACATCCTCTTCAATAAAATTCTTCAGGGTATCAGACCGCATCGTCATAATTTAAAATGCGCCAACGTTTCGGCCAGCGTTGCAGGTAGCCTTCATCAGGGCCTTACGTTAACTGCTAAATGAACACACTTGGTTTCTTAAATAGCTGCACGAGAAAACCGTGTCGTTACTTGATTGCTGTAAAAGGAGGAGGAGGAGGGGTGAAAGGTATGCTTTATTGGTGTTTCCTTTGTTATCTGCCATTGGCTGAAATAGCTGTTTTCTATTGGTCTTTATATTAATCCACCCCATTGGAGGAGACGGACGAATAGCGAACAGGTGATGGCTGTGACGTCACACTGTTTCCACGCTGTCCAGAAGCCGGCTGCGGCCTGCCATTGCTTTGTGTGCTGGCGACCATTACTGCGGCTCTCCGCGTGTCTGCATGGGCCGCCACGGCTCTGCCGCCGCTCCGTAGCCCTGCTATTGCAGGCAGCCAAGACCTCGGAAGCTTGTACCCGTCCTCTCTATTCATGTTGGCGGGTCTTTTGGCTATTTCTATCGCCTCTCTAATCTTTCTTTTGAAAGTGAGAGGCTGTTTCGCCAGGACGCGGGCTTCTTGAAAAAATGTTGGTTTCCCGCACTCGTCTCGGTGTTCCGACACTGCTGACTTAGTGTGTTGTTTCAGGCGGATATATCTTTCATGTTCCGAGAGCCTTGTGCTAATCGGACGTCCCGTCTCACCTATGTAAACTAATCCACACGCACAACCAATTTCATACACACCAGCAGTGTGTAGTTTGTCAACTGCATCCTTGGTAGAACCGAGCATGTCTGATATTTTGTTTCTGCTTCGGAAAATTGGTTTGATGTCGGCTTTTCGTAGAATTTTGCCAATACGTTCGGTGACCCCTTGTACATATGGTAACACAGCAATGCTCTGTGCCTCCTTCTCCTCTTCCCTATTAGTCTTCTCCCTTGTCGACATGGTGCTGTCTATCATCTGCTTCCCATAGCCATTAGTTCCGAAGATGGACCTGAGGCGTTCAAGTTCTGTCTTCAGATGTTCTTCGTCGCTTATCCTGTACGCTCTCTTCGTTAGCGTGAGCGCGGCGGACTTCTTCTGCGTGGGGTGATGGTGGGAGGAGGCGTGAAGGTACCTGTTCGTATTGGTTGGTTTCCTGTACACTTTGTGGCCAAATTTACCATCAGGTTTTCGATAAACTTCCACGTCGAGAAAAGGCAGCACCCCATTCTTCTCTGTTTCCATTGTAAACTGAATTTTCCTATGCTCGTTTCCGTGTTCTTACCCCGCCACCATTTAAATTTTTAGTAAAAATCATCGGCATTGGTGGAAGAAGACTTCAGGTTTAAAAAGACACCCTCATTCAGCAACGTCCTTGTCAAAGACGGCGGAGGAGCGGTCAGAATCAGCAATGATTAATGACATGAGGATGCAGAAGGCAAAGGAAACCACTGCTTTAATAACACGTACTGTGTATCCACAGAAAATGTGGCCCATAATGTAAATGTGTAATAATCATCTCTCCATTGGCAAAAGATTCCGGAACAGTCGCACATTCAGAACTCCAGGAGGGACTGCCAAAGGGAGATGACCTTGAGGCCAACATTGAATAAACAATTATTGCATAATTTTCTACGAGTCGGGGAGTAGAATGTTAAAAGGTTGGACGTTGCAGGGAAACCAGAAGATCAGAAAAGGAAAATGCTAAGGCTCAATCTACGTGTAGTGGGGGGTTCAGTGAAATGAAATACAACGTAGAATAGGATCAGTATAGGGAAATATCAACAGAAGCAGAAAATGGTGTAACGGGAGTAGAATTCGTTATGAATAGCAAGGTAGAGCAGCGAGTGTGTTACTGTCAACAGTTCAGTGACAGGGTTGTACTTATCAGAATCGGCAACAGACACCGACAACAGCATCACGTATACATACCAACATTAAAAGCCGAAGATGAAGAGATAGAGAAAGTATATGAGGATATTGAAAGCGTAATTCAGTAAGTAAAAGGAGACGAAAATCTCATTGTCATGGTGGCCTGGAATGCCGTTGTAGGAGAAGGAAGGGTTACGGAGAAATATATGTTTAGTACTATGCAAGAAAGAGGAGAAAGGCTAATTGAATTCTGCAATAAATTTCAGCTACTTATAAAGGTCACTAGAGCGGGAGCTGTACTTGCAAAACGCCGGGAGGTATAGGAAGACTTAAGTCAGACTGTATAATGTTCAGGTAGGAAATACGAAATCAGATCCCTGATTGTAAGGTATACCCAAGAACAGATATAGACTCAGAACACAAGTTAGTAGTGATGATTAGTAGGCTGAAGATTAGGAGATCAATCAGAAAAATTAGTGCCCAAACAACTGGGTTACGCAGTAGGAATGACAACACACGCCTGAAGTTCTCTGAGGCTATAGATACTGCTGTAAGGAATAACTTAGCAGGCAGTTCTTTTTAAGACGTGTGGACACCCCGAAAACGGGCATTCACAGACATTGGAGAGAATACATAGGTACTCCTAAGAAACTGTGAGTAACACAAGAAATATTTCAGTTGATCGAGGAAAGAAGGAAGTACAAAAATGTTCAGTGAAATTCAGGACTACGGAAATATAAGTCAGAAATGAACTAAATAGAGCGTGCAGGGAAGCTAAGGCGAAATGGCTGCAGGAAAGTGGGAAGAGACCAGAAATGAAAAGATTGTCGTACGGACAAATCAAAACAATCTTTGAGGGAAATTAAAAACAAGGGTGGTCACATTAAAAACGATATGGGAATACAACTGCCAAAAGCAGAGGGACAGCAGATAGGTGGTAGTAGTACATTAAATGCCTCTGTGAGGTGAAGTCATCTCTGATGACGTGATAGGAGAAGAAACAGGAGTTAATATAGAAGGACCTAGGACTAGTATCAGAATTTAAAGGGGTTTGGAAGACTTATGTTCGGATAAGACAAAAGAAATAGACAACATTCCATTAGAATTTCTAAAATGACTGTTGAAATTGGAACAAACCGACTATTCATATTGATGTGTGGAATGAATGAGTCGCAATGTATCACCCGACATTTGGAAAAATATTATCCACACTATTCCGAAGACGGCAACAGCAGACCAGTGCGAGAATTATAGTATAATCATCTCAACAGCTCATGCATGCAGGTTACTAACCAGAATAACATAAATAATAACGGGGAAGAAGAACTGAGAATGTGTTAGATGATTATCAGTTTGGCTTTAGAAACGGTAAAACACAAGAGAGGCAATTGCGGTTGATAATGGAAGAAACACTGAAGAAAAATCAAGAAATGTTGACAGGATTTGTCGTCCTGGAAAAAGCATTCAACGGTGTAAAATGGTTGCAAGATGTTCGAAATTCTAAGAAAAATAGGGTCGAAAGGTTGGATTAAGCTATCGGTAAAGACAGGTACAATACATATACAAAGAACTAAGAGGGAATAATGAGAGGGGAGACGAGGAACGACGTTCTTGGATTAAGATGGGCATACGACCGGGGCGCAGTCTTTTGCCCCTGCTGTTCAGTCTATATACCGAAGAAGAAATTACGGAGATAAAAGATAGGGTCAAGATTTGAATTAAGATTCAAAGTTAAAGGACATCATTGATACGATTTGCTGATGAAATTGTTATCCTGAATGAAAGTTGAGAAGAATTACGCGATATGCTGAGTGGAATGAAAAGTGAAATGAATACAAAATATGGAATAATGGTAAATTGAAGGTAGACGAAAGTAATGAGAAGTAGCAAAATTGAAAACAGTGAAAAACTTAACATCGGAATTGGTGATCATGAAGTAGATGAAGTTAAGTAGTTCTGCTACCAAATGGACAAAATAACCCGTGATGGTTAGAGCAAGGAGGATATGAAAAGAGACTAGCACTGGCAAAACGGGCATTCCTGGGCAAGGAGAAGTGTACTAGTATCAAACGTAGACCTTAATTTGAGGAAGATGTTTCTCAGTATGTGCGCTGGGAGCACAGCATTGTATGGTAGTTAAACATGGCCGTCGGAAACGTAGAAAAGAAGACTTTGAATGCATTTGAGATGTGGTGTTACAGAAGAATGTTGAAAATTAGATGGGCTGATACGGTAACCAATAACGACATTCTACAGAGAATCACCAAGAAAATGAATATATGGAAAACATTAAGAATAAGAAGGGACAGGATGGTAGCACATCTGTTGAGAGATCACGAAATTACTTCCGTAGTACTGGAGGGAGCTGTAGAACGTAAAAACTGTAAAGGAAAACCGAAATTCGAATACACCCAGCAAATAATTGGGGACGTAGGTTGCAATTGCTACTCTGTGATGAAGAGGTTGGCGCAGAGAGGAATTCGTCAGGGCCGCTTCAACCCAGTCAGAATACTGATGACTCAAAAAAAGAAAAAAAAAATTCTGAGACTTTGACATCTTTCACTTCCATACTTTATTTCGATTCTTCTCGTCCTACCTTTTATTTATTTATTTGTTTATTGTTCCGTGGGACCAAATTAAGGAGAAGTCTCCATGGTCATGGAACGAGTCAATACATGAAATTATAACACGATATTAGAAACAGATAAAATGAAATATAAAAAAACATATTCAGGTGGCAAGTCGTAAGTTTAAATAAAGAAAATCAACAATGTAACACTGGAATTTGCTTAATTTTTTAGCTCTTCCAGGAGCTCCTCGACAGAATAGAAGAAGTGAGCCATGAGGAAACTCTTCAGTTTGGACTTAAAAGAGTTTGGGCTACTGCTAAGATTTTTGAGTTCTTGTGGTAGCTTATTGGAAATGGATGCAGCAGAATACTGCACTCATTTCTGCACAAGAGTCTAGGAAGCGCATTCCACATGCAGATTTGATTTCTGCCTAGTATTAACTGAGTGAAAGCTGCTAACTCTTGGGAATAGGCTAATATTGCTAACAACAAACGACATTAAAGAAAATATGTACTGTGAGGGGAATGTCAGAATTCCCAGACTATTGAATAGGGGTCGCCAAGAGGTTCTCGAACTTACACCACATATAGCTGGAACAGCCCGTTTTTGAGCCAAAAATACCCTCTTTGAATCAGAAGAATTACCCCAAAAAATAATACCATACGACATAAGCCTATGAAAATATGCGAAGTAGACCACTTTTCGTGTTGAAGTGTCACTTATTTCAGATACTGTTCTAATGGTAAATAAAGCAGCATTTAGTTTCTGAACAAGATCCTTGACATGGGCTTTCCACAACAGCTTACGATCTATCCGAACGCCTAGGAACTTGAACTGTTCTGTCTCACTTATAATATGCCCATTCTGTCTGATCAAAATATCGGTTCTTGAATTGTGAGTTAGAAACCGTAAAAACTGAGTCTTACTGTGATTTAGCATCAAATTATTTTCCACAAGCGACGAACTTATTTCATGAACTACATTATTTGTTACTGTTTCAATATTACACACAAGATCCTTCAATATCAAGCTGGTGTCATCAGCAAACAGAAATATTTTCGAATCACCTGTAATACTAGAAGGCATATCATTAATATAAATAAGAAACAGCAGTGGCCCCAGCACCGACCCTTGGCAAACGCCCCACTTAACAGTGCCCCATTGGGACTGAACATCACTACCACTCTCAATATTGCGGAGAATTACCTTCTGCTTTCTGTTCTTAAAGTAAGAGGCGAACCAATTGTAAGCTACTTCCCTTACTCCATAATGGTCCAACTTCTGCAATAATATTTTGTGGTCAACTCAGTCAAAAGCCTTCGTTAAAGCAAAGAAAACACCTAGCGTTCGCAACCTTTTGTTTAATCCGTCCAAAACCTCACAGAGAAAAGAGAATATAGCATTTTCAGTTGTTAAAGCATTTCTAAAACCAAATTGAACATTTGACAGCAAATTATGTGAATTTAAATGCTCCAGTAACCTTGTATATGCAACCTTCTCGATAACTTTAGCAAACTTCTTTTTGATTTCTCCTCTCGTAATTGTTGGTGCATACTTGCACTTGATAAATGAGACAGGATAATGAATAAAACTGTTTTTGATTAACTGAAAATAATGTTATAGCTTTCCTTCCAACAGAATATGAGGACTAGCGTAGCCTTCTTCTCATTAATGAAATTGCCTTCAGCAGTGGGTTTACTTTCGTCAGTAAAGAGCACTCCTGCTGCAAAGTTAGAGAAAACTGTCATATTTTTATGGTTAAACTGTTTTAATTGATTCGTTTTTGGCGATAGCTGTTTTTCCTTATACGTAATATTACTCTTATTTTTTTATAATCCCAATTAATTTACAAATTTTACAAATTATTAAAAATGCATTGACTCTTGCTTCGGTCTCGGGATCTTCAAGGAATGTTTATTTGTCACTCTGAGTGAGAATAGATCAATCTCTCATTTATTTTCACATTCAGTGCAATTCTTTAATGTTAATATTACACAACAGGCATCATTTTCTGTGAGACGACATTATCACGATGAGCAGGCGTTCATGGGACCATATACAGTGTTAATTCATGTGCGATCTTTATTGTAGCTCTCCTCCGAATAGTATTTTCTTTAGTTGAATACAAGAAAGTTGTTTGGCTATTTAATAGTAAATCTTCTTAGGCGTTTCCGGCCACTTCACGGACAGGGCGCAGGACAGAAAGTAGGTCGCCACTCCGAGGAGTTCAGAAAGTGACGTAAATGCCCATTGTGTGCAGAGCTATTGTACATAAAACTCGGCGAGTTTCCATGTTCGCCTTGGACTTGGTGCTATAGACGGAGCCCACAGGTAGTGTTCTCCCTCTCCCTTCCTAGTGTTTAGTTAAGCCTTGTGTCTTCAGAATAATTTTAGAACGGAGTGCAATATTTATGACGGATCTGAAATAGTCTATGTTGACACATAAAAGCTCTTCTCCTAGTTTCGATGAGGCTCCTGACCAAAAATACTGCAAAGCTAGCCCCATGAAGATAATGATCTTTGTGATAAATGTTTTGCTTACTTTAGGCCTAAACGAAAACCCTTAAAACACGCTGCCTAAAGCGACCGTGGGAAGCACAGTTAGGGAGCGTAGCGTCGTTCCCTCCCTGCACGGAAATTTACGAGTCAGGGATTGGCTGCTTTTCCAGCAAGGAAATAAATGACTACAAATCGGTCAGTACCAAGAATATCGATAAAAAACCTCGATAATCGATACCGACTCACATGCCACAAGTCTGCCATCTTGTTTTATGTGCATAATGTTTACATGTATGTCGAAGCAATTTGTGAAGTGAATTACGTTGCAAATAAGTGACAAAATACAATGTGCAACTGTGTAATGTTAATCAACAGCTCCGCCATTACACCATTGATGCAAGTGAAGCAGCAAGGTTATGAAATCGTAAGTGATCAACTGTCATATAAAAGCCTTTCACGCTATTTTCGTAACACACAACTGATGCAAAACTATCTGCATCCCATACAGGCTGTGATATCATACATAGCAATCACCAGGAAGAAAACCAGCAGAAGACGACTTCTATTTTCGTCCATCCACTGCCCACCTCCGCCCCCCACAAATGCCACACAAGCCGCTACAGTAAGAAAGAGTTCTAGATTAATCTAGTTTAAGACGGTTTATTTTGAAGTAATATTTCTCTGTATGTATGTATGTATGTATGGATGGATAAACGCCTGAAGATGAACAGAACATAGAAGTTGCATCACCTCGGATGTAAGAATAATGAAAAATCTATAAAGACCAATTTAAGGGCTTTGTCTCACATAAATATGTCTGTTCATTTTCCCGTAGTACATCATGTTCTTTCATATACATTTTACCACGACTTACTTTGAGTGGAATGATGATTGCTATGAGGAGCTTGAAGATGTCGTCACGAATGATACACTTAGTCCAGTGGTGTGCCAGTTCCTTCGTGGAACGTATCCGAAGCACGACATGGCCCTCTGTTAACATACAGTGTGGTGCAGGTGTTTTGACTGGCTTGATTTGGCCCACCACAGTCATCTGACTTGCACCCAACTTTCTCAGTTATTTGTTGCATGTATTCCATTCTCTGACTTCCGTTACAGTTATTTCACTCTATAGATCCCTCTAATATCATGCAAGTATTCCCTTGGTTTCCTACACTATATGCCTTCTTGTTAGTGTTATCCGTATCTTGCTTTCTTCACGAGCTCTGCAGAGAACTTCCTTATTCCCAACATTAACAGACCACATAATTTTCTACATTCTTCTGAAGGACCATATGTCAATCGCTAGGCTTCTCTGCTGTCCATTATTCCCTACCATACAACGCTTTTCTACAAACGAACAATCTTAGAAATTTATTCTTGAAATTAAGGCCTCTAACAACATATTAATAGAGATTTTTAAGCCAGAAAAGCTCTCTTTGCGTTCTGCTTTCTATGTCCTTCTTGCTGCGACCGTTACAAGTTATTTTGCTCCCACGGAGCAGAGTTCCAAACTTGGTCTGCTTCGCCATCAGTTGTTTTGTTCTTAACGCCCTCGCTTTTCTTGTTTCTGCTATTTCTCATTACTTTCTTCTTTCTTTGGTGTAGTCTCAGTATGTATTCTGTGCTCAATAGACTGCACACTCCTTTCATTAGGTTCTGGCATTATTCTTCACCATCGCTGAGGACAGCAGTCTAATAAGCGAGTCTTATCATTGATATCCTTTCACCTTGAATTTTAACGTTCTCCCGAACCTTACTTTTTCGCTCGTATTTCCATCGTGTATCGTTTATACAGTAGTGGGGACGCACTGAATCCCTGACGTCCACCCTTCGTAATCTGAGCACATCACTCTTGGTCTTCCAGTCTTAATGTCCGCCCTTGGTTCTTGCACGTGCATTTTGCATATTTACCGTCTTCCCTTATAACTTACTAAGGTTTTCTCAGGTTTTCGAATATCTTGCACAGTTTTAAATCTTCGATCTTTACTCCAGGTCGAAAAATTTTACGAACGTGTATTTTTATTCGGTCTTGCTTCCACAATTAGGCGCAACCGCGGGCAGGACTGTATTGTGCCTTGAATCTCCTAAACTCAAACTGATCGTTACCGAACAAATCCTCAGTTTTACTTTCCGTTATTCTGCGTGTTACCGCTCTCAGCAATTTGGATGCGCGTGTAAGCTGATTGTGGGATAGTTCTCATACTTACCTCCTCTTGCTCTCTTCGGAATCGAGTGGATGATATTTTTCCGAAATTCTGTTAGTACGTCACCTGTATCTTAGATTTTATACACCAACTTCAATAGTTCGTCGTTGAATTTACCCGAATAACTTATAAGTTCCTATGGTATGTTATCTATCCCTTCTGCCTTTCATGACAGCATGTTTTCCATAGCTTTTTTTAATTTCTGACTCTAACCCTGGATGCCTTATCTTTTCTATATCAGGTCCAATTTCTTCTTCTTTCACGTAACTCCATCGTTTTGACCCTCAACGTATTCTTTCGACTTATTCGCTCTCTCCTCTGTGTTTAACAATAGGGTTACCATAACACTCTTAATGTTGGCACACTTGCTTGTTATTTCACAGGAGGCTGTTTTGACTTATCTATACGCTGAACCAGTCATTCCAAGGATCATTTCTTTTTCCATTCCTTTAGTTTTCCTGGGGCCATTTCGCCTTGGCTTCCCTGGACTTACAATTTCTTTAATTCCTTCTTGATGTATATTTGTGTATTTCTGTATTGCCCTCAAATTTTCTGAAGTTCCTTCTTTCGTCGATAGGACGGAATTCTTTCTCCTGCTACCCAATGTTACTTTTAGTCAGTTGCCTTGTAGCTATGTTTGTAAATCGAATATATGTGATTCCTCTTTATAGAGGTGCCCACACTTCTTAAAATGAACTGCCTACCGTTGTATTCTTCATAGCCGTATCCACATCTTGAGTAACATCTACCCTGCCTCATCATTTCCTCATTATACCGCTCCCTCCCAAACTGATTTTTCCGGACGATTCTCTTAAACTTCACTTTACTCCTCTTCAATTATAAATGGCGATATATGTCTTTATATGCTTTTTGGTATGCCTTGCAATCCGATTTAAGATTTCAGAACCTATGACTGACTGTGATATAATCCAGATGGAATCTTTCAGTTTCTACCGGCCTTTTCTGTGTACACCTCTTCAATTTGTGATCCTTGAACAGTGTATTCGCTAATATCACGTGAAATTTATTACAGAGCTCAATTACTGTTTCTCCTCTCTCATTACTACTATCAAGTCTATATTGTACAGTAACTTTTTTTAAGGACACAAAGGAATTACAGACATTGGATACGATTGGCCATTGATTAAAACCAGTGGGTAAGGCATCTGCCTAGTAAGCAGGAGACCCGATATGGAATCTTGGTACGGCAAAATTTTTTAAGGTTTCCCATTGATTTATATTAATGGCCACTGGTACCCAATGCCTGTAACTTCTTCGTGATCTAATCGATGTTGGCTGCGGGGTCACAGTGGGTTCTGTTCTTTCGGAGTGCTTGCGATCCCGGCATTTAAACTTAACTGTTGTTTGCATTTGTTATTGTCAAATCCGATGAAAGCAACCTTATCACTGGGCTGTACGCAGTAGTTCATTCTCGGCCTCACCTTCCTACTTATAATAAATCCTACTTGAAACTACCCTATATACCTTTGATTGGATATCCTTACCTTCTTCCCATTTCACTTCACTAACCACACTATACGTACTTCAGATATTACTGTTTCTCTTTTCGGATAAGTTTCCTACCGTGTTCAAATCTCTGACATTCTACGCTCATGAAATGTTAATCTTTTGTCGGGTATTTCATCTTTTTCTTAATGTTACTTCCCCCATGGCAGTCCGCTCCCGGAGATCCGAATGGGAGACTAATCGGGAACAGTCTGCTAATGGAGAGATCATCATGACAGTTTTCAGTTGCAGGCCACTTATCCTGTGGATACATCTCACGTGTCCTCAAAGAACTGCTTTCCATGGCCTCCTGCATCCTCGTACCGCTGGTTCTTACCCTTTTTAGAGACAGTACTTCTGTTGGTTTACCGGTCCTCTTTGGAAAGGCCGTTGGCATGACGAGGGCGATTTCTGATGCTAGAAGTGTCCGGGAGACAATGCTGGTGATTTTTACTCAAATTTTCAGGAGTGAGTACTATCTAATCTGGACCCAGGACGCTACCCTTAGACAATGGCTTCTCCGCGGTTGGCTAAGGTGAGCAATGGCTCGATGTTTTTCTAACACCACTGAATAGCCAGCGTAAAGTTTCTTGTGGGGATACGAAATGTATCACGGCTACTCTGTCTAGAAATGTAGGTTGTGAGAAATGGTGATAACTTGGGCCACATCGAAAGCACACACACTCGGACCAATGCTTGAAAAACCAGTCGGATCAGGATGTGAGCAAGAAATCGGGAATGCTTATCTGTCTCGTCATGCACGCAATATGAATATATGATACGAGAGTGGCAACACCTACAATGCGTTCTGAGCAGCAATGCGTACTCCAAAAATTGCACAAGAAGATTCACGAAAGTTAACACTCTGGAAGAAGAAATGGCGGGTACGGCCTTTCGGAAATACATTCCAAGGTTGGCGGATAGAATCGGCTTTATACTGCGCAGACACGGCGCAAAGAAAATCAAAGAACGCCTTAGTTCATGAAAGGACAAAAGGGCCCCAGTCGCAGTGTTCCGAATTTACCGTGTACTGTGTACATGTGGAAACGTCAAGGGTGGAATGACAGGACGATCCGATAGTACTTGGATCACCGAACATAAATTGTATTTTAGATTCAGATATGTGGAGACATAGGGCGTGGCAGAGCACGTGCTATATGAGGCCTACCCACAATAAAATTCGCTGACTCGGAAGTTCACGATGTGCGACGATCTACCACGCCCGCTTTTTAAGGGAAGGCATGGAAATTCAGAGATATGTCAAATAATTTCGACAACAGAGAAAAATTACCTCAAGCTGAAATGATTCTAGATTTCCATGATGCAGTGAAAGACTCTAGAAGGTAACAAGGGGAGACCACGGCGGTTATGACCCCAGGAACTGGAGGAGCAGTTGTCTTCACAGTGACACGACGAACTGTTAAAAATGGGTTGCTTCAAGGATAGCTCCGAGACAGACGCCTTGCAGCGTCGATTGCACTGACCCCAAACCACCGTCATTTGCGACTACGGTGGAGTCAAGAGAGAGATACAGGAGCAGGTTGGAGATCTGTTGAAATTTCTGGTGAAAGCTGGTTCTTCCTTGGTACCAATGATGGTCGTGTGTTGGTTAGGCGGAGGGCAGTAGAGGACCTGCAACCTACCTGCAACATCTCCTTTATAGAGATTAACATGTCGATCACCGAGCTGAGCGCTACGCAGCGACCCAGTACACATCTAACTGCAAGTCTGACTGCGAGTGCGAGTGCGAGTCGAGTGCCTTGTTGCTATTAAAGATGGCGTATTTAAAGGAAGCACGAGCGACGTCCTGACGTCATGCTCGTTTGTAATGACCGCATTCGTTCCACTTATACTGCTGATTCATCTGTCGCACTCGCCCCTTAGGTGTTCTTGTGACAGAGTTACGTGTTGTTGCGACAGACTTACGTGAAATTGTGAAATGCAATACAGCTGACGCTATACCTCAGTCTTGCACTCTACGGAAGTCTCCATCTAACACAAACCCGCGTGCTCAGCAATTCTCTCTCGCCTTTTGTGTGTAACCAGGCCATTGGCCCTGCGTGACGACACATTCCGAAATGTGCAAACCTTTTACCTCTTGGCTAACGTACTGCCTCTGGCTCTCGGCATAGGCAACGAAACTTTGACAATATTCCACGTTTCCAACTCTTTACTATTCCGCGACACTACAGAACTGTTCGTTGCAAGCCGGAGCTATTTATTTTGTGGTGAATGGCTACGCCGAGAACAAAATGGCCCTTATCAGCATGCATTTGTGGCAGTTCTTGTAGTGCTTCCAAGTTCCTGTTTTCTCCAATCGCATATGTCTGGTTTGTCGTAACGAGTACAGAGGCTATTAAAACGAATACATAATGATGCCCCCTCCTCTTCGACTACCATTAATTACTGAATTATCCGTGGTAAATTGGCTTCTATACCTCAACGATACACACATAAGTGTGGGAGATGCATCATATTAGTCTATTTACGGAGAAGTACAAAGTATAGGTAGCAGCCTTTTCAGTAGTTGCAACGACACCAGTCTGTTTAGTTGAAATATCACGCCTACAAATGTTAAGCAATGTTGCCTTACTGCGTTGGAACTGAAACGGCTGGAAGTAAGGAGTTACTGCAGTAGCAATATTTCCCGAGTAACTTTAGTTCTACTGCGTGGTTTAATGTTCACTGAATATTCCGGTGTAAGATATATCAGAGAAAATATTCTCCCATTCGTATTTCTGGGTGGAGACTGTCCACGCGGGTGTTAACGGAGCGAAAAGTTAACGTTCCTTTCTAAGGATCTCAGTTTCTGGTTGGTAGATTCGAGCATTTAAAAATCAAAAAAATTGTGGAAGTTAATTCTAGTGGAAATTTCAGAGGCAGGAGGAACAGGATTTATGATCAACTAATTACAGCGTTATACAATGAAATAGGGGTAATGTGGAAGTAATTCTAATAATGAATAAGAAAATAGGAGAACTGATTACCTGCTAGTAACGTCATAGTGAAAGTATTATTTGTCGTAGTCCAGATACTCTCAGTACCAACGCCTATCACGGTAGTACATCTTGATGCGTCTACTGGCACCTCAGATGGTGGAGAGACTGAAAAAAGGTATTAAGAGGTAAAACAAATCGTTCAAGCCATCTAGTGAGACAAAAATTTAATTGACAGAGAAGTTTTCTGGGTATAGTACCACGTCATACTGTAAAACATACATTGCTGGTGAAACCTTTAATTGTAACGTGGGACTGGTATTCGGCAGTAGGATAAGCAAGACAATGAAAATTACAAACACGGACGGGGGATAGGGGTAAAAGCGAAGCTACCTAATTGAATTTGGCGCAAAGAATAATTTAATGATCTGCAACACTTAATTTAAGAAACATTAAATAAGTTTCTGCACGTGGAAAAGATCTGTAGACAAACGTACGTTTGAAATAAGTTATATAGTAGCTATAAAGGGATTTAGAAAGCAGACTTTCAACTCCAGTATCTCTCCAGAAACAGATGTGCACTTTGACCATTATCTGTTGGCTATGGAATGCGGATTGAAACTGAATAAATTGCAGAAATATGAGAATTTAATGTGATGGGACCTAGATAAATTGAAGGAACCAGAGGTTGTTGACAATTTCACATTTAGCACTAGGTAACTATTGGCTGAAACGTTCATAATGAATGCAGTAGATGAGAAATGGCTATTTTTGAGAAAAGAAATAGTGAAGACAGCTGCGCCTTAAATATGCGGAAAACATGCTTCAGTAGAAGTCATTGGGCGTCGCACCAAATACTGAATTTAATCGACAAAAGAAAAATAATCATAGTGCATAATATGAACCACGTAAAGGCCAGTACTAAGGAAACAAACAACTGCTGAAAGATGAAAACAGTATATAGGACATCCGGTCTCAGCAAGAATATAATGAAGCAAAATCCAAAGACCGCGTGAGCTGATCGGGATGAATATTGCTGAACCATCAATTTAATAAGCCATGATCGCAATATACTGAAAGAATAATTTTCAGAGAAAGAGAAAGACTGGTGAAAACCAACTTCAGAGTTGATCTGTATGGGTTCCAGGAACATGTAGGAACACGCGATGTAATGCTTACCCTAAAACTTATCTTAGACAGACCAAAGAAAGGCAAAATTAAGTTTATATTACCGGTAAATTTATAGAAATATATTTACAGGTATTAATGGATTATATTCTTCGAAATTCCGGAGATAGCGGGAACAGAGCACAGGGCGGTAATCAACAAATTAAACAAAAAACAGGGTGCAGTTTTAAGAATCAGACAACATGAACAGGAGACAGAAGCTGAGAAATGACTGAGACAATACTGTATCCCGTTATTGAATCTGTAGATAGTATACACACTATATAAAGTCAGATAATGATCTAATAATCATCGGACGCATGAACGCTGTAGTACATAAAATAATAGAAGAAATAAGAGTTATAGGAGAATATGGATTCGATGATAGGAATGAGAAAGAAGAAAGACTAACCGAGTTATGTAATAAATTTCAGCTGATAATAGCGAACACACTGTCCAAAAATCACAAGAGGAAAAGGTATACTTGGAAAACGCCCAGAGACTGAGTAGTGTTCCATTTTGCTCACATAATGGAGAGTGAGAGATTCCGGAACCAGATATTGCATTGTGATACGTACTGAGGAGACGATGTACACTTGAATCACACGTCGTCAGTGGTGAATTGAATGTTGAAAATCGTCTGGAGGAATCAATGTGAAAAGAGGAGGGGTACTGAGGTACTGCAAAATAACGAGATATGTTTGAAGCTATCTCACCTTGTGTATATAACGATGATGAATACCACAGTATTTTGTTCAGTTGAGGAGGAATCACATCTCGATAAAGCGCAATTACAAAATTAGACATACAAACATAGGACCTAAGAAAATAATTGCGAAAAACTCTTGGGTAAAAGAAAAACACTTTATTCGACCGATGAGAGATTGTCATACAGAAATATTCAGAGAAAGACAAGACTACTACAACATAAGTTGGTCAGGATTGAAACAAACAGGATCTGATGAAAAGCCTAGACGAAATGATTACAGGAATAAAAGTGAAGAAATATATGGAAAGAGTACATTGAAGGCTTCTATGAGGCAGAAAAGAAATTGTCAGTCAATATGGAAGACATATTGGATCCATTATTAGAGTCACATAGCGCTTTGGAAGTGTTGAGTGGTACTTAAGTAAATAAATTAGTGAAATCAAACTGAACTAGAAATTAGAATATAAATGGAAACCTTGGTTTAGTTTGGAGAGTTACATACTGGCACACAGCGGGCACAACAGTAGAGCAGAAGAGACAATGACCCTGAAGTCAGCAAGTTCCACATAAGCGGGCGCTGTCGATTCAGCCGTCAGGGCATCGCCCGACCGGCTCACGTGTTTCTCAGTTGTCGCATGTGAGCAAAGGCCCTCGCCTACATTCCAAGAGCCAATGACCGACGTTAAGAAGATTCTTCGAGAAGCTTTTCAACGTGACGGAAGAGGCAATGACCGGCTCACGTTTTTCTCAGTCGTCACATGCGATCAGAGGCCCCCGCCTACATTCCAAGAGCCAATGACCGAGGTCAAGAAGATTCTTCGAGAAGCTTTTCAACGTGACAGAAGAGGCAATGGCCGTGAAGTCGTTCACCTCCAGTGAACTGAAGTGAATAAATACGCGAGACGCGGTGGGCCCGACACATGAAGACGGGGACGAAGACGAAGACGGAGACGGGGACGGAGACGAAGACGAGAGACGAAAGAAGAAATGAAGAGTAGCAGTAGTTTTCAGTCAGTTTCGGTGCTGAAGACCGTCATGCAAGAAGAGACTGCATCATGCACAGACGCACCAAGTCCGCCGCTGTAATGGAATAGTAGCAGCAGCCGCAGCGCCAGAAGACAGAAGTTAAAAGGTATTTGAAGTCTGATTTTTACGTACCCGGGTGACTCGTGAGGACGGGAAGGTGACGGCCTCACCTCAGCAGTCACCTGTGAGCTGGGATGAAGACCTGACAGCCGAAGACTGGCAAGCGGGAGTCCGTGGTTCGAGTTCGGGACACTGGCCTTGCCCCGCCACGCCGCTCCGCTGGTCGACGCACAACACACGCGGCCGCTTAGAGAAGCGAAACACTGGGACGCCACATCCAAGGTATCACCATCCGATGCACGACTTCGCTCGCAATAATTAAACGGGCCACCTCGCGCTGCGCGTCTCCAGTCTACTGGGCGAGACGGCGACACGAGATACACACCGCTACGCGTAATCAGACGCCGCCGCCGCCGCCGCCGCCGCTGCCGCAGCAGAAGACTTCACAAACGACACAGCTGCCGCTCTCCGAACCAGAACATCCCGTAAGATACAGTTGTACAAATCTTCAATAAAAGTTATCTTATGTAAAAATGATGTTTCATTCGACCTCATACCCGAGCCAAGGAAGAACCCACCCTGCCCACATGTTGTTAAGAGAGAAAAGTTAATTTATTTAATATTTTCACCCTGACAGAATGCTTTAGAATGCTCATCCTGACAATTGAAAGCATCAAAAGAGAAAACCCAGTTACATTGAGTGACAGAAGTGTCACATTTAGTAACACAACTGTTACAGAAGACTTGAGGACAAGTAAAACAGAAGGGATAAATAACATTTCGTCGGAATTTATGGAATCATGGGGGAGACCTGGCAACCAAATGGCTACACAAGTTGGTGTGTAGGATATGTGAGACTACAACATACCATAACACTTTTGGAAAACTGAGTTTATCAAAAGCAGATACTTATGACAACTACCTCACAATCAGCTGAAATGGCCATGTATCCAAACAGCAAGAACGAATATTATACAGGAGAATGGGAGGGGTAGTAATCCATTAGATGCCACTGAATTGGGCGTCGAAAAGACATCAGACATGCAGTTCTGACGTAGTTTTGGGAATAGAAGCAAGAGCCATTCACAGTATACGACAGCGTAAAATGTTACAAATTATCTGAAATTCTCAGAAAAACGCTTGTACACTATAGGGAAAGACGGATAACATGTAGTATATACAAGAACCGAGAAGCAACGATAAGTATGGAAGACTAAGAACATAGTGCTCGGCATAATTAAAAAGAGTTTAGACAGAGTTACAGACCTCGTCTCATACTGTCCAATCTGTACATCGAAAAAGTTACGATGGAAACGAAAAAAAGCTCATTTGTGGGGTTAAAATTCACATTGAATCGATACTAATGATAAATTTCGCTGGTGACATTGTTATACTCAGTGACAGTGAAGTAGAAGAACAGGAAGTTTTCAATGGAATGAGTAGTTTAATCGGTACTGAATACGAAATAAAAGTGTACCGTAGTTAGACGAAAGTAGTGAGGTGTAGCAGAAACGGTAGTAATGCTAACTCAGTGTTAAAAATGGGAACCATGAAGTAGAAGAATTTAAGGAATTCTGCTAGTTCCGGCGCAAACTACAAGAGGAACTGGAGAACATGAAAAGAAGATTATCACGAGCAAATGTGGCATTCTTCATCATGATATGCCTGTGAACATCAAAGATCGGCCTTAATCCGAGGAAGAAATTTCTGAGAATATCCGTTTAGAACAAAGAACTGTTTCATATTGGATTAGACAGCTAAAACTGGAAAAGCAGCGTACAGATGGTCTGATAAGAAATGTTGTAAAAGTATGCTGAAAATTGTATGGTGTGAAAGTATAAAGAGTGAGTTCGTTTTCTTCAGAATCTGCAAAGGAAGGAACGTACAGGAAACACTGATAAGAACAATGGGCTGGATGATAGGACATGTGTTAAGAAACAATGGATAAAATTCCATATGAATAGAGGGAGCTGTAAGAATGTGGGCTGTCGACATTCTGGTGCTCTTGACATTTGCATATGGGTTGCCTAAGAACAGGCCCAGGTTCTTCAGGGTCAATGACGGCCTCAAAATAACAGGAAATTAAAAAGATGCAAAATGGTGCTGGTAGGCAATTAAAAAATGCAAGATGATGGGCGATTTTAAAAATTCCAGGATTGTGGAACTAGCTCAGTTGTGTTATTGATACCTCTTCGCCCTCCTTTTCTCATCCACCCAGTAGTGAAATTACATAAATATTGCATACACTTTTTCAGCCCATCACATTGCATGTACACACACACACACACACACACACACACACACACACACACATTTTGGCTATACTCAAAACTATCCAAACAATCTGAATTATTTATCAAAAAATACGTCACTCAGATAACTCTCCTACCCTCCACTCAGTGCATAATATTTTGACCATCGTGAATCTGAGAGACACTATTACAGTGTATCTCCATCACAGCTGTGTTCAATTGTATCCAAAGAAACTGCGTTATTTATCGAAAGATACATAAAAATATGTCCCTCTCCATCTCCACAGCCTAATAGTATCGCCACCATTAAAATGGAAAAAACCAATTACAGTGTAGCACCATGTGGGATCTCTTCAAAAGTATACAAACGACCTGAGTTATTGATAAAAAACGTTGTTCACACACTTGCAAATTAAAACTGCATAAAATGTTGTCAACTTCGTTTTCACTACTGACTTAAAAGAATTGTTTGTGGACTACCTACAGAGATGTTACGAGTCTCGAATAATTTTAAAAAGTTTGTAAAAGCGTCAAAACCCTGAAATAATATCAGCTGCGCGTTTACGCTCTTGTTGCTATCTTTTGTTAACAGATAGCTCAGTATCGATCTGAGTAACAGGCTTGCTTTAATATAGGAAAGAGTCTCCAATTAATTGTTTTCGACATCTATAACGCCTGTCCAGTGTCAAAATATTGTTTTCAAGTGCACAATGTCAAAAGTACGTCTGTAACGCTAAAAAGTGCAATGTCGTCCAAGTAGCACAATGTTATATCCGACATACATCCATATTTCCCAAGTTATTGCCTAAAACATGATTGCCAACTATCAAGTATGCCAATGCCATTTCCACGTCTAAATACAAGGGTTGAAACTTTAATAGTGGTAAGTATTTATTTACAGCTCGTGCAAAATAGATACGTCTTTGAAAGATTTACTAAACTTCAAAGTAATCACCAGCATTGTTTATAACCCGTTGCCAGCGATGTGGAAGTCGAAGGATACTCTTAGCAGTGCCAGTTGTGTTGACAGTTGGGGCGACGCGGTCTATTGCCAAACGAATTTGCAGCAGTTCTGAAGCGAATGCTGTGAAGTGTTTCTTCCAGTTTAGAAATCGAGTCCGGAACCGTGCTGCTGCTACGGTTGCAGGTTCGAATCCTGCCCTTGGCATGGATGTGAGTGATGTCCTTAGGTTAGTTAGGTTTAAGTAGTTCTATGTCTAGAGAACTGATAATCTCAGATGTTAAACCCAGAGTGCTTAGAGCCATTTGAACCATTAGAAATCGAGTTGAACTCACGAGGGCTTAAGACAGGGGAGTGCAGTTGGTGGTATAGCACTTAGCAGCCCCATCAGTCAAACAACCCATTAACAGTTTGCACTGTATGTGAAATAAAAACATATTCACTCACACAACTTTCTCAATAGACAAACAAACCGAGAAAACTTCGTATTAGGAAAGCAGAGCTACGTTTTCACGATTTCATTGGAGTGTAACATTTATAGTGCATATTTTTCGCAATATACTACGAGAGTTTCTCATATTTTCAGACACAGTTTACAACCAAGACGATGACAGAATTGATATGTCTCCAAAGAGGATGGCGAAACAAGACAATGTCGATCTCGAAAGCAAGTATAATTACGGACCTCTATGGAAATTTGAGCAAAAGCAACAGTATTATTGCTCACACTATGTGAGACTTCACAAACTTTTCAATCGCTATAGACCTTGAAATATTGTGCATAGAAATTGTCTGTACTACATATCAGAATATATGCAGCTTGATTTAAATTGCAGTTTGTAGATTACAGCAGTATGATCTGAGTACCATGAACTACATTTTTCTAAATAGGAAATAATTGATTACAAAAGTGTACAAATAAGCACTACTGCAGATATAGCTTATAGCTTCTAGTGCACCATTATTCTTCTCTTGAATGAAGCTCGCCGAATATTTAATATTCCTACCACACCTTATCAAGCATTATTTACCTTCAAAAATAAATATTTCTACATCTAAATTGTCTGAATTACTTACTACGATACACAGAACATTAAATTCATCCATAGTGCTACTACAGATTTAACAAACAGCCAAGCTGTAGGTTAATAAACCAACATATTATGGTGGGAGTTACATGACTCCCTCAAGATTTAATTATGTCATAGGTAAGTTTTCACTATTTCACTTTGTTATTTCACAACTTCAAGCAATAATCAATGCTTTCTGAAGTATCCCTTCAATAGTATTTCAATACTATGTGAATTATTACCTACCACATTCTAAGCCAGAATAAAATCTGACCTTTCTGCCCAACTGTTGGGTAGACATCCATTGTCGATTTGCTGGAGACGTTCTTCCAGTCGTGAATGTCATCACAATCATCTCGTTCTTCTTTCTCAATATAATCATCATCGCCATCTTCCTTATCGTAATCATTTTCTTCTCATACCTCTACACCTTCTGCTTTTATAAATACATTGTTTTCGAAGTCTTCATCTCTTCTTCTTCTGCTTACATAAACACATTCTTTTTGACGTCTTCATCTCTCACCTTCTAATATAGCTGGGCCCACTTATGAAAAAAAAATCTGGTGGTAAATTTGTGTGCATGAACCTTAAATTGCATCTTCCCTTGTAAGAGCTGGGTGAATTCTTTGTCTCCAGCATTAGACACGGATGGATTTGTGTCTGATACTGAGAATAGTATCTCATTATTATCTCTGTTGACTAATGGTAAGAGACCATCTAAATACCATGTTACAATTCTGGGTGGAGGAGGGTCACTGATACGAAGCACATCAGGGATAGTTCCACTACATTGGATTGTCCTGCAATTTCCCTTCATCTTTGATTTTGTCATTTCCTGCCAGCGTCATTTATTATTCGAACCTCCCGACGTCCTAGATGACACTGTTACAACTGTTTGTAGGTAAGCCCCTTTCTAAGCGTACAGAGAACACAAAGACCATACCCACCCTACTGCAGCAAATGGTAGAGATTGTTGGAGAATAGTAATAGTAACAAATAATTGGGGATGTGCGTAGCAAGTTCTCCTTTGACATGAAGAGATTGGCACGGGAGGATCTCGATTAACAGTTAACCGAGGTTAAGTCGATATAAAATTCTGTTGAATGCCAAAGTCTTAAGCACCAAAATTGTTTTAAGTTAAACGAGGGAATCGACCGCGCTTACATTTAATCGTGGCTCTTTCCCGGATTTGTCGCCATTACCGTGATTTTAGATGGTTATGCCATTAAGATGGTGGCGCGTTTTGATGTTATGGATGGCACTGAGGAAGACTTGTTATACCTTAACAAGTTTAATCGTGGCCGAAACCGTGTTGGAGTGATTGTGGAAATGGGAAATTCTTTTGGAAATTATGTTGACAGGAAGTCTGAAGAGAGATTTCGTCTGTCGAGAGAAACTGTGTGGTGATTACTAAATCCAATAAAGATAGATTACAATTCCCTACTGATCGGAATAACCCTATTTCGCCAATGAACAGACTTTTTATTTCTTTAGGGGTATATGCAGCAGGCGACAATAGTAATATACATCGTACAACAGCACAACGAATCATCAATAATGTATCAGACATTTACAATATTTCCTACAAGAGAAGAAGCGCTCTCTGTGATATATGGCATTAGTCAACTGGACCGATTTCCTGGCGTTCTTGGTATCTTGGATTCTACCCTATAAGAATTTAGTCTCCGGGAGGACATAATGCGGAACTTTTCCGCTATAGCAAATCATTCTTTTCCTTTAACTGTCAAATCATTAGTGATCACAATTTGTTAATAAGAGATATTGACGCTCGATGGGCGGGCTCTGTGCACTCTCAACTACGCTGGCAGATCTCAATCTGAAAACGGAGAAGTACCACAAGGTCACTTGTTGGGAGATAGCGGTTACACATATAGATCGTGCTTGTTAACTCCACTTTTAAATCTGGAAAATGAAGCAGAGCATCGATATAACAGGCCTCATATTAAAACCAGGAACACCTTTCAGAGAAAATATGGCTTGTGGAAGAGAGAATTTCCCATCTTATTCGTAGGAATAAGATGTAATCCACAGATAGCAATGTCAATAATAGTGAGTACGGAGGTCTTGCATGACCTTGCCAGCAGTAGGAGCAGTGAATAACCACCAGAAGATCCAGAAATTGCTCGACTTATGTATCAGTTATCTGATAAGAGCGGCCACAACATTGAAGGTAACTAACCAGAGCTCCCTGAACAGCAAACTTATCTCGATGACGCATTACTAGGAAGAGAAGTTCGCCGGGCTAGTATTCATGAATATTTCCAGTAAGGTAACATAAATTCATGAAATTGTTCAGAATAAAAAATACGACTATAGTTACGGATTTCACAGTATTTAAAATTTTTCAGATTATTTCAGCATGTAATCAGTTTTTTATGTTATCTAGGGAACATAAAATTACTCACTGAACTGCGTGTATAATGAGAAATTTAAGGTTGTGACGTAACAGGGAGATGATGTGCTGCCTATAGACCACTACCCAGCTGCTGCATTGCTGAGAGATTTTTTTTTAGAGTAAAACTGTTGACAATTCATTTCTCCTATCACATTGGATGTGAAAGCAATCCAGTATTCTGTTATTTATACACATATTCAGTTTCTGCGTACGTACTTAAATTTGGGAATAAATGACGCGATTACATTTACAGAGTGTGTGAGTAAGAGCTGGAGGGATAAAATATAATGCGGTAGTTCTGTAGAATGTTCATTATACATCCAAAATGTCAAATTTTCTACTGTAACAACAAATACGTGACTGTCTGGCAGTTTTACAATATCAAAAGAGCACATTGTTTATTAGGATAAAATTTCAGATTTGAGGTTATTTTAACACATTTCTACTCACTATTAATGCAGTCTTACTGCCTGGATTAGCATAAATTTGTGAATATATACTAAATACAAAGGCACAGAATAAATAATCATTGACGTAATAACATGAAATGTCACTCTGGGATTTTTTTTTTTTTTTGTTAAATTGCTTAGGTATTAATCACTACTATTTCTTTACAATATGATTTACTTCAAGCATGAGTGTGTGGTGCTATAAAGCTGTAGATTTATAGAAAAATTTTGATGTTGTGACAAACATACTGTGCAAAGAATTGAATTACAATGTTAATTGTTGCCAGTCATCCCTATAGCACCACATTAACGATATTATGTACAACAGTGTGGTATCAGAAAAATGGATGAAATTGAAGATATTTACAAATTGCCACCAAAAAAAGTTCACATTGCTACAAAAAGCAATGGAATTTTATGAGCAATGTGTAATATTTTGGGGATCAGTGCAAGAGCTACGATTAGTTTAGGATTGTGCTGCTTGGGAAGATACGAAAGTGGAACTGTATCGTTGTGGTTTGTCTCTATGAAGTGTCATATTTTAAGTTATTACTGAGGAAAAATCCCTCCCTCACTCTGTCTCTGATATTGATGTAGTTTTTTTCATATATTTAATGCTCACCTTTGCAGAAGGAAATTTCCCATTATAGTATAGTGTCACTGAAAAATGCCTGACTACAAATACAGTTGTGATAGAAGTTATGGGTTGCCATCATACACACTAGAAGGTGCAGAGAATTGCTAAGAAAGACACACAAGCTATGCTTACTAAAGCACAAAACATTGCCTTATCACAGCGAGATGTTACTGAAAAATACCCAACTACAATTTCTGTTGTGATAAACGTTATGAGCTCACATTACAAACGTTAACAGGTGCACAGTTTTGCGAAAAGAGACAAATATCATGCTGACTACTGCAGAAAAGAGTGTCCTATCATAGCAATGCATTACTGAAAACATCTTGCTACAGTTCTGTTGTGGTAAAAGTTGTAGGTCGTTATTATAAAAATTAACAGGTTCTGAGTATTGCTATAAAAGCCACACAATGCTATTCTCACTTCTGCAGGAAATAGTGCCCCATCATAGCAATGTATTTCTTTCTAAAAAAGCCTCACCACAAATAGTATTGTTATAAAAGTTACACGTTTCCATTATAAACGTTACCAGCTGCAGTATATTGCATACACAAAGTTATGGTTTGGAGCACTTTCCCTCGTAAATTATATGTTAGGATATTTCTGGTACAAGTAATGCACAACGTGATGACATTGTGCCTCTTGTTGATGACTGTTACAGCATATATGTTCCAGTTCAAACTTAGAGTAACAAGGATGGCTTATTACTATTATTTGTTCCATTAACAGTATACCTCATTCCAAAGTCTTGTAAGTAGGAATGGGCACCTGACGTTATGGCTACAAGCCTGCAACTGACTTGTAGCTTACAGTTGCTAACTTATGCAGATAGCAGTGTTGATGACCTGTGCCGTTTTTATGAAGTAATCCTAATTTTAAGTGGTCGGATTAAACTTAGTTCAGTGTCAAATAGCCTGGAGGCAGATATTAGACAGACAACAGCTAGAATAGTAGCAGTCATCACTAATGGGACAAAAACAGAGAAAAAATTTGATTTGTGAAACAACTTTAGCACATTACGAAACAGCAGAAAAGGATTATAAAAATTCACTGTCACAGGAAAAAATTCACATGTTATTGGCATTTTTCTTCTTTCAGTATTTAAATTTTTAAATTTTAGCTCGTTATTATGTTCTGCATTTATCATATATAACTGGGCCTCCAATAATTCCACTTTCTTCTTGCACAAATTTTTAATTACAGTTCCAGAACCTGTTGGCCCTGGTTTTGCAGGCATCCTGCGACGATCCCATATATTTTTCGGTTGCAAATGCACGGACTGGGACTCAAACCTGGGATCTCCAGCTTACGTGGCAGACACACTATCTGACTGAGTCATCGAGGACACAGAGAATAGTGTGACTCCTGGAACTTACCACTGGCACACTCCCCATGGGACCCACACATCCAACTTACTGTCCACCCACTACATTTGTAGTGCCCCTGCCCACTATACTCCTAACGCGGGGCAGTCAGTCTACTGATTCTCGTGAGAGTTTGAGCAATGTGAGTGCATCTTCACTGAAGAAGATCATTGCCTGGTAAGCCGTATCTATATGAAGAGTAGAGATGGTTCAAATGGCTCTGAGCACTATGGGACTTAACAGCTATGGTCATCAGTCCCCTAGAACTTAGAACTACTTAAACCTAACTAACCTAAGGACAGCACACAACACCCAACCATCACGAGGCAGAGAAAATCCCTGACCCCGCCGGGAATCGAACCCGGGAACCCGGGCGTGGGAAGCGGGAACGCTACCGCATGAAGAGTAGAGTATAGCGGGCAGGGGCACTACAATTGTAGTGTGTGGATTGTAAGTTGGAAGTGAGGGGCCCTCTGGGAGCGTGCCAGAGATAAGTCTCTGCAGTAGCACTGTCTTTTGTGTCTTTAATGGCTGTGTTGGGTAGAGCATCGACCATGTAAGCAGAAGATCCCGAGTTCGAGTCCCGATCGGGGCACACATTTTCGACTGCCCTGTTGATATTTATCAACTCCTGTAAGCAGCTAATTGAATTTCGCTGTAATTATTCTCTGATGTCTCTGTAGTTTGCATTACCTCGGGTGTGTGGGAAGTGCTAGGTAGTGTGCTAATTAGACAACTGAAACTGGTGGAGTGTACTTACTGCACTACATTCCGTATTAACAACGTCACAACCACTATCCTAATGGAATGTGCATCGGAATTATACGTATTCGTTAACGGCTACACTGAGGAACCAAAAATTTCAAGCAGTTTAACCCGATCATGAATCTTCGTTTTTTGGGTTGGCTTAGCTCCACCTGTTTTACAGACTTCAACATTTTCTTCTGCGGGTTTATTTCGAAGTCTTCTTTTCATATTTTCGTAACAGGTTTTCAGCCTGTTACAGAATCTTTTCGTCAAACCTGAAATTAAATAAATGTGGTAGTTTGCAGTACCGTAAATTAATTCTTATAACATTTACGTTCATCACTTCATTTTGCATTCTGAAGCTGTTAACTTACAACTGTAATAAAATCTAAGACCTATATACGGCTGTTGTTTACATTTAAGTTCATTAAAGAAATTGGCATAGGCACGGGGCTGACTAGAAAACCTTGTTCACAGTTTTCAACAAGAAAGCTTCCGTTAGTCACATAATATTTACTTTACAGTTGTACAGCATAGTATTTTAAATTTAAGACAAACAAAACAACTAAAACTGTGAATGTACATAGCCATGTCACGTATTTCAGTGGTACGCCGAGAATACTTTCAAATTTAAAACTAAATGCCATAGTAAACCATATCCCATGCTTACGATGAACCCAGAAAGGTTATTAATTTATGAGTGAACTCATCGGGAGTAGGATAAAATAGCGGCTCCAAATGTGACCACATTACCTGTTTTCCTTTCAAACTGCAGTCGACAGCTCTTTTTTTTATTTTCAAGAACGGGTGCGTTTGATCTCACCAGTTCAAGAAGTACATCTATATCATACTTCGAGAAATTAGGCGTTCTTTTTATATTCTCCATTATTCTCCAACAAACGAAGAGATCAGTAACAATTTGTGAGGTGTGTATAAACACTTCTGCTTGTCGACGGAAAAAATGGCAGAGAGAGCATGTGAAGTCACTCACCAGCGATTGTCTTTGCAGTTTCATGTTTACTAACATCTTTGTATCGCCAGAGCACGTTCCATTGCAATGTACAAAGTTTACTGCGGTCAAATGCACGTCGCGCTGTGTAGATGCGAGGTTTGCGGCGCCTTGTCACAGTCCGCGTGGCTCCCTCTGTCACGGGTTCGAGTCCTACCTCGTGCATGGGCGTCTGTGGTGTACTCAGCGTAAGTTAGTTTAAGTTACATTGAGTAGTTTGTAAGCTTATGGACCGATGACTTCAGCCGTTTCGTCCCATAAGATCTCACCTCAAACGTTCATATTCATGGTTGGCTGATGACGGTTTGCTGACCGGCGATTAACGACGGTGCACTGCAGAATCATTTTAAACACGGTTCGCTTTTAACCAAAATCACGGGACATTCGTTATCGTGCTTTTTGACCGTGGTTGGTGCACTCGGCCATTAATATGACTTTATACAAGGGAAAACTGAAGAGTAATTCCTTCGAAATTTGTATGTGAAAACCCTTAGATGTTTACCAGTGGTTGAAAATACCGCTTTAGTTGAGAATTTCTTTTGTTATTCCACGACCGGTTTCGGGCTGTTATAAGCCCATCTTCAGGTGTCGTAGCTGTGCTGTGGCCCACGAGCCCCGCGGTGGACGTGTAATTGGAGTGGTGTGCTACCCATGAGAGCGGAACAGTACTCCCTGTCCTGCGCTCATAGGTGACACACCGCGCCTAGTACACGTCCACCGCGGCGCTCGTGGGCCACAGCACAGCTACGACACCTGAAGATGGGCTTATAACAGCCCGAAACCGGTCGTGGGATAATAAAAGAAATTTTCAACTGAAGCGGTATTTTCAACCACTGGTATAATGCTGAGATGCTGATGTTCTTCCAACAGGATTGTTTGGCTTCAAGGTTTGACCTTCTACATCATTATTCTTCATGTTTACATACAAATTAATCAACATAGTCTCCCCGGCAATCAGCAGACTTCTCCCAACGAAAGACGAGTTGATTGATACCACCAGTGTAGCAAGTTTGATATTGTTGAGGGAGCTACAACCGCTTCCACCGCTAGCAAAGTGAAGTCCTCGAAGTCATCGAAGATCTTTACTGATGAAAATCGTTGGGGGGGGGGGGGGGGGGAGGAGTCGGGACTGTACGGATAATGAACGATGACTTGAACCCAGAGAGTCGTACTATTGCGGATGTCGCAACGCTAGTGTGTGGTCTGTCATTGTTATGCTGAAGGGAAAGGTGCTTCATGTGTGCACGAACCTTTCGAATTCGAAACTCTATTACAGCACATTGTTGCTCATTCACTGACATACACTACTGGCCATTAAAATTGCTACTCCAGGAAGATAACGTGTTACAAAGGCGAAATTTGACCGACACGAAGAAGATACTGTGATACGCAAATGATTAGCTTTTCAGAGCATTCAGACAAGGTTGGCGCCGGTGGCGAACCTACAATGTGCTGACATGAGGAAAGATTCCAAGCAATTTCTCATACACAAACAGCAGTTGACCGACGTTGCCTGGTGAAACGTTGTGATGCCTCGTGTAAGGAAGAGAAATGCGTACCATCACGTTTCCGACTTTGATAAAGGTCAGATCGTAGCCTTTCGCGATTGCGGTTTATCGTATCGCCACATTGCTGCTAGCGTTGGTCGAGATCCAATGACAGTTAGCAGAGTATGGAATCGGTGGGTTCAGGAGGGTAATACGGAACGCCGTGCAGGATCCCAACGGCCTCGTATCGCTAGCAGTCGAGATGATAGGCATCATATCCGCATGGCTGTAACGGACCGTGCAGCAACTTCTCGATCACTGAGTCAACAGATGAGGACGTTTGCAAGACAACAACCATCTGCACAAACAGTTCGACGACGTTTGTAGTAGCATGGACTATCACCTCGGAGACCATGGCTGAGGTTACCCTTGACGCTGAATCACAGACAGGAGCGCCTGCGATGGTGTACTCAACGACGAACCTGGGTGCACGAATGGCCAAACGTCATTTTTTCGGATGAATCCAGGTTCCGTTTACAGCATCATGATAGTCACATCCGTGTTTGGCGACATCGCGGTGAACACACATTGGAAGCGTGTATTCGTCATTGCCATACTGGCATACCACCTGGCGTGATGGCATGGGGTGCCATTGACGGCACTTTGAACAGTGGACGTCAGATGTGTTACGACCCGTGGCTCTGCCCTTCATTCGATCCCTGCGAAACCATACATTTCAACAAAATGGTTCAAATGGCTCTGAGCATTATGGGACTCAATTTCTAAGGTCATCAGTCCCTTAGAACTTACAACTACTTAAACCTAACCAACCTTAGGACATCACACACATCCGTGCCCGAGGCAGGATTCGAACCTGCGACCGTAGCGGTCGCTCGGTTCCAGACTGTAGCGCCTAGAAACGCTCGGCCACTCCGGCTGGCATACATTTCAGCAGGATAATGCATGACCGCATGTTGCAGGTCCTGTACGGGAGTTTCTGGATAGAGAAAATGTTCGACTGCTGCCCTGGCCAGCACATTCTCCAGATCTCTCACCAATTTTAAACGTCTGGTCAATGGTGGCCGAGCAACTGGCTCTTCACAACACGCCAGTCACTACTCTTGATTAACTGTGGTATCGTGCTGAAGCTGCATGGGCAGCTGTACCTGTACACGCTATCCAAGCTCTGTTGGTTGGTTGGATTAAAGGTTAAAGGGACCAAACTGCGTAGGTCATTGGTCCCTTGTTTCATAAACACACAGAGCACAGCGAAACCATCCATTAGTCAGTCTAAACACAAATGAAAAATTCCAGGGGAAGAAAATCCCCAAGGTCAACAACAAAGCAACACGGAAAACGGAGCACAGCAACAAAAACAACATAGAGAAGAAAGGCAGAAAGAATTAAAACTGTACAGCAGAGGATCGTGGCTGGCTTATCACGAAAATAATAGGATGAGCCAGCCACTCTGCAACACGTTAAAACCTCCAGCCTAAAAGATTAGGGTGGAGTCGAATTAAAAGATACAGCACAAAAGAGGGTGATGTAATAAAATCAAATGGACCTATAAAAGCCGCTTGCGCGAATAAAACTTAAAACCCGATCTGCCATAGAGACATTTTCACCTAAAAGAGATGGTAAATCATCCTGGAGATTAAAAGTTTGCCTGAGAGCGGTTAAAAGAGGACATTCCAACAACATATGGGCCACCGTCATGCTTGCAGCACAGCGACAATGAGGGGGGTCCTGTCGACGCAGCAGATGACCATGCGTCAGCGAAGAGTGACCAATGCGGAGCCTACAGAGAATAACAGAATCCCTGCGAGAGGCCCGCATGGAGGAACCCCTCACAGTCGTCGTCTCCTTTACTCGCCGTAGCTTGTTGGGTACAGGCAGAGTGTGCCATTCGTCTGCCCACATCCCAAAGACACGACGGCGCAACACCGATCGGAGGTCAGTTGCCGGGAGGCCGATCTCCAACGTCAGTTTTCGTGTAGCTTCTTTGGCTAACTGGTCGGCGAGTTCGTTTCCCACTGTCCCAACGTGTCCGGGGTCCATATGAACACCACTGATCGTTCGCCCACGCTGTTCGAGAGCATGAACGGACTCCTGGATGGTAACAACAATGGGATGGCGTATGTAGCACCGGTCAAGAGCCTGTAGACTACTGAGAGAGTCACTGCAAATGACAAAAGACTCTCCAGTGCTGGTACGAATACTCTCAAGGGCACGAAAAATGGTTGTTAGCTCTGCGGTGTATACACTGCAGCCTTCCGGCAAGGAGCGCTGGTCTACATCGCATGAGCATTAGCGTACCCCACACGGCCATCAACCATCGAGCCATCTGTATAGATAGCCTCCGAGTCACGGGATGCGTCGAAGAGAGCAAGAAATTGGCGGCGCAGGACTGCAGGAAAAACTGAATCCTTTCGCCATCGTGAGAGGTCCAGCCGAAGCTGCGGCCGACGAATACACCAAGGTGGTGTATGTGGGTGGACCTGAAAAGCAGATGGAAGAGGCAAAGACTCGAGTTCACGAAGGAGTGACCTAACACGGATCCCAATTGTACGGCCTGATCGCGGCCGCCGTTGTGGCATATGGAGTGCCGCATTAGCGAAAAGGAGACGGTAGTTGGGGTGACGGGGCGAACAACGGACGTGGGCAGCATAGTTGGCTAACAGTTGTTGACGCCGAATGCGAAGTGGAGGAACCCGAGCCTCAGCAAGTAGGCTATTAACAGGGCTGGTGCGGAATGCTCCCGTCTCCTGTCGAACCCCACAGTGGTGAACGGGGTCCAGCAGTTACAATGCTGAGGGCGACACTGAGCCATACGCCACACTCCCATAATCCAGTCGGGACAGCACGAGGGCTTTGTAGAGCTGCAGCAACGTATTACGATCTGCACCCCAAGTTGTGTTGCTGAGGCAGCGGAGGGTATTCAGATGCTGCCAGCACTGACGCTTGAGCTGACGAATATGTGGAAGCCAAGCAAGCCGGGCATCGAACAGCAATCCCAGAATCCGGTAAGTGTCAACAACCCCGAGCATGGCATCCTGAAGATAGAGCTCAGGGTGGGGATGGACAGTTCGACGCCGACAAAAGTGCATAACACAAGTCTTCGCAGGAGAAAATTGAAACCCATGGGCTAGGGCCTACGCCTGCGCCTTGCGTGTAGCTCCCTGCAACCTACGTTCTGCAACACTAATGGTGGAGGAGCTGAAAAAGATGCAGAAATCGTCAGCATATAACGTGGGTGAGACAGACGACCCTCCTGCTGCCGCAAGGCCATTAATGGCCACAAGGAAAAGAGGCACGCTCAATACAGAGCCCTGTTGAACGCCGTTCTCCTGGATATGAAGTGAACTATGTGATGTGCCAATTAAAACGCGGAATGTCCGAACAGATAAAAAATTCTGAATAAAAATAGGGAGAAAGCCCCGGAGACCCCACCCGTGCAACGTGGCGAAAATATGGTGCCGCCACGTCGTATCATATGCTCTGGAGAGGTCGAAAAAGACGGAGACAAGGTGTTGACGCCTGGTAAAAGCAGTGCGGATTGCAGACTCAAGGATGACCAAAGTATCGGCGGTGGAACGGCCCTGACGGAAGCCGCTCTGGCACGGTGCCAGAAGACCCCGAGACTCGAGCAGCCAACACAGTCGTCGACTCACCATACGTTCCAGTAGCTTGTACAGAGCATTTGTCAAGCTGATGGGCCGATAGCTATCCGCATTAAGCGGGTCCTTACCAGGCTTCAGCACCGGAATGATGGCACTTTCTCGCCACTGCGACGGAAATACACCATCGCTCCATATGCGGTTGAAGATGGCAAGAACACAGCGCTGACAGTCCGGGGACAGGTGTTTGAGCGTCTGATAGTGGACGCCATCTGGCCCAGAGGCTGTATCGGGGCACTGTGCCAGGGCGCTTTGGAGTTCCCAAAAACTAAATGAGGCATAAGAAGTCAGCCTCATTCTGCTAACGGCCTTGTCAAAGAGGGCAGAGGAGCGGATAGAGGTTCTCGGCACTCTCCTGTCCTAGGGGTGGGAAATTGCCCCTAAAGGTGGAAGAATCAGCAATGATCAACGACATGAGGATGCAGAAGGCAATGGAAACCACTGCATTAAAGACACGTAACATGTATCCACAGGACATGTGGCCTGTAATTGAAGAAGTCTCATGATGATCTCTCCATTGGCAAAAGATTCGTCCCCCATTCGGATCTCCGGGAGGGGACTGCCAAGGGGGAGGTTACCATGAGAAAGAGATTGAATAATCAACGAAAGGATAACGTTGTACGAGTAGGGGCGTGGAATGTCAGAAGCTTGAACGTGGTAGGGAAACTAGAAAATCTGAAAAGGGGAATGCAAAGGCTCAATCTAGATATAGTAGGGGTCAGTGAAGTGAAGTGGAAGGAAGACAAGGATTTCTGGTCAGATGAGTATCGGGTAATATCAACAACAGCAGAAAATGGTAGAACAGGTGTAGGATTCATTATGAATAGGAAGGTAGGGCAGAAGGTGTGTTACTGTGAACAGTTCAGTGACCGGGTTGTTCTAATCAGAATCGACAGCAGACCACCACCGAAAACGATAGTTCAGATATACATGCCGACGTCGCAAGCTGAAGATGAACAGATAGAGAAAGTGTATGAGGATATTGAAAGGGTAATGCTGTATGTAAAGGGGGACGAAAATCTAATAGTCATGGCCGAATGGAATGCAGTTGTAGGGGAAGAAGTAGAAGAAAAGGGTACAGGAAAATATGGGCTTGGGACAAGGAATGAAAGAGGAGAAAAACTAATTGAGTTCTGTAACAAGTTTCAGCTAGTAATAGCGAATACCCTGTTCAAGAATCACAAGAGGAGAAGGTATACTTGGAAAAGGCCGGGAGGTACGGGAAGATTTCAATTAGATTACATCATGGTCATACAGAGAATCCGAAATCAGATACTGGATTGTACGGCGTACCCAGGAGTGGATATAGACTCAGATCACAATATAGTAGTGATGAAGAGTAGGCTGAAGTTCAAGACATTAGTCACGAAGAATCAATACGCAAAGAAGTTGGATACGGAAGTACTAAGGAATGACGAGATACGTTTAAAGTTCTCTAACGCTATAGATACAGCAATAAGGAATAGCGCAGTAGGCAGTACAGTTGAAGAAGAATGGACATCTCTAAAAAGGGCCATCACAGAAGTTCGGGTGGAAAACATAGGTACAAAGAAGGTAGCTGCGAAGAAACCATCGGTAACAGACGAAATACTTCAGTTGACTCATGAGAGGAGGAAGTACAAACATGTTCCGGGAAAATCAGGAATACAGAAATACAAGTCGCTGAGGAAGGAAATGAATAGGAAGTGCAGGGAAGCTAAGACGAAATGGCTGCAGGAAAAATGTGAACACATCGAAAAAGATATGATTGTCGGAAGGACAGACTCAGCATACAGGAAAGTCAAAACAACCTTTGGTGACATTAAAAGCAACTTTGGTAACATTAAGAGTGCAATGGGAATTCCACTGTTAAATGCAGAGGAGAGAGCAGATAGGTGGAAAGAATACATTGAAAGCCTCTATGAGGGTGAAGATTTGTCTGATGTGATACAATAAGAAACAGTAGTCGATTTAGAAGAAATAGGGGATCCAGTATTAGAATCGGAATTTAAAAGAGCTTTGGAGGACTTACGGTCAAATAAGGCAGAAGGGATAGATAACATTCCATCAGAATTTCTAAAATCATTGGGGGAAGTGGCAACAAAACGACTATTCACGTTGGTGTGTAGAATATACGAGTCTGGCGATATACCATCTGACTTTCGGAAAAGCAGCATCCACACAATTCCGAAGACGGCAAGAGCTAACAAGAGCGAGAATTGTCGCACAATCAGCTTAACAGCTCATGCATCGAAGCTGCTTATAAGAATAATATACAGAAGAATGGAAAAGAAAATAGAGAATGCGCTAGGTGACGATCAGTTTGGCTTTAGGAAAAGTAAAGGGACGAGAGAGGCAATTCTGACGTTACGGCTAATAATGGAAGCAAGGCTAAAGAAAAATCAAGACACTTTCATAGCATTTGTCGACCTGGAAAAAGCGTTCAACATTATAAAACGGTGCAAGCTGTTCGAGATTCTGAAAAAAGTAGGGGTAAGCTATAGGGAGAGATGGCTCATATACAATATGTACAACAACCAAGAGGGAATAATAAGAGTGGACGATCAAGAACGAAGTGCTCGTATTAAGAAGGGTGTAAGACAAGGCTGTAGCCTTTCGCCCCTACTCTTCAATCTGTACATCGAGGAAGCAATGATGGAAATAAAAGAAAGGTTCAGGAGTGGAATTAAAATACAAGGTGAAAGGATATCAATGATACGATTTGCTGATGACATTGCTATCGTGAGTGAAAGTGAACGAGAAATAAATGGTCTGCTGAACGGAATGAACAGTCTAATGAGTACACAGTATGGTTGGAGAGTAAATCGGAGAAAGACGAAGGTAATGAGAAGGAGTAGCAATGAGAACAGCGAGATACTTAACATCAGGATTGATGGTCACGAAGTCAATGAAGTTAAGGAATTCTGCTACCTAGGCAGTAAACTAACCAATGACGGACGGAGCAAGGAGGACATCAAAAGCAGACTCGCTATGGCAAAAAAGGCATTTCTGGCCAAGATAAGTCTACTAATATCAAATACCGGGCTTAATTTGAGGAAGAAATTTCTGAGGATGTACGTCTGGAGTACAGCATTGTATGGTAGTGAAACATGGACTGTGGGAAAACCGGAACAGAAGAGAATCGAAGCATTTGAGATGTGGTTCTATAGACGAATGTTGAAAATTAGGTGGACTGATAAGGTAAGGAATGAGGAGGTTTTACGCAGAATCGGAGAGGAAAGGAATATGTGGAAAACACTGATAAAGAGAAGGGACAGGATGATTGGACATCTGCTAAGACATGAGGGAATGACTTCCATGGTACTAGAGGGAGTTGTAGAGGGCAAAAACTGTAGAGGAAGACTGAGATTGGAATACGTCAAGGAAATAATTGAGGACGTAGGTTGCAAGTGCTACTCTGAGATGAAGAGGTTAGCACAAGAAAGGAATTCGTGGCGGGCCGCATCGAACCAGTCAGTAGACTGATGACCAAAACACAAAAACGCCTCAGGGTGGCGAGAAGCAAAAGAAAGCCGTTTGCCTTCCTCCCGGCGTTTTAGAGCGCGAAACGCGGGCAGGTAATTCCCCGACGCAGAGGCCCGAACATAGTGCTGTCCGAAATGCTCGGCGATTGCATCGGCATCGGTGGATAGCGCCCCGTTGATGGTAAGTCCTGGGACACCTGTAGAGTGCTGCAATCCAAAGATGCGCCGAATCTTCATCCGCACGTGGGAGGGTGAAGTACGGGAACCAATGGTGGAAACGTACCTGTCCCAGCACTCCTGTTTCCGCCTTTTGATGAGCCGCCGTGCCTGAGCACGGAAACGTTTGATTAAAATGAGGTTCTCCAAAGACGGGTGCCGCTTATGTCGCTGAAGAGCCCGCCGACGTTCTTTAATGGCTTCAGCGACCTTCGGAGACCACCAAGGCACTGACTTTCGCTGGGGGCACCCAAACGAACGAGGAATGGTAAGTTCCGCAGCGGAAACAATCGCTGCAGTCAGTGTCTCAACCGCCACATCGACGGTACCGTGGGGTAGAGATTCAACAGTGGCAGCAGAGGAGAACGTTTCCCAATTTGCTTTGGTAAATGCCCATCTAGGCAAGCGTTCATGGGAGCGACGCTGGGGTAGTGAAAGGAAGATGGGAAAATGGTCACTACCACACAAGTCGTCATGGACCCTCCAGTGGACCGATGGCAGAAGCCCTGGACTGGACAACGACAGATCTATGGCTGAGAACGTGTCATGCGCCACACTGAAATATGTGGCGGCGCCAGTGTTTAAGAGGCAGAGGTCGAGTTGGAAGATGAGATTCTCGACATCTCTGCCTCGGCCAGTAATCTTCGTTCCACCCCACAGGGGATTGTGGGCGTTAAAATCCCCCAGGAGAAGAAAAGGCGTGGGAAGTTGGGTGACAAGTGCAGCCAATTCGGTCAGGGAGACTGTACCACCTGGAGGGAGATAGACACTGCAGATGGTTATGTCCAGGGTAGTCCTCATGCGGACAGCCACAGCTTCCAATGATGTTTGAAGGGGCACAGGATCACTACATACAGAGGTAAGGACATACACGCAGGCTCCACCTGACACACTATTTCAAGTGCTACGGTTGCAGTAATAACCCCTGTATCCACGAAGGACAGGGGTCCGCATTGCCAGGAACCAGGTTTCCTGGAGGGCAATGCATAAAGCAGGTGTCATGCTTAGAAGCTGACGTAGCTCAGGTAGATGGCTAAAATAACCGCCACAATTCCACTGGAGGATTGTACAAAGCGTGTCTTGTAGGGGTATGCAGGCACAGAAAAGGCAGATTACTTCGCAGGGTCACATGCTGCCACCGACTGAGTGACGGACGTCGCTACTTCCATCGTTTCTGAGGAGACGGCGAGATCCAGGTCATCAGGGGACGCAAAGAGCTCGACCTCATCCTCAGAGGCTGAGCTGACAGGAAGCGGTGGTGCAGGAACCACTGGGGCATTATCCATCGTAGAGAGCTTCCTCTTCTCTCTCTTGTCTTTGGGAGGAGGGTTTGCATGCTGGGAGGGCTTTCCTGACGCGTCATCAGGAACAGATGAAGAGCGTGAGGCCCTTCGACCAGCAGCTGGTGGCTGCTTCAGCCACTGGCTAGTGTCTTGTGAGACACTGGGGAAGTCCTTGGAAGGGACTCCCCCAAGGGATCCCTTCCGAACAAGTGAGGGCGATGGAGGCTGTTGCATCTCTGGCTGAGCAGCTGGAGAGGGCTGTCGCTTCTCTGGCTGAGGAGCCGGAGAGGGCTGTCGCCTCTCTGGCTGAGAGGTGGGGACTGACGTCCCTGGTTGTTCGGGGCGCACTGCTACCAAACTGGGTGTTTTGGGAGTAGTGGAAGAGTGACCCCCACCAGTGGTGGGGCAGGCGTAACGTGACTGTTCTGTGGGCCAACTGTGAAAAGAGTCTTTGCAGGAACTGGCAGCGGCAGTGTTGCAGGAGCATAACTCTTCAACATAGGTGTGGGGTTGAGCCGTTCTAATTTCTTCCTCACCTCGTGGTAAGTTAAACGGTCCAGGGTCTTAATTTCTTGTATCTTCCGCTCTCGTTGGTAGACTACACAGTCTGACAAGCAGGGAGAATGATGCTCCCCACAGTTAACACTGGTGGGAGGCGGAGCACACCGAGCATTGGGATGCGAAGGTCGTCCACAATCTCGACACATGGGGCTGGCAGTGCATCTGGAGGACATATGTCCGAATTTCCAGCACTGGAAGCATCGCATAGTGGGCGGGACATAGGGCTTGACATCGCACCGGTAGATCATGACCTTGACCTTCTCGGGCAAGCAGTCGCCCTCAAAGGCCAGTATGAAAGCACTAGCAGCGACCCCATTATCCTTGGGCCCCCTAAAGACACGGCGGACAAAATGTACACCTCGTCGTGTCAGGTTCTCCCGTAGCTCGTCATCAGACTGTAGCAGAAGATCTTTATGAAAGATAATCCCCTGGAGCAAATTTAGTGACTTATGGGGAGTGACGTTAACGGGTATGTCACCAAACATCTCACAGGCGAATAATGCCCTTGACTGTGCAGATGAAGCTGCTTGTATCAAAATGGCCCCGCTCCGCATTTTGGAAAGAGATGCCACTTACCCGAACTTATCTTCAAGATGGGTCACAAAGAACAGAGGCTTAGTCCCCAAAAATGAATCCCCATCAGTTCTGCTGCACACAAGGTATCGAGGTGAATACCGCTCCTGTCTGTCCGCAGCACTACGTCCCTCCCAGGGCGTGGCTAGGGAAGGGAACGATTTGGGGTTATATGCCACAGCGTTAAAGTCTACTTTACCGCGCTTAGAGACGTTGGTGGTCGTGCGACCACCGGATTGAGACTTCACCCGCTTCATTGCGGGGTATCCGCCCCGATGCCACCCACTCCGACCAGGGGCTCTCCCCACGGGCGCCACCCAGCCACAGCAAAGGCCACCTGGCAGGATGCCCGTTGCCGGGAGTCCTGATGCCCCAGAGAGACGAGCATCCACTCCTTGGCTTACGTGTGGAGGTGTCAGCTCAGGCATCGGCAGTACGATCCCTGTGTTGTCAGGGGGCTACAACCTAGAGGGTACATGACGACCCCACCACAACGGGCTGGCTACTGTGCTGGATTTTGGGTGCCATGGGAAGTCCATAGGTATCGTGGGTGCAGATGGTGACGCACTAATGATGGAACTGACACAATCCATCAGGAGTGTATGCCCAAAATAAGGGATGGAAGGTGTAGTTACGACGCAAAGACGATAAAGAGTGCCAAGGTGTTAGGGCACAGAGGACTGATGGTGCACCACGTAAGGTGTCCTTCCCCAAAAGGCTCGTACTTCTGTTGGATTTGGAAAAATGGAGGTCAAACCACAATGGGGACCATCACATTAAAGCCCGAAACCGTTGAGACTCCTTTTAGTCGCCTCTTACGACAGGCAGGAGTACCACGGGCCTATTCTTACCCCCGGACCTGCAGGGGGGCAAGCTCTGTTTGACTCAACGCCCAGGCGTATCAAGGCCGTTATTACGGCCAAAAGTTGTTGTTCTGGGCACTGACTTCTCAGGATCTATGCATCCAAATTGGGTGAAAATGTAATCACATGTCAGTTCCAGTATAATATACTTATCCAATGAATATCCGTTTATCATCTGCATTTCTTCTTGGTGTAGCAATTTTAATGGCCAGTAGTGTAGTTACATTACACACATCATGTTACACGATAAAATTCCAAGTTCTCTATCGGCCAATGGCTGCAAATATATAGGCACTGAGAATGAAGATTTAAAACGTCAATAATGTTTGTTTTATTTAAAATGCTTCAACATGTTTCACACAGAAAATTATGAGACATTACTTGTCAGCACGCCGTCTATAACCTAACCACATATTTTATGTTGTGTTCTTTCCTCTCATACTGCACATCATTTCATATTGCTCTTCCTCAGATGTCCACTTTCGGCATTCAGGCTGAGAAAATTAATGCAGTGCATTCGTCCCACTAAACGTGCTGGCCAGCGTCCACTCCCGTGACGTCAGCAGTGTAACGCCTAGGCTGGGCGACAGACGTTGGTGGTCCTTTGGTACGTTGGCTGAGAACTGCATATTCCTGCGTACTTACCGTCTCTGTTGTGCGAAATTATGAGTAATAGAACTCGCTGTTTGAGGCTTATTGTTTGATCTTGACACAAAAGACACAATTTCAATAAAACTTAATTTTTATGTCAGTTATCGTGCTTCAAGCTCTGTCTTGTCACTAAATTTCGTCACACACAGGCATTCGCTTTTTCCTGGACGTTTCATACTTCACCACAAAACGTTTTAGGGGAACGCTGAACTTAATATACTTTATTATCACTAAACTTCACCACATAAAACACACACACTCACACAAACCACACACACACACACACACACACACACACACACACACACACAAATACACACACATACACACACACACACACACACATACACACACAGAACAAGTGAGGGGAGGAAGGAGGAGGAGGGGGAGGGAGAGAGAGCGAGAGAGAGAGAGAGAGAGAGACAGATAGAGGGGGGGGGGCACATTTTCAAAAACGATTTTCTTCAGCAAAAAAAGTTTACTGGAAAATGCTGTACTTCCAATTCTTTAGTGGCACAAGGTTATACACATGTGTACACAAAGAGATATTAAATGGAACATATCAAAGCTAGAAATGAACATTTCCCGAAATGTATATCACCCTTTTACATTAAAATTGAAAGTGGTATCTCTTCCATTGCTTATAAGATTCTACAAACCCCTTTGTTAAACATTGTTTCAAAAAGAACAAGTGGAAATAAATGATTGAATAAAAATATGTTATTTACTTGTTTATGTACTGAAAATTCATTTAAATATTCTGTGTTGTCCTGAGTTTAACTTCCCTGCCACTTTTCTCACTTGTGGCAATGCAATAATATTCCTGGTGAGCCCGAAGGGACGAAAATTGACAGTTTGTAATACGTCCTGCAATGTTAAACTTCGTTTTACATAAAACACTAAAGTCAACCTCAGCATTTGGTTACAAGGATGGATATGTTCTTCCAACATGACAGGGCTCCTACATATTCTTATCGTTAGGTGACACATTATCTAAACCTAACACTCCCCGTAATATGGATCGGCAGAAATTGACACGTTTGTTAACCACCCTAGTCCCCGGACCACACTTCTTTAGAATTCCTCGTTCGTTGTATGCATACCACTGTCCACATAAAAGAACACAAAAAGGCCTCAGAAGAGCTACACGTGGTCTCGTCTAGAAAATTCAAACGAGCTCAGAAATAGGAAAATTTGGAAATTTGTGGTAAGTTCTTAAGGGGCCAAACCGCTGAGGTAATCGTTCCCTAAGCTTACATACTACTTAATCTAACTTAAGCTAACTTGCGCTAGAGACAACACACACATCTATGCCCGAGGGAGGAGTCAGACCTCCGACGGGGATAGCCGCATGAACCGTCATAAGTAAGATGCCGCAGACCATTCGGCTACCCGGCGTGGCGAGAGCTCTGAAATCAGAGGTCAGATTTATCAGAGAAAGAACGAAAGAGATGGGGCCCCTACACGCCAGCACCAACGTGATGACCAAACCAAAAGTTCTACTGTCACCTCCGTAAACATGTTAGTTATCTAGTAAGGGGATCACAGGATGCTGGGCTGTGATGTTGTCCGTGCGTGTGGGTGAGACTACGCATTAACACGGTCCATCAGGTGATAGATAGTGGACGAAACGCGATTGAGGGTAGCGATTTGAAGAGCAGAGGGAAGAAAGTGCCATGGCTCGTGCCGTGGGAAAAAAACCTCTGCGACAGTGGGATGGGTAGTAAGAGCAGTAGTGGCTTACTAGCTGCGATAGCTCATGCGAGGTTGGATTTGTTAGTATAGGTATCATGCATCATTACCGTGGCAAGCGATGGCGATGTGTCGCAGTTGCTGCAGCTGCTACATTCCTGGAACAATCAAGATCGTTATACAGTAGTAGGAGATCGGCCATAGATCATCTCACTGTGTGAGGGATGTGTGGAGCTTGTTTGCATGCAGTGTACGGTACGGCTTCCCTGTGTGGTGCCAGTTATTCGGCAGTGTATTTCAGCTGGATATCCAGTAATGGCGTCTGATTAACAGGGGATCGCCTGTGCCGTTATGTTTGCGTATGCTTGGCCATAGATGTTATGTCCTTAGAAGTATGTCTTTTGGTCTTTTATGTTTCCATCTATGGTGTGGTCGTAGTTCCCCAGATTCAGAATAAACGGGTTCTGCGAATGTCTGGAGTTTCTGTATAGTCTTGTGGTTTGTGGATTACCTCCGTGAGAGTGTCAAGTCGGTATTCCCGGTGAAGGTCCGCGATGCGTGTGTATCGTGGAGCATTGCTTATGATTTTGAGTACTTTTGTTTTGTATGAGCTGCAGACGGCGCAGGCGTGTAGGCGCAGCGTATCCCCAGACAGGAGCTGCGTACATCAGGGGTCGGATAAGAGTCATGTACATGGACCTCGACACCCTTCTGTTCAGTGTGCTAAGCCTGTTGAGCATAGGATAGAGCTGTTTGAGCCTCGCGCTAGCTCGGTTGGTCATGTGTTGTATGTGGTCCCCCCAGAGTAGTTTCCGGTCCAGCCAGACACCGAGGTATTTGACTTTCTCGCGGAAACGTATTGGACGTGCATGTAGAGTTATTGGTCTGCAGTATCGGTGTTTGCGCAGTTGCTTCGGTCTTCTAGTGAACAGAACGGCTTCGCACTTGTTTACGTTTACTCTAACACGCCATTTCTCCAACCAAGGCTCGGCCACTGTGAGTGCAGTCTGTAGGCGTGACGTAATCTTTGATGGTTTCCAATCTTGCGCAAGGATGGCTGTGTCATCCGCGTAGATTGCCATCATAGTGTTGTGTGTGGTTGGGAGATCGTTTATGTAGAGGTTAAACAGTAGGGGCCCTAGGATGCTTCCCTGGGGTACTCCCGCGTGTATACTGTGTCGTGTTGATTGTTTTCCCTGCACGTCAGTGTTGAAACTCCTGTCTGTGAGGTATGAATGTATTAGACGCCGCAGCCCGTCGGGGAATCCCGCGTCGCTGAGTTCGCGGATGAGGCCGTTGTGCCATAGCCGGTCGAAAGCCTTTTCGATGTCCGGGAGCACTGCCCCTGTAGCTTTGTTTATGTTGAAGCCATGTGTTATATGTTCAACGACCCGTAGGAGTTGTTGTGTTGTGGAGTGGTGATTCCCGAAGCCGAATTGCTCCGGTCTCAGGATGTCATTTGTTATGCAGTGCCTAGTGATGCGTTTGAGGATCACCTTCTCAACAATCTTACTGAGCGAGCTCAGAAGGCTGATGGGTAGGTAATTTTGTGGGAGGCTGTGGTCTTTCCCCGGATTCCTGGACATCAGGACCTTGGCCGTCTTCCAAAAGGCGGGGAAGTGTTGGTGTTTTAGTATGGCATTTCCCTTTGCTTGACACCTACGGTTAGTTTTCGTTTGGGTTGCATTTTAACAGCTGTATCAACGTAAACAAGAAAACTGGACACTTGTTAAATGTTACGACTCATTCCTCCTATCCTAAATTTCTATTTGCTAAAGCATGTACTATTCTTCACGAAAGACCATGTCAGTGGGTTGAAGTGTTTCTGTTTTCGTTTTACACACGAGACGAAGTTGAAATACATAAGACCAATAAAGACCATTGGGTCACATATGTTAGGACAGACTTACGGAAAAATATCTGAAGGGAACCGTATAAAGTGTAGATTGAACGTATCAAGACCCAGACCGCATTATCAACACTGAAGAAAGCAGATGGTACTCCCATAAGAGGCTGGAGATACACAGCACAGTATCTGCTTAAAAAACTACTTTCTTACGATGATCATACTCAAGACAAACAACTTCGCACCGCCGACTATGACAAATACATTTCACATAAAGCAACTGACGATGCAGTCAACAGAGGGTTAAAAGAGACAATACATGACAAATACATACCAGCAATCCTATTTGACATTGTTGGTGCTTTTGACAACCTATAGTGGCCGGCGTTGTTTTCAAGACTTAGAGAGATAAGTATTCCGCTAGCTCAATACATAAACGACTCATAAATTACTGCAAAAGCAGGATAGTGGAATGGAAAGCAGGTCGCCAAATGTTTTTAAGGAGGGTAACAAGGGGCTGTACGCAAGGATCCACACACGGAGCGATATTATTAACAGCCATAGAACCACTACTGAATGCACTACAAGACAACGACATGGCAAACTGGGTGGTCGCGTAAGCTCATGATTTTATGGTCACGGTATCTGCCGTCAACAAACTCCAACTCCCAATTAAAGAGTAAAGCCACACGGCTCCTCGTGTTCACAGATGAATGATGCACGTACAAAAAACCTCACCATAGCAACTAAGAAAACAGTTTACCTACCTCTAAGAAGTTCACTGAAAAGAAATCTAGTTATGAAGTTAAATAACGTAACTATAGAAAGAAAGATACATCGGCATTCATCTTGATGAACATTTACACTTTAACGAAGATGACAGACTAACAATCAACAAAGCGACGAAACTCATACACAGTCTTCCAAGACTGAAAACTATACGATACAGACTATCCATTCACACCGTGACGACATATTACACATCACTCTTGAGTCAATATCTTGTTTTGCGGGTAATGGTTGGGCATATAAATTACACTTTTGTACCTATAATATCATTATCAGGCGTGGTCAGAGGGGTGTTCTACTCAGAATCTCGAGGACTTTCCGCACGACCTCGATTGAGGCACTGTGCCTGGTACTGGGAGGTTTCGCTGTAGCTATTACGGATCGCCACAGAGCGCAGGCTTACTGACTGAAGAAGGAAAGACGTGATAAAATAAGACACATGAAAAGACATAAACGACAAGCGGAGATTAAACAAAATCTGATAAATGGCAGACAGAATGACACGCAGCTGATAAGGGAAGACCGGTCTACTCTTTCCTCCTCAATATCCGAAAGAGTTTGAATGTAACGTACACACATCAAAAAAAGTTTTGCATCACCTCAGTTCCGAAAGTTCCGGAACCAGTACAGAAATTTGGAATAGATATCAACACAAATATCTTTTCCGCCTGTTTTATTGCTCATCAAAAACACACATTGCATGTTGTACCCCCATAAAACGAGACCTCCAGAGGTGGTGATCCACATTTCTGTACACACCGGTAGCTGTAATACCCAGTAGCAAATCCTTTTGCATTGATGCTTGCCTGTATTGGTCGTGGCATACTCTCCACAAGTTCATCAAAGCACTGTTGGTCCAGATTGTCCCACTCCTCAACGGCGATTCGCCACAGATCCGTCAGAGTGGTTCGTGGATCATGTCGTCCATAAATAGCCCTATTCAAACTATCCCAAGCATGTCGTTAGGGTTCATGTCTGGAGAACAGCTGACCACTTTAGTCGAGCGATGTCGTTATCTTGAAGGAAGTCTTTCAAAACATGCGCACTATGGGGGCGCGAATTTTCGTCCATCAAGACGAATGCCTCGCCAATATGTTGCTGATATGGTTGCACTATCGGTCGGAGGATGGCATCGTACAGCCGTTGCGGTGCCTTCCACGACCAACAGCGCCGTACGTCGGCCCCACATAATGCCACCGAAAAACGGCAGCACCATCAACCTCGCTGCACTCGCTGGACAGTGTGTTTCAGCCGTTCAGCCTGACCGGGTTGTCTGGTGGAAGGCACATGCGACACTCATCGTTGAAGAGAACGTGATGCCAATCCTGAGCAGTACATTCGACATGTTGTTGGGCCGATCTGTACCACGCTGCATGTTGTGTTTGTAAAGATAGACCTCGCCATGGACGTCTTGAGTGAAGTTGCACATCATGTAGCCTATTGCACACAGTTTGTGCCGTAACACTACGTCCTGTGGCTGCACGAAAAGCATTATTAAATATGGTGGCGTTGGTGCCAAGGTTCCTCCATTCCATAATCTGAGTAGTAGCCCTTGGGCTGCCTGGGCGAGGCGTGTCATGGACAGTTCCTGTATCTCCTCCATGTCCCAACAATATCGCTTTCGTTCACTTCGATACACCTGGACACTTCCCTTGTAGAGAGCCCTTCCTGGCACAAAGTAACAATGCGGACGCGATAGAACCGCTGTGTTGACTGTCTAGGCATGGTTGAACTACAGTCAACATGAGCCGTGTACCTCCTTCCTGGTGGAATTACTGGAAATGATACACTGTCGGACCCTCTCCGTCTAATAGGTGATGCTCACGGTTGTTTACATCTTTTGGCAGGTTCAGTGACATCTGTGAACAGTCCGAGAAACTGTGCCTGTATAAAATATCCACAGTCAATGTCTATCTTCAGGAGTTCTGGGAACCGGACTGACGTAAAACTTTTTAAGATGTGTCTACATAAACCCAGCACGCGGCATGGTGGATTTTCTCACGGGTCACGGTTCGTATCCTGTGCATCTGCACAGTTTCGGCCTAAAACAGACTAACGTTTTTGACTGTGATGAAAACGGCGTACCTGAAGACATGGAGTTCATCACCAGTGGCCTAGGACATATAACACATAGTTTAGAAAACCAAGACATAGGTCAACTAACAGGCGGACACGTCGACAGTAACTCTATTAACAAACTGGTAGACGAAGTAGAGCGAGCAGTACATACGGAATAGCATCAAGAGAGACCATACACTAGAATAAGACAGACTCCACATCTGATACATCAGCAATACATAGTAAACATCAGATATACAAACGCAAGCCCTGATTCAGATGCTACATGGCACGCTGGGAGTCAAGACGAGATACAAATACAAGCATAACGAAAGCAAGGTGATGCTCATGGTTGTTTACATCTTTTGGCAGGTTCAGTGACATCTGTGAACAGTCCGAGAAACTGTGTCTGTATAAAATATCCACAGTCAATGTCTATTCTCCAATACTGAATCGAAACCAACTAAAAATGTAATTCTATATGAAGTTTTTAATCACCCCATTCCATAGCATGTAATAGTATCAGAAGCCGTGACATTTCTTCTTCTTTCGCTGCATGATGTGTGACCACATCGGAATCTTACCGAGCACTATCGCCTGATGCACTTCACTATTACGTGTTAACTAAACCCCCAAATATCCACAGTCAATGTCTATCTTCAGGAGTTCTGGGAACCGCGCTGATGCAAAACTTTTTCTGATGTGTCTACATAAACCCAGCACGCGGCATGGTGGATTTTCTCACGGGTCACGGTTCGTATCCTGTGCATCTGCACAGTTTCGGCCTAAAACAGACTAACGTTTTTGACTGTATAAAAACGGCGTAACTGAAGACATGGAGTTCATCACCAGTGTCCTAGGACATATAACACAGAGTTTAGAAAACCAAGACATCGGTCAACTAACAGGCGGACACGTCGACAGTAACTCTATTAACAAACTGGTAGACGAAGTAGAGCGAGCAGTACACGCGGCATAGAATCAAGAGAGAAATGGTTCAAATGGCTCTGAGCACTATGGGACTCAACTGCTGAGGTCATTAGTCCCCTAGAACTTAGAGCTAGTTAAACCTAACTAACCTAAGGACATCACAAACATCCATGCCCGAGGCAGGATTCGAACCTGCGACCGTAGCGGTCTTGCGGTTCCAGACTGCAGCGCCTTTAACCGCACGGCCACTTCGGCCGGCTAATCAAGAGAGACCATACACTAGAATAAGACAGACTCCATACCTGATACATCAGCAATACATAGTAAACATCAGATATACAAACGCAAGCCCTGATTCAGATGCTACATGGCACACAGGAAGTCACGACGAGATACAAATACAAGCATAACGAAAACAAGCTAAGATTCTCCAACACTAAATCGAAACTAACTAAAAATGTAATTCTATATGTAGTTGGTAGTTACCCCATTCCATAGCATGTAATACTATGAGAAACCGTGGCATTTCTTCTTCTTTCGCTGCATCAGGTGTGAACACATCCTAGTCTTACCGAGTCCTCGCGACTGATGCAGTTAACTATTACCCCAAATCTCCGCTTTTACCTTAAGCTCGAAAACGCATTGTAAGTTAATTAATCAGTAATTTATTAATTAAGAATTAGCAGAGTAAAGACAACATATGTAACAAATATAACCATACACATGGAAGGTATAAACATCCAAGTCAGATTATCATCTCTTATTTCTTCCATTAAAAACACACTTAAATTTAAAACACAGCCACAACCTATTATGCATCTTACTTATCATCAACGTCTAAGTTGGCAACAAATGGTTCAAATGGCTCTGAGCAGTATGCGACTTAACTTCTGAGGTCATCAGTCGCCTAGAACTTAGAACTAATTAAACCTAACTAACCTAAGGACATCACACACATCCGTGCCCGAGGCAGGATTCGAACCTGCGACCGTAGCGGTCGCTCGGCTCCAGACTGTAGCGCCCAGAACCGCACGGCAACTCCGGCCGGCAGTTGGCAACAGATTTAAAGAAAATCGTACAATACATTTATGAGATCTTACCTTTATTTATTTTTTTTTCTTTTGTAAAATTCTCGGTAGAAAGTATGCTAGTAATAAAACTGAATTTGTATGATATAACATCTAAATATCACAAAATGTACGACATAACAACAGGTAGCAGATCTTTACTTGAGAAATAAAAAAATAAAACCCCTCGTTCAGAAAGAGCGTAATCTAACGGGAGTCACTCGAGGAACATCAAGCCTGTAAATCACTGACCAGTTATTCACAACTACACATAAGCAGTAATGGACGGTAAGCAAACAGTTGCACCACAACCGATCTCCGCGTTTTCTATCCACCGGCTCTGCTCTCTCCACACGCACGCTCACACACACAGACACTCAGAGGCCGTGTTAATTCCTGATGCGTCACAGCAGGGTGCGCCGCGCTTTTGTTTTTCGGAGCGAAAAATGCTCTGTTGGAAACATCAAAGGAAGCTAAACGAGATTAATGAACATTTTAACAGAGACGGCGCCCGACGTCATACGAGCCGTCAGGGCGGCCGGCCCAGTAGGCGTGTGGGTGAGTGGGTGAGTGGGTGCGTGGGTGGGCGGCCACGCAGGCTCCCTGCCTGCCCCAGCAGATGGCGGCCGCTAAGTGAATTTGTGGCTGCGGCCTCTCGCCGCGTCAGACGTGAGACCCGTCTTGCTCGCAGCGCCGGACTGGCAAGTACATCCTACACTGTCAGCTGCACGGGATCGGCCGTTAGGCTGTACTGCGATGCAGCCGCCTGGTAAGAGCGATTTTAAATAATGGAAGGATTAGGATTAAAGAGGTATAAACAACTGTCTCCCTCCCAAACAAACCAGAAGGTTTTCCCTTTCGTCCCACAGAATAAGAGTGTAATAAAATGGGTGCTGTCACAAATACGGCTTCACAAATAGACCTTTCGGGAATCAACGATAATTCAGCTTCGGACTGAATTAGGACAGGTCATACGAAATTCTGTATGACGTGTGGCAGCACAGAGCTCCTGAAACTCGGTTCGCTATTAAAATGTCACTTTAAGCCAGAGGTTTTAACTTTTTACTTTCAGAAAAGACTTCCTGACACTTAAATCTATACTCGATGTTAACAACTTTTTATTCTTCAGATACGCTTTCCTTGTCATTGCCAGTCTACATTTGATATCCTCTCTACTTAGACCATCATCAGTTATTTTGCTCTCCAGATAGCAAAACTCCTTTACTACTTTAAGTGTATCATTTCCTAATCTAATTCCCTCAGCATTACAAGACTTAATTCGACTACATTCCATTATCCTCGTTTTGCTTTTGTTGAGGTTCATCTTATACCCTCCTTTCATGACACTGTCCATTCCATTCAACTGCTCTTCCAAGTCCTTTGCTGTCTGACAGAATTACAATGTCATCGACAAACCTCGAAGTTTTTATTTCTTCTCCATGGATTTTAATACTTACTCCGAATTTTTCTTTTGTTTCCTTCACTGCTTGCTCAATATACTGATTGAATAACATCGGGGATAGGCTACAACCCTGTCTCACTCCCTTCCCAACCACTGCTTCCCTTTCATGTCTCTCAACTCTTAAAACTGCTATCTAGTTCCTGTACAAATTGCAAATAGTCTTTCGCTCCGTGTATTTTACCCCTGCCAACTTCAGAATTTGAAAGAGAGTATTCCAGTCAACATTGTCAAAAGCTCTCTCTAAGTCTACAAATGCTAGAAACGTAGGTTTGCCTTTTCTTAATCTAGCTTCTAAGATAAGTCGTAGGGTCAGTATTGCCTCACGTGTTCCAATATTTCTACGGAACCCAAACTGATCTTCCCCGAGGTCGGTGTCTACCAGTTTTTCCATTCGTCTGTAAGGAATTCGCGTTAGTATTTTGCATCCGTGACTTATTAAACTGATTGTTCGGTAATTTTCACATCTGTCGTCACCTGCTTTCTTTGGGATTGGAATTATTATATTCTTCTTGAAGTCTGAGAGTATTTCACCTGTCTCATACATCTTGCTTACCAGATGGTAGAGTTTTGTCAGGACTGGCTCTCCCAAGGCCGTCGGTAGTTCTAATGGAATGTTGTCTACTCCCGGGGCCTTGTTTCGACTCAGGTCTTTCAGTGCTCTGTCAAACTCTTCACGCAGTATCGTATCTCACATTTCATCTTCATCTACATCCTCTTGCATTTCCATAATATTGTCCTCAAGTGCATCCCCCTGTATAGACCCTCTATATCCTCCTTCCACCTTTCTGCTTTCCCTTCTTTGCTTAGAACTGGGTTTCCACCTGAGGTTCCACCGCTATGATACATGAAGTGTCAACAACAGCCACACTGAACGTCAAAGCTCTAGGACGACTGCAAGAGTAAAACTGATTAACTTCGAACAATTAAATTTCTGGAATATATCTCTGTAGGTAGTATATTTAAGTGATTAAAACTGTAATATCAGAGAGTAACGTAAACGCGAAACAAGACATCGCAAATGTGAAATGTTGGTATATTAATGATCGGTGTAACCACTAGAAAGTTGAATGTAAGCATCCGAACGTGCATTAATTGTGTCGTAAGGATGCCTGATGTCAGTTTTTGGTATGGAGCTCGATGCTTCTTGCACTTGGATGGTCTACAGAGGACCGATTAATGTTGGTTGTGGATGACGCTGGATTTGTTGTCCGATGACGTCCCACATACGCTCGATTGGAGACAGATCTGGTGATCGAGCAAGACAAGGCATTAAGTCGACACTCTCTAGAGCATGTTGGGTTACAACAGTGGTACGTGGGAAAGCGTTATCCTCCTAGAAAGCACCCCCTGGAATAGTATTTGTGAATGGCAGCACAACAGCTCGAATCACCTGAACTGACGTACAACTCTGCATTCAGGGTGCCTCTAACAACCAGGAGAGGTCTCCCGTTATCGTTCGTAATTGCAGCCCACACGATAGCTACAGGTTTGGGTCCAGTGGGTCTAACACGTAGACAGGTTTAGCTCCAGTAAGTCTAACACATAGACAGATTGGTTGCAGGCTCTGAACTGACTTCCTGCTGACAAAAACACGGCCATCACTGACGCCGAGGCACAAACAGGAAAAAAGAACTCCAACGTGCCGACCAACGAGCTCCCATTTTCCACAGCTGAAGTCGCAAGTGGCGGTGCTCTGTGGTCACCGGAATGCACGCAACGGGGCGTCTGGATCGGAACTTTCCTTGAAGTCACCGATTTGTGACTGCACGTTGTGCCACTGGCGCCAACTGCTGCTCAGAATGCGATTGCAGGTGCAGTACGATGCACCAGAGCGATATACTGGTCTTCCCTTACTGTAGCTTTTATAGGAATCAACATGTTGGCTGGGGATAGCGTCTCTGATTAGTAATCAAAACGTTATCGGTCCGCGATTCGAAACCCGCCACCGCATATATTCAAAAATGGGTCAAATGGCTCTGAGCACTATGGGACTTAACATCTCAGGTCATCAGTCCCCTAGAACTTAGAACTACTTAAACCTAACTAACTTAAGGACATCACACACATCCATGCCCGAGGCAGGATTCGAACCTGCGACCGTAGCGGTCGCGCGGTTCCAGACTGAAGCGCCTAGAACCACTCGGCCACCAGCGGACGGCACATAAGTTTCTATTAATAATCAGCACTGGTGGCCGAAGACTTCCGGCGTAAGAAGTCACCCGCACTCTACCAACGGCCTGATCAAAGAGGGCAGAGGAACGGCCGTAGGTTCGGGACATTTTCTTGACCTTGGGACGGGAAACTGCCCCTAAAGGTGAAAGAGTCAGTAATTACCTATGGCATGATGTTGCAGAAGGCAATAGAAGCCACTACTGCATTAAAGACACGTAACGTGTATCCACAGGACATATGCCCTGTAATTAAAAAATTGTCATAATGATTTCTCCATTGGCAAAAGATTGCGGAATTGTCCCCCATTCGAATTTCCAGGAGGTGACTGTCAAAGAGGAGGTGACAATGAGATAAACATTGAATAACCAACGAAAAGGATAACGTTCTACGAGTAGGGCTGTGGAATGTCAGAATCTTGAACCTGTTAGGGATGGTAGAAAATCTGAAAAAGGAATTCCAAAAGCTTAGTCTAGGTAAAATAGGGATCACTGAAGTTGAATGGAAAGAAGACAAAGATTTCTGGTCAGATGAGAATAGGGTAATACCGACTGCAGCATAAAATAGTAAAACTGGAGTAGGATTCGTTATGAACAGGAAGATAGGGCAGAGAAGGTGTTACTGTGAACACTTCATTGATAGGATTATTCATAACTGAAGATGAAGACATAGAGAAAGTATATGACGATATTGAAAGGGTAACATAGTAAGTAAAGGAGGGCGAAAATCTGATGCTCATTGGGAATTGGTATGCAGTTGATGGGGTAGAAGAAAAAATAGTCTACTTAGTAGTTAAGTATGTTTTAAGGTGGTATACAAAATTTCATCCTCCTTTCTTTAATTTCTTTCTTTAATTTTTTGTCTAACAGAACGTGAAAAAAGCAAACTTCTCGAAAATTCAGGTTACAGTTAATGCCAGTTTATCTACCTACCCCTCACAGTTTCAATATCTATGCACGCAGATGAAAGTGATCCTTAGCTGAAAGAGTACATCGTGGCAATGTGTATCGTCGCAGAAAATGCGTGTATCTTTAATAGTAACCTGCCTCGAACATACACTCCTGGAAATTGAAATAAGAACACCGCGAATTCATTGTTCCAGGAAGGGGAAACTTTATTGACACATTCCTGGGGTCAGATACATCACATGATCACACTGACAGAACCACAGGCACATAGACACAGGCAACAGAGCATGCACACTGTCGGCACTAGTACAGTGTATATCCACCTTTCGCAGCAATGCAGGCTGCTATTCTCCCATGGAGACGATCGTAGAGATGCTGGATGTAGTCCTGTGGAACGGCTTGCCATGCCATTTCCACCTGGCGCCTCAGTTGGACCAGCGTTCGTGCTGGACGTGCAGACCACGTGAGACGACGCTTCATCCAGTCCCAAACATGCTCAATGGGGGACAGATCCGGAGATCTTGCTGGCCAGGGTAGTTGACTTACACCTTCTAGAGCACGTTGGGTGGCACGGGATACATGCGGACGTGCATTGTCCTGTTGGAACAGCAAGTTCCCTTGCCGGTCTGGGAATGGTAGAACGATGGGTTCGATGACGGTTTGGATGTACCGTGCTCTATTCAGTGTCCTCTCGACGATCACCAGTGGTGTACGGCCAGTGTAGGAGATCGCTCCCCACACCATGATGCCGGGTGTTGGCCCTGTGTGCCTCGGTCGTATGCAGTCCTGATTGTGGCGCTCACCTGCACGGCGCCAAACACGCATACGACCATCATTGGCACCAAGGCAGAAGCGACTCTCATCGCTGAAGACGACACGTCTCCATTCGTCCCTCCATTCACGCCTGTCGCGACACCACTGGAGGCGGGCTGCACGATGTTGGGGCGTGAGCGGAAGACGGCCTAACGGTGTGCGGGACCGTAGCCCAGCTTCATGGAGACGGTTGCGAATGGTCCTCGCCGATACCCCAGGAGCAACAGTGTCCCTAATTTGCTGGGAAGTGGCGGTGCGGTCCCCTACGGCACTGCGTAGGATCCTACGGTCTTGGCGTGCATCCGTGCGTCGCTGCGGTCCGGTCCCAGGTCGACGGGCACGTGCACCTTCCGCCGACCACTGGCGACAACATCGATGTACTGTGGAGACCTCACGCCCCACGTGTTGAGCAATTCGGCGGTACGTCCACCCGACCTCCCGCATGCCCACTATACGCCCTCGCTCAAAGTCCGTCAACTGCACATACGGTTCACGTCCACGCTGTCGCGGCATGCTACCAGTGTTAAAGACTGCGATGGAGCTCCGTATGCCACGGCAAACTGGCTGACACTGACGGCGGCGGTGCACAAATGCTGCGCAGCTAGCGCCATTCGACGGCCAACACCGCGGTTCCTGGTGTGTCCGCTGTGCCGTGCGTGTGATCATTGCTTGTACAGCCCTCTCGCAGTGTCCGGAGCAAGTATTATGGGTCTGACACACCGGTGTCAATGTGTTCTTGTTTCCATTTCCAGGAGTGTAAAAACTTTTTATGGATACTATAACATTCCGTTCTTAATGCCTGTGATCCTAAGATCTGTTAGCTGAAACAACAAGGCGAGCAAAACGTTTCAAGGATTCTATAATTCCTTACATTCAATGCTTCACCAACACCTGTTAGCGAAAAAATTTTTGTACGAGGTTCAAATGGTTCAAATGGCTCTGAGCACTATGGGACTCAACTGCTAAGGTCATAAGTCCCCTAGAACTGAGAACTACTTAAACCTAACTAACCTAAGGACAACACACACATCCATGCCCGAGGCAGGATTCGAACCTGCGACCGTAGCGGTCGTGCGGTTCCAGACTGTAGCGCCAGAACCGCTCGGCCAACAGCGGCCGGCTTTTGTACGAGGTATCTTCAAATGTTTGTGAGTGGGATAAGTTCTGGACATACTAATCCTAGCAGAGACTGGTCCATAGGTACATCTAATTGACTATCTGATGTCAGTCCAGTTACTACAGTTGCCGTCCGGTGGGAATTAAAAAAGAATAGAGTAGAATAGTCGAGCAGCTGCTAGTTAACCACACTCTCCCACAGTCAGTGCCAGGCGACGCCTTAGATGGATTAGATGGTGTGGCAATCCTATGAAAGGATTTGGGTTTGACGAATGCCTGGAGGACGTCAGCACCCACCACGTATAGTGTCAACAGTGGAACACAGAGTACGCGGTGCTATGGTATTGGAGTGTTTTTCCAAGCTAGGGCCTCGCACCTTACTGTGCTTAAGAAAACATTGAGTGTGGAGGGATATTAACACATTTTATAATATTATGTACTGCATACGATGGAGTAACATTTCGGAGACGATGAGTCTCTGAATCTGAATGACATTGCATCTTGTCGTAATGAAGAATATATAAGGCAAGGGCTGGATTCCCTAAAGTCTCAACCTGAGCTCAATGGAACACGAGTGGGACGAGTTATAACGTCGATGGTGCTGTTGACCCCAGCGTCCAGTATCGTTACAATGGAATAAGGCGCTGTCATCCATCAACAGACACTGAGACACCGCATTGAAAGTGTCTCCGGCTGATCTGAAACGGTCAGTAAGGTAAGAGTGGAAACACCACATAATAGTATCTACTAGCAGATGTCCAAACTTTATTCATCAGATAGCTTAAAGGAGTACTGTGGCGTGTAGAATAAGAGACTGCTCTACTTTTTACGTTTGACATTGCGTCCGACTAACGGTGGGAATCGAGTGCACAGCACAGCAAATTGGCAACGTGTGTTTTCTCAGTGGGTAAGAGAATGTAACACAAAAGTTTAAAAATAGGCTATTATCAGGAACTTTAATAATTACATGTGATGTTTCGAGAGAACTTACGTACAAAACTTAACTCTTCGTTAGTCATCCCTCTCGACGTCACTCTCATAAATACCCTGAAGATGAAAGTAGGTTTACAAAGTTAATTTCAAACCATTCTTACTGTTACGGTATATTGAGAAATTTTACTTATGGACTGTCTGACAGCAACTGAATAAAACACAATTTTAGTGCCATTCAGAAAGCCATCGCTGAAAACGAACATGTGATAAATGAACAAGTAGACGTCAGCACATGCTCCTTACTACACTTAATAAAAGAAATAATAACATAAAAAAAGAAAAAAAGGAAGAAACTAATAGTTGCTCTCACACAACCAGGAAAAAAAACTCTTCCCTCTTCGTCTTCTGGGCACACACACAAACACAGCCCACAGAAAAAAAAAAAAATATATATATATATATATATATATATATATATATATATATATATATCACACACGAAAACACACGCTCAGACACACACACACACACACACACACACACACACACACACACACACACACACACAAATGCATACACGAACAGATCACAGATATTTCAATAATTACACTCGAAAGTTTGGCAAAAACATCTAACAGTTGGCAACAGAAACCAAACCATTGTACCGAAACAAGTGTTCAGTGCATAGTGCTGCGAAATGTGGGAAAAACCGCAAATTGGCATTTGTAAGAAGAAGAACAACACCGAAAATACAATAGGAGAATAATATGTAGGAAATCGTCCACGCAACCTGTAAGTACAGTTCAAAACATTACTACTTAACAGAAAATACCAACCACCAGACGTTTTTATAACCTATAGGTACAGTGACCAAAATGTAAATTAAATAGCAATCATATGTGCTTATTCCAATCCACTGATGATGCCTTGCAGAAAATAAAGGTGAATCGCGTATGTCACTAGAATTGTGTTTTATTCAAATGCTGTCAGACGGTCCATAAGTAAAAATTATCAATATACTGTAGTATTACACGCAACTGAGGAAGACAGGACAACAAAAGTTGAAGATTTCATTCTTACTGTCTTCAGTGATTCCTGTTTAATGGGCGTTAAATCGTAGTTTAAGTCATGTTTCTCTACCGAAAGCTAGGAAGACCATTGTCTGATACCCATAAATCAGGAATCACCAACGTTGTAATTATCGACACCAGGGGCTGCATTCTATGGTCATTCTTGCCATAGGATTGGCTCGGCAAAAAACTCTAAAATAGCTATAAGAAATTAGTAACTGCCATGCATTTCACGATGAGTCGTACAGCTTCTTATGTTGACGTCAATGTGCTTGCAGAAGAGAATGTAGGGGTGACTTCTCACTGTCAGCGGTAGAGATGGGAAGAATGTGCTCTACTTGGAAATCGAAACGCGGATGATAACGTACTTTGCTGAAAGGTTTTAATCCTCCCTGCGATATAGAGATCTGGCAGTTGTTTGTTTCGTTACATCAACAGCTCATCTATTTGGTCAAATATTTTCGTGGATCTCTCGTCACGTTACTGTTCTCCGCATCCCATTCTTTGATTTTCACAACTGAAGTCTCAGCTCAATGTGGTAGTGTTTTTGAAATTCTGGATGGTGAAACTGCCCCGATATAAAAGGTCTTAGAGACACTCTGAACTATAAGGTACACCAGTGATCAGAAGTATCTGAACACTTGGCTGAAAATGACTTACAAGTTCGTGACGCCCTCCATCGGTAATGCTGGGATTCAACATGATGTTGGTCCAACCTTTGCCTTCATGACAGCTTCCACTCTTACAGGCACGCGTTCAGTCAGGTGTTGGAAGGTTTCTTGCGGAATGACAGCCCATTCTTCACGGAGAGGTAACGATGTGGGGCGGTGAGACCTGGCACGAAGTCAGCGTTCCAGAACATCCCGAAGATGTTCTGTAGGATTCAGCTTAGGACTCTATGCAGGCCAGTCCACTACAGTAATGTTATTGTCGTGTAATAGCTCCGCCACAGGCCGTGCATTATGAACAGGTGCTCGATCGTGTTGAAAGATGCAATCGCCATCTCCCAATTTCTCTTCAACAGTGGGAACCAGGAAGGTGATTAAAACATCAGTGTTGACCTGTGCTGTGGTAGCGCCGCGTAAAACAACAAGGCGTGCAAGCCGCCTCCATCAAAAACACGACCACACCATTACACCACCGCTTCCGAATTTTAATGTTGGCACTACACACGCTAGCAGATGGCGTTCACAGGGCATTCGCCATACTCACACCCTGCCATAGCATCGCCACTTTGTGTACCGTGATTCGCCACATCACACATTTTTCCACTGATCAATCGTCCAATGTTTACGCTCCTTACACAAATCGTGGCGTCGTTTGGCATTTACCGACGTGATGTGTTGCTTATGAGCAGCCGTTAGACCAAAGAATCCAAGTTTTCTCACCTCCTGCCTAACTGTCATATTACTTTCAATGGATCCGGATGCAGTTTGGAGTTCCTGTGTGATGGTCTCGATAGAAATCTATTACACGTTAGGACCCTCTGACTGTCGGCGGTCTCTGTCAGTCAACAGACGAGGTCGGCCTGTACGCTTTTATGCTTTACGTGTGCCTTCACGTTTCCACTCCACAACCACATCGGAAACAGTGGACGAATTGATTTTGTGGTGGTTCGCTTTGGTGTTTGCTGTTGGGGAGGTTTTCCGGTGAGCAACACTGAGTGGTTCTACTGCTGAGATTTAGCCGCCATGTGGAGCAATTAACCACTTCGTTAGACTACGATTTGAGTGCACCAGTGGAGTTTTCTGTCTTGTGGCCGTTAGTGTGCTGGTTACCTGCCCTGGGCACTGAAATAAATTCAGGCAGTGTTCTTTTGACCGAAGTGTTTCAAATTCAGGTGTACCAGCGGAATTTTCTGCCTAGTTGCCATTAGTGTTCCGGTTACCTTCCCTGGCCATTATCGTAATTTCAAGCAGCGTCTTTTCCTCACCTGTTGTCGCTGTCCAACATGGTGTGTAATTTTGACAGCAAATACATACTCCATTGTAGACTATCAAGTTTGTAACACTGCCGGTTTGAGTTCTCATGTACTGATTGACGGGAAGCAAGTCGTTGTGTCGGTCGGCCCGTGGCTGCCCCCTGGTTGTGTTCCCACGGATCAAGTGTAGTTGGGCCCACCACCTGTCTCACATAAGTGAACGATGGCAGACTGACCTCCATGGAGGCCTTCTGAGTGCCACCGGTGTTTAATTATCTGTTGTCAGCTATTTTAAATTTTAGGCTTATGGTTATTGATTGTTTCTCTTAAAATTTTGTAAAATTAGTTTATAAGTTTATCTTTCAAGCTTAAACCATGCGGCCTTCTGCCTTTAAAGATCATGGTAATATATTTTAAAATTTTGTAGTTTAATTGTGGCCCCCAGACATTGGTATTACATCTTGCATACGTTGCGAATGTTGTTTTTTTGAATTATTTTATTGCTATCTTAGTTGGATTTTTGCCTTGTTAAGATTTCTTGTTCGAGGCCTTCAGCCGTGAAAGAGTTGCATTCGGTAAAGATTCGACTAAGTTCCGCTTTGCTTGTAAAGGTTATTAAATTTATTTCATTGCTATCTTAATTGGATTTTATCTTGTTGATTTTTAAGATTTCTTGTTGTTAAACTTGCTGGCCTTCTGCCTTTAACGGTCTATGGTAATATATTCTGAAGTTTTGAAATTTAATTGCCTCCTTTAGCCATTTGTGTTGCACATGTTGCTTTTTTGGGTTTTAAATTATTTTATTGCCATCTTAATTGAATTTTTGATTCTTTTAAGACTTCTTGTTGACCTTCTGCCTTTAAAGGTGTATGGTAATATATTCTAAAATTTTGGAATTTAATTGTGGCCCTCTGCCATTTGTATTACACTTTGCGAATGTTGTTTTTTTGAATTATTTTATTGCTATCTTAGTTGGATTTTTGTCTTGTTAAGATTTCTTGTTCGAGGCCTTCAGCCGTGAAAGAGTTGCATTCGGTAAAGATTCGGCTAAGTTCCGCTTTGCTTGTAAAGGTTATTAAATTACAACAAATGACAATTAGAAGCAGAAATTGGCCTCAGCCCTTGGCCCTTTCCACAATCCTATTACCTGTTCTGCTCAGCGGGTTTAGGGGTCGTTTCACACTGTTCAGCTTATTCTTTCTAACAGTGCTTGTCCACTGTTTCACTGGTTTAGTCCATTGATGCAAGTAACCACTAACAAACAGATAACGATAAAATGAAACTGTTTTGTAATTTCTGTAATGCACAAACACTGGAAAAGGAGGTTACATGAAATGAGCTCGGATTTCCTTTGATCTGCAGCGGACATAGTGTCATCAATAATTTCATTGGGAGTTCCCGCTGACTGCAGTGTTTTGTTATGTGATCTGCCGTTTTATACTGATGATTTTGATTGCGATAGCTGTGTGTTTCAACTGAAACTACTGGCTATGCGGAAAGTGATGATCAAAGCTTGTTGTATGTTAGCCTCATCTGTAAACCGTGATAATAAGCGGTAATTTCATTCGATAAACTGATCATAACTTAATGCCTATTGAAATTCATTACGTTGACGAATCAGTGAGATGCGGAAAGAAGAGGAACATTAGTGATGACACATTTTTGTCTTTTTTTTTTCACGCCTTGGGTGTTCTTAACAGATAGTTATATAAATAATCGATGTAGATGATACGTTTATGGTTATGACTGCAGAGTAGTAAGTAACATAATGACACAAATATAACAATAAGAATCTATCAGGCTTCTAAACCACTTTTATAACTTCTGAAAGAGACTTAAATGTAATAAGAAAAGTAAACACCTTCGTCTTCCTTTTTGCAACAGCTAATTATTTTGTGTTAAAAGTTTATCGGTAAAATAAGAGGAGTTTAGAAGCAACAGTTGGAGAGCCAAGGAGACGCTTCATTTGTTGCCTCTCCAAAAATCTTCGTCAATGGGCATCAGATGAAAGACTTCTGCGACTTCATATAGATTGCCTGTCTCAGCAACATACAGTTTCAAAAACAACTTGTTTTCCTGTTGCAATATTTTGCGTGCGGCCTTAGTATTCTTTTCCGTTCCCGTTAGATTATTCACATCGTTAACTTTCACGCAGTAAACATTCCCGTATTGTGAAGCTGGTTGACAGGTTTGTTTGTGGGAGGGGACCAGACAGCGAAGTCATCGGTCCCATCGTGTTAGTGAATGACAGATAAGGAAGACGGCCGTGCCCTTTCAAAGGAACCGTCCCGGCTTTTGCCTAAAACGATTTATGGAAATGACGGGAAACCTAAATCAGTATGGCCGGACGCGGATTTGAACCGTCGTTCTTCCCAATGCGAGTCCAGTGTAGTATGAAGTTGCTATAAAATATTTCACCATTAGACAACGATTGAAAATGAAAAATTCAGTTTACCATCTTGATATTCAATGTCAAAAAGTGGCAGGTACACAAATAGATGTTTTGAATACCCGTTTCTTCTCTAGTAACTGATTCGTGTTTCTGTGCTGCATTCACTGATGACTTTTCCGTATAGGGCTGAGAACATAAAATTTTTATTTTCGAAATGTAGGTGAAGTTTATATGAAGGGGACCATCAATCAAGTTAAATTGTTCTAATCACTAAGGGACTTAACATCTGAGGTCATCAGTCACCTAGACTTAGAACTAGTTAAACCTAACTAACCTAAGGACAGCACACACATCCATACCCGAGGGAAAATTCGAACCTGCGATCGTAGTAGCAGGTCGGTTCCGGACTGAAGCGCCTAGAACCACTCGGACACAGTGGCCACCTCAATTAAGTTATCTTAGGCTAAATTCCACAAAGCTGATACAGTTAATGAATGCTATATGGGAAACCATGAATTCTGCTATTTTAGATGACCAATTCGTGCCATTAACTATGACTGACAAATGTCTAAGATCACATTTTAAGTAAATATGCTTAATTTAATCTGACTTCTGCCGCACAGTGGATCGTAAAATTTTTACATAAACAGTTTTAAACACACTGCATAAGTAGCTCTAACCTTTCATCTTGCTGTACGGCAGAAGTCCATGACATCGTATTAACTTAAATCCATCCATAGAATCAGTATGATGAATTTAATTCTCGTTTTAACTGAGACGTTAGAAGGATATGTACTTGGACTGTGATCAGTTTCCTATCTGCTAACATCTGAGCGACCAACGTCAAACCTCAGCCACTAGGCAGAAACTATAAGATTACTTGATTATGGCATTTGAGTTAAATATTTAATGAATTGTAGGTTGCTGAGTTTCCTCAGAGATTAGAGAAATAAATCCACGGAGGAAGAACACAATGCAGTGCCTCCTTTTAATCGTCGCACTAACGACAAAAAGGTTGATATAAAAATAAATGGCTACGAAATAAAAAGAGAAACTGAAATCGCAGAACAAAGTGTAAGCCACTGGGCATGATGAGATACCACAGCTATTCTGTAAAGAGTATGTGAAAGAACTCCCTCCATTGCTAGCATCAGTGTACCTTAACTCTCCGGAGGAGAGAAATGTTCTAATGATTGGAAATAATCACAGGTTACTCCCGTTTTTAAGAAGGTTCGTCGAACAGACACGCAAAATTACGGGCCTATGTTTCTGAAGCTGGTCAGTTCTAAAATTTAGGAACGTATTTTATGCTTGAGTATTATGACATTTCTGGAGAACGAATATCTCCTCTGTAGGAACTGTTACAGAATAAATGAGCAGAGGGGTTAGGTGACTTTTTTAAGACATATAACAGTTTTACTTTCAAGACTACCATTAAAAATAATATTCTAACCGTCATTCAGTTTAAAAAATAATATAATTTAAATCAGGGAACTGGGTATACTACATCAACTTCCAGAACAACTACAGAATGTAACTACAATAATTTGTGAAACACGTGATAATATAACAAGTCCAATAAACAAATTGTGTATCACAGATTATCCGTGCTTGGTAGAATACTGTTTGCGACATGAATGACATTAAACCTCAATAGGATAAAAAATGAAAACATTTTTCTTTATATAAACAACCGCTCAGTTTTATGAACACAATGAATAAAGTTTATTATAACTTGTTCTCAAACCGACCTCCGTCTAAGTGCAGCAACCGATAAAACTGGAGCTACCACAGTCGTAAACTAAAGATAGCCAACTTAAGTTTGACCACTGACAGCAACGGTTTCCTGGATCACGAACGGAGGTTTTCTGGATAACAAACAAGAAACCTAGCACTTCTTCGCATAAAAAAAGGTACACCTGGGTTCACAAACCCGAGCAGACGACCGTTCACGGAACTGAGCCCGCAAAAACAAACGTATTCAAACAGAGCTTGACGGGGAGCACTCATTCGATGGTTGCTGAAAGTTCGAGTCCTGGCAGAATCGATTTTTTAAGCGAACATGCGTGTTCTATAAGCATTTACGTCAAGCGTGAATTGAAATAGCTATAAATAATTAATATGTAATTTTTAATGAAAATATCTTGTTTAACAATCTTTTATACAGAATCGAAAATTAAGAGTTTCTTCGCGCTTTCCATAAAAATGGCTATTAATTACGCTATCATAAATTTGATGAATTTTATGTTTGGATGAGGTAGGTAGTCGAACTGAATGGAAGACGAGAGGAAAAAATACTGACCGGATCGAGACTCGATGCATCTATTACCAGAAGCGTGAGCCTTATGTATTCCGCTCTTGAGGGAAACGATCGCAGAGAATTCCCGTTTGTTTAAAAATTCATCCTGTGTATCTCGAACCCCGGCCTCTAGTGTAGCAAGGTACCACTATATCACATAGTAACACAGTTTGTCGAAAAATAACTACCTTAATTTACGTTATTAACTATCGTTGTACATTCTTGAGGATGTCTTAGAGTTGCACACAACTGCTTTGGAAGGGATATATTTAGGTTCTGAACTTCATGAAGCATAAAAAACAACTACAAAATTCTTATTCCCGCCTGGTCTCCTTGCAAGGCTTCATAATATAATGTTTAAACTCACCGTTTAGGAGTTTAAGCTGGTAGCTGAAATGGTAGAGTAATACTTCTCACTATCAAATCTCAACTGAATAATATCTGGAAAATTTAATATAATGTAATATAGTAATGTAATGAACTCAACTTACGTGTCTAGTCGTATGTAAAATCGCTGAGCGGGTCTAAGTCTTTCATTCAGTTCCTTGTTGATCATTCTAGTATGGCAGTTGAAATAGCAAAACAAAAGTACAAGTTTTAAGTTGCACGTTGAAGTAATCGTTCACAAAGGAGAACCGTAAAAACATGCATCATTTGAATATAGGACTGACTCCCGTATGGACGACATAGAAATAAGCATACCTGGCGCTCAGAAGTAACTTAAAGATGTAAAAAGAAATAAATCGTCAGTTTCGGATGTAATCCCAGTTCCATTTTACAAACAGTACTCAACGACATTGTCCCCTTACCCAGCTTACATTTTTTCGTGAATCTCTCGCCCAGCACAAAGTCCCAAGTGAGTGTCCAAAATTTCTGGTGTCTCCAGGTAAAAGAACGTACCTAAAAAATTACAAACCAATATCTCTAAACTCTGTTTGCTGCAAAATACTTCAATATATTCTCAGTTCGAATGTAATAAACTTTCTTGAGGCTAAGAAGCTTATCGGCACGAATGATCATGGTTTTAGAAAGCATCGCTCGTGCGAAAATCAATTTGCCCTTTTCTCCCAAGATATACTGAGAACCATCGATGAAGGCCAACAGGCAGATCCCATGTTTCTAGATTTCCGGAAATCATTTGACACGGTGCCCCATTTCAGGCTGTTAACGAAGGTACGAACATACGGAACAAATTCACAGATTTGCTCGAAGACTTCTTGAATAATAGAATCCAGTATGCTGTCCTCGATAGCGAGTGTTCATCAAAGACAAGGCTATCTTCAGGAGTGCCCCAGGGCACTGTGATAGGACTGCTGTTGTTCTCTACATACATAAATGACTTGGCTGACATAGTAGGCAGCAATCTGCGGTTGTTTGCCGATAATGTCGTGGTGTACGGTAAGGTATCGGAGTAGAGCGACTGTAGGAAGATGCTAGGCGGCTTAGACAAGATTTCCAGTTGGTGTGATGAATGGCAGCTGCCTTAAATGTGCAAAAATGTAAGTTAATGGGGAGAAGAGACCTGTAATGTTCGGATACAGTGTTACCAGTGCCCTGCTTGACAAAGTCAAGTCGTTTAAATACCTGGGCGTAACCGATGCCAGGCGATATGAGATGGAACAAGCATGTGAAAACTGTGGCAGGGAAGACAAATGGTCGATTTCGGAGACCGCATATAGGACGTTGGTGTGACTTATTCTTGCGTATTGCTCGAGCGTCTGGGATCGCTACCATGTCGGATTGAGGAAAGGCATCCAGGCATTTTAGAGGCGGGCTGCTAGATTTGTTAATGGTAGGTTTGAACAACACGTAAGTGTTACGGAGATACTCCGGGAACTAAAATGGGAATCCGTAGAGGGAAAGTGACGTTCTTCTCAAGAGACAGCATTGAGAAAATATAGAGAACCGCGGCATTTGAGGCTGACCACCGGAAGATTCTATTGCCGACAACAAACATCGGCCGTAAGGACCCCGGAGATAAGATACGAGAAATTAGGGTTCGTACGGAGGCGAACAGATAGTCTTTTTTCCCTCGCTCTGTTTGCGAATGTTACAGGAGGGGAAATGACAAGTACTGGTACACTGTACCCATCGCCACACACCGTGCGGTGGCTTGCGGAGTGTCTAGTAGATGTAGATGATACCATACTTCGTAAAAGTGGCATGGTCTAATGTGATACTGTTCCAATTACGTACCCAACTATTGGCTCTATATGACTGTTAGTTTGGTGGAGAGTCTGTGAGCGTTTGCCCTCTTCGCCTCCATCTTGTATCGGAGACTGCTGCACCCAGAGTATAGTGTACAAGGAAGACATCGTAGTTCTTTTCTTGGCCAATTCTTCTGCCTAGTGACAGGGTTTAGAATCACATGTGCATTAGAAATCATAAGCACACTACCGATCAGCAATACCAATTTCCGCCACTTTATACAGTTTTTATTTTCGTTAGACAAGTGACACACACAGTGGTTACGGTTACTAAGTTGGGAAACGGGGCCAAATTTCTAGTAGTTTACTGTCGAGTTGAGGTTTTCACAAATATCTCACAGAAGCTAGCAGTACGGCAATAAACTACCTTTTAAAACACGCTGCTAACGGCAATCAAGTAATTTATTGCAATACAACAGTATAAAATAAAAAAACAACACAGAAGCTAGCAGTACGGCAGTAAACTACCTTTTAAAAGCCGGCCGAAGTGGCCGTGCGGTTAAAAGCGCTGCAGTCTGGAACCGCAAGACCGCTACGGTTGCAGGTTCGAATCCTGCCTCGGGCATGGATGTTTGTGATGTCCTTAGGTTAGTTAGGTTTAACTAGTTCTAAGTTCTAGGGGACTAATGACCTCAGCAGTTGAGTCCCATAGTGCTCAGAGCCATTTGAACCATTTTTTTTAACGCCAGTCAAAGTAATTTATAGCAATACAACAATTTATAAAAAATTTAAAGAACATTAGTAAACAGGTTACGAAAGTAAATAGAGAATATAAGGTACGGTGAAGTAGTGAAGCTACCAACACCGCAATTAAAAAAAATTAAACAGGTCTCACCATTAATGGCAAAAAAGGAATTTACAAACATGGAAGAATTTTAAAAAAATTTAAACAAAAGTGTCCTGGAATATCAATAGAACATAAAAGATGTGACGGACCCGTGTAAGGCGGCCACATATCAGCCACTCAGGGATGCTCAGGCTAGACGGAATACTGACCAATTTAAATACACCCGTAAACACAATTGCCACTCTCAGGCTGGTCACTGCGCCGACTTTTAGCCAGCGAAAACTTGTTATAAGATGGCTTAACTTGCTGACCGAATTAGAGCTAACCACGTGCAAGGAAACATTACACCACGCAGTCCTGAATGAGCGATCACATGATCAACCAATAAGAAGCATGAATTTACTCATAACCCACGACAGAATAACGAAACAATTAAACTGCGAAAACTACACCTCCCGTCGGACAGTAACGAGAGTAGGAGGAAAGATCACTGTCTTCAATTAGACCGGTGACAGGGACAGGAAACCCGGTCGCCGGAAGCCACAAGGCAGAAGAGACGCTGGTTACACAAAATTATTACTTAATGATTAAACCTTCCACGAACTTAACTTGCAATTATGCACGAACAGGCAGTACACGACCTCCGATGGCAAGGATCCACACATCCGACCGCGCACGCGTCGCCAGCGTACCCAACACGCCACGGTCACGCGTCAACACGCTCTGTCATCGGAATTCACGTCTTCTCTGCAACGTTGACGGGTAGTGACCGCTCCAGTGTGAAACGGAGCATTTAAAGAAGCTTCTTAACGTCCCACCAAGGCGAAATGAACGGCAACAACTCGTGGGGCGATTCTGTATACAACCAACACGCGGGGAGTTCTTCCGTCAACTCGACCCGCTCGTTACACATAACCGACATACATCACGTGGCGACTCGGTACAACCGACCACACCTGCTTCGCGCTGGAGATCCACATTGCCCCCCCCCCCCCCCCCCCCGTGTGCACCCTCTCTCGCGCGCAACGCCCCAACTTCCTCGCCACCACACGAGGTTACCACCAGTCAAAGACCTCACTTTCTCCATAGCAGATTCCCGGAAGCAAAAACGCAGTTATCGATAGCAGAGGGAAAAGACAACCAAGCAGCCACTTAATGACAGACAACATATCAAACAAACATGTCAGGAGAAGAAAATACACGGCTCAACCAGAGTTTATGTTTAGCGCAGCATTTGTAAGTATTTCGTGTTCTACATAATTAAGTGCTTTATAACAGTAGCCTTTACTATTTTTGTTCTGTGATCTACAAGCGACCTTTGACACAGTGCCCGGAGAAGCAGTATGGAAGGTCTTAAAACGTTTTAGCTGCAGTGAAACTTACACAATGAATTTAAATTCCACTCCTGAACCTTTCTTTTATTTCCATCATTGCATCCTCGATGTACAGATTGTACAGTAGGGGCGAAAGGTTACATTTTGTCTTACAACCTTTATTTGTACGAGAACTTCGTTCTTGGTCGTCCAGTCTTATTATTCCCTCTTGGCTCTTGTACATATTATATATGACCACTACTTTTATCAGAATTTTGAACATCTTGTACCATTTTACGTTGTCGTACGATTTTTCCAGGTCGACAAATCCTTTGAACGTGACATGATTCTTCTTCAGTCTTGCTTCCATTATTAACCCCAATGTCAGAATTGAATCTCTCGTGCCTGTACCTGCCTTATAGCAAAACTGATCGTCATCTAGCATATCCTCAATTTTCTTTTCCATTCTTCTGTATCTTAGTCTAGTAACCAACTTGGATGCATGAACTGTTAAGCTGGTTGTGCGATAGTTCTTGCACATTTCAGTTCTTGCCGTCGTCGGAATTGTGTGGTTGATGGTTTTCCACAACTCAGATGGTATGTCGCCAGACTCATACATTCTACACACCAACGTGAATATCCGTTTTGTTGCCACTTCCCCCAATGATTTTAGAAATTCTGACAGAATTCTTCTGCCTTATTTGATCTAAAGTCCTCCTAAGATCTTTTAAATTCTGATTCTAATACTGGATCCCCTATCTCATCTAAATCGATTTCTGTTTCTTCTTCACATCAGACAAATCTTCCCTCTCATAGAGGATTTCAATGTATTCTTTACACCTACCCGCTTTCTCCTCTGCATTTAACAGTGGAATTCCCGTTGAACTCTTAATGTTATCACCCTTCTTTTTAATGTCACAAAAGGTTGTTTTGACTTTCCTGTATGCTGAGTCTGTCCTTCCGACAATCATTTCTTTTTCGATGTCTTCATTGCAGCCATTCCGTCTTAGCTGCCCCACAGCACCTATTTATTTCACTTCTCAGTGACATGTGTTTCGGTATTCCTGAGTTTCCCGGTACATGTTCGTACTTCCTCCTTTCATCGTTCCATTGAAGTATTTCTTATGTACCCACGGTTTCTTCGCAGTTACCTTCCTTATACCTATGTTTTACTTCCCATTCCTGTGATGGCCCTTTTTTGAGATGTCCATTCCTCTTCAACTGTACTGCCTACTGAACTATTCCTTATTGCTTTGTCTACAGCCTTAGAGAACTTCAATTGTATCTCGTCATTCCTTAGTACTTTCATTATCCCGCTTCTTCGCGTATTGATTCTTCCTTACTAATGTCTTAAAGTTCAGCCTACTCTTCATCAGTACTATATTGTGATCTGAGTCTCTCCTGTGTGCGCCTTACAATCCAGTATCTGATTTCGGAATCACTGTCTGACCATGATGTAATCTAACTGAAATCTTCCCGTATCACCTGGCCTTTTCCAATTATACCTCTTCTTGTTGTGATTCTTGAGCAGAGTATTCGCTATTACTAGCTGAAACGTGTTGCAGAACTCAATTAACCTTTCTCCTTTCTCATTCCTTGTCTCAAACCCACATTCTCCTGTAACCTTTTCTTCTACTCCTTCCCCTACAACTGCATTCCAGTCCCACATGGCTACTAGATTTTCATCTTCCTTTACATACTGTATTACCCCTTCAGTATCCTCATACACTTTCTCTATCTCTTCATTTTCAGTTTGCGACGTCGACATGTACGCCTGAACTATCGTCGTCGGTGTTGGTTTATTGTCGATTCTGGTAAGAACAACGCTGTCAATGAAATGTTCACAGTAACACACTCTCTGCCCTACCTTCCTATTAATAACGAATGCTACTCCTATTACACAATTTCTTGCTGTTGTTGATATTACCCTATACTCATCTGACCGGAAATACTTGTCTTCTTTCCACTTCACTTCACTGACCTCTACTATATCAAGAGTTAGCCTTCTCATTTCCCTTTTCAGATTTTCTGGTTTCCCTACCACGTTCAGGCTTCTTACATTGGACGCCCCGACTCGTTTAACGTTATACTTTCGTTGATTATTCAATCTTTTTCTCAGGGTAACCTCCCCCTTGGCAGTCTCCTATGGGGAACTATTACAGAATCTTTTTCTACTGGAGAAATCATCGTGACACTTCTTCTATTACAGGCCACAGAGCCCGTGGATGCAGGTTACGTGTCATTAATGAAGTTCTTTCCATTGCCTTCTGCATCCTCATGCCGTTGATCATTGCTGATTCTTCCGCTTTTAGGGGCAGTTTCCCACCCTTGGGACAACAGAGTGCTCTGAACCTCTGTCCACTCCTCCGCTGTGTTTGACAAGGCCGCTGGCAGAATGAGGGAAGTCTTCAGCCGTCAGTGCTGATTATTAAGCAAAATAAAGCAGCGATGGGATTCGAACCGGAGACCGAAGATGTTTTGATTATGAGTCAAAGGCCCTACTCTCTTTTTTTCCCTGGTTGATCGTTGTATTTGGTCGTTGCGGACGTTATATGACATCCGTTGAAGTTCTTTGTTGATCCTTTCACTCAGTTTTTTATTGCAGAGGCCAACACCTAGACCACCCGTCTATGAATAATCTCGGGTAGAGAGGTATGATAAAATTGACACCCAAGCACCTGACCACGTTCGAAGTCCGTGAGTTCCGCGGAGCGCCCCATTCTGCTGTCTCGCGGTGTCTAACGGCTACTGAAGTCGCTTACATGGTGGCAGCACAATGCACCGGGATTGTGCGGGAAGTTTTGAACACATAGTGTATATTTGGAAAAGGCCTGGTGATATGGAAGGATTTCAGTTAGATTACATCATGGTCTGATAGAAATTCCGACATTAGATATTGGATTGTAAACAGGATTCAGATCACAATGAAGTAATTATTAGGAGGAGGCTGAAGTTTAAGAGATTAGCCAGGAAGAATCAATATGCAAAGAAGTGGGATACAGATGTACTAAGTAATGACGAGAAAGGCTTAAAGTACTCTAAGACTGTAAATGCAACAATAAGGAATAGCTGAGAACGCAGTACAGTTACTGCGGAATGGACATCTCTAATAAGAAAAATCACAGAAGCCGGAAAGAAATAAAATAGGTACAAAGAATGTAGATACCAAGAAACCATGGATAACAGAGGAAATACTGTTTATATATGAAAGGAGAAAGAACAAAACTGTCCAGGAAACTCAGGAACACATAAATACATGTCTCTGAGGAATAAAATGAATAGGAAGTGCAGCAAAGCTAAGACGGAATGGCTGCATGAAAAGTGTGAAGAAATCTAAAAAGAAGTGATTGTCAGAAGAATTGACTCAGCATATAGGAAAATCAAAACTATCTTCTGTGAAATTAAAAGTAAGGGTTGTAACCTCAAGAATGTCATGTGATGTGATTGGAGAAGAAATAGGAGTCGATTTTGAAGAGAGAGGGAATCCAGTATTAGAATTATAATTTATGAGAACTTTGGAGGATTTAAGATATAATAAAGCATAAGGGGTAGATAACATTCAATTAGAATTTCTAAAATCATTGTGAAAAGTGACATCAAAACTACTATTCACGGCGGAGCGCAGAATATATGAATCTTGCGACATACCATCTGATATTCATAAAAATATCATCCACACAATTCTGAAGTCTGCAAAAGAAGTGCGAGCATTATCGCACAATCAGTTTAACAACTCATGCACCCAAGTCGTTGGCAAGAATAATATGTAGGAGAATTGGAAAAAATTGAGGATGTTTCAGATGACGATAAGTTTGGATTTAGGAAAGGTAAAGTCATCATTGATGCTCTTCTGACGTTGCGCTTGATAAAGGTTGCTAGACTAAAGGAAAATCAAGATACTTTAATAGGATTCGTAGATCTGGAAAGAGCGGTCGATAATGTAGAGTGGTGCGGGATGTTCGAAATTCTGAGAAACATGGAGGTAGGTTGTAGGGAGAGGTGGGTAGTGTACAATATGTACAAGATCCAAGAGGGAATAATGAGAGTGGACGACGATTGAAATGATCGGATTAAAAGGATGTAAGATACGGATTGAATCTTTCGCCCTTACTCTTCAAACTGCACATCGAAGAACCGACGATGGGAATAATGGAAAGGTTCAACAGTGGAATTAATATTCAATGTCAAACGGTGACAATGACACAATTCGCTGATCCAATTGAAGAAGAATTACATGATCTGGTGATTGGAATGAACACCTTAATGGGTACAGAGTATGGATTGAGAGGAAACAGGAGAAAGACGAAAAGAATGAGGAGCATCAGAAATGAGAACAGCGAGAAACTCAGCATCAGGAGTCACAAGTAGATGAATGTAAGGTATTCTACTACCTAGGCATCAAAATAACCAATGACGGACGGAGCAAGGAGGACATAAAAGCAGATTTTTTTATGGTCTTCAGTTTTCTGACTGGTCTGATGCGGCCCGCCACGAAGTCCTCTTCTATGCGGATCTCTTCATCTGAGAGTAGCATTTGCAATGTACGTCGTCAATTATTTGCTGGATGTATTAGAATCTCTATCATCCTCTACAGCTTTTGCCCTCTACAGCTAGCTCCCTCTAGTACCATGGAAGTCGTTCCCTCATGTCCTAACAGATGTGCAGTCATCCTGTCCCTTCTCGTTATCATGGTTTTCCACATATTGGTTCAAATGGTTCAAATGGCTCTGAGCTCTATGTGACTTAACTTCTGAGGTCATCAGTCGCCTAGAACTTAGAACTAATTAAACCTAACTAACCTAAGGACATTACACACATCCATGCCCGAGGCAGGATTCGAACTAGCGACCGTAGCGGTCGCTCGGTTCCAGACTGTAGCGCCTAGAACCGCACGCACGGCCACTCATGCCGGCTTTCCACATATTACTTTCCTTTCAGATTCCGCGCAGGACCTCCTAATCCCTTACCTTATCAGTCTACCTAATTTTCAACATTCACCTGTAGCACCACATCTCAAATGCTGCGATTCTCTTCTGTTCCGCTTTAGCACTGTCCACTTTTCACTGCTATACAATGCTGTACTCCAGAAGTACATTCAGAGAAATTTCTTCCTCAAATTAAGGATGATATTTGATATTAGTAGACATCTCTTGGCCAGGAATGCCTTTTTTGCCATTGCTATTCTGCTTTTCATGTCCTCATTGCCCCTTGCTCCATCCGTCATCAAGCAGCTACAATCTCTTGCAGTGGAAAGGTGACCGGATGGAATGCGATGCATGTGAGGTTCTACAGACATTATACGAAAGAATGTCCTCCCAGAACCTGGCAGCAGTTTATCGCAGGTAGGTGAAGCAACGAAGAATACCTAGCGAAGGGAAAAAAAAGTGATGATACTCTCCGTATCCATGATCGGTCGTAGAACAAATGTAATGAATTATTCGTCTATACAGATGGCGGACCCTATCAAACCAGTCAGAAAATTATGGAACATGTTTTACTGACTTGTGTTAGGCTCTTGGAAAACAAGTATTTGCTACATAGATGGTTCAAATGGCTCTGAGGACTATGGGACTTAACATTTATGGTCATCAGTCCCCTAGAACTTAGAACCACTTAAACCTAACTAACCTAAGGACATCGCACAACACCCACTCATCACGAGGCAGAGATAATCCCTGACCCCGCAGGGAATTTTTTTTTTCATCTCGTTTTGTTCGCTTTTGTTCGTTGCATCTGCTCTGGGCGGACGTCGTAAGACATCCATTTAAGTTCGTTGGTGATCGATTAGCTCAGTTTTTTTATGACAGAGGGCTGCTAACCCTCTGACCGAGCACGCTGAGCTACCGTGCCGGCATCGAACCGGGGAACCCGGGCGCGGGAAGCGAGGACGCTACCGCACGACCACGAGCTGCGTACTGCTACATAGACACCAATATTGATTACAGAAATAAAGACTTGTGGAACTCAGGTCGCTCTGTTTGTCCAAGAACCCCGAATAGTCGCCGAGAAATATACGCTGGTTAATTAATATCGGGCCAGATTTGATACGGGTTTCAAACCTTCCTTGGTGACAGAACTTATCAAACGGATCTTAATGGATCGAAATCAAGAAATACGAAAACAATTTCAAATGCACCTCAAGCAAGTGTGATAGGACCGCTTTTTGCAGTGTATATAAACTGTGAAGTCCGAAGCTACATGAGGCTGTCAGCAGATGATGCAGTTGTCTATGGGTAGGCAGCATTGGTAGACGACAGTAGAGAATTTGCAGGAAGACTTGTGAAGGATTAATGATTGGAGCATGCACTGAGCTTTGACCCTGAACGTATATCAGTCTGACGTAGTGGGCGAATAAAAGCAGCACTGTGCGGTTACACTATTGGCGAAAAATTACTGGAAACCATAACTACCGCAAAATTCCAAGGAAGAACCATTCAGAAGTACAGGATCACGTCGTATTAATGTGATCACCGCCTATTTTTGACGTCAAAGTGCAATAACCACTCACAGACGGCAGGTGGCAGCCCTACCAGCGGAAAGTATATAACGTGAACGGTCCCTACGATACTGACCGGCCGCAGTGTCATCCTCAGCTCACAGGAGTCGCTGGATGCGGATATAGAGGGTCAAGTGGTCAGCACACCGTTGTCCCGGCGTTATGCCAGTTTCCAAGACCGGAGCCACTACTTCTCAAGCAAGTATTTCCTCAGTTTGCCTCACAAGACTAGCGCAGCCCGACAGCGCTTAACTACAGTGATTTGACGGGAACCGGTGTTACCACTGCGGCAGGGCCGTTGGTGGAGAATCAGTGCATTTGTTATTACTACGCAGAAACGGAGCAGTTTATCTGACGTCCAAAACGACATTATCATTGTCTTTCGGGACAAGGGAACAAGCATTTCTGAAACGGCTAAACCCATAAACTTTACGCGTGCCACCGTGTTTAAAGTATACCGTTCATGACAAAATGGCACAACCCAAAATGGGCTCCGAGGCAACAATGGCGCACCATGAGACCCACATGTTTGGGTTCAACCGAACTCCTCCCGAACGGGACCTACGATACTGACCGGCCGCCGTGTCATCCTCATGGATGCGGATATAGAGGGGCATGTGGTCAGGGCACCGCTGTCCCGGCCTTATGCCAGTTTCCGAGACCGGACCGCTACCTCTCAAGCAGACGGCTGTGCAGATGTGTACGGGCGAATAGACGTGCAAGTGTCAAGCAACTGATCGCTCAGATGAACAAAGCGGCTACCAGCGAACGTTGCTGCATATGGCCATCCGCAGCAGGCCCCGGGTTCATGAAACCGTGCTTACTGATGTACACCAGCGATGAAGGCTGAATGGTACTCGCTAATACCGCAACTGGGAGTCCGTTGAGTGCCGAAAGGTGGCTTTTTTCAGACGTATAACGTTCTGTGGTCTATCGGAGGGTTAGGTTCCGTCTTTGCATTTCCTGGATGATCACGTAATTCTGGAAGGCGCAGTAGATCAAGACATGTAAACATTTATCCTTGGGTGACATGTCCACCCCTACATCCTGTTTGTTTTTCCTCTTCAAGATGGCATCTACCACGAGCATCTACCACAGCAGGCAGGATACGTTTGTGGTGGGAAGAGCACCAAGATAAGTTGATCGCTCCCCTGGCAACACGCCAGATTTAAACCAAGTAGAGAGTCTGTCAGACCACATCGATCCTAAACCGAGAAATCTAGGACAGCTGGCTACGGCACTGGAGTCAGCATTCCTCCACATTACTGTCGGTACCTTCTAGTACCTTTGTGACGCTCTTCTTTTACTTCTCACCGCACCCGCGCTGCTATTGGTGGTTATTTAGGCTTTTCACGGTTAGTCAAATAATGAGACTGGACAGTGTAGGAGGACCACATAAAAGAAACTGTAATTAAAACAGCTGTCACATTCAGATTCACTGGAAGATTCTTGAGGTGATGTAATACTCAGTTGGGTGACTGAAGTAATATAAGATATAGAGAAGGTCAAGCAAAGAACGGCTAGATTCGTCACTGGACCGTTAGTTGCCTTGTGCTGATAAAAACTCCTGTGACATCCGCTGCACGAGAGGGCTTGTGCTTCACTGAGAGGTTTTCCATTTGTAAGGTGGCTATAATTTCGCACCTTACAAGAACTCATCCATATACTTTGCTGTGAACTACAAACACAATTAGGTATCGTTTGATAGGTTGTACATTGTATATATGAATATATAAAGGAGACTGACGTTGTCACGTGCGCCTTGTAAATAATTGTTAACACTTGTTGCATGAAAGGTTACGGAGTGTCTTTATTATTAGAATGGCGTAATGAATGATTTCCTATACTAGTAGAGGTTGGAACGCCAGTGGAGATGAAACCGCAGGCAGAACTCAAGCTCTGCGTGGAAGGCCCGCAGGGGTGTAGGTCCTGTTTAAACACAGGAAGTAGCTAGACGGATGTCGTGGCACCTGAGCTCTGGAGCCCAACAGGGTGACGGCCGGCCGCTATTGTCTTAGGGCCGGAAGGATAACCGGATAATAATTGCGAGCTCTGCAAATTTTGGACGCAGGTGAGAGGAGCGAAGAAGCGGCACCTCAGAAACCAAGCGGGCTTGGTTATTTCCAAGTATTTTTACTCAAAAGCGTACCAGTGTTCGAGTATTGGTTTTTCCTCGCAAACTTTCCACGCTGAACGACAAAAGTCTAAAATATGGTTGGTCAGCGTTCGGAAGAATCTGTAGAAATAGAGAATATTCTGTGACTTCGGTAATATGATTTGTTTTCGAAGTTACGATGGTGGGGAGCCGTGCCTTGCTGGGAGTCCAGCGGTGGAGACACGAGGTCTTCCGTTGTGAGCGTACTTGTGTGACGGTCGCTCGATATCAGATATTGTTGGTACAGACGGACTTGCTGTCTTTGCTCTCAGTAGAGTTTATAGATAGAACAGTTAGAAACTGTAATGTTGCGAACCTGTACGATTCTGGACTTCACCTCCGGGTTGGAAGTCGTCGTTGAGTACGCAGCGTTCAGTAATTGAAAGCACTTCCTCTGCCTATACTTACGTTGACACGTTATCTGACCTCCGTCCTTGTGGTTGGGAGTTCGGGTTTCTCGTCTGTAGAACACAGAGAGGAGATAACAGTATTACAGTATATTAGTCAGAGGACCGCCTTCTCCGTCCTAGTGTTTGAAAGAGTTTATTTGTTGCTGGAGTTCTTCCATCGTCGGAGACAAGTACGTGAACTATCACTTCGACCGCACCGCACGCAGTACATACGGTGATGTAGCAAATTGCTTCGGCTTATTAGGGCTGCAAAAGCTAAACAGCTGTGATCACGTTAATTTATTTCCACTTAGGTTCCACACCACCGTAGATCATCTTTGAAAGTAGTGTCTTCTAGTGTTTGGTATGTAGATGATGTCAGTCATTCCGCGTTATTGATATTACACTGTGCATCATAATATGGGGTAGTGTTGGGCAATTGATCAGTAATTCTACTTAAGAAATGTAAACATTGTAACAGAAAGGGATTTTTTTTAATGTAGAATAAATATATAAGCAGGAACAACGTTTATCATTTAGTAGGATTAGTTGACTTCATCACTCATTTATGCTTAGACTGTAATTTATAGAATTAAGAGATCCTGAGATCTGCTTCAGGGGGTAGTGAGACAGGGCCAAATCTTCATTTTAGCGTTTGTTTTCCGTTGCGCACATTTATTTTACACCCGCCTGGAGCAGCATCTTCGACACTGAAATTCCCAGAGAGTACGTTAAGGGAAAAGTTCTGCAACGTATTACATCCACCCACATACGTCTCGTAAAGTTACCACAACAAGAAAATAAATTAGCCCTAATGCAAAGGTTTACTGTCAATTGCTCTTCCCTCACGCCATTCGCGAATAGAAAAGAAAGGCCGTGGGGAGAGGGATGGGGGTGACAGATTCGCTACCTTGAGTACTCTCCGTCATAGAACGAAAGGTAACTTACGGGATACAGAGATGAAAACATTTGGTAGAGTTCGGACAAGAAGTACGTACTGTAACACATTACACTTCAGTAAATGTGGTTCGAAACTGAACTCTGTTTAATTTAACTCGCTAGAAATTAACTGTGGATTATGCGAGACAGACTGAGGACGAGAGAATGAAATTCCAGCTGAGATAAGCTTTCGGGTTTTTTCGAAAGCGACAGCCAAACTGATCTCTCGAACTGTAGCGTTCACTGAGCGTGTCTGCAGTTGCCAGCCGACCGTGCAGCGCTCTCTTTGAAATCCATTATCTTCCGACAGCAGGCAGTGCGTGTGATGCTTCGGTAAACCAGTTGTGACTGATTGTGGATCAAAAACACAGTGCAGCAAAATTTTAAAAAAATCGCCTCAATCGCGGGGTTTGGTGGAGATCACAGTTGTGCCAGTGTAAGAACACAACAGTGTATAAAGAATGAGCAATTACTTTAATTTCCTTTAGGTCTATAGTCACAAATTTTTTGTCAGCAGACTACCGGTTTCAGTCTACATTGACCATCTTCAGCTCTATTTTATAAAAACATGTCCTAATGTACTGCTGCCGTAGTTTTATAAAACAGATCTAAGGGTAATCATTATAGACAGAAACCGGTAGTCCGATGACCAAAAATTTGTGGCCATAGGCCTAAAGTAAAGGAAATTTATTCTATATTCGGGTCACTGTTTTATTCGCGACCATGCAGCAGCTTGTGAAAGCAATTATTTATTGTCTCACAAAATACATTTTCTGGTGCCATAATTAACAGTCAGTGTTTGTAGGTCAACAATACTGACCGTGTTCTGGGGGCTATGGTATCTGTTGTCAGGACATACCGGGTTGTATTAACACTCCTTTAGTCGCTGCCCCTGCCAATAACGTTGATCGCGGAGTGTATTTGAGATAAACTTTTGTTTCCGCTTAAATGAAACCAAATTCTAAATAAAAGTAACCTTGGGTGAAAAGAAACTGTAATGATAAATGTATCCAAATTCATAAATCATTCTTTATTCACAAAAGGAGTAGTATAGTGTAGAGAAAACAGAAATTGGCAAACGTACCAGTTCTAAGGCAACTTTTAATCAACACTGTAATTTGATTGACGTCAGTGATTTTCTTCGTCTTAAGGATGAAAGGTCTACCGTGAATCAGTCGTTTTGTCTTGACAGTCTCGTTTTTGGTTATTAAGGTACCTTCACGCAGACAGTGATAAACAACCAGATGGCCGGCCGCGGTGGTCTAGCGGTTCGAGGCGCGCAGTCCGGAACCGCGCGACTGCTACGGTCGCAGGTTCGAATCCTGCCTCGGGCATGGATGTGTGTGATGTCCTTAGGTTAGTTAGGTTTAAGTAGTTCTAAGTGCTAGGGGACTGATGACCACAGTAGTTAAGTCCCATAGTGCTCAGAGCCATTTTGAACAACCAGATGAGTTACGTGTGTATCCATTTATTCGGGAGTTCTGTCACTGTGTATGTCACTTTTGCGCGATTACTGAGAGAGATAATGCTAAACACGAAATTCTAATGGGCAAGTGATATTTATTCATTTATTTTCTTTGAGCCGGAAAAATTTAAACTTCATCATTGTAGGAGTGTATGATAATAAACTTCGTTGCAATTCCGCAGTAATACTTCGGGATTCTGGAGAACGAGTACCTGTGTACTTCACAACGTCCTGTACGTGTCCAATTGGCGAGAGATCTGGAGGTCTTGATGGCCAGGGCAATTTCTGTACAACATGAAGAGCACGTTGCATTGTAACAGCCGTATGTTGAGGTACATTGTCGTAGGACAATGCATTTTCTTAGTTTTGTCAGCTAATCGTAGTCTGGGGTTTGCTTTGCCTACAACATTATTCATGAGATAGTTTCAATTTAAATTATTCGTGACTGTAATCCCTAAGTATGTAATTGAATTTGCAGCCTTTAGATTTCTGTGAATTATCGTTGTAACCGAAATATAGCTGATTCTTTGTGTGGATGACTTCACACTTTTCATTATTTAGAGTCAATTGTCACTTTTCGCACCGTACTGATATCTGGCCCATTTCATTGTGCATTTTTTTAAATCATCAGATGATTTTATAAGACTGCAAGTGACAGCATAATCTAAAAACAATTTAATAGTGCAACTCAAAAAAATGGCTCTGAGCACTATGGGATTTAACTTCTGAGGTCAACAGTCCCCTAGGACTTAGAACTACTTAAACTTAAGTAGCCTAAGGACATCACACACATCCATGCCCGAGGCAGGATTCGCTCCAGCGACCGTAGCAGCAGCGCGGTTCTGGACTGAAGCGCCTAGAACCACTCGGTCATATAGGCCAGCAAGAAATTACGAATCCAGTCGCACAACTAAGACTATATTCCGTAGGCACGCAATTTGCTCAGAAGTCGCCTGTGAGATACGGTGTCAGAAGCCCTCAGGAAATCAAAAAATATGTTATCAGCTTGACATCTCCTGTAATACCACTCAATACCCCGTGAGAATAAAGAGATAGTTGTGTTTCACAAGAACGGTATTTTCTGAATTCATGTTGGCTGTTTGTCCATAAACCGTTTTCTTGGAAATAACACGTAGGTTTGAACACAGCATATGTTCCAAAACCTTACTGCAGATCGACGTTATCTATACGGATGTGTAACTCCGCGGAATACTACTATTTCCTTTCTTGGGTACTGGTGTGACTTATGCAACTTTCCAGACCGCAGCTACGGATCTTTCAAGAGCGATCAGTTGTATATGTTTGCTAAATAAGCAGCTATAGTATCAGCACACTCTGAGAGGAACCTGACCGTTAAACCAGCAAAACCCGAGGCCTTGCTTTTATTAAGTGATTTAAGCTGTATTGCTACACGAAGGATATCTACTTCTAAATTACCATGTTAGCATGACAGCGCACGCTCACAGTATTGTAAATAGACAATATCTGTGTTCATGACACGGTTTCTTATTGAGTGATGCAATGAAGCGGAGACAGTAGCTATTTCGCTGTTACCTCCTAGTTCTTTGGGACTCTTCGTTGTGTTATACACCTCGGTTACCATTAGCAAGTAGTTTTTACCGATTGTCTGATGACGCCGAGAGCAGGTGAAGCGCATCACATGAGAAGATTTAATAAACTTACCTTGTTCGAAATGGTTCTTTTATGTGTTATTCGGAATGTAATATACAGCACTTTTTTCATCGCCTTTAGGTAGCCTAAAATTGACCACTCACTTTAAAGAGTCTACACTGAAGATAACCTGTGATTTACGTGCCGAATACGTTACGTGATTTTAATGAAGAAACTGTATGTGTAAGTGTAAAGAAGAACGTTAGGAATTACAGTCACGGGCATATTTCTGATAGGGTTCGAAACGGAGTTGATTTGCTTTTTAAATTATGCAGTTACATAAAAACTTTTGAAGCGAAAAGGTAATTTCATAAATCTTATACATTTGGTCACGCTGTCCCTTCCAGATGCAATTCGGCTCTCAAAATTGAAGTAATACACCGTTTACAGCAGCGAAACACACAGAAAGCTACTCCCCGAAGGGAGGAGGGTTGCCAAATTCATGTTGCTCTCTATATTTTTTGCATCTGCAGGTACACCAAGACTAATGCAGTGTTAATAACAATGTCATAATCCGTGGATAATCAGTTATAGGATAGGTGGAAAATGTAATCATCTCTGAAATCTGAAACAAATGCCAGCGAGGAATATTATTTGATGAAAGAATTTAATTATTAATAGGAAACAGTTTAGAAGGTGGAGAAAACTAAATTGGAAAATCCAATGAGCCAATAAGAGCAAGAGAGAACGCTTCACACAAACAGAAAAATTTGCAAATCAAAAATAGAACTGCAACTTTTACAGAGCTTCATTACAACAATAATTAAATAGCATAAGGAATAGACGATTTACATAGATGTCGATTTTGTCTAATTGGGAAATGTTTGTTAATTCAAGCGCCAACCAGAATCACGGTGGTGGTTAATTAGTTGAGGGGTGAAATAAATTTTTAAATAATATCGATTATAGCTGAAGTAAGAACTTAGCTTATAACTAGTGCAGAGTTACGAGATTCAAAATAGCAGAGAAAGTCTTAGGCCGTATCTGCAGAAGAAGAAACTGAGAAAGAACTAACAAAATGTACCTCTGCAGGTTTCATTTTAATGAAACAAGTATTACAATACAGGTATCTCACGATAGAAGCGACATCGTGAGAACTGGGAAGACCAAAATTCACAATATTTTCATACTGCTGTGTAGAAGCGTTTTCACAGTGTTTCTCACTGAACATGTTCCATTTTAGCGATTGTGGTCTGAAATAACCTCTTGTTTCCTGAATCATTACCATTGCAATAGTAATACATTTTCTTGACATGAAGCGTTCTGTTCTTGCAATAAAGGGAAGAAGCGAGGAAAATTAAGGTTTAACGTCCCGTCGACATCAAGTTAATTAGTGACGGAGCACAAGCTCTAGTTACGGAAGGATGGGGACTTAAATCGGCCGTTCCCTTTCAAAGTAATCATCGGAGCATTTATGGAAATCACGGAATACCAAAATGGAGAAGGCCCGACTCATATCTGCAGCGTCACCCTACCGAATGCGAATCCAGTGTGCTAACGAATGCACCATCACACCAGGTTTTTATTGTTAACATGACAGAGCAACGCTGTAGGTGTCATCAAACTCAATTTAATATTCCCTGACTTCTTGTTGGTCACTAATGTTGACGGAAATTATTACGCAGAATTTTAATCTTTCGGAATAGATAAGAAACAAAGTAAGTGTTGTAGACGAATGGCCTGATCACATCAGTAACAGGGCTTCAGGAAATCGTTAGCTGAGCTGTTGGCAAAGATATTGAGAGCGTTAGAAGGTTGAAATAATTTGAAAATATGGCTCTCACTGTTTGATATGCGTCAATGTGGTGCATCAGGGAACTAACTTTGAGGTCGTTAATCATTTGTAAGTCAAAACCTCCTAGTGTTGCAAATTCCTGTCCACTCATTTCATGCAGTGGATTTCACATAGTATTCCTTTATGGAAATTCAAAACAAATTACACGTTATGCATACCCGTCAGAGTGCAACATTCAAACCTTTGTGACATTTATAGATGATTATGATCATGTTCACGAACATGTTTTTGAAACTATTTCAAACGAATTTTCGCTGATAATTTTGTTCAGCGTGTATGGGGTGAACCACAAATGGAGAGAATAAACGGAATAACTGGCTATTCCCAGTAATCTGAATTTTCGTTTTATGATTAACGCAAGGTTTACAGGAATGTTTAGCAGTGATCATAATATCGTTCCGGTCTGTACGATTACTGAAAGGGAAGAAATCTAGATCAAACAGGCTTACAGTGTACGATTTTTTCCGACAGAAAATTAGTTTTTTATTCGTTTCAATGAAACATCTGATATCTTTTACAAAAGAAAAGTGGCTGCTTCCTTGTAACGTGATGACGAAGAATTCTGTAGCGGATCGCTAAAACGAACGCTCTTGGCTTAGGCGTCACGTGCCCTGGAAAGATATTCGGAGGCATAGTAATGTATTTTACTTTTACATGGCAGTTTTCCCGTCATCTACACTTACCTGATATTAATCTTCTTGGGTTTTCAGCGAACGAGTGGCAGCGTCGACTAGAAGCAACGTTTCCACCGGTTTCTCACTTGTCATCTTCAGGCAGTGAATTCGGAGCTGCTACTCAACAGGTAAGGAGCGAAGACTTCATCAGCGTAACTGAGCGACGTAGACTGCTTTCTTACACCTACAGTTTTGCTAACTAGTTCTTCGTAGTATGAGAGCATCACATTGCTCCATCTGCTATACGCATTGCCAAACTAAATTTGTATCATATTTTATCAATACTATTCTGGTGGATAATCACCTCTGATTCCCCTTCTACACAAATAAATAGCGGGACAATATGAGCAATTATTAAAAATGTTGTACAAACATTTATAATAGTTAAAGCAGACTATCAATGTATTATGAAATGAGTGCAAGAAATAAAGTGATTAATGTATTCCTTGGAAAGAATATTATTTATTCTTCTACGTCAATGCTATTCCCTTCAAAATAATCCCCATTAAATGTTACAGAATTCCACCACTGCTTTTTCCCCTTTTCAGAAACCTCCTGGAACTGAATCTCTGGACAGGTTTTAGCTTTCTCAGTAGTGCGTTTTCAATTTCACCTATGATCTTCAAACTGCGGCCCTTTTGTTTACTTTTGGCGAACTGAAAAGCGTTTATGGTATGTCTGGTGGATATAGAAGCAGTGGCATCATTACAGTATCGTTCTTGGACAAAATAACATGAAGAAGCATCGAAATTCGGGCAGGTACGTCAACGTGCAGCATAGAAAATGAAATGTTTGACTTCAAATGTGGTGGCTTTTCATTTACTTATTTCATTGTTTCATCCCAACAACGTTTAACATTTAAGTGGCCCACTTTACTCTTCGTTCAGTTTTCTGGCTACAACTCATGACCCGCAATGCCTTTGAAGACTAAGAACACTACTCGCATAATCTTGACGTTGGCCTCATTTGTCGAGTTATCTGCGAAATTGGCGGCCGAATTTCGCAAAAATAGCGGCAAACCCATGTTTCATAAAGTGTTGTGACACGTTTCAGTTGTTCTCCATATTATGACTCATGAGAAACTTACATTTGCCGCTGTTTTGGATCGCCGTTCAACAATTTTATATGGTATGTTGCTGTCACATGTTCACACCCAAAACACTGGAAAAATGCCACGGCACGAGACAACAAATGTGTCGCTATTATCAGCGAATTCTCTGGTTGCGATATGGCTATCGTTCATAATAATGTCTTTCATGTTTCAGGCGATTTGCTCGATTGATGATACGCGCCTCGTCTGCTACCTCGTGGCCTATTAAGGACATGGTATCACTCGTAAATCCCTATTACAGACATAACAGAGTAACCGGAGCAATATTTAGTACACGCAAAACTTTCGTACAATTTATTCTTTCGTCATACCAAAGTTTAATGCAGTTCCAATGGCATATTTTTATACAAAATAAATTTCCACCGAAATTCGTCATTCAGGAGAAGTGCGTTCCTTCCAAAGGATAACGTAATCCGTTCGTTTCGAAGAAGAGTATGTTTTGGAGATCCGCGGTGACGCGTTCAGTCATGTTGTGTACGACCCACTGAACTTTACGGGAACCTCATTTGTCGATTATACGTTCTCCACACTTTTACTTTAACAGTGCAAAGAAATTTAGCGGACATACAAGAGTTGTGCGGAAAGTGATTCCTTAGGGCTCAGTTCTGATTGGTTCAGAGGACACAATGGAAATCCCACATTTCTGTAATGAAATGGGTTCCAGGTAAGCTATTTTACAGATCTCTATATCGTGTGACACTCTATGTAGTCAAAAGTATCCGGACAATCCCAAAAACACACCTTTTTTAAAATTAGCTACACTGTGCTGCCACTGCCTACCAGGTACTTCATATCAGCAACCTCAGTAGTCATTAGACATCATGAGAGAGCAGAATGGGGAGGTGTGCGGAAGTCAGGGACTTCCAACATGGCCAAGTGGTTGGGTGTCACTTGCATCACACGTCTGTACGCGAGATTTCCACATTCCTAAACATCCCTAGGTCCACTCTTTACGATGTGATAGTGAAGTGGAAACGTGAAGGGACACGTACAGCACAAAAGCGTACAGCCCGACCTCATCTGTTGACTGACAGAGACTGCCGACAGTTGAAGAGGGTCGTAATGTGTAATAGGCAGACATTTATCGAGACCATCACAAAGGAATTCCCAATTGCATCAGGTTCCACTGCAAGTACTATGAAAGTTAGGCGGGAGGTGAGAAAACGTGGATTTCATGCTCGAGCGACAGATCTACGGGTGGGAATGGGCTTGGTAGTTGGAATAAGAGAGAAGAGAGACTAATTAAGTTCTACAATAAATTCTAGCAAGTAATAGAGAATATTGTGTTCAATGATCACATGAAAAGGAAGTACACTGTGATAAGGTCTGGAAATATGGGAGGATTCCAGTTACATTACAACAAGATCAGGCAGATATCGCGAAATCAGATATTGGACTGTGATGCGTACTCTGAGGCAGATATACACTCAGATCACAGTTTAGTAATAATGAACAGTAGGCTGAGGTTCGAGAGACTGCTAAGGAAGAAGCAGTGGCCAAAGAAGAGCGATGCCGAAATACTAAGGAATGAAGGCACACGTTACAAGGTCTCTGGGGCTACAGCTACTGAGACAATGTATACTTCAGTGGCCAGCTGGAGATGAAGAGGAATGCACACATCCAAAAATGTGCAATCGCAGACGTTTAAAAGAAAATCGTAGGTACCAGGAAGGTGACTACGCAAATAACGTAGGTAGCAGAAGCCATACCTTAGTTGGTCGACGAAAAGAAGAAGTTAAAAATCATTCAGGGACATTGAGGAGTACAGATATACAAGTCACTTAACAATGAAGTAAAAAGGAAGGGCAGGGAAGCTAAGTTAAAATGTCTGCATAAGCAATGCGAAGAAATCGGAAAGAAATTACTGTCGGAAACATTGACTTAGCATATACAAAAGTCAAAACGACTTTCGGCAAAAATAAAACAATCCCGGTAACATTAAGAGTGCAATGGGAATTCCTTTTTTGAATGCAGAGGAGACATCTGATAGGTGGAAAGAGCACACTCGAGGTCTCAATGTGGTGAGAAATTATACGCTTTGGACTACTTAAGGCGACAAAATGCAGAAGTATCAGGCCACCTGGCTGAAAATAATTCTTAAGTTCGAGCGCCCTCCATCGTTATGCTGGAATTCAGCATGGTGTTGGCCAAATGTTAGCCTTGATGACAGCTTCCACTCTCCAGGCATACGTTCAATCAGCTGCTGGAAGATTTGTTGGGAAATGGCAGCCCGTTCTTTACGGAATGCTACACCGAGGAGAGGTATCGATGTCTGTCGGTGAGGGCTGACACGAAGCCGGTGTTCCAAAAGATTCCAAAGGTATTCTACAGGATTCAGGTCAGGACTCTGTGCAGGTCAGATTTCAGGAACGTTATTGTCGTGTAACAACTTCGCTATAGGCCATGAACTATGAACAGGTGCTCGATCGTGTTGAAAAATGGAATCGCCATCACGGAATTGCTCAACAGTGGGAAGGAAGAAGGTGCAAAACATCATTGTGGCTTGTGCTGTGATAGTGCCACACAAAGCAACAAGGGGTGCAAGCTCCCTCCATGAAAAACACGGCTACACAATAACACCACCGCCTCCGAATTTTACTGTTGTCACTACGCATGCTGGCAGATAAAGTTCACCAGGCAATCGCCACACCCATACCCCAACTTCGGGTGGTCACATTGTGTACCGTGATTTGTCACTCGGCACAAGGGTTTTCCACTGTTCGATCGTCCAATGTTTACGCTCATTACACCAAGCGAGGCGTCGTTTGGCATACCGGCGTGAACACCAGCAGCAGCGAGTACTGTTTGTATAAAGCGTTTATTTTGCATTTTGTTTACGACCTTCCACTAAGGAAGGGATTCTATTTGTGTTTATCTGCTCTGCATAGTAACTAACAGTTCTTGATAAAACTTTACGTAGTTTTCGTGTTAGATTTCTTAGTGTTTTCTTGATCGTTTACAACAGAAAGCGCCCTAAAACCGTCTTTTGTTTGTTTCGCGGCCGTTAGCCACTAGTCACTTGAATCAGCAGTTGTCTTGTGACAGCCAGAGCGAGAGCACCAGCAGCAGCGAGTACTGTTTGTATAAAGCGTTTTTGTACTTATTTGCTGCGCTTAGCTTTTAAATAGTTTTTCTGGGAAAACCTAGCGTAGTTTTCGCGTCTCGTATTTCAGTGAGTGTTTCTTGATTATCAGAGTAGCTCATCAGAAGATTATCTTGGGAATTTGTCACCGTATAGAGTAGGGTAAACATAGTCATGTGTAGGGACTGTGGTTGTTGTGAGCGGACGCAAGGAGAATTGGCCACTCTTCGGGGGCAGGTGGAGGCTTTGTCTGTTAGGCTCATCGAGCTCGAGGCGCAGGCGTCGGCTCGTAGTGGCGTTGGGGCAACTGTGGTGAGACCTATGCCTACTTCGGTGGCCTTGGAATCACATGGAACCCCTGATGTCGCTGCGTCTTCCGGCAGTGAGCATCTTACCGGTCAGCCATCACTCCAGGGTGAATGGCGGACAGTGGTGGGCTCGCGCGTGCCTGGCCGAAAGGCGAAGGTGGGATCTGGCCGCGTGGCAGCTGCCTTACCCCTTTCCAACAGGTACGGGGTGCTTCCTAGTGGTGATGACATCGTTTCCGAGCCACCACAGGATGCCTCGCCTGTTGGGCCAGTGGCCGATTCTCCGGCAAGGTCCCGACAGTCACAGAGGGCGGGCCTATTAGTTATAGGGAGCTCCAACGTTAGGCGGGTTATGGAGCCCCTCAGGAAAATAGCGGGTAGGTCGGGGAAGAATGCCAGTGTGCACTCGGTGTGCTTGCCGGGGGGTCTCGTCCGTAATGTGGAGGAGGCCCTTCCGGCAGCTATTGAACGCACTGGGTGTGACCGGCTGCAGATAGTAGCACATGTCGGAACGAATGACGCCTGCCGCTTGGGTTCTGAGGCCATCCTTGGTTCCTTCCGGCGGCTGGCTGATTTGGTGAAGACAACCAGCATCGCACGCGGAGTGCAAGCTGAGCTTAATATCTGCAGCATAGTGCCCAGAGTCGATCGCGGTCCTCTGGTTTGGAGCCGAGTGGAGGGTCTAAACCAGAGGCTCAGACGACTCTGCGACTATAATGGTTGCAAATTCATCGACCTCCGTTATTGGGTGGAGAACTGTAGGGCCCCCCTAGACAGGTCAGGCGTGCACTACACACCGGAAGCAGCTACTAGGGTAGCAGAGTACGTGTGGCGTGCACACGGGGGTTTTTTAGGTTAGAGGGACCCCCTCTTGGGCGAAACGATAAAATACCTGACGGCTTACCAGAGAGGACATTATCATCGTTGATAAAGAACGTCCGTCCTCAGAGACCAAAAACAGGAAAAGTTAACGTAATATTGGTAAACTGCAGGAGTATCCAGGGCAAGGTTCCTGAATTAGTATCTCTTATTGAAGGAAATAGTGCGCATATAGTATTAGGAACGGAAAGTTGGTTAAAACCGGAAGTGAACAGTAACGAAATCCTAGACACAGAATGGAATATATACCGCAAGGATAGGATAAACGCCAATGGTGGAGGAGTATTTATAGCAGTAAAGAATTCAATAATATCCAGTGAAGTTATTAGCGAATGCGATTGTGAAATAATCTGGGTTAAGTTAAGTATCAAAGGTGGGTCAGATATGATAGTCGGGTGCTTCTATAGACCACCTGCATCAGCAACCGTAGTAGTTGAGCGCCTCAGAGAGAACCTGCAGAACGTCGTGAAGAAGTTTCGTGATCATACTATTGTAATAGGGGGAGACTTCAATCTACCAGGTATAGAATGGGATAGTCACACAATCAGAACTGGAGCCAGGGACAGAGACTCTTGTGACATTATCCTGACTGCCTTGTCCGAGAATTACTTCGAGCAGATAGTTAGAGAACCAACTCGTGAAGCTAACGTTTTAGACCTCATAGCAACAAATAGACCGGAACTTTTCGACTCCGTGAATGTAGAAGAGGGTATCAGTGATCATAAGTCAGTGGTTGCATCAATGACTACAAGTGTAATAAGAAATGCCAAGAAAGGAAGGAAAATATATTTGCTTAACAAGAGTGATAGGGCACAAATCGCAGAATATCTGAGTGACCACCATCAAACGTTCATTTCTGAGGAAGAGGATGTGGAACAAAAATGGAAAAAATTCAGAAACATCGTCCAGTACGCCTTAGATAAGTTCGTACCGACTAAGGTCCAAAGCGAGGGGAAAGATCCACCGTGGTATAACAATCATGTACGAAAGGTACTACGGAAACAAAGAAAGCTTCATCATAGGTTTAAGAGTAGTCGAATCATAGCTGATAAGGAAAAGCTGAACGAAGCGAAAAAGAGCGTAAAGAGAGCAATGAGAGAAGCATTCAACGAATTCGAACATAAAACATTGGCAAACAATCTAAACAAGAACCCTAAAAAGTTTTGGTCATATGTAAAATCGGTAAGCGGATCTAAATCCCCTATTCAGTCACTCGTTGACCACGATGGCACCGAAACAGAGGACGACCGAAGAAAGGCAGAAATACTGAATTCAGTGTTCCGAAACTGTTTCACTGCGGAAAATCGTAACACGGTCCCTGACTTCAGCCGTCGCACGGACGCCAAAATGGAAAATATTGAAATAAACGATATCGGAATTGAAAAACAACTGCTATCACTTAGTAGCGGAAAAGCATCCGGACCAGACGAGATACCCTTAAGATTCTACAGTGATTATGCTAAAGAACTTGCCCCCTTTCTATCAGCAATTTATCGTAGATCGCTGGAAGAACGTAAAGTACCTAGCGACTGGAAGAAAGCGCAGGTCGTTCCCATTTTCAAGAAGGGTCATAAATCAGATGCGAATAATTATAGGCCTACTTCGCTTACGTCAATCTGTTGTAGAATAATGGAACATGTTTTGTGTTCTCGTATTATGACGTTCTTAGATAATACTAATCTCCTTCATCATAACCAACATGGATTCCGCAAACAGAGATCATGTGAAACTCAGCTCGCCCTATTTGCCCAAGAAATTCACAGTGCCGTAGACACTGGCGAGCAGATTGATGCCGTATTCCTGGACTTCAGGAAGGCATTTGATACGGTTCCGCACTTACGTTTAGTGAAAAAAATACGAGCTTACGGAATATCGGACCAGGTTTGTGATTGGATTCAGGATTTCCTAGAAGAAAGAACACAACATGTCATTCTTAACGGTTCAAAATCTGCAGATGTAGAGGTAATTTCGGGAGTACCGCAGGGAAGCGTGATAGGACCTTTATTGTTTACAATATACATAAATGACTTAGTTGACAACATCGGTAGCTCCGTGAGGCTATTTGCAGATGACACGGTTGTCTACAAGAAAGTAGCAACATCAGAAGACTCGTACGTACTCCAGGAGGACCTGCAGAGGATTAATGCATGGTGCGACAGCTGGCAGCTTTCCCTAAACGTAGATAAATGTAATATAATGCGCATACATAGGGGCAGAAATCCATCCCAGTACGATTATGCCCTAGGTGGTAAATCATTGGAAGCGGTAACGACCGTAAAATACTTAGGAGTTACTATCCGGAGCGATCTGAAGTGGAATGATCACATAAAACAAATAGTGGGAAAAGCAGGCGCCAGGTTGAGATTCATAGGAAGAATTCTAAGAAAATGTGACTCATCGACGAAAGAAGTAGCTTACAAAACGCTTGTTCGTCCGATTCTTGAGTATTGCTCATCAGTATGGGACCCTTACCAGGTTGGATTAATAGAAGAGATAGACATGATCCAGCGAAAAGCAGCGCGATTCGTCATGGGGACATTTAGTCAGCGCGAGAGCGTTACAGAGATGCTGAACAAGCTCCAGTGGCGGACACTTCAAGAAAGGCGTTACGCAATACGGAGAGGTTTATTATCGAAATTACGAGAGAGCACATTCCGGGAAGAGATGGGCAACATATTACTACCGCCCACATATATCTCGCGTAATGATCACAACGAAAAGATCCGAGAAATTAGAGCAAATACGGAGACTTACAAGCAGTCGTTCTTCCCACGCACAATTCGTGAATGGAACAGGGAAGGGGGGATCAGATAGTGGTACAATAAGTACCCTCCGCCACACACCGTAAGGTGGCTCGCGGAGTATAGATGTAGATGTAGATGAAGTGTGGCTTATGAGCACCCGCTCGACCATCAAACCCAAGCATTCCCACCTCCCGCCTAACTGTCATAATGCTTGTAGTGGATCCTGATGCAGTTTGGAATTCCTGTGTGATGGTCTGGATAGAAATCGCCTATTACACATCACGACCCTCTTCAACTGTCATCGGTCTCTGTCAGCCAACAGACGAGGTCGGCCAGTAATCTTTTGTGCTGTATGTGTCCCTTCACGTTTCCACTTCACTACCACATAGGACTGAGGGATGTTTAGGAGAGTGAAAATCTTGCATGCAGACGTATGACGCAGGTGACACCCAATCACCTGACCACGTTCGAAGTCCGTGAGTTCGGCGGAGGCCCCCATTCTGCTCTCTCACGATGTCTAATGACTAATGAGGTCGCTGATATGGAGTACCTAGCAGTAGGTGGCAGCACAATGCACCTAATATTATTAACGTGTGTTTTTGGGGTTGTCCGGATACTTTTGATCACATAGTGTAGCATCTCACCGGAATTTTTGAAGTAATTGTGGATAGTAGCAACAAAATCAGTATTCACGCACGTGTGTGGAATGTATGCGACTGGCGATATACCAGCAGACTTTTGGGATAACATCATCCACAAAATTCCTAAGAATGAAAGAGCTGCGAAATGCGGGAGTTATCGCACACTCAGCTTAACAACACGTGCATCCTAGTTGTTGACGCGAGTAATATACAGAGGAATGGAATATAAAAACTTAAGATCTGTTAGATGAGGATTAGTTAGACTTTTAAAAAAATAGAGGCACCAGAGAGGCTGTTCTGACGTTGCAGTTAATAATGGAAGCAAGACTAAAGATGATACATTGGTAGTGTTAATTGACCTGGAAAACTGAATAATTTGAACAATGTTGGAAAAGTTGAAAATTCTTGTGACTTGGGAGAAATCATAAATGGAGTCCGACAGGTCTCAATTTTTGGTTCGCCCCTACTCCCATCGCAGAAAGAAATCGCAAATAACACACTCATACCAACAATGTACACTGGACAAAAAAAAGGCCTTAGAGGAGGAGGGTGGGTGGGGGAGATGAGATACAAACATGTGCGCAAAAGCCGAGAAACGATTTAAATTACATGTGCTGTTCCTCAAACTATTCGCATGTATGCATTTGACCATTCTGACATGTTGCGGCGTTCTGCCTGTTCGACGGGAAACCCATCTGGCGCAACAACTTCTTGGGTTGCCTACGAGCCACACATCCGTTATGCACCAGAAAACTATTTTGCAGTTGTCCCGTTAGGCGGCGGTAGCAGCACCACACGGAATTACGGGCCGGAGTTTGGGGGCGATGACGACGACAATTATTAGCATCCCCATATAAGGTGACGTAAAGTAGTTTCTTAAATAAAGTAGTATGCTCAATCTTGTTACGTGACTATTTGGTGGGCCTGTGTACCACTGTGCAGAGTCAGGGCTACAGATTAACATCCGTTCCACTGCCTGCTGCCGACCAGCTGTATCCTCGATGGCCACCGCCTGAACTATGCAGCTCCGCCAAGGCCCAGTCTCTGTGGTTGGATGTCATAAGCTGATCCACAAATTTTGGTAGAACATTGACCGTTTTCTGCTTTTACAAGGATCTGTATCACTGTGCACGTACTACAAGTTCACCCTTGGAATACCTGGTCTTCATGTGCAGCTGTACAACTTTGTAAATATTAGTTTGTGGAAAACTCTATCAATTATGACACTTTGAGACGTTGAACACAGTTCTTCAGCCTGTCAGTCATTTTTTGCTTGAGTTTTAATTGTGTTTGGTTCGTTAGAGCAGATGGCCATCCCATTTGGTCCAATAAACTATATTTTTGGTAAATTTGTGATTTTAGTTCTGCCTAAGGCTGAATCTGAATGGCGACAAATCTTACTTATGAGTTACGTGTGCGCCGATAGTGCTGCCTATGAACTTGTCAGTGCCTCCCTTGAGCAAATACTTCGTGTGTTCAATATCTGACACTTTGTATGTGAAACCACAGATTCTCCTCACACTGCAACAAATGCAGCAAGCTATTAGAGCCACGATGGGCAGGGTGGGCGTGTTGTCTACACCGACGCTGGAGGTCTTCAATGCTCTCTCCCACATAGATACGATGGCGAAGTACTTTCGCACTTCGGCTCCGTCGTTCCTGCCGTTCGCCCACAATCTCTAATCGTTGGCCAACTACATCACGTGGATGGAGCAACTCTTCTTGGTAATTAGCGGCAGCGAGCATTCTTGTTGGCTTGTGTTTGACCTGATAGCTCTATGAGTGAGTACAACAATTGAACCCGGAGACTGAATCCCACAGACTTCCTTACGACCAGATCAAGTCTAGTTTGTGTGCTTATTTCGTTTCAAAACGCACGTCACCAAGATTTTCCATAAATTCTTCAGCTACCACAAACTCGCTGGAGACTCCCACAGGATTGCCCAGTTGCAGGGCCTCTTAAGGGACTCTCGATTCGTACGCCAGGATAAGTCCTGCCAAAGGTCTTGCGTGGCACCTTATTGAGGGACATGATACTGGTGCCCTCCTCATATGACACACTCCAGGTTGAGCTGTTGAAGTTGAAAGCCCCTGCCTAGGGGCACGATTGACAGTCGTCAGGGTTTTTGCGCAGTCTGTGTATTCGGCTGCAGCACCGCATGGCTATTCTGAGGCATTTGCTTCTAGGCCCACCCATCGTTCCCCGCCACATGCCTGGCTGGACTGGCAACAGTCTCCCAATGACCAAGCACGCAAGCGCCGACCACAGCAATTGCCGTCATGTAGCCAGAGTTTTGTGTCACATCATTGTCACCAACGCTGTTATCAGCGGACGGAATGTACAGCACGTGGTAAACCAGGCCACAGGGCATTAGTCTGTCAGTCCCACAAAATGTCAGTGGACTCAACGTGCGTCAGAATTCTGTATGGTAGAACAGCGGCCAGAGATGAGCCATTTCCCTGATGTCGCTTATGTACAATCAGGGTAACCCCCCTCACAGTCTCCATTGCTTGCCTGGCTCTCCATTTGCAAATTGACACAGTTTCCTGAGCCAAAATAATTGAAATCGCTCCTACCAGTAGGTAGGCGCCCCACCCTCCAACCTGTGGATTTCCAGATGTGGCCGTACAGTAACGGCATCATAAAGATTTCATGCCTGTTCATGGCTACTATCCAGTATGGCGCTCACTCTGTTGAGGCAAGCATCCTGGTGGACTCCCAGGGGGCTGTAAATGTTTTTGGGAATGGGTCTGTATGGCACGGTGGACCTCGAGAGCCTTGTTTCATGCCTACAATCCATTCCTTCAGTTACTAATGTTTCTTCAAAGATTTGTTAATCCATTTTAGTTCACCACATGATTTCATCACATTTTTAGAGGTTCACATCACCCTGATCCCACCTGCTATTACCAAATTTATCAAAGGACGTAATGTACCATTCGTCCTACGTGACAACCTGTAGCTTGAGCTCCAGCGTTTACAAGACGCAGACATCCTTACCCAAGTCTCTAACAGTCAATGGACGACACCTATCGTCCTGGCTGAGAAGCCAAATGGCAGTTTGTGAATCAGTGAGGTTTCCTCAAACAGCATTAGCTCCCAGTCTGTGGTCGACTCCTACCCCATCACTGAAATCGACGACATTTTGACCTACTTGGGAGGTGGTACTATTTTTGTCAAGACTGAGCTACCTCTAGCCCCTCTGTATACAGAATTCTGACAAACTGGTCATCAATACGCCCATCGGCCTGTATCAATATAACTACTTCTTATTTGAAATACCTAGGACACCAGCCGTTTTTCAACTTTATCTAGACACTCTGATTCATGAAGATCCACATGCAATGACTTACCTTGATGACATCATTGTCGCCAGCAACAATGCAGCTGACCTTGCCAAGAACTTAGTGGTATTGCTGTGCATGCTTTGAGACACAAACATCCTTAGTGCAGTGGCATATCTCCCACGGCACGATATATGGAGGTGATCCAACTAGTGTCCCCGCTAATGATGTTTTCCACCAGAAATTTGTGGTTGGGCAGTTAAATTATCACCGAAAAGTCCCTCAGCAGCAGCCATAGCAGGATCTCTCCATACCATCCTATGGTAGAGCGTGCATACAAAACAAACCCGCATGGCATCCTCAACAGAGGGGATAATGGCACTTTTACATGTGACATCTTGCTATGTATAATGTAGATTGTGAGTTGATTGTTATCTTCTTTGCATCGGAGAGTCTTCTCACAAACACGTCACATAATTTACTGCCTGATACTTTCTGCACGACTGGAACTCCAACACTAAGAGGGCTTTTCCTGCCAGTATAGTCTATCATTTTACGTCCTTGCAACCTGCTGCCCAGGGGAAAGTAAACACTGACCGCTTGCAATTGCCGCATGTACTTGGAAGTACAACGAAACTTAAAAACGTACGAATTGTAGTGCTATAATTATTAGTCTGTAGATGACGCGGTCTGAGGCGCTGCAGTCAAGGACTGAGCGGCTGATCCCGGCGGAGGTTCGAGTCCTCCCTCGGGCATGGGTGTGTGTGTTTGTCCTTAGGATAACGTAGGTTAAGTAGTGTGTAAGCTTAGGGACTGATGACCTTAGCAGTTGAGTCCCGTGAGATTTCACACACATTTGAACATTTTTTTTAGATGACGTAAATAGAGATGTAGCGTTGTTCAGTACAGAGTTCTCTGAAGAAATAACCCAATTGATGGCCTGCAACCAACCTGCCTGCGTGCTGTACATATTTACATTAATCTGTGATATTGCAATGGTACTAACACGTTACCTAGACAAATCCATAGACAAATGTATTCACGAAATTTCATTACCCTACATTAATTTTTTTTCTAACGCGACCATTGACCATTGCAGCTCGTATTCAACACGATCACCGGCAGCGACAATACACGCTACACTCTGGCATGGAAAGACTATTGCACACGTGCTAGCATTTCGGCGGAAATGTCCGAGCAGACTGCAGTAACACAACTTTTCATATCATCGGGTGTAATTGGTGTGTCCTTACAGACAGCGTCTTTCATCCTTTCCCACAGAAAAAGTTTAAAAGCGTCAACACCACGGGAATGGGCTGATCAAGGCGCAGGTAGTTTGTGTCTAGCCCAACAATTTAGAAACCGTTTGTGAAGACATGGTGTCCTACTTCGTGCACTTTGGGCTGGACAACATCGTATTGGTACCACAGGTTCCTGCTAGTCTCGAGAGGAACGTCGTCCAGCATCCATGGAAGATGGTGTGCTAGGAGGCTGTGATACGCGCATTCAGTGCTCCGTCTACAAAACATGGACCTATGAACTGAAGCTTCACTGTCACACACCGCAAATTCACACTCCGTTGCATGTTGTGCAGTCATATCGCGATGCTATCTCGATCACCACTGTGGGCTTCGCTACCAGTGTCTGGTCGCATCGCCTTAGACTAGACGTCTACGAAACAACACTGCGACGAATTCAGCGGAGTGTACCGTTGCCTTTCGCACTACACCTGTAGAGGGTTTACTGCTAATCCTCGTGATATGTCCAATGGACGTTACGGGTCAGCGCTGTATTGGAGGCGGCATGAGGAATATGATCCAGTATGCGAGATCACAAAAACGCATATTAGTGATAAAAGACATCTACGATCCTGAAAGTTAGATGAATGGCAGTCTGACTGGGACGCTAGGAGCACTACAAGGAGTGTTTACAGCATATTTCCACGCATCAGGAAGAGGCCCAAACTCCGCGACAATGCTCCTACTTGAGGTATGATCCACCTGTCAACAGGTCACGGTGCATATCCCAAACATCTGCATCGAGTGTGGTGTAGTAACACGCCAATATGTGTATGTGGAACGGAAGGTGCAGCTGATCATGTTGTACTCTGATCAGATAGAGAGGGACTGCAGACAATTAAACTCCGATCTGCAAACAATTGTTAGTGACCAAAACTTGTGGACTAAAGTCAGTATGATAGCATATCGAATATCTAAAACGCTACTGCTGAATTGTCAGTCTATAAGTCCAAGTAGACATTTTGAACATCAAAATAATGTCAACGGGTCACAAGAACCTTTCCTCAATTATAGATAATAGTAGACACTTGCACATTAGTACATTTACTTGAGAGAATCTTCTAATATGAAGAAAAATAAAGCGAAAAAAAAAACAATGCTATGGCCACGTGCACAAGTAAGCGTAGGCCCGAGGACTGCCGAAGCATGCACATACCGCTGTGGGTAATGGACATTAATGTAGCAATAATAGGTTTAGAAATAGGTGTGGTTGTAGTTAACCGGCAAACCTCGAGTCCTTCCGAAAGTGCCAGTAACGTATTTAGTAAGATGGAAGTACATTCCTTCTAACGTGTCTTAATTCCCTTTACATTATGTTATTTTTTAAATCGATTCTTATTTTTCAAATGTTCTTCTTCATTTCTACATTGATAGTACCAAAGTTTGCTGTTAGCTTGATTTACTAACACATAAGTAATGTAAAACATTCTATGTTTAACGAATATGTACTACCTTTCTAGAGTTTCCAGAGAACATGTCTAAAATTCGTACAAAAAACTGATTTAAATTGAACTACATCGATGCTGACGTCTCACCTTACGAAGCCTACGGGGATTTACGAAAGAGCAATAGTGCATGTTTTGGTGGTTTAACTGGCCGTGGTTGGTAAATGTAGCTTCATCACTAAACAAAATATATGATACATCTGCAGTATTCTATCTTAATGTCCGTGTACCGAAGTTAACACTATTCTCACACTCGTTTCCATTCTGTTCTTGACGGAAAGATATGTGGTAGAGATGAAACCTATGTCGTGGAGAATGTACAGGACACTTTCCTGACACACACCATTTCCTCCCACGATTGCGCGGGACCTAACGTGCTGATCAACTGCAACATCAGCTAGAACACTGATGTACTCCACTTCTGGCGTCAAAACTTGTTCCCTTCTGTTACTTTCTATTGGTTGAAGAATTGGTAAATGTTTGCCTAGATGGTTGACGACTATTCGGATACCTTGCCTCATATATCGTACAAGAATGAAGTGCATTCTTTCTACAGCCTCCATACACCATGACCATATCGGCTTTTTCTGCCGCTCGCAACCTACTGCTTGGGCTTTCATACATTAATTCACCAGGGGGTCGCAGGGCACTCAAGGAACACACAAGCACACTGTAAGTAAACGTAATAACACTGAACCGGGCATCAACGCAGCCTGAACATTTCAAACAAGTGTCAGTGTGGAAACTTTTCGGAATACGGTATCTCGTAAACCACTCCCACTAGAATCTTGCAACAAATAACACCGACATATTAATTTACGCTAATTTTAGTTTCTTTTAGTGTCAATTGGCTTTGTTCCATTTAAAAAGTGTATGTTTGCAAGAAAGATACATTTCCTACACGTTATTACAGTCTCCAATGGCTAACAGTACGAGAGCCTGTCTATCTATCCACTCTGTGAAAACCACACATCAATTGCACTTTCCATTTCCGAAATATTTGCGGGGCAAGTTTTAGGTGATTTACCAAGTTCATATATATATTTAGGGCTGTACTTAGAATTCAAGTAGATACTGCATTATTTCGCCGGGACTCTGTCAGCCAGGTACTTGAGAGTGTTCTACAATTCTGCACTGTGAAAGCGACGGGAAAAATCAGTCCTGCCTAGCCTCGGAAGACTTGGGGATGGTTTCAGATTACAAGAGAGTGGCGCTTAGCTGCCGGCGATGCGGCGTGCTCGGGAAACTCAAACAGGGAACTATCTCAAACTGAGCATCGAGTTCTGGCCAACTCCGGCGAAGTACTGGTACTCCACCTGTCGTTTGTTAGCTGCTGTCAACATCAGCAGAACTCCCATGTCTGAGAATGAATGCTGTTAGTGTTAGCGTTTGTAATTAAAAAGGCAGCCTACAGTAAACAAAAATGAGTGTTTTGTGGTATTGCTTTTATTGGCTTTCTGGACAAAATGGAACAGAAATTCTTCCTCGAGTTTGCAATTAGTTTATCAAGGAGCCTCCTTTTTCTTTGGTGGCGGGAGAGAAAGGGGGGGGGGGGGGATTGGGAGGGGACATAACTACTAGTCAGTTCCTTAACTGTTCTGTTCGCAAAGGGAGCGAGGAGGACTAATTTCCTTTACCTTGTCTTCAATGTACTTACACAAAACGTGCATTCCTGGCAGTATAATCGTCGTGCCGTCAACCGCAAATGCAGGTTTTCCACGTTTTTCAGTAGTGCTTAATGTAAAGAACGTCGTCTTCCCTCCAGAGCTTCCTATTTGAGTTCAAGAAGCATCTCCGTAATACTTGGGTGCTGATTGAACCTATCGGTAACAGATTTACCAGATTGCTTCGATGTCTTTCTTTATTTCGGCGTGGTGGGGATAACTAATACTCGAGCGATATCGCTCCATTTCATACACCTTTGCAACGTTACGCCTAGATATTTATAAGGGCAGTCAAAGGAAAATCGAACACCCGCTACAACAGGTCCATGGAAGAGTTCATTCAAAAGTAACTGCCACCGTTTTAAGACAATAATAGCACTGGAAAACAAGACGATCGACTCATGTTTCGCGATCGGCCGCTGACGGCTTCACAACTGCGCTCACTATTGCATTTCCTCGTGCGACTTGTGTGTAGATTCACGAACCTCTTGTCGACCCCTGTTCACGAGTCTGGGTATTTTGACATTGGCCTCTCAATATGTATGATTCACGAACCTCTTGTTCAAAATGGCTCTGAGCACTATGAGACTTAACTTCTGAGGTCATCAGTCGCCTAGAACTTAGAACTAATTAAACCTAACTAACCAAAGGACATCACACACATCCATGCCCGAGGCAGGATTCGAACCATCGACCGTAGCCGTCGCTCGGTTCCAGACTGTAGCGGCTAGAGCCGCACGGCCACTCTGGCCGGCAGCCTCTTGCCGCCCCTGTTCACGAGTATGGGTATTTTGACATTGACCTCTCAATATATATATTCCTTACTGTCATTTCTTGCTAACAATATTAGCTTACTCCCAAGAGAGAACAACTTTCACTCAGTTAATACTCGGCAGAAATCAAACCTATATTTGGATCGGACTTCCTTAACTCTTATGCAGAAAGATGTGTAGTATACTGCTGCATCCATTTTCAATAAGCTACCGCTCGAATTAAAAAATCTTATCGGTAATCCACGCGCTTTCAAATCGAAGCAGAAGAGTTTCCCCGTGGATCTCTCCTTCTATTCTGTCGAGGAGTTCCTTGAAAATTAAGCTGCTTCTTGTTGTATTGTTGATTGCGTTTTCTTAAATTATGGACTGACTTTTACCGGGTTCATAAGAATTTCATCTGTTATTACTTTTAAGTTGTAATTTCACGTACTGACATGTTCTATGACCTTGGAGATTTGCTTTTCAGCTTGAACCTACGGAAATTGACGTGTAAATAAAATAAAATGAGACTTTCTGACAGAGACTCGAACTTAGGACCTTTGCCTTTCGTGGGCATGTTCTCTACCAACTGAACTACCCTAGCACGACTCACAATCCCTCCTCACAGTTTCAATTCTGCCAGTACCTCGTCTCCTACCTTCCAAACTTCATAGAAGCTCTTCTGCGAACCTTGCACAACTAGGACTCTGTAGCGGAGTGTGTGCTGATATGAAACTTCCTGAGAGATTAAAACTGTGTGCCGGACCGAGACTCGAACTCGGGACCTTTGCCTTCTGCGGGTAAGTGATCTACCAACTGAGCCACCCAAGCACGACTCACGACCCGTCCTCACAGCTTTAATTCAAGGTCCTGAGTTCGAATCTCGGTCTGGCACACAGTTTTAATCTGTCAGGAAGTTTCATATCAGCGCACATTCCGCTGCAGAGTGAAAATCTCATTCTGGAAACCTCCCCTAGGCCTTAGTTCATGTCTTGACATTCGTCAATTACCCACAAAAAACCATCACAGAAACTGTGGACAGGACGTTGCAGTCTGGAATTTCATCAGCCACATATTATTATTTTTGGTATTAAGTTTGCCGAAGAAGCAGGAAGTAAGCTAGGAAGTGCATCAAAAGCAACAGCATTGAAGTTCATCGGCTAAGACGCAGCAATGATTAAACAACGTGCTGTCCATAGAAGAAGCAAAATCTTGCAACAATGATTAGTTTTATCAAAGATACTGTTCATCTTGTAAAGGAATTTCATCATTAGAACAGGAAAACTGTGTGATCGTTTGAATTGGGATCATGGGATAGGAGGTGAGTAAAAAAGTAAAATTACATATATACAACTATCCAACGCAATTTAGTATTCTCGACATTCAGAGAAGCAAATACGCAGTATGCTAAAAACGCCTTTGCTCAAATGACATTCAATTTAAATCTGGTACAGGAGGTTAACCTGGTTCGTATTACTTTCCTCAGTTCTCCGCATTCCTATGTTGGTAGTCTGTTGCGACCATCATGGCAACACTATCTACGTTCTGCATTCTTGCAGCGTCCATATATGAACACGACACTGGCAGTGCACTTAGTTAAAAGTCCGACAATGTGAAATCAGACCAAGTTTTCATATTTTTCGTTGTTCCACATTGAGCATAGTGATAGTCTTTTTTTGAAGAGAAATTATGTGACACCACAAACAGGAGGATGTTCATATTTGATATCTACCAATTAATGCAGGTCACGAATTTTTCCTTCCTAATTTCTAAGGAACTGGAATGGTGGGTATGTCTATTGTCTTGTAAATCAGTAGTGTCCTTCCAGTATGTTCATTACATTTGTCTTAACACTATTGGGTCCACATCACTGATAGAAAGAAATGCAGTGTGGCGTTTAGAGTCGGAAGGTGTCGATCCTCCTGTTACAGTACCTGCCTTGCGTAAAGCCTGCCACCGAATTTCATGAGTGCATGAATTTCACCTCCTTTCTTGTAAGTATACCTAGTTTAAACAATATAATTAAAATAATAAACTAGAAACAAATTAGCTATGGTGAAGCCTACATTCTGAACAAACTACTATTACATGGAATTATTCATGCACCCACCAGAGCTGAACATACGTATGCATACAGAAATATTTAGTGGCGTATGTGCTGATATGAACTTACTGGCAGATTAAAACTGCGTGCCGTACCTGGACTTAACTCCTGTACCTTTGCCTTCTGTGGGGAAATGCTTTATCAACAGTGCTGCCCAACATGACTTACGACCCACTTTCACTACAATATTCTGCACATTACCTCATCTGCTACCTTCCTGACTTCACAGAAGTTCTCCTACATACCTTGTCAGACTAGCACAAATGGTAGAAAAGACACAGTTTTAATCTAACAGGAAGTTCAGTATCAGAGCACACTACACTGCAGAGTGAAAAATTCATTCCGGGAAGCCTCCCCCTGGCTGTGGCTATGCCATGTCTCCACAGTATCCTTTCTTCCAGGAACGATAATCCTAGAAGGTATACAGAGGAACTTCTGTGAAATCTGAAAGGTCGGAGATGAGGTAATGGCGCAAGTAGTGCTGTGAGGAAAGATCGTTGGTTGTACTCGGGTACCTCAGTTGGTAGAGCATTTGCCTGTGGAAGGTAGAATTTCTGTGTTCGAGTCCTGATCCAGCACAAGTATTAATCTACCCGGAGGTTTCATATCAGTGGCATACTCCACTGTAAAGTGAAACGTTCATTCGGTTTTGGATGCCTATGTTTGCTTCATCACTTCTTTTTAGCAAAAGGTCACTCCACGTATTAACAGTGAAAGCACTACCACTGTCTCAAAGAACTGATTCAGGCTGACCACACCTAGGTATAAGATCACTCAGGACTTTTCTGATGTTTGGTTCACTGACAGCAGTATAGATCAGTTGAATTATTCACATTTAGAAAAGAAATCGTGCAAAATAAATGCAAATTTCTCTCTAGTCCCACTTCTAAAGTGTGGTCTACATACGTCAACAGCTACGATTTGTAACGGTATTGCAGGTAGGGTGGGATGTAGCTAGCTCTGATCACATATATTCGAAGGTTTTACCTTTTGGCAAAGCAGAAAAGTTTGTGATAACTTCTATCTCAAGTTATTGAAACAGCATCATTCATCAATCTTTATTGTACCCAAAAATACTCCGAAGTGACACTGCGCACGGTATTTATTCCAGGTGAGTTTGTCTTTCAAACTTCAGTGTGTATCGAAGAGGTACTTCCTGTTGGTCTCATACATCATTAAGTACACCTTAATATTACATTTATGACCATTAAAAAAATCTATATTTTTCAATCCTTCTGGTAACTTTGGCAGAACACTTGACCACGACATTAAGCTGACCCCCGATATGCACAAACTTAAAATTATATTCCTGCAGGGCTAATGATCATCTTACTACTTATGCATACATTATTATACTATTTTATAGTAAACTGAGAGCCTGGTGGACACAGTACATATTTGTATGATTTCCGTGTAGGTAGCAATGGAATCTTTTGAAGGCCCACCTCACAGCAAAAACTCCAGTTCAAATGTGCAGTAAGATCTTTCACAGTTTGTGAGAATTCTGTTAGCAAAACGTATTGTACACACTGTAGGTTATCCATATATATTGGCCATGCCACGAGACCAATATTTGATGTCTCTGTTGAGAACTATATACCCGCTTCATGTCTGGATGATAGATTAATATTAAATTGTTTTTCCAAAGCGTGTTGGCACTCCCTGGACCAATACCATTGTACATGCTCTTTAGGCGCAAAGTTTCATCATTTAACAGTATTGATTTGAATTAACCACTAATAAGAGGATGCAAGTACAAGGAAAGATTTGTGTAATGGAAGATTCTTGACAGCTTTTAATTGTGTATTGCCAGTGTCGTGTCGTACAGTATCATGAGGCCTACTACACCAACCAGTATGCATCCCAAGGTTTACGGTAAACCATGTAACAACCTTGTCACTCTGCGCTTACCTTGAAATCACACCTCCAGTTGTACAGGCACGCAGGACCACCAGCGAACCAGTATGAAAAGATACTGCAACGAGGCCAGCCCAGTCGACTAGCAATCTACTAGTTCTAATTGTTTCTGCTTTCTGTCTAAGCTCCCAACTATTATTTGGCACCCACCTCAGACAGACCAAACAATCAGTTTCACTTCCTAGTGGAGAAGTAATAGGTCAACGAAATGTTATGTGAGCATGTTTCAATGAAAATTACGATATATTTTGTATCATTCCACCCCTCTTTATAATTTTTGTAGACTTTCGCCATTAATTCAGGACATTCTCAAGAAGTACGTGTAGCTATTAATAATTTTTCGACAAACAAGGCCACTCTATTTAATAACACAGGTCCTAGTACTGTGTTTAGAGCTGATGTGGATACACCAGAGCTTACATTCAAGCCAGATACCACTACTGTGAATTGGTTGCCTCTATGAGCATAAATTGCATTTTTATGGGTCTTTGGCAAGAGGAATCGGCCAGTACAAAACTCGTTAGTCAATGCTGGAGAGTTACGTTACCCCACCGAATCTCTGAATTTTTTTTTCAAATTTATCCAGTTAGATTCTGACGGAAATTAATATCCTGTTTATTGCCCTTTCATCAAGAATCAGATGTATGGTAACATCTGACGTACAGCCCGCAATGTAGACGGTTTGTAGGATCAGTTATACCCAAGTAAAGCATTTTTCTAATCTGTTTGGTTACAAGTGGTCGTTTGGCCCAACGAACAATGTAGTAGGCGTAGATGTAGGGCTTCTGTGGATATACATCTGATTGACATGTATATTCACAGATAATGCCAGGAAACCTCCAAAGACAGTATCAAAATGATATAGTATTTGTTCTTTGCGCAACACAGAGAAAATCTGATTCTAAATTTTCCTGGTACGGCACTCAACATATTTTTGCATTTATTGACTAGTCCTCTGTTACTGGTAGAATATTTTATACATTATGAATGACATATATTTCGAAATTAAACCCACACATTACTGATGTAATATTCTACAGTATTGTAGATTGGTTGGTTGTTTTGGGGAAGGAGACCAGACAGCGTGGTCATCCGTCTCATCGGAATAGGGAAGGACGGGGAAGGAAGTCGGCCGTGCCCTTTGAAAGGAACCATCCCGGCAATTGCCTGGAACGATTTAGCGAAATCACGGAAAACCTAAATCAGGATGGCCGGACGCGGGATCGAACCGTCGTCCTCCCGAATGCGAGTACAGTATTGTAGAGTATTGCGCCAGTGTTGTATGTGTTTCGTACATAACGCAGTATCATTTTTTCTGTTGCTGTCGTCCATTTAGCTGTCAGCGGACTCTTCCACAAACATTTTAAATCCCTGACAAAAATTCCCACGGTCCGCTACTGCACTAATCAGATGTCATGGCAACCTTCATTCATACCCAATTTTACTTAGCTGTTGCCACTATCTATTACCTGGGTGATACGAGACATCTCTGTCAATCCTGTTCTCATTGTTTTGCCTGCTATAATTGGCTCACAATTTGCTAGCTCTGTTGTCTCTACATTAGTGACAGTTTTCTGCTAGCTCTGAAACGTCATTTTCACAGTTGTATGATTTAGCATTAATCTCTGTGCGGTGGACTTGCGTATTTTGTGCTGCTCCTGTGTGTTTCTTTATGACGTCGACATTATCTTGTACAGATGTAACAGTGCCCGTCTTCATCTGGTACACTTGTTAACGTTCTGCCCAACATTGATCGAAGACTTCCTCGTCACAATACAAAGCACATACAAGTTTATAATTGTCTCCTGCCGAAGTTTAGTTTTGTTAATATATCTTCGATAAGGCACGGAAGGGTACCCTGTCACTCACTGTAGGTCTCTGTATTAAGACTAGAAGGACAGAGACGCGAAGTTGGCCCCTTTTCGAAATTTCGCGTGTTTTCTGAGAAAACAGTAAACTGAACTGACTTGAGATTTTGTGATTTTTCATCAATTATATGAAACATTAACCACTGTTTTTTGGTGTGACCTACTTTTGAAGCTTACTATCTAGAAGGACGGAGGGGCCAGTCTGGGCCCTCACAACATTTCTTTGTACTTTTAGCCTACTTCTCTACAATACTACATATGAAATCACATCAACTGTTGTCACTTTGTTGTTGAAATGTGCGACAACAACGCCATTCAATCCAGCACTGATGGTTGGTTAGTCGAAGCAAGGATTTCAGTTACGATTTGTTATGACGATATCTGGTAACTGTGTCCGAAATGAAGAGCTATGAATACAGCAAGTGCCCAACAGACGTTGAAATACTAAAAGAACTGAGAAAAATAGAAGATGGAAGATCAGTTGAAGGCTTTGAGCTTTCTGACAGCGATCAGGACAATGAAGGAAGTTTAGTAGATACAGTGTCTGCATATGAAGAAAGCGATTCTTTTAACGAAGGCGATGATATAAACACTGTCCAGGACATTTTTCAAAGCAAATTTAGGGAAGAATGAAGGTTCTATATCCAGCACGCCTTCTAATGTTCCACATAGTAGGTCTAAAAGATCAGCAACTTGGACAAGAGTTATTCCAGTTCCCCCTCCCCCTCCCCCCCCCCTTGGACAACAAAAACTGATACTGGACAACAAAAAACTACTGAGGAAAAAGAAATAGCAAAAAGGGGGGACAGAGTGGAAAACTGTGCCAGTGCGTTGCAATGCAGGTCAGTAATATTTCTGCTCTTTGTGTAGAGTGTTAATTTGAAAGATTACAGCAACCTAACACAAAAGCTTGTATAATAAATAGCAGTAATAACAATTTCGTTTGCGCAACGAAACAGGATACCCTTCAACACAAGAACATGTTTTCAGGTAGCCACGGTCCAGGACCAACATCATATGCTAAAAGGAAAATTCAGAGTGGGTAATTTATTGATGCTTGGCGGCTTGTTTTCAGTTCTTCCATGATGCGTCATGTCAAGCACTGCACAGAAACTGAGGCACGTCGTCGAGCACAAGACGATTCCTGGCCAGTAGACACTGATGAATTGCATCCTTTTGTCGCCACGATGTATGAAAGAGGAGTGTATGAGGAAAAGAATTTTTCCCTTCAAAACCTATGGTCAGCAGCATTTTTCAGACAGACTATGGGGCGGAACAGAGTTATCGAAATAATGAAATATATGTGGCTTGACACCAAGGCCACTACATCGAACGCTTCAGAACTAACTAATTTGCTCTTGCCTCAGATGTTAGGAATGCTTTCATGGAAAACAGTACGTCAAGCTATTAAGCAGAACCTTATCTTATAACTGGTTGTCTTATAACAGCCGTCTGAAACAAGATGCCGATTCACAAATACATCGCAAGCAAACCAGACGAGTTTTGTACAAGAATGTGGTTACTTGTATGTGCTTCTAGTAAATACATACTCAATGGATTCCCATACCTTGGCGCTGATCCCCTTTGACCAGCTGACCAAGGCGTAGGTGAAAATGTGGTTCTTATGGCTATGGGACCATACTTAGGTAAAAGTTTGAATGTCACTACAGGCAGTTATTTTACTTCGCTAAGCCTTGCAAACCGAGTGCAGCATCCACTTCTTTAGTAGGTACTTTGAATTGTAATCGAAGGGAGAACTCTCCTTCTGCAAAGACCGGAAAACAACCATTCCACTCGAGTATTGCGTACAAAAATGATGATGGAACGACCCTAACACATTATCAGTGGGAAAAAATAATGTTTTGTTGCTGAGTTCACTCTCACGTATCTCTGTCCGAAAGTCAGAAGAAGATCACTGAAACAGTGCAATTTTTACAATGAAACAAAATTTGGGGTAAACGTTGTCGATCAAATGCGAAGGATGTACTCAAGAAAAGCCAGTACAAGACGCTGGGAAATACATGTATTGTACTACATCCTTGATGTGGCTACCATAAATTCCTGGGTGTTGTATAAGGAAGTGACTGGTAAGCGACTTAGCAGGTGGGAGCATATTTTTGATTTGTTCAAAGAGCTTCGAGCAGAGTATGCATCAGCGAGAAATAAAGAACCGGGCCAGGAATATGCAGATATTAAGCCGGACAACAGGGGGCAACAAAGACAGAAAAATGTAAAATTCTTACCTCATGCAAAGGAAATCTTGCATCCAATGTTTGTTCAGGTTGTAAGAAAGTAATGTATGGCAACATACAAACAAAACCAAGCTGTCCTTCTAAACAATATACTAATAAACCAGTACGGAGACGATTTAGCTTTGGCTGTCCTTATAAATAGGATCCTGCATGCAGACCTCCCAGTGTTAAATACTTCTCTACGGAGACTTTCTTGAAGTCAGCAGGACCAGTACATTGTGAGGAATAATCTTTCGGCCGGCCGGTGTGGCCTTGCGGTTCTAGTGCTTCAGTTTGGAACCGCGTGACCGCTATGGTCGCAGGTTCGAATCCTGCCTCTGGCATGGATGTGTGTGATGTCCTTAGGTTAGTTAGGTTTAATTAGTTCTAAGTTCTAGGCGACTGATGACCTCAGCAGTTAAGTCGCATAGTGCTCAGAGCCATTTGAGCCAATAATCTTTGGAAGTAATCACGTTTCGCAGTTGTCAATAGACTCTGTTGCTCAGAGTGTTGTTTCATCACTCATGGATCCACACACAAATCGGATTTTCCTGCCTCACTCCATGAGTCGGGTAAAATTCCCTTGAATGGTCAAACCAATACTATCAGGTGTATCTTTCTTTTATCTAGTCTGAATTTACTGAACTGATATTTTATATCCTTCCATTATTGTCTTTGTGATCAAGGGATTGGTTCCCACTCTGAATAGTACTATGTTGTTCATCACAGCACTGGGGCCTCGCAGTGTCCAGTTTGTGGTACAAACGTACTATTTTGAATGGTCACAAAATTAACGTTTGTAGCTGTAGATGTGCTCTCAGCATTGATCACCTGTATTATTTTATTCATACCCTGTTTTGCGGTATTGGTACCATGTACACCTAATTTACGCCATTCCTTAAATTCCGGGGCAATAGAATCATTTGAAATGTAATTGTTTACGTGGCCCTATTCCGCACTAATTGCACTGAGCGCTTCCCTACCACTTCGTTCTTTGATAATTGTTTTTTTTTTTTTTTTTTTACTTTTGGAATTTTTAGCAGTTGGGAAATATTTCATTGATTAAATAATTCGTCCGCTTATATTTCCCTTCGAAGAAGGTGTCCATTTCATCTTTCATTAATCTTTCTTGATTTTCGGATTGTGTGGCTGTTATTCGTTCCTGATCCTTAGAAATATTTTCTGCTTAGTTTGCTAGGTTCAAATGGTTCTGAGCACTATGGGACTTAACATCTGAAGTCCCCTAGAACTTAGAACTGCTTACACCTAACTAATCTAAGGAAAACACACATCAATGCCCGAGGCAGGATTAGAACCTGCGACCGTAGCAGTCGCTCAGTTTCGGACTGAAGCGCCTAGAACCGCTCGGCCACCTCGGGCGGCGTTTGCTAGGTCACCTTGTGCTTAGGCATGAGCATTTTCATCCTAATTTTTATTTACGCAGGTAAAAATGCTTGTCATAACAACATTTAAAGATTCGATAACTCCCCAACATTTCAAAGACTTGGTCTGCACAATTTACAATAGCCTGCTCTGTCTGTAATTTTGCTATAAAGAGTTATTCCGAAACTTCACAGAACTGAGAAATAAATTGTTACTGTAATGCAAGGATAATAAGTCAGCACTAGCCAAAAGTTAAATTTTGATTACACTTCTTATGTGTTGAGACTATTTTTCTTTTTTCGACAGATTTATACGTCTCGACTTCACGTCATTTTCAAAGGCAGTGTTATTTCAGTGATATAATACTGTTCATTAGATACATTGGCCGCCCCCCGTAGCTGAGTGGTCACCGCGTCAGAATGTCAATCCTAGGGGCACGGGTTCGATTCCCTGCTAGGTTAGAGATTTTCTCCTCTCAGGGTGTGTGTGTTGCGTTGTCTTAATCATCAACATTTCATCCCCATCGACGCGCAAGTCGCCGAAGTGGCGTCAAATCTGAAGACTTGCACCCGGAGAACGGCCTACACGACGGGAGGTCCTAGTCACGAATTTACATTTACATTAGATACATTGTATCACAAGACAAAAGCACTCGTAAGGTTGTTGAAAAATGAAAGTTTGGTCAATAGTTAAGACAAGTTATCAAAAGTACTTCCAAATGGCTGCATCGCCTCACGGAATTTTCATGGAATTTGCAGCTGAAAAAAATAAATGTCTGCCGTTAACACTGTAGTATAATGGCTCCCAGTCTCCGAGAAGCAACATCACTGCACTTTACGTTGTAGAAGGTCCTGGCTTATTTTATCAGCATTAAGTGCTACAGTGAGGTTGCCTATTACAAAACACTTAAACAGAAAATCGATTACCGACTATAGGTTCTACCTGGTGCGTTATACACTGACAAAAAAGAATCGCAACACCAAAAACTATGTAATGTACTGTAATGAAATCTCAGCAATACATTTGTGGAGGTAACTTATTCAAATGATTAACATTGCGAGATCATAAGTTAATCTGAGCGCGAGATAAGCCATTGCTAATGTGAAAAGCTAGTACATTAACAGCCCGTGAAACCAACAGAATGTTGAATGCAACCATGCAAACTTGCATGCTTTGTGTTGTACAGTTGCCGGATGTCAGCTTGTGGGTGGAGTTCCATGCCTCTTGCATATGCGTTATCCTATTCGAAAATAGCTCCCAGAATGGTGTTCACGAAGGTGAAATCACCAGACTGCCGTACAAATCTGCATTCGGGTTATGCGGGATAACAGAGAAAATGCTCTTGGTGTCATAAGAAATTTCACCCGGAACCATTAATCCGGGTGTTGGTCCAGTGTGTCTGGCATGCAGGCAGGTCGGTTGCAGCCCCTCAGCTGGCCTCCATGCAACGGACATGCAACATCACTGGCACCGAGGCAGAACCAGCTTTATCAAAAAACGCAACAGGCCTCCATCCTGCCCTCTATAGAGCTCTCGCTTGACAGCACTGAAGTCGCAGAACAGCCTTGATTTGTTGCCAGTGTAATTCGCGCTACAGCACCTGTGGCTCGGAGCTGTCCTTCGAGTAACCACTGTGGTGCTAACTGCTGCTCAAATTGCTGCTGCAAACGGAGGACGGTGTGTCACATCCATACATACGTGAAACAAAATGGTCTTCCCTCTGGGTAGTGCCACATGCCGTCCGGAGTCCTGTAATATTGTGACGACCGCTGGCAGTATGGTTGCTACACTCCTAACAAATCTTTCTGCAGTATTGCGTAAGGAACATCCAGCTTGCCGTAGCTCTATTATACGACCGCGTTCAGACCCAGTGACGTGTTTATAATTCCGTATTTGTCGCCTTCAGGGCATTTTTGGGAACATCAGCTCACCACGTTCAATCTCAAAGGTAACTAACAATCAAGATCGGTACATAGTGGATTTAAAGCAAACCAAAATGACATCCTCATAGTCGCGTTACTAGCTCCACTCTTATGCGCTGACAAAAAATCGGAACAGACATCATCTTTCAGATGTAGAAACTCACCTACCTACTTTAGTTAATGTCGCACACTTTCTTAGTGTTGCGATATTTTGCCGTCAGTGCCAATAAGTGACGACTTATTAATTTAAGTTATATATTAATAAATATTCATCGTTGTGCTGTAGTTATAGATTTCAAGCCCAGAATCGGTAGTCCAAACATGTGCAATTACGAGAGCGTTAACAAAACTGTTTCACAAACCCAGTGTTGGGAGACACAGTCGCATCGGCGACTTAATATCTCCGTCGACAAGGATTATGTACATCATAACAGAGCACCAAGCAAAATTACATAATCAAGTAAATACTACACAAATTTACCTCGAAATATTGAAGGGTACAGCACTCGCTTTGTCGATGCTTGTTCATTATTAAATGTAGGTCAAGTTGAAATAGCGATAACAAAGAAACAAAAGGCATTATTCGTTCTTCATTTCAACAGGTGCAGTTACGTTACAACAACGAGGCGTTAGTTTCGTTCAGAGTACGGCTCAGGACCTCCAAAAGGGCAAAGTATTCGAAGATGCAACCGGTAGCTAATTCATTGTGGGCTACAACTTTTAGTACTAGGTGAAGAGGAGACGCTGATTTTAAGCGGAAAACTGCCACCTACTATAGTGATGGCCCGTTGCTGTGAAGATAAGACGGTGGAAAGGATCATGTACCTCGATATGTCGGAGATCTGGTTTTCCCCACAAATTACGAGAACATATAGACATTTCCTTGTTCAGAGGACAGAGCAGCATTACACTGCGACCTTTTTATATGTTGGTTTGTGAGGAAGTTTCTCCACTCATAATAACACTAGGTGGTCTCCTACGCCCATAGAAACAGATGTGAAAGCACTAAATCCAGTCATGCACGGGAAGGTATGGGACAACGTTTTCTATCGACAGGATGTTAACCGTGCATTCACAGGAAGGCACAGAGAAATTTTTTTTATGAAGCGATAGTGAAAAGTTTAAATGTAGGCGCTATTCTCAGAACTTCAGAAAGGTTGTACTTGCGTTCAGGTAAAATATTATCCTTGTAATATCGGATGGTTCTTCGGGAACTAAACATATATGTTAAATTTTACCCACGCTCTTCTAGGATGGTATGAATTCTTCGGGGAGACTCTATTTGAGCTGTAGCACAATTGTTATTTGTACCTTGTAACAGTGTGAAATTCTACGACACGATACGCTAAGCCTCAGCTGAAAACCGTGTAGTACTGCGCTCCAGTGGGTGGACGACCGCCATTCGCCGTGTCAGTCATTGACGTCATTCAATTATTTACTCGCAGCGCGCGAGCTTTTATCAAACACGGCGCACCTCATAATCATTTTTGGGACACGAACATTTCGTTTGAGGCCAATAACGAGTTGCAAATAAGCCAATCGTGGACCACAAAGCAGGATGCCCATGCTAATCTAATGTTTATGAACTCGTGCGTCAGATCTTTCCGATCAACGGTTTCCACTCTGTTTATAGCTTCGCATAGGATAACGACTGGGTTTAGTATTCGATAATTTAGCCTGAATAAGATTTGCCTTTGTCGTATTTTTGTTGTGACAATTAACTTGCACATGTTATAGCACAGATTATTTTCATGAACGTCATTACAATATTATCGCTTTGTAATTTGCGTAAAACAGAGCAGCTTTCGGATTTTATGTCACGTCAAAACTCAAATAACAAATAACTAAATCAAAACCTTCTTATTGTTCTTCTTCTTCTTCTTCTTCTTCTTCTGTTTCTTCTCCTTATTCCTTTTCATCTACTTTCACCACAGTAAAAATGAAATTGTATGGCGCAATTCCAGACTGAACCGATTTGCTACATGTGAGGCGCAGCGATTCACATAGCGCTTGTGTTAAGTAAGACACGGTAGCATGCAAACAGCTTCAGACACTGAGTCTGATCTGGCAGCTAGCTGTGGCCGAAAGGTGATATCTTCTTACGGACTATGAAATTCTCCAGTACTTAAAACATATTTTGGAAACAAAACTCTAGTTAGTGTGACTATTACAGAAGACATTAATTATTGCTAATTTGTTTAGCAATGTGAATGATCGTGTCATGCAAAGCAAGATATTAAAGGGATATTGTTACATCTTTTGACTGAGTACATGATAGAGTGAGAACTGGGATTGCACAGAGGAAATGGATGATGCTCTCAGAGGAAATTCGTAACATACAGCTAGCCATTTCATGGGACTGGAGGAACAAGAAACATTTTACGATAATTATTTTGCTTAAAGAGGGAGTTATTTTGATAGTAAATTGTCCATAAAGGCTGTTAAGCTGTGATTGGTCAAATATAAATGACGCAAAATTGTGCGGTTTGATACTAACATCGCGTTGGCTATTTTGTCTATCAGGCAACCAGAGGACAGTAAGGTCGCGCGTATTTGGTGGGCTAAAGAATTGCTTCGCGAAGTCTAAATACTCAGTCTGGAGCTCAGCTACCATCATGTTCGGATGCAGATGTAAGGAGCTCTCAATAGATGAGAAAATGTTTCAAAATAATGATTAGAACCTGACCGTGGAGTATAGCAAAAGTGCACTCGAACGTACAAGAGAAACGAACAAGTGAAATTTCTATTTTGACAAGTATACTGTGACTTTTTTATCTCCCCCATTGCCAGTACCAAGCCCGGATGAGAATGGAAGAGGGTTAGAAGATGACCCAACCCCTCACATCTGTAAAAAAAGAACCTGGTTAAAGAAAAAGACCAAAGGAACAACCGCACGGATCTAAACGTTCACAAAACTACTCATGTGAATGGATTTTCTGGATTTAGAACTGGAACTTGGAATGTAAAGTCAGTCATGACCGGGGGAATGAAACAACTTGGAGTAACACTCGGTAAATATCAAGGCCTAGTGACAGCAATTCAAGAAACAAGACTGCCTCAGGGAGTCATGAAGATTGGAGATAAGCACATGCTCTTCAAAAATCTTGGTCATGAAGACTGGAGATAAGCACATGCTCTTCAAAGATCTATATCAAGCCTGGACTTCGGGAGTTGGATTTTCTGTCTGTAATAAAATGATATCGGCTGTCAGTAAATGGTCTCCAGTATATGGCCGCATCTGCTGTATGATATTAAATGCTAAACCAGGTAAGATCTGCTTAGTAACCTGTAGTGCCCCATCAGATGATGCTGACGAAGAAACAAAGAACGATTATCTCGAGCTATAAAATGTAGTAGATGCGCTACCAAGGCATTCAATCCAATTATTAATAGGAGATTTCAATGCCAAAGAGGGAAGTGAAAAGGAGTATCACCCAACACTTGGCCCTGATAGTAGCCATGAAATAAGCAATGAGAACGGTGTCAATGACCATCACAAGCAGGTATCTCCCCCGGCAAGAAGTTCAAAAGATTACCTTGATGTCCCCAGATGGAAGTAAGAAGAACCAGATAGATCATGTTGTGGTTGAAAAAGGACGTCATATAATTGTCGAATAAGTAAGAACCTTCCGCAGGCCACATATGAACTCAATTTTGGTTGCAGCCAAACTATCTCTGAAAGTGTCCACCAAATGGCTAAATACTTCAGAAACGATAGTCCGTTATGACAAGGATAAATTAAGGATGTAGCAGTGGGACAGCGCTACCAAGAAAAAATTGCAGTACATCTCAACATCGTAAGATCCTAAAAAAGGCAGTGCTGCTGACCGCAAGTGAAGGGCTTGTTTGCCTTCCAAAACGCAAAAGTAAACCTTGTTTTGATGAAGAATGTCAGAAATCCATAGAGACCAGATAAGGGAGGATACTGAAATGGCCAGAGCAACTTTCAGATGATACAAGAATAGATTATTGTGAGGCGAGGCGAAACACAGACCAGCTCATAAGGAAGAAGAAACGGGAACACCAAAAAACTGTTGATAACAGTCAAAGAGTCAGACTGATCAAGCTCATTTTTCCAGGCCTCAAGACTTACCAGTGGTCTCTACCGGCAACATACATTGGTTTTCAAAAGTGAGATGGGTGAAGGGGTACCACTACTTAAACAGGCAAACGTATTTAAAAACATTTTGAGAGTTTATTAAACCATGACAGCACAAGGTGTTGACAACTCAGATAGGGATCCAATCCCTGAACCATCAGAGGAAGAAATCAGTGTTGCGCTAAAGGTCCTCAAGAACAACAAGGCTCTAGGTGGTAATGGTATCACAACTGGGATGCTACGCTTGGGGTGTGAGTCATTGACGGAGGCGTTGAAGTGGTTAATGTCTACCATCTGGACAGTGGAATAAATTCCTGAAGAATGGAAGGAAACACTTATATGACCCCATCTTCAAGAAGGGAGATGCCACACAAGTTTCCGACTACCGCAGAATTTCACTAGCTGAGATAGGGTACAAAGTATTTTTAACGCTGCTCCGAAACTGTTTGAAACCATTGGCCCGAGAAATTATGGGCCATTATCAATGTGGCTTCATCTCTGGGCCTTCGACTCTTGATCACATATTTACCTTGAGACGGCTAACATAAAACTTCTACGAGATTAATCTGGAACCACACCTCATCTTTATTGATTTTAGATAAGCGTATGACAGCACTGATCGCTACATGCTATGGAAAACGTTAGAAGAACTTGACATTCCACCTAAATACATCCTACCAATAGTACCTTGCTACCCCCAATCAACTTACCAAGTATGATTCGAAGGCCAAATATCATCACCATTCGGTATTCAAAATGGATTGCCACAGGAAGATCCATTGGCGCCAATTCTATTCAACTTGGCCTTCGAAAAAGTAAGCCGCGACACCGGTCGAAACAGAGAAATGGAGATGGTGGGAGCAGACACAATCCTGGCATTTTCTGACGAAGTTGTGATCCTTGGCGGTATACAGCTGAAAGTAGCTGCTGATGCTTCACGTTTTCTCCCCAGTTGGAAACAAACAGTGGCTTAGCGTGATGGGAGACTTTGAGACTTAGTCTCCCCTGTATTCGTGCTTAAAAAAGATGCTACAGTAATTCATATCAAAAATATTAACAACTTTCTACTAAGAGCACCAAATGTGCGAAGACATCAGTTTTGCAGCCCGCGCCGCCGCACCCTGAGTATTGGTGTATCTGCCTGCTTGAGACTCGACTGCTCTCAGTCTCTGCCTCCCTTCCCTTACCTGGCTGTGTGCGCCTGAGCGTTAGTGGCGTTCTCGGCTCCCCTACACTTTCCCTCTTCCACGAAGGCCGGTGCGCTGCGCTTGCTGGCAGGTATCGAGACTAGTCTCTGCCGCTTCTATGCTGGCTTTTAACATGGAAGTGAACAGTCGCGCGATTTGTGTTCATAGTCATTCTTGAGTGATTTTAGTGCACATTTGCGTTGTGTCCCCAACACGAGTGAGCCAGCAACTGAACACCTTATAGAACTTTTATTAAAAACGCCTTTTCCTACATTAATGCACGAAAAAAAGTGTGAATTGAAGAACAAACGACCTCCTGTAGTTTTAAGTGAAGCCAAACAAAAACGCACTTTTCAGACAGCCTGGTACGAAAGATATGCTTGGCTGACTGCGAATGCAGTTAATAACAGATTATATTGTTATACATATCTTCTGATTGGTGGTGAGAAGGAATGATGCAATGAGGCCGTTTTTACAATAAAGAAATTTGACAGGAAAGCACAAAAGCATCAAATATCAAAACTTCACCTGCAGAACAAAGAATCATTCCAGTTTTGGGCAAAAGTAGAATTGAGCACGCCCTTTCTGAAGCCAGCAATAAAATACAGCAATAAAATACAACAAACAAGTTGCATCCAGCAGGAGAGTATTGGCTCGTCTTATTCAGGCAATTGTATTTCTTTGCAAAGAAGAACTAGCCTTTCGCGGACATCGAGAAGACGAATCCTCCATCAACAAATGTAACTATCTCGAATTGTTGGATTTACTAGCTTAAGGAGAGCAGGTAATCCGAGACCATCTATCATCATCTTCAACCTTTAAAGGAACTTCTCCAGATATACAGAATGATGTAATAGAAATGATAACTCCCGCAGTTAATGAGAAAATAAAATCTGAAATTCAGAACTGCAATTTCATTTCGATTCAGTCTGATGAAACGTTAGACGTGTCATGCAAGAGTCAAATGAGTGTAATATTCAGGTGCTGTATTGCAGACAAAATTAGGGAAAGATTGGTTGGATTTTACTATGTTTCTGGAGATAAAACTGCTGAAGGTTTGTCAAACATTATTCATGCAGTATTGAAATGAAATGTCGTGTGGCTAGGGCCTCCCGTCGGGTAGACCGTTCGCCTGGTGCAGGTCTTTCGAATTGACGCCACTTCGGCGACCTGCGCTTCGATGGGGATGAAATGATGATGATTAGGACAACACAACACCCAGTCCCTGAGCGGAGAAAATCTCCAACCCAGCCGGGAATCGAACCCGGGACCTTACGATTGACATTCCGTCACGCTGACCACTCAGCTACCGGGGCCGGACCATGCAGTATTGAAAGAATGGAATGTGGAAGGAAAAGTGGTTAGTCAAACATATGATGGCGTTTCAGTAATGGCGGGCAGAGAAAGAGGACTACGGTACAATTGGTGAAGCAGTTCTGTCCCTATGCGCTGTTTATTCATTGTTACGCACACCAACTGAATTTGGTACTGTTACACGCCTCCAAAATCATACGACATGTACGCATGTTTGTAAGTGATCTTACTGCATTTCATTCGTTTTTCAGCAAATCATCAAAACGGACTTTACTGCTAACTGAGAGAGGATTTAAACTGCCACATGCAAGCAGCACTCGCTGTAACTTTCGTTCCAGGGCAGTTTCAACAACATTTAGTCATTTCTCAGGGCTATATAGTGTTTTTAATAATCTATTTGATGATACAGACTCTCAGTGGGACCCAGAATCTTTGAGCTGTGCTGTGCGAATGAAACGACGGATGGATGATCCTACGTTTGTCTACTTGCTTCGCTTCTACCGCGGCTGCTTTGTTTATGTTGATCATCTCTTTAATGTTCTTCAATCAAAATCTGTCAGCATAACTGCTTGCCACGATGAAATAAGAACTGTTTTGAGAAACTTACGACAATTAAGAACGGAAACGTTCGTTGATGAATGCATTAAATGCAGCTTGTGTTTGAATGACAACTTATCATTCTGTGACAGTCAAAGAGACATCTCTCAGGGCACTAACGTACGAGATACTGGATTTGCAAATTGTTCAAATGGAAAGAAGGTTTCAAGACATTCCCCGAATTCAGTTTGTTGAACTTTTGAACGAAAAGTGTTTCTCGAAGTATCAAAAAGAATTCCCAAAGTTGAAACTGCTTTAATTATTAGAACAGTGCCCTTTTTTCAAACAAGAACAACTTAAAAATGAACTGCATAACATATACACTGATGAGAAAAAACATCTCCAAGAATCCTCTTAAAGTACATTGTCAACAATGATTTAGACTCCATTTATGAAGAAACAACGAAGTTCCTGCGTTTGGTTTTGACCCTACCCGCAACTACAGCAAGCAGTGAACGAATCGTAAGTACTCTTAAACGTGCATCAGCGATATAGACGGCTGTTTTACGATAACAGAGGGATGGCTGATGATGGGTCAGACTAACGTGTGGTTCCTGAAGAGGGGCAGCGACCATTCCTGCAGTTGCACGAGCAACAGTTTGGATTGTTGCTGTGCTGGCACTGCGAACTGCAGAAAGTAAAGAGAAACTACTGCCGTCATTTTTCCCGAGGACATGCAGCTCTAGCGTACAGTAAAATGGTGATGGCCTCTTCTTGGGTAAAATATTCCGAAGATAAAATAGTCCTCCATTCAAATCTCTCTACGGGCACTAGTCAGAGGGATGTCATCATCAGAAAAATCAAAACTAGCAAACTAAGGGTCTGGGCGTAAAGTATTAGATCCTTTATTCAGGCAGGTAGGTAAGAAAACTTTAAAAAGAAAATGGATAGGTCGTTCTCATCTCGGATGAGTTCCTCGACGAAGGACGTTAGATCTTATCATCCATTGTTTCCTTTGCTTTAAACAGGCTAAGAACTTTTTTCTGGTGCTGTTGGAAGTCCTTCACCTAAGAAGTAAACGCTCGATCTAAACTCAAAAGTTTTTAATGTGTGTATACATTGGAGATTACTGATGTTCGTTGTCAGCGTGCACATGACTTCTGGTCAGTGGAGTATACGGTTATAAATACAAAATCAAACAAGGAAACTGCAGGAGTGTGTGTACAGAGAACAGAGAAACAGTGAATAGTCCAATAACAAGAAGTGCAATAAAGAGCATCCCAAAAGAAAATGACTTCGTGGCGAAGTAGTCACTGTCTTGGACCGCCTTACAGACGAGCTGTGTTCAAATCTACTGAGGAACATATTTTTTTTCTCGCTATTCGGTTTTTCAGATTCGTGTCTGCGTCGTGGTGTATGTCCGTTTGCAACAGTGAGGTGCAAGGTAGGGACCTGTAGTGACAGTTGGTTCTGCACAAGTGCTGTGTTATCAACCGAAAGATCGTAGCTTTCGAACGGGAACCGCAAACGTTGGACGACAAGACGACATGTCAACCGAATCCTCTACAGGAAAACAGGTCTGGTGTGTCATACACAGCATTAGTGACTGTACTTGTGTCATATAATAGGAATATCTTATCGACGCACCTAATTTGTATGCTGTGTAAGCGAGTGAGAAATTCCTCCTTGCCCGAAATAGGTGTTGGTATGAATGTGAATGTGACCAACGCGAAGGAATTCACATAAACTGCAACAAATGAACGCAGCAGTTTGACAATCACACAGTTTCTCTGTGCTCTGACAAAACATATGTTTTGACAGTTTTGAAGTTGCGTTCCGTTTTGGAAGTATCGACTCGTGAATTTCGTTTTTGTAGCATAATTCACACCCGTTTATTAGTTGTTTGGATTTTTGTGAGACGTCTATGTGGTACCTCACCTCCTCTCACTATTCATCACATTTATTTGCGAAGATAACGTATTCTTCCCACGTGGCACATATTCTGTAGCCAATGTGTAGTACAACAACGCCCAAGACTAAAGAAAGAAAAGAAACATTCCAATGACCGGGCGGAGAGTTCATAATGTTGGGAAAAAAGGATGTATGTGAGCCATGGTAAAAATTGCTGTTTTGAAGAGCGCGCCGCAGCGCGTAGTGTAAAGCAGTCACTTTCCATTTCTGGCAGTGGCGCCGCTGTGGCAATCGCAGCTTTTGTGTCTCCCTCTGGTGACAAAGGGGAAAAGTGGCCTGTTCACGTGCATTTAAGTTGCGCTATGAGCTCCGCAGTCGGTCAGTCTGTAAGTCTGAGTCTAGTCAGTTGGTCAGCCGGCTCAGTGTCGGGCAGTCGGTGTCTGTCTGTCGGTCTGCCGTACGTTAAGGTAGTGAGTCGGAGGTAGTTGGTCAGCCAGGGTAGTCTGTCAGTCTGGGCGAGTCCGGTCAGTTGGTCAGACAAGTAGTCTGGGTCTGTCTCTCATCCGCATCGGTGAGTCGGTTAGTGTCTGTCGGTCGTCCGGAGTCCTAGTACGTGTTAGGCCGCCAGTGTGTTCGAGTTTGCTCTGGCAATGGGCATTGGCAGATGGATCGATTGGTTGGTCCGTCGCGCACGGGAACACAAGATGACCTGTCCGCCTGGAGCGTCGGTGCATGTGAGGTCGCCTCGTGAGTCCAGTGGCCGCGCAGTATAGCGAGGCGTAGTGGCTTCGCGGCCAACACGAGAGCAACAGGAGTCAACCCACGACATCGGTCTGACAGGGGCAAGCTGCGACGCCGTGAGACGGGAGATCGTTGCGCCTTCCTGCGTCCGTTGAAGCGGCTGGCAGCGGACGGTTCGGGAGAGCGTTTTGGGGGTGCTGCGCCAGGTCTTTGGCAGAAATCGCAGTTAGTAGAAGTTAAGTGAATAGTGATATGTTGTTTGAGTAACTTGTTGAATTCTACTTGTGCTCTTGGTCAGTCTCCCGTCCCCAGCTTGCTCGTTTGTCTCTCGTCGGCATTTGTTAGGCACTTAGTGACTGTCCGTCTGGCTGTCGATCTGCCGTACGTTAATAGCTGCCTCTGTCATGTTTATCGGATTCGGTGTTAACGAATTTATACAGTTAAGGTAAAGACCGAATTCCTGAAATACGTTTTTATCTTGCCTATCATCTTGCGAGGCGATATGTGTCATGTAGAGCATGTTGAACATTTTAGTCCGAATTTCATGGGTTTTATTTAAAAAGTCATTTTTATAAAGTTGCCACCCTTCCACCGTAAGAGTCCTTTTAAAAAGAAATTGCGCTTTCGGTGGCAAATAATTTCTTAGTGTGAGTGTTTGTACCATTTCCATCCCTTTTACGGGGTGCATAGTTAATGTGTTTCTGTGAGTTGTTAAAATTTTTAGTTTAAAGTAATCTTGTGTGTTGCAGATTTTCACCAGTGTAGTTTTTCAGAGGTCGTTATGAGCGGTCGTGACTACGGCCGTGTTGAAAGGGGGCGGAAGCTTCTCAGCCTAAAGGCTCCTACAGTAAAAAAAAGAAAACAAATTGTTATTCTGCCTCTGAATAATTGTAACTTGACATTTAGAGGATGTTTTCTGATTGTAATTTTAAATCTTTTTTCGAAAAGGCCTTTAGGAACAAAATTCACATTTGTAAAAGGTAATTTTATTTTCCATCAGTTACTTCCTGGCAACAATTTCCACGCTCACCTGGTGTGATTAAATGTGTTAATTTTCTTGGTGAATCGCTAGAAAATAAAGTAAATTGTTTAAGAAAAGATTTTGAAAGTAAAATTACGGTTCAGTATGGCATGAGGGAGTTTTGGACATGGATAGCTATCTTGGCAGTCCAACACCATGACCACTTACCCAGGACGTCATTGATGTTTCAGGCTCCTCTTTATTACACTTCCTTTTCTTGAACCGTTCACACTTCCTATCTTGCTTTTTCTTTCACAGTTCACTACGTCTTCTTCCTGTTTTCATGCCTGAGGTGTGTACAGATTGCCGGCCGCGGTGGCCGTGCGGTTCTGGGCGCTTCAGTCCGGTACCGCGAGACTGCTACGGTCGCAGGTTCGAATCCTGCCTCGGGCATGGATGTGTGTGATGTCCTTAGGTTAGTTAGGTTTAAGTATTTCTAAGTTCTAGGGGACTGATGACTTAAGATGTTAAGTCCCATAGTGCTCAGAGCCATTTGAAACATTTTTGTGTACAGATTTTTACAGGCTATATTCATCGGGCTGCCTGACCACTAAATTTGAGGGCCTGCGATGAAGAGTTTCTCTTGCAATTTTGATGGGAACAGAACTTTCAGTGAAATAGGTTAAAGGCAGAGATATCTAGAAAACATAAAAATCATATGCTTTAGACGGTGTTGTTGCATTGACGAATTGCTTTGAATCTTGTTTCGATCCCCGCCTTTACCTCGTCCTCACGTTCATCGCTGAGACAGGGTTCACTGAATCTCGACGACAAGACGGGAGCCGCGAGGCGCCGCCGTGCCCGCCTATTGTTCCCGCGGGAGGCGGGGAGCGGCCCGCCCACGTTCCGCCCTGGGCGGCTGAGGTCAGGTCGGGTCGGCCCATTAGCGCTGAGGGCCAAGGGCTGACGGCCCAGGCTGAGGGCTGAGGCTGCCTGGGACCGAGCGAGGGGCCGTGGTGCCGCTCGTCATCCTCATGGAGGGCGCTCGAGAGAGCACACTCACCATCCGCTATCTGTTGCGTTTGCTACATCACTGGACCATGACCTACGAGCTAACTGAGTGCGTTCCAGTGTCACCTGGTTGTTTCTCTCATCATCATAAAATATAAACACACACACCAACTGCAGTCACCTACACCCAACTGATACACCTCATTGGTGTCCGCAGTAGGGTGGAGGCCAATGGGACACAAGATAATATGTGTATACTTCATTTTTCAATAAAAATTCTGAGTGATAAAAATTATCTGTAATCATACTAAATCGCTGATTTAGCAACGCCGTGCGTGTCGAGAAATTACCTGCGGTATTTTCTTCCATTTTGATTGATATTAATTTTGCATTGATTGTTTTCCAACAGAATTATTGCACTCATTTTATTTTTTCTACACAGTACTCATAACACTGAATGACAGTTTAAGATTAGAAGTATGTGAATCAGAATATTTGTTATGAATAAGCCGTTGAATGTGATTGAGGTAAGCATAATAACTACGTTATTTCTGTCGTTGAATAAATAGATGGCTTCCATATTGCTTTTAATAATATAGGTCTATACACTTAGGACAGACAAATGGAATATCGTTATAAAAAATGATTCAAATGGATTTAAGCACTATGGGTCTTAACATCTGATGTCATCAGTCCCCTATATTTAGAACTACTTAAACCTAACTAACCTAAGGACATTCCACACATCCATGCCCGAGGCAGGATTCGAGCCT